>NC_030678.2:58259877-59572377 GCF_000004195.4 Xenopus tropicalis | reverse complement strand
CAGAAAAAGTAAATACAAAAAGAAAATTTGTTAATTACAAAATCATAAAATATACAAAATATCATAAGCAGATACTTTTTGCTCTTGTTAGTATATAAAATATGGCATTTCTAGCCATATTCATTTAAAAGTATTTGCCCAATGCCTTTACATTACCTATCTGATTACCTTTGCCTTAGGATTAGAAGCTATAACTGACAGGTTGAGAAGGGACAGTCAGGTTGGCAAAACAGTCAGGTTTAGAAACTTTAAAAGGCAAACCTCAGTGAAACATGATCACATGACCTATAGGTAACTTTTAATGTACATTAATATTTTGAAGAGTGCTTTTTTTAGTGTCACTTTAAGTGCCAATTCCCAAACCTTTGTGTACTTTTGCCCTCCAGTTTGTGGTTATATGTTATCCATCCAATTAGATTGTAAACTTTAGAAAGGGATTTCCTTCCTACCATGTATTACCACATGGCAAAATTAAAAGTCTGACATTTACTAAAAAGTCTGAACTGAAAAAGTACGCATGGGAATAAGTTGCAGAAAAGTCGTGAAACTGTAACATTTTTGAATTGTTGCACTGAAACCTCTAGTTTTTCGAATTGACGCACAAAAAAAGTAAAAAAATCCAAAAACCTAAAGTTTCGAAGCAAAAGAAGGATCCTCCAAGGAAGGGAAGGGACATCTGCCATTGACTGCCACATGATCTCAACTATTTTCAGCTGCCAAATTGTCGGATTCAGATTTTTAGGCTTTGGTCACACATTAAATCTTGAAAAATGAAAAATATGTGACTTTTTTTCTGTGATTTTACCAAATCCGAATAGGGAAAAATAAAATCTGACTGTTAGTAAACAGCCCCCTTAAAGGAGAAGGAAAGGCTAAGTCACTTGGGGGTGCCAAAATGTTAGGCACCCCCAAGTGACTTAGATCGCTTACCTTTTACCCCGGGCTGGTGCCCCTGTACGGAGAGAACAGCACCAGCCCGGGGTACCTGTAGCGCTTCCTACTTCCTATTCGCTTGCGCGCGCAGTAGAGTGAAAAGCCGAACTCAAACGAGAAAGACGGCTTTTCACTCTACTGCGCATGCGCCGGCCCACGGATTTCGCCGGCAGAAGAAAAAGGAAGGAGGAAGCGCTCGCTGCAGGTACCCTGGGCTGGTGCTGTTTTCTCCTAACAGGGGCACCAGCCCAGGGTACAAGGTAAGCGATCTAAGTCAATTGGGGGTGCCTAATATTTTGGCACCCCCAAGTGACTTTGCCTTACCTTCTCCTTTAATCTCTGTATATTTATGCTCATTTATTATATTTATTATAATACTTTTCCTCCCTGTTGGTACTTTTCTATGTGCCTTGTTAACATATGTTGGAACACCACATGGGAGTTTGGTTATTTGTTGGTTTGCCATATGTGGGCTGCCAGCCTGCAGCAGCCCTGGATTGGCTCTACACCTGTTTCTTCTGATATTTTTCTGTGCAACAGTCTGTCCAGAATGAGCACCAACTGTGAAACAACAGTAAGTCACTGAATATGAAGACTGAAATATTTTAGTTTTACATGCCAGCAACACCCAGGGACAGAGAATAAAAAGCACCAACTGTACCTGGATATAAGGATTACAGTAAACATACCTAAATATATAAGGGAGTCATATAACATTTTACTTGGCTCAATCAGCTTCCCTGTTAGAACTAAATATTTAGTTGATCTGAATATAAGCTTTAAATCCATATGTCTTATATATTGCTTATATATGTCTCATATAATGCTTATATCCTGACCCCCTGCACACCAGATAATTACCAAAGAGTCAGTGGATGATAAGTTTGAAAACCATTGTTGTTTCCTGATCTTGGCATGTGGGTAAGTTTACCAAAGAACTGTACTGCACTGTACCAGAGGATGACCTTAAAAAGTCATGGTCCTTATATGTCAAGATCAGATTAATAGGGTAGCTCATCATATTTTAGAAATTTTACCACAAACTCAGAAAACCAGAGCACAGCCATGTGCTTTGTATTATTAGAGACATATCTCCTGATATGTTGACCATTTGTTCGGAACTTTACCAAAAGACTTAGTTGACCAGATGATAAAATTCATATGCCAGAGGTCAGTGGCAGAGTTGTCAACCCCCCTATATTATTGGGAGTTACCCCATATTGGTGTTTCTCCCCCAGTCTCCCGCTACCCAATAGCATTCTCACGATTTTTCTTAAAACTCCCAAATTTGTGTGCAAATTCCGTGTGCGCCTGTAGATTGATGTCATCTTGATCAATTGTGTATGCACGGGTACAATTCCCACAGGTACTATACACAGGTACTATACAGTTCTAAAGGCTGAATCACTAGCTGAAATTAAATTGTTTTTTGTCACCTGACATCTATAATATCCCTATCACCTCTCCTAACAGATGGGTGGTAAGTTAACTCTTTCCCCCTGAAAAAGCTTATTGTGCTTTTATATATTTGTTGTTGTTGTTTTTTGCACTTTTTTTTTTAATTGTCACTGTTTTGTTCATTTCTAAATAGTTACAGTGTAGCCAATGTTGTGTATCAGTGCCAGCGTTATAGTGCGAGGGCCTGAATACCTGCCATTAGTACCCACTGCATCTCACTGTATATAATACGCTGGTTTTGTAAATGCAGACTGCGTCTCACTGTATATAATGTGCCTGGGGTGTCAGTACCCACTGCCTCTCCCTTTAAAACTAACTTAAACACATCTAAAGGGGTGGTTCAGCTAAATAACTGAAACACCATTAAAAATAACCAATTGCAAATTTTCTCAGAATATCAATGTCTACATCATATTAAAAGTTAATTTAAAGGTATACTACCCCTTTAAGATAACTAAGTATGAAGAACCCCTCACAGAAGTACATGTATGAATACTTTTACATCCTAAGCATTTAAGGGTAAAAAAAGGATTTCCCACCGCACTTTTGCACAGTATCCCTGGAAGTCAGTGGGAACCGCAAGAGGTTGTTGGGAGGTTTTTTTTTACGCCAGCAGTGAATCCAATAAGTCTCACTTTGGCTTTAGGTCAGTCTATGTATGGCCCATCTTTAGCCTCCCCAAACAAAAAAATTCACCCTCCGTTCTTCGTCAAAAATGACCCTGATCAATGCATCTCCCAGGTTGACAGCTAAAAGTAGCTAAAGTAGCTAAAATTATCTGCTAGTAAAAGAAATAAAGGTAAAGTCTTTGGGTGCCAGTCAAGGGTTATTAATAGTTAATTTTCCCTTACTAAAAAATATAATTAACTTTAGATGCTAATTCCTTCAAGTATTACTCTTTTTTATTATGTTCTGTTAAGGGGCATTATGTGGATGAGTTATGTGGATAGGAACAAATTTCCCTGCATTCCAGTTATGTTGATTCCTTTCCTAATTTTATCCTCTTTTTTTATTGCCAGTAATACATATCCTTTATTTTTACCTCTTCCTCCTTTTTACCTGTCACAGCATATCCCACAATATCACATACACTCAGAACAAAACATAATCATGTGGTATTTTGCAATTGTGTTTGGTCTTTATTATTATTATGCAGTTGTTTTTGTTATTTTTATGCTTTATGGTCTGGAAAATCACCATTCAAAATGTTAACTGTTGCTTGTTCTGAGGAAATTGGCTGATAAGGGAAAAGGGAGGTTTAAACATTCCCAATACAATTTAGAGGCACTGCTATAAATAACCTTCCCCTTTCCTCTTTCATGCTTCATTCTCATATGCCTTACTGGAGGTAATTTCATTATAAGTGTAATGGTATAATTCATTTGTAACACCATAAAGTTGTAGAGCATGAAATCTTTGCATTGATTTATTCTAGTCACAAACTGCTGGAGTAATTTAAAAGAGACATGGCTGAATCATTGACAGTAATAAATAATTCCAGTTTCCACTTCATTAAAACTAGCCCCAATAATTTCTATAACAAGATATACAGTAAAAATCCATTAATTACTGACTGAAAGATTTTTTTAGCATTAGCAGAGAAGCTTTACCAAATTGCCCTTTACTAAATGCCGCTGCATTGAATAGCAAAACATAACCACAGCTAAGGAGGGTGCAGCAATGACTTGGATCACCACTACTACATGTGGCTTGATAGCAAAGACAGTTACCTGTATAGCATGTCTCCCAATTTAGTAATAGCACTGAGTACGTAGTAATAGCTAATAGCGTAGTAATAGCTAAGGGTAAGTAATAGCTCTTCCTTCTTCCACGCTGGCGTGCTGCGCATGCGCATTAGAGTGAAAAGACGAACTTTAACAACAAAGTCAGCTTTTCAACTCTACTGCGGAAGAAGGAAGCACTCGCTACAGGTACCCGGGCTGGTGCGGTTCTCTCCGAACAGGGGCACCAGCCCGGTGTACAAGGTAAGCGATTTAAAGGAACAGTAACACCAAAAAATGAAAGTGTATAAAAGTAACTAAAATATAATGTGCTGCTGCCCTGCACTGGTAAAAGTTGTGTGTTTACTTCAGAAAGTCTACTATAATTTATATAAATAAGCTGCTATGTAGCCATGGAGGCAGCCATTCAAAGGAGAAAAGGCACAGGCACATAGCAGATAACAGATAAAACACTATTGTATTCTACAGAACTTACCTGTTATCTGCTATGTAACCTGTGCCTTTTCTCATTTTTTCCAGCTTGAATGGCTGCCCCCGTGGCTACACAGCAGCTTTTTATATAAATTATAGTAGTGTTACTGCAGCAAACTCACCAGTTTTACCAGTGCAGGGCAACAGTGCATTATATTTTTATTACTTTAAAGCTCTTTCATTTTTTGGTGTTACTGTTCCTTTAAGTCACTTGGGGGTGTCTAACATTTTGGCACCCCCAAGTGACTTAGCCTTTCCTTCTCCTTAGACAGATACTCTGCCTAGACAGACACTCTGCTATAACACAGACATATAAAAAAAGGGAGCTTAAACAGATAGTATTTTTGCAAACATTCTTTAAAAGTTACAGTATGTTTGTATATACACCTTTGCTAAAAATTGGCAAAATAAATAGGAGTCATTGTTTAAAGGGGGTATTGAGCTTTGTATAAACAAACCCTAAGCTGGAAACTTTGATGGACTTAAGGGTGAAGACACACGGAGCTACTAATAGCAGCTACTTTTCGTGGCTACTAAAACAGACAATGCTGATCATTTACTGATAACTGTTTGTAGGGACCCATAGGGTTAACCTGCCTCTATGGCTTTAAACCCTACCATTTCCTTATTTCCACTGTTACTGGGCAAAGACCCATGTATCTTGTTTACAATTTACATATTGTGCCTATTGGTTTATTTGGTTGATCACACCCCTTGCAATCCAATATAGTTGTTAAGCAAGGAGTTGTGGCTTCCTCTTTGGCTGCCTCTGTGTCTAAGGTGAAGGTCCACTGAGCCTGGGATCAGAATAGGAACCAGTAAAGCCTTATTGCCCTATCTTATACTCTAGAGAAGTCAGGGCATGGACCCCGTGAATGAGGACTAGTTAGATAGTTACTCTTGTAAGAGCACTCTCTAGGAGAATGAGATAGAGAGGGAAGGAAGCAAGAGCAGCTTGGCTCCACCAAGGAAAGTAGAAAAGGAAGTACCCTTCCATACAGGCAATGTTGCCTCAGCGTAGGGCCACGGTTTAAGACATAGGAGACAGGCAGTATCTCAACCCTGTTCCACAGTCGGCTGTAAGACTCTCAAGCTAGGGGTTAACAACCTGAGGACTCAGGTATTTGTTTTGACTGCTTCCAAAGGGGAGCCAGGCTGACCAGGTACATTTACCCTGCCCAGACTCCCAAAAGAGGTGGGATAAATCGGTGTGCATCCTCTCTTGTTGTCCTCAGAATGTACTATCATTTAACATCTATATCTGCATTTGTGAGTATAACCCTGCTGATTTATTTGTCTTTGACAATAACCCTGTCTATAGTTCAACTGCAAGAACCTACTGGCGTCCATCTTTGCTAAATTGCACTGCACACAGCCACAGTGAGTTGTAGCTCCACTACACCCTTGCTCCACAGGTCTCTTCCAAATAGTGAAGGCCCATCCTGTCTAGGAGAGTCGCATGTACCCCATGCTTTAAACCACACTAGCCTGGGTTTTGACTATTTTATAGCCAAATAGGGGTTACATGTTTTTACATGTGTTTTAGCAGAGGCAGTTCTCAGTATTGTGTATCTTTTGGTGTTTTGTAGCCATGACAAGTATCTGCTACTAATTAGCTCCGTGTGTCTTCACCCTT
The DNA here is from genome assembly GCF_000004195.4 of Xenopus tropicalis. Classification (NCBI taxonomy): domain Eukaryota; kingdom Metazoa; phylum Chordata; class Amphibia; order Anura; family Pipidae; genus Xenopus; species Xenopus tropicalis. Next base: position 59,566,137 of record NC_030678.2, on the reverse strand, counting down.
AAGGTGCCCATACACGTTAAGATTCGTTGCCAAGCGAACAGATCTTCACCCGACATGCCCACCTATGGGTGGGCGATATTGAGGAGCGTGTAGGCTAATTCGATCCTTTGGCCCAGGGGCCAAACGATCAAATTATATTGGTGGCAATGGGGCAGTCGGTTCTCGATCGGCAGGTTAGAAAATCTAGTCGGATCGGGGACCGCATCAGCTCGTTGATGCGGTCCCCGATCCGACTAGATTTTCTAACCTGCCTGATCGAGATATGGCAGATTTTAGGCCAGATATCGGTCGGGCAGGCCCTTTGGTAGTCCCCATGCACAGGCCGATTAACTGCCAGATCGGTCTAAGGGACCGATATCGGCAGCTAGAATCGGCCCGTGTATGGGGACCTTTAGCCATAATAAGCAGCACAATATACAGGCTTATCTGTGGTCTGGTGATTAGTTTGTCAGCTTCTCCTCTGTTTGGCAGAACCAGGAAGTGTTATATTTTCTAACAGGAAGTTAGGAAGTCATTTACTTGTTTAGAACATTAAATAAGGAAACATCTATATTTCTTAAATATAAGAATAGTTAAAAAGCATGTTTTGCACAAGCCTTGTTCATTGATCTCATTGTGGAAAAGGTTATACAGGTATACCTCCCCTTTAATAAATTAAGTAGAGCTCATTTTCACTTTAGCAGTGTGGACTTTTTTATGTTATATAATATATTTTGTGGTGTGTCACTGGTTCTGCTCTTGGGTGTTATTTTACATTGGGTATAAATAAATCTTATAGACTAGTTACATAACAAACCACAGGCCGTGTGGTTAACCTCCAAATGAAAAACAATATTAAATGCAGCTACAATGCTCATCCTGTTGACCTAATGCTACACCCATCTTAATTTGTTTATTTGTCTAAACTATAAATGCTGAGGTATTTATTGTGCTTTTGTTACTTTGAGTCTCAGTGATAAATATTCATTGACTAGGGATACCTGCACATTTTGGAGAAGGCATGACAGTGTGCAGTATACAGGAGCTGTAAAATGAAGAAGGGGACACGAGAACCCCAAAATATTTGTACTTTTTTTCTCCTATATAAACACAAGTGGATTGCTTCTGTGTGTCTACGATTGGTGTGAGTGGCTGTTCTCTCCTAGAAAGAGCACATGATCTCCACAATTGCTCCTCAATAGTCATTCTGCTTTTCTGTAAATGCACTCCCATGAATGAAAATGTGGTGTTTTTATTAAAAGGTGTTTGGAATTTACCAATGTGAATAATAAAAGTGTTTGCAAATTAACGTGTAATATGTCTGCAATGTATAAATAAGCATTGATAAGATCATGTTATATTTTTATTTTTGCTCTTTTCATTTAGTAACCACAGCCAAAAATACAATTACCCTGGGTTAATTCTTTTACATTAGAGCATACATGTTCTCTAAGGAGCAAAACTGATGCTGTTAAGTCCCTGAAGGAGATCTAATTTGGTGTTTGAAGTTTAATTAGGCCTGTCTGACAGCTTTAGAGAAGAGTGGGAATTGGCTAATCTATAATTTTTTGCACTCAGCAGGAACTAATAGATATGTGTCTGTTTTGGTGGGTGTGTGAGTTCTGACAGACATGGACGTGTGCTTATTAATATGCAAACTCTAAATGGGATGTATGGCCTGAAAATGAGTGACTTCATTTTAATTGTGTAAGAGCTAATTACTAGAAATAGGACAGGAAAGCTGCTTTTGATTATAAACATTAACAGTTTGGCACATAATAAAAGGGAATGGTTTCTAAAAATTAGAACCTACACAATGAGACTAATAAATCACAGGCAGCAAGCATTGTCTTCTTTTTCTTCCAAGGGATTTTCTGTAGTTATGAAACAATTTTTTAATGAGATTTCAAAGTATAAATGAAGGAAAGGTACAATCACTGGGGGGTGCCCCTATTAGCAGAAAACTGCACTGGCTCGAAGTATCTGCGTGCAAGTGATCCTCCTGCTGTATTCTTTCTTCACGATCATACTTTTCCATCTCCTTTAATGGAAACAGACACTGCATCTATTTTATGAATTCTTTACCCTTTTTAAATCTTACATTTTCCTTTTTATTTCCAAATGTGCAAACCAAGGCACACTCAAATCTGTGCAAAAAGAGTTGCTCTGAATACTCTATGCCAACTATACTATTCACTAGCATGCACATACCAAAGCAAAAAGCTTAAGGGATCACTGAACATGTACAGAACTGCATTATGCATCCTAATTGTTTTGAACCCTAATTGTGAAAATATATTCACATTTATTTGATTAATGTATAAAGAGATTAAAATGCATGTGTTTGACATGGAGATAAGGGGTCTTTCCTTTACTTACTGTAGATCAACACACTTTAAGGGGCACATTCACTAAATGGGCACATTCACTTTAGCACATGCTAAAAATAACACTCGTTTTTTCAAATACAAGATACTAATTTATTATTGCAGGGAAAAGGAAACCATTAAAAAGAAATAAAGACTGTTTGCTTAAAATGGAATGAATGGGAAACTGCATTCTTGTATTTCAGAGCTTTCTGTATCGCAGGGTTCCAGATAATGGGTCCCATACCTGTATTGTAAGTATATAAGGTGTTGGTGACTTCATAGACCTTGATGGATAAATGCAAAATGTGAGAATAAAAGAGTAGGCGCAGAGTTCTGAAATTAAGTACCAATCTAAGTGAAATGATTCAGTGCTAACTATCTAATTCAAATGATAGAATGGCCTCTGTAGCACACAAGTGCTCCTGTGCTATTTAATTAATTGCAATTTATATAGCATTTGTAATGCAGTGCATGCATGGAAATAATTGCTGCCTTCACACTGCTTGCTCCTGAGGTAATGTAGGAGGCAAGCAATTTGAAGATTACTGCTGTATGCAGCAGGTGGCAGTAAAGGAGCATAAATTACATTCAGTAGAATGATAACATATGCTCAAATGTGCAGGATGGAAGGACGCATATTTTAGCTACCAACAAAAAAAAATGTATTGTTTGGAATTGGAGTTAAAAATTCATATTATTGCTTTCAGGAGGCAGGTACATGCTGCTTTTCAACTGAAATGTAAGCAAATACTTTGTGTGACTATTTAGATTTTGTGCACACTGCTCAGCATGTTCTGCACCCAGATGACTTCCATAAGGGCTAATCTCCACAAGCCTTTTTTTGGATGGAGTCGAATTGACAAAACACATGCGAGAAATTGGATGTAGTGTGTCAATATAATAGAACTGATACAAAAATCAAAAGCGTAAACTGCATGTAATTTATTCCATCTGACGCAACGCTGCTGTCAGATTCAGGCATTGCATGTTGCATCCATATCCGACACAATAAAATTTGATTTAGCTGGACCAACTTTATTTTTGGATGTAGATGCATTAACAAAAGAAAACATCCGACTTCATCTGATCCAAAATTTCATGGCAGCGTCAATTACGCAGGCTTCCTTACCTTAAATCCTTCCCCCACCCTGGTACCTCAGAGACAATAATGACGTCCATGATGGGATATAACAGGCCACAGTTTTATTAAACAGAAAATATGTAAATAGATAAATACAAAAATAAAATTTATAAAATGATCAACATTTTACCAATAACAATAACCATCCATGTTATGCCCATTGGAATGCTTGCCCACTCCAAACCACCAACCATGGCTGCCTGCCATGCCGGCCACCTTCCTCAGCAGCTTCAGGTGGGCAAGTGAAAATCCAACACTCTCCTGGGACCCTTGTCCGTGGAGGTTACCATTCACCTTTTGACACCTGTGTGCCAAAACTGGGGCTTAGCCCTCACCTTCCAACAAGCATTCCTACCACAAGCTGTGACAGCATAAACGAACCCCTCCACAGCCTGATCCACCACTGCTTGTACTCAAGGGCAGGCGGGACAATGCTCCTTGACTTCCGCGAGGTAATTGGTGCTGCCTCTTCCTGCTTCCTCAATATCCTGGTTCCTCCTCCTACTACTCCGACAAACCTGTCCTAGCCTGTATTGATTAACCCCTTCCACTCTCCCTGGAAGTTGCTGGCTGCAGCTTAGTTTTCAGTCTCTTGTTGTCCCTGTGTCTCCTTAGGGTTACTTTAGTTGACTGCCTCTTCCTCTTCTGCAGAGTGAAGTGTATGAGCAGTGCAAATCCTACACTGCAGTGTACTTGGGTATGTTTCACTTGCAGAGTGCTATTACTATAATTCCAACTAGTTTCAGCAGGGCAAAACTATGTCTATATGGGCAGACACATGTCTATATGTTTACTAAATACATTTCTATGTCAAAGTTAGGTTTGGGGGAAATAGGGTGTTTGGGTCATTGGGATTTAGGCTTCTAATTCAATTCAAAATAGTTACTTAAGTGTTACTGGGGTACAGTTTTCGGTTAACACACTTTAAAAATACAGGTATACAATCCGTTGTCTGGAAACTCATTATCTAGAGAGGAGTCCATTTTAAGCAACTAATTATTTTTTTAGTATTATTTTCTTTTTCTTTGTACAACATATATGATAGTAACTATAAATCCATGTTGGTGGAAGAATAGTCATATTGGGTTTATTTAATGTTTCAGTATTTTTTTTAGAAAACATTAGGTATGGTGATCCAAATTACAGAAAATAAACCCTTACCTTTAAATCCCAGGTCCCTAGCATTCCGGATAATAGATAACATACATCTATCAGTACCCAATCTCAACCAAAATGAACAAACGCAGAATAAATACTATGGGGGAAACCTCAGTACCGGTTATACCTTTCATTTATTTCACTTTCAGAAGAACAAATATAATGAATGCAGCTGAAATGACAAACAAGAAACAAGACCAACCATAAATTATGAGGGAGGAACCAGACTGGTTTCTAGATTATACCTCTTATTGTCTACCAAAATAACAAATATTACAAATTATTACTGACATGGTAACAAGGAATAGTTGATATTATGGACAATTATTATAAGGTAGTCAAGGAGGAGGCATATTCCCACTTTTAAGTCAAGAAAAAATACACAAAAAATGCAAAGTAATTTGCCACAAAACGTGTACAGGTACTTGATGGAAACTATACAAAAGGTGTATTTAAGGTAATCCAACATTTTCCACATCATCAGTTGGTCAATCATACAGTATGTATGGATCTGTCACTGAATATCTAAAGTTAGCCATACTTATGCTAATAAAACCTTAAAAAAAAATCAGCCTCTGTTTGGGCCCCTTCCAATGGCCTTCCTGACTAATATCTGCCCTAATACTGGCCAGATACTGGCAGTTTGAAATGTGGTCCTGCACTTAGATGGCTAAATCTGGCAAAAAAAATGGATGTATTTGTGTATGGCAACCTTACTAGGCTCAAATAACTATTTCATTTCTAATTAGTCGTCTATTGTGTCTCTCAAGCTCCATGGAATATCAATACTATGCTGTAACGCTAATGTATCATGAAAAACCCCTAATAAACATATAAATATACAAATGCAGTGGCGTAACTTGGTGTAAAGAATTCTTTTGAGGGGGGCCCTTCCAGGCTCACACCTCCCAGCCCGTACCGTTGGCCGGGCCCCTGCGACCACAGGGTCAGTTACAGAACTTGTCTTGCACACAGATCTGCTCTTCTGTGTTTTCATTTATGGAGGACACACACATTTATTTATCTCCTTCCTTTTATTTTTCTTGTGTTTAATTTTTCTTTTTCTTCCTTTTTTTTGCATTATTATATTTAATTTACATAAGTGAAATCATATAAAATAGTTTGTTACTGAATTTAAAATATGGCCTCTTTATACATCTGGCATACTGTATGGACCTGGATTATTTGCAGTTTAAAATATGTTAAGTATTGATTGTTCTTGGTTTAAAGGATGGTACTGTTTCCCCAAGGATACAAATATCTATAACATGATTGTACTTTTTTGCTGAAGCCTTTACCATTAGCTTGGCCTGGGTTTTGGCCCCTTAACCACTTTGGAATTAGCTACTTGTTTTAGTATTTTACTACTGCCACTTACAAGGATACTTCATCAACAGTTATTTTCTAGGTCTTTCTGATTTAATTTCACTGTGATGATCAAACACCAACCAGTTTGCAGTTACTGGCATGGTGTAATTCAAGTAATGAAAGTAAAGCTGATTGTAAATCTGAAAGTAAATCTGGTATGGGTTATTATTATTATTATTATTAGTTGGCTGTGAGACAGCAGCTAGTTTTATTATAACTGCATTTCCTGCAACAGATTCCTTTAAATCAGATTCAGACCTTAAAAATTCTATGGAGGTTGTCTGTTCCAAGGTAAAATAGATTATCTGGAAGGCAGTAATCAATATTTTAATGGTACTGATTTTAGTGATTTCTAGACCATTTGAAGAAATACCACTCTCTAAGGACAGGTAATTAGTGGAAAACAACAAGCAAGGCAAACCTGAATATGATTTGCCCCTTGGATAGGACTGAAAAGATTAGATATGGAGTTGTATGAGAAGATAGAGGACTTTATCCCTGCTGTCAATGAATGCTCTTAGTGTTTGAGCATTAATGGGTGCAAAATCACCCCCTTAGTGCTTATTCAAGTATTTTTTCACAGTTTGTAAACATGCAGAGTGCAACACCAACAGGTGCAAGGCAGCCCTGTCTTTACCTGCCAGCAGAAGGCAAGTGATAAGTACAGGACTCCTTTGTGGCCCCAAACTTGCACATAATTCAAAAATGCAAGTCTTGCACTTCCTAACCTTTTGGTGGCTGGTAGGGGGCAGCGGGGGGTGTACTTATGTCCCTCCCCTGAATACAGTGCTGCCGAACACAGGCAGCACTGTATTTATGTGGTAGACACAAGACTTTGGGTTCAATTTTGGAGCACAAATATCTGTGTGTTTTCTGGAAAATGTAGGGAAGGATGCACATATGCAAAAAACATGGCAGAGTGGGTATTTTTTTGTACCCTACCCTGTGTTTTTAGAAATGAATTATACCCCAGAGATTTAAGCCACTGCAATCTTGTGCTATGCAGTTAAAGACAACAAGACTAAGCGATTAGAGAAACTAATGTATCTAAGTTGCTTATCAGCAACAATCTGAAATGGCACTATGACACGATGATACCTCCAGCTAAAGACTCCCATTTGAATTCTAAAATGATGATTCCCAGATACACATTTGCCTTAACAGAACCTCCCATTCACAAGATTCACACCAAACACAAAAACATAGAAATCAACCTTGCAACAGAAACAATCCTCATACAATAACCACTCAGATCGGCCTTCATATTTAAAATGAGACACATTTTTAAATAAGTGGTTTCATTTAAATGTGTATTATCAAAAGCAACCTTTTATCAAAAAGAAAGGTTTTAATTATCATTTAACTACTAGAGCTGATAATGAGGAAGTAATTGTGCCTTTTCTAACACTCACTTTCTTTAGTTGTTGAAGCAATGTAGCCAAGACATGTCAGCAATCCCTTTTTTAATATTCCAGATAACACAGTGATTAATTACACCCTTCTTCAGTATGACAGTGTCCCCTGGGTGTAAGGGTTGAAATTGCTTTGCCAAAATGGCTGCAAGCATCTTCTTACTCTCAAATGTTGAACTGATCTGGTATTGAACAATATTCAACTGTCTGATTTATTCATTGTGCTGAGCTAGAAGAACAAGTAGGGTGTTACAATGGAATTGAATTAGGCTTTTAATGTGTCAGATCCAATGAACAGGCTTGCTTACAGACCCTCTTATAGGCACAATAATACCCTTGCAACCTTATGTGGTGCATACTATAATAATATACTGCACATGTACAGTAGAATATGATGGCATTTTAGCAAAAACATTGTTTTAAATATTGTATTCTATAACTATGGCAGCAAAATGTACTGTGTTATTATTAAAACAGCTCCTTATCAATGTTTTAACTGGTTCAGATTAATGGAGTCTGATACTGATGTGGTTCTATATAGCATTATAACAGACATTTATATGCTATAGCTTTCTCTAATTGCAAATTTATAAATTACTTCTATACCAGCCAGAAGTGACCTTTTATAAAGGGAGTTATGCACCCTCTTGTAAAAAAATAAGGACAGAATATACAAAGTCTGTAGGAAGTACAGCTATCTAAGAGATTTGATTGTAGCTCCAATCATATGATATGTCTGATCTCATGTGACCGGGGACCTGACTTTATGGAGGATTATAGGATTGCAGTCTTTTCAGACCAAATTTTTTTTCAGATCAGTTTGAAAGACTACTATTATGTTATTATTATTATCCTATATGTAATCAATTGCAACATATACTGACTGACAGTATAAGAGTTATTGCAAACACTAATATCTATCATAATGTACTCTACTCTGTTTTTCCCAGTTGTGTAAATTATATAATTCATATATCTGTAAATTATGGAATACATGTACCTACTATGAACCATTCCTTAATCTTGCTGTTTGCATTATTCATCTATTTCATGGTTTTTCAAAGCAAAATAACATTGTGAAAAGAAAAAACACAACTTTTATATGCAATTAAACATATAGCAGTGATGCAAAAAGACTGGAACTTTACAATAATGATGAATACGGTTTTACAAGTAATATTTCTAAACCAGATTAACTGTGCTGTTCAGTTAATTAATCATGATGACTGGGAAATACCAACAGGTTTTTAGTCATAACAATGATTCGTTCTTTGTTCATTCATTCAATTCCATGGGAATTGTATTGTAAAGAGAATCAAATGCTAAAACACAAAATAGTTACATGCAATAACATATAGTTTACATAATCTGATAGAGATGCAATATTTTTAGCAGTCAGGAAAACTACTATTAACTGCCCTCCCAGCTTTGTTCTGTGTCTTTCAGTGATAGAATTATAGAGAGTATTCAAAAGGTTCTGCTGAACAGACAACTATCCCTCCTCAGGCGTGTGTCCTGTCTACAAAAGAGAGATATTTTCATGGAACAGCTGTGCACCAAGTTTTCAATTAGCAGTTAAGTGACCACAATACAGACATATCTGTTACACTCTGATACTGGAGATTGATCCAGGCATGGGAGCTAAATAGATTATTCACATTATTATCACCATTGCAGTTACAGTGGTTTAAACTGCCTTCCACCTATTTGCGTTCACAAGGTTTAGGAAAACAGTGTTGACATATATAATCCTTAAATATTTAACTTTATGTTGCTTGATACAATATAATGTTATATTATTTTGTTTGTAAACTATTACATGCATAATAATTTAACATATTGTATCAAGCAAATTAAAGCTAAATATTTAAGGACTATATATGTGATTTTCACAGCAGCAAAAAAATCCTGCCTAAGAACATCAAAACACAATACATGTGAAATTGGGGCACATTTATAAATGGTGGGTTGACATCTCATTATTCGGATGTGGGCTGTTGCTAAATTATATATGATATTTATAGCATCTGGGAAGGGGTCTCTAAAGCTGTAATGGTTAGCGTAGGAATATAGATTGGGCCAAGCTACTGAATCAAATGCCTTGTGGATTCTTATCCTCGGAAAAAGGGAGTAGAGGGAGCCATTTATCCCCATTCATGTTAACAAGTCATATAAATACTGATGTAAAACCTTCCAGTTATACAGCTGTTAATTATAACCATAATTTCCCAGCACCCTATTACTCTCACACTGACAGCTTATGCAGATATACTCTCGGTGTCATCTGCTCGAATTTGTTATGGTCACTGACATTACATGAATATAATTTCTACCAAGGCAAAATAAAACATATTGTAAACTGTTTTTATTGTTTATATTTGCATCATGTGAGTCTCACTTTATGGCATGACTGTAATATTTGTGAAACTCTGATTTTTGCACCATGCTGCTTACCAACCCCTTGTATGATGCTCCCAGTGGTCTCAAAGAAGGTATTTATTTTTGAATTCTTGTCTTGACAAATTTTGGTTGTATAAATACCAGGTGTACTGCCAACCAGAGTCTCCTGTAGGCTGCCAGTCCACATAGAAGCTAAATAGCCAATCAAAGCCCTTATTTGATAGCTCCAGGTACATTTTAATGTTGTGTTGCTCCCCATTTTTTTTGTACATTTAAATGTGGCTCACAGGAAAAAAAAGGGTTGGGAACCTCTGGTAGAGTCACTATTTTAATGTAACTTTTACTGCTGGCACAGTAAATGTCTTTAACTAGCAAATGTAACCCATTAAGTTAATTTTTTTTACATGTTATAAATGTTTGCTTTTCTCTTGTTTTCACCCCCTTTCCTACCTTTACATTCTTTCTGTTCTGCTCTCAGTGTAACGATGAAATGTTGTTTGAAATACAGTTAGAAGAGAAGATAGTCCACGGCCAAAGCACAATGCAAGACAATAGATACTTCTTTTAGTAATTAGATTATAGAAAAATTAAGCTTCTTCTGATTTTTCTATTTTATTGTCTGATGAGGGAATCTGGACTGAAGGTGACTGGGTCATTATATATTTGGGCAGCTGCCCTCCCTATTTTAAACTGTATCCTATTTAATCCTCTGTATAAACAGCTGAAGGAAAGGATTTTAGCACATGGAGTTATTGGATTGCCAGTGTCGCTTGGACATCACATATTTGGCTAAAGAACAGAGAGCTGTAAGTGCAGTATGCCTACCATGTTAAAAAATGGTGGCAGTTCAAAAATAGAACTTCAGTTCCCAGTGAGGTGAACTGAAAACCATCTGGATTAGAAAGTATTTTTGTAAATCTTAAAGGAATACTGTCATGGGAAAACATGCTAATCAGTTAACAGAACTTCTCCAGCAGAATCCTGCATTGAAATCTGTTTTTAAAAAATGCAAACATATTTTTTTATATTTAATTTTGAAATTTCACATGGGGCTAGCCATATTCTTTATTTGCCAGGGTGCCACAACCATGTGACCTGTGCTCTGATAAACCTCAGTCACACTTTACTGCTGAGTGATATTATCCCCCTCCCAGCAGCCGATCAGCAGAACAATGGGCAGGTAGCATCTCCCAGTAGATATCAGGGTAGTACTCAATAGTAAGAAATTCAAGTCCGGCTTGCGACTCCTCCAGTTACATGGGAGTAGGAGAAACAATGGGTTACCTGAAAGCAGTTCTAATGTGTAGCGCTGGCTACTTATAAAAGCTGAGAATCAGGCACAATGCACTAGCTGCCTACCCACCAATATTACAACTAAAAAAAATAAATGTTTTGGTTCAAGAATACAATTTTAAATAGTAGAGCAGATTATTTGCTATGTAAAAAGTGTAATTTAAATAATAAGTACACCATAAAAATCATGACAATATCCCTTTAGACTGACAATGCACATCTTGTCTTTGCCACTTTAAAAGTAGCATAGCATAGTATTATGCTCAAAAATAGTTACAAATATGTTCAATCTTATTACCTTCTGGGTTATTTGAGGTCATAAAAAAGGCTGAACTATAGCAATGCCATGGCAGGTTACAGGAAGCTGGAGGTTTTGCAGTTTTGGCACATGGAAATGTGCTTCCTTCTTCCTGCTTCATTTTCCCAGCAAATGCCAACTTCTCTGTTAAAGTTCGGCTTTTCACTCTACTGCGCACGCACGCGCGAGCGAGGCAGAAGCGCTGCAGCTACCCCGGGCTGGTGCTGTTCTCTCAGAAGAGGGGCACCAGCCAGGGGTAAAAGGTAGGCGATTTAAGTCACTTGGGGGTGCCTAACATTTTGTCACACAAATTGACGCAAAGCATAAAAAAGTCACGTAATTTTCTCATACTTTGATAAATGTGCCCCTAAATGTCTCATTAAAAAACTTAAGGCTATTAGCATAAAACTGGTTCTCTATTTGCTTCCAACCATAAATCTCCACTCTTCAACAATGGCTTTTACCAAGGGGCAGGTCTATGATTGTCAAGCCAAAATGCTTGAATAATCATAAATCTACCCCCCACATGTTGGAGTATTGTTGGTAGAATTTGCTTTGATCCATACATAAGAGGTTGTTCACTGATACTGGGGGATTCAGAGTAGGTGTTTCAGTGCTCAATTGGGTTGTGTATTGACCTTACATTGTGCAATGGGTTATTTCCCTGCTGAAATGGGACAGCACTTTTCCGAAACTGTTGCCACAAAATAGGCAGCACGGAATTGTGAAGAATGTAATTCTAATGCTTAATATGTTAGCACTGGAGAAGTTTGAGCCAGAGAAGTGTTCTCCATACAGCTGGCCTGCCAACCTCTAAAGCATTAAATCACAAGCCCAAGCCTGCCAGAGTGCCACCACTTGTATCTAGAAACTTGGCCATGTAATATATCTTAGGAAGCTGCATTTAAACAATAGTATTTTAAAGCAAGGTGTAAAACCTGTACGCACATTTACTGTATACTGCAGCCAGGTTACCTATAATACATTGGCAGCAGTAAAGGCAGTCATTCTGCAAGTCATCCAATGTAACATAGTAATATAGTACCCGTGTTTCCCCGAAAATAAGACACTGTCTTAAATTTTTTTAAGCTCCAAAATATGCACTAGGTCTTATTTTCAGGGGATGTCTTATTTTTCCATGAAGAAGAATACAGTACACATTTATTCCATCGTTTGGGCGAGATTTATCGCCCAGCCCTAGGTGGGTGTCTTATTTTCGGGGGGTGCCTTATTTTCTGAGGGGGGTGAAAAATCGGGGGGTGCCTTACTTTCGGAGGATGTCCTATTTTCGGGGAAACAGGGTAAGTTTGGTTGAAAAAAGACATCCGTCATGTTCAAGTATGGTGTACTTTATCCTGTGTGAAATGCCCAACTAGTCTATATGTGGTTAAAATTGAAAAAACAATCTGCAATAAGATGTCCTCCCTCAGATCCAATGTCAACTATGAAAAATAGATCTCCCAGTAGCAGTGCATTTTTGCAGCAGTGACCACAGTATTGATGACCTTTGAGTTGTCATACTAATAGGCAACTTTACAACACAACAAGAGTGAAGTGGGAATACAAATTAATGCAGAAATGTATTACCCTACAGTGCTGCCTTAACAGAAGCTTTATGTCCCAATATGAATATTGCTAATATCACCTTTATGCTGCCTAGGGGGGATCTGAGTTCTGCGTCAGTGGACACACTTCAAAGACTTTTTTACATTCCTTAAGGCACTTGCCTCAGGGCTGCAGTCACCTAACAACTAGGTCTTAGTTTTAACCTTTATAACAATTTTTTTTTACCATGTGCTTGTTTGTATAAATGTAATGATCTTACAGTTGCTGTGTTATATGATACCTATAACAGTAAACTAAGTGTACCCAAAAGCTTGCATTTTATAATTTAAAGTTAGCCAATAAAAGGTATCAAATACCCTATATTTTCTGTAGCACAAACCAATGTTTTGGTTTTTTTAGTTAAAACTACTGCCAAGCATGTTGGCATGTAAGAAACATTTATTTTTATTTCAATGATTCATTCAAATGTTAATTCATGTGAATATTTTATTGCCATGACAACCAGATAACCTGCAGTTTTACCCCACATATTTTCATGTACACACACACACATATATATATATGTTTGTGGGGTAAAGCTGCATAAAATGCATAAAAAGTCTTATATAGTTGTGTGCAATGTCAAATAAAATATACAAAAAATTATTGGCATGGGAGGATCCCGGCACAGCCTAAAAGCATTCACAACTTTATTATGAACACATTGCTCAGAATGAGCCGATGTTTCGGTCCTCAATTGGACCTTTCTCAAGGATAGCACAATACTAATGTACCAAGGGTGGCGGACAATATGATTAAGATTGCAACTCATTCCCAGTTGTGGTTAGTGATAGGTGGGTATTGCATCTCTAAGTAATGTTTAGTTGGTAGATGAGGATGGGAAATTGAATTCAGTCAGGTCAGTATTTGTTTGGGGTTAGCCATTCTGTAAAACAGTCCTACAATAGGAATGTCCTAGCATTTTTGCTTGGTCTCCCTACTAAGCCTTTAGTTGCCCCCTGCTGCTAATGTCACAAGGAATGTGGGTGGAGTTTCCAAAGACGGGAGAAACAGAGACCTACAGTGCCTTGGGGACATATTTGTAGGCTAGACCTTTACTTTCAAAGGCTGTAGTAGTTGCTGCTTATTACACTAGTCAACATAGTAATTATAGCAACACTTGTAATTTGTCACATTACTAGTGTTTTTTAGTGATTTTAGGCATCCCATATCCCATATGTCCTTGCTCCTGTAGGTACAGAACAACAGGGCAGAATGTAACCAAATAATATCGGTGTTGCTGTGTGGTGAAATACAGAATAATGCACTGTGTAACAAAAGCATGTGTGTTTGTGGGATATACCTTAATAAGTGTTTCCATTATCTCTGTACCTCCAGTCTCTAGTTATACTCTATAACTCTTCATACCCCTAACATTGGCATAAAGTGTCTTTGCCTGCTGTCACTATTCTGTTCTGCTATACCAACTATCTATCATAGAGACTGCACTGGGCATTGGACCAAAAACCTTCTGAAGGAGACCAAAATCCTTCTGATAGCACAAACAATGCTATAATTTTTTTGTCTCTGTGTAAAAAAAATTATCTTTTGTATGCATTAGTTAGAATTGTGGGAGGGTCAGAAAAAGTACAACATTTTAGGGGTCACTTACAACTACAAGTGCAGTCAGCAAAGTACAATTTTGAGCGCAATTGTCATGTTTTTTTATCCATTATTCAGTGTTTTTGCCAGAATTTCAGCATTGTTGCGGTTGCAATTGCCAAAGTCCAGTTGACATCATTTTTAGGGTTCAGTATGCTTGATCCAGAAGTAAAGGTAGCTTCAGGTTTTCTTTGCATTAATAAGTGTCACTGCACTTGATTCCCAACAGGAGGCAGGACTGAGCAGCGCAGAACCCAATTATACAAAAGTGTAAGAAGCACACATTGACGCAAGTACCTTTAACAAATGGGGTTATTACGCACAAATGACTGCAGGGAAATTTGCGGGACCCCAATTATACTGTTAGAAGTGCAGTAACCCATAGCAACCAATCAGCAGGTAACATTTACTGGTCACCTGTTTAAAAGCAAACATCTTATTGGTTGGTATGGGTTACTGCTCCTGGGCAAACTTAGTGCCTTTTATTACATAAGCCAGTGATCCCCAACCAGTTGCTCTCCAACCCCTTGGATGTTTCTCCCAGTGGCCTTAAAGCAGGTGCTTGGCTTGGAGGCAAATTTTGGTTGCATAAAAACCAGATGTACTGCCAAGCAGAGCTGACAGTCCACATAGTGGCTACCGAATAGCCAATAACAGTCCTTATTTGGCACCCCCAGGTACATGTTGTATGCTTGTGTTGCTCCCCAAGTCTTTTACATTTGAATGTCGCTCACAGGTAAAAAAAAGTTGGGGACCCCTGAATTAACCCATTAGTGTGCACCACAATTAGTTTAGCTTGTGCAGTTGCATATATAAACTCAAATAAGGGAGAGAGTGCAAAATACAAACCTAATACTGAACAGGAATCGTTATTATTATTAAGATTTATTTATAAAGTGCCAAGATATTCTACAGCACTGTACAATAGATGGGTGTATATATCAAACATGAAGATTGCACACAAATATTGAACAATGTGTCCCTTTTGCATTTAATCTATACAAATGTTGCAGTAAAGCCGCTGTCATTGTTATATTCTTATTTGCTTCACAATACATCCTTATAAACGGTTGCTTTTTCCTTTTTATTTTTTGCCTGTAACTACTTCCATGAAAGTGCCTTTTTTTCAGTCATACATATTAATTTCACACTGTCTTCGCCCTATTTTCTTACTAACAATAGTGTGGAAAATCCCCCCTTAGGCTCTTACAAAGCACACTGGTAGATCCCGCTCTTGTCCTGCTGGCAAGGAGGGAGTCAAACTTACAAATAAACTCAATAAAAAATATTGTTTAAAGTTTACCTAATCAAGGCTTTTTAGAGTTTTATTTATCATTTTCCTTTTAATTTTATAAACTTTTTTTCCTTTGAATTGCTCGTAGAGCATTTTGATTTCAGATGAAACAAAGGCAAACTTCAGAACCCCCCCTGCTGGGCGCTTGCTCTCATCAGCAGGGCTCTATAGTGATCCGTGGGGCTGCCTACTCATCAGGGCTGGGCTGTCATTGGTTACAGTGCACAGTAGCTCATCCTGTTCAATTCACACAGAGCTTGGGAGGGCTGGCAGGCTGTTCAGAGAGCAGCATACCAACTGCTCTATACAGTTTTCTCAAAGAATCTTTGCTTTGTGTTTAAACAGCGGAGAAGTGTAATATTACAGCATCCTGCAAGGACTCCCCATCATTTACTTCACTTGGCTAATCAGCCAGACAACAAGTGCTTTAAATCACCTATATTATTTAGCTGAGATCTGTGCACAGATGGAATCAGACTGAATCTGAGCTAACACAAGTGTGACTCCTTGCACATGCTGGCTTTGGTTTTCCTGGACTGGGGTCCCCACACAACCTCACAAATGGACTTCTCTTCCTGATCTTTCAGAGGGGGAAAAAATGGATCAGTATATCCGCAGGCTCAGGCAAGAACTGGTAAGGAGTAATGCTCTGTGGGAATGTGAACTTGGATTAAAATGTGAGTTTTATTGCAAATCAGGTCCTAACTTCAAAGGTAACCTGTTCTTTGGTCCTTTACATAATATTGGATTGGAGCTTTATTACATGCATTTTAGGTGTATGATAAAACCATTTTAATATTAACAACATATTGAAATAGCCATGAGCTGCCATCACAATTAGAAAGTATCATTTGCATGTTGCAGTAAAGCATGCTGTTTAGTTTACACAGTCCCTAATATCAGATGTGCCAATATAAGTTCTGGTTTTAAATTCTGTCTGAATTCTGTGTTTCAATCATTAATAATGCACTGAATTGTGAAAGACCTACTCAGTTGCACCAACAGCTGCAAATCTCTGGCTCTGAGGCAGCCACTGACAGAGACCGCACAACTTTGAAATCTCTTGCTTTGTGTTTGTTTACTTTTGTTTAAAAAACATTGTGATTTCATCTGGATCTTTAATGTTCCAGACTGATTGCATCACTCACACTCCTAAAACAGAAACACACTGCGCAATAAAAAAATAATTACCCATGCCAGGGATATTGCAATGCACTAAAGGGACCTCAGGGTATTACAAACATAGTAACATAAGCACAAAGCAAAAAAGGGAGGGTTGCTGAGATAAGGTGCATAAATAGGTCAAATTTTTCCCATTCTGAGGCATATTGGAGACCATTTAAAGGTGTTTTCATTTACCTTCTCCTCATCCTCTATTAACTAATCTACACATTCTTTTATAAACTGAACTACTATGAAGCTGCCAGCCATAGTTATACAGATCCATGACCAGTGGCATACTTGCCAGGTGTGCAGGCACATTACCTATTCCTGAGGCTCTGTTAACTTTGTTTATGGCAATTCCCCTGGCTTTGACCAACTGCACAGAAACATTTCAGGGTATACCTTATATGTATAACTGTATAACTTTAAAATAAAGTTATACATACATACCTTGCAAATAATTAACCCTCTCTATGTATGAAAGAGGTATGGAAAAAAAGACAATTTTCATAAATATATAATTATGCGCATGTGGCCTGCCAGGTATGATGTGATCCCACTATGCTCCATTTGTAGTGCAAGACTGCAAAATGGGTGCAATATGTTAGGAAAAAGTCATAGCATGGAATACCAAGGGATAAGTTACACTAAGAAACTTATTTGCTACAAAAGTAGCAGGCATTGAGCCAACCCTGTTGAAGTAACTGAGAACAATAAAGTGCATAGGAGCACATACAAACCTTATTAGTGTATTTGCAGTGCTGTGTGGTACTATACTTTCCAGTGCAAGACAATGTCTGTGTTGCTTTCATGTAGGGCAAGGACCCACATATTAGCCCCAGCACTTGCGTGATGCTACCCACATTAGATCTATTAATGTGTGGAGCTTTACATGTGTAGGACAAAGTATTAAACTGGGGCCAACTTCTAGATGGCGGCTTGTGGAATCGTTTTTGATTTTAATGGCGACAACCTACACTACTATTTAAAAAAATTATACCTATTTTCAGCCTACAATTCATGGGTGTGGCGTTAGACTAGACCTGGATATTTATTTTAATACACATGCTGTGTAGTAGGTACTTATATTACCTCCATGCAGCAAGTCTAGTTTATAGGTATCCAGTATAAAAGGAATGGTCTAGCAGAGATACAAAAGCACAACATTGTCGGCAACCATGGGGCAAATTAACGAATATGTAGATAACAAAACACTAATAAATTAAAAGTATAATCTGTCAATATTATTCACATGTTTATGTATTTCTGTCAAGAGAAGGGGGAATGTGGATAATTTCTGTCTAGACTCTCTTCCATGTAGATATCCACCTGTTCTGTGTATTACAAAGGGTACCGCTCTGTATAAGAAATTCAAAACACACTGACAGTATCCCATGTTGTTATGATGGAATGTAACAACTGCTAAGGCTCGGGTTTTTTTCTTACTCTTCCTAACAGGAGGTAACCTCTACAGCACCATGTGGTTTTAAGATTTATATTGTCACCCTTCACACTCGTTTTTTTCCCTTCATAATCACACATCACTTGATATTTCTTAAGGAAGGGGAGATTAATTATTTTACAACCATGCACCAGCATGCCAGCTTTTAGTCATCGCATCCAGTTCTCTATTTCAACCTGGAACTTTAAAATCTTCCTTTCAGTCATGATACGAACTGTTTTAAGGTCTTAAAAAAGCAGGGATTTCTGGGCCACTGTTGACATGGTATCTACTGTAAATACTGCTCTATGCACATATTTTCTAAATAGGGCCGAAAAGCAGAAAAACTGTTGGAACAAAATACTTCAACAGTAATGCAAGTCCAAAATCTATTCCACATGGGATGGCAGACAGTCATTTTAGTAAGAAAGGAAATTCAGTTTGTGTAGTATATATGGATATGAACATATTGTGACTTGCCCTACAGTTACTCAGTGCCTTTTCTTTTTTTGACGCGAATTGTTTTTTTCCTTTTAATAGCATAATGCCTATAACAACTAACCTGAAAAGATGTCAGACCTCTTTATTGGCATCATTGTCAAGAATGTACTATTTAAAAAAAGCAAGAAGATATAGTCTTCAAACGTTGGGCTTATTTTCTTTATGGTTGAGAAAAGATTAGCACATTTTAATAGTGACAAGAAAGTCACCAAAAATGAATTGCAGGGCTTGTACCCAGCAACAATTGTCACTGAGGGGATGCTGAAGTCCCTGTTGCTTACCTTAATTAGGTAGCATGGAACCCTTATAAAAATAATCCCACACAATAACTCTGTGTTGTTACAATAAAATGTATCATACCATTGGCACAGTCTATAGATCTAATTTACAATTGCAGTTGCAGTCATGCAAAAATTGACATTCAGTTAATGCATTGACAATTGACACCGTTCATTAAAGGTGCTTACATCCAAAGACACCACTTTCATGTTTCCTATAGTTGTGCTTGGCACCAGTGTGTCCATCCCACCCTCTGTTCTGAATAAAGTGCAAGTGAGCATATTGACGAAGGGGAATCCTTAAAGCTTGCGTCTAAAAAATCACACATGGACGTCATTTTGATGTGCTGGAAATAAGGCTCATGACTCATTAAGCTTTTGTTGTGGAATAATTTGGAGAAAGCTGCATTGTGGGTAAAACATACAGCAAATTACAGGCAAAACTGTACTTTGCACACTGCACTTGTGGTTAAAAATGAGTCTTTATGTCTTGGATCAATGTGAATGAAATGAAACCTTATCAAGCAGTAATTTCACATAAATTACCTTTATGTACCCTTATACTTTTAAAACAGGCACCTCCACAGCAGGGAAGGAATGTGCATACCTATTTTTGTTAGCTATTTTACTGTAGATTAGTGTACATTAGATTTAGTGCAACATATTTTTGCAGGGGGTAATCCTATTTAGAAACCTGCCATACAACATTGTATCAACAATTTAACTACTTTGAGACTTAAAGACTTTCCAGAGAAAAGTCTATAGAAGAAATCAAAACCATCAGAACATTCTATTTCCCATCAGTATCTATGATTTGCTGTCAGGTTTTTGGCCAAGTGTAGGAAATCTGATTCTATTTTTTATGGATCATCTCCCTAAGGATAAGTGTAATGAAAGTGATTAGATGAAAGGTAAGGAAGGGTATTTTTAACTAAAGACCTAATGGTGTGTGAACCTTTTAATCACACACACACAAGTACGTTCAGACCATGCAAAAGAATTAGGTGCATATTTATTCTAGTGTGTAAGCCACATCAGTGGTGATGTTGCCCATAGCAAATGATCTTTGCTTTTGTTTTTTAACTTGTAGGTGAATGTTCAAATCTAATTTCTGGTTGCTATGAGCAAAATCACCACTGATGTTGGCTTACACACTAGAATAAATATGCTCTTAATGCGCTTTACAGCTGTAGTTTAGGAGTCACACCCACAGGGGCTGATTCATCAAAGTATGAGTTTGAATCCCGAAATGGGTAAAATTCGGATTAGATACAATAATTTCTGATGATTGCAAATGTCACGAAAATGCTTACGAAAAAATTGTATTAGTCACGATTATATCCCATTGGCGATCCGAAAGTCACAAAATTTTCGTATCCGAACGATCATAAATGGTGGGAAAACCTTTCTGACTTGGATCCTTCTGTGCATGATTTTGGAAGCCTCCCATTGGACTCAATGGCACTCTGCAGCTCCAACCTGGCCCAAAGCTTGAATGAATTTGAAACTTTTGTACTCGTTGCGACAATACGATTTAGTCACATAATTTTTGATACACAGTACGAAGAAGTTGCGCAAATTACTGAAAAAATTGGTGAAAATACGCACAATACAAAAAAAAATAAAAATTTTTTTGTATTCTGAAGAAATCGTACTTTGATAAATGGGCCCCATAGTGTTGTGTTAATGTATGTGTAAATACTAATGATTTTTTTGTTTCCAGTGACTTTGCTTACATTTTTGTAATATGATATTACTGCAGATTGCTTTTTTTCTTCGTATTTCTGGGTGCAGCCACCTTTACTATTACCATTTAATCACCATAAATCATGCCATAGCATAGAAAGTGTATAGGACTCCAAGCAATCCTTCAGATCAATCGAAACATAGTTGATTATTTTGACTCAGCAACCCCTTTCCCATTTGGTCAGCTGAGGGAGCCTCAGGGAGCCTGTTGTCCTGTGTGGTGTCCTCAGCCAATCTTATTGTTCTATGTGCCTGACTGATATATAAGTAGTATTTTCAGTTTGACTTTCATATGGCCTAAGAGTCATAGAATATTTTTTTTTTCATACTGCATCTGATGATGACAGTAGAATGATGTAAGTTTGATTTAAAAAAAAAAGCAAACAAAAAAACCAGCTTAGTACGACAACAACAACAAGGGCCTTTTTGCACTCCCGGTTCCAGAAGCTGTATTTCTGGTTCACATTAAGCAGTAGGATTAATCATTGCATAATTTCTACAGCCTGGTATGGAAGTCAGGTTTGTATGGATGTCAGATTTACATCAACAGCCTACATTATGTAGACAATGTTCGCCAGTGTGCCCATAATAAGAGCTACTGTGGCCCAGTTACTGCCTTGTCTACCAAGAGGAGGAAGGCACGAGGAGTCCCTGCTACCAGCGGGGACTATTACTGCATTAAATGCCCCCTCCAGCAGTCCCAGCTGTTTGCACTGATGGTGGCCCTGACTGCAGGAAGGCTGGTTTATGAAAAAATGGACTGCACGCTTTTAAGCCATGGATGAAAACAAGCATTCTGGTTTACTGATGCCACTATAATTCAGATATTTCAGATGTCAGTTATTTCTGGTGATTTCATCTCAGTACAGACATCTGGCCTTTCCTGTATCCTTCCCCTCTCAGACTTGGTTCATCTGGTTCATTCAGGATTCTTCTTTCACAGAGAGGATAGTGGAAGACATCTGGCCCAAACCATTACATCCGGCAATCATTGCAGTTCTCACAGTGACATAATTTGAATTCCTGTTTATTAGTTGATGGTTGAAGAGAAGTATTGTGTGTGGTTTTGTTTCCTCCGCAGGATGGGAGAACAAATAAAATTTACCAGTAATTGCAGGGTTCCATTGGGAACAAAATAACCTGAAATTCAGGAGAGCAGTGCATTCAGTACAAGTTGCTATATATACAAATACAGTTGCTATAAATACAAATACTTGTTAGTTTAATAAATTGCTGCAATTGGCACAGGCCAATAAATTATCATAAAATCATTTAAGTTAGTATATAGTTGCCCATAAACTATTGTGAAATTCAAAAGTTCCATAGTGCCTCATGAGTTGGGGGACCAGGCTGTGACAAAAGTCCATGTAACAAGTTTAAATAAGATGCACTTTATAATTTCGGTAATATCAAATTAGATGTACCTAAGTGAGCACATCAAACACCAAGCACTCTCCTCCGGCACGCAGTATTAGAGTCCCGGGATTGGCATATATTTTTCTCATAGAAACAATGTGTAACAAGTTCAGTTGAAGTATGCCTTCCCTTAATATCGAATTCAGTATATCTGATGGAGGAACACAATAAGCAAAAAAAAAAGTTACTGGACACTCCTTTTCAGTGCTCTGTTTAAAACTGGTAACCATGTTACATTGCATGCCACACTTACTCCATTGGTTCAAATATGCACACATGCTACAAAAATTATATAATAAAGAGGTTACTTGCGTATCCTAGCGTTCCAAACCACTGCAGAGAAGGAAAGGTACACTCACTAAGGGGTGCCAAAATGTGTAGGCAGTAAGGACAGGCCCCTTTTGTGGCCTGTGTTCTCGGTGGCACCCTTACTATCTCGTTTGAATGAGACACAAATTAGGGCATAGGTAGTGAGCAGGAGGGAGGGATACTTACGTGCCTCCTGCCCTTCACAAACACAGGACTACCTAAAGCGGACAGCTTAGTTTCAGATTCCAGAGACTTGTGGCAATTTTGCAAGAGGGAAAGGCAGTGTGCTAAGTGCAAAAAATAGTTCAATGCACTGATTTTTATCACACTCTCAGAGATCACAAATAACGATATTATATATTTACAGTATATATAATACACAAGAGCCGTGAATATCATGTAAATGATATCCTTATAAACCGTCCTTAGCGATGATGTAATCGATTGTAATCAGTTGTCATTTCTGTCTCATGACTCACTAAAACCTGGCCTTCTGCCTTGTGCTTTTATGCAGTTCTACACTTATAATATCCTTATATTTTATAATAGAGGGTATATTATTCACTATGTATGTTTTTAATTATGGCCCCACATTACAAATAAACAGAAAACACAATTCTCAATTATTGTATTATTAATACATATATAGAAAGCGGCAACATTTTCAGCAATTCTGTAAAATAAAATGTGTATGTATTGAACCTACAGATTACAATGTTTAATAATTTAACAAACCAAAATAAAGCCTTGCAATAAACCCTTTAAATAAAGTAGCATGTGCATTTACTTGGAGGATGTTCATTAGTCCTGAGCACGCAAGGTTAAAAATAAATGCTTTCCTAGAAATTGTGGTTCCTGGGTTGTGACCAGTTGACATATGGTTACTGGTCTGTGTGTTAGCCAGTCAAGATCACACTGCTTGTTTTGCCCTTTGCCAGAAAGGTGGTGACTGGCTTATGTGGTGGGCAGAGCATGCTGAGATTGAGATGAATGTATACTGGAGCTGGCTTTGTGCCACACAGAACTGTAACTCTGCCAGCCCAAATCAGTTTACCAGTTTAGTGCCATCTTTCCTGTATACTGTGCACACACACAACAGCACACAGAACAAAATGTGTCTTTCCTAGTTAGACTGATATCAACTAAACATGATTAAGTTGATGTAATTATGTAGGTTTGCAGAATGTAATACACAGACAAAGCATTTCTTTAACATTTCTTTTCAATCATCATGTGTAGTGAGTGTATGCAGCATAGTCTATTATGTATTACTATGAGAAGGTAAAATGCCTTTTAAAATATTCATTTCAGCATGAAGAAAAAATCATGGGTAGATTTATCAAAGGTGTAAATGGTGTTTCCAGCACTTTCCAATCAGTTCACATTTATTCACCTTCTGGAACATTTTTGCCGCTTTTCTCCTGAATCGTTAAAATTGCAGAAGATTGGACCTAGGTCATAATAAGGTGACAAAAATAGTCAAGAATCCAATGGTTCTCTCCCTGGCCACCTTTTTTCCTTAGGAGGAAAACTAAAGGGGAAAGAAACATGGTAAATTAGAGCAGGGATGAAAGGGTTAAGCTCTGGCATTGTATTAATCATGATGGACAGGATAATGACAACCAGCATTACTGTCTGCTGGAGAGGTAAGGTGGCAGCTTTGTCAATGCTTCAGTGAAACAGAAGTGTAGAGGAGGTTGTATCAGCAGAGACCAAGAGTAGGCAACGATCTGCAATTATAGAGTCCAGTCTCTTTTCTAAATGCCTTAGAGCACCATTTACTCTATGCCACCCTGCAAAGAGTTACAAAGCAAGCCTTTAGTGCTCAGTTTGCACCGTACTGTTTGTAGACACAGCTGTATTGGCACAAAATCATTGTTTTCTTGTTTGTGTCCTAAAGTGCTGAGGTTCCACATTTTGTAAATATGAACAAGTTACTTTCATTGCAGTAGTGTAATGAGAATTTGACATTGTTGTGATCTTGAAAGCTTAAACCACTTTAAAAGAAAAGGAAATAATGTAACACCATGTAGTGAAATTCTGGAAATCTGGAGTCTTCGTGCCCTCTTTTAACTAAAAAGGCTTATAAAAAGGCACCTGGCAGGGCTGTAGAGGACAAGTTGATTTCTGTACTTATAACCAAGAATATCCTACATTAATAGGAAGGTCTGCAGTACCTTAAGCTTTCCTGTGTATTTGAGTTAACAAATTGGTTTATTAGGCCATTATAATCTTGTTTTTTCTTTATTATTTTGCCTTTGTTCTTGACTAAAGAGGTAAATGCCTAATTATTTTCCTTTTGCTCTGTTTTCTGTAAAGATTTGTAAAAGCCTCCTGTAAGCCTCCTTTTATCACAGCCTTCCTTTTAACCTCTTCTAGCCCTACTTTTAGTGTAATAATCCCCTTACAAGGGGCAGCAGGGGTCATGTTCTCATACAACTGGAAATGTGATCAGTCACATATGAATGAACATGCATAAAAAATATAGCAGCAATAGGCAAATATGCTTCTCATAATTTAATTAAGAGACAGGGAGTGCACAGAACTAGGTTTAGTTTAGTGTCAAACTTTAAACCACAGTATTAAACAAAATTCTCTCTGTCACTATTACAATTACTGCAAATGTCTAAGCATTCACACAGCATATTTTAGGGTAGAACTTTTAACCTTTTCTTTTTTCCAGGACTGGGGAATCAGTTCAGATCTCTTTTTTTTCTCTATTGTTTATAATTAAATACATTATCATATGAAAGGGGGATTTGGCTCACCATATGGCTTACCATAAAGAACATGGAGGCCCATTTTGGGGTCCGGATACACCAGTTCTCAGCCTGTACTTCAGAAACTATGCTACATAATGAAAACGCCATGGTGCATTTACCTAGAAAAATTACAACATTATAGTTAGTAGTGTGAAATCGCCCTACTTCACCGCAAAATTCACCGATCTTCATACAAATTTTTCTAAATGCCTAAATTTTGTCAATGTTCGCCAAAATCCCTTGAAATGAGTAGCCATTCTTTTGTGCGTTTATTATAATGCCAAATACTGTACATTGGAATCAATGGGCATTTATTTGTTCTTTTTTTTTTTGCTTGCAAGGAAAAACATTTCCAGTGAAACAAAAGTGCATGGTGAAATAATTCTTCTGCAGTTTCTCATATAATGTTGCTGCTTCTGTAAATGCTTGAATTCTGAAATGAACATTTGTTCATATCTAATTATAACATAATACAATATAATATTAATTAATTTAATGGTACCTGTGGTAAAATGAATGGAATCATGGGGAGCAGTTGGAATGTATATTTAATTTCAGACTTGTTGGACCAAGTGAGTCAGTTAGATAGAATTAGAGATGTAGCGAACATCGCCGAAAATGTTCGCGAACCTGTTCGCGGACTTTCGCCAAAACTCGCGAATATTCGCGAACTTTGCGAACCCCATAGACTTCAATGGGAAGGCGAACTTTAAAACCTAGAAAAGCCATTTCTGGCCAGAAAACTGATTTTAAAGTTGTTTAAAGGGTGCCACGACCTGGGCAGTGGCATGCAGGAGGGGGATCAAGCAAAAATTTCTCTGAAAAATACTTTGTAAAAAAAACACCAAAAAATAACGCCAAAAAAAAAAAACGCCAAAAAATAACGCCAAAAAAAACCCGCAAGCTATTCCTATGTATATGCATAGGCGATAAAACGCGGCGGAAAAACCAAGGCGAAAAAACGCGGCGCCAAAAAAAAACGCAGCGAACCCAAAGTGGCGAACATCGGCAAAAGTCCGCGAATTTACGCGAACACCCGATGTTCGCGCGAATTAGTTCGCCGGCGAACAGTTCGCTACATCTCTAGATAGAATCCTGTTGAGAAGTGGGCCTTATATGCCTCTTGAGCTTCTAACTTGATATTTGAAGGAGTTAAAAAATTTGGTATAGTGTTTCTGTTTCCGTGTTAATGAACAATGTCAGAGGGGTGCCAAGAACATAGGCAAGTTTCATATGCTTTTAATGTGTTGGCCAAGTTACAGTTGTAAAACTGCAGGCAGCTGTCAGGGTGTATTGATCATGAGCACTTTGATCCTACTTTAGGTAACCTGATAGCTGATTTCTTTTGGGAAAGGAAAGTGACAGGAAGGAAGGAGAGAAGCGAGAAACTGATGCCACAGCAGGATAATATATGTCAAGGGCTAGGCTTACCCAGCAGTCCAAAGACACATTTCACAATAATGTCAATACTGGACGAAGTGGGTATTTTTGCAAAGTAAGTAAATGCTGGGCAATCTCTAGAGGATAAATCAAGTGAAGTGAAGTTACCAACTACTGAAAATCTGATATCTATGAAAATTAAACATCAGTTATGGCTTCCCTTATTTTCAAATATTATTCATGTCAAATATATGTACAAATCTAAAATCTTTATCCTTCTCCCTAAATAAGAGTAAACAACGTGTGGGTGGGGTTGGTATATATGTCTTTAGCTTTTTAAGATATGAACAGAACCAGTATGTAGGCTTATGTAGATATCCTGATATTGTTCAGGCTATTGATCTGATAAATGTAGGATTTTATGAAAATATTTGACAGTATTAGACATTACAGCGATGAATTATCTTTTCCTGGTAACTATCACTTTTAATGTTGGGTAATTCTGAACATTTACACAAGTAAACATAAATAAACAATAATAATTTACCTGAATTAATTTATAAATGATATAAAATCCTTTGAGCTACATTACTACATAGGGTACGCGTTAAAAAAGTCTAAAATATAGGTGCAATAATTTATATACTGTGTCCAAGTACCTATTAAGTCCCTTTTCATAATCATATTTTTACAGTTATAGTCCTCATTTGGCCTTTTTGCTCCTTAGTATATGGGATATTGTATATTTGCCTTTTCTTTTTATTTTACTTGCATAATTAGTATTTTTTTGCCATTAATATGGCCCTGTAACAAGCTATTCTGATCTATTTTTTTTTATCTCTGCAGGTGTCAATGAAAGAAGTTGGAGAAGGCTTGCAAGAGCAGATGAACTCCATGATGGGGGCCCTGCAGGAACTGAAACTTCTCCAGGTTCAGTCAGCTTTAGAGCAGCTGGAGATAGCAGGGGATCAGAATGCATTCTATGGGATAGTGCAAGATCACTGTTGCCAAAATGTGAGAGAGAATCATGAGGTCAGGCTGAGTTCCAACCAACAGGCTGGAAATGACATGGCAGGTGGAACAAGTCTAGACAACATACTGGCTTCCAAACAAGGTTATACTCCTGCAGGCTCTCTTTGTACTTTTTCTATGCCAGGTACAAAACAAGGTCCTCAGGTAAAATCTTTGAAAGGGGGCAAAATTGAATTTGAATGCTCCTCATCCATTTTATCTTCTGTAGACACTGGACCCACTCAGGAAACAGCATCAATAACAAGCAACTTTCACAGGCAGCATCCTATGGAGGCTACAAATACCCTTCCGGATCCAGATTTTTTTATACAGGAGCATTTAGCAGATGAATCAAAAGACTGGACATCATCCCTCATGTCCCAGAGCAGAAATCGTCAGCCTCTTGTTTTAGGTGACAATGTCTTTGCAGACCTTGTGGGAAACTGGCTTGATTTGCCAGAATTAGAAAAGAAAGTGGAAAAAAGTGGAAGCAATCAGAGCATAAGCAAATCTCAGGAAATCTGCAAAAGACTGTCTCTTACAGCAAACTTCTTTAAAAAAGTTTTAAGAAGTGTGAGGCCAGACAGAGAGAAACTGCTCAAGGAGAAGCCTGGATGGCTTCATGCAGAAGACCAAGTGGCAGATATATCCAAGCGAACAAAAAAGGGAAACAAGCAAAAAGGTGTATTTTACTTTCCATCTCAGCCTGATAAGAAAATCTTGCATGGAGTTGAAAAACACCGTAAAAAAGAGGCTAAATGCTCTAAAATACAGGGCATATGGACAGATCAGAAGCGCCAAGAATATCCAAGCACAGGATTTGATATGAACACAGCTGTTTGGGTTTAAACTGTTTTGGGTGATAGTTTTGAGTTGATGGCACAATGTGTTTTTTAGATGGAAAGACATTAATGATGCTGTACTGCAATTCAGCAGGACTGAATTCAAAGGGTGGCGTACATCCTCCTTGATTTTTTAAAATATTATCTATGTGAATTAACTAAATAATTAAAATACAGTAATTTGATAATTTAGTAAAGACCAGTTAAGTAAATGCTGAGCTGGCTTTCAGCACTTGAGAAAGAGGGAAGTGTAAATACACATCTCCGTTTGGGACAAAACCTGAATTTCTTCTACCCAACACCTTAATTTCAATATTTGTTGTCACATCGAGGTGCAGGGAAATGTCATTAGAAGTAATTGCACCCTGTAAACTTAAGTTAAGAATTAAAGAGTTCCAGAAATACTTGTCTACACTTAAAGAATAATCTAGATATTGTGACCCCCAGTTTCTAGACTTAGAATAAATATTCTTGTGGACTATTTTCAGCTATTTTTCATGGGGTATGATTATGTTGGTTGTCACATATGTGGTATAACTATCTATATTAAAATGGACTGAGGCAACTCTTTAGCTCAGTTAAGAAAAACATGAATTAAGATCCCTTATCTGGAAACCTCTTATCCAGAAAGCTTGGAATTATGGGAAGGCCATCTCCCATAGACTTCATTATAAGCAAATAATTTAACATTTTTAAAATGATTTCCTTTTTTTCTGTAATAATAAAATAGTACCTTGTACTTGATCCCAACTAAGCTGCATACTTCATATTGAAAGCAAAACTATCCTATTGGGTTTATTTAATATTTAAAAGATTTTTAAATGACTTAAGGTATTGTATCTAAATGAATTAATTAAAAGAAGTCTTATATGGAAACCCCAGGTCAAATAAATCCCATACCTGTAGTGGAAAAGGGGTAGAGTTTCTAGGAACTAAAAGCAAAACCCACGTTGCAGCTAATACCTCTCGATCAGTGTCTGTACAGTGCAGTGGCCGAAATCCTTTTATATAATGTTTGCTTTTCCAAAAATAACTTAGGGCTTCTAAAAGAGCCAAATCCTCTTAGATAAGCACTGAATGCCAAAAAAAGCATCTATAAAAGTAAACTGCAATTTGAACTTTATATTTTTCCTTCTAGTCTTAACAGCCTTCATAATAATTTTCTCATGTTTATTGATAAATGTGGATTTTAAACAATTTTGGCAACTTTGAAAACAAGTTTTACATCTGGCACAGAAAGAACCTAAATTTATTCTGTAACCTAAAGTTTTGGCACTTGCACGATTTGTCCTGGGCAGAAAACAAAGCGAAATAACCTTCTAGAAAATATAATGGTAATCATACTTACACTCCAAGCACAGGCAGCAATAGTACATTTTGTTGGGTTTTGCTGCCTGCCTGTGAGTGAGAAATCACGTAAACTCATTGGGGCTGATTCATCAAAGTACGAGTTTGAATCCCGAAATGGGTAAAATTCGGATTAGATATGATAATTTCTGATGATCGTAAATGTCACGAAAATGCTTACAAAAAAATCAGAATAGCCACAATAATATCATATTGGCTGTCCGAAAGTCACTAAATTTTCGTATCGGAACGATCGTAAACGGTGGGAAAACCTTTCTATCTTTGATTCTTCTGTGAATGATTTTGGAAGGCTCCCATAGGACTCAGTGGCACTCTGCAGCTTCAACCTGGCCCAAGGAAAGTCACAATACCGAAGCTTGAATGAATCCAAAACTTTTGTATTCGGCGTGACAAATACGTTTTTGCTGCGCAAATTGTTGCAGGGTATGATAAAGTCGCGCAACTTAATGAAAAAGTCTCAAAAAAACACACGGTGCGAAAACTTATAAAAAATACGATTTCTTTGTATTCAGATTCAGTCGTACTTTCATGAATGTGCCCCATTGTGTGCCATTGCGCTTAATTGAAAAGGTTATTGGCATGAAATGCCTGTGAAGTCTATGTACAAGTTCTTGCATTTTTTATGTATGAAAGTGCCAATGATGCTGGTGCTAGTGAGCTTTAAAAACACTGGCATAGTTTAACTAGCAGATAAAGACCAGACATAATCCCCCTTTATGACAGGCCAAAAAACTGTCTATCACAAGTGGTGACAGGCAGTTTGCATTTATGTCAATGATTGTAGGCTTGAATATTGGGAGACCCTTTGCCAGCTGAAATATGGCAGTGGTGCCAATAGGCTTAGGACAATGGAGCATTAAGCATTTTGTAGCCCATGTTAAACTTTTCCATAGTAAAACCTTGTAACATGCAGCAGTTAGCATGTGATTTCACTGACATACTTGTGATTACAATGCTTTACTTAAAGGGGTGGTTCACCTTTATGTTAACTTTTAATATGTTATAGAATGGCCAATTCTAAGCAACTTTTCAATTGGTCTTCATTATGTATATTTGATAGATTTGAATTATTTGCCTTTTTCTTCTGCCTCTTTCCGGCTTTCAAATGGGGGTCACTCACCCCAGCAGCCAATAAACTATTGCTCTGTGAGGCTGCAATTTTATTGTTATTGTTACTTTTTATTACTTATCTTTCTGTTCAGCCCCTCTTCTATTCATATATCAGTCACTCTCTCAAAGCAATCCCTGGTTACTAAGGTAAATTGGACCTTAGCAACCAGATAACTGCTGAAGTGGAACAAAAAGTAAAATAATTAAAAAAACTACCAAGAACGATTGTAAATTGTCTCAAAATATAACTCTCTACATCATACTAAAAGTTAATTCACAGGTGAACAACCCCTTTAAGATGTTTTGTTGTCTGCAATTTCATATGGGCAACACAATGCCCTGTGTGCCTTAGCCCTTAAGGTTATAATTGGACTAAACCTCGCTATTAATGCCCTGCTTCTTTGATTTCTAAAAAATGTATCAGCTTTAAAAAATACCACTAAGGTTTCTACACTTTTTAAAGACATGATTATTATTTATGAACGTAGGTGCTAAATTGTACAAATGCAGTTGATGAAATGAACTGTTCAAAACTCAATGTTAATTAGTTGCTACTGGCAACAGGATCTGTGAAAGTTTGTAAATCATCCCCATAGTAACTGAATGCTGACCAGGGTTTGTTAGCAGAAATTCTTGAACTCTGACCAATAATAATTTTCCAGGACTGGTATCCCTCACCTCAACAAGAGCACTTTTTTACAATTTCTGAAAACTAAATTATCTCCTTAATCCAACCGTTATGATATACCCATTATTTCAGAATTTTGTGGCATCTGAATGATACTCTAGAGTGCTTGTAAGCTGGTTGCCAATACAGTGTGGCAGTGTGGTTTGACTAATGTGCATCAGTAACTGCGTAGATACAGATGTGTGTGTTTGTGTGACAGTAGTGAGCTGTTATGCTGCAGATTCAAGTGTAAATATATGCCTACTTTTAGCCCTGCTTTAATCTCTGTAATTTAAGCCATTCCTTCTGTGTGTGTGTATGTATGTGTATATATATACACAGTGTGTGTGTGTGTGTGTGTGTGTGTGTGTGTATATATATATATATATATATATATATATATATATAATGTGTATATATATATATATATGTATATATATATATATATATATATATATATATATATATATATGTATATATATATATATATTCATAGTTCTTGGAACAAAATTTTGTAGACCCCGCCCGAGGTGCATGTTGCCTCCAAAAAACCCTGGATAAAGCAAAAATGCTATACATTTTTAATTGTTCGTAAAACTTTGAGAAAGTTTACCATTTGGGGCAATAATGCACTTCATTATTTTTAATTTTTGTTTCCAGAATAAAATGCTGTTTATATGAAGCCTTAAGTGACTCATGTTTATTTTATGCCTGCAGAATGCTGGTTAACTGTACGCAATGTACATGCTTGGTGTTCTTTCTGTTTCCTTGCCTGAGTTAAGGAGTGCTCTATTAAAGAGACGGGTGGAGGGAGGCACACTGGCATGATCCCTACACATCCACTAACTTGCAAGTCAACAATATGTTCTTCTTCTAAAACCTTTAACACAACAAAAGACAATATTCCTATTTTTCACAATACCACAATATAATGCAGGTTTGGATACTAGTCCTTAATCAACCATGCATTGGTGGTCACATGGTTGCGGGGGGGGTTCCTGTTTTCTAGTACTCTGGCATGCAGAAAATGGACATTAAACTGTGCGCAAAACAATGCAGGCATTCATTTCAGTGTTGTTTATAAAGCCATAAAGAATATTAAATATAATTTAAACGCTACTTGTAGGAAATAAAAAGGCATTTCTTTCATATTAGTCAAGTGAAATAAATTTTACTTACACTTTATAAATAATTACAATTTTGTTTCATTTAGGGGCACATTTATCAATTTACGATGACCACGATTGTGAAAAATGCGTATTTTTTTCTAAAGTTTAGAATTTTTTGTAATGACCACGAAAATATCAACATCAACATTGTTACGCAAAAGTAGTATTTTTCGCAATGACTACGAACATTTCAAAATTCATTCAAGCTTTGGTATCGTGACTTTCTTTTGGCCAGGTTGTAGCTGCAGAGTGCCATTGAGTCCTATGGAAGGCTTCCAAAATCATGCATTGACGTTTAAAAGTCAGAAAGGTTTTTGCGCTGTTTATGATCATTCGGATATGAAAATTTTCGGATCGCAACCACAATATTTTGTATGACCATGACACAAATTTTCACGCAATTTACACACATCAGAAATTATTGTGGTTACTACGAAATTTTTCCAATTGTGCTTTTAACAATCCGAAATTCGTGCTTTGATGAATGGGCCCCTAAGTCTTGGAATGTCATTTTGTGTAATTTAGGCAAGTTTTGTATTACCCCAAAATCTTGGGTATGCATAGAATGGGGGACCTAATGCCCCTGCACAGGCTACACAATTATGGGGCCCTGTAAGGCAGGTGTTTAGGACAGGGCCCTGATGCAGGCTGTGCTTCCCTCCCTCCTACCTTGCGCCTAAGAATGCAACCTTGAATGAAGTGTTGCCTAATACAGTCCTCAGGTCTCTATTTCGGAGCATGGGGATCTTCGGCTATTTGCACAATGCCCTGCACACTGGGTATTATTTATGAAGTGTTATTTGTAGAAATCACTTCCCACCTACTTTCAAATGGGCAAGACCTGCCACTCTTAGAAAGAAAAATCACCTTAAGAGAAGCATTCCGATTTGATACAAAATAAGATTATCCTTTAGAAGATTACCCTCTCAGCAGCACATTACAGGCTGATTATAGGAACAGAGCTGCTATTAACTCTTTCAGTGGCACTGGAAAAAAAAGCCGGCATATGTGCCCTTGTAAATTTAAACATAGTGTCCCTTAGTCAGTTTACTGCAGCAGGAGCCTGTGTAAATTTTGCATTCCCTGCATATCTTAAACTGACCCTTACTTCTTCAGTACTTTTATGCCTGGTGTGAAATCAGTCTATGAAACACTGAAAGTAATCTGATCAATCTAAAAAGCATTTTTCATACATGAAGAGCAGGTGCCATTAGAGTGAGTGCCTTCACGCCAGAGCTCCAATATCCATGGTTAAGCATTATTAGTGAAAGAGTTAATGCATGGAACATCATGTAGTCCAAGTATAACCTCCAGCAAATGCAGCTGTTCACAAGTTATTTTCCCACAAGCTTGATATATCATCCCAAAGGAATTTCCTATTCCTTTATATTGGTATGTGTTGGAGCTGGACTTTGATGGGAGCTGGTTAGAACTTGCTGCTGTTGAGTAATGTTCAGAGAAATGTAGGCATTCCCAGAGATAACTAAGTAGTGGCTAAATAACTATGTGGGGACAGTATCACCTTTACTGAAATCTCTCTCTTAGTTATTATATATTATAGGTTTCCAAATATAAGTTAAAAGGGAAATTACCAGGCACAGCCATGAGGTGAGGTTATACCATGCCTTAGTCAGTGCTCCATAAGGAATGGAGTCACATGCACTGTCACAGAGTACTGCACTGTCACAGAGTACTGCACTGTCACAAAGTACTGCACTGTCACAGAGCACTGCACTCTCACAGAGCACTGCACTCTCACAGAGCACTGCACTCTCACAGAGCACTGCACTCTCACAGAGCACTGCACTCTCACAGAGCACTGCACTCTCACAGAGCACTGCACTCTCACAGAGCACTGCACTCTCACAGAGCACTGCACTCTCACAGAGTACACATAACTTCCTGTTCTTAATATTTGTCTGCCCTCTTCTTTACGTAGAACCTTCCATTTTACTATGTATATATAAAACCTTCCATTGCCTGAAACACTGGTCCTGTCATGGAATAAATTGTGTCAGACCCATTACAAGAATTTAATAGAAAATGGGAACCTGTTTTAATGTAGTGAATGACTAGGTTTGTATATCTTAAGCCAGAGCCTTAAACATCTGTAAAGCGTTGATATATATCAAACAAATAGATAAAATGGTCTTTCATGGCAGAAAAAAAACATGTAGCGCAATTATATTTTTGGTCACACGTAATAAACTTGAAAGGCTCTAATCTTTCCTCAGGCTGTGCAATATAAATGTGTTTAATGTACAGAAGGCTTGGCTGGTGGTCACAAGTCCTTTGCTGTCTGACAGGCCAGGTGTGAGGAATATGTGTGACTGACCTACATCTCATCAGTAAGGCATTCTCTGAAATCCATGAGGAGTGCTTTAGGATAAAATGTTTAGCTATGAACATTCATTATTTAATATTATCATACAGTGATTAGAGGGAGTTAGGTGATGATCACAAAACATTTTACAGGTCTGAAGTAAAACCATTTTTCCTTTTTCTTTGTACCTATAATTATTCAAACGTGGTTAAAGTAACCAGTATAGTAGGTTTATGTGTTGTTTATCTTTATGTTTACTTTTAGCATGTCCTAATCTTTTTTTAAATATTCTTTATTTTTTGATTTTTCAGAAAAAGTGGGGTACAGAAAAAAGAAGGGATTAGGGTAAGGACATTTGAAATGGTCTGCATTTACAAACAGGTTGTGAGGTCAGGAGTAACACAAAGTTTTTACTTTTAATTTTAAACACGTTTGAGAAAGAATAAAAGCAAATAAAAAATAAAACATGTCATCAGGGACTTGTTAGTTTGTAGAATAGTGGTTCTATAGGGTCTTATGTCAACGGGTTTGTGTATGAAAGTTGTTGATAAATGTTAGCCAGGGTACCCACACTCTCTTATATACTGTGCTGTTGTTTTAGCATGTCCTAATCTTAGCAGGTTTTCAGTTGGTCTTCATTTTCAATTATGAACCTTCCTCTTTTAATCCACTGCTGACTTTCTAGAGTAAGTTGGACCCTAGCAATCAGATTGCTTCTGAAACAACAAACTGGAGAACAACTAAACAAATGAGCTGCCCTGGAGCATGCTGGGGTAGCTACACTATTTATTGCGTAAATACTACAGAATGGTGACCCTTAAGATTATAGCCTGCAGCATAGCACTATTTTCACATTACAAATTAGAGGGGAATTCTTTGAACATGTGTGATGATAATTGTTCATGAAAGCTGCAGCAAAGGCCCTTGTTCGCTTCTCTCTCATCATTTGTAGTACTAGTGTTGTAGGGCCTTCTGCAATGGCTGCCCTGACAGGACCATAATTGTACCAATGGTTCAGCAGTAATACTGATGTTTGTGCCTAGGAATAAAATAGGTGAGGGTGGGTAAGTCACCTAGTTGGGGGTTTAAAGAAAGAAGTAGCAGACTCCAAGACTGCTGGAAACCCAGTAAAGTAGAAAACCTAGAATCAGATAAAGGCTTGTCAAATATGTTACCCGTAAAAAGAATCAGCTTGTCTGGGCAGGCAGTAACTTCTTTCAGTTCCATTTATTGTCTCTCCCATTTCTCACTGGTGAAGCAGAATATAGTAGAGATTATGTATTACGTTATCCAGGTTTTAGGCTACTAAAATTAATTTCCACTACATCAAATTCAGGATAAGATAAAGTAAAATTATATGTGCCAGTATACAAAAAAGGTGTAAGAAATGCAAAACAAAAACTTGTAAGTATTTTTATTTCCAAAATATTTTACTCACTGTAATATTATTCTTTATCAAGAACAGACTTTAATTTTTTTTTTCTTCTGTTTTTGTCTTAAATGGTTAACAAGTATGAGCGGGCATGTTATATTAATGACATTAAATTTAGAAATTATATTAATGACTTTTAGATAATTTTGTTGGTCAAAGAGTTTGGTACCCCAGTTTCACTATACTTAATTAAAGGAGATCTAGTGTTTCCCATTGAATACAGACTAGCCCAAAAACACAACAGTGCTTGTAATAGTAATAAGGTCCACCACTTATTAATATCCTACAATTTGCAAGCATCAAACATGGAGTAGTTTAAATTTCCCTGTTTTGTAAGAAATAACAAAAAAAAACAGATTTTTGGTAATTAGAATGATAGGCAAAAAATATATTCAACACAAACCCTAATCATTGCACCCATGTGGAACAAGGGTAGATCCTGCCCCTTTAAGTTGTCCAAGATAATTACTCAGATACTTTTATGAGACCTTGTACTTAAAATAGTATCGGTATGAACAGCAAATTTCATAAAAATAGTCAAGGGTGTAAAAAAATCTTCACTGATGCTGTCATTGTCAGTTTCCCGTGTTCCTAGCAAGCACAGCTATTTTAGGCACTATTTACAACTTTATACCTGCACAGCATTTAGGTGCCTTGCAGAGATGTTAAGCAAAAACACACACTTTAACAGTGCTGTTAGGTGTTGCTGCAGCAGGAATATTAGCCTGCTATATCTGGCACAGATATCAGTTTACTTTTTCATTTTTCATTGCTTTTTCATTGTCACATCTGTCATAAAATCCACTGCCTGGTTGTTAGGAACAATGGTTATCTGCAAATATAGGTAGACGTCCTACCGTAGCTTCCAGTATATTCAGTAAGTACTCATCCACAGGTAGCAGTCCCCGTGCTGGCTGTATATCTTACAAATATAATTACAAGAACCCGGAGAGTACACTTATTTGCAGTGAAGCAGTGTAGATTTATTGAGACATCTTTTAGCACTACATGTTTCGGCTGAAGGCTGTTTAGCCGAAACATGTAGTGCTAAAAGATGTCTCAATAAATCTTCACTGCAAATAAGTGTACTCTCCGGGTTCTTGTAATTATATTTGTTAGGAACAGTGGTCCTACAACATTACACATAGAATATCAGAGTTGACAGCTTTAGAACAGGTTACTTTACAAGCAATACACATAAACATTGTAAATAATTGCCTACATCATTCTTTTCCTTTCATTACCTCTGAAATAGTTAAAAGAAACATATTGAAAAAACCCTTTCATTGCCTAGAAATAGTTATATATAATACTTAAAGAAAAAATATACCCCCAAACAATGTAGGTCTCTATAAAAATATATCACATAAAACAGCCCATACATAAACCTTGCTTCATCTAAATAAAACCATTTTCATAAAAATATATTTTTTTTGTCCATTGAATAACACTTAATAGATAATTGCCATCTTAAGTACTCAGGACTGCTGAGCTCATATTACACACAACTCTTTCTTTCAGGTGTGCCCTCACTTTTCCACCTGATTTTCATCCACTCTTACTTCCAATCTTTGCCAGTTAACTGAATTGTACTGGACCTATAGACTTTCAGTCTCATATAGTACAGACACATACAGTAAAGGGAAGTATTAAGTAGCACTTAATCAACCAATGTCCGGTCCCGGATTACAAGGCGATCACAGTGGAGCACCTTAGGGATCTATCCTTGAGTCTATTTGCTTGACTTTCTGTTGGCAGGTGATAGGGAGGGTATACATTTTCTGATGTCCTTGTTGTAAGCTTCTGGCTTTGCATTATTTATTATTATTTATTACTGCACTAAAGGTGGCCATACCTGGGCCAATAAAAGCTGTGAATGGTCTGAGTTGGCATCTTATTGGTCCGTGTATGGGACTGATATCGATTGGGGCCATCAGACATGCCTGAATCAACTGATGTCAATTGGGGAGGTTCAAAAATCCGATTGGGACAGGGAATACATCAGTGCATTGATGCTGTCCTTGTCCTGACACCCTGCAACCCGTCCATATGTGATACAATTTGATTAATCCGATTTCACTCACCTCAAGGTAGGCATATTTGGAAAAGATCTGCTCATTTGGTGAGGGTGCCAAATGAGCCAGTCTTTCCATGTATGGCCAGCCTAAGACTGCTTTTGTAACATCAGCTATCTTTCACCCTAACTAGTTCTGACTAATGGTTTCCTTTTCTTTGATCTCCCATGGGCACCTCTTCTTATCAAGGCCTAATTTTCCTCAGACAACTGCCACAATCAACCTCGTCCAGCAAGTGGAGTTCAAAGATGCAGAAGCAAGAGTGCCCTCTCTTTTATAGATTAGGGAATTTATCTGACATTCTATTGTGAGTGTAAAAGCAAAACTTTAACAAAAACT
This sequence comes from Xenopus tropicalis, assembly GCF_000004195.4. Classification (NCBI taxonomy): domain Eukaryota; kingdom Metazoa; phylum Chordata; class Amphibia; order Anura; family Pipidae; genus Xenopus; species Xenopus tropicalis. The sequence goes on along the minus strand of NC_030678.2, from coordinate 59,526,885 downwards.
CAGCCCCAGGGGTAACAAAGAACGACACAGTGGAAGAAGATGACAGCTTTGTGGTGCTCGCTGAGGAAAAAACCCCAGGCCAGGGCAGTTTTCTGCTAACAGGAGCACTTGCACAGGTATCAGGTGAGTAAATACACTCACTGGTGGGTACCTAATTTGTGGCACCCCCAGTGATTTCACCTTTCCTTCTCCTTTAAGTAAATACATTTGTAACATTACAGAATAAGCAAAGAATTACAGAATAGAATTTAACAACAATTACATTTTTGTAAACATTTATGTTATAGTTGTTACCTTTGTGATTACTCAGTTCACACAAATCATAAAGTTAACCAGTAACATGCTCATTAGGTGCAGCCGCCAGTCAACCAATCAAGGAATGAAAAAAACCTTCAATAAACACTGAACTTGTACTTTTGCAGACAATGTTGAACAATGATTGAACAATGCAAAGATGAACAATGTGAACAAGGTGAACAATGATTCTATAGAATTGTGATGAAGTTCCTTAGTGTGAGACAGCTTGAAGAGCATGAGAGCTTTGGGACAATCTGAAGGTTTGGGAGAACATGTTTTCAGCATTAAAATTCCTTTGGGCTGCCTTGCAATGTGGCATATTAAATGATTTAGCAATATAAATAAGTCAGAATTTCCAAGAGAAATTTAAATTATTTATTGAAGAAGGCATCATTTCAAGAATGAATTAAGTAAAGTTTTAGCTGTTTTATTTTCGTTTTTTAATCATAACAGTGTTACAGAGGGCTATGCAGTGTTACCTTAAATTGATTAAACTGATTTTTTTTAATACAGCTTACATATTTTTTCTTCCTCACCTCAACCAACCAAGCATTTGACAATTTATGTTTTCCAACATGCTGCTTGGTATGACACAGAACTTTTATCAAACAACCCACTTGTCCATGAGACAGGCCAATATCTGCAAAAGATCGAGTGAAAGGAGATTGACGATATCACCCCCCAAACCAACTTTTTCAGACTATCTGGGACTGATGCTGTGGTACCTGAATCCAAAAACAACTTTACATAAGTAATATTCCTTTGTTATAGTATTTAACTATTAGCTACTGTTACATTAGAGATATTAAACTTGGAGTACCATATACTGAACATCACCCTATTATGGATCACCAAATTTACTCCTGTTTTACTTATACAAACAGTTTTCATGTTTAGTATTTGTAAATGAGAAATTTCAAATACAAAACATTTGGTAAGAAGCTGATGATGCCGGGACAAACAACAAATTTTATAGTGTAAAACAGTACTAACTTTTAAATTACAAAAAGTGTATAAAACAAATGTGGTTTTTTTTTTTGGAAAGGTGTGTTTAACTGGGAAGTACTGTGTGCATTCACACACCATTATATATTATGGCTCCAATTTCATAAACGTTCTTCACTATTTGTACTGGCTTATATAAGAATATGATTAGTGATGGGTGAATCTGTCCCATTTCGCTTCGCCACAAAAGTCGCGAAACAGCAAAAAAATTTGCAAAACGGCGAAAAATTTTTGTTGCCTTGTCTTTTTTGTCTCCCGCGCTTTTTTTACATGACCGCGCCCAATTTTGATGCGACTGCTCTTTTTTGCCCATGACCTCACCCAATTTTAACGTGACCGCGCCCAATTTGATGCAACCACGCCCAATACGATGCGCAACAAAAAAAATCCACGCAACAAGTTTTTCCATGGCGAATTTTCACCGAAGTTTCGCGAAACAATTTGCTAACGGCAAAATGCAGAAATTCGCTGCAAATCCATGCCAGGCGAAAAAATTAGCTCATCACTAAATATGATTATTTTGTAAACAGAGGTCCCCTACCTGGTTCAAAGCCATTATGCATATGTGGATGAAGTATGCTGTCACAGGAGATGTCCACTATCCAATGTTACTCATTAGTAGAAGTGATAATATATTTATATTTATAGAAACAGCCGGCTCTTCACTGTGACTGGTTGCATTTTTCTAACATATCTTCATACATTTCCTTTTCTCTTAACTTCAACAGTTAAATCTGCTTACTTATTTCATTTTTCTTCTTCCTTCCAAGTTTCATTTTATGTTTCAACTATTATTTTTCTGCTACCTTTCTTTCAGACTTCTGCTGTCATCTTGGGTCCTATCTTCTGTCTTTATTTTCTTTCATTTCCTTTTTCTTTTACCCTTCACTGTTTCTATTTGTGTCCATGTTTACACAAATGTCCTGCTTTTTAATATCCAAATGGCAAGAGACATGTGGTACGGCAATGATTCTAGTGGGACTCTCTTGCTTTTTTTGAAGTCTTTTGCCTTTTCTTTTGCTGCCTCCTTGCACCTTACAGCACTAATTTGCTACTGGCAGTTTTGCATACCAATCTGCTACCCACAAAGACAGCAGCTTACATCCCTGTATATAGGGGTCTTTCTAAGGGATGCCCAACCGATATCTGGCTATGGGCAGTGAAACCTTTAATCCTCGGCTTAATCCCCTATGCAGGGGCAGGAAGATGTGATGACCTCAAATATGTATTTGAAATTAAAGAGCTGGGAATAAGCCAACAACTGGCAATTGCCATGTAATTCAGAAACTTTCCACTTTAGCAATCAAGCCCATGCTTGGTATACGTCAAAGTAATTTTGTACACCTCAGATAGAAACATATAAAATTGTACTTGCACAACGTAACAGAGTCTAGAAAAGTCTAGAAAGTCATACTGTCCACATGTGCAGTACACCCAATAATCAATGTTATGTGTAAAGGCAACAAACGTATCTGTGTAGTGTGTACTGCTTGTAATTTAATAGTCAGAGGTGCAAAAGGAGATACTCGTGCGTGTATTATGCATCCCACCATCTGCAATTTGGTTTTAGTAATTTGAATTACAGCTATTATCTTTATTATTACGGCACCAGGGAGATAGTAGTAGTTAAATCTGTATCTGTAAGTAAGTAAATCAGTTATATTAAAATATTTCTGTAATGGCTGTCATGCTTTTATACATATCTTGGGATATGAACAACAATGTAACACTACACATGAAATTATATGTATATGAGTTAGAGTACATATAAGAACATATATTTTTGTAAGAAAATATAATTTAACAAAGGTCCCATTAAATGTATATTATGTGACTACTGTCTTATAACAACTTGTAAATGTTTTACTTTGAACCCACCTAAATACTTCTCACATTCATATCAATAATAGCTTCTTGACCAATAAAATTGGTTTAAACCATTGAGCAATTATTACAAAAATCTTTGATAAATCTAACCCTTTCATGGCTGCCAACTTTGAACTTCACTTGCTGCATTTTAACAGACAAGAGGTGGTAAGTTGTTATAGATCAAAATGAAAGCTAGAACCTTTGGTTAGTGTTGTGAATTCTGAATACATGGTACATATGAGCCATGATGCCATTGACCTAGAAACTTGGTTTGAAATCTCCATGGTTAAAACAGAGTTTGTAAAGCTGTCAATTACTAAAATGTTCTCACCACTTAAAATATCTACAGCTAGCTGCCACCTTCTGTAGGTGGCATAATTATCTGTAGTTGTTAGTGGCACTGACACATGCCAGTAACAGATAACTTGTTCATGCAATTTTCTATTTTATGAGACAGATTGTATCTATGTAAATACCTCCTCTTCTGTAACTTACAGAGTTGCAAAACCCCCGCAGGGTCCATATGTTCTTGTGTTCTTATGTATTTCTTGTTTCCAAGAAGATCAAATTGTATCTTATCAGAACAGCATAAATCAAATAGTACAGATAATTTTTATTCAAAGATGAAAAAATATATCACATTATTAACCTCAAAGAAAAAAAAACAAAGAAAATTCCATACCTATCATTTGATATTTAATTTCGATTTTTCTGCAAATTGTATTTTTTGTTCTGATCTTTTTGTAGGTTTTAAAAAGCATTTTCTAATCTCATTAGCTATTTCAGCCAGACGCAGCCAGAACATTGTAAATAAAACATTTAATTGGGTGCCATGGTTTACTACACAGGTGCAAATCTGTATTACAATACAGTGGGCCACAACTTCATTATTTTTGTTCAACAAGTATTATTTTTCTTCATTAAGTATCCTAATGATGCATACAACTTTCAGTACCCCCAGCAGGACTAAAGGACTCCTGCAGCCAGACTTCCACTGTCGTTGGTGATAGGTAGGTGATAATGAAACTGAACCAGGAAAAATAGAGGGCCTAGGGGGCCTATAAAGGATGACTGTGTACAAGGGTGTAATTTTCAACCCTCCACATGCCTCTGAAATAGAGTAGCTCCTGCATCAACACCAGATGTATGCACTTCAATGAAGAATGAGAAGTGGATAGCTATATCTGATGTAAAGGAGAAGATGATGGCTGGATAAATTGTACAAATTATACTTCTTGCATAAATATACTTCTTCATTGTCTGTGTGACAGATGAAAAATTTTAACTTTGACTTCAGAAGGGACATATGAAGTCTCTAGTTTGCTGGTTGTGCCGGGCATGGTTTGACCAAGTGGCTTTGGGATGTCATAAATGGAATTTGGTTATTTGACCAGTCTATATAGCTTGTGCTGCAAAATTTACCTGAACAGATGCTAATTTGAGTCTATATGATTGCATCACACTCATGTTGCAGTAGAAACAACATAGCACAATTACGTTGGAATTCTATGAAAAAATGTTGCATTGTGGGTAAAAACATTTTGCCTATTCTTTTAATCATAAAAAAAGCCAGTATACAACCCCCTCCCTTCATTCTTTGTTGTGACTGTTTTACTAGTAGGAGTCCATTATTCAGGAGGATTATCTGTGCACTGGTAATCTAATTATCTGCATCTCAAGAAGCAAACATGGAGTAGCTCAAGAAATTTGAAAAACCATATATTTTTCGTTACAAAAAGGATGTTCAGCACAACCTTATTCATTGAATTCATTTTAAACAACTCGATATATTGCTCCTTTTTTACGGGCTGTGGCACACGGGGACATTAGTTGCCGCGCAGCAAATCTCCCTTGTCGCGGGCGACTAATCTCCCCGAAATGCCATCCCACCGGCTAAAATGTAAATCGTCGGTGGGATGGCATACGCGGCGCCACGATCGCCTCTCGAGTTAATAATGGGATTTGTGATTATTTGCAATGGCAATCAAAACACTGATACTCATTATAAATTGCATCCTACTTGAAAATTCTCGAGCTGCTTTATCATTAAAGTCTATGTGAACCTTGTGCAAGGAAAGAAAATATTTCTTGGGTGTTTTCATGCTAAAAAATCTGACCAGTGTTGATCAAGAAGCTGGATGATTAATGCTGTTAGAATTTTGCATATTATATTGTGGATTCAAAATGGTAACTTTGTTATCCACATACCATCCCATATTGAATGTGGGTTTACAAACCGCTTTTACTATATATAAATATTCATATAATTCATATACAGGTATGGGACCTGTTATACAGAATACTCAGGACCTGGGGTTTATTTAAACTTTAAATAAACCCAATAGGATTTCAACACCAATAAGGATTAATTATATCTCAATTATGATTAAAGGGGAAGGAAAGGCAAAGTCACTTGGGGGTGCCAAAATGTTAAGCACCCCCAAGTGACTTTAACCGCTTACCTTGTACCCCGGGCTGGTGCCCCTGTTAGGAGAAAATAGCACCAGCCCGGGGCACCTGGAGCGCAGCACTTCCTCCTTCCGCCTTCCACTTCCTAAACTGCCGGTGGCCGGGCATGCACAGTAGAGCGAAAAAGCCGACTTAAATGTTTAAGTTCGGCTTTTCACTCTACTGCGCATGCGCGCGCAGTGAAGCCGGAAGGAGGAAGCGCCGGCAGCTACCCCGGGCTGGTGCTGTTTTCTCCTGACAGCGGCACCAGCCCGGGGTAAAAGGTAGGCGGTTAAAGTCACTTGGGGGTGCCTAACATTTTGGCACCCCCAAGTGACTTTACCTTTCTTTTTCCTTTAAATAAGTGCAATGTACTTTTGTTATTAAAGTGATACTGACACGAAAAAACTACTTTTCGAAATATGAATATACATAAAAAGTTACCTATAGGTCGTGTTGACGGTTTTTCGCTGACAGGTTTGGTTTTGTAAGTAATTGTTACTTGAAGTTCCTAAACCTGACTGTTTTGCCAACCTGACTGTCCCTTCCCAACCTGTCAGTTATAGCTTCTACTGCTAACAGACAAATATGGCAGCCCCCTCATAGAGGAACACAGGGGATCAGACAGGTTATGTAAATGCCTCAGGCAAATATTTTTATGGCATAATTATAAAGTTCTTGCAAAGACAATGTTATGATAGATGTAAAAAAAGATTTACTTATTGGTGTCAGTATCACTTTAATACAGAGAAAAAGGAAATAATAAAAAGAAAAAAATTATTTGATTAAATGAAGTCTATAGCAGATGGCCTTCTCATAATTTGGAGCTTTATGGATAACAGGTTTCTAGATAATAGATCCCATACCTGTATCAGTTAGAACATATTTAATAAATGTCTGGCCTTACATTTAAGACTTTTCCTAAGTAAAGGCACTTGGAAATATGTGTGTAACCAAATATACTGTGGCATTTATTCTTTCCTGTTACATATTTAATGGTAAAAGAAGAGTAAGTTTCATTTCTCAACATATTTACTTTTATTTATTGCATGTTTGGCCCCTTCTTTGTACTATTACTGTAAAAAAAAACATGCTCAGTGCTATAAAAAGTAGCATTTTAAAATTACAGATATCCATATAGTGTACATATTACATACATAACATGCATAGTCATTATCAGCCCAGCTTCCTTGTCTAAGCCCTGAGCATAAAGTGCCTGTAGTAGCTGTTTTTACCATTGTAGGCCTTTTGCAAATCCATATTCTCAGAACAGCAGGACCAGATGGTGCACTGAGTCTATGTATTTTTTCACTTTGTAGAGCAATTATATTGAACATTTGGGTCAGAGATAACATGATATCCCATGAGAATGTCCGATCGCTTCTGAAAGCAGAATAAATTCTTCTGCAGTCATTAGACTGTAAGTAAGCAGTAGTTTAGAATTTCAAAAGTGAAGCATCTAAAAGCTGTCTAGAAATGAAAATGATAATTTTTATGAAATTCAAACTATGTAAAAGCAAATATGCCACTCAAAATTGTAAGTGGACAGAATGACATTCTAAGTCAACTAGATATACTCTGTTCAAGGTACATCTCTTGGAAATAACCAATTGTAAGTATACCACCAGGAGTGGGGGTCCTTGCACTCTGTGAGATATGCCAAGCATTTATTAAATAAAATCAAACAATTGTATCTAAAGGATGTTGTTTTTCTATGGCCATAGCAAATTAGGGTTTATAGTTGTATGTATGTATGTATGTATGTATGTATATACTTTATTTATAAAGCGCTACAAGGATACGCAGTGCTGTACAATCTTACAAGTACAAGTGTTATAATAAATACAATAAATAAATAAGACTTCAGACTCTGGTACAAGATCAAAGGAGCTGAAAACATAAAGAGGAGATTTAGGAAGGTTGAGATTACTGTTATCTGAAGGTTGGGAGAATTGGTTGCGGATAGAATTGACTTTGCTTTAAAAAATATATATATTTATATAGTTACCTTATATTTATTAATATATTTGTTCATTTATTGCTGCAACGCTGCTTGCTCCTATTTCTTTTGCCCTGTAGTACAGCCTTTTGTTCTGGAAAATGCACTATAAACCCAACTTGTTGTACTTAATTTCAATTAAGATATAATTAATGAATAATAGGGATGGACTGAATCCACTATTTTGGGATTCGGCCAAACCCCAAATCCTTCATGAAATATTTGTCTGAATACCGAACTGAATCAGATCCTAATTTGCATATGCAAACAAGGGCTTGGAAGGGTAAAAGAGAAATGTGCGGTGTAAAATTTTCAACCTCTGTGTTTCCGTAACAAAAAGCACATGATTTTAAGGATTCGGAATTGGTTCAGCCAGGCACATGGATTCGGCCGAATCCTGCCGAAAAAGGCAGAATCTTGGCCACATCCCAAACCAAATCCTGGATTTGGTTCATCCCTATTATTGGATGCAAAATAATCTTATTGGGTTGTTCCCTCCTCCTCTGTTCCTCATCCATGGGGGCCTGAAATAGTTTTTCCTAACCTATCATGTATATTGGCTATCATCCTTCACCTTATGGAGATCCAAACTAAGGAAAAATCTCTTATCCGGAAAACCCCAGGTCCCGAGCAATCTGGAAAACAGGTCCCATACCTTTATTGCTTTTAGAATGAACATTTGTTTTAAAGACATAACACCTTCAAAATATGTCTGTATACGGTACTATACCAAACCATATTATCTGACCAAGATGTCGCAACCAAATTCATTAGAGATCCCTGTAAATCTGAGAATATATGACTATTGTGAAACTGAAATAACATAAATATATTAAACTGTAAAGCAATCGTAAAGTCCATATCCTTTAGTTATTATTTTCTTAAAATAAAATGAGGATGGCTGTGCACATGTTAATGTGAGAAGCATGAAATAATCATGTGACCTGCCTACTGATGCTTTTTTTTTGCATTTGGAAATTAACTGAAAAAGAAAGGCAGTGGAAAAGGAAATAATGCAATAAAGTGGTAAATAAAAAAAAATATATTAAATTATAAAGGTGCAGCTCAGCATACCCACATGAATATAAATGATGGATTTATGCACTGGCAGAGCAGTCCTTTCTTCCACAATGGTGGGGAGGCAATATGTCTCAAGATTAGAAATAACTAAGCAGAGTGGGTGAGCAAATGCTGTCATATCTAATTTGCAAATTAGTGTATTCACTGTTAACTATATATGTTTATGTTCATTAGACCAGAACATTGGCATCTGGCCTCCTTAATAAATGTGTTTGTCAGTCTTTTGTCAGACTTAAAGAGTAAAAGGTACTAAAGATCCAGAAATTACTCTGCAGCAGTAGGCAGTTGACACCTGATTTTGGGAACTGCAATAAGGGCATTACTATAAACAACTAGGAGACAGAAAGTGTAATTTTGTGGTATCTAAATATGGATGCTAGTCTGTAGCATCCATACTACTATAATCACAACATACTGCATTGGCACATATACCCCAATCACTTGTAAATGGACTTGTGCCTATGACAAAACAGCACTCCATTCAAGTTGTTTTAACTGTACTAGGTGTAAGGTGTGACTGTACTACTACAGAGTTTCTTACTTCTGGGGCCCTGTATCCAAGTGTTCCTGCAGGTCCACGGAAGGTCTTGGGGCCAAACATGTTTTCAAGGGAAATGCCAAAATCACAAATCTTGACATGACCCTCTTCATCCAGGAGAATGTTGTCTGGCTTGATGTCACAACAACATAGAAGTAAAAGGAAAGGGGTTCTGAAAAGGGTGAGCTAAGCTGCTGACTGGGACACTGAAGTAAACCATATTAAGGGAAGAAGATAAAAGGCAGAAGCTCATATATAAGGAAGGTAATATGGCTGAGAGTTATGTTTGATACAATAAATAGTACTTAATTATGTTAAAATGAAACATAGCCAAACAAAAGTAGCCAAATAGTATGCAAGAAAAAGACCAGAGATGAATATAGCATTTGCAGATCTGGAACTAAGAAAGGCACCAGCTCCCTCTTATATCAATTTAACTTGGATTGGCTAATCTGGCAAATAAGCAAATCAAAGATTTTTTGCTATCTATGACTTACAAAACTGGATGGTATATGACAAAATAATTGAGGATCAGTTCACCGATGAATGATTCCTAATTAGTTTCTAATTAGTGAAATGAACTCTGGAGCATTGTGGAGGGGTGGGATGACTAGAGTGAGTATAGAAACACCACTCCTAAATGACCATTTAGCCCAAGAGTATACTTCTATGTTAAATGAAAAGCACATTTTGAATATGCTATTATACATCAATATGGCTTGTTAATTCACTCACTAGATATTTTGAAACTATATTAAATAATAAAGAAGTTAATTTAGAGTAGGGAGTTTGCTTTCCAGGTGTTGCAGAACTACCCTCAAGTATAAAATGTACAGGGCCCTTTCTGTGTACTTGGTGTTCTGTAGCATATCTGCAGTACAAAAATATGCCAGTCCCCCCAGAGTAAAGTGATGTTTAACAGATCAGAGTTGGCCTTTATTAGATTTACAAAATAGTGCTCTAAAAGTGCTCAATGTTGCCCTAAATGTGAAATTACCAGTATATACCACTAAATCAATTTTTAAAAGTCTCCCTTCATAAAATTGTACCTGAGATTGAAAAGCTGCATGTTCTTGACAAATAAAGGCCGTTTTTGATGCAAGCTTCAGTATTCGGGCCTTCTTCATGATGGCTTTATTCTTCTTCTTGTTCTTCTTTTCCATGATCCTGAAAGCTCCAAATTACAGGAATGCCATCTATCATGGACTCAATTTTAATCAAATAATTCACATTTTAAAAAATATCTCCTTTTCCAACAATAATAAAACAGTACCTTGTACCTAATCCCAATTAAGATATAATTAATCCTTATTGGAGGCAAAACAAACCTACTGGGTTTATTTAATGTTTCAATTATTTTTTACTCAACGTATGGAGATCCAAATTACGAAAAGACTTCTTAACCTGAGCATTCTGGATAACAGGTACCATACCTCTAATAGTACTCTGCCTTCCTGACATCCTTATACAAATCAAGCTGTCCGTTTTTTGTTTTGTTTTTTGCTGGTTCCACCTATAGCTAGTTGTAAAGGTTGACATACACTGGAAGATACGCTTGTTTGGAGTGCACCAAACAAGTGGGTCTCCGATTAGATTAGATTCAACTTTATTGTTATTACACGTATAAATACAGGGTAACAAAATGAGATTTAGCATCTAATCAGAAATGCAAGGGACAGCAGTGCAATATATACAATATACAATATAGCACAATGTTCAGTGAAGTTAAAATAAGTACAGTGAAGTTGAAGTAAGTATAGTAAAGTTGAAGTAATTACAGTGAAATTGAGTACTTGTGCAGTATAGTACAGGTATGGGATCCCTTATCTGAAAAACCCGTTATCCAGAATATTCTGAATTATGGAAAGGCCATCTCCCATAGACTCCATTATAAGAAAATAATTCTAATTTTTAAAAATGATTTCCTTTTTCTCTGTACTAATAAAACAGTATCTTGTATTTGATACCAACTAAGATATAATTCATCCTTATTGGAGGCAAAGCAATCCTATTGGGTTTAAATGATGTTTAAATTATTTTTTGTAGACATAAGGCATGGAGATCCAAATTATGGAAAGATCCCTTATCCGGAAAGCCCCGGGTCCCGAGCATTCTGGATAACAGGTCCTATACCTGTACAGTGAAATTTAAATAAACATGGTGATGTTGAAATACTTGTACAGTGTAGTACAGTGAAGTTAAAGTAAGTACAGTAAAGCTGAGGTAAATACAGTGAAATTAAGGTAAGTGAACTTGAGGTAAATACAGTGATGTTGAAGTACTTGTACTGTACAGTGAAATTAAATTAAATACAGTAAAGTTGAGGTAAGTGAAATTAAATTAAGAACAGTAAAGTTAAGGTAAGTACAGTGAAACTGAAGTAAATATAGTGAAGTTGAAGTAAGTACAGTGAAGGTAAGTTACTTGATTATGTACAAATAATAAAAAGCAGTATAAGCAAATAAAAACAATTTAGGCATTAATATACATTAAGGTATAATTAATAATAATAATTAAGGCATGTATAGTAAAATAATCAAAGTACAGGGATGGGATCCCTTATCCGGAAACCCATTATCCAGAAAGTTCTGAATTACTGAAAGGCCATCTCCCATAGACTCCATTATAAGCAAATAATTCTAATTCATAAAAATTATTTCCTTTTTGTCTGTACAAATAAAACAGAACCTTGTACTTGATCCCAACTAAGATACAATGAATCCATATTGGAGGCAAAACAAACCTATTGGGTTTATTCAATATTAAAATGATTTTTAGAAGACTTAAGTTATGGAGATCCAAATTACGAAAAAAATCCCTTATCCGGAAACCCCCAGGACCTGTATAACAGGTCCCATACCTGTACATGGTATTTCAGTGAGGGACAGGGTTCAATATGGAAACAGCTGTGGGAAAAAAAAATTGGCACCTATGCTCTGGGTCAAATTAGGCTGATCTGATCTGACCTACAGAGGAGCCTATGAAGGCCTGTCAAATGAGTACTGCCTAGCTCATATTGCCCACATTTGTAGGGCTGATACATGGGTCAATAACCTGCCTAACTGGGTCTGAAAGGGTCGGCAGCTTTTATAGGCATTTGTATGACCAGCTAAACGTTGGCAAGGTGCAATGCATACTTTATTCTAACTCTAAATATGTCTGAATATTTACTTGCAGTGCCTCCCTCATCTTTCTGTTATCATAGTGTTGTTTACTCTTATATTGTGATGTGGAAAAATACCAATATCTTACATAGAGTAAAAATGAATACATGTTTAACAGGCACATTGAATGTTGCATGCATTTAAGCAATAATATAGGAGGGAACAAGACATCAGTTGATTCGTTATAATTCTATGTGACTCTTCATCATAATGAAGAGCTTGATAAAATGTACACAAGGCAGGCATTATGATGCTTGAGTAGTGATGCTACTTACAAAGGGTAATGCTTTCACTTTCATAGCATGTCATAGGCACTCACAAAGGGACTGTTCACAAGAATAACTCGCAATGGTTATGTCCATAACCATTTCAATTACATGCCGCAAACATTATACAGCTTCTTCTGTTCTCCGGAAACCACTTCAAATGACCTTTGTGTTAATGCTGCCTGAAACACAAGATCTGTCTGTACATAGCTGTACCAATGTATCCAGAATGACAGAAGACTGAAGTAAATTTTAATACAGAATAGACAGAAGTATTTTAATACCATTAGTTAGAGAAAAAAAGCAAGTGCAGAATATTTCAATTGGAAATATATGTGTTGATCTTCACAGCAGCACTCTGCTAAGATGTAGAATATAGGTATTCAACTGCACAGCCTACTGCTCAGACTTGATGTATCAATCCTCAGAAGCAAACCGCTCAGCCTTCCAATACATTTATAAACACAGTGAAGAGCACCTTCATGCAGAATATCTGCTAAAAATACTTTTATTTCAAACCACTGCACTCTGCTTAGATGTCCATGATAAGAATGGACATACTGTGTTCTTTTGCAGTGATGTCAACCAACTAACGTGATTGAGTTATAGCTTAAATTATTGCTAGGCTTGAAAGCTTAAAATGTATCCTCACTAGGAGAATGTTTATTATATATTTATTATTATATTTAATATTGCCTGCAGGAAGAAACTTTGGGGCCTTTCCTCCAGTGATTCCTATTGTTGCAGGTGACTAAATTGCTTCATCTGACATTAGCCTTGAGGCTGGGAATGGTGGAATCAGAAGTGTAAAGTTATTTACTTACTACAACACTGCTGGTGCTACAACCCTCAGGGCATCCATCGCAAAGGAATGATACATATTGGTATAAGTGTCTGTATGTGATACAGTGTTGGAGTAGATGTCAGAGTACACCAAAACCCCACTTTCAGTCATTGTTTTTTATTCCATGATTTTTCCCCCTCTGGCCGTGTAATTCTCAATTCGTTAATTCTCTTATCTTACTGTCTGTGCACCATCTTGACAAGTAGTGGTTAACAGTGTCAGGTTATCTCCGCACTATCCTGGAGGTGCATAAAACAAATTCCTCAGCACTGATACTGTTATTTAGATATTTTGAAATTTATTTTAATATGTTTCAATGTCAAAATCCACTTATTACCATCCAGTCTGACAATGTTCATATATTTCTTTAAAGAGTGGTGACAGGCAGACATGGTGTTTGACCATTGCTATTTTATGTAGTGGCTGATAAAATGCTTCATGTGCCATAGCCCTAAGATCAGTTATCAGGAGTTTCCAATTCTCAGTCAGCTTTGTTTGGTAAAGTTCCCTCTAATTTTGATTGGAGCTGTGTGTGCAAACATTATCTTTTGAGAGCACTTTTAAAAAACTGTGCAAAGAAGTGAGAGGCTCAGAATAAGTTTCACAAATATAACTAAACAAAAACTGTAGTACCGTGTTAGCTAGTGTCAAAAATAATAATAAAAAAACAACAAAACACAAATACAAGAGTATTGTAGAAATGATACCTATATTGGCTAACAATATAAATGATACCTATATTGGCCTTAGAGCTCCGAAAGCTTGCAATGTATTTTTATTGTTAGCCAATATAGGTATCATTTCTACAATACTCTTGTATTTGTGTTTTGTTGTTTTTTTACAAATATAACTGACACAGAAATTAATTCACAAAACTGAGCCCACGTCCTCAGTCAGCAAGCAAGTAATTCTTTCAACAAACAAACATTTACTACACTGTGCTTACAAAATATTCTTTGAGCCCCAAGTCAGATTTAAGGCACTGTTAGTTTACAGCCATAAACCTGACACACAGAGCTTGGTGGAAGCTTCTATCATACCTAGTGATGTGCGAATCTGTTGTGCTTCAATTTACAGAAAAATTTGTGAAACTGGCAAAACATTTGTGAAACCGCAAAAAATTCTAAATGGGCACAATGAACTGATGCGGTCCCCGATCCGACTACATTTTTTAACCTGGCCGATCGATATCTGCCCGATTTCAGGTCAGATATCGGTCGGGCATGCCCCTCATTGCTGCCTCTACAGAGCCTGATAAGCTGCCGAATTGGACTAAGGGGCCGATATTGGCAGCTACAATCGGCCCGTGTATGGCCAACTTTAGAGGCAGAATTATCTATTAAGAGATTGAGATGTGAGATTAAAGTTCACTTCAGAAAAATTCACATTTTGATAACTCTGCCTGTTGCATATTTTCCCATATTCTTGTCAAAATATTGATTTGATAAATTTCTGAAATGTTTTCCCAATTAGTACAAATTGCCTTCTATAAGAACGCCTTACTCAAGACAGAGTACAGGTATCAGACCCCTTATCCGGAAAGCTCCGAATTACGGAAAGCCCATCGCCCATAGACTCCATTTTAATCAAATAATTCAGAATTTTAAAACTGATATCCTTTTTCTCTGTAGAAATGAAACAGTACCTTATAATTGATCCCAACTAAGATATAAATAATCCTTATTGGATGCAAAACAATCCTATTGGGTTTAATTAATGTCTTATTGTTTTTTTAGTAGACTTAAGTTATTGAGATCCAAATTATGGAAAGACCCCTTATCCGGAATACCCTTGGTCCCGAGCATTCTGGATAACGGGTCCTATACCTGTACATTTCTGCTTTTTTTTTGTGCAATTTACTAAAAAATTTACAAACTTCACTCATATTTCCTTACTATAAGGAAGCTATTTAGTTCGATGATGCAAATCATCAATATTCTGATTTGATAATTTGCTGAAATTTTGTCCCCACCAGTAGAATTATTTTTTCATATTGGCCTTCTATAGGAACGTCCTACTCAGGACAGAGTATATTTTTGCACTTTTTTGAGGAAAATTAAATTGCAAGTACAATTAAATTGCAAGAAAGAATTTTTCCAAAATTTAGGAAATCCCCTCTTACGGTTTATTTAATTCTGTCTGAACCACAGTAGTTATGTGGTATGATTATGATAATGATTTAGAAATGGTGCATTGAAAACAGATGGAATTCCTACTGTGAAACCAATATGGGTGGAGGTAGATGGACTGGAGCCAGAGGGAAAACATGCTGAAACAAAACCCCAACAGTCTGTTCCACAGATAATGTCACCACTGTGTCATATTTCTACAAAAGCCATTTGCTGATATCTGGTGAAGTGCTTCTCCCAGAAGAAAGTGCAGTAAAGTGTCTGTAAGCTTTTAAAGGGAAAGTATGGGCTAATAATATAATTGTTATGTTTGTGTCTTGTTATTACACACCACAGCATTGCAACCTAAAAGTCCCTAAGGCTAACCCTGGATTAAAATAGCTTGATGGATGTGTATGTCTCTAGTAAGATCATACTGCTTTTATAATACTTGAACAAAGACTTAATATAATTGCCAAAAATGTAGGTATATGTCTTATAATTTACTTGTCTTGAAAGAGTTCAAACCATGTATTTGATGTTTTTAACTTAAGGAAAGTTTTCCTTTCAAGGCCAAACATTACATCTTGCTGTGTTTTTCAAAAGCAATACATAAGCAGGAATCAGTGACTATATTAAACTATGTTGTATCATGTAAATAGCTTTGTGGTCATTTATCAACACTGGGCAAATTTGCCCATGGGCAGTATCCTAAGGCAACCAATGAAATTGTTGCATTCATTGTTCTACTTGCAGCTGGCTAAAAAAAGTCAATCACTGATTGGTTACTATGGGTTACTGCCCATTGGCAAATTTGCCCATTGTGATAAATGAGTTCAGTAATGGAAATATTCAAATATTGAAGCATTAATACTATAGGTAAACAAATATGGGATCCATTATCTGCAAACCCATTATCCAGAAAGTTACGAATTACAGAAAGGCCATCTCCCATAGACTCCATTATAAGCAAATAATTCTAATTTTTAAAAATTATTTCCTTTTTCTCTGTAATAATAAAACAGTAGCTTGTACTTGATCCCAAAAAAGACATAATAGATACTTACTGGAGGAAAAACAATCCTAGTGTGTTTAATTTAGGTTTAAATGATTTTTAGTAGACTTATGGTATATAGATCCAAATTACAGAATCCGGAAACTACAGAATCCCTTATCCGGAAAACTCCAGGTCCTGAGCATTCTGGAAAACAGGTCCCATACCTGTATATATTAATATAAACAGTAAAAATTTCGTAGACAGTTCTCCATGGATGCTTCTCAAATGCATAATCCCACAAAATCAAGTAATTTAGTTATAAGAATATGGGAACTCTTTACTGATTACAGATGCTACTGAGCTAACTCAAAAAAAACCAACATACATATTGAACTGCTGAATTAAAAAGGCTGACAATATGAAAAAAAATGTATATCATGGGCCAAAGGTTAATAGCAGATAATGTCAATACCACAAATAATCTTGGTATTTAGGTCAACATTAAAAATTCATAGCAATATTATAGTTGGTAGGCTGCAATATAATATAAAAAACAGGAACACTTGCTGGATGGAGTGCTCATGCAGCCTGCTTTGAAAAGATTGCCTGCTGAGAGGACATTCTTTTTGTTTTCTGGTTGTGAGTGTATGGTGGGGAGGGATAATAAACTAAAGTGGTACTGTGCTATGTGTTGCTGGACTATTGTTGTGACTATGTTGGGGCCAACTGGACTACTTTACAGGCCACTGAGCAATTACTGGAACTGCTTGGGGGCTCCTGGATTACTACCGTGACTGTGTCAGAGTAGCTGAACTATAGAACTGTGTCCTTGTATTACTAGAGTGGATGTGTTTGGGGCCATTGAACAACAATTGAGCCACGCCTGCTACTACATGACTTTTGGTTTCAATGCTTGGTTATTATTGCATACTGTTAATGGGTTTGCAATGCACCATATGGTTAAGTAAATTAATTGGCTGTTCTTGAGTAACTTCGACCTTGCTGTTATATATTGATCTTCAATAAATAGTGGACTCATTAATCAGCCTCACACCTTGCCTTAGTTAATAACATTAAAGGTATCTAAAAAAAATTGCAGAAATGTTCACTTTGACCACCTATGTTCTCTAGCATCCCTTGATTATGTATTTCTTAGTAAAAAAAAGAAATATTTCTGGTTTGGACAATTATCCACATTCATACTAGCTAAACCAGAAATGCCTTTACAGATTAAACAAATAGGATCAGGAGAAGGATGACTAAATGTCCATCTGGAAACACTAGGGAATCTTTGATGCATTTTTCTGTAAGTGTTTATGCTCAGAGTCATTTCCACATGACTGAGTTTAAGGTATTATGACTGTGTCTCTAAATGGGAACTAACTTTCCATTGTTTAAAATTCTTTACAGCAAAGAAGTGGTAAACTGAAATGTAGGTCTAGTTTCAAAAGTGATGTGAAAAATATTTGTTTTATAAAAAATAACATTTCAGTTGATAGGCATATTAGTCAGTGTCTCTTAAAAACCACTGTAATTTGCAGCTATACAAATAAAAAAACATAAAGGGATTTTCTTGTGAAAACAGCTAGACGCAGTCACAATGACAGCTTTTGTGCATTGCATAGAATATGGATTTGTATTGAGAAGTGTCTTGTACATGGTTGAAACGTCTGTTAAAAGACATGGATTAGGAATGCACAAACTCTCTAAGGGGGCGATTTATCAAAATTTCAGCTTGTGTTTTTTTCATGATTTGAGAAAAATGCAGCAGAAAAACATGAATGCGAGTATACTGCAGAATATTAAGAACCGCAAAAAGTCGCCAAAAG
Organism: Xenopus tropicalis; assembly: GCF_000004195.4. Classification (NCBI taxonomy): domain Eukaryota; kingdom Metazoa; phylum Chordata; class Amphibia; order Anura; family Pipidae; genus Xenopus; species Xenopus tropicalis. The sequence goes on along the minus strand of NC_030678.2, from coordinate 59,508,441 downwards.
AAACTCGGCAAGTAAAAGCTGGAGAGGTTGAATAAAAATCTAAGAGAATTGTTACTAGCAACTTTATTTATTTATTTTCCCAGTTATATTTTTTATTTTTGCAGGTATTTTTTTCATGTTTTTGATTCTTTTTCACAAACTCAAACTTTGATAAATCTGCCCCCAAGGGCCCATTCATTAAACCACAAATTTTCACTAATTAAAAGCATGACTGGAAAAAATCTGGAGTAACTACGATAATTTCTGATGTGCGAAAGTTCTTTTCTTGGTCGTACAAAAATATTGTGGTTGCGATCCAAAAGTCACGAAATATTTGTTATCCAAACGATCGTAAACGGCGCAAAAACCTTTCTGGCTTTGAAACTTCAATGCATTTGGAAGCCTTCCATAGGACTCAATGGCACTCTACAGATCCAACCTGGCCAAAAAAAGTCATGATACCAAAGCTTGAATGAATTCCGAAATGGTCGTAGTCTTTCCGAAAAATACGACTTTTTCATGGAAGTTAACGAAAACCACAAAAAAGTCTTACTATTTTTGTTACGAAAAGTTCTAAAAATTAGAAAAAATAAAAAATTTTCTGAAGAAAAAAAAATTGTGGTTTAATGAATGGGCCCCTTAGTGTATGATGTCTACAGGCTGGAGCCATATGTAATTTTTGCATATCTATAGTTGAGTTCCTAGGCCGCGCTGCCCCCCCCAGGAAATAAAACATCAGAGAGACCCCGCATGTAACCCAATCACTCCTTCACCCGCCCACCCCTCCTGTTCCATTCCTGTCCCTTCAGTTGCTCACTTGCCCACCTCTTACATCACAACTCCCCGCCCCTCCCTCACGTCCCCCCTCCCTGCTGCTAGCTCCCAGGTAGGAGAGTGGTGGGGAGGAGGGGCTACCTAGTGATTGCAGAGTCTGGTTCATCTACAGTATGGTTATGCCACTGGTTGTGTTGTATGTTAATTGCTAATTGGACCCTATCAGCAGCACTGTAAATCTTAATAATTTAATAATTAAGGTGGTAAAAGTAAGTGGTAAATGAAAAGGTAGTTATTGCCTAGCTTTACTCATAGCAGAACACTTAACTACTAGACTTTTAATTAACAAAATCTCATTATTTCAAATGTATCAAATTTAAGCACTTTACCCATAAAGAACTGTATTCTTAAAAAATATATTACTATAAATACTATAATCATGTTGTAATAATCCAGTTTGTAAGAGTTACAAAGATCTAATTGGGCATCCTGCTATTACTATGATAGGTTTTCAGAAGCATTCTTTGTAATTACAAGGGGATTATTTCTAAAGGTTTGAAAAATAGTTAGCATATTTAACATTCACCTATAAGGCTAAAACTTTTCCAAAGATATTTAGTGCTATACTACTACGATGCTACGTTAAGATCTATGGCTTGTAGGCTTAGGAGTACGATTGGTTATAGGCCAGAATCTAGTCCCACTAACAAGGAATGATGAATTCTATTCCACTATGCTCTGGCAACTGGCACCTATGACTGTTGTTTGGAATAGGCATCTGTAGCCATCTACATGTTTAAACAATACAGGGGGGTTACAGCCTGAATCTGAGGTGAGAACCATGCACGGGCCAGTTAATCTCAGTACTGATACCATTTAAAGCTTACACAAAGGTAAACCATCAAAGCAGCCAGACAGGTGGGGGGCCACACAGAGGGGGGTCGCGGGCCGCCAGTTGGACAGCACTGATCTAGGCTTTAAAAATGCCTCATCATTTAAAAAAAGATGATGTGGGATGACCATGACAATTTTATTTTGTGTTTAAACTAAGTATTCATGCAATAAAGTTTAAGTTTTATATAGCTGTATTCATTTAAATTAAAAATATGAATTTAACATTAACTATGATGAGTTAGATGAATTTAAAAAAATGAAAAAAAAAAATTGATTTATTTATTTATTTGCAAAACAAGACCTGAATGAATGCATGGTATTCATAAACTTTTGTGTCCTTTAGTCAGAGCAATCCTCTGGTAATTATAGTTGTAAAAAGACCAAGTACCACACAATCACTTCTTGACCTGTCTTCTTTTTTTAGAATCACCACTGACAAGGGTTATGTAATATGCACCAATTCAGTATTTCTCAATTCAGTCAGAGTGGTTACTCCTATATTTGGCATTCCTTGATGTCTGATTCATTTTTCAACCTCAGCTACTATATAACTATGTGCACTTGTTTTTAAATAAAAGGCTTGTGGTAAAAATCATAATCTCGGGTAAAATATCATTCTTTTTTAATGTCAGACTTATCCCCAGTGTTCTTAGGAGATGCCATATTTTTTTTTCTTAAGTGTGAACTCCTCATGGTCCTATTGTTATGCTCTCAACTTGCCTAATATAAATGAGCATATTAAGTAAGAAAGAGTATTGAGGAGAGGTAGAGCATTATGTTGATAAGCAGAATGTTTTTATGGTTTGTCATTAAGGCAGTAAAGGAAAACAAAATTGTTCCAGAACCTGCCATAGGAAAAAGGATGTTATTTAGTAGGTTTTCCCAACCTATCATTTATAGTGAGGGATATCTCATTTGCATGCACCCTGCTAGGAAATCTGATCCATGATTATATCTGATCCATGATTATATATCAAACTGGGAAGGCAATTAAAAAGTATTGGGTATTCTGTCAGCAATTCCAGTAGTGCCTTATGAATTAAATGAGCGGCGCAAAAGTAGCATATTTTAATCCTTCCAATATTCCCATTTGGCACCTGAGCAAGGCATCCTGTACTCAGTTCTGGCACTCAATCCTAGCTTTTTTCTTGTCCCCTTGTACTGTGTATACTATCCTGTTCCATTTGGTTGTTCCATTTTCAGTTCTTTTTCCTGTTTTGCTTCTTCGCCTAACCATTAGTGATGAGCGAATTGTTTCGCCAGGCGTGGATTCACTGCAAAATACCACATTTCCCCATTGGCAATTTTTTTAATGAAACTGCCACAAAAGTTCAGCAAGCGAGGAAAAAGTCAAATAAGTCATGTAAAAAAAAAGTTGCAGTTGTGCCAGAAAAGTCACAGACTCATCAAAAAAGTTGCGTGAATCAAAAAAGTAACGAGGTAGCTGCGTTTCGCACATTTTTAGCTGTTTTGAGAATTTTTCTGCAGTTTGGCAAATTTTTCAGCGAAGCAACACAGTACAGATTCGCTCATCACTGCTAACCATTTATTTTCTCCTCTAGGTCAACCCATTCCCAGAATTTGTCTGCAATTATTAACCCTTTTATCAATGTATTCTACTCTATAACCCTATATCCTATAATCCTACAGTCTTAAATAAAGATAAGGGTAAGATGGGGTGGTGTTTCTGAATGCATTGTTGACCACATGTACTTTGCATATCTCTGCCCAAATTTCCTTTAAAGGGCACCCATTGGTAGAAAATAATTTCCCCCAACAGAGGTGCAGGCTAATAGAAAAGGAAAGGGCTGTCTGTAAGTTTGGATATACAACTGTGAATGTTTAGGCAGTATCTGTGCTATTAAACCATCGGTGCTCGATGCACAGTTGACCACAGGGACATTAAGGAGCAATTTGCATGTCTCTGCCCAAAAGGTTAAAGCCTTTGACTTCTGGTTATAAGGCAGTTAGATGAGTATAGCATGAGGCAAGTGGATACCTGTTATTTTTGAGTGCTAAATATTACTTCTCAGATTCCAGAAGTTAATATTAACCAATTGCCTTCATAACAAGTGGGTGTGCTCACACACCTACTAATTAACTCAGTCATTACTAGGGCAAGGATGTATACACAGAGGCAACAAAACACATTCATTGCCAGAGTAAACACAAAGCTTAATACCTCCCTCATCTTATGGAAAACCAATTACAAATATTATAAATATTATACCAATTATAAATATTATATCATTATAAATACTACCATTAATTTACCACATTTTTACAAAAAAACACAATATAATTTTTTAATCTAGATATAGGTATTTAACCTTTTTCATGCCTTCAATAGATAAAGGTCATGGGTGTCTGCAGGAAATGGTGTAGGAACAGCCACAGTCAATAAACAAAAGAATTACCCATTGTGATAACTCATCTGGTTTTTCCCGACAGTATGTGATAACTTGGTGTTCCAGTAGTGCCAGGACTAAAAGGTGTTTTGCACCCCATGCTTTCCTTAATATTGTAACTGGGATACTGTTAGAAGGTAGAGGCAGAAGGTGTGAATAATAAGAAAGCACTGTATTGTACAGAAAGCAATGAGTGATATCATTATGGTAAAATGTCTGTATCAGGTATTTAAATAAATTGTGTAATTTCCCTATACTTCAAGCACCAGCACTATTTAAGGAATATAAGGAGAGTCAGAATATTTAACCTGTGGCAATGTTTAACCTCACTGCCTGCTAACAGCATTACAGACATGACAGAAAAGCCAGCAGAACATGCCATCTGTGTTTTCAATCAGAAGGAAAACAAAAGTGACAAAGTTTGCTTTAAATGCAGCTCACACAAGAGTTAAGTACAGGACTGTCTATCACCCTGTGTTATTAATAGGCTCACCGTACATATAGGCATTCAAGCCTTCCTCTGCATTTTCCAGCACTTGTCCAACACAAACGTTTTACAAGTGACGATTCACCAATGTCATGCATATCACTGTCTAAAGCCAGGCTTTGTTGCAAAGCATATGGCATCTTGAGCAAGTTGCATTTTGATTTTAGGTGATTGCATAGCTCGGTGCCAAATTCCAGTGTCCGGTCCATTCCAGTCCATTTTTCTGGCATAAGTAATTGTAAACAGCTTGAGAGATAGCCCCTAATTGTGATCTAAAAATGTATTCTTATATCTTATCCAATACAATCTCATCCAAGAGCTGTCAAACTAATAGACCTGTAGTTTAATGAAGAACTGCAACTTAGCTAAGCAGGTAGCTTCTTCAGTACCACGAGGTGAATCTGGGGCCCTGATTGCTTTTCAGTTTTCGCTTTGCTTCAGTGTGCCTTGTTTCTAAGGGAATATACAAAGATGCATATCTGTTAAGTACCATTTCAAAGACGTCCATTTGTCTTCTGTGCTGAGGCCTGTAAATGGACTGACCCAGTTAGAGATGCCCTTATTCTGCCAAAGTTTGCACATCTGAAAATAAGTATGTTAGTCATTCCTTTATACACTTATACAGTCTGCAACATAATCTTAAATAGACCATGTTGTGTAAGAATTTAAAGAACTACCTGGTGCTGGTAAAAGTAAATAAAAAACAAAAAAAGGGGCCACACTCATATGGGAACTAGTATAAACAAATCGCAAAAATAGTGCAACACAACCCTTATCATCTGGTGCATGTAGTCACAAAAAGGTCACCGCCAGAGTGACTAAAAATACAGACAAAGAAATGACTAAGCACTCACTTTATATGTATTTATAAAGTATATATATGTTGTTTTTATCTATATTGACATAACATTATTACACTTTTAATGGTTATGCACTTTAGATGTATGTTTATTGTAACCTCTTCATATATAGCACAAAGCACTTTAGAAGTTGTGGGTGAAAACCTGGTTTGTGGGATATTTAAGATGTGTGATCACCAGAAGAAATGTTGAATTGTCTCTAATGGGGGTTTCTATAGTGTATCCAGAATGCAGAATACACACTATGCAATCCAACTCAGCATCAGATAATTTAACTCATGCCAAGCCTACACTTCTACCAAGCTAGAAAAAATGACTGCTGTTTTGAACTGTATCTGTTAAAATTGTGCTATGTGTTTGTCCAGTTATGGAGTAGCCCTCGCCGGGAGCAGGTTTGGTACATGCTGTGTATCCAGGTTCAACCAATCACACCCCACTCACTGCTTACTGAGGTAATTCAGTCTTGCACATTTTCACCTTTCCATGGAACTCCATGCCCTATTTTGCCAAACAAAGCAGCAGTCAAGAATTACATGTATGCACTGTTATAGCAGTATATCAATATCCCTGTCTTTAATTTCTGAAAAGGGGTTACCACCCAGCTCCTTCAGAACAACCACTCAAATAAGTTAAATATCATTTTAAAACACATTAGCAGAAGGGATGTTTAAGCACAAATCTCCTTTAATACCATTGAGCAGAATTCTGTTAAACAGCAATCACATTTAAATAGCATCTTCCTCTAACTACTTATTAGCTGTACTCCAAGGTTGCTTCCGCAGAAAATATAACATATCCTAATTGTATTTTCCTCTTCAGATTAACCCCATGGATGCTAGACAGGCTAGAAACAGGAAGGCTTCCAAATAGGATTTACAAAAATTATTTCGGCAACATAGGAGTGAATCAAAGCTTTCTTACTGTTATTGTAATTGGGCTTCAGACATGACTTAATGCGTGCAAATTTGAATACTAATGAACACTTGGTGATCCCAATAAGGAGAGAAAATTATGCTTTGTTTGTCCTACAGATTCCTAACCTTCACACTTCAGTCTGGTTTAAGCAATCAGCTGGGGTTTAATACAACATAATAACGGCAATTCATGTGCACAGTCAGGCTGATTGCCCATAAGCTGAAAAAAGGCAAGATCCTTTGCATAAACAAGAATTGACAGAGAGGCACAGAGCTTCAGTGTAACATATATTCACCTTTCATTGGAATTAGGACTAGATTTCCCTTTGTATTTGGTCTAACTCTACATTTTAGTCTAGATATCTGCTGGTCAGGGACCTATGGTAAATTTCCAATCCCAAATTAGTTTCAAATTGACAGTTTTTGGCCTTATGGCACTGTTATACACCATAAACTGGGCAATATGTATTTTACCAATATCAGCCTCTATATTTTTTATTATATCTATCATATATCTATCTATCTATCTATCTATCTATCTATCTATCTATCTATCATCTAATACACGGATGTACATATTTATATATTTATTTAGAATGCATATTATAAGGGGGGGATAAACAAGGTCACTAATTAATTTATTGATAAGATATTATACCTGTCATGCTAATCTTGCTTAAAAAGGAATTTTTAGTTTTTTTAAAGAGACACCAACACATTTTCTAAAAAATAGATTTTGCCCATACAGATAGTTGAACATCTCTGTCTCCCCAGGAATTCTAGCACAAGTGGGTGTTTTTGTCATCTCCCGGAAATCTGGATCCAGAGACCATAGTGCTATTTCAAATTATTTCATATTAAAAAGATATATGTTGATGTCACACCAGCATTTTGTTGCTAATCACTCACACACTTGAGTGAGAACTAAAGCCTAAAATGAATATGGCCAGAAATGCCATATTTTATATGGAATTTGTATCCATATTTATTTTTAGGGGTTAGTTCTCCTTTAAACAGTTCATTATATTTTATATACTGAACTTACTGCAACAGCCTAAAGGTTCAGTATCTCTATAGTAGTAATGGTCCAGGTCTTCACAGTTACAGGAGCTCCCTATCTTGGATTTTGTCTGAAGTGTCAGAGACACTCACATGCTCAGTGTGCTGCTGTTGAGAGGCTGAGCTTAGGAGTCCTCACAAATTATCAAGCAGAAAATGAGGTCTGCCTGTTATATAAGCTGATGCTACGGGGCTGAATATTCAATTCTGATGCTAATTGCACTGGTTTCAGAGCTGCCAATTAATGACTAAATACTAATCAGTCTAATATTGTGACATTTATATTCTATATATACTGTATATTTTGATGAATGTTTTGCGTATATATTCAGTAACTGAAAGTGGCACAGAACATTAGCAGTTAATTAGCAGAAAAGAAGATGGGGACTGGGGGCATCTTGGTTGCCTTGGGCTGGTACTAAAGTCCAAAACTTAATGTCCCACCTTTTTAGCCTACTTATTTAGTTAAGCCTTAGTTCTCCTTTAAGGACATATGAGCTTTTCGGTCATACTATATATCTACCGAGTATCTAAGCCTAAACCTAATTGCATATCTCTTTTGAAACATTCAAAGTATCTACAAAGTTGAACCTGGGGCTATGAAAATATCAGCATCTGCACGTTATACTTCTTGTGCATTAACGCCCTGATTAATTAGCCACAAGCCAAAGGAAAACTTTTCACATAACAATCTTATTCAAAAGTTGGACCCCACTCCATGTAGCAAGGCCAGGACTTACCAAGCCATGGTTTAATACTTAATACTTAAATCTTACATACTCTCATTTCAATTTTGGGCTTGGATTTCTATTGGTTTAAAGGCAGCCCACCTTCATTTAGCTTCTAGAATGTGCATCGGTGATTTGTTTTGGTGCTTTGCAACACTGGGGTTTTAGGCTCTATTTCAGCCAGGGCACACTCTACAAAGAGTCTGTATGATCTTCCCATGTTAGAAGGGTTTTTTCTTCTGTACTCCAAAAACATGTAGGAAGTTTGTCTGCCTCCTGATAAAGTGCACATGTATGTGATAGGAACTTCATATTGTAAGCTCCACTCGGGCATGGATGGATGTGAATCATGTATAATCTGTATAAGAACTGTTTGCCAGCCTGGAAGTTGTGTTAACTATTATACAGGGCTGTCATCAGGGTGGGAGAGGGGGTACTGTTGTGCAGGGCCCCATGAAAATCTTCTTCGGAAGGGGGCTATGGGCTCATTGCGAAAGATACGTAAATTGCGTAAGTTATGCATAAGGTTACATTAAAACTTACTCAATTTACATAACTTTTGTAAAAGTTGCTTATAATCCTAAGAAACTGACTTAACTTGCCTAGAAACTTAGGTAACTTGCGTACAAGCAAAGGACAATGCAGAGAAGGGGGCAAACTCTACCAATGAATTATTTATTTGTGGAGCTATTTACTGAATTATATCAGCGTCTCCTACATGAACTTTCCAGCAGGGGAATAACTGGTTATTGGGCCCAACAGCAACATCATTGGGCCCTTACACTTACGCAACTTACACTACTTTCAAAGAAACTTACATGACTTACATATAAACTTCACTGACCCCTTATTTAAAATACTGACTTATTAGCACATTAACTATTTTTACTATTTTTATGAACTACTAATGACTACTAGTTATTGGGCCCACAGCAAGATCATTGGGGCCCCTAAACTTAGGCAGTTTACATAACTAATGTGAACATTTAAGTAACTTCCATATCAAGCAATAACAGCGCAGAGCAGGGGCAGGTAGGTGGGAAGGGGGTTACACTTAGGGCAAACTCCACTGGCCCCCAATAAACTAAATGACTTATTAGCACATTAATCAATGGAACTCTTTATATAAACTGCTTATTATAGAGTAACATCAACTGTTTATATTGCACACACAAGGGGTGTGGCCAAACTTTGGGTACTGTGTACTTGTGTTCATGGGGGGCCCCATATGAATAATCTGTGCGGGCCCCAGAGTTTCTGATGGCAGCCCTGCTATTATATAACAGATTGTTCTAGTTTGTAAAGAGCTCCTACTCAAATGAAAACATATTCAAAGTACCCAAGTGCCCAAAGTAGTACACATACACAATAGAGGCATATTTATCATGTTTTGTAAAATAGTAGACTTAGTGCACCACACCACTTTATCCCTATGCTACTATTTGTAAAAATATGTGTATTTATCAAGTGATGCAAATCTGTTGTAGAAAAACGGTGTAAAACTGGTGTAAAAATTGTGCTGCATTTTAAGATTTCCCCCCATTAACTTCAATAGAGGAAAAAAAACACTTTAAACTTTGCAACATATTTGCTGCTGATTCTGGATATAAGTAAAACAAAGCCACTAAATTAATAGCACTTTAATTTTACAATACAGTTTACACCATTTTTGGAGCAGGTTTGAGTGCACCTAAAAGCATCAACTAAATGTTGCATTATATTCTGCCTGGGTGTACTTATTTGCCATTGTGTCTTTTTGCATTGGTGTTTCATTGCATTTTTGTTTGCATATAAACACAATATATACATTTTTCAAGCTTAGCATGCATTTTCAAATGCATACAAAATGCCCATGTATAGGAAGCCTAAGAGACAAAATATACAGGGATGGAATTTAATATCCAGAATGCTTGAGACTTTGGTTTTTCCAGATAAGGAATCTTTCTGTAATTAGGATCTAAAAATTGCAAATGTTAAATAAACCCAATAGGATTGTTTGCCACCAATATGGATTCATGCAGTTTAGCTGGGATCAAGTACAAGGTGCTGTTTTATTAGTGAATTAATTGTGATTTGGGTATGCCTTCACATAAATAAGATAAGGGTTTCCGTGTCTGCACTATATAAAAGAAAATTAGTATTGTTAATACTCGATATTGTTATGTTATATTTGAGGGATTATTATGGTGATGTCCTGATTTTATCATCTCAGTGCTCTTTGTGTCAAAGTGCATATCTATTATGTTACAGATGGTGATTTTGAAAAAAAAGACATCCTTTATTATAGTTTCATGAAGTAGTTAAAGCACAGGGTGTAACCTGGATTTAGGCATCTGACTGCAAGCTGATCTTACAGAAGCATTAAGAATGCACAGTGGATCTCGTTCTACCACTTAGAACAATTAGCACAATATCTTCTATTATTTATGAAAAGAGCAGCATTAAAGCAGCTTTCCTTTCTCATTCCTAGATCTGTTTTATTCGCTGAGCAGCTGTAGTGAAGATGAACAATGTTCTTGGTGTGGTCTCCACAGAAAAACATAATTACGATTGTCTGAAAGAAGTCGGCAATTAAAAGATGACAAAACGTAGTTAGTGCTATTTTCATTGCCGGTTGAATGCAGCATTGTTCCCCCAGTGAATCAAAGATTATTCCAGTACATCACTGACATCATACTCCAGAGACTGTGGTGAGATTATAGAATGCTTGTGAAACCTCATCTCCTGATTTTTTTTTTTTATTAATGTTACTATAGCTAGAGGCAAAGGTAACAGACATCTGACAAGGGCTTTTACCTTTAAGTTTTCTAATTATATAGCTAAACTAACACACAGAGCTTCTACATGCACTTTTTTTCTAACATTTGATTTCAATTTCAGTTCAGACTGGGTGAAACAAAAAACAATTCAACAGGATCTCTATTCATTGTTAATTGATGAAGCTATGGTTATTTCAGTATATGATTATAATAATGGAAGGAAAAAGGGAAAGTGATAATGAGAAGTAACATTACTGTACCTTCTGCCACATGATTTCATTGTAGAAAAAAGGTAGCAGCTTTTGTGCCTAATTTTCTTTTACAATTCTGTATTACTCCATTATAATGGATAAATAAATCCAATGGGATTATTCTGCCACCAATATGGATTTATGCATTTTAGTTAGGAACAAGTTATTACAGAGAAAGAGGAAATCATTTTCAAAAATTGGAATTATTTGCTTAAAACTGACTCTATGACAGATGACTCCAAGAATTCCTGTAATTCAAAGCTTTCTTGATATAAGAGAACCCATTCTTGTATTTAAAAATTCAAAGTACTTTATACACTCTGTATTTGTTGCCATCTTGTGGTGCACTAAGAGAAGCAAAATATTTTTAGGGCCATACGTATGTAGCTGTGTAATTAATAAGTATAGCACCATCTAGTGTTAGTTTTATAGAATGAGTTGTTGGTGTATGTAGCATTTAGTTTCTTAAAAAAATCAGAGGGTCTGTGCCTCACTAGTAAAGGACAAAGCTCATAAATATTGTTGCACTCTACCAGTGTTGTTTTTTTAACAACACAGCATTTTTTAACCACAAATTTTGGGGTGATTGTGCCTGCTGCTGTGTTTTCAGGTAGGCTAAAACATTATTAGAATACATGAGCTCATTTATAAATGATCTGACAGTCGCACATGTCATAATGGAGCAGGAGGTCCGAAACATTGCTGTGTCTGTGCCATTTGTGAAATAAAGGCAGTTATATGAATATGAAATGAGAGTGCTGTAATTGCGATATATTCACGTCATTATGGCTGCCAGAGTTTGTGCCTAAACCCCCATCAGCTGGGCACTATTTTACAGGCAGAAAAAAACATAGACATGGGATGGCAGTGTGCAAAGTAACCCATGGACTTAAAGAGATACTGACACCTGAAACAAATTTTTTTCCCATCATAACAGTCCTTGTATGCTCTTTGTAATTTTGCCATAAAGCTACTTCCTGGTATGTTGACATTACCTATTAGATCCCACGAGTGCCTCTTTGAGTGGGCTGCCATATTTGTGCAGCAGTAGTCTGTAAGCATTCGAATCTTTTACAGGTTGAGAAGGGACAGTCAGGTTTGCTTTTGTAATTGTAACTTTTTTCATTTTTTCCGGTGAAAAATGATCATGTGACCTTTACGTAACTTTTTATGTGCATTAATATTTTGAAAAATAGGTTTTTTTATGTCGGTATCACTGATCAATGGCATCTGTAAACTACATACTGATACTGATCAATGGCATCTGTAAACTACAGCCTCCCTTTTTGCCCAAGTCGCAGCAGTGGGCACAGCTACCTGTTGGTACCTATCTTTGTTGCTGTAACCACTAATGGTAAATGAAGTCCTCAAAATCATACTTAGCTGGTTCTTTTATTAAATTGAGCTCAGACATAGATCACAGTGACATTCTTTCGATGAATACAGTTAATGTATGTTGGTGTGCATTTTATTTTTACAAAGCATCTGCACGTCTACTCTAATTCTGGTCTCTGCTTGGAAAAAAAAAATGAAGAGTCTTAGACCTTTTTATTCTTCTCACGTTCCCCAGTGGTGAATCATTCATGCATATACTGTAAGCCATATTATGTGGGAATCTTTTTTGTTTAATCAGAAGACATGCTTAGCATTGAGTGACACCTTCATACTCCATACTTATCAACACAGAACCCCCCCATTACAACTTTACATATCATTGCTTTAAGCAGCATCTGCTGTGCTACTAAATCCATCCTATATCTCATCCAAAATCCTTTTGTGAGTGATGGCTCCTTGTCTTGCTTTTTGCCCCCTGCCTTCATACTGTAATCAGGTCATTCCCTGCTTCTTTGTCATAATTATAGATTATTGCATCTTGAATAAGAAGAAGTCCTTTATTGGCTCACAGTCCTTCCAAAGCTTCTTAAGCTTTTGCTTCAGTTGGGGCTAAATATACTGTATATGAAATTAATAATATTCTAAATCTGCTCTGCTGAGTGTTATATCCAGATAAGCAGAATGGCAGCTTTACTATCATTGGGAATAATTTGGCTGTATGACATCTGAGAGATGACTTCAGCTCTGCTAAAAGTAGGGGTTGCCCCATGGTTTTAAAGTGATCGTTATTGTCTCCTTTAACACACATAGGGCTTTCATTTTACAGTAGTAAAAGACATACCCACACTTGCAGAGTGCCAATAAATAATTTTTACCAGAATTTCAGAATGGATATCTAGGTTTGCTGTAGAGGGCAGGTATACACTAGCAATTACGCAGGGGTTAGCTTCTCACAGACATCTAATTATTACAAAGCTACCATACGGGTCAGTGCAAACATGTTGGATACCCACCCACATTGTTTTTAATGCCAAGACCCTGCTACCAACCAAGTGGGTCTCCTGTAGAAGTACAAGATCCAGGGCGTAAGATTTGACATCAGTTAATTTCTGGGTTAGGTTTCAAGCTAAAATGTGGATCCATTCGCAATGCTTATTATCCATGGTTCTCAAACTGATAAGCAAATCTGTCCTGTTTTGCTTTATGAAATTGCAAAAATTCTGGAAATGCATTAAAGTCAATGGGCGTAATTTTTTGGCAACTTCTTTCATCCTGGTGATATTTTGGTGAAAAATGTTGGTCATCACTAGCTTACAAGTCCTGATAGATAAGGAAGTAGTTAACAGTTAAGTGTGAGATGACACTGCTTGTTTTTTTTGCTGCAAAAAGAAGGCTATATATATATATATATACACAGGGTTGGAATGACAGCACACGCAGGATGTTTTTCAAGAAGAATCACAGAGGTTTAGATAAATAAATGTGAGGCTTTATTCAGTCCGACGTTTCAGTTCCTATCTGGAACTTTCATCAGGGACAGTAACATCACAGTGCAGTACAAACGTTTTTAAGCACAAAAGGGCGCCAAGCCTGTTGCTAGGCAACCATAAACAAACAAAAAAAAAAAAAAAAAAAAAAAAAAAAAAAAAAAAAAAACTTTTTTTATTTTTTTTACAAAACAAAATGAAAACAACAAAAGACAGTGGAAAACCATTGCCAAAATTGCATATAGGTGTAGACATATAAGGATAATAAGTCCAGAGCTATTGGGTACAAGAAAAGAAGACCTCAGGGAGTGACAACATCAGGCCATTTTGTCTCTTTTAAAAGTTGCAAGAGCATGAAAAGCCCCACCCCCTCTTGCCTCCACTAGTGCTGGGAAGGAGCCACCTGTACAAAAAACCAACCCCACGGTACGGAACCTTGAGCACACTCGCAAACTAGTACCGTCGCCGTTGCTAGGCAACCAACCCCTGGTCGTGAGCAATACACTTCTTCTTACCTATGTTTTTCACCATTTGTTTTTTGGTAACATTTCCACCAGGTACATGGTTCTGTAACTATGCACCACTTCCTTAGCAACATAGTTGCAACCTCTCCTGTTGGGCTAGGGTACTACGTTCGGTATGCATATGACCTCTTGTGGTAACTGTGGTTATGGCGACTCTCCCTATAATGGTGCTATATGTGGGTAGCAGGCGTACCCATGCCCCTTCCCTGAACCAATGTATATTGCCCCGCGTGGGGTACACCTACTCCCCGTGTTTGGTGTTGGTGCGCTGTACATTGGGGGGCCTGTAGGCGTTGGTTCCCCCCTTCCCCAGGTACGAGTATATGCCCTGCGGAGGGCTTTTGGCACCCAGTGACTGCTGTTGCTATCCCCTTATGTGAGCTATACAGAAGGTACTCTGTGTCTCATGGGCACTATTCATAGGCACAATGCGCAGCCCTGGCGGTACCCCGAGTCCGGCGCGCTCCCTTATGTTTGTGGACAATCACAGCGATACCAGGTTCACCTATGCGGTGACCTAAGTGTCTGCTGTCCATTTGCTTGTCCCTAATATGTAATATGGCCCTGCCCTTTTGGGTGCATAAGTTTGGCCAATTTTGCATGTGCCTTTCGATGCCCGCTCACGACCAGGGGTTGGTTGCCTAGCAACGGCGACGGTACTAGTTTGCGAGTGTGCTCAAGGTTCCGTACCGTGGGGTTGGTTTTTTGTACAGGTGGCTCCTTCCCAGCACTAGTGGAGGCAAGAGGGGGTGGGGCTTTTCATGCTCTTGCAACTTTTAAAAGAGACAAAATGGCCTGATGTTGTCACTCCCTGAGGTCTTCTTTTCTTGTACCCAATAGCTCTGGACTTATTATCCTTATATGTCTACACCTATATGCAATTTTGGCAATGGTTTTCCACTGTCTTTTGTTGTTTTCATTTTGTTTTGTAAAAAAAATAAAAAAAGTTTTTTTTTTTTTTTTTTTTTTTTTTTTTTTTTTTTGTTTGTTTATGGTTGCCTAGCAACAGGCTTGGCGCCCTTTTGTGCTTAAAAACGTTTGTACTGCACTGTGATGTTACTGTCCCTGATGAAAGTTCCAGATAGGAACTGAAACGTCGGACTGAATAAAGCCTCACATTTATTTATCTAAACCTCTGTGATTCTTCTTGAAAAACATCCTGCGTGTGCTGTCATTCCAACCCTGTGTATCTACGCTTTCAGCACTGGCACCCAGGTATTATCTTGCTCTTATGGTGTGCAGCTTTCCAGCAACTCGTTTCTATATGTAACATTAAAGCAGCACCCAGCCATTTTGTATGCCTTTCGATGTGATGACTCCATGATGCCATATTTCCTGCCGTGAGATCGGACAGAGGCTATTCACAACATCACTTCTAACCCAGCAAGAGATTGCACCTTTGTTTGCTAAACTTAGAATGGATGAAGGTGGTTCACAATTCACTTATACAGTTGATACCTGTCAGGATTTCACCTTTAACACAGCGGATGCGGACAGAATTCTATTTACAGAAACTCCACTGGACATCTCTGTGAGTAAATCTTCCATTGACATTTATCACGATATTTTGCATCTAAGGAAACGGGAACTTGACCTACAACTTCATGGCATTTATCTTTCCAACTATCATAGACAAAAACTGATTCCAAGGGGCTTTAGAATAAGCAATATCCCTACTATTGGTCGCAACAACCCAGATTTTTGTAGTAAGTGGTGTGGTATTCTGAATCACTGCTCGTTTGACTTACTTTTACTGGTAGTGGAACAGGTGGGGAAAGATCTTGCTACTGTCAGGGGTGACCTTAAATTACTTGAAACACAATATCTTGACTCACTTAAAACTGATAGTACCTCTGACTGGCTTAACAAACTACAAAGTAACATTGACAAATACAAACGTGACCTTACTAATTTCAAACAAAACAAGCTCAGGAAGGTATCTGACGATTACAAAAATAAACGGGTTTACGGGTGGTTACTTGGTATCAAGACAGATAACCGTAATTTCAGACCATTGAGAAAGAAAAGGTTACCTAAGCCTCTTCTGACACTGGACAGCTCAGATCAGTCCACTGACTCTGACAGTTGTTCTGCTACCAAACCTTTTTTAGGGGTGACTACCCGGTCCAGAAGGGACAAAGAAAGCGACGGTACACCAGACGAGGGGGGTGGAAACATAAAAAGCAAACCCCCAAGACCAAAGAAAATATTATCTTCAACCTAAGTCAACATATTATGACTGAGGGTGAGATTTCCTTGCTTTCTAGAGGGCTTTCCTTTGTACCCAGCTCTCAACCAGATACTTTTAACACACTGGTTGATATATACAAATTTCAGAGAAAATTAAAACTTAAAGAGCATTTCAGAAACTCCTCCCCTACAGTGCAACCCCAATTCAAGGGTAAAAGCCAGTTTGAACCCCCAAACACACCACCCACAGTGCGTACTTTTGGCAAAGTACTCTCTCTTGAAGCCAAACAGACGGGTAAAACCAGTAGCATGCACCCCAACTTATCCCCTGCTGAACGACAAGCAATCCGTTCTCTCCAGAATGACCAGAACCTGGTCATCAGGCCAGCTGATAAGGGTGGGTCCATAGTACTACTAGACTATGCATACTACAGGGAAGAGATACGGAGACAACTCTCTGACCTGAACACGTACAGGGCACTAAATGGTGATCCTACTATTAAATTTAAAAATGAGCTGGACCATTACCTTTTCCAGGCTCTGAACGCTGGCTGGATTACCCAGGACACATACAACTTTTTACTTACTGAATTCCCCCGTACACCCATCATATATACATTACCAAAAATTCATAAATCCTTATCAGCACCACCTGGCAGACCGATCATCTCTGCGGTTGGCTCTCTCTACCAGCCAATCTCAACATATATTGACTCATTCCTCCAACCTCTGGTTAAAACCATGACTTCGTATACTCAGGACTCCACACATGTTATTAGAAAGCTAAAAGAATTGGGCGACATCTCGGACAGTCATATTTTGGTTACCATGGATGTTACTAGTCTGTACACGGTGATCCCACACGACCAGGGTATTTCCTCAGTAAGGAGGGCATTGGCCACTAGTGAGGGCAAGAATGTACCCACTGAGTTCCTTCTGCATTTATTAGAACTCACATTGACTAGGAATTTTTTTCGTTTTGAGAAAGATTTTTTCCTGCAATTGTCGGGCACCGCCATGGGCAGTGCCCTGGCACCATCCTACGCTAACCTTTACATGGCTGACTTCGAATCAACACATCTACTCCCATTACTCCATAAGTCCATCTCTGTATATTTTCGGTACATCGATGACCTGTTCCTAATCTGGACTGAAGGTGAGGAATCTCTGCTCTCCTTCCACCAATATCTCAACAATCTCGATTGTCCCATCAAACTGACTCTTAATCACCACAGAGACAATATTGACTTCTTAGATCTCAATATTTTTAAAACAGATGGTGGAGTGGGGACCAGACTCTTCCGCAAACCAACAGATCGGAACTCCATCCTGCACGCCTCTAGCTACCACCCTCCTGCTACAATCAAGGGCATCCCGTATTCCCAATTCCTTAGGGTCATCAGGAACAACAGTTCACCTGACACAGCCAGAATACAACTCCAAGACATGTTTGACAGATTTCTGGAACGTGGCTATAAGGAACAACTACTACTCACACAACTTCAAAGGGCTCTCACCCATACCCAAGACACTTTGCTTAACAAAGACTGCACACGGGACGCACAACCAGCACCACTAATTTTCACAACCACCTTCTCATCCACTTCCCGTGCTCTCTCAGAAAGCATCACCAAAAATTGGCCTATGGTCAATCAGGATGAATCACTATCTCTCTATCATGCCAGCAAGCCTGTTATTGGCTACAAAAGAGGTAACAGCCTAAGAGACCTGCTAGTCACAACTGACTTTAAAAACTATGATGGTAAACAGAAAGACTGGCTTTCTTCATATAAGAAACTCGGGTGCTATAAGTGCCCGGACTGCGTCACTTGCAGGTGCCTACTATGTGGCCCGGACTTTCCACACCCACATACGGGCAAAAGGTACAAAATCCTCCATAGACTTGGCTGTCTCTCCACCTTTGTAGTATATATTATCACCTGCCCGTGTGGTTTATACTACGTGGGTAAAACGGTGACTACTTTGAGAGAACGCATTGGGAACCACCGCTCTGCTATTAGCAGAGCGTTGAAAGAGGGTGAGTCCATCCAGCCGGTCGCTAGACACTTTGTTAACATGCGACACCCCTTGCCCACATTTAAATGTATGGCCATCGATCACCAACCTCCCCTAACAAGAGGGGGCAACCGGGACTTGGCCTTACTCAGAAGGGAATCTCGCTGGATACACAAACTGGACTGTGTCGCTCCACGTGGTCTCAATGAAATCTTGCCCTTAGGTTGTTTTATCTAATATTTTGTATTGTTCCTTTCCTCAGAATGGACTTTTAAACGTGTCCGTTAATATAGCTCTGCAATACACTTCTTCTTACCTATGTTTTTCACCATTTGTTTTTTGGTAACATTTCCACCAGGTACATGGTTCTGTAACTATGCACCACTTCCTTAGCAACATAGTTGCAACCTCTCCTGTTGGGCTAGGGTACTACGTTCGGTATGCATATGACCTCTTGTGGTAACTGTGGTTATGGCGACTCTCCCTATAATGGTGCTATATGTGGGTAGCAGGCGTACCCATGCCCCTTCCCTGAACCAATGTATATTGCCCCGCGTGGGGTACACCTACTCCCCGTGTTTGGTGTTGGTGCGCTGTACATTGGGGGGCCTGTAGGCGTTGGTTCCCCCCTTCCCCAGGTACGAGTATATGCCCTGCGGAGGGCTTTTGGCACCCAGTGACTGCTGTTGCTATCCCCTTATGTGAGCTATACAGAAGGTACTCTGTGTCTCATGGGCACTATTCATAGGCACAATGCGCAGCCCTGGCGGTACCCCGAGTCCGGCGCGCTCCCTTATGTTTGTGGACAATCACAGCGATACCAGGTTCACCTATGCGGTGACCTAAGTGTCTGCTGTCCATTTGCTTGTCCCTAATATGTAATATGGCCCTGCCCTTTTGGGTGCATAAGTTTGGCCAATTTTGCATGTGCCTTTCGATGCCCGCTCACGACCAGGGGTTGGTTGCCTAGCAACGGCGACGGTACTAGTTTGCGAGTGTGCTCAAGGTTCCGTACCGTGGGGTTGGTTTTTTGTACAGGTGGCTCCTTCCCAGCACTAGTGGAGGCAAGAGGGGGTGGGGCTTTTCATGCTCTTGCAACTTTTAAAAGAGACAAAATGGCCTGATGTTGTCACTCCCTGAGGTCTTCTTTTCTTGTACCCAATAGCTCTGGACTTATTATCCTTATATGTCTACACCTATATGCAATTTTGGCAATGGTTTTCCACTGTCTTTTGTTGTTTTCATTTTGTTTTGTAAAAAAAATAAAAAAAGTTTTTTTTTTTTTTTTTTTTTTTTTGTTTGTTTATGGTTGCCTAGCAACAGGCTTGGCGCCCTTTTGTGCTTAAAAACGTTTGTACTGCACTGTGATGTTACTGTCCCTGATGAAAGTTCCAGATAGGAACTGAAACGTCGGACTGAATAAAGCCTCACATTTATTTATCTAAACCTCTGTGATTCTTCTTGAAAAACATCCTGCGTGTGCTGTCATTCCAACCCTGTGTATCTACGCTTTCAGCACTGGCACCCAGGTATTATCTTGCTCTTATGGTGTGCAGCTTTCCAGCAACTCGTTTCTATATATATATATATATATATATATATATATGGCTTGTAAACAGGCACTCACGTCAAAAAAAAGAGTAGCAATGCCTGGGTGCAGTCCCAATGGATTTAGGAATAATAGTAAGTGAAGATGTCCCGCACTCACAGGTCTTAGGTGAAATAAAGGTGTTTATTCAATCCACATCTATAGATGTGGATTGAATAAACACCTTTATTTCACTTAAGACCTGTGAGTGCGGGACATCTTCACTTACTTATATACACAGTGGCTTGCAAAAGTATTCGGCCCCCTTGAACTTTTCCACATTTTGTCACATTACAGCCACAAACATGAATCAATTTTATTGGAATTCCACGTGAAAGACCAATACAAAGTGGTGTACATGTGAGAAGTGGAACAAAAATCATACATGATTCCAAACATTTTTTACAAATAAATAACTGCAAAGTGGGGTGTGCGTAATTATTCAGCCCCCTTTGGTCTGAGTGCAGTCAGTTGCCTATAGACATTGCCTGATGAGTGCTAGTGACTAAATAGAGTGCACCTGTGTGTAATCTAATGTCAGTACAAATACAGCTGCTCTGTGACGGCCTCAGAGGTTGTCTAAGAGAATATTGGGAGCAACAACTCCATGAAGTCCAAAGAACACACCAGACAGGTCAGGGATAAAGTTATTGAGAAATTTAAAGCAGGCTTAGGCTACAAAAAGATTTCCAAAGCCATGAACATCCCACGGAGCACTGTTCAAGCGATCATTCAGAAATGGAAGGAGTATGGCACAACTGTAAACCTACCAAGACAAGGCCGTCCACCTAAACCCACAGGCCGAACAAGGAGAGCGCTGATCAGAAATGCAGCCAAGAGGCCCATGGTGACTCTGGACGAGCTGCAGAGATCTACAGCTCAGGTGGGGGAATCTGTCCATAGGGCAACTATTAGTCGTGCACTGCACAAAGTTGGCCTTTATGGAAGAGTGGCAAGAAGAAAGCCATTGTTAACAGAAAACCATAAGAAGTCCCGTTTGCAGTTTGCCACAAGCCATGTGGGGGACACAGCAAACATGTGGAAGAAGGTGCTCTGGTCAGATGAGACCAAAATGGAACTTTTTGGCCAAAATGCAAAACACTATGTGTGGCGGAAAACTTACACTGCACATCCCTCTGAACACACCATCCCCACTGTCACATATGGTGGTGGCAGCATCATGCTCTGGGGGTGCTTCTCTTCAGCAGGGACAGGGAAGCTGGTCAGAGTTGATGGGAAGATGGATGGAGCCAAATACAGGGCAATCTTGGAAGAAAACCTCTTGGAGTCCTCAAAAGACTTGAGACTGGGGCGGAGGTTCACCTTCCAGCAGGACAACGACCCTAAACATAAAGCCAGGGCAACAATAGAATGGTTTAAAACAAAACATATCCATGTGTTAGAATGGCCCAGTCACAGTCCAGATCTAAATCCAATCGAGAATCTGTGGCAAGATCTGAAAACTGCTGTTCACAAACGCTGTCCATCTAATCTGAATGAGCTGGAGCTGTTTTGCAAAGAAGAATGGGCAAGGATTTCAGTCTGTAGATGTGCAAAGCTGGTAGAGACATACCCTAAAAGCCTGGCAGCTGTAATTGCAGCAAAAGGTGGTTCTACAAAAATTGACTCAGGGGGCTGAATAATTACGCACGCCCCTCTTTGCAGTTACTTATTTGTAAAAAATGTTTGGAATCATGTATGATTTTCGTTCCACTTCTCACGTGTACAACACTTTGTATTGGTCTTTCACGTGGAATTCCAATAAAATTCATGTTTGTGGCTGTAATGTGACAAAATGTGGAAAAGTTCAAGGGGGCCGAATACTTTTGCAAGCCACTGTACATATATATAGGAAAAATTCAGAAGCCGCACTCGCAGGTCTTATGTGAAAATAAAGAATTATTTATTGCCAGAGGAGTGAACTAATGTTTCGCTGTTACACCAGCCTTTGTCAACTTTGACAAAAGTCAAAAATACTGGTAACTGTGAATGATTGCAAATTTTATATTTTTTGTTACTTTTTACTAGGAAAGATTTGTTTAACAAAGATTACAGGTATGGGACATGTTATCCAGAATGCTCGGGACCTGTGGTTTTCCGGATAAGGGATCTTTCCGTAATTTGGATCTCCATAACTTACGTCTGCTAAAAACTATTTAAATATTAAATAAACCCAATAGGATTGTTTTGCCTCCAATAAGGACTCATTATACATTAGCTGGTATCAAGTACAAGGTACTGTTTTATAATTACAGAGGAAAAAAAGGTAATCATTATAAGCAATTATTTCTAATTTTTTTAAAATGGAGTCTATGTGAGATAGCCTTTCTGTAATTCGGACCTTTCTGGATAACAGTTTTCCGGATAAGAGATCCCATACCTGTAGTGCTGGGTGGTATACCGCCATATACCGAATACCGTTTTTTAAAAAAAAAAAAAAACTGATATTCATTTTTGAAATACCGGCATACCGGTGAAGATTGGGTTGCGCCCCGTGCGTACGTGACGTCAGTACGCATGGGGCGCCCGTGCGTACTGACGTCACGTACGCACGGGGCACAACCCGAAGCGGCAACAGAAGCGGCTCGGGCCGCAATCCTTTCTGTCGCTTTGAACATTTGGACTAGTGGAGGGGCTGTATGCTCCCTCTACTGGCGCCTCACTGGGACAAACCTCCCAAAATTGCACATTCTAAGTACAAAACTGCATGAAGCAATGCTTCATATACCGATTTAGAACCCCTGAGGAATTGTACCAACATGAGCCTTTCCATATTTTCAACTTTGTTCCCTGTGGATTAAATACTAATTGTCTCAATAGCAATATTTAGGGGCCCTGGCCACCAATGTTAATTGGGAAAAAAAATATCGTCAAATACCGTGACAGCGATCTAATTTTGAAAAATACCGTGATATAAATTTTTGGTCATACCGCCCAGCACTACATACCTGTGCTCAACTTTTTAAAAAATGAATTTACCAATGTAGACCCATATACATACACCTCTTTTTGGAGGTTAAATACTAGTGTTCCAATGACTCCCATTACTTGAACAACATTGTATCAAGTACACTTTATTACAGTGTCCCCCCGTAATTACGCTGGGAGTCAGCAATAATTGGGACAAGTAGTGGAATTAGTATCCAGTCACTTTAGAGAGCATTCAACAAATCCAGCCATGTTAAGCAGATGCTATCAGAGGCAAGCAGAGAAGAAACAAAGTCAAAGTGCCATCGCTTGTTTAAAAAATAATATTAAATACCATTAACCCTTCAGAGCTATATATTTTTTTATACTACGATTCCCAGCTTTGCTCCTTGTGCCATCTTCTTTAGTATATATTTCTGCTATGTGCACTTGGTTTTTAGAGCCCCCAACCAGAATGCTGCTCTAAGGGGGTTATGTAATAAAAGGCACTAATTTTGCCAGGAGCAGTAACCCATAGCAACTAATCACAAGGTAGAATTTACTGGTCACCTGTTTTAAACCAAATATCGTGTTGGTTGCTACAGGTTACTGCTCCTGAGGAATGTATGGCCTTTTATTACATATTGGGGTTAGTGTTCACTGTCAAACCAACTGTTTAGTGTATTCCACCAACAGCAGTTCAGAAAAATAAAAAATCTATAATCACCATGAAATAAAATGTCAGTGTTGCATTGTTTTGAAAAGGACAACAATAAACAGCTGTCAGCTAAAATAAATCAGAAAAGTGCATAAGAAAAAACACAATCAAAATGAAAATGTACTAAAATTTAATATTTCATAAAAGCTGTAATTTAATTTGTTACAATAAAACACAAGAAGCAATATTAGAGTTGTTTTAGTATATTATATATTTCAGCTCTGAAATCCATAGAAATATGTTATCCTATAAAAGACTCCCCCCGCCCCCCCCAAAGCATTATGCACAAAAATGTATTCTTAATTAGATTATAATGGCAAGATGACAGTAATGATAAACCCGGAAGTTTTAAATATAAAATTAAGTCACCGTGACTCAAAAAGGTATTAGCCCCATTGAGTTCATTAAAGGGGATATACATCTCTTTCTCTCTATATATATATTTATAAAGAAAATATAAATGGCTGGATTGTTTTAGTGCTTGAGGCATTTTAGGAACAGTATTTGAATGACAAGTCAATCTGAATTTGATTTAAATTATTAGTCTACCACTAAAACATTTAAAATGCATTCATGCTCGAGTGTAATTATTTAAGAGTCAAGTCATTCAGTCTCACGTATGTAATAACCATTACAGAAAGCATTGACACAATGTGTCTTGTTTTAGGGCAAAATTCATTTTCACGGAACCTTGTGCAAACAGTATAATAGATATAATAGTTCTTCACATCATACATAATACAAGAGAAGCCTCTTCAGATATGTTCATTTGTGGTGGGAATTTTTTTATTATTTGGAATGCTGGCACTTTCCAACTAGGCAACAGTTCTTCATTCCTATGACCTAAAAAAGTAAAGCAGCAGAATTCAATACAAATAAATTCAGAGGTATGTACTTGTTTGTGGGATATTTTTTGACAACAGATCAACTGATATAAATAACTGATTTACAGGGCAAATTAAAATGTATCATTATTAATAATGAAACGCAATCAAGAGTACTGCACAAAAATACATGTTTTCATCCATTTGTGAACAGTACGTCCAAGCTATCAGGACGTGGGCTGCTTAGGTCATCGGTCTCCTTCCCAGGACTGGCTTTGCCTTCTGAACATCATCATTTTTAATTGATTAAAAACCCATTGTCTTATGTATCTACCCAAGGAAAGGACCAATATGGCAGCAACAAAAAAGGATTAAGACGGCTGCATTTATATGGCTGCGATTCATGGACAGGGCAGGATTTTTCAAAGCAAAATTCAAGTGTTGGGGGCCAGAAGAACATGATATAGGGCAACACAACTGCTTTTGAGTTGCCTTGTCGTTGGTTTTGCTTTTGTTACCACAGACTTTGGATGTCTTTTTATACTCTGTATATACACGGAAGGACTCGCTGTGAGTGGAGTTTAATACGCACCCATACTTTTTGTACTTAAACTGAGTGCACCGCAAGTTGGATTGTTTATATATATATATATATATATATTTTTTTTTTTTTTTTTTTTTTTTTTGGATCAAGGGTGTCATAAAATACAGCATATAACCTGCCAGGATCAAAAGATTCACAAAAGATTCCCACAGAAATATGTGTTTTGGAGTTTCTGTGAAGTTTTATAGGGGAACTATTACAAAAATGCAAATGTAACATGAATTTTCTCTCATAAATAAGGATCTAAATATAATCTGTTAACAATTCTGTACTGTTTCTAAAATAATGAAGTTACTCTCCCATAACCCCTCTAAACAACTTGTCTCTCTTTATGCAGAAGTCAGATTTTAATTGACAGTTCTAATACATAATTGGAATGTGCCAATGATTTAGTAAAAAGAAAAAAAATGCAAGAAGTTTTCAGAGTCAGAAAAGGGACTAAACAGCATTTTCTCAGTGGGTGGGAAAAACAGATATGGACCACTTCTGCCCCATGGATTTTAGTCAGAAAATGCACAACTGCCCCTTTAGGGTGAAGACACATCAAGCTACTAGTAGCAGCTACTTTTTCATGGCTACTAAACTCCAAAGAATACCCTGCCATAGACAACACTGAGATTTGCCTCTGCTAAAACACATGTAGAGACAGTTATCAGTAAATGATCAGCACTGTCTGTTTTAAAAGCCACAACAAGTAGCTGCTACTAGTAGCTCTGTGTCTTCACCCTTATCATTAGAATCCCACAGTGACAGGTAATTAAATAAGAAAAACTTTCTAGCTTTCTTATGCCTGACATTGTGTATTAGGGGTACATTCAATTATACATTCATCATTCTGTTTTTATGGTTGTCCCCTGTTTTATTCTAAAGAAATTTAGAATAGTTGTTAAAAAAAGTTGTTACCTGGCTCAGAGCTGCTGCTTGAAGATGACCTAAAGCAGCAAACATTTTGGTTTCTTCCCTGGTTTTTTCTTTTCCACTGGAGTTTTCCTATTTATTTGCCTTACCAAGTCATAAAAGATCTGGGATGTGGGAAAAAAAAAAAAAATAAATCATTCATGAGAAAAATCAGTAGCACAGACAGTAGCTCAGTTCTGACAATACTGAAAATATTCTTCCCTGAATAGTCATTGTTTCACTACAGGCTGGTGACAAGCTCCTTCCTACAAGAAGTGCTTATAATCTTCTTGCAAGAAGTTAGAAGGTGGCATGGCCTGACAGCCAAAGGTAGTGATTAGTAAATATGTCTCATTTCGCAGACAAATTTGCGAAACACATTAAAATGAAACAGTTTTTTTGTGGCTAACGCAGACGCAGAAAAATTTGTGTTATGACATTATGGTACTCGCAGTAGCAACTTCCTAATTTTTATCATTGCCTGTACAGAGAGATTCCATTATTTTCTCCTGGAATAGATAATTATACTGTACTAAGCACAAATGGAAATCTGGTAAAAAAACGTGCTTCAGCAGCTAATTTTTTTTTTCCCTACAGCAAATCAATCAGGCTCATTTACAAACACTGAGCAAATTTGCACCTGGGCAGTAATCCATAGTAACAAATAAGTAATTAGTTAAAAATTCAAGAAATTGGCAAGTAAATTGACAGTACAGAGCAATCACTTTTAATTGCTGGTACAGCCACAAAATCCTGTGGATTTCATGTAAGCAAGGCATGCTGAACTTGAGAATCAAAGCAACAAAGATGGCCATACACAGGCAGATTTAAGTTGCAAATTCAAATCCTTCAGACCGATTCGGCAGCCTATCTGCCCATGTGGGACACCTGACCAAATTTCTGCTAAACAGCCAATTGGGCAGGTTTTTATTTTCCTGTCAGATCAAAGACTGCATTAGCTCATTGATGCAGCCCTCGCTCTGATGGCTCCTATACCCATTGTTGTAATTCAATTCTTTGGCCATACACACACAAACATACATACATATTATATATATATATATATATATATATATATATATATATATATATATATATATATATATATATATATAGACTTCAAAGCACCTAGGGTTGTAGCTGTCATGGTTCCTTAGCTGCTGTTCTCCTTGAACAACATAAAGGTTAAGTTGAGAAGGGCTAAAAAGAGCAGACGAATCCTTTACAGCGCAAGATATGCAGTGCAGTAAGCCTTCTAAAAATGGAAGGTATTCATATGCATCAAGATACAAAAACATAGCATTGCCTCAATACCAAAAAAGTGGCTTTACTATGTTGGTACAGGGGCTTATTAAACTGGGTGAAAATTGAAACTTTAAAAAGTCAGGTAATTTATTTAAATATTATAAATAAGAAAAACAAGAACACACTCATGATGTGCTTACCTCATTTACATTGATCTTAGACTTGGCTGAAGATTCTAAAAAGGCACAGTTATTCCACTGTCTGGCTAGATTTTGTCCTTGCTCCTTGCCAACCACCCTTTCATCTTCCAAATCACATTTATTGCCTACAAGAATCATCGGAACCTACAAAGAGAAGGAAAAAATAACATCTCTGTAAGAAAGAGTGCTGGGCACACCATCAGAGCCATCAGCTGCTGATCAAATTCATGTGGCTCTTGGCTAAAATTCAGGTCTGTGGAGTCGGAGGCAATTTTGGGTACCTGGAGTCGGAAAAAAATGAACCGACTCCGACTCCTACTAAATTTAAATGGGAATAAAAACAAAAAATAAAGCAAGTTTAAATGTCCCAATTCACAAACAGTCATAATTAATTACTTCTCTGCTATAAGAATAAAGCCCAATGCACACAGTGCATAAACTAACACGTTGAGTGACCATGAAGTATGCTTTTCATTGACTGTATGAATGTATAAAATACATTAGCATATTAAAAACAGAGGAGTCGGAGTCGTGGAGTCGGAGGTATCAGAAACTGAGGAGTCGGAGAATTTATCTACCGACTCCACAGCCCTGCTAAAATTATGCTCTATATCATATAATATTCTAATATCTGGATTTTCGAAAAGTGGTAAGTGCTTTGTAGACCATTTAAAAGAAAAATCAAGTGGGGAAAAAGATTAAATAAACTGTAAAAGAACTTAAAACCTTATAATAAAAAAATAAATTTCCTTACATCTTCTGTATCTTTGACTCGCAATATCTGTTCCCGCAAGTCTTGCAAGTCATTAAATGTGGACTGTGCTGTTATTGAATACACTAGTGCAAAACCCTGACCATTCTTCATGTATAAATCTCGCATCGCTGTAAATTGTTCCTGAAATAAATAAGTGGCAGACATGTTAGAAAAATGTCTCAACAGAACCCAAAGTCAATAAGTCTTGAATGCTTTATGGTAAGAAAATTATATACAGTCAGGATATACAAAATACACCAAAAGCCTTATAAGACAAATGATTGTCTTTATTTGGAAAGCTTATTTACATTTTCCATACAGTGGTCTTTTCATTTTCTGATAAGAAAATCCAAAGAATGAGAAAAAAATATATATTAGTTTTTCAAAACCATTCAGCCGTCATTAAGAAAGCACAGTAAGGCAACTTTTCAATTTAAAATTCTTACAACCTGATAAGATCATGGCACAAGTGTTTTTTTCAGCTGGTTGAAAACCACATGAACCCAGCTGTGTAGCCTGTCCGGTCTTTGAATGGAAAATGCCTGTTACTGCCTATGATGGATATATACAGAATACAGATTTTGCATAGTAAGGTAAATATCACATTCAGAAAACAGACTGAAATAAAGGTGAAAATTAGATGCTTATATTTTCTACAGTACAGTACCATATAGAGCTGGGCGGTATGACCAAAAATTTATATCACGGTATTTTTCAAAATTATATCGGTATCACGGTATTTGACGGTATATAAATAAAAAAATAAATAATAAATATTGGTGGCCCCTCACCCCCCCAACCCCAGCCCCCCCCCCCCAACAACCCCAGCCCCAACAACCCCAGCCCCAACCCCCCCCAACAACCCCAGCCCCCCCCAACAACCCCAGCCCCCCCCCAACCCCAGCCCCCCCACAACCCCAACCACAACCCCCCAGCAGAACTTACCCAACTTGTGGTTCCTCCAGCTCCAGCGATGCGTCCTAGCGACGTTGCGTGCGCGCTGACGTCACATGCGCGCCGACGTCACGTACGCACAGGCGCAACCCGGAAGTAATAGGAGAAAAACAGCAGGAGGCGCGCATACCGGTATAGCGGTATGTTTAAAACTCATACCGTTTTTTTTTTTAAAAACCGGTATACCGCCCAGCACTAGTACCATATGTGCCTTAGAGCATTGTATAACCAATGCAGCTTCTAGACCAATAGCATACCAAATGGCACATTTACTTACTCACGAACGGGCCGAATGCGTTTTTTTCGTAATGTTCGGTATTTGGCGACTTTTCGGAAAATTGACGCGACTTTTTCGTTGCTATTCCGAATGTTGCACAAAATCTGGCGATTTTTTCGTAGCGTTACTACTTGCGCGAAAAGTCGCGACTTTTTCGTAGCCTTCGCGCCGAGTACGAAAGATTCGGATTCATTCAAGCTTCAGTATGGTGACTTTTCTTGGGCCAGGTTGGAGCTGCAGGGTGCCATTGAGTCCTATGGGAGGCTTCCAAAATCATGCTAAGTCTGAAAGTTTCGCCCGCCGCTTACGAGCGCTCAACACGAAAAAGTCGCGACAAGATACGAGCGCATCGTAATGGCTACGAAAAACTCGCGTTTTTTTCGCGCAAATCGTATTGGTAACATATAAGTCCGAAAAGTCGTAAAGGCGCCGAAAAAATCGCAAATAATACGAAAAAGTCGCGAAATGTTCGTTTTCCAATCGGAATTTTTCCAATTCAGATTCGGATTCGTGGGTTAGTAAATGTGCCCCCAAGTGTAAAGCTGTGGTAGGTTTCTTTATTTGGAAAGGTAGACAAATTAGTACATATACGAATACATATATTTGGCCACCTCAGACCCCTCCTTTGTTCGAGCCATGATACACATCAACAAATGTGTTGTATGTGTGATCAGGCTTTGCTGAATCCCTGTTCTTTAAATAAACCAGCGTGAGACTCTGATATCACCTTTAAATTATATGATAATCCTAGGAATTGACGTACTTTTGCCAAACGCGGATATGTTACTGGATAATTTTTTTCTAATACATACATGACCAAATATAATATTTTTTGTTTCATTTGTTTAACTAGGTTTTCTGCATCTACTTTTAGAATTTGTTTGAAAATCGGATGATGTTTTAGGTTACTTTTATATAAAACTAAACCACCGTATAAGCGAAATCAGGCTCATCTAATCATTTGGCTACCCAAGTCTGTGCAGACTCATCAGACAAAGAGCACAATGTGGCCCTTGCATTGATTAGGCAAATACAGCCTATTATAATGCCAAATTAATTTTAATTTTTGTTAGAAAGAAAAATTCCTTACTGTTCCAGCTGTATCAAGGATTTCAAGCATACATTGCTGTCCTTCCACTTCCACTTGCTGCAATTCAAACAAAATGCATCTTGGTTAATTTCAAACATTATGTAATACAAGACTTCACAACAATAATATTTTTATACTAACTACAAGAAATAAAAAAATTATAAAGATTTTTTTTTTTTATATCTGACCAAATTATGAACAGTCTTGTAAATGCTGCTATTCATGTAGTAGGTCTTTTCATATTTGCTACAGCTTTAAGTGAGTGCATTAACCCTTTGAGTGTCACAAATGGAGAAATCTATATCGCTGTACACCCCACATTCGCACATCAACTTACATCAAACTAAAAAGTGTTTCTTTTTAGTTACAATAGTGTGCATAGCTTTACAGATATTTTTGACAGGGGGCACTATACACCTATGTATACTATAGGAGTTCAAATAACAGGTTAAACATTTTTTAAATTAAGAAATGCACCGGCCTAGAGAAAAACTGACACTAAACTGCAATCTTACTTGGGCAGCAAAATGTAAAATAGCTGTGCAGTGTCAGTTTTTTCCCTTAAATGCACTGATGTAAGGGAAAAACAGCTCTTTAATTTGTTCTTAATGAACACAGGTGTATATTGTTCCTTTTATGTTTGAAAAAGTTGTAGACATTTTTCTACTTGGGTACCTCCTATTACACCATGGCCCATTATTTTAAAGTCATGCATTCAAGTCCAAGGCTATGAAATGAGGCATTCCGACCGTCTGCTTCTAACTGAAAAGCTTGGGAAGAGCTCCGCCTTTGGAAGAAGTTGGCACAGCATTTCCATTGTTTTTTTTTTTTAATCAAAAGCAGTGACAGATTATTTCTGTGTGAAATTACACTATTCATTAAAATTACTTGCATTGAATGACATTTGCATAGTTGCACTGTGTCTGTCCTGCCTCCTATTGTAAATATGGCACATGCACACCTACTGATGTTGGGTTCCCAAAGCAGCTAGCATCAAGAAGCACAATGTATATGCACTAAATCATGTACAGATATTATTTTGACACTGAGCACTACCCCCACAGACTTGTGTTGAAATTACATGGCGAGTACTTGTCATGCTAAAGGTGCCCAAAAATGCATCAGTAGGCTTTTACAGACAGCTGACTTCTGACAGAGAATGACAAAAGGAAGAGGCTGAGGTCGATCAGTATCTACTTAATGTGAATATTTTAGATAAGGACCACTGATCATGCTTAGCTTTGTACTATACAATGAGAAGTAGAAGATATAGGAGGGGCAAGCACAGACTCTCTGGAAAGCCGAGGGACTTCAAGTCCCAGAATTTTATATTTCAACAGGAAGTGGCTGACTCTGCCAGCCTAAGATGCTGGAGTGGGGAAATGGCATCTGTGAGTTGAAGGCTTCCTCTCAGTTTGTGGCCATGTGTCTTTTATTTCCTTTAACACAGAGGTGAACAAGTAAAAGTTGCCATACACTGGCAGCTTTTGACCTTGGAAACTTGTTAGCCCATGTATGGGGCTTACCAACAGCCTACCCGACCAATATCTGGTTGGTTTGATTTTCCTGTCGGTGTGAGGACCACATCCGCATGGAGCTATGTGGATAGAGGCTGGCTATACAATGGACAAATACAAAAGCAAAAATACAATATATAAAAGCAAATAAACTATATACAAAGCAAATAAGCAAATTTGTTACAAAAAACAAACAAACTGTAGAGGTACTGGAAAGTAAATTTAATGTGAATGAGAGGTATGCTTCCTGCTTCTTTAGGTGGAAAATAGGTAATATTTTAAAACTAACAATTTATTTAATGTAAAGTAATAAACACTAATACAGAATATGTAAACATGTTAGTACATTTAAAATAGGTATTACCTTTCTGTATGAATCTTCTATTGTTGGGTCATACTTTTCCACAAAAATACCTTGAACAAACTGGACTGTCTGTAGAGAAATAAAATGTATGAAGAAAATTACACAACAGACATGTTTAACCACATCACCTGCAGCAGCTAAAAATAAACCCCATTAACTGGGGGCGGGGGATATCAGCCATTTATAAAATGCTGGGGGTACAAGCCAAGGAGCATCTCTCTGTGCTGGGCATCTTAGAATTTAATTTTGCCATGAGAGCTTTACTAAACTACACCTTATAGAACAGGTGTTCTGGTGTGAGGACCATGAACATTTCTTGTGGCAAGTACAATCTCTAGATCTGTATTTCAGCCCACTGCTTAAAGTTTTGCAAAACTAAAGTGTGAAGTAATTTCAGCTATGAAATTATTACAACAACCCCTCTTACAAACAACTGGAATTTTTGTCTATTATAGTCTATTCTTTCATCTTTACTTTATTTTACAATACAACACAGGCCGTATCCGAGCTTTTATTAAAAGGTAAATATTGTGTAAAAACGAGAATGTGCCAGTGCATTATACTTGTCTAAATACTGAAGAAATGTGCTTTAAAAAATGTGTGTTTCCTGCTTTTTCTGGATGTGCAGGGGGACCGGCAGCACTCAGCACTGTAGGATAGGAATCAGCAGGTAAGTGGACCTGATAGGGAACTTAAGCCTGTATTGTGTGACTGCAGAGCTGTGATTGGCTATCCTCCTCCTATAGCTCTTTTGGCAGGGACCATTAGAACACGCCCAACTCCTTATATGAAACATCACAGGGATGTAGCAGATCTATAGAAACTCCAATAAAGGGTTCGTTTTTAAGGAAAATGATCATTTTAAGCCCAGAGTGAAATCAGCACCATATATTATTCATTACTGCCTACAAGTTTAGGGTGGATTTTCATTTAAGCTATACGTCTCGTTAATAATAGGCTACATCAAACCATGATAGATATTAACCTATTCCCCTTTAAAGAGTAATTATTTTTATATGGGCTAATTGGCTGTATTATGTAAGTTAATTATGACATGGCCAAATATACATATGGAAAGCTCAACTTACCAAAGCAGACTTTCCAACACCTCCAGAACCAAGGACCACGAGCTTGTACTCGCGCATGATGGGATTATTTTTGTTTCACAATAGTGTAGTCTAGAGATGAAAAAACAATGTATTTAGTTTTAGTATTTTAGGAGCTTACAGCACGTACAGTAAAAGTCTAACATTTTGTGAGAAAAAAAAAAAAACAACCACCCTTCTGCTCTAGAGGATTTTAATGTGTTGCTTAGACAAACAGAGCGGCTTTCACTGCAAAAATCCTTGGTCACGTGCATGTCTGACATCCATTCCATGTATTAGCACCTAGGCTGACAGTGCCTGTGGGTACAGACGAAGGGCAGCCAGAGGAATCAGCTCCATGTGGAACTAGCCTTAGCTTTGAAACCTCTTATTGGACCCAGATTAATGTAACTTTGATAAATAAGTATACTTTAAAGCTGCAAAGTAGTTGAAAATAGATGAAGTTCCACTTGTTTCCTTCACCATTTCACAAAATAACTCCTTATGAAACAGAAGTCCTGTGTTGATAGCTGGATTTTTTTTTTTTAACAACTGACTGTACAAGGAGGAAAAAAGGGACCAAGTCGGCAACCTACAGCTCCACACAGCTCACTCCAATAATGATCATGTAAGTTAAACAACTGTCTGGCATAGGCTGTACTGGGCTACTGCTGGTAAGACAGACAGAAAAAAGTGAGAAATAAAGAAATCCATAAAAATACGAAAGTGGAAATGCAGAATGGAAAAAAAATAAAAGCAGAAGAGAAGGAAAAAACAGAAAGCACAAGAAGAGGTTGACAGGAGAAGGCGTCGCCCTGGGTAAAGCTGACCATACATGTAACTATTTTTCTTTACTTTACGACCAATTTCAGCGAGATTCTATAAAATCATGGAATTATCGGAAGGTTGGTGTGTGTCGAATGATTGTGATCTTTCTTCCAACATCGGTCAGACAACTGATTAGGCAGGTTCAAAAACTTTTGTCTTTAAAGGAGAAGGAAAGTTAAAATCACTGGAGGTGCCAGTGATGCTCCTATTAGCAGAAAATCGCACCAGCCCGGGGTACATGTAGATGAGTGATCCTCTTCCTTCCTTCTCCTTTCGCAGCCCACATATGCTCAGTAAGATTACTTTTTTTTTTTGTTAAAGTGTGGCTTTTCACTTTACTTCATATGTGCATATGTGTAAGTGAATACAATCACTGGAGGGTGCCTTACATTTTAGCACCTCCCAGTGATTTCACCTTTCCTTCTCCTTTAAGGCTGATGGCCCATGGAGCAAGTTAGTCGCCCGCAATATATCTCTGCTATTGCTCACGACTAACCACTCCAAAATGCCTTTCCACTGGCGACAACAGGAGTACAATAACGAAAAAATCTACATGAGTATAGCCATCTTAAATGTATGTAATCCTGCTTAATTAAACACACAGGATGCTTGGGTCTCTAGTAAAATATGGTGATATATCGCTTAGAGGAAAAGTACCCTGAGCTTTTGCTTTTAACACATGGGGTAAAATACAATTAAATCCATTTTTTTTTACTTCTCAAAAGACCACAGTAAACTATAAATAAATTGTAAAGAGCACATTTAATTTGTGGAAGTTGAATTAATTCTGGTTCAGTGAAATAATAAAAAAAAAAAAAATTATTTTAATGGCAGGAAAATATAAAATATTGTATTTTTCTTGTAAAATTTGACACATCGGAACCACTGGAACCATAAGAGAACGGGTAGCTATTTGTACACTTTAAACATTAAGCGTTTTTTTGGGATATAATTTCTAGTTGCCAAGTAATAATATGATGTTGTTCAAAGCAAATCCTCTATGATCTTGCTCTGTGCAATTATGCCTTTTTATGGCAATGTGTCTCTTAACCCCAAGTAGATTCAGATATACTTACGTGCTCTTCCATTTACCACTGACAAACAAGTCAAATAAAAAAGCAAGCAACAAGCACATTTGTACTGTTTATTTTATTTGAAAGAGGCAGCTCTATACACAAAATTCTTAAAGGAACAGTAACACCAAAAAATGAAAGTGTTTTAAAATAATGAAAATATAATGCACTATTTCCTTGTACTGGTACAACAGGTGTGTTTGCTTCAGAAACTTTACTATAGTTTATATAAACAAGCTTCTATGTAGCCATGGGGGCAGCCATTCAAAGCTGAAAAAGGAGAAAAGGCACAGGTTCCATAGCAGATAACTGATTAACTCTTTAGTATACAATAGGATTCTGCACAGCTTTTCTGTTATCTGCTGTGTATCCTGTGCTTAAATGGCTACTCCCATGGTTACAGAGCAGCTTGTTTATATAAACTAAACTAAAGTAGCATTTCTGAAGCAAACATGCCAAAATGTGGATTTTCAAAATGAAGGGGTCAGGTTATGGCTCGGTCAGATTTGTGGTTAAAATTAATATCTATGTCGTTTCAGCCCCAGTATAAAAACAGATTTCAATTAACTGATGTGTTTTGAAAAAATGTTCTCTCATGACAGTATTCCTTTAAAGGGTGTACTCTTGTTCTTTTCTTGTTAAGTCTACTGGCTGACCATGCATAAAATAGTCTTTTAAGAAGCAAAATGAGGAACAATTGAATAGTGTAAAAACCTGAACATATCTTTCATTCCTAATTCCTCCTACTGAGGATTTTTCCACAAATTTAAACAAAATCCTTTTGTTTTGCTTTCATGAATAACTTTAACTAGTATTAAAAACAGAATAAAGAAATAAATGTAAAATTTAAACCTACACTGCAGAAACTTGTGGGGAACACAAAAGCATTTATGTATAATTAAATTCACCCTGTGTGCCAAAGCCATAAACATGGTAAAAAAAACAAAAAATGGGAAAAAAATGTAACCGTGACACTGCTTTTTACACAGCCCTTTACAGCACTTTTCAAGGCAGAAACTCTTTGCTCTTTAAATTTCCCCAATAACTTCAATCGGCTAGTCTAGATCTAGACGGGTGTATACCAGAGGCCTAATTTTCAGCCTTATCATGGCCATACAGAGTCTGCATCTTATCTGCCCATATATGGTGTCCTCCGATGGGCCTACCTGACCGGTATCTGGCTGAAAATTTGGCAGATGTTATGGGGCAGGTTTGTTTTTCCCAGCTGATCAAGGACCACATGCGGTGCGGGCTCCGAAGGCTCATATTTCCATTTTCATTATTTGCTTTAATCCGATCTTTTGGCTTTGTAATGCATTGTTTGTTTATTAAAATCTCTGTGCACGGTGATAATTCTCAAAGATAACAGATAACACTTTATAAGGTCTGTGGCACACGGGAGATTAGTCGCCCACGACAAATCTCCCTTGTCGTGGGCGACTAATCTCCCCGAAATGCCATCCCACTGGAGAAAATGTAAATCACCAGTGGGATGGCATATGCGGCGCCACAATTTCCCCCCAAATCGCGGAAGTTTCTTCTCCAGGCAACCTCTGCAATTTCGGGGAAATCGTGGCACTGCGTATGCCATCCCACCGGCGATTTACATACTCGCCGGTGGGATGGTATTTCGGGGAGACTAGTTGCCCGCGACAAGGGAGATTTCTCATGGGTGACTAGTCTCCCAGTCTGCCACAGCCCTAAATGTGCCAAGTATTTTACACCTTTTTGTTATTTTATTACTTTTGAGTGTATGAGTGTAAAGGAGGCCATACATGTTAAGATCTGCCCATTTAGTCGGGTAGGCCCCATCCGGGGTGCCCATAAACGGGCAGATAAGCTTCCGAATCTGCCAGTGTATGGCCACCTTAAGCGGCCATACCAAATGACTTATCTAATTGCTTTAATATGAGACCATGGAAGAACAACACCAACTTTAGGAACCACCAGACAGTCATGCTCTAGTAAGGTCTATAAAAACTTAGTCAAAATCATTGCAACTTCCATGCATGGGCCATTATACTACTCAAACCAAATCCTTAGTGGTTATAAATCCATGTACACGCTATGGTCAAAAGCAAACTATGCGACACTAAAATTTCCATTTTGGTTGAAAAATTTAAGTACTTAGATGTGTGTTCCATTCTTGCAGAACACTTTGAAATGAAATATCTGATTAACTGCAATTAAATACTATAAATTTATTGGAAATACTAAGTGTTTCTGTGCAATATTCACCTTTCAAGAAAGTGAAATAGCACTTAAGTAAATGGAATTCAAAATAAATGGTAGATGATCTCAAACATTTTGGTCCACACCCATGGACCAACAAAACACTGTCTGGGCCATCCTCTGGTCCACAAACTTCCCATCCCATTGTTTATATAACAATAAAATCTAAAGCCCTTAATATGATAATTTAGCAAACTGACAGATCGCAGTTTAAAATCACCCAAAATCTGTACATATGTAAACATAACTATAATGAATATGCCAATTATTAAACCTATGTTTTATGATTAGCCTAAAAATTTCCATTAAATGTATTTTAAGCAGTGGAGGAAAAGAAGCAAACAAATTTACCTAGCTTTGTTTAACAATACAAAGGTCAGAAAAACTGAGAGACCTGTCTGAAATCCATGGCAACATTTCACATGACAACCGTAATCTAGTGTTAAATTGTTGTGAGTGACTGCAGGGCAATATACACCTGTCCAAGAGACTCTACATTAATGCTTTGGTGTTTATATGCCACAGGAAATCTTTCAAGCATTTCATCAGTGATGAGCTGCTTATCTAAGTATCATATTTGTCCCTGAACACAAAGCAGATACATGCACAAAGTTACCCCTGCCATTCACTTGTATGCAAACTGCCTAAAAGGGACTGCTTAAAAACCATATGGAACGATCTGAAAAATTAGATGTTAGAATCCCGCTAAAATATATGAAATATTATCCTCTAGGCTAGGGAACAGTATTTTAAATTATGTTAAAATGGCAGCTTCCTGTACCTGTTTTAAATTCCTACAAACTTTTTTGGTATAGGTGTAGGAGTTGTACAGACCCAAGATTAGCCTGGATTTGGCTGAATCCTGACAATTGTTTCAAGGCACTTATACATCTAAATCCCTGGTTTAACACAAACCCTTAGCACCATATGACTTTTATGCTACGACTACCATGTTAACATTACCTACTTCCCCTTTGGGATGCTGGGGACAAGTATAACGATTACCAGTAAACAAGCCAACATAAAGTTCTCTAAAATTTCAGGATATCAAAGGCTATCAATGCAATTTTCCTGATGCAGCTGTGGACAAGTTGCAGTAATAGAAAGACCTGCTCAGCTGGCATAACTTAGAATGTAGTGCCAGGCAATGGGTGGTTAGTGGTCTTGACTTACTGCCAGCTCAGTCCTCCAACCTTCCCCACCCTGCTCCAGCCTCAGTTCTGTGATGACCAAAAACTGCTTGCAACTTTTATACCCATGGGTCATGAGCAGGTATACAAATCATCACGGTGGGCCAGGCTGGTCTTAGGTTTGGGACCAGACAACAGCAAACAACTTAAAACTTTAGAGATACGCTGAAATATTTTTTTTTTTATAAAATTTTCCTTCTACTATCATATGCTTTTTAAATGAATCCAAAGATCCTATTCATAATAATTACAAAAACAAATGTGAACACTTGAACTTCCAGTCTCACACACTGCCACCATGGCATAGCTAGGTAACCTGTTCTTTTTTAAGGTTCAACCCTATAAATCTATAAATACTGTTTATTCTATAATGTAGTTATATTGCCTTTGTTTGATGCAATGGTTTAAACAAAACAAATAGTAGCAAAACTTGGGCACAAAGGCATACAAGCAAAACCTTTAATATATTGTATAAATCAAGAAAGATCTTACCTGCTTTCCTGAGCATGTACACAGTTTCTCCAGTATTGCTGGTTTTTTTAACCACTGCTAAACGTTATAGGTGTCTCACCTACAAACATTAAGGTATCAATAATCAATAAAATATGTATTACACAGCACAGAAATATTTAATCAAATTACATAGCATAATGCACAAAGACCCCAAGACTTGTTGCTTCTATGTGGTTACAAATTAATATTTCCTGTAGGGGTAAGCTATTATGTTTTTGGAGCATGTGTTTGTTTCATATGAAACAAAGAAGCCTTTATATTACAAGCACTTACAGTTGTGGCCTAAATATCTCATTACTTACTACAGGTTTCAAAAGATTAAAGGAAAGCAAAACAATGAGATGCACTGTACTTTTTATATTTTTTTATATTTGTTAAAGCATAGCTCATTAGTGAGCCATATGATTTTATATATATATATATATATATATATATATATATATATATATATATATATATATATATATATATATATAGCATATTTGTAATGTCTGAAGTGCTAGCAAAAATAAATTGGAATTCCAGTTCTTATCAATAAAGACTAACTAAAAAACTGGAATCATAATTAATAATCCATACATGTTTTTGCCACTATAAACTACAAGTATTTGCCCTTCCCCCAGGGCTTCAATACCTACAGGTGCCAGACTCAAGTCCTGCTCCAGCTACTACACACCTTCTCCTGTTCAAGGATGAGAATAACTAAAGTGCAGCAGCATACAGGATACACTGCAGAAACAGGGCAGTGTGTGCAATGCAGGCACTCCAAATGAATGGCCATAGCGTGGCACATCCTTAGTGACGCAAGGGAAAGGGGTTGAATTAAGACTAATTCTACAACCCTCCAAAGTAAATACTTTGCAGTCATATCTAAAGGTACCTAATGTGCCAAATTTTTTCAGCCTAATATTTGGTACCCCTCAGTGACTGAACCTTTCTGTCTGCTTTAGCCTTATGGCCCTGGTGAGATTAGTTGCCTACAATAAATCTTCACTACCACAGACGGAAATGCCTTCCCCCCAGCAATAAAGTGAATCGCTGGTGGGAAGGCATATGCATCGCTAAGTCGCCTGAAATTTCCTTGCAATGAAATTTCGTGCAACTTTGGAAAAATGAAGCAGCATGTATGCCTTTCTACCAGCGATTCATTTTATTGCCAGTGGAGAGGCATTTCGGGGAGATTAGTCGTCTGTGGTCGCCGAGATTAACTGCAAGTTACTAATGTCCAATGGGCCATCACTCTTAAAGAGCAAAAACATAAAATATAAATATATAAATATAAAAATATAATCTTAAATTGGCCATACAAGCCTAGAATTGTTTGGGCAGTCTGGCTAATTTCAGGCCCTGCCGAGCGGGTGGCAAACTTGTATAGAATTTTTATAATTCTCTGGCATACTGTAATGAACAATACTGTTTAAAACTATTAATTCCCTTTAACAATTTATACACACAGAATTAACACAGTTGCATTCTAAGCAGAGGAGTGTCTGTAACAAAATATCCAACAGGGGGAATTATATAATTGCACAGTGCTGGTATGTGAATGCAAATGTATACCAGCTGTAGGCATTAGGCTCTTGATTAAATACTACAGTTCGTAATCCCTTATGTTTTCCAACTGGTGGAAAACCAGAGGATAGAATAGGTTAGAGACTTGTTAACCTTACCTGTCAATCAGGTTGTTGCATGGTGTGCTACAACATGGACCAAAACCTAGCTCAAAGAAGGTGAGAGTAGAACACTTGTAAACAAACCATCAGACTAGCAGTGAATAAATTGAAACAGGGACAGCAGGGAAGATTTTAAGGTCAAAACTAAATCAACGGAACACTCTGCTGTTAAAGGAACAGCAGAGTATATGACATAATCATACTAAATTAAAGAGTTGGTACAGTTTGCCAGAGTAAACATATAAAAATCCTATAAAATGATTAGAGCTCAGACGTTATCATGCAGCAAATTGTCTGTTCACCCTTTGATAAATATGCCCCTGAAGGCTGTGATTCAAAGAGATCCACAATATTTTACCATTTGTCATGGATGTGGCAAGCTTGTACACAATTGTTTTGGTTTTCTTGCA
This sequence comes from Xenopus tropicalis, assembly GCF_000004195.4. Classification (NCBI taxonomy): domain Eukaryota; kingdom Metazoa; phylum Chordata; class Amphibia; order Anura; family Pipidae; genus Xenopus; species Xenopus tropicalis. The sequence continues at coordinate 59,466,833 of NC_030678.2, read as the reverse complement.
AACTATGGCCAATAGTACCATTTAAAACTATGCATTCCCCAAAATAGAAAAAATACACAGCTCACTATCGCGAGCAGACTGATCGCCAAATCCATATAGTATAGTTACTAACGCAAAGTCTCGATAAGTATTCATAATAAGCATAATAATAAATACAACATACTATACATGCATTTCTTAATGAAAGAAACATTTCTTCATCTAAATCTCAAGTTCTTTAGGGGGCCAAATGATTGAATTAAAACAATGGTAATGGGTGCAGTCGGTCCGGGGACTGCATCAACGAGCTGATGTGGTCCCCGATCTGACTAAATTTTTTAACCTGCCCGATCGATATCTGAGCGATTTCAAGGCCAGATATTGGTCGGGCAGGCCCATTGTTTGTGCCCCTACATGGGCCGATAAGCTGCCGAATCGGTCTAAGGGACAATCGGCCGTGTATGGTCACCTTAAGGTCCATATCACATTCATATACACTATTGTTTTTATCAGGAACCAACTGACTGGTTTTTGGAGTGTGGAAGGAAACTGAAGTGTTAGGAGAACACCTATGCAGGTATGGGGATACCATATAAATAGCTTGCACATAGCCCTGGCTGGAAACGAAACTAGGCAGGTAGCTGCCAGTTTGCTGCAGTACTTACCACTGAGCGACTATACTGCCATAAAGAGAACCAATCACCACCACTCAGCAAACATTCATATCACATGAAAGAGGCTCAAGAATTCATGACACCTAGAACCAGAAATTCCCACGGCACAGCAACATATCAAATACATTTTTATAGATATTTTGCAGGAAAAAATCATGTATAGATGTCACAACGCTGCAAGAACAAACTTAGCTATACACATTTGGTTTGCTCTTGTAAGTGTCCTGGTCACATGTCCAGAATGGCATCAGTGAGGTGCTCCTATGTACATCGTAGTGCGTATCTGTGTGGCAATACTTTTCTATTAAAAATGTATTTGCAGAATTAGGGCAATAAACTGTACATCTCAGCTATATTGTAGGTCGCTACAGTTTAGTTAGCCATACTAGACAACTAGTCAACAGCAATCAAAGATCAATCAACTGCAGATTGAACTAACCCACAGCAACACAACTCATATCATAACTTCTTTCCGCAAAAAGCTTTCTGAATTTCTCACACATGAACATACAGTACCATGTTAAGCACAATGAAAAATTGCTGAATGCAAAGGAGACTGGTAAAACCTTTCCTTTTCTGATCTACATCATAAGACATTATGGAACACAAAAAAATTTAATTTGTGGCTTATATAAGCCACAAATTTATATCCTCACGTCCTGCTGGGTGTGGTTTACTATGTACAGCTGTCCAGCTAATATCTAATACAGTGCTGTGCAACTTCTGTGGTACGGAGGGCCAGAATTTGTGTGGCCTACATGATGGAGGGCCAATAATGGAAGCCTGTTTTGACCACTCCCCTTTTTAAACCACACCCACTTCAAACAACACCCATGTTATCACAAGAGCTTTTAAGGCCATACACCTAATATTGGTAGCGCAGCAAAAACACAAATGGTTGGTGCTCACTGTAGGGATGTCACCCTTCATTTGTATGTGAAAGAATATTATGTCATATTAAGGCACACCCTTAAATCCATATGTCTTCTCCTCCCCTGTGGATAGCACAGCAACCCCCAGCATATAATTACACACCTTAGGGACCATATAATGACTATTTCCAAATGCTAACAAACTTCCAGAACAAACCCCTGGCAGGTTCACCTCCCACTGGCAGCATAGGGCAGGCAGAGTATGGCACACACTGGCAGCATAGGGCAGGAAGAGTATGGCACACACAGGCAGTACTCTGCTTGCCCTATGCTGCCTGTGTGTGTCATACACACAGGCAGCATAGGACAGTCATTACATACAGTGACACAATGCTGGCACTGCCCCTACAGTATGTCTGAGGTATGACTAGGAGAACAATGTGGGGACTTACAGTCTGAGCCTGAGGTGTGAACAATGCAGGAATTATAAGGTGTGAACAGTACAGGGGATTACACGTTTAAACAATACAGGGGTTTACAGTCTGAATCTGAGGTGTGACCAATGCAGGGGGCCATTTAATCTCAGTACTGATACCATTTAAAGTTTACACAAAGGTAAGCAGTCACATGCCTATGATTAAGTGCTTGGATGCACAAAACGCGTCAGGCGTTCTGGGTTTTAAAAGGATGTGAATAAAGATTGGATTTTATCTACTCTCTGGCGGTCTGTGGTGCTTCGAGAGCCGTTTTTCTTCTAAGATAAGCAGTCACAGCAGCCAAACAGGTGGGGGGCCACAGGCCGCCAGCTGGAAAACCCTGATCTAATACATAGACACTTTGGCAGTATTTAACCACTAAATTCACGATCTGGGCAGTAACAGTTTAGTCGATCATAGATCGCAAGTTTTGCAGCATGCAGCACTTTCAGATCAGTGAGAGGATATCTGTTTTGAAATGCTTCCTTCTTCTCCATCCCCATTCTCCTGCTCCTCTTTCTTTAAATGCTTCTGCTTTATCTGTTGGGCTTTTGCCTATGAGTAAGTGCTAGGTAAAGCATGGAGTGCCTACCTGTTAAGAAATTTTGTTTCTCTTGCTGTAGGCTCCTAAGCCTTACAATATAGTGATGTGTCTATGTCCTGCAAAATTCCTTGCTGTTAAGAAAGAAATTTTGCTGTGTCTGTATGTTTTTGGACTATGGGGCACACTAAGGCCTTGTAGACAGTATCCAGAACTGACCCCAGCATTGCTAACAGGTGAGCTGTTGCACTTCTCTCTTTCTCTCTGTTTCTTAAGCTGCCTTATTTTTTCATGTTGTCCTCATCTATAATCTTCTTCTGCCCAACCTAATTCCCAGGTGCTCTCTCATTCTCTTAAATGCATTTTCTATTTCTCAACAGACTTGTACACTGAATTGGTGTCAATGTTATTTATTACTACACTTCTTTACCACCAACAGAGTACCTACTAAGAAGTATGACAGGATGTGACTTCTGGTACCAAAGTTTAAGCTTCCTGTACACTATACACTCCTGCCTAACAACTCGCTGTTTATAATATAAAAGGCCTCTGTGTGAGGAGAAAAAGAATATCAGGCAAGCAAACGCAGAAAATATGGCAGAGGCATAAAATCATTACTGCGGCATGATCTAACAAAGACACTGAATGAAATGTGTAGTGCTGCAGCAGCAGTAATATCCCTGCCTGTGGGAATAAATGTGTTTGGTTTAGGGAAGGGGTACTACGAAAGGGGAGAAAAGGAGCTTGATGGAAATAGTTATAGGGGTGGCAGGCAGATTTAGTGAGCAATCACATACTAAGAGGTAACTGCTGCTGCCGCTCATCATCATCACAAGCAAAGCATTTAAAGGGAGAATGGGCAAATTGGGACATAAATATGTCTTTGAGGACACAAACACCTTAAAGGGCCACTACAGCCAAAGCTCCAAGCAGAATCATGCTTACAAGTAGGCTGTGACTTCTTTGGGTTATAGCACACAGGGACTTTCCCCAAAGTGTTCTAAACCACCTCTGACACCTTTTGTTAATGTTGTAGTATGCATTTTTAGACTAGAGAGTCCAAATGGAAAATAAAATTAAACAAATAGCTACCATTTACACTTTACATTAATAAGAGGTAAAAACATAACATAATAAATTCAGCCCTCTCCAAAATGTAATTTACCTATACTCATCCACAAATGCTGTGGACAAGTACTGCCTTCCATCCTCAGTCATTATAAATAGTGATTTGCACCTGCAACATTGCAGCAGCTGCAAATTTTTGTCACAACAAAAACAGCAACATATTTGGCCTAGTGATTTAGCTATAAAGCACAACATGCCCCAAGGCATATTAGAGCTTTTGTTAGCCCTTGCTAAAGTCCTAGGTTTGATTCTAAACAGTGGTGTTCTCCACATATCTGTGTGGGGTTCCTCTGGTAACGCTGATTTCTATTTAAAATCCCCCAAAAAACTCAAAAAACTTGAATGCTCTCCCAGAATCACCACATGTTGATGAAAAAAAAACAAAAACAAAAAATATATATTTTGGCCTACACTATTCATTCCTGAAGTGGGCTTAGTTTTCCTTTCAGTTCTCATGCAGTTGTGGTCAAGTCCACACCCTTATTATGATGCTATGTGCCAAGTCACTCCCATTTTTCAATACACATGTAATATGACAGTAAAAATTGCATGAAGTTGAATTCTATACAGAAAACAAATACAACTCTCTATATTGGCTGATGGATCACTAGCAGTTAATGTACAGAGGATTATTACATATGTGTCCATGTATGAGTGATGCATATTAACGAAACAGCTAGTGACACTAGAATGACATTCAACAAAATACCAAAGCTCACAAGTTAACACACCCCATCCAAAATGTGCACAATGCAAAGTAAAGAACATCACTGTTCAACAAACATTACACTACTAATTTTGACTAATAAGTTAAGGCGGGATTGATTTATTAGAATTATTCCGATTCTGCCTATTCTAGTCTCCGACTCAAAACATTATTTGTCACCCAAAAAACAGATTAAGCAACAATTCTTTTTTTTTTTTTTTTTTACTGTGTAGCTTTCTTTCCATACCCTCTCCTATTAATCTTCAGTTCCAACTGCCTGGTTGCTAGGGTTCTCAAGGCCTAGCATCCAGATAGCAGTTGAAAATGCCAAGTGTGAGATTTGGAGGTTTGTATTATGTTAATAATGCTACACAAACATGCAAAGAGTTATTATGCAGTTTGACTAACTTCTGACTGCATGCTCATCCATGTGTGGGCCACTGAAGTTATCAACATTGGTGATAACTCTCCCTATGGTAAGACACCAAAGTAGATTGGACATAAATGTAGACAAACTAGTTATTTGACTATTCCTGTTGGCCATGAGGGCAATGGAATTCTCTAAATGCAAAACTTTTTGCATATACTATCAATCTTGGGCAGCCTTTTTCCCCCCAACACTAAGGGGCACATTTATCAAAATGTGAAGTCAGAGCTTAGTACATAAAAACACACCCCCCTTCTATTTATTCCTCTGGGATTTTAGAAGGGCATTTACCAAAGGGTGAATGTAAGAACTCGCCTTTTGATCAATACACTTTTAAAAATCCCACAGGAATAAATAGAATGTGGGTGAGTTTTTATTTATTAAGCTCTAAACTCACATTTTGATAAATCTGACCCTAAATATGTGCCTTCTATAGGAGAGTTACCTATATGCTACTCACACTTAAATAGAAAGACACACTATCAGAAACACTCTTTTACAAAAGGCCCTGTACATATGTGTAACATACTAATACCCGGACCCTCTACTTCCTGTTCCCCATTGCTTGCTGCCCTGTACAGAGCTAGCAAGGAAACCTACCAAGACATAAAAGGAACTTTAAAGTGATAAATAAATGTTAATGTAATGTGTCTAAACTGGAACTTGCGTATCTGTCAGTGAGCTAGCCAATGACACCCAGCCTCAGTCACAAGATCCTGCTTCAGATGTGCAAAGCATAGGGACCGGAACCATTGGTTAAAACGCCAGTATAACATGACAAGCAGAGAGAGAAACAAGTACCCCACATGCCCAAGTTTAACAAGAGCAACAACCTGCTGGTGACGGCCTTAATGGGCTGACCCTGTATGTAGCACAGGGAAAGACTAGTCATTATGTAAATAGATCGCCACGGCTCTGTAACTCGCAAAGCTTGAGTTTCTGCGCTCACTGAGCTTGCTGGGAGCCGTAGAACCGTGGGTGGACCGACAGTGTCAAACGCCCAGCAGAATTTCCATGGAGGCACAAAAGTAACTGTGACAGGGCCGAGAGCAGGCAGAGAGTTAGTAAGCAGCCGGCAAACAGGCCTCATCCTCGGCCTTCCCTGTAATACAAGCTAGCGTTTGCCTCTGCCCTTCGCCTTTGCCCAGAACCCGCCTTACCGACAACTTCTCTTCTTTCCCACCAGGGGCCCGCAAAATACCCCGACGTCCACTCAGATCCTTTTTTTTTTTTTTTTTCTTTGCCGAGAAACTGTCTCTTCGTTGGATAACAAATTAGCGGCACCGAAACAATACGAAAAGAGATAAAACTAAAACAAAACCAAAAAAAAAAATAGTCCCGACAGCTGCCCAAAAAGTCACACAGAGACACGGGGACCCGCCTAACTAGGAGCGGGTACGCGCACTGCTTGCAGGATGGGGTAAAGGGAGGAGCCGGAGCTGGGGGAGGGCAAGCGACCCCATTCGGCCGAGGAGCAGCCAATAGGAAACGCGTAGTAGAGAGTGGCATGCGTGCTGGCTGTCTTTGTGAAGAACCGTTAGTGGGCTAGATAGATGGGAGCGCGCTTGGTAGAGGGTTCCGATATGTTAACTATGTACGAGAAGAATGTTCCTCTTCTGCTAGCACTTTCTAAAATAACTGATCTTTTACCGAATAAGATTCATGACGTGGACGTTTGCTGTATTTTACTTCTTTGAAATAAAGTTATTTGAAGTAGTTGTACGTGTGCGTATGAACATATCCAATGCACTCTTTTTGAGACTTGATGCAAGCATTGAGGCTTTCTGTGTAGACGCAGAACGCTTTCTTGGAGCTATCTGTAACACTAGGGTACAAGCTTTATAACCATAGCTTTGCCAGAGAGGTGACATTTTTTGAAAGTAATGGCAAATGTGTACATTGGCTAAATTCCTGCTGGAAAGCCCTAAATGTGGGGTAGAATTCTCTGGGGTGCTGGTTTATGTAGGATAGCTGCAGCGGTGTTTCAGATCATTCCTGCTGTAGGTGGAGTAGAGTTAAAATAGGGCAAAAGTGCATTGGATAATTAACAGCCACACTCACTTCTATAGATATTACCTAAATCCATTCAGGCCTATAATCATTGCACAATGATAATCTGACCTACAGTTCCAGGCAATTCTTATAGAAATGAACTAGAAGCAATTCAAGTTAGCTGAGCTGAAACTTTCTCATGCAACAAAATGCTCTACAGCGCTTTGTGTTGGTGGAATTTGCCACTATATAGCCACAAGAGCCCTAGTGAACTGGGATTTTGATGATAGGCAATCAAGCCTCAATCAATCAATTGTAGAGTAATGTAGCCTTAAGGTTTGCTTTCAGCAGAACCAGTGATCCTAGCTCAAACCATGCAGACAGTCACATATTATTATTTTTTCTTCCGCAAACAGTTGGCACTTTTTATTCAGTTAGGTAATATTCTCCTGGTATCCAAGAATAAGATCCAAACTAAACTAAGACTCATTCCTCAGACTGTAGATTATCCATTTCTATTACTTAAAGGAAAACTATACCCCCATAAAATATATTGCATAAACAAGCTCATATGTAAAACCCTTCTTCATCTAAATAAACCATTTTTATAAATATGATCCTTTTTAGTAGTACGTGCTATTGAGTAATCCAAAATAGAAAACTGCCATTTTTATGAATTAAGGGCCGCCTCCTGGGATCATAGGATTCCAGTTACAGTAAGAGCTTCATTATTTCTGGTTATGTGATCTCTGAGGGAGCACACAGCCCATCACTAAATGATGGATCAAGGGAAAGGATGTAAAAGGGAATACTTACTTATATATATTCCAGTTTGGTGAGATTCTTTAATAGTTCACTTAAAGCAGTTCATATGATATTTGACATTGTGCTTGGTCATGATAACCTGTGTTCAGCTGCTCACCCATAAAAAAAAAACCTATAATGTTTGTGCCGAAGTTGCTATCAGAGAAAGTGTCTTACTAATCAGTGAGAGTTTAATCTGAGGAGATGCAATTTTAAAAGGGATGCCCAAATACGTTATCAAAGACTCAGGCCCAAATTTATTATGCAGGTGCCCCAAGGCCAGCCAACCCCTGGAGGCACTTGCTTGTCAGTTTTAAACAACTGTAAAACCTGCATGTCCAGTCTTGTGCTCCGAAACATATGTAAATGTGTCTGGACGGCATGGTGCCCCTAAAATCAAGCCTACCATGACTTTTTTTCTGCAGTGCATGTTCTTCTTCCCAGCTTCTGCTTGTGGCCTCCTTCTAGAAAGTCCATGGGGTTCTTAATCTTTCTCACTGGGTACTAAATCTAGATGCTACCTTTGAACACTTTGCCTCCAAGTGCTGACAAAACTGCATGTTAATATAACCACTTGGCAGAAGCAACTTTACAATGAATATCTTGGATAACAAATAAGCACTTAACACCATACATCACCCAAACTAATCTTCATAGTGAATGGGACTCATCACCCATATATATATATATATATACATATCAGATATAATGTGTGTAAAATATGGGCATCATTTTTTCAAATTTAATTTGCTCTCTGTACAAATTAGAGGAGAGTTCCCTGTGCCCAAGTTTATCGGAAAGCTGGTGTGCAGTTACTTTGACTGCACAATTTGAGGTTTCCGTTCAGAAAACATAAAGGCACAGATAACTCATAGTGCTTCTGCTGCTCACACAGGAAGTTAGGTATATGAAAATTGGCTTTTCGGCTTAAACTATATGTTGTTGTATTTTTCGGTTCCAAATATTTGAATAAAGAAGTCTACATTTCTGAAAACAGAACAGAGCCTTCTACTATTTTTAGTCATTCATTTTATTTACATTTCAGAAGTTATAAAATTAGCAAAAACAAATGTTTATAATTTATGGTAATATAAAAAGGTGTGAAGTGCCTTATAGGGAACCTGTCACCCTAAGAAAAAACTCCAAATTCTTTTCTATCATGTTTGTTGAGCAAAATAAATTTCATTTACACTATACAGATAGTATTAATCTTGTTTCCTTTAGTCTTGGAACTATTCAATCACAGCAAGCAGGCAGCTGCCATTTTGTGGACACTGTTAGTAAGGCAAGCTTTGCATCACACTAAAATCTTGTTGGAGGGCCAGGTGCCCATACCCATGCACTGGCTACATAATTAGGTGATAGGGAGGGAGGGGAAAAGTGTGAAGTGCAGTGACATCTAGGAAGTTGTCAGGACCTGCCTGTACTGGAACTCTGGACTCTATTTTAGGCAGGTTCTGCATTACCTCACTGAGCCACTGGAGACCATGGGCATCCAGCCCTAAACATTCTGTTAACCCCTCTTCGCTTCTGTGTTTATGTTCACCTTCTCCTCCCTTAATTAGCCCAGGTGGTTGCAATCAGACAATTAATGGGCTTTATAAGCCTGTTACAAGCAACCCCTGGTTGCTTGATCATTGAGCCCTTTTGCAATCCAGTGTCCTTACCTGCTTGATTCCTGGCCCTGTTCCTGCCCGCGTACCTGCCTGATTCCGTTCACCTTACCCTGTTCTTCAACTCCTGTTCCTGATCTCTGTTGGGTCTCCCGGTATTGACCTCGGCCTGATTATTGGACTTCCCCTGACCACTGCCTGTTATTCCGGAACCTCCTTGTTTGCTGCCAGTCCAGACCCTCTGCCTGCTTTCCAGATTTGTTTAATCTTCTGCCTGCCTCTGACCACTGGCCTGTTGTAAGGACATCCATATTTCTTATTGCTCATTTTCATTGCTCACTTAATAAATCATGTTTCAGCAACATAACTTGTTTCCTGCCTATCAACAAGCACAGTACCCCCTTTATCCATATTACACGGCATATAAGCTCCTACCTGCCAGCCACCCACCTGTGGCTGCTCCTGACAGAAGTGCTGAATGGAAAGCTACAGGTATTGTCTGCCCCACCTCTATGCCTAAGGCATAGAGGCGGGGCAGGCAATATATGATTGACAGCTGGGATTTTTAAACGCCTTTATAATGGGTATGGATGTGTTATTTAAAAAAAAAGGAATTGGGTTTCATGTTTAACTTGAAAAGTACTTTTATTATTCAGCTTTTTATGTCTAGGTGACAGGTCCACTTTAAAGCAGAAGTTTGGAAATTTTGTTTTAGAAATAGCATACCATTTTAAATAATAGGATGTGAAATATTACTTAACGTATAGGGCTATATAGCATTCAATCAAAATAAACTATGTTTACATTTTTCATGAGCTAACATAGTATTCTTTAGTACATTTAATGTACCTGTATTGTGTAAAGTACACTGTTAAGTGTACAGTGCTACATCTACACAGAGCAATATATATTACTTATACATAAATACAAAATATTCAAAACTTTACTTTACTTTACTAAACTATTACCATGCGCTCAAGGTGGTTTACATAATACAGGTATTGGACCTATTATCCAGAATGCTCGGGACCAAGGGTATTCTGGATAAGGGGTATTTTTCCGTAATTTGGATCTCCATACCTTAAGTCTACTAAAAAATCAATAAAACATTCATTAAACCCAATAGGATTGTTTTGCATCCAATAAGGATTATTTATATTTTAGTTGGGATCGATTACAAGGTACGGTTTTATTTCTACAGAGAAAAAGGAAATCAGTTTCAAAATTCTGAATTATTTGATTAAAATGGAGTCTATAGGAGACAGGCTTTCCGTAATTCAGAGCTTTCTGGATAATGGGTTTCCGCATAAGGCATCCTATACATGTACATACTGTTTCTTATGCCAAGTTATTTGTTATGTTATTTTTCTGGCTGAAAATTGCTCATTGTAGCATTGTACTATAACAAAAAACCTGTGGGACATTTGCAGCACTGTTTATGTTAAGGTTAGCAGATGTCCACCCACGTGTACCATATTTCAGGTCAGGCTGTTCAGCTGAAACAGGTTGACTTTGCATGAAGGTGAGGATTTCAGGAGAGCAACATTCTATATGAAAGGTAGACACTGCAAGCAGACATATCTTGGAGCCTACAGTGATAAATGAAAGCCCTGGAAAGAATATTATTATAACCTGAGAAAAGCTGATGTATATGGCAGCTCAAACAACAGCACTATGCTTGCTTGCATGCAGGCAGCCAAAGGCTTAAGTTCCCCTAATTTTACAGATTTATCTGCATGAAAGCACTATGATAACTAAACCATTTGTTAAAACTCTGAACGCATGATCATTAATCATTCCAAACAGTGAGTGCCATCGCCCGGTCATATTATCCAAGGGACAAGTTCTCTCAAAAGAGCAGGAATCAACTAGCTGTGCATCCAAGTAAAATACTTCCCCCTGCACCTGGTTTGTAAATTACCCATTTGGTTTTTAAAAGGGTATGGCCAATGGAAGTCTCTTAAAGGACAATGAAAGGTTAATATAAATTAAAAGTAAGTCTAAAGGCATTGTTTTTAAGTACTTACTGCATATCTAAATTCCCAGATCCCTGCTTGCTTCTCTGAGATATGGTGCTGGCAGCCTACAGCAGTGTGAAGACTACAGTGACATCACTGAAATCTCTCTCCCCTTCCTGTAGGCTGCCAGCGGCAGCCTTCCTATTCTCTGAGCATGTGTGTAACTTGATCCTGTCTGCTGTTCTAAACTACACATGCCCACCAGCCAATCAGAAGCAGATCTGGCAGAGGGGAGGGGGGAGGGAATAAAACACACGTGCAGTATGAAGCAAGGAGGGAAAGGAAGGGAAAATATCTTTTTAGAGATGGCTGCCTGTTCTAGAAAATGTGAAGTAAGTGTGACTGAGTAAATATTTTATCAGGTGAGCCAAAAGTGTTGGGCAGTATGCTTTTTAAATTTTGACTTGCATTCTCCTTTAAAGGAAAGGCTAATAAGGAATTAATCTCAAGCTGCAGGCTTACCTTCAGTTGTCTCAATAGTGCCCTTAAGTCTCCCCATATTTCGCCTGTTCAGATGATCTGAAGCCAAACAGGAAGAAAAAACGCTGAGCTGTGTAAAGAAACTTCCCATAATGCCTCACTCCTGCACAGACACCCAGACCAAGTGAACATGCTCGGTTAGTAAGACTATGAGTCAGCTTCCTGCTGATTGGCTCAGATCCACATTCCTAAGAGAGCTGCGTGTATCTGGCACATGAATTACAGACACAAGAAATCTTTTTTCAGAAAAGTCAGTGCAGCGTTTCTGTGAGTGCTTATGGCTGTATTTACATAGACCTTTCTGATAAGGTTTACTTAGTTTTTACATTTCTTTCTCCTTTAACTTCTTCATAAAGCTATTCTGTTAGCTTTTTTAAGTTGTAGGGCTAATTGCACTCATCTATACCTGTACTCTACTTTTCTGCTTGCAATAGAAAGCCTTGTTTTTTTCACCTACTTTGAATAGGTGATAAGCATAGGGCTCTTTTTACAAAGAAAATGTGTCAGCACTCACAGGATTTGAATCATAGGAATAAAAGAGTAATTTTTATTACAAAATCTGAAAAAGGAACACATATATATATATATATATATATATATATATATATATATATATATACAGTATATATATATACAGTATATATATATAAATGATAAAGTTGTATGAGGGGAATGTTCTAAAAGTCAGTAACGGGAAAATTATTTGCAATGTGAAAATGTATCCCCCTGTGTGACCAAATTAGTCTTTGTGCAAATTTAATATGGGCTTTGCAAACTGTTTAGCGACCACTTTCAACAGTGGAAGAAAGTTTGCGAATTTTATTTTTTGCAACAGTGCGCAATGTATGTAATAAAACCTCTTAATTGAAAAAGCACTTAAGTATGCTCCAAAAGATTACGCCACCTTCAAGCATGCCTTAAAAAGTTTGCAATGCGCAGTTAAAATTTGCAGTGCAATAACAGTCTAATGAACAATATTACATTGTGAAATGCAAATTTTTATTCTTATTTGTGTGCATTTTTTTTCCATTTACAACTTTTATTAGATTCCCCCATAAGTCTCTTCTGTGTTTCATGTTATACACAAATTGATAAAAACTTAAACCCAGTATAAGTTAAGTATACATACTTGAAGATTTGTAATAACTACATTGTCTCCTTTTTCTGTGTAATAGTTAAACAGAACCTTGTACTTGCTGTTAACTAAGCTACATACATCCATGTACGTGGGGGAAACAATCCTATTAGGTTTATGAAATGTTTATATGTTTTGTTAGTAGAAAAAACACAGATCCCAGGCCTATACCTGTATAGGTATAATAGATCCTATGCACATATCAGTAAAAATAATCTAAGTGATCAATAATCAAGTGATCAATAAAAGTGAATATTCTACTAAGTACTCTGAAGCTGTGATATGGTGTGTTTAGCCTTGCTTCTTTAAAAAACCTACTGGCAGCAGATTTTTGCCCTTGTAAAAATGCAAACCCAGAAGACTAATTTAGCAGGTTTAATAATAGGTTCTAAGTGCTAGTTACAGATCAGATGTCGAACAGTAAGCTAAACCATAAGCTGGTCTTAATGAAATACCCTCAATAGTGTAAATGTGTCTAAATAGTGATACAAGTTTATGGGTGCAATGGGAAGAAAGAAGAAAGTTTAGGAATGTGCATTTAAAATTATTTTATTTAATATTTTATTGGGTAGAAAACAGAATAGTGCCAGACAATTACCATTAAAACAGATTAAATGGATAATCATGTTATAATTCTTTTAGTACAACATGATTTGAAGCTCTGCACTATTGTCAGAGGTGCACAGACATTATTTGCAGGACAGAAACACCTAGCATCATTAGGTTCATGAGCAAGCTATATCATATCTGTATTATTATTATTATTGCATTATAGGTAATTATTCCCCTATGTAATCTCTAATGAGCAGGGCCCGCTTTCCTCTTGTATCAGTCATTTTTTATATGTAATTTGGGTGTTTGATGTATGCATTCAAATAAATATATACATTAATAAAATAAATAAATATATACATACATTAATACATATAATACATTAATACATACATTAACAAATATATGTTAAAATAATAGTAAAACAGCACTACCGATTACAGGGTGCTAGCGTGTTCCCCACCATCAACGAATATGTAACCTCTTCCATCAGTTTTTGAACTAAAACTCTTAGCACCCCCTACACCAGAATTTAAGCAAAAGTTGAAGAAGACATGCCACTTCATATATAAGTGGAAACACCTGAAACCATGCACTATATTATGCCTGCATTGCTGGCAGTGATCTGCCTGCTTATGAAAGAGACTGTGCATTTTATCCCTAGTGGAATATAACACTGGACCTGCCCTCAAGCTTACAGAAGGCCACAGTGTTATCCTTTTTGGAAATCAAAAATCTTTGCATATGTTAAATGTGAGGCAATTCCAAATAAAAATTCTAGACCCTAATCAGTGAACTTATCATATATCACGGTAGTCTGATGATTAGTAGCCTCTCCTGCGCTTCCCACTGGACCTGAACACCGGATGTGGAAACAGTAACAGGCCCAGCTGAAGAATAGCAGTAGTGCCGTTGATGAGAAAGCCGGTAATAAACAGTCTTTGCACAGCAGTAATGCAAACAGGCACTACGAAGCAGGGATAGTCGAGAAACAAGCCGAGGTTAAACCGAGAATCAGAGTCCGAAAACAAGCCAGGGGATGATCAGAAGAATAACCAGAAGCCGAGCCAAAATCAGAAGTCAGAAGATCAGTCAGGAGGATTCAGGAACGCTTAGTGTCTAGTTGCAGGCAAAAGATCACTTCGTAAAGTGTGTTAGGCCTGGGCGTCCTTAAATCCGCAGGGAGCATGCGCGCAGCGTCAATACGCGACGTGCGTCAATACGCAGCGTGCGTCAATACGCAGCGTGCGTTTATCTCGCACACCCGTGCGCCTAGTTGCGCGCCCGCGCATGACGAGCGTTTAGTCGCGCGCCTGCGTGTAGCACACGCCCAGACGCGCGCCCATGTGCGGCATCGTTCCGCCCGCGCGACTGCGCATATCTACGCCGGTGCTGCCGCGCGCCCGTGCGGACACGCGCGCCACGGAGCACACGGGGCTGACAGAACTAGTTAGTTGATATGTAACAAAGGCGGCAGTTAAATATACAAAATTAGAGACATGAGGTAACAGTACCTAAATAGCCTATTGGCCCGGGTGTGAAAACCCCAGGCCCGCCACCTGTGAGCACACAGTCAAAGCACAAAATATAGAAGTCAGATCTCAGAGTCGATGTGTGGTCCGGGTGCTTCAAGCCCCGAACCCGCAGCCTAGAGGAGAAATCCAATCCAAACGAAATACAGCTTTAGTCAGCACACTGGACGGCCATAGTATTTAAAATATCAGCCTTTATTCATTTCCTTAAAAACACCACGCCTGACGCGTTTCATGTGCATGGGCACTTAATCATAGGTGTTTTTAAGGAAATTAATAAAGGCTGATTTTTTAGATACTATGGGCGTCCGGTGTGCTGACTAAAGCTGTATTTTGTTTGGATATGTTAAATATGACAATAAGTGGTGAAATATTGAATAATTACATTTAACAGTGTTCCACAGTTTACTTCAAGCATGTCAGTTACAGATTTGTTAATCTAGTCTTCAAGCTTTGATAGGCCTTCGTATGACAATAGAAAGTTGTAAAGGTGCCCATACACTATAAGATCCGCTCGCTTGGCGATGTCGCCAAGCGAGCGGATCTTCACCCGATATCCCCACCTACGGGTGGGCGATATCGGGTAGCAAGGGACTTAAAAAAAAATAATCCGATCGGATTACATTTGAGGTTATGGGGCAGTCGGTTCGGGGACCGCATCAATGAGCCGATGCGGTCCCCAATCCGACTGGATTTTCTAACCTGGCCGATCGAGATCTGGCCAATTTCAGGCCAGATCTCGGTCGGCCAGGCCGCTCTGTTCTGCCCATACACGGGCCGATTAGCTGCCGTCGGCCCGTGTATGGGGGCCTTTAGTCTCCTTCTTTTTCAATTATGAATCCCTGTAGCCAGGGAAAGATTGAATTTTCCTGTTGCCATTGCTGTGCTTTTTACTCCATTTTGGCACCCCTTCACAGTCAAAGCCCACCAAATAGCCAGACCCAATATGCTGAAACCTCTCCCTTAATCTGTATCAGTCAGAACTCCCCTGCCCCTCTAAATCTATTATTTTGGAACAGAATGTTTTGGAAAACACCCACATATAGGGGCTCCATTTTCAGTATTAAGACATGTGCAGTGCTTTAATTTGGTATGCAGTTACAGTGTTAATAGATAAAACATTGATGTAGCTAAGCAATATGCATGGAAGGGGAATTTGGGAACTAATGTATGTGAGAGAGTACAAGACCATCTGGAACAACAAAGACAAGATAGCTTGGGTCTCAAATTGCTGCTGGGCACAGATGCAGAATAGGTATTCATTTGCTTCTCAATTTCCCAGAAATGCCTTCTCCTTTAGTTGTATGGTAAAAAAGGTATGCAGTCTACTATTCAGGAAAATTAGTAGTAACAAAACACTGGAAATGACAATGGCTCTTTTCTTGACTTCACAGTTTTGTCACAGTGTTTATGCGTATATTTGTGTTTATATTTAGCATCCCTAAATTCTAGCAACAAGATATATAAAGAAGAAATATTGAAGGGACAAGGGCATTATATAAGAGATGGTTTAAAAAAAACTTGTAATGAAACTTTATATCATACAACGGTATCTGTCAATGTATTGCCACCTTACCTTATAACCTATTCTTTTCTCAACAAATCGCAGCAAGGTGAAACAATTTCATTTGTCATTTCTGGGAAATATATCTTGGTTTGCTAATCTCACCTCATATCACTACAACTATGTGTTTGTTTATTTATATCACATATAGATAAACTCTGGACCATGTGAGTCATTGTGCTCACACACAAACCAAGGGAACCCATACAGTACATGCTAGGTTACATAAGCCATTAAATTGACAGAGCTCTGTCTTTTACTTTCACACTGCTTCCTGTTACAATTAAAGCTGCATTATTTCCTGTGAGAGGATCTCTGAGGGAGCATACAGTCCATCACAAAATGCTGGCCACAATAAAAGATAGAAAAAGGGCCATAGTTGCTGCTATATATGCTAGTTTGGTGGCATCATTTAATTTGTAACTGATCTTCATTTTTTGTAGGGGTTAATTATTTAGCTTTTTGTTCAGCAGCTCTCCAGTTTAATTATTGAAAAGTAACAATAAAAGTATAACCTCACAATAGAGCAATAGGTTTTTAGCTGCTGGGGCTAGTCAATTTTGAAGAAAGTAGCAAATAATTCAAAATCTGAATGAAGTTAAACATGAAGACCAATTGAAAAGTTGTTGAGAAAAGGGCATTTTATAACATAACAAAGGTTTACTTACAGGTTGAATTTAAATGACCCCTTTAAAGGAAATCTTAACCCTCAGAATGAATACTTAACTCTTTTACTGCCAAGCACGTATGGCATACGTGCTGGCAGTAAAAGGGCTTAAACGCCAACGACGTGTCTCATACGTAGTTGGCGTTTAAGCGCTGCTCTCTGCAGCGGCGGCATGTGCCGCCGCTGCAGAGGGCTTCTAACAATGACAGCCCCCCTGGGCAATGTGCCAGGGGGGCTGTCATCAGGGTCCTGCGAGCCGATCGCTCGCAGGACCCTCCAGGAAGCAGCAGACGCGATCGCATTGCGTCTGCTGCTTCCGCCCTCTCCCCCAGCGCCGGCCCAACTGAGGAAGGAGGCGATTGGTCTTCAGGAACAGGTAAGGAGTTTTTTTTTTCTTGCATTTACACACTTTTAAACACTTATACACACATTTACATACATTTATACACACTTACATACATTTACACACACTTACAGCACACATTTTAGCATTTTTTATTTTTTTTTTTATTTTTTTTTTTCATTTTTCACACTTTTATACACTTATTTACACTCATATACACACTTACACACTATCACACAACTTTTACACATGTACACACATGTATACACAAACACTTTGGTTTTGTTTTGCTTTTTTTTTTTTTTTCATTTTACCACTTTGTTTTTATTTTCTTTTACCTAAAAACTGTTTATTTTGACAGCGTAACTATTGGATCAGATATTCTGGCCACTAATTACACTGTCATGTAACTTATTTTGTTGTTTCACTGATTTGCACAATTTTTGTGGTTTTATCACATTTTATCCCTATATAAGTGTTCCTGATCTGTTTTTAGCGTAGCTTTGCCAGGTGTAACTTTGGTGTACAAAAATAACTTTACCTATTTTGAATTCATCAGAATGTGTACTTTCCAAAAATATATGGTTTTCTGGGGGTCACTGTATAGTTAGGGGGGGTTACTGCACATAATACACTGACAGGGGGCTCTGTGTGCAAAAGCTGAGCTGGCAGGCGAGAAATCCTTATGCGCTATTTTCATTTTGGGTTCAGTACATACCGCAGACTTTGGTATATCTATGCATATTGGGCATCAAACTGTTCAGTAGGCCTCTGGTGTTCCTATTTGGGGTGACTTGCCTTTGTACGCAAGAAATTGTGTGAGATAAATGCGGCAAATTGCAACATTTTTAGGCGATTTTCTGAAATGTCATAAAAACCGATAACTTTAGGAAAGCTTTGCGGCTTGGTACTTTGGTGTAGAAAGGACTCTTTACCCTTGTTGGATTTGTCAGAATGTGTACTTTCCAAAAATATATGGTTTTGTGGGGGTCACTGTATAGTTAGGGGAAGTTTTGGCACATAATACACTGACAGGGGGCTCTGTGTGCAAAAGCTGAGCTGGCAGGCGAGAAATCCTTATGCGCTATTTTCATTTAGGGTTCAGTACATACTGCAGACTTTGGTATATCTATGCATATTGGGCATCAAACTGTTCAGTAGGCCTCTGGTGTTCCTTTTTGGGGTGACTTGCCTTTGTACGCAAGAAATTGTGTGAGATAAATGCGACAAATTGCAACATTTTTAGGCGATTTTCTGAAATGTCATAAAAACCAATAACTTTAGGAAAGCTCTGCAGATTGGTACTTTGGTGTAGAAAGGACTCTTTACCCTTGTTGGATTTGTCAGAATGTGTACTTTCCAAAAATATATGGTTTTGTGGGGGATCTGTATAGTTAGGGGAAGTTTTGGCACATAATACACTGACAGGGGGCTCTGTGTGCAAAAGCTGAGCTGGCAGGCGAGAAATCCTTATGCGCTATTTTCATTTAGGGTTCAGTACATACCGCAGACTTTGGTATATCTATGCATATTGGGCATCAAACTGTTCAGTAGACCTCTGGTGTTCCTTTTTGGGGTGATTTGTCTTTATCTGATCTTTATCAAGAAATTGTGAGAGATAAATGCGGCAAATTGCAACATTTTTATGCGATTTTCGAAATGTCATATAAATCTGCAAACTTAGGAAAGCTTTACAGCTTGGTACTTTGTAGCAATAAGAAATATTTACCCATTATAGATTCGGGGGGATGTGTATTTTCCAAAAATATATGGCTTTCTGGGGTGAATGTACTTTTTTTGTAGCATTATCCCACATAAAGGATGTAAATGTGTTGATTTTGCAGGAGCTGAAATGATAGATCATATGGGGGTATGTTCCCATTGGGGCCCCTACATGCCACATACTTAGGTAAACCTATACATATTGGGCATCAAACTGTTCAGTGGACCCCTGGCGTTCAAATTTAGGGTGTTTTATCTTGGTACCTAACACTATGTGGGAGATAAGATGCTGCAAAGTGGAAGCTTTGAGGGGATTTTTGGAAATGTCATCAAAATTGCTAACTTTAGAAAAGCTGTGCGGCTTGGTACTTTGGAGTAGAAAGACATGGGTACCCATTTTAGATTCGGGGGAATGTGTACTTTCCAAAAATATATGACTTTCTGGGGTGAGCGTACTTTTTTGTAGCTTTATCCCACATATAATGATGTAAATGTGTTGATTTTGCATGAGCTGAAATGACAGAAATGACAGTATATATGGGGGTATGTTCACATTGGGGCCCCTACATGCCACATACTTAGGTAAACCTATACATATTGGGCATCAAACTGTTCAGTGGACCCCTGGCGTTCAAATTCAGGGTGTTTTATCTTGGTACCTAATGCTATGTGGGAGATAAGATGCTTCAAAATGGAAGCTTTGAGGGGATTTTTGGAAATGTCATCAAAATTGCTAACTTTAGAAAAGCTGTGCGGCTTGGTACTTTGGAGTAGAAAGACATGGGTACCCATTTTAGATTCGGGGGAATGTGTACTTTCCAAAAATATATGGCTTTCTGGGGTGAGCGTACTTTTTTGTAGCTTTATCTCACATATAATGATGTAAATGTGTTGATTTTGCAGGAGCTGAAATGACAGAAATGACAGTATATATGGGGGTATGTTCACATTCGGGCCCCTACATGCCACATACTTGGGTAAACCTATACATATTGGGCATCAAACTGTTCAGTGGACCCCTGGTGTTCAAATTCAGGGTGTTTTATCTTGGTACCTAATGCTATGTGGGAGATAAGATGCTGCAAAGTGGAAGCTTTGAGGGGATTTTTGGAAATGTCATCAAAATTGCTAACTTTAGAAAAGCTGTGCGGCTTGGTACTTTGGAGTAGAAAGACATGGGTACCCATTTTAGATTCGGGGGAATGTGTACTTTCCAAAAATATATGACTTTCTGGGGTGAGCGTACTTTTTTGTAGCTTTATCCCACATATAATGATGTAAATGTGTTGATTTTGCAGGAGCTGAAATGACAGAAATGACAGTATATATGGGGGTATGTTCACATTGGGGCCCCTACATGCCACATACTTAGGTAAACCTATACATATTGGGCATCAAACTGTTCAGTGGACCCCTGGCGTTCAAATTCAGGGTGTTTTATCTTGGTACCTAATGCTATGTGGGAGATAAGATGCTTCAAAGTGGAAGCTTTGAGGGGATTTTTGGAAATGTCATCAAAATTGCTAACTTTAGAAAAGCTGTGCGGCTTGGTACTTTGGAGTAGAAAGACATGGGTACCCATTTTAGATTCGGGGGAATGTGTACTTTCCAAAAATATATGACTTTCTGGGGTGAGCGTACTTTTTACTAGCTTCATCCCACATATAATGATGTAAATGTGTTGATTTTGCAGAAGCTGAAATGACAGAAATGACAGTTCATATGGGGTATGTTCACATTGGGGCCCCTACATGCCACATACTTAGGTAAACCTATACATATTGGGCATCAAACTGTTCAGTGGACCCCTGGCGTTCAAATTCAGGGTGTTTTATCTTGGTACCTAATGCTATGTGGGAGATAAGATGCTTCAAAGTGGAAGCTTTGAGGGGATTTTTGGAAATGTCATCAAAATTGCTAACTTTAGAAAAGCTGTGCGGCTTGGTACTTTGGAGTAGAAAGACATGGGTACCCATTTTAGATTCGGGGGAATGTGTACTTTCCAAAAATATATGACTTTCTGGGGTGAGCATACTTTTTACTAGCTTTATCCCACATATAATGATGTAAATGTGTTGATTTTGCAGAAGCTGAAATGACAGAAATGACAGTTCATATGGGGTATGTTCACATTGGGGCCCCTACATGCCACATACTTAGGTAAACCTATACATATTGGGCATCAAACTGTTCAGTGGACCCCAGGCATTCATATTTAGGGTGTTTTATTTGGTTACTTTATGACCTGTAGGAGATAAGATACTATAGACTGGAAGCTTTGAAGCGATTTTTAAAAAAAATCACAAATTTTGATAAAAACCAATAACTTTAGGAAAGCATTGCGACTTGATAGTTTGGAGTAGACAGACAGTTGTGCCTATTCTGTATTCCCCGGAATCTGTTCTTTCCAAAAATGTACAATTTTCTGGGATAAACCTTCTGTTAGTGGAATTTTGGCCTTGAAATCCAAAGTATGCAGTTTTTTTGGAGCAGTGCTTTGGGAATTTGGTAGTGTACTGCTGGGAGTTTTTGACCTATACAAGTGAGAAATCTCCATAAAACTATATATATTTGGTATTGGCCCATTCAGGAGACATGGGACTTTCCAAATCAGTTGTATATTCGTGCATAAAATAATTTTTGTTTCTAGTATGTGTGATTATATTATGGAAAATTTGATTTTTTTTGCATTTTTAGACATTTAGAAGCCTATATCTTGTTACAGAATTGGAATTACACAAAAATTCTACCATATTTTGAAAGCTTAGGTTGTTCTGAAAAAAACGATATATTGTTTTCCTTGGTAAACTAAAAGTCCCCCCGAGGAAAGGCCCCTAAATTGAAACAGTGCAAAATGTTCAAAAACTGTCTGGCAATACAAGTTCCGCTTTGACCAAAATGGCTGGCAGTAAAAGGGTTAATCAACAGATAGTTTATATTATGTTAACTGACCTATTAAAGAATCTATCAGTAAATATTGCCTTTTTTAGATTCTTTTTTTTGATCCACCATTTAGTGATGGGCTGTGTGTTCCCTCAGAGATCACATGACCAGAAATAATGCAGCTCTAACTTGTAACAGGAAGAAGTGTGGAAGCAAAAGACAGAACTCATTCAATGGCTGATGTGGCCTAGCATGTATGTGTGCCTTGTTTGTGTGCACTGTGAATCCTATGATCCCAGGAAGCAGCTTTTAATTCTTAAAACTGTAATTTTCTATTTAGGATAGAATAGCACATACTACGAATAAAGTATATTTTTGTAAAGGGTTTTACATATAAGCTTGTTTATGCAATATTTTTTTATAGAGACCTACATTGTTTGGGGATATAGTTTTACTTTAACACCCAGAGTGGCAGGTATTTAAACGTTTCAAAGAAGCTGTTCATTAATTACATTTTTTGTGGAGGGTTTACATGTCCTTAAATAACATAAACCCAGAAGCCTGTAGACTTCCTTGTAACTAAATATTGCCCTTTTTCATCCTTTCCCAGGGTTTTATTGTTCATGCAATATATTTTTATAGAGACCTTCATTGTATAGTTTTCCTTTAAGATAGACTCTCAAGATGTCTTCTTGGCTGGGAATTAAATTCAATACGTGCACTCAGCTCATCAAATCAAAACTACCTGTTGCTCACTGGACTAACTACTACTAACCGGCCTCCCTAATTCCCATCTTTCCCCCCTACAGTCTGTATGAAATACTGCTGCCAGAATTCTCCTCCTCTCATCCAGGAGAGTTCAGGCCCTTCCCCTGTTAAAGTCCTTATCGTGGCTTCCTATTAAACAAAGAATATTTTACAAACTCCTTCTCTTAACCTTCAAAGCCCTCCATTCTTCTGCTCCTCACTACATCTCTTCCCTTGTGTCTCCGTACGTTCCTGGCTGACTCCTTCGCTCCTCGCAGAGCAATCGTTTGGTTGCGCCCCCCACTACTACTGCTGTTTCCCACCTTAAACCTTTCTGCCTTGCTGCCCCTTACATTTGGAATGCCCTCCCCGATTTTTTTTTTTTAAAAACTAAACTTAAAGACTAACTTTTGAAGCACTCACCCAGCACATGATCTGGGAATTATAACTTATATTGTATGTCACCCACTGTGACCTACAGCGCTTTTATTGCCTACATGTGTCTATAAGCTGAATCCTTATGGGTTGAGCTTCTCACAGATAGTAAAGAATCTACCAAACTAATTGTAGGGGTATGCTATAGACCCCCTAATATAAGCGAAGAGGAGGAGGCCCAGCTCCTGTTGCAAATAGAAAAGGCTGCTAGTTTGGGGCAAGTGATAATAATGGGGGATTTTAATTACCCTGATATTGACTGGGGCAATAGTACTGCCAGGACAGTAAATGGGAAAAGTTTATAAACTTGCTGCATGACAACTTTATGTCACAGGTTGTTGAGGAGCCAACCAGGAACCATGCTATACTGGATCTAGTGATCTCTAATGACCCAGAACGTATAGCAAATGTGCAAGTGGTTGAACCCCTGGGTAATAGTGACCATAATGTTATTTCATTTGATGTTTAGTGCAGGAAACAAATTTACATGGGGGCAACAAAGACAATGAATTTTAGGAAGGCAAATTTTAGCTCCTTAAGGGCAGCGCTTCAGGGCATAGATTGGGGCATTATGTTTTCTGATAAAAACACAGAGCAGAAATGGTTGTCATTTAAAATTATATTAAATCATTACTGTTCTCAATTCATTCCATTAATAAGAAAAAGTAGAAGTGTTAAGAATCACCCTATGTGGCTTAACTCTGAGGTAAAGAAGTTAATAGGGAGAAAAAGGAAAGCTTTTAAGAAATATAAGTCAGAGGGGACAGTAGATGCATTTAATGATTATAAACACTATAACAAGTGTTGTAAAACAGCAATCCGGAAGGCAAGGATAGAAAATGAGGAGCGCATCGCGGCCGAGGCCAAGACTAACCCCAAAAAGTTTTTTAAGTATATTAATAGTAAAAAGATGCAGGTTGAGGGTGTGGCACCATTGAGTTATAGCGGATACAGAAAAGGCAGATGTGCTTAACCAGTTCTTTTCTTCTGTGTATACAGTAGAGGAGCCAGTGGGCCAAGTCCCACCCAATAGCTGCACTGTTGCCTCAGCTCCAACTTCACAGTGGTTGGCACAGGATATGGTGCTTAAAGGGTTACACACAATAAATGTGAACAAGGCACCTGGGCCAGATGGAATACACCCTCGGGTACTGAGAGAGCTAGGGGCAGAATTGCAGTGGCCCTTGTTTCTGATATTCTCAGACTCGCTTTCATCAGGTATGGTACCTAGGGATTGGAAGAAGGCGAATGTCATTCCCATATTTAAAAAGGGAGTAAGATCTCAGCCTGGCAATTATAGGCCAGTAAGTCTGACATGCGTGGTGGGCAAGTTATTTGAAAGCTTGTTAAGGGATCACATTCAAAATTATGTAGTGGAGAATGCCATTATGAGCAGTAATCAGCATGGCTTTATGAAGGACAGGTCATGTCAGACCAATTTAATTGCTTTTTATGATGAGGTAAGTAAGAAGCTGGACAGTGGGGATGCAGTAGATATAATCTATTTGGATTTTGCCAAAGCATTTGATACCATTCCCCACAAACGACTGCTTTCTAAGCTAAGGCATATTGGTCTTAGTGAAGTCGTTTGCACATGGATAGAAAACTGGCTACAGGATCGGGTACAGAGGGTGGTTGTTAATGGTACGTTCTCTACTTGGAATAAGGTTCTCAGTGGGGTCCCTCAGGGTTCTGTACTGGGTCCACTTTTGTTTAATTTGTTCATAAATGACTTAGGGGAGGGTATTATGAGTAATGTATCAGTGTTTGCAGATGACACAAAACTCTGCAGACCAGTCAATTCTATCCAGGATGTGACATCCCTGCAGCAGGATCTTGACCAACTGGCAATCTGGGCAGCTAAGTGGCAGATGAGATTTAATGTGGATAAATGTAAGGTCATGCACCTGGGATGTAAAAATATGCAAGCCCCGTATACCCTTAATGGGACTGCACTAGGCAAATCCATAATGGAGAAGGACCTTGGAGTCCTTGTAGATAATAAACTTGGCTGTAGCAAGCAATGCCAGGCAGCAGGGGCAAGGGAAAACAAGGTTTTGAGCTGTATTAAAAGGGGTATAGATTCACGGGAGGAGGGGGTTATTCTTCCCCTTTACAGAGCGCTGGTAAGGCCCCATCTAGAATATGCTGTTCAGTTTTGGTCTCCAGTGCTCAAACGGGACATTATTGAGTTAGAGAGGGTCCAGAGAAGGGCAACTAAGCTGGTAAAGGGTATGGAAAGTCGCAGTTATGAAGAAAGACTGTCCAAGTTGGGTCTGTTTACACTGGAGAAGAGGCGCTTAAGAGGTGACATGATAACTATGTATAAATATATAAAGGGATCATATAATAACCTTTCTAATGTTTTATTTACCAGTAGGTCCTTCCAACGGACACGAGGGCACCCACTCCGTTTAGAAGAAGGGAGGTTCCATTTAAATATTCAGAAAGGAATTTTTACAGTGAGAGCTGTGAAGTTCTGGAATTCCCTCCCCGAATCAGTCGTGCTGGCTGATACATTATATAACTTTAAGAAGGGGCTGGATGGATTCTTAGCAAGTGAGGGAATGCAGGGTTATGGGAGATAGCTCTTAGTACAAGTTGATCCAGGGACTGGTCCGATTGCCATCTTGGAGTCAGGAAGGAATTTTTTCCCCTCTGCGGCAAATTAGAGAGGCTTCAGATGGGTTTTTTTTGCCTTCCTCTGGATCAACTAGTAGTTAGGCAGGTTATATATAGGCATTATGGTTGAACTTGATGGACGTATGTCTTTTTTCAACCCAACTTACTATGTTACTACTATGTTACTAAGTTACCCTCCCATATAGATTGTAAGCTCTACAAGGCAGGGACCTCCATCCTCTTGTGTCTTTTGACTTGTTGCAACTGTATTTATCTTGTATTTATCTGTATTTATTGTTATACTTTGTATTTATCTATCTTAATAACCCCCTGTTTGTATTAATGTATTCTACTGTAACGCGCTGCGTACATAAGTAGCGCTTTATAAATAAAGATATACATACATACTAAGATAGGCATTCTCATATATCCAGTCTTACTAAGGACACCTCAGATTTTCTATATAAAAATAATTAAAGGTAAATTAATAATTAAGGTCTTCATTTTGTTTTGTGTATTTCTATGTATATTTCGAAGTATATTTATGAGCATAGATATCTCTGGATATCTGTATAGATGATTATATCTGTATAAAATATACATATCATATAAATGCATAAATACATTTATATATTAGGTATGGAATCTATTATCCAGAATGATTGGGACCTGGGGTTGTCTTGTAATTTGGATCACCAGTCTCCTAAAAAACATTTAAAATAAATAAATAAATACAATAGAAATATTTTCTACCAATAAATACAAGGTGCTATGCTATAATAACAGAGCAAAGGGTAGTCATTAAAAATGAAATATTTGGCTTCATTGGAAAAGCAGTTAGGCTGATTCTTTAGTAAGTGCTAATTTCAAGGGTTTTATTTAATATATTTATTTAGTTTTGCACTGCTCTAAACTGTTGAATAAACTGTGAGGTAGATGCCTTTAAACTGAACAGTTGTGGTTAAGGCTTAATTATTACCCTGACAGACTGTGAAAAAGTGACCCATACACACTAACCTAACCACCACCTATAGGTCAGCATGTAATAAAATTGGTAATGACCATGACATTAGCAGTGTCAACATTGCCCCTTCTGTAATACATTAAAGGAGAAAGAAAGGTAAAAACTAAGTAAGCTTTATCAGAAATGTCTATGTAAATACAGCCATAAGCACTCACAGACTTCTCTGTCAAAAGATTTGTTGTGTCTGTAATTCCTGTGCCAGATACATGCAGCTCTCTCCTCTCTCCTGCTCCCCCTTCCCTCAAAATGCTAAGAAAAGGACATATAAAGTTCACTAACGGGGATTATTAGATGCCTAGTGAATTAAATCAGACCAGCTCCTTGTTTTAGATCCCACGCTTCCCAGCCACAGTCCAGTGCCTTCCTTGTTTTACTCCCACTCTTCCTAGCTACACTCAGGTTATCACAGTGATGTCCAATAAAAAAGGGCAACAATTTGGTAGCTTTAAACTTGGAGTAAGCAATGTTGCAGGTAAAACTTATTCCCTCTGAAAAATGTATAATAAAGCAGTGGAATTCTTAATGAATCAGATAAAAGTTAGTGTAGGACTGGCCAGACCGGGGATGAGTTTGGCGTAGTTTCACAGATTCAATATTGGCCAGCTTTAATATGTTGCAATATGTGGACAAACAATACCTTGGGAGGACATTTCTTAGTAGCTTCACGCACAGAATGTCTATATACAGTATATGTCTATATATACAGTATTTATAATGGGTAAGAGCAGAGAACTTCTTGTCCTGGACCTCTTGTCTCTCTCTGTATGAATTTTGTGGTCAACGCCTTAAAGTTTAGTAATGAGCACAACTTTCCCTTTTTTGCTATAGTATTATTTTAATCTAGACCATCTGTGTATTTCCCCCACACTTTCTTGATCCAGTTACTTTTTCAAGTGAGTTAATTCTCTCTCTTGATGGAATCAACTGATGTTGAACCCATTGTGTGCCAAAATAGTCTTCTTATATTTTATAATTTTATATATATATATATATATATATATATATATATATATTTATGTATGACGTGAATAAGTCATGAACATCCTTGAAGAATTACATTTTACCTTTATCTGCTCCCAATTGCTCACTTATTATATTTTCTTATACCCTTTTCCTGTTTTAAATTATTTTTTATGTGTTCAATGGTGCTTTCTACCAATTTGGTAGCACTTCATGCCTGCACTTACTTCTCATTTCTGCAGACCCTTTGTAATCTACATTTTGCTCATATTTTCTAAATGGAATAAGCATATCTACCTAGAACCACCAACTACTGAATAATAGGGATGAGCAGATGGCAATACAGCAAAATTCTCTGAATTAGAATTTTTCTATACAATCTGTTTTAGTAGGAACAGTGCCTTACACATCAACCAATGGGATCAGAGCCTGATTTGGAGAATTTCTAATCTGAGCAACTGAAATAAAGGATGTATAGACAGTATGATATTGATTGAAATGTCACAACATTTAGCAACATGTGAGCCTTTTTTAATGAACAACAGATGTAGCATAGTGTAAAGGAACTTTGCTGACAATATAGGCCAAAACAACTGCTATTGCAGAGCTACAAATGCCTTAACTCCAATGCATTTCAGTGGAATGTAGCAGCTTCAGGGAGTTTTCTGTGGTTTAAAAAACTTCTTTCTAAAGCAAAATGCCCGAGTTTGCTCATCACTACTAAAGAAATCTAACCTGATATCCTGGTTGTATATACAGTGTTTATGTGTTCCAATACAAGGTGCTGTATCTCTTAAAAAATACACACCTGATTACCTGGAAATAAATGCTGTTCACATCCTATATATAAATGTAAGACAGTTTGATCATCTGTGGAAAAACTCTTCAGCTTGGTCACCTGAAAAATGTTATTCAGAGCAACATTCTAGAAAAAAATCCTTCAGCCCTGCATTTGTGGACTCCTCCAACATCAAGAAGTTAAGCCCAACTTTGCATCTACAAGCAGGGAAATTCTATAGACTTGCCTCTTTTTTATTGTTTAATAGTGTATATTCTATATTTTTTGCTTATAAAAAAATATTGTGCAAAAGCGCTAATAGAATATGGACTTGGAAATACCTGGAAAAATATTGCTCTTTTATGTATTTTCTCTTCAGTTATATTTTATTTTCTTTGAAAAATGCTTTTATGTGACTCCCCACCCTCATATTGTAGTGTATTGCATCAATTAAACACTAAAGCCATATGTCAGTCCAAGAACCTTAAAAATAAGCAGGACAGTGCATGTTTTTAGAGATAAAGTTATTCTTAGCTTTGGCGGTTTATTAAGTTGCTTTGTAAGGGAAGAAAAAAGAACCAGCTTTCTTCATCTCTTCCTAGCAGTGTGTGGCTGAAACCACAGAATATAATTCCACCCATCCTAACTTTAGATTCAGGCGAATGAATTGTGTAATTTTCATGAAGATGGACTTATTATATTAGGAGCATTTTACTAAATCTGCTCCTAATATTGTTGTCTGCTACTGAAGGTGGACTTTTTAGGACTGAAATTCATCACTACCTTTTTTGCAAGCGAAAAACATTTTTCATAGAACTTCATGGACCACACTGGCATTCATCATGGCATAAATCCCTCTACTTTGATTTCACCTGAATATTTATGTAGCAATACAAGTATCACACTCTTCCTTACATGACTACCCCTTTTAGACCTCGGAAACCTGTCTGGAGTTCTTTATAGGTGTTGGGAACAGGGCAGGGCTCAATATCAGCCTTTCAGTGTTGGTCTGCTTGAAGAAATACATTTTAGACTCTATTAACTCATATGTATACTGTAAAAAAATAAACAATGTGAATCCAGCCTTGTGCTTGTCTGCCTATCAGTGCCCCCTTTTCATTCGGAAGCCCACAGGTGTTCTCATGTTATGTGAGGTGAGGGTGCCAGATGTATTAACTGGAAAAAGCCGAAAATTAGAACTAGAAAAAATTAGTTCTAGAAAAAATTTGTACCAACAAGTGATAAGAGATTGTCTACAACAATACAGGCCAAGGTCAGGAGAGGGTAGATGAGAACACAGTAAGACAGGTCAAGGGTTAAAACCAGAAAATAGAGGGAGGCAGGATCAGGAGAAGGAACAGAAGCCAAACAAAGAACTAGGGAACTGAATTAGGGAAACAGACAGTTTAATGGTTTAGAACCAATTCTGCTGGGAGATGTTAGCGAACAAATTGCTGCTTGCTACTTTAAAGTGTATTAAACTAACTTTTAATAAGTTGTAGACAATGGTATATTAATACTATTTGGCATTTTAATACAGTTAAAGACCAATTCTTAGGTTGCTAAGAATAGGGCAAGCTATTGTTATCTAAAAATTAGTTTAAATGACCTTCCCATTGAATGCAGTACAATATGTGGATTGACTTGTACATGTAAACCCTAAATTTTCCTACCATGGATAAAGGTTGGGCACATTTCCCTTACTCAAACTGCATCATACTGTATGGATTGCATATATCCCCTTTGTTCACTAGCACACTCATATTTTTCTCTAACAAATAGCAACTTTCACCTGGCAGCCATTTTGCACAGCTAGAGTAGATTTTCTATGGAAACCAGCAATGTCATGCTTCATGGGCTGCTAGACTGGAGGGTGTGTTCAGTAGATGAACTCAGCATGCTTAGTAGCTAGCAGCCACAGTGTATTCCTGAGGGAGGGGCCCGTGGGAGTTAGAGGAGCATATCCACCTTTTGGGAGTGTTTTGGGCCCTTTGTGGTTTACCCATACAGTATGAGGCTATAGAGCATATGACACATTAGATAAAATGTATCCCTGTAACTGCAGTAGGTTTCTGGTCTGACTATATGTAAAGGTTTCATTATGAGGAAACTTCATGTAATTTACTAAGCTATGCTCAACTGATCTAGTGTGTTACAATTACAAAAATCTTGCATGATTCTGAACCGTAATAAATAAGATTTGTATCTCTTACTTTGTTTTGTTTCATTACATCTACCTGCATTTCGTTCTTATTGCCCTCATCCTCCTCATGTTACTGTTTGTAGCTCTCAGTTATCTCATGCCCTCTTATGGTGCCTTCATACTGATCAAGCTTACTGTACGCATGAGCTCTTCCCTTAATAGCTATGTAACGCTTTCCCTACTGATGCAAGGCTCTCAAATTACTATAACATGTAATGGTTAGACAATAGAACTGTTCACGCCACGTAAACACTCCTTTGCTTGCCTGGGTTTACTACAGTTCTTACTGTGCTGAGTAGGCATCACTCCCACTCACCACTTTACCACAACTGACTTCTATGCTCTGTCCTCCATCTTGATTCCATACATCCTTGCCTCATGTACTTTAGGCTGAGGGGTGAGAGCAGTTCTGCAATAATTTAAAACAGCCATCGCTTCTGTGGTCTCTATCATGAGCTCCATCAATAAAGTTTTTGATATATCTCTTGGAGATTACAGTATGCTATTTTGTCTCACTTAGTACTGTTTGCTTGTGGTTGCTTAGTAACCTTAAGCATTCAGTTCCGATATATTCATAATTGAAAGCTGTTTGGATTATATATTTAAATGACATACAAAAGACACTTCCGGGTTTTTTTGTTTGTTTGCTTGATTTGAATACAGTTTCTCTCTGTCTGTTATATAATTCAAAATCTAACAGGAAGACCTTCATTTAGCATTTTTAAACAGTATGACTTTATATAATGACCAGAAAGCCATATTTTGGTGTCAAAATCCTAGGACTAATTTACTAACGTAGTAAGTAATTTTAGGCATAATTTCATTAATGGTCCCCCTGATGCAAATTACTAAATTGCACCAGTGCAGTAGTCCATAGCAACCAACAGTCTTTGTTAATCAGACTACTACAAGTGACGTGCCATGGAATCAAATGTCCAGAACCAGCAGGCAGCCCTGCTCATCCATACATGTGTGCTTTCCACTTCAGATAAATTGCAGTGGGTATTTAAATTTTCAGGCAGTAGAGTGGCTATAGAGGAAGCAGACTCTGCAGTCCAGGCCCCTATAAGCCCACAGGGTTTGCTTCCTCTATAAGTTACGCCACTGTTTAGCAGGTAGGTAGGTTTTGCTAGGACAAATAGTTGAATTTGTTGAATGTATATTTTTATACACAGCTACTATGATACAAACGCTAATCATTTTACTGAAAGACGTGGAAGAAGAACTATAGGGGTCCTGTGAGATAAATAAGTAACTGCAATATAAGTTTATGGAAAATTTACTTTTCACATAATTTTTGGGGTCCAATATCTAGCCATTCCACTGATGAACAATTCATGTAGGTTATAGCTCATATAATTAAGTAAATAAGTCCCAATATAAACAGCTGAAGTTACACTATAACACATAGTTCCATTACTTAATGAACTAATAAAGTCATAAAAGAGTTCATTAGGGGTCAATGGAATTTACCATATTTTTTTTAATTTAGTGGTGGTTAGTGGTGTTTGCTCCTGCCTACCCCTGTCAAGCTTCTCTGCATTGTCATTGCTTGATACAAAAGTTATGTAAGCTTCTATGTAAGTTTTTAGGCAAGTCACTGCAGTTTTTGTGGAAGTTACATAAATCGCGTAAGTTTAAATTAATACCAACCTTACGTAACTTTCGCTATGGAACAGGCTGATTTCACCAGGCTTTCACCATCTCCAGATGGTGGCTTATGGGCCTGCTTGCCTAATTCGCCCCTCAAGATATCAATGCTGCTGTTTTGATTGGGGGGGAATTGCAAGTCTCTGAGCTGTTTTGGAGCATTTTACCAGTTACCAAGTGACACGTTATATGCAACAATCAAAAATGCATTAGAAAAACGTGTTACTCTCTGTGTTTGTGTTTTTTAACAAGAAACACAATCATACTCTATAGATGAATAATATGGTTTAACCTATACATATAAATAATCTAGCACAGCAGAACATATGTATTAAAGAGTGAAGAACAAGCAGCTTGCCAGATGAGAACTTCACAGCTCTATTCATATGTAAGATTTTAGAGTTCTCCTCTGGCAAACTGTGGGGAACTATATATTTGATAATTTGATTTTCATCAACACAGCTTCAGATGAAACCCTATTTTCTTTGCTGAAAGAGTACACTAATGCTACAGGACCTTTACTGCTGGTTGTGCTGATAGTTAAAGACAGACAGAGAAGACAGCAATATTTTACAAATTAGTACTGACAGTAACTATAGTTATGGTCAATGATTACATTCCTCACTTGCAGCACAGCTGCTATGGAAATATCTCTTTCAAGTTACTGAACCCGCTAAGAGAGCAAGGGCAGCTTCATAGGGCAATAGGTCTTGGAGTTATTCTGAGTTAGAGCTTAGGGTCATTTTTATGGTATTCTCCATAACAGCAAGTGAAAAGGGCTCGTTGGATTCAGGGCCAGAAGATAAATTCCACAGGTCAGAGGCAGCTGTGTCCGACATGTCACGGAAGCAGTGAGATCAGTGGCATAAAATAAAGGCATTGCAGAACACACAACAGAAAGACCTTTGTCACAGTCAGTTCCTAGTTACTGAATATCATCCCCCCTGAAAAAACAAGCCTCTGTTCTCAATTATCAAAAGACAAATGCATATATTAAAAGCACACTTTGCATGAGCTGATGTGTCTGCTTTAGTGCTTTTGATAATAATAACCTAGAATTTTTCTTAGTCTTTTTTATAATTACTTAAAAATAAATAGTATTTCTGCTGCAGGACTTTTGCTCTACATATATGTAATTGAACTATTTTTATACTTTTTCTAATAATTTTGGGCCTGATTCACTAAAGTGCGATAAAAATGATCGCACGCTTTTTTTGCGGTAAAAAAGACGCCATAGTATTATCGCGTGCAATAAGTCGCCATTTTCGCATGCGGTATTTCTCGCGCTAGTTTTAGCGCATGCGTTTCCGCGCTGAAAAGAATACGATCGCATGATTTACTATAACTTTGGCGCGCTAAATATCGCATTCGGCTATACGAAAATTAACACCTACTAAAGGCAGGCGAAAAATTATAGAAAAGTACAGTAAATGAGTTTTTGCCAATAAAATATGGACTTACAGTGTTATTTATTCAAGTATGTGTCTTTTTACTCAATTTTACTAAAGTCTTGGCATGTATGGAATTTTGCTACTAATATACAGTACTATAGCGGTGAATATGTTGTCGCCAAAATATTCAGTACTATAGCGGTGAATATTTTGTCGCGATAATGTACTGTAGCGGTGAATATTTTGTCGCTCAAAATACATTACTATGTATATTTTGGCGATTTTTTTTATCGTGATTTTGTAATCTCGCGACATTTTGTGGCGATTTTGTAATCTCGTGACATGTGCGACTTGGGGCCATTTTGTGTCATTGAGCCTGCAGCCACCAAACTGAGAGGACCATGCCTGGGGTTTCTGATCTGCTACCAGGGGAGAGGCGCTACATTATCAGCGTGCTCCTGCGCTCAGGATATGATGACCCGCCGCTGGGGGACTTAGGGGTCCACGAGAGGAAGAGGGCAATCCTGGGCGAGCTAAGAGGGTTTGTTCGCCGGGTTTGCCCTTGATGTGGACCCCCGCCAGCTCCAGCGTCTGTGGTCCGATTTAGCAAGTAATTTGAACTAAAGGTACAAATGTAAGAAATGTCAGGGATGATGAAAGTAACATAGTAACATAGTAAGTTGGGTTGAAAAAAGACATACGTCCATCACGTTCAACCATAATGCCAGTGAGGAACTGAAACGTTGGTCACAATAAACCTCTGAATATTATTTCACATCTTTGTGACTCCTTGTGAAAATCCTGTGTGTGCCGTCACCCCATGCCTGTCTAGATTTTGTTTTGCCACAGGCACCCAGGTATTATTGTTCCTTATGGTGTGCAGCTTCCCAGCACTTCGTATTGTATATATGTATGTATATATATATATTTATATATATATACACATCTATTTTCAAATACATATGCATAAATAAGTTTAAAGCAGGGGGGAAGCAGCAGGGAGCGGCCCATAGTATGAGTCATTTGGGGAAGGGCCACAAATGTTTTAGGGGGCCCTGGCTAACAATGTCTGTGTGTCCTTTGTATTGATGTGAGGGTTCACAGGGGGAGGGGCCATTGGGGGCATGGGAGGGCCCAAAAAATGTTGTTGTGAGGGGCCCCGTTATTTATGATGGTGTATGAATGTATATATATATATATATAATATATTACACAAAATAACATCTTGCAATACTATTTCACAGAACTTCAGCTGGCGCCTCCTCCCCAGGCCCAACCCCAGGCTCTACCGGCCCAGCAGGCTCTACCGGCCCCCGCGGCCCGACCTGCGGCCCCCGAGGCCCATCCACCGGCCCCTGCGGCCCGACCTCCGGTCCCTGCGGCCCATCAACCGGCCCCTGTGGCCCCCGAGGCCCATCTACCGGCCCCAGCGGCCCGACCTCCAGCCCCTGCGGCCCATCCACTGGCCCCCAAGGCCCATCCTCCGGCCCCTGCGGCCCGACCTCCGGCCCCTGCGGCCCATCCACCGGCCCCAGTGGCCCGACCTGCGGCCCCCGAGGCCCATCCACCGGCCCCTGCGGCCCATCCACTGACCCCAGCGGCCCGACCTGCGGCCCCCGAGGCCCATCCACTGGCCCCGAGGCCCAACAATTGGCCCCCGAGGCCCCAGGACCATTGGCCCAAGAGGCCGGACAATTGGCCCCCGAGGCCCGACCTCCGGCCCCAGAGGCCCGACAACTGGCCCCAGAGGCCCAAGAACCAAGCCAGGCCCCAGGACCCAGCCAGGCCCCAGGATCCAGCCAGGCCCCTGAGGCCCCAAACTCTGATGAGGCGGAGGAGGCCATGGAGGCCCCGGACACCCCCCCCTTTACTCCTCCCCCAGTTTGACCCCAGTTTCCCCGGCCCTTGGGTTCGCCCCCCGGATCCCAGCCACCAGGTTCTCCTGCCGACGAAGGCCCATCACGTCGGTCCATGCAGGAGGACCTGGACAATATGAAGGCTGAGCTGGCCCAGCTCCGGGGGGAAGTTGCTGAACTCAGGAGGGACATAGAGGAACTCAAGGGCAGCAAGCCCTAAGTTTTTTTTTCCCCCTTTTTTTTCTTAGTAAAATTTTATACTTTTCTACTTTTGAACTGAGTAATGTCTCATTATTTATCCTTCCTTGATATGGTATTCTATACTTTCATGTAGTTTCCCCTACACTCTTACATTTATCAGTAACAGCATCAATATGCTATATGGGTTTGCAAATGTTTGCAAATATTCTGCCAACAATTTAGTCTTTAGCCCATTTTGCTGAATAGTAAAACTTGCGTTAATTAGTACGTAGCGTATTTTCTGGCGAGTGTGATAACTGCCAATCCAATGTTTTGTTGCCAGAATAATTGCAATATTATATTTGTCCCCGTTTAATAAAGTGCCCATAACATATTTGCCATTTATTCTGTGTCTAAAATCTCCCACTTAAAGGAACAGTAACACCAAAAAATGAAAGAGCTTTAAAGTAATAAAAATATAATGCATTGTTGCCCTGCACTGGTAAAACTGGTGTGTTTGCTACAGTAACACTACTATAATTTATATAATAAGCTGCTGTGTAGCCATGGGGGGCAGCCATTCAAGCTGGAAAAAAGGAGAAACGGCACAGGTTACATAGCAGATAACAGATAAGTTCCGTAGAATACAATAGTGTTTTATCCGTTATCTGCTATGTGCCTGTGCCTTTTCTCCTTTGAATGGCTGCCTCCATACTACACAGCAGCTTATTTATATAAATTATAGTAGACTTTCTGAAGTAAACACACAACTTTTACCAGTTCAGGGCAGCAGCACATTATATTTTAGTTACTTTTATACACATTAATTTTTTGGTGTTACTGTTCCTTTAATTTAAGCCACTTTAGCAAACGGACCCCTAAGTATTTGGCTAAATATTCTTAAATGCCCCCCCCCCCCCATTTTATTATCTCTAACACTTCTTATTTTTTCTTACTTATATTTTTATTGGTTTTTTTGCAAATAAACTTTTATACAGCACCTCTCTAGCACTCTGTGCTCTCCCAGGGCAAAATGTCGCCATTTTTATGCTGCCGATTGTCGCGTGCGTAATGTTGCGACAATTAGCGCATGCGATACATAGCGTGCATGCGGAAAATACCGCACACGCTATTTATCGCGACAAAGCTATCGCATGAAATACCGCGCGTAAAATAGCGCAAGTATGCTTATAGTGAATCGTGCGAAAAGTCGCCAAAATTAAGACGCGGTAAAATTTTTAGCGCACACTAAAAATAGCGCATGTTTTATCGCGCTTTATCTCCTTTAAAAACCATCCTGTTAGTCTAGGGGGCACATTTACTAATCCACGAATCCGAATCAAGAATGGGAAAAAATCGGATTGAAAACGAAAATTTCTGAAGATCGCAAATATCACGAAAATGCTTACGAAAAAATCGTATTAGTCACGAAAATATCGTATTGGCGATCCGAAAGTCACGAAATTTTCGTACCGAACAATTGTAAACAGTGGTAAAACCTTTCCGATTTTTTCGTGCAAACGTCCGAAAAAGTCGTGCGAGCATTCATGCCTTTGTAAATGTGCCCCTAGGAGTTATGTAATAGATGATGCACAGTTTGCTATGGGCTAGTAATCACCATAGCAACCAATCAGCAAGTATGATTTACTGATTACTTGTTTAAAAGCAAACATTCTATTGGTTGCTATAGGTTACTGTGCCTAGGCAAACCCTTTATTACATATGGGGACATATGCTTGGCACATGGAGCTTATTCAGCAGTTTTAAGTCATTCAGAGATGCGTGCAAACCTGGCTTTGACAAAATTTTTTGACCTGCACATGACAAAATACTTGAATGATAGCTTTTTGGCTGGAAAAGAATTGGCTCCATGTTGCATATCCTAAGTTATTTGATAATCTTTTGACAATAAACCAGATTAGTCATTATTGGTGGGGCCTAATGGATTCATGGATAATATGGGTAACTAATAGCAGCCAAAAATGATAGCTAGTGTGCAAGTCCTTCTTTTATTATAACCTGCAAAGAAGTGGGGACTGTAATAAAAGTTTTAACAGAAAAATATATGTTGAATGCAAAAATTTTTGCTTTTGTGAAGAATTTAGATCTACACAATTTTAGTATAGATTTTGCAAACATGGAAGATATTTATCAGTATAAGAAAGATTGTGAATTTTATAATTTGCAGAAAATGCACAGTGTATATTATAAAATTTCAACTAAAAAAACCCATTATTTCTCCATTATTGGTTGGTAATTCAAGGAAGGGGACATGATATAAACCGAAATAACAATGGCCTGTTTTCTAAGTATTATACTGTTGATATGACATACTGTTGAATGATATGACATATATGACGTGAAGGCCATCTCCCACAGACTCCATTTTCAACAAATAATGCTAATTTAAAAAAAATATTTTCTTTATCTCTGTATAAAACAGTAACTAAACTGCATGACCCCCAGTGATGGATACCTGTGGTGCAGTGTACCCCAGGGATTGCTGTGCTTTACATAATACACAAATACCTGTCAGACCAGTTTTAGAATTAATCATGGAAGTGACCTATGAATGCTTCACAAGCCTTGTTTTAAGGATGGAACAGGAACGCAGTGCAGTGGTGAGAAGATGGTGAGAAGATGGTGAGAGGAGGTCTTGTTGAGTGACATACCAATGACAAGCCAGAGGCTTGGTCAGGCAGATACAAGGTTGGTGAAGGCAACCCAAGTTTAGACCCAAAAGATCAGATCAGAGTTGGCAGTGAAAGTCGGCAACCTGAAACACAAACTTATATAGAATGCCCAGCTCTCAAGAGAATATTGATAACCAACAAGCAACCCCTTGATAACCCAGTCTTGTTCTATAAATAAGGCATACATTTGTCTATTGCTTTAATCAGAAAACAAAAAGTTTTTTTATTACTTTTTGAGATAAACAGGGCACACAGGGAGATTGAATCTACTACATGGTTGGTCCTTGTAAGATAAATAAACTACCAGTAAGCAACCCCCTCCCACCACACTTTGCTGCTACTGTTTTGTCAGCAGGTGTCCATTATGCAGGGGGATTAACAGTGCGCTGGTAATCTAATTATCTACCTCACAACAACCCTGTTAGCCATTTTTAGCTCCAGAAATAATAAAAACCATACATTTTTATGATTAAAACAATAGGCATATAGTATATTCATAAGCACAGGTTAACCAAAAGGGTGTTAATAGCAGTGGCAGCAGGGGAGCACAGGCACTTGCACAATGATGTTGAAAAGCTGCTTATGCAAATGCACATCAGGGAACCAATGAACACATTTTCGCCTGAAAATTCCCAGTACGGCCAAAAATCTGATTACAGCAACAGAATTACAAGCTGTCTGAGCACAGGCATCAAGCTGATGTTGTCCTCGATCCAACAGGGAAAATTAATCCTGCCGGATCAACACCTGGCCAATTTCCAGCCAGATATTGGCCATATAGGCCAGCTGAAGGGCCCCATCATAAAGGAGAGATAGCGAAAAGGCGTTTCACAAAAATATTGGCTGATGCCGAAGTGCGGAATTCGCTGTGAATCATGCCTGCCGAAAAATTTGCTTTTCACTAGAGATAAGGTGCTGAATTGATCTGAAGGAACTGGAAAAAAAGTGGAGTAAAACATTACCAGTGATGTTGTTCACAGCAGCCAATCAGATGCTTTGCTTTGGTTTTGTAACTGTTGCAATCTAATTGCTGATTGGTTGCCCTGGGTAATATCACTGGTAATGCTTTACTCCACTTTGTACACAGCATGATAAATATACCCTGAACTCTGTGTAGATTTATGTGATGCCAAAGCTGCAAATGCACAGTAATCTGTGCTAAAGTTCTCTTCCTCACACTTTGTATCCTGTTTAAGAATCGTATTTTGAGAAACAACTGTTCTGACATTTCCATATTTTTGTAAGTAGAAGATTTATCTCAATACTAACCCATCTAGCAAAACACACTATTGTTGGCAGATACAGGGTTAACACTGAGGCTTTTCCTATCGCAAAACAGTCATGCTTCGCTCTCTCAGGAAATACACTGTCTCACTGGCATTTGTCCACAGCCAGTCACTCCACCTATCCTTCCTGTGTTTCATCTCTAGCTGAGAAGGGATGTGGCCCCAGCTGTGCTCACAGGTCCAATGTCAGTGCCAGCATAATACTTGCTTGTTGCCATTTGAGATGGAGTCTCTACTATAATTGGAAATGCAGCCTTTGGCATTCATTAGGAGAGCACAGAGCAAAATTACTCTGTGTACCAACAGGAAACAGACAAGCCTAAAAAAGGCTACATACTATACTATATTATGTACTACGCAATACGCTTCATTTACTGGGACATTTCTTTTGAGTAATTGTTAAAATGATTTATGTATTTATGTATTTGCATCTGTGATATCCAATATAGAAAGAACACAATAAGCTAAAAGTAAGGCAGCATTAGTGTAATAGGAGATCTCTACCCAATATTATCTAGTTAGCTGTACCTTGACCAACTGTATACAGTTTAAATGCATACAAAAAAATGTATTATTTTACTCATGAAAGCTGTATTATAGGCTAAGAAAAAATTTGACATTTCTGAATAAATTAAATATATATACCTTCAGACATTAGTCACTTAAAGAAATACTGCAGCTTTTACTTTTACCTCGAAACAATGTGAAATATTATTTAAAGTAGTGCAGTTTTGGAAAACATTCACTGCTTAAAAAGTTTTTGCCATATTTTTTGGTAAAATAGATTTCTTGTTACTCTTTTACTAACTTTTCCCATTTTCTTTGTGACAAACAACGGAAGTCTATCTCCTCTTTATGGCAGGGATTTTATGTAAACATCCAGGATGAGAGTCAGTGCATAAGACGAAGTGGGATTAATCACATATACTGTATCTGAATGGCTCATGAATGCTTACTATAATGTTGCTTGGAATTAGTGTAGCCACTCTGCTGGTATTACACTTGCTTGGCCAGTAAAAAAACAACCTATGCCAGTGGCCAGTACTGTATTAAAAATTTACATGCAATGTTTGTGCCGCTTACTTTTTAGTATTGTCTTATTTCACTTCTGGCCACCCATGTAAGCACTAATCTACCCTATTCCAGCTCCATCATTCCCCTTCTTTCCCCTGATCTGTGAAATAAAATCTGAACCTATAATATAACATGTAAATAGAAATAGGTGGTATTATTATAAAAGGGGGTTAAGTTGCACATTATGACACAAAAGTATTTTGCAACAAATCAAACTGCATCAGAGTTAATTTGCAAGCATCTGCAGTCCTAGCAGTGAATGTTTTTCCTATGGCAGAGCAAATGCAATTCTACATGGTATGTTTACCAAAGAAACTTTTTTGTTATGTGTAAATTTCATGTTTAAATGTTTACATATTCAGAATGGAATAGGCTAAACATGCAAAAATGCTAAATGCCATTCATGTCTTTTAATAGTTTTGCACTCTGCCTGGCCTTTTGCATGGTTATTTTGTCTGGAACTCTTCCCTTTGAAAAATAAAATTGTGCAAGCTGGGCCTAAAGTCCACATGGCTATGTTTATATAGCTTATTCCAGCCTCAACTACAAATTTAAATAAAGACACAAAAAGGTGTGAGTTTTGGCACAGCCATTTAATGCCAATGCTGCATTATGCCCCCGTACAGCATAATGAACCTGCAAACCACTGGATCCACGCATATTAATTCAGGTTTTAAGGTAGTTAAGTAAATATTAAAACTACATTGTCAAAAAATGCCATGTACCATTTTAAATGATTGGCTGCACATTATTTGGAAATGTATTACATACAGAAGTATACAGAGTGCTTCAATTACTTAGAGCCCACAAGGCACAAAGTAACAACATTGGTTCATTTTTTTTTTCCCACAATTAAGCTTTTTCCCAGAATTCTATGGACACTGCACTGACCGCAAATATTTGCTTTCATAGCTAGCTGCAACCACTACAATAATATACATATAGTTATTGTACAAGTTGAATCCACAGGACTTATGGTGACATGTCGGCATGACATGGGCGTTTTCTTACACACCTTCCATGTGCATGCAATTACCGGTAACAAATAGCATACACTGTAACGGATGTCAAAGTCACAAGTAAAAGGAGTAAAGTCAATATTAACACAAGATGCTACAGTGGCAAGGTGAAAAAATGTTTTTTTTCACAAGCACTGAATTGCTCCTGTCAACTGCCAAATCTATTTGTAAATGAGGACCATAGTGTATTAACTAAAATTAGGATAACTTGGAAGGGAAGTTAGTGCAGATTACTATACTAAGGATTTACAAAGGGGTTCCATCTAAGAGGTTGGAATTTGTGCTTGTCTTATGCTTTTCCTGGAACTTAGACACCTTGCCCTTCCCCATACTAATGCACAAAATAAAATATAGGGTTATCTTACCATCTAGGCTAAATGGGTCCATGAATACACAGCAAGGAGCCTGCAGTTTACGAGCAGTGCCCTATGTGGATACATTACACAAGAGAGCAGAAGCCTAAGTAGGGATGCACCGAATCCCGGATTCGGTTCGGGATTCGGGCCAAATCCAGCCTTTTTTTGATGGATTCGGTTTCGGCCGAATCCACGGTCCCGGCCGAACCGAATCTGAATCCTAATTAGTATAAATTAGCATATGCTAATTTGCATTCTGATTCGGTTCGGGATTCGGCAGAATCCATCAGGGTGGGTTCGGGGGTTCGGCAGAACCCAAAAAAGTGGGTTTGGTGCATCCCTAGTACTGAGTTTAACTGGACTCCTGCATTGTTTACACCTCATATTCATGCTGTAATCCCCGTGTATTGTTTAAACATGTACCGTATATACTCGAGTATAAGCCGATCCGAATATAAGCCGAGGTACCTAATTTTACCTAAGAAAACTGGAAAAACTTATTGACTCGAGTATAAGCCTAGGGTGGGAAATGCAGCAGCTAATGCTAAGTTTCAATAATCAAATAATTAATAAAGGACACTCAGTGTGACCCCATGTGAACTCTTCATAAATATAAAATGTTGGCAGCTGCAGATTAGGGAAAGGTGGATGGAGCCTAAAATAATGACCCTTTTCTATAAAAATTGGAGCGGCCTGGGGTATTTGGCAGGACAGCCTAAGCTCATGCAAAGAACATCAGGGAGAAGAAGAAAATATTGGTGCCGTGCCCCTCAGCAATGTACCCTTGGGCATGCCAGGGCAAAAAGTTACATTTTACAAATTATATATATATATATATATAATTTAATATCATGATACTAAATTATCTATTTTATCTATAAAGCTAATTTAGCATGTACAGGGCCTATCTCTGACATAACAAACCCCCAATAACTAGCTTACCCTCTGTATCCTGCCTTGTCGATGAAGGTCAAACCTACAAAACCTTAACTCGCAAGGTCACGCGCTCCTCAATCGATTGTTCACCCTTGGCTTTGAGGCAATCAGCTTGCTACTTGCCTGCTACCGCCCCGGAGATGGCTGCTCTCGGATCCCCCCTGTGCACGTTTCACAGTCTTTTACGGGAACTTCGCTACATGAATGGGGTGAATTGGTATTGTGATACGGCAGCTTATAAGTACATTAGACAGCAATTCAAACGGAATCAGGTGAGGAATCCGAATGCGGGGATGGCAGCGGCGCCGCCATTTTGGTGTAAAAGCGAGTCGCCAAGCTAATATTGGGGTTCAGATACGGACAGTGCCTCATTATTGGGCAATGGGCATGTGCTTGTAGCCATGTCAGAAAAGAATGACCATATACTCTAGATATAGGTTTCAACTAAAATGTAGGTCACACCTTAGACTGAAGCTGGATGGTACATAAAGTAATGGACGAGTTCACGTGAAGGGGTGGGGTGCGGCGTGCGCACCGAATGCCAGCGCAGCCTATATTCACTCGAGTACAAGCCGAGCATGAGTTTTTAAGCACATTTTTCGTGCTAAAAAACTCGGTTTATACTCAAGTATATACGGTAATCCCCTGCACAGTTCACACCTTTTAATCCATGCATTGTTCACACCTCAGGCTGTAATCACCCACATTGTTCACTTCTTCACACATCAGACCAGCATTGTGTCACTTTATGTACTGTGTATAGCACACACAGGCAGGATAGGGCAGAGAGAGCATGGCACACACAGGCAGCTAAGGGCAGGTATAGTATGGCACATACAGGCAGTATAGGGCAGGTAGAGTATGGCACACACAGGCAGCATAGGGCAGGCAGAGTATGGCACACACAGGCAGCATAGGGCAGGCAGAGTATGGCACACACAGGCAGCATAGGGCAGGCAGAGTATGGCACACACAGGCAGCATAGGGCAGGTAGAGTATGGCACATACAGGCCGCATAGGGCAGGCAGAGTATGGCACATACAGACAGCATAGGGCAGGCAGAGTATGGCACACACAGGCAGCAAAAAAAAAATTAGGCCCCTTCCACCCTGATTGCATGATTGGTGGCAAAACTCATGACCCATAACTTTCTGTGTAAGAAATTAAACCAATGCATTTTACAGAGCTTATCTGTTATTTCCTTTGTAG
The DNA here is from genome assembly GCF_000004195.4 of Xenopus tropicalis. Classification (NCBI taxonomy): domain Eukaryota; kingdom Metazoa; phylum Chordata; class Amphibia; order Anura; family Pipidae; genus Xenopus; species Xenopus tropicalis. Next base: position 59,422,306 of record NC_030678.2, on the reverse strand, counting down.
ACTTGTATCCTATAGCCCAATATCAACTTGAATGGCTGTTCCCATGGATACACAGCAGCTTATTTATATAAACTACAGTAGAGCCTCTGAAGCAAGCACACAATCTTTGCCAGTGTTGGGTAAAAGTACATTATATTTAATTGCATCCAATTTCATTTAACTTTTCTGTGTCATTGGTCCTTTTACTCCAATATTGGCATATTGCCATTTTTGTGAATACTGCCCTGGTGTAAATGTGTAAATTGGAGTTTTAGTTGCCCGCTTGGTTTTCAGATTAATTTACATTTTAAACTAGAAAAAGCAATAACTTTTTCTCTAAATATATAAGTTACAGCAACCTCTCATTATTAGGAACTCACTAGGTTTTAGACTGCCTTTAAATTAGCAAACTTCATTTTATAATAATGTGTGATTCAGTATTTAACCATTTTGAGCATGGCGCCAGCAGACTGATCTCACATGTTCCCTGCTACCACTAAAATAGAACAAAAACAATTTTGGAAATGACAGCACCTACATAAACCTCAGACTCCATCCTACACATTAGAGGTGACATCATTATAGTGTGCTATACATAACTCAGCATTTGGATCTGTTATCTGGAATGCTCCGGACAAGGTATTTCTGTATTTTAGAGGACTATACCCTAAGGCAACTAAGAAACAAGGGGGAGCATTTATACCTTTTTAAATAATGAGCTATGATCATTATTACTTAAGTGTTATTTTTAGTAATAAGAAATGATTGGGTTTTTTTTAACATCAAATTATTTTATATATTGTACAGCCCTTTGTACAGGGCCCCCTTGTGCTCTGGTATGGGTTATTGGTTGTTTTTTTTGTATGTAATCTTGTTTTTTTCAGTGTATACTCCTATTTACTGTACAGCGCTGCAGATTATGTTGACTCTTTATAAATATGATTTGCCCTGTTTAGCTTAAAAAGAAATAAAAATATGGGATGTACTACAGGACATTTCTGACAGTTACAATAAATTATTGTTGTCAATTTCTGTCATGTCAACTATATCCTAAGTGATGCTTTTCACTTTTCATAACTGCTTTTCAATATAAATTAATGGTCCAATATCCAGTGCAAGAAAATTTAAATTCAGAAGTCTCACACCACCATCTGGAACGTGAAACTCTCCAATTGCAGTATTTCTCCAAACAGGAGCAGGAGACAAAAGTGGTATTTTATTAAGTGCAGTTGCAGCCACACAAAGGGGCAGATTTACTAAGACACGAACTAAGACTCAGAGCGTATTTTCGCCAAATTTTTCGTGTCTTGTGTGACTTTTTCGTAGGCTTGTGTGACTTTTACGTACACTTGTGTGAAAAAATCAGAACGGTTTTCCCGCTGTTTACAATCGTTCGGTATGAAAGTTTTGTGACTTTCGGATCACCAATATGATATTATCGTGACTAATATGATTTTTTTGTAAGCTTTTTCGTGATATTTGCGATCTTCAGAAATTTTCGTATCCAATCCAAATTTGTCCCATTCGAACTCACGTTTTCATGAATGTGCCCCAAAGTGTGCTACTGTTGTGAAAAATTCAGTGCGTTAAGGTATTTGCGTTCAAACCAAACAAAGCTAATTGCTTCCTTGCACTTTCATATAGTTGCACTCAGCATCGCTGTCTTCATCCAATCTATTGTTACAAATTTTGTGCAAGTGCATCAATTAATGCAGCCCTGGAAAACACATTGAAAGGTGGTGGTAGCTCTGGGGTGCTCACATCGGCCAGCATCAACTGAAGCACAAACTAGAGCTTAAAGAGTCATTTTAATGCCGAGTACCGGAATTGGCACCACCCAGAGGAGCATCTGCATTGAAGTGCTTCAATTCTTACTCATTGGCCACAACTGCGACACAGGGCTGGAACTAGGGGTAGGCAGAAGAGGCAGCTGCCTAGGGCGCAACGATTGGGGGGCGCCAGGCAGGAGCCTCTCCTGCCTACCCCTAGTACGCGATCAGCAGTTGTGCGCCGCTTTGCATCTCACAAGGTGCCGGCGCGGGTGCGCGATGTAGGTGCAGGGGCGAGGTAGCCAACCGGGTTGCCTAGGGCACCCTGTCGGCTCGGCCCGCCCCTGCTGCGACATGCACATCTGCCCTTGTTGACACAGCAATTCTGGCATTGACTACATTGTAGGTAAAAAACATGGGCAATCCATGTGAAATTGTTCTGTGCATGCTGCAAATGACCCATCTATGTATCTGTATAGTAAAGGGGTGCCCCCTTTTTCTATTTGCAAGAACACTAAGTAGTACAAAAGTGTGCCCTTAATGCCCATTTCCTAAGTACTTGCCCCCCCCAACCCCCCCCCCCCCCACGTGCTGCACTCTACACTCTGTACCAAACCGACATAGAAAAATCTGGCTCTTAGTGCAGAGAGCAGGGCTAGGCAATTCGGCTTAGCCCTGTCCTTACTGCCTGCCTTAGGGGTGGTTGAAAAGTAATGTAGAAAAGAGAATATAGACATACTGGTATTAAGTTCTAGCAAACAACAAACCAGATTGTGAAACACTGGATATCAGGGCCATAACACTGAGAGCCTGGCCACCCCCTGCAATCCTGCAAAAAAAAAATTCCGGGCCCTGTCCCTGGAGAATAGCAGCTACAGCAGTTCATATCAAGATACAGCTCAGCCTTTTTTATTATTAAAGTGCAAGCTGGAATTCTTATAGCAAAATACGTTATGCTCAGATTTACTGCTCTTTGGCTGAACAGAAGCCAATAAGCAGAACGGTTCATTTAGACAGATGCTGCTCTACCCATACAAGGAAACATTAGCTCGTTTATGCGTGTTGCTTGCATATACCAGTCTGCTTGCAGAGAAATGTTTGTGTTATTATTTCAAAGATTCCTTTAAGACTTGGATATTCATCTGACATTAACCAGATCTTCATTATAAACTTTTCCCTTTTAGGCATGACAGTAAATATGTGTATGCATAAATCTGCTATATTCAGGAATTGACTTCAGGAATTCAGGAACTGCTTATTCGTTTTACAGTGAGTGAAAATATCTCTATACACAGGAGCTCAAAGTCAGTTTCTCCTTTATGCCTCACTGTCCTGTGTCAGACTGGGGTAACAGAGAACAGAGAAACCTGACCTCATGGGGCCCCCACCTAACATGTAAACCCGCAGTTAAAAAAAAGGAGTCCAGTTCATCTTTGCATGTGCCCCCCAGTACACCCTCCACTTGCTGTGTACAGTTAGCCTAGCAGTGGCAAATATGAGGTCTTTCCAGACCAGAGCAGACACACCTGAAGGACCTAAATCTATCTAAATTCCCAGTACAAAATTCTTCCACCACTGACCAGTCTTCTCGATCCATATGCTCAGTATTAGGGGTTGAAGCTGCAGTTGTTTTCAGGTAATGCTAGATGCTTTGCTGCATCTGCTTTATTATGCTTCTCTTCCCATGTGAAGGTATCAAGACAACCTAGCCAGTGATGCCAGGAATGGCTGGTACAATGCTGCACTGTTTGTTATGTGCTGTGAAAGAGGCGCCAACAAGAATTCTCTGTGGTGACTGGCAGTGCCTGCCTTTGCCTGCAGGAATAAAATAAAATGGGGTGTAGGTAGAGTGAGGGTTAGAGATGTAGCGAACTGTTCGCCGGAGAACTAATTCGCATGAAAATCGGGTGTTCGCAAGTTCGCGAACTTTTAGCGAAGTTCGCGATTTTGGGTTCGCCTTAGCTGGAGCCAAATTTTGACCTCTCACCCCAGGGCCAGCAGATACATGGCAGCCAATCAGGCAGCTCTCCCTCCTGGACCACCCCCGGACCACTCCCTTCCATATATAAACCGAAGCCCAGCAGCCATTTTACATTCTGCCTGTGTGTGCTTGATGAGTTAGTATAGGGAGAGAGCTGTGCAGGGGTTTGAGGGACAGTTTAGGTAGCTTTGCTGACTAGTAATCTACTTTCTACTGCTCTGTATGTAGCTGCTGTGGGCAGCTGTCCTGCTGATCTCATCTGCTGTAACCCAATAGTCCTTGTAAGGACTGCTTTTATTTTCTGATTACTGTTACTCTTCTTTTCATTGTGTACTGCAGCTCCATCTGTGTGTGTTGGAGACAAGTGTGCTGCTCATAGTAGTTCACCCCCAGCACCAACCAGAGATCACTTTTTTTTTTTATTATTAATTTTTTTTTTTTTATTTAAGTTACTGTTCTTTAACGTGTCCAGTGCTGTTTGCTGTTATTCATAGTAGTGCACTAAACACGTTACACATAGTAGTGACATTGCAATAAAATCACTTGAGCGATGTTTTTCTACCAGTAATAATATACTCCGTATCCACTACTGCAGCGTTTTGTCTTTGCGTGTGAACCGGCCGTAACCTTTACACGACTTGATTGGCATGTAGACGCTGGACATTTTAAAGCAGTTTATTACACAAGTTTAGGAATGTAGTGTGATTTCTGCCCTTTACAGCACAAAACGGAACGCTGTGTCAACAACGTATTTTTCAGAGAAATTTTTGCCCTTGATCCCCCTCCTGCATGTCACTGTCCAGGTCGTGGCACCCTTTAAACAACTTTAAAATCAGTTTTCTGGCCAGAAATGGGTTTTCTAGGTTTTAAAGTTCGCCTTCCCATTGAAGTCTATGGGGTTCGCAAAGTTCGCAAAAGTTCGCACTTTTTGGCAGAAGTTCACAAACAGGTTCGCGAACTTTTTTTGTGAGGTTCGCTACATCTCTAGTGAGGGTGGCTGAGGGGCATTAGGTAGCACATCTTGGTGAAAACTATATGAGAGACACAAGACCAGCCCCACTTGAATTGTGGCCCATTGGGTTTTTTTTCCCAGAACCCAGTTCAACCCTATCACAGGCACACAGTTGAACTAGACACTTTAAAAAACAAGCTTAAATGTTGAGTAAAACTGGTGTTTGGTCAGAGGTCCCAGAAAATCATAAGCAAAATGCACACAAAATGCAAAATCACCTCAAAAAAACACCCATTGACTTCAATGTGTTTTCTCTGTTTTGCAAACGAAACAAATTCACTCACCACTCAAGTCTACATAATGTCAGCTTCAAATCGTCCTATGTAGGAGGTGGCAGTCAATACAATGCAGTTTGCAGAGATTCTTTATTTTTGTTTCTAAATGACAATACATAAGAAAGTGGGGATAAGTACGCCTGACTGCCATAAACTGGTTTCCAACTGGTATAAACATTTTGCCTAAAAATTATTAGGTCATATGTTTGATAATTTTTAAAAATTTGCCACAATTTTTCAGTAACCATTGAACTTTCAACACACTTTAAACACACATTTAACAGATCAATAGTTAACCTAATACTAATTATTAGCAACATTTGTCTTTAAGCAGTAATAATATCCCAGTATAGTGCTTAACTGCACATAAATTGTGCTGTTGTGTATTTTGCAATCTTTTGTGGGTGCAAATAGTGTTAAGTTTGCAGTTTATTAGGTGCAAGTCTGTTGCCTGTTTGGAGGAAAACACAAAGGGTGCCTTGTAGTGATGGGCAAAATGTTTCGGCAGGCATGGATTCGCGGCAAATTTTCCGAATTTTTCGCCATTAGTGGATTGTTTTGTGAAACAGATGAAAAAATTTGCCACAGAAAAATTTGCCTCGCGTCCAAAAATTGTCGCAAGAATAGTCGCGTGTCCAAAAATTGTCGCAAGAATAGTCGCGGGCGTCAAAAGAATAATCCCAAGTCCAAATTGTTGCAAGAATAGTCGCAGGCATCAAAAGAATAGTCGCACGTCCAAATTGTCACAAGAATAGTCGCAAGAATAGTCACAGGCATCAAAAGAATAGTCGCACGTCCAAATTTTTTTTTTACGCGTGACATTTTTGCCGTTTCGTGAATTTTTTGCCATTTTGCGAATCTTTTAAAAGATTCGGGGCAGATTTGCTCATCACTAGTGCCTTGGAATTAACACCTCCTCAAGACAGTTCCTAATTTTGGGGCTCCATTGTTTTCATGCACCATGTAGTTTGAACCTTATGTGCAAGTCATTTTAGCAGTTTAAAGCAGCCTATTAGCTCAACCTGTAAGCAGCATAAAAAGCTTTTAATACTGTGCCATTCTGCATATGATTTTCATTTTGCTCATAAATCAACCCTTTTGTGTAATAAACCTAGCTTGCACACATAAATCATTACATTTTCTCTGCACAACACTGGACTGTGGAGAAGAAGATAATTAACAACTTTAAATAATATATTTCTCTTTCCTCCATAAAAGGGCAGGCATTCTCAGAGCGAAGTGGCATTTGCAGTGCCAGGAGTTTTGCATACTCCATATGGTTCTTTGAGGGCACCACAAGGCTGAACAATGTAGAAAATTACCAACATGCAGAGGAGTATTTATTTGCAGACATCCTTTCATTTGTTAATTAATTTTTTTTAAGATACAAGTAACACAGAATACTGATATACCTTTCATGGAGAAGATGGAACTTATTTGAAGTAAAAACACTGTGGTACTTAATGAGCATTCCGACCCAGAAATGAACACAAAAAAGTAATTATGATAATATTTGTATGTGACTGCTACCGAAATCATATCTGACATCACTTGATACACCCCAGCAACTAAATGTGGTAGATATCTCAGACAACTACTCTAGTGCTGAGTAGGGCAGTGAGATTATAACTATGATCTAGTGTCAAAGGTAAAAGTCTAAAAAAACATCTAGTTGTTTGATAGGGGAAAAATGAACTTGGACACTCTTTTCTTGCCTACTTTCAGATTTGCATAATGGATATTTTTACTGAAAAAACATGATTCACATTTTGAAAAATAAATATAGGCAATTTAGCTTTCTGGTTTTCTAGGTAGCCTTGGAAATGCCACTTAAATTCAGTTCATTTTTCAGTTGTCTCTCGCCCTCTTCTGCTATCCTCATTTAGTCCTTGTTTATCACCCAATCTCTATAAACCATTTTGACCTAAACTGACATTCTAAAGATCCACAGTAGCGTAGAGTCAGACTCCAACACAGGTCCATAAAGGGGGTCTGCTTGAGTCAGGGGGCATGGTTGTTGGCTGGTAGGTGGTTTATTAAAGCGATAATGACACATTTTTGATAAAAGTGGAAATGTGTTACTGTCACTTAAATGAAAGAAAGAAAAATGCATCTTATTTAGTCTAGGATCAGAGTGGTCATTTTGTTACATGGTTTAGGAGAATCCACTAAACTGGTGTGACTGTCTTCTGTACAAACAGGGAGTTCCCTTTGTTACTGCCCTTTCACTGGCAAGCAGAACCATCCCAAGACTCTTTTCTCTAAGGAAAGTTTTTCTTATTTATTAAAGCTAATAGACAGTTCATCTGGATATATACGACAGCTATGAGTAGTTGTTCCTGTCCAAAAAAATAACCTATTAGACATGAAAGGGCCTGTAATCTGTTTTACAAGTTAACAAAGTAAATCTGCTCCTTTTTGTGTTTTTGTCAAAGAGTCCTAATATGGCAGGAATTATTATTTTTTTATTTTACAGTCCAACATTCCATCATTTACTCAAACCCTCCTTCAAATCATAACTAGGTTACTATTATACAGTATGTAAACATTGTCAAAGTAGTCATGCTATTACTTGTAAAGGGTTTGATATCCTGAGACCTGTGATCCAAAATATGGCATGGGCATTTACTATATTGTCTTATTTCAAGATTATTTATGTTAGTTTCTTTTTCTGTAATTTACGACCAACTGATTTACACCACTTTGGGAGGCCAGCCCCAAAGTTTGCTTTTTGTTTTACATTTTCTACATTAAGGGGCACATTTACTAACCCACGAACGGGTCGAAATGAGTCCGATTGTGTTTTTTTCGTAATGATCGGTATTTTGCGATTTTTTCGTATTTTTTGCGATTTTTTCGGCTTCTTTACGAATTTTTCGTTACCAATACGATTTTTGCGTAAAAACGCGAGTTTTTCGTAGCCATTACGAAAGGTGCATAAAATCTGGCGATTTTTCGTAGCGTTAAAACTTGCGCAAAAAGTTGCGCTTTTTTCGTAGCGTTAAAACTTACGCGAAACTTTGCACCATTTAAGTTTTAACGCTACGAAAAAGGCGCAACTTTTCGCATAAGTTTTAACGCTACGAAAAAAGCGCAACTTTTTACGCAACTTTCGTAATGGCTACGAAAAACTCGTGTTTTTACGCAAAAATCGTATTGGTAACGAAAAATTCGTAAAGAAGCCGAAAAAATCGCAACAAATACGAAAAAGTCGCAAAATGTTCGTTTTCAAGTCGGAACTTTTCCAATTCGGGTCGGATTCGTGGGTTAGTAAATCAGCCCCTTAGTATGCTTTGATAAAATGGTTATATCCCATTTAGATAGTAAGGACTAATGAGAGGGCCCTACTCACTCCTGTATTGGACAATATCTGTATGTTTAATATAGATCCTTTTTATTATATAGAGCTAAGGGATATGTTTATAGTTTGCTTTATACATGAGCCAATAGTAATAATTGTATTATTGTGTCTGCTTGTTAATTTATTGCAAAACTATCACATCACATTGTCATTTGCAGCAAATGCTACAGTATTGAGATTTCTTTAGTATTTTTAGGTACATTTTTAGGACTATTGTTTTAGTCTAAAAATATCTCCTTTGCATATTTAATACATCAAACATAAATAGGTATAGTCAGCTGTTAAAATAAATGAGGAATTAATCAAATTTCTTGGCCATAGCTTTGTAATGCATATAGAGATTAAATGTGTGTTATACATTTCCTGGTATCTGATATATGGAGAGGTATTATGTTGAAATATTGCAGGAAAATCCCCATCAAGAAAAAAAGGAATTGAAACTAGAATTTTATTTTTAGAAAAAGGAGAAGTTTAAGAGAACAAATGTTGTTCAGGCTCCCATCAGTCCTGAATCAATTTTTTTTTTGGAAGGGGAAGAAATCCCCAAGATTCCAGAAAACAAAGTTGGATTGACTGTTTCTACTACAACATTAAATGTGGAAACTGGCAATGAGAGCAGGTTATAAAAACACATGTGGTACCCCTTTTCTATACAGCTGAGACAACACCATTCTATTACTGTTTAATGGGCTAGTCTCCTTTCTATTTAAAGGCTATAGTGCTGTACAATTATTTAACAACATACTGGGCATTATATTGTAGTTTAACACAAGATTGCTAATAGCCCCTAAAATGTAATAAAAGGCATTAACTTTGTCTGTGTAGAGTAAACCATAGCAGTAAGATGTTTGCTTTTTAATAGGGACCAGTAAATACTACTAGCTGTGGTAGCTATTAAAGGAACAGTAGCACAAAATAGTGTTTTAAAGTAATGAAAATATAATGTAGTATTGCCCTGCACTGGTAACAGTGGTGTGTTTCTTTGCTTCAGAAACACTACTATAGTTTAAATAAATAAGCTGATGTGTAGCCATGGGGGCAGCCATTCAGAACTGGAAAAGGAGAAAAGGCACAGGTTACACAGCAGATAACCGATAAGCTCTGTAGTATACAATGGGATTCTACAAAGCTTATCTGTTATCTACTGTATATCCTGTATCTGAATGGCTGCCTTCATGGCTAACAGCATAAATACTGACACAGCCAGGCAATTATAAGCAGGTAAAACCTGCACGTTTATTCAGTGCAACACAGTAACGTTTTGGGGTGAACCCCTTCGTCAGACAAACTGGAAAGTGAGGCCAAATAACATTTAAAGGGTATGAAAAAATGCTTTGCTAATGTAGTTTCATTTCTTTTTTCTCTGAGATGATCACCTCTTGCCTCTTGTCCTTCTCCTTAGTTGGTTGATAATTGCGGATAGTGGACTTGTACTCATTTAACTGGGTTTTTACAGCTCTGCCAATTTGCCCCACACACGCCAACCCACCTGGGCATTTGATACAATACACAACATCAGAGCTATCACAATTAAACTAACCATGTATTTGTAATTTAGAACCTTTTTGGGGGTGGGTTACACTCCCCCCTAGGATAATCCCATTGCAATGTCCGCGATTATATCATGGGAATGTTCCCAATCTTTTTTGTTGGTATTTGTATTGGGGTTTCTTTTCCCTGGACTTAATCAATTCTCTGACAGTCCTAGATTTTCTGTAAGAAAATATAGGAAGCTCACAGAAAAGTTTGCCATATTTAAGAGGCAAGGGGTGATCATCTCAGAGAAAAAGAGAAAGGAAACTACATTAGCAAAGCATTTTTTTTTTTTTTTTCGAAAAAGGCCATAGGGTATCACAACTGCGTTGGCAAATACTTGAAAAAATTGAGAGTAGACCAGGCTGTGACAAGAAAAAATCCTTATTGCAATGTGAGTCATTTTGGATTTGGGCCCTTCAGTCTAGGGTACCGCGGGGGTTAAATGAGGAGTTTAATCTAACATGCTTTTTTGCTTGTTGTCATCTTTTTGCATTTTTCTGTTTTTTGTATTTTAAACTATTTGTTCTTTACTTACAGAAATGAATAACTGAATAGGAAATAACCAGGGATATTTTCTGCTCCTCAGTATGTTAGGGTAATGTAGTGCTTGTCTTGCATTTAAACTTGTTTGGCTGGCATATGTATAAAATAACGTTATTTGTATTTTGCATTTAAACTTGTTTGGCTGGCACATGTATAAAATAATGTTATTCGTATTTTGCATTTAAAGGAGAAGGAAAGTCACTTGGGGGTGCCAAAATGTTAGCAACCCCAAGTGACTTAAATCGCTTAGCTTTTACCCCGGGCTGGTGCCCCTGTACGGAGAGAACAGCACCAGCCCGGGGTAGCAGCAAACGCTTCCTTCTTCCTTGTTCACTGCGCGCGCATGCACAGTAGGGTGAAAAGCCAAACCCTGAACGGAGAAGTCGGTGTTTCACTCTACTGCGCATGCGCCTGTCCCAGACAGTAAGAGCAGCGCGAATAGGGAAGAAGGAATCGCTCGCTACAGGTACCCCGGGCTGGTGCTGTTTTCTCCTAACAGGGGCACCAGCCCGGGGTACAAGGTAAGCGATTTAAGTCACTTGGGGGTGTCTAAAATTTTGGCACCCCCAAGTGACTTAGACTTGTCCTTTAAACGTGTATGGCTGGCACATGTATAAAATAATGTTATTTGTATTTTGCACAGTGCTATTTAGTGTGGACTTTAGCTTGGACTTGGTGATGTCACATTCATACCCTTTAAATGTTATTTGGCCTCACTTTCCAGTTTGTCTGACGAAGGGGTTCACCCAGAAACGTTACTGTGTTGCACTAAATAAACGTGCAGGTTTTACCTGCTTATATTTAATTTGAAAATTATTGATTTTTTTCTCAGGTAACACAATTTAAGAAATAAGAAGTAAAGAGGAGATAGAAGAGTGGGAGGTAGGTGGGGGAGGGTTGGTCCATGCATAGTAATGTCTCTTTTATGGCTACACAGTTGATTTGTTCTTCTGCTTTTCTTTGGATGATGGGGCAGCTTTTGGCATTTGTTGGTTGTTAGTTGATCCTTGCTTTTGGTTGTGTTTTAGTTGGTTACGAGGGATTTTGTTTTCCTTGTTTGCCATATATGGTAGGTGATTTTGTCCCTGGATGTCGTTGGGGTGTGTTGTATGGCTAGTCTATCATAGGTAAGGTTGGAGTCCGTGAGGTGGATTAGTTCCTCCTTGGTTGGAATGGTGCTTGTTTTCCATAGGCGAGGTATTAGTAGTCTAGCTGAGGTGATGATATGGTGGCTGCTTGAAGCCATTGAGTTTGTGTGAATGTTGTGTTAATTTTCCCATTTTTGAATATGTGCTGGTTTTTCGTTGTTCGGTTGGGTTAGTAGTGTTTTGTATATTTTTGATAGTCCTCTTTTTTTCCCTGCTTTTCGTAGACAGTTTGCTGGTCTGATATGTTTTTTAAGTATGGGATGAGCAGGTATTTGTATAGGTCATGTTTTGGTAATTTGTATTCCATTTGCAGTTCTTCGTATGATTTCATTATGTCCGACATTAGTTGTGCTAAATGTTTAATGCCTAGTTGATCCCAATTGGAGGTGGATTGGTTAGGGATCATTGTTTCCAGCGTGCTAAGCGGAGAAAGTTTTGCTGGGAAGGTATGGATATGTTTATTGCTTTTTAGTTGGGTCCAGATTTTTAGGGCCGTAGTTGTTGTGTGGTAGCCATTTTTGGATTTTATTAGTTGTAGGGGTGACTTGGACCACATTAGTTGTTGTAAAGTAAATGGTTGTATTTTTTCCTGTTCTATTTGCAGCCAGTGTTTATGGCTGGGGGGGAGGTTTTACCCGCTTATATTTTCCTTGCTGTGCCAGTACCTATGCTGTTCGAGATTGGATTGGAGGGTGCTGTTCCCTCTTGATACCGGGCACCAGGCTAAAGTTTTTTCTTTTGGAGGAGCCAGGGTGTGCTGGTGAGTTTTTTCTTTATCCACATTTCTGCCTTTCATGGCTATACAGCAGCTTGTTTATATAAACTATAGTTAGGTTTCTGAAGCAAACACACTTGTTCTACCAGTGCAGAACAACAGTACATTATATTGTCATTCCTTTAAAACACTTTTATTTTAAGGCATTACTGTTCCTTTAAGTGCCTATAAAATGTATTCAACCTGTTGGAAGTTATCATGCTTCATTTTTATAGAACATGCTTTGTTTAGGTAGCACCTTCCTCTTTAAAGGAACAGTAACACCAAAAAATGAAAGTGTATAAAACTAACTAAAATATGATGTGCTGCTCCCCTGCACTGGTAAAAGTTGTGTGTTTACTTCAGAAAGTCTACTATAATTTATATAAATAATCTGCTGTGTAGCCATGGGGGCAGCCATTCAAAGGAGAAAAGGCACAGGCACATAGCAGATAACAGATAAAACTCTATTGTATTCTACAGAGCTTATCTGTTATCTACTATGTAACCTGTGCCTTTTCTCCTTTTTTCCAGCTTGAATGGCTGCCCCCATGGCTACACAGCAGCTTATTATATAAATTATAGTAGTGTTACTGTAGCAAACACACCAATTTTACCAGTGCAGGGCAACAGTACATTATATTTTTATTACTTTAAAGCTCTTTTATTTTTTGGTGTTACTGTTCCTTTAAGGGCAATACAGAAAGTAGGGTATTTTACATATTTCTGTAATTAAGCTTGATTGCTGCTTGTAAAGTGGTTTACGCTCATTCTTATGGGTTAAAAGGTATTTTCAGACTATGGGCGTGATGTAATAAAGGGCACAAATTATGCCCAGGAGCTGTAGCAACCAATCAGCAGGTTGCATTCACTGATCACTTGTTTAAAAGCAAACATATTATTGGTTGCTATGGATTACTGCACCTGGGCAAACTTAGTGCCTTTTACTACATATGGGCATATGTGTCAGCTGCAGGAGAGGCAATCTTCTGTAATGTGGATATATTTGGATTCGGTAAAGTTTCCCGATGTTTAATTAAAATTTAACTCCATATATGTTTAGAATCCAATTAATTGGTATTTAGTGCATTTTGAGAGGAGTGAGAGGATAATGACTTTAGGCACATATTCTGCCATTTACATTAACAATAGTAAACTATTAAAAAAACAGCCTTGGAAGATGAGCTTGAGAGCTGGAGGATTGATTACATTGACTAAAAATACAATTTTTATCCAAGGACAGAGCTTGCTGAAGGTGCCACAATGACTGTTGTGTCCTGAATGTTTTACTAAAAAGAGAAGCAGAAGCCTTTAACCTGCAGTTCTAAATAAATGGTTTGTTCACTGAACCAATACAAAGCAAACATTTCCCCCGAGTCAAGTGGAAAGTGGACCCCAGCAAATATGGATAAGGAAGGAAGCTGCTAGTCATATGAGATTGCACAGACAGAAGTTGGAGACAGTTCAGACTAAAATCATACATGAGCAGTGGGGGAAGGAACCATCAGAAACTGATATCCTAATCAGAAACTGTAGCTCATCTCTGGTTATGAGAAATCTCTATCTGAACAGCTCAGTAAGGGAAAAACAATTAGTGTTTTCTCAGCAGAGGAGAATTAAGCAGTAACAGGAAGTAAAGATATGACTGTAGCAGCAGATAGCTGCTGCCGTTTTGACTGCAAAATACTGTATACTGTAAAATAAAAGCAGCTGCATTTTTGCACTTAAGTTGCTACCTGACAAACACTGAAAAACCACATGCATACAATTTTTTGAATGTCACATGTTGAATGGAGAAATAGGAATGGGGATGGGTTGTAAGTATGTCCAATCAGGGCTTCACATAAGCATCTGCCATTTTTTATGTTGGAGTTTCCCTTACAAATAGTGGATGCTTTAAGGCCCAGGTCTAGACCTGGACAAAAACAGGAAGTATGCTGATACCTGAGATCAAGGGTCATGGCACAAACATTAGTCAAGGCTGTGTAATATAGTTTCAGTTACTTTCCCTATCTATCTGCAGCTGGTGTACCTAGATGTTACTGGGCCCCACACATTTGTACATGGAATATTTTGCAATAATTCAAATATGCAGAATATTAAGTAAAAGGGCAGGATGTGATAAGTGTGGCTAATCCTTAAATAAGACAGCAGTTTTACTGTTGTGAAATAGCTATATTTGTACGTAACTTAGGGGATGGCTGCTTTTGAGACTTTTGACTGGGAAACACGTTGTGTAAGGGAGGAAACAGATAGTGATAAACCATCTGAGTGTCAGTATGGACTGCCGGATATTTCTGTAGATTGATAGTTGGGTAATCAGCAGATGGACAGCTGTTGTGTAAATATAGTTATAGCCAATAGTGTCCCTCCCTGTAGTACCAGGGGGAAGCAGACCCTGCAACTACTGGAGGGTCCAAGGGTAGGAGGTCCAGTGGGGCCCTGACTGATGAGCACTTCTCATATATGCTGGAAAGAATTCATCATCTAAAGATTTTGTGAGCCCTGAAATTATATTATTATATAATAACTATTGAGAGTTACTTCTGTTAATTTATTTTATATATTTTAACCCATCAAATGACTTAAAAACAAGCTACATTTATTGATAGATTTTGTATTCTACCACTAAGTGGACAACGTTGTGAAAGCTAGATAACATTACTGCAAAGGCTCCACACCTGGCGTCACACCTGACCTACAGTCCACTTCTCGGATCCGCTCTCATTCGCAACGACATTTAGCTGCACTGAAAGGTACAGATTCGCCTTAGTGCAGCTACATGGAGTTGAGATTGACCTGAAAATGCCGGCTTTTGCATTTTTCAAGCTGATCTTCAGGTCCTGGATCATGGGTCAATGTTGAGGGGTTTGACCCAGACAACTGAGCAAGGGGAGTCAAAATCTACATCTATCCACTTGGCGGATAGATGGTGGTATAACAAACAATGTTTGTTCTGATTCCTGTTGACAGGGCTAATGTAGCTTTTTCCAGGACTAACTGATTACGCGGTTGATGATGAAATATAATTTTTAAGATAGGATAGTTAGTCTTCCCCATAGTAACATGCAATGAAGTAAATGGGGAAAACTTTTGATCACCCTGGGAACATAGCCAGGGAGTGTGCCATTGGAGGGAAGCTTAGTGGATGGGATTGGCTGAAGCGGGGGAGCAGGAATGCTGTAGCTGGTTGTGGGGTTGCCAGGGTGATCAGTTTCAGCTTAGCTAAGGAAGTGTCAGGACGTGTCTACACATCACTACAGCAGCGCTGAAACTGACAACAACTATGGACGGCTTGTTTCAGTGGCTGAGGAGTGTGGCGGAGAAGAAGGGGGAGGAGAGGCTGCAACTCGAGGCATGGGGGAGCCAGGAGCGGGTCGACGAGGTACCTGTCTGGAGGGCCCGGAGGTTGCAGCCACCGGACCGTTTGAGTCCTTCCCCCCCTCACAGGGTGAACCGGAGACGCAGGAGTCCTTCCCCGATGCCGAGGAGCGGTTGCCATGGCGACGGGAGGCGCGTCGCAGAGAGGGTCTACTACCAGGTCGGGTGAGTTCGCCAGTGCAGGACCATTACAGCCTGTCAGCATGTATGGGGCCAGAGCCGGAGGAGGCCAGGACCGCGGCCTACAGGCCAAGAGGGGGCGAAGTGGTGACACGCCAGCAGTGCAACTGGGACAGGGGGGAGAAAGGGGGGTCAGCGAGGACGTACTGCAGGGTTCAGCACAGCCAGCAGTGTGAGGGTTGGACCGGAAGCAATGGAGTCTGGGGGCCCGTCGGTCCAGCACTCCAGGGAAGGGTCTTTTCCCCCGGGACGGCAGCAGGACATGGAAGGGGGGGAGGGGGGCCCGCCTTGTTTGCTACTCAGGGTTGAGGTCACCTCACAGGAACGGCTCCAAGGGCTGGGTAATGCACCTGCGGCTGGTCAGGCGGGGCAGGACCAGCAGAACGGAGCAGCCACATATTCCCAGTCCCCAGGTATTAACCCTATGGGGGGCTGATAACAGGGAGGGAATTGATGTGTTCCTTGTTTCAGGGCGGCGTGGGAGCGAGGGACCAGGACAGGAGACACGGCCGCATGGCTCTTTGTTGGATTCTGATCAAACGGCAGCACGGAGGGCAGCTTCTGTGCAGCCTGTGGGTGAGCAGCAAATATACGTTCATAAGGCACAATCTAATGCTTTTAACCAAGATATGTTCCAAGGTTTTATGTTGGGTTTACGAGAATTTATGGGAAAATGGGAGGCAGGTTCAGGGCAGTCAGCGCCACAAAGCGCCTGGGCGGATGCAGAAAAAGGGGTCACTGGGCGGAGCCAACCAATAGTTGCAGGGGTCAGGACAGGGGAAGTAATGGGGCCTGCTCAGGAGGCTATTACAGTGGCAGGGAGAGATATGGTAGCCCCTTCTGTGCCAGCGGATAGCGGCAAGGATGCCAGGGGGAGAAAGAAAGCAGAGCATATTTCAGATGCGACTAAGAGTCAGACTTATGTGTGTTTTGAGGGCCCGTTAGGAACACATTTGAAGTCAGAGGGTAAGAGAGAAGGTACAGAAGGGTGAATATGTGGACATTTTCACATTATTACCACTGGAGCGTTTTAATTTGGACAAATGGGAGAAAGGTAAGGAGCACAGGAAGGAGGAGGACGAGGATAGGAGGCGTTTTAGATTGATTCCCCGAACGTTTGTAAATTGGTTGCAAGCCTTCTGCATCTTCGCTAGTTTGGTGAGTGAAAAATTTCCGGAGTATTGTAGTGGGTTATTCTGCTATTTGGACTCCATCCTGGAAGCTCATCGGGTGTATGGGGGGGGGTTAGCATGGCTCAGATATGATGAGCAGTTTAGGCAGCGTATGTCAGTAAGGCCTTCTATTAAGTGGGATCATAAGGATATTGGGCTGTGGTTACGGCTCGTGAATAGTAGTGGGGCTAAGGCGGGGCAAAGTGGCGCATCATCTATCTATAGCTCCGCTAATGCTACAGCTCAGTCATCCTTTCATGGCGGCGCTGCCGGGCAGGGTCAGTCCGGAGCAACGGTGGGACCAAAAAAAGGGTTTTGCTTTGCCTTCAATGAGGGGCAGTGCAAATGGGGTGCCAGCTGTAAATTTCGGCACGAGTGTTCGGGCTGTGGGGGATCTCACCCCTTCACTAGATGTTTTAAAAAGGGTAAGTTCTCAGGCAAGCCAGCTGATTCAAAAGGGGAGGACCACGGTGAGCATCGCAGGGATGGCTAAATGAGTATCCGAGGAGAGATCAGGCAGCTTTCTCGGCAACCGGTTTTAGGGAGGGGTTTAGGATTAGGGTTTCAGTTCTCTTCGTAACTTAAAGTCCGTGAAAGAATACCTGTCTTTTGTGGCTCAAAAATTGGAAAAGGAGGTAAACTTGGGTAGGATGTCTGGGCCATTTAGGGAACCCCCCTTGCAGGGTCTCCGGGTATCTCCTTTGGGGGTGGTCCCAAAGAAGGAGCCGGGTAAGTACCGGCTCATGCAGCACTTATCATATCCAAGGGGGTGCTCTGTAAACGATAGGATAGCCGAGGAATTATGTTCTGTGTCCTATGTATCTTTTGATGCAGTGGTGCAGATGGTCAAGGCTATCAGAAAGGGCGCGTTGATGGGAAAAACGGACATTGAGGCGGCCTTTCGACTTCTGCCCGTGCATCCTGATTGTGTTCATCTGTTGGGCTGCTACTTCCAAGGGGGATACTATGTGGATCGATGTTTGCCCATGGGGTGTTCCATTTCGTGTGCGTACTTTGAAACTTTTAGTACCTTCTTGGAATGGGTGGTAAGAACGGTATCGGGATTTCCTTAAATAGTCCATTACCTTGATGATTTTCTGTGTGCAGGACCGAGGGAATCAGGCACATGCAGGGTGATACTGGAGGCTATGCAGGGGATGTTCACTGTCATGGGCCCTCGCCGCTCCTTACCTGCTCCAAGCGTGCGGAGGCTTCCTCCTTCCCAGCGCTGCGAATCCAAGATGGCGGTGCCCAGGACTCCACGTGGGCGCAGGGACGCCGGCGCGTTGACGTCACGCGCTATGGCGCCAAATTCAAAAATAAAAGGACGCCAGAGACCCAGGTTCAATGCCCGAGTATAGCTCAATATTCCTATTGTGTTTCTGGGTCTCTAATTGTCTGCTCTGCTTTCCTGTGGCCGTACCATTGCCTGTTCCTGACCTTGAACCTTGCTGCCTGCCTCAAGTGACCTTTGCCTGAACCTGACCTCTCTTTTGGATTGCCCCGCATCTGTACTTCGCTCGGACTCGCTGGAAGAGGCCTTCCTCCTTGATCCTGACTACACCCTCCCTGTGGGTGCCGAAGGCCCCCGCTGACAGTTCACCAAGTCTGGGGTTCCATTGGCGCATGAGAACACGGAGGGTCCAACAACATGCTTAAAGGTTCTGGGTATTAAGCTTGATTCCGAACGGCAGGAGTGCAGGCTGCCAGCGGACATGGTTTCGGATTTGCGTACGGTTATCGAAAGGGCTGTAGCGGCCAAAAAAGTGACGTTAAAACAATTGCAGTCACTGTTAGGAAAACTTAATTTTGCGTGCAGAGTCATTCCTATGGGGTTTAACTTGCAACTTAGTGTTTATTGAGTTATTTCTGGTGTCGGTAGTCCTTTGGGGTGACAGCCTCCGGGACAAGGCAGTCACCTTCCATTCGGATAATATGGGAGTAGTGCAATGTGTCAATAGCCTTACAGCAAATTCGACTCCAGTTATTGGGCTACTTAGGCAGTTGGTGTTTGTATACCTTGAAAGGAAGATCTGTTTTCGGGCTAGGCATGTCCCGGGAGTTCAAAACGAGATTGCTGATGCCCTATCTTGTTTTCAGATGGAGCGCTTCCGAGCTTTGGCACGATATGCAGACAAGGTGGGACTGACCTGTCCGGAGCATCTTTGGCAGCTCGGAACGAGCAGATCTTGAATCTGGTTTCCAGGTCCGTGGCTCCAGCCACGTGGGCCTTTTACAAAAAGGTTTGGGGGGAGTGGACCAACTTTGTAGGTGTAAGTGGGGGGAATTTTAGGGATGCGGATTCAGGGGATATGGTTCTCGATTTCATTTGTCAAGGGTTGGAAAATGGGTGGCCTATTTCCGGGTTGAACAAGAAACTGTCAGGCCTCGCATTTGGGTTTAAATTACAAGGCCTACGGGACGCGACTAAGGATTTTGTAGTCCGCCAAGTTATGAAGGGTCTGCGCAGGGGGAAAAGGGCAACGGATGTAAGGAGGCCCATGTCGTTCCAACTGTTGCGTGATTTGTTTGTTTGTTTGAAATCTATTTGTGCATCGGGTTATGAGGCAAGGCTGTTTCAAGCTGCGTTTTCTTTTGCATTTTATGGCGCACTGAGGATTAGTGAATTGGTGAGTAAGAACCGGGCGGGCAGGGAAGGAATTCAGTGCAGTGATGTGCGGGTATGCCAAGAAAGGGTTTTCCTCTATGTAAGCCATTCAAAAACGGACCAGGAGGGCCGGGGCTTTCAATTTTCACTCAATGCTATTCCTGGGGACGGGACTTGCCCTGTGCACTGTGTAAGGGATTTTGTTAGCGTGAGACCAAACATGGGGGGCCCATTGTTAGTCCACGAGAACGGTACAGCATTGTCTCGTTTTCAGTTTCTGGCAGTCTTTAGGAAGTGTCTGAAGGTTTTGGGTTTGAACGAAAAGGAATTCGGAACCCACTCGTTCAGGATTGGGGCTGCAACGGAAACAGCACGTTGCGGTCTCCTGGAGGAGACGATTAAGCGTATTGGGCGTTGGGAGTCTAAGAGATATCAGTCTTATGTTAGTTTGCACCAAATGGATTATTTAAAAAAAAAACAACCTTTCTTCAGTTATGGGTTGTTATAGCAGGGGGCAGGCTGGACGGCGGGAGAACGGAAGGCCGCTCGGGTTTTCGAGGGAGGTTATGGAGGTTCGTTGGTTAGGAGAGAGGGGCATGACTTGGGACAGGTTGGTACGCAAGGTTAGTGATCAACTGGAGTTTGGCTTTATACCTAGAATAGTGGTTCTGCACCTCGGGGGGAATGATCTCGGGGTCCGCCCTATGCGAGACCTTATTAAGGATATGAAGCATGACGTGTTGGAGATTTTGAAGTTAATTGAAGGGGTGATTCTGGTGTGGTCTGAAATGGTACCACGGTTATTTTGGAGAAGCACGCGTTCTCAGGAAGCTATAGGCAGAGTCAGAGTGAAGGTGAACGTGGAAATGAGCAAGTTTGTTCGGCTGCATGATGGGGTGGTAGTTAGGCATTGGTTCTTGGAATCAGAGCCCGGCGTTTTTGCTTCGGACGGGGTGCATCTGAATGATGTTGGTTACGATATTTAGAACAACGCTATTGGTGAAGGGGTGGAGCAGGCCTATTCTTTGTGGTCGAGGATGTGTCACTAAGGGAGTTAGGAATGCATCCCTGTGGCAGTGGGGTCCTTGGCAATGCGGGCAAGTGGTGGAAAATGCAGCCAGCCATACCGGGTAAAGGCTTGCTTTGTTTGGTAGCTGGAGCCCCTGTGTACCCATAGGGGCCAGGATGATTGCGGCATATGGCAGGTACGGGCTCACAGTGGTGATGGTGGTGTTGGGATTTTGGTACTTCAGGGTTTGGAAGGGAGCGTCCTATTGCCAAGGACCAACCTAGTTGAGCTCAGGGATGTTCTCATATTTATATGTTTACTTTTGGGTTAATGTATGCAAATTGTAATGTTATTTATGCAAACATTCTTTCAGGTTAAGATGAATTGTTGGTGAATTTTAAATGTGAACGTTTAATAAAGCTGTGGCCTGCTCCACATCCAACAAATCGAATTTGGTGTGTTGTGTGTTTTATTTGGGTTGGGATGAAGGAGTGCCGGAAGGTAAGTATGGCGGCGAGATGGTAAGTTGACTATGGGGTGATCAAGCATGCTCAATAGTTTCAGATAGGAGCTGACGGACAGCGAGAAACAAGGAAAAAGTTAGTCTGAAGAGAGTCCCTGCACAACCCCACCCAGCTTGGTGAAGTCATTTTTTTGGCATAAAAAAAACCCTTTTTTCCCATGGCAGTCTGTTTTGCAACACCACTCAATGGCGCAGGGGGACTGTATATCCCTTTTCTCTGTGGGTTGTGAGGCTGTGCAGTCAGGGGAAACTGTGAGCCTCCAACTCTTATATGAATTACTGAGGTGCGGGAGGGATGTAATTAATCCTTTAAATTCTTTTTTCAGAATATAATCTGATGATTTGCCTTTGATAGGTATGCCCTTGACATTAAGAAATACTTTTTTCATGCAAGTGGGCTAAGAGGCCATTTCCTTTTAAAAGAATACAAGTTCAGCAGGATTAACTCTCAAAGGAAACTCCACACATGAATGAAATGAGTCACAGGGAAGCCAAAGTCCAAACTAAGTTCACATCATTTAGTATCTGAGAAAGGTCCCATTTGCTCAGCTGCAGCAAATATTCCCTTGCAACATTCATATCTATATTTATGCAGGCAGGAAAGAGTTCTGCTCAGTTTATATATTCACAGGATTTAATTATTTTGTACCTACCAAAGCCACACATCTGTATATGCAGCCTTTTACTTATTAAAGGGGATTCTGCATCCAAATGTTATTTTTAATAATTATACGTAAAGGTAATGCTAAGAAGCTTACCAATGTATCATTTACATCTCAACTGTTTTTAGTTTTATTTGTACATTTAATTGCTGTATTTGTCTATCCCTTCTGCAATGCTGAATATGACTCTTGAAACAAAATGTAACAGAAACCTGTTTTCTATGTACAGGTATGGGATCCCTTATCCGGAAACCCATTATCCAGAAAGCTCCGAATTACGGAAAGCCCATCTCCGATAGACTCCATTTTAATCAAGTAATTCAGAATTTTAAAACTGATTTCCTTTTTCTCTGTAATAATAAAACAGAACCTTGTAATTGATCCCAACTAAGATATAAATAATCCTTATTGGATGCAAAACAACCCTATTGGGTTTAATTAATGTTTTATTGATTTTTTATTAGACTTAAGGTATGGAGATCCAAATTACGGAAAGACCCCTTATCCGGAATACCCTTGGTCCCGAGCATTCTGGATAACGGGTCCTATACCTGTATAGCCAAGAGGAAAAAAAGCAAAAAACATCAGATAACTCTTCTTTACTTTTTTCTCCTTCTTTTCAATAGAAACCTTTCCTCATCTTCTGTCTTTTTAATCAGAATTGACCAGCAGATGTCACTGTTTTTTATGTTTCATTACAGGAACAATTTAAACATGTCCTACAATTGGAATTTGAATATCAGTTCAAATATGAAAGGGCTTTATAGTTGTATTAGATTTTTGAGCAAAATTCCTCAAAACTTGAGTTTATGTTCTTTGGTGATATAAATCATCCACAGGACTCCTCACTGCTTCTAATATACATTTCCACAACTGAGTAAATAGTAGGAGGAACATACTTACTCTTGCTCTAAAGACACCAGGTAGCAGTATGCAAAGCTCCTGAATTGGTGATAGTATCCATTTGCTTCAGAGGATTAGTAGCAATATGAATATATAAATATTTCTAAGAATGAATTGCCTATGGGCTGTTATGTAGGACAGTATCTGTGGTCCACTGATCCAAGAGGCTATGCCTGCACTTAGATACATTATTTCTCAAACTTAATTAAATTTGGCAGAGAGTCCAGAAACTTAACAAGCCCCACCTGCACTGAGATGCAATTGGAACTAATAAGCTAAACAGGTCTCTTGGGGGAACTGAGACTTGCAGCTAAATGGGTAAGTTCATCTTTTTAGCAAAACTGTAATAACACATAAAACGTCCCCCAAACCCCCAGAAATGTGTTCAAACTTTAAATAAACTGCCAAATTTAGTAAAATGAGAGTTGTATTTAGGGGTTGTGGTTGCAAAAATGGGCAAGGTTTTTTTTGCTTGGTGGAGGCTTGCTGTCAACATTTTAGATTTATGGCACAACAACACTATGTACCTGTGGCAGTTCACAAAAACCTAAATAAAACACTTTCCCCTCTTTCATTTTCATTGTTATATGATATCCAATAAATATTCCTTAAAGTATTAAGGTCTATTGCAGGTCTATAAGTACCCACCTTGGCTAGAGGAGTATCAACTGTAGTCACTAAAAGAAAAGGTTTGATTGGTTTGAGACAGCTTTATTACCCGCAGTTATGTGCACTAAATGTGGAAAAAAAATTGTAGATATAGACACTTGAGAGGGAGACTTGTGAAAATGTGAGATTAGCGTTCACAGCAGAAAAATTCAGCTACTTTCTATTCATCTCTATGGGATTTTTATAAGTGTATTTATCAATGGGTGAAAGTTCACCATTTTCTAAATACACTTCTAAAAATCCCATAGAAATCAATAGAAAGTGGATGATTTAAAAAAAATCTGCTTATTGAGTGTATGTAAAACCACTTCAGTATATATGAGTCAGTTCTTGTAGCTTTCTTTACAGTTTCTTTACAGCTTTCAGTACATAAGTATAAATGTAGTTTTGTGGATTCATTTTAGAATATAGTTTTATGCTAAATTATTAATCTCATACATTAGATTTTCACCTGTCCTTTAGGAGTTACACCTGTCTTTGCACCTTGTATCCGCCAATACTGCACACAGGAGGGACAGGATATGGGTGTGTTTCATCTTGCATATTTTATCCTGGGGCTGGGGAGCCTGGGGCCCAACAGGAGTGTGACTTTGAGGGCCCTCCTTGAGATCTGAAGGTCTCTCCTCCTGGCATCTAAGCTAGCACTGCACCCCACTTCCTTTTGGGCCCTGTGATCGGGTCTGCTCGGGGTAGAGGGGAAGACCCAGCCCAAGTGGGAGAGCGGGCCTGATCCAGCAAGGCCCCTGGGTTTTTCCTGGTATCCCGCCGGCCCAGTCCGACATTGGTCATTTATGATGCATAAAGAAAAAGAGGGATTCATGTTTCAGAATCCATCACTTCACAATGGCACAAAGTGAGGGAAGCACTGTATTACACATTTATACATATATATATATATAAACAATATACTTATATTAATGGTATCATGGCTTACATAAAACAATAAGGGATGAGCAAATACAGATTGAAGGTGAAATTTGCATTTTTGCAAGTGGCAAAAATTTTAACTGTGCTAGAATTTTGCCATATGTTTTGTTTTTTTCAGAAAATAAACACATTTTGTGTTACGTTGGGGGAAAAAAATTAGAATAATGCCCTTTGACTTCAATGTAAAAAACAAATTGCGACAAAAAGAAAAATTCATTGATTTGCCATTATGTAATTTTTCCACAGTTTTGCAATTTTTTTTTACTCGTTACTAAAACAAAAGATTTTTAGTTACTGGTTATGGATGATAATTTCCACTAGTGTAGAAACCAATTATACCTAAAGTAGTAGTGGAGAGATAATTGTAACCAAAGTAATATGGAATATAACAATTGTAACCAGTCTGTTGTGTAATACACTTCTTCTAACACTAGATGTCTGCATAACTGCATGCTTTCTAAATCAAGGTTTGACTTGTAACACCATTCAGTACTTCTGTCCTTAGACTATTCAAAATGACAAAATATGTACCAATTTAAATCCCCTTTGTATAATAATATTCAATTATATATTTCCAGAGTTTATTGAAAAACATCAAAGGATAAGGAAAGACTACATTACTGGGGGGTGCCAAAATGTTAGGCACCCGCAGTGACATTAATTGCTTAAAGGAGAAGGAAAGGCTAATAAAGAGTTAATCTCAAGCTGCAGGCATACCTTCAGTTGTCTCAATAGTGCCCTTAAGTTTCCCCATATTTCACCTGTTCAGAAGATCAGAAGCCAAACAGGAAGAAAAAACGCTGAACTGGGTAGAGAAAATTCCCATAATGCAACGCTCCTGCACTGACAATTTGGCCAGATCCATAGCGTGCACATGCGCACACAGCAGGAGCGTCTGGTTGCCATGGCGATGGCGCCGACAGGAGAGCGAGAAGCGAGTGTAGGAGGATGAGTGACAGCGGTGAGCAGGTGGCGGCGGCTATACAGAACTCTGCAAAACTCGGGTGGGGTTGTGGCAGGTGAGTGGTGAACGTGGGGGGTGGCGGCGGCTATACAAAACTCGGCAAAACTCGGGGGTTGTGGCAGGTGAACGGGGCGGGGGTGCCGGCGGCTACTTAAAACTCGGGGGGGTTTGTGGCAGGTGAGCGGTGAACGGGGGGGGGTTGCCGGCGGCTATACAAAACTCTGCAAAACTCGGTGGGGTTTGTGGCAGGTGAGCAGTGAACGGGGGGGGGGGCGGAGGATGTGTATTGTGTCATGTGTAAACTCTGTGACAGACATGCAGAGCCGGCAAGTACGGGGCAAACATATGTGTCAGGTAAACATGAAGGGAGGGGTTTGTGAGCAGGTGTGGGGATCGGAGTGGGGGCTGGCTTGTGCTTTTCAGCAATAGCCCACACAGACATGCTGGACAAGATGGCGGCACCGTTCACTGAAACAAGTACCGTATATACTCGAGTATAAGCCGAGTTTTTCAGCACCAATAATGTGCTCAAAAAGGGACCCTCGGCTAATACTCGAGTATATACGGTAATTACGATCTGCGCTCCCGGCTGTGCGCTCGCACCCCCCCATGGACGTATGTTCGGGCCTGCGAGCGTGCGCTCGCGCACACTAAACCCTAAGCACTAAATGTGTGAGCAGGTAAACAACTCCTTATTCAAGTGCAGTAAATTCTTATAGCACAGTAGATTTAAAGTGATATGCATTGCCTTCTTAACAGAGTCAATTAGAGTCCTTATAGCAAACCCATGGCTTAATTTTCCTCCAAACTCTTATAACTTGAAAAGTTCAGTCCCATGTGCCAATGATCTTTCAAACACAAAAATCAACAAAATTTCCTAATGCAAGCCAGCGACTTAAATTGTCTCTTAAAGATGAATTAAAGCCTAACTAAAGAAGTAGGGCAGAAATGTTGTACATTATGTTTTGGGCTTCTGTACCCAAAGCAGCCACAGCCCTTTAGCATGTCACTTTCATGAGCAAAGGGGCCAACTCACAATATATTGCATATATAGAATAGAAATCTCACAATATAAGGCTGATTAGTTATTTACCAATATATTTTTGTTTTTAATGGCTTAACAAGGCTTATGATGCATATGTAGTTTGTGTTGCTATGGCTAAAGCTAAAAAAAAGATTGAGAAGCTCTCTCTTTCAACCCAGGAGCAAGAATAAAAAGGGATGTTTCTCAAAAAATTTGAGACATTCCAGTTTTTTATTCATACAAGTTTTTCTTATAAATAAATAAGCGAGGATTTGATATATGAGTTTATTTGTTCTTGAAGAACAAATTTGAAAATTGATAATTAAGCCCATGATTGTGTCATATATATATGGAAACATGTACATGCCAATACCGGTACAATAGGCCATTAAAATGTATTTTAGAACACAATAATGGGCAAAGTTAATTAAGCAAAAAAAGTTTAACTTATCTCCAGGGATGCTATGAGAAATGAAATTGTGATTCTAGTTTGCTGTGCCAGAGTACAAGCAAGAGAACTAACTTCAAATCTAAAAATGAAAGAGAAAGTTGATATTGGAACCAGAAGTGAAATACGACATAAGGTGACAGCAAAATAGAAAAGGGAAGAGGGGCTGTTGTGATACAAGCCATGTGAGGGTTAACTAGAACAAGGCAGTTTATGCAAAAAAAGAACAAAGGAAATCAAAACTTTAACAATTTTTTTATTTAGGGGCTGAACCAGTCAGCCCTATCCTAAAAAATGTACAAGCTTGCAGGGGTGGTATGTATAGGACCAGCATTTTATGAAAGAAGAACATATTTTATCATTGTTCTAGTATATTCAAATAAACAGTTGGGTTTGTTGTATTGAAGGAAAACTATACCCCTGAACAATAGGTCTCTATAAAGTATACTACAAAAAACAGCTATATGTAAAACCCTGCTTCATCTAAATAAGCCTTTTTGTGAAAATATACTTTTTTTATTACTATGTGCTAATGGGTCATCCTAAATAGAAAAGTACTAAGGGCTGCTCCCTGGGTTCATTCAATTCATGGTGCACACAAACAAGCCAAGGCACAAAGTTCTGTCTTTTACTTCCACCCTTCTTCCTGTTACGGTTAAAGCAAAACAATTTGGTAACATTATTTAATATGCCACTTATTATGAAAATATTGTAATAAGCAAATATGATATATTATAAAGGTAAAACTAAAGGTAAGATTTCTGTACGTCTGCAGAAATCATATAACTCTAGCTGAGTACTGCTAGAGATGACATCCTCTTACATTCATATTTGGCCAAGTGTCTTAGAGTTAGGGGCACATTTACTAATCCACGAACGTCCGAAAAGCGTCCAAATGCGTTTTTTTTTTTGCAATGATCGGTATTTTGCGATTTTTTTCGTAAATTGTCGCGACTTTTTCGTAGCCGTTACGACTTTTCCGTAAATTGTCGCGACTTTTTCGTAGCGTTATGACTTGCGCGAATTGACGCGACTTTTTCGTAGCTGTTGCGCCTAGTACGAAAGTTTCGGATTCATTCAAACTTCAGTATCATGACTTTCCTTGGGCCAGGTTGGAGCTGCAGGGTGCCATTGAGTCCTATGGGAGGCTTCCAAAATCATGCAAAGTCTGAAAGGTTTGCCTGCCGTTTACGAGCGCTCAATACGAAAAAGTCGCGACAATATACGAGCAAATCGTAACGGCTACGAAAAAGTCGCAACAATTCATGCAAGCCGTAACGGCTACGAAAAAGTCGTAACGGCGACGGAAAAATCGCAAAAAATACAAAAAAGTCGCAAAATGTTCGTTTCCAATCCGAATTTTTCCCATTTGGATTTGTGGATTAGTAAATGTGCCCCTTAGTGTCCTGAGAAAGAATGCCTGTTGTTTGAGCATACCGCAAGCCTTAGAATACTGATGTGTCTGGTACTTTTACCACTATGAAAAATGTAATGTAATAAAAGTTAGAATTTGCAAGGAAAATTTACTGTAACACTTCCCTAAGTGTACTAAAAATCTATGTAAATATTAAATAAACCCAGTAGGATTGTTTTGCCTCCAATATGGATTAATTATATCTTAGCTACTGTTTTATTATTACAGAGAAAAAGAAAAAATGGAGTCCATGAAAGACAGCCTTCCAGTTCTTTCTGGATAGTGGGTTTCCGGATAATGGATACCATATCTGTATAAATTATACTGTGCATACTGTCATGTTTGCAGAGTATATAACATAAAGCACACAACATAAAGCAAATGTTGGTGTGCATGACTTTATTCTGTTGCAGGGTAGCTAGGTACACTATGGGCAAAAAACATTGTTTTGTACTGTACTAGTCACCTTCCACTCTTTAGTAAATGATCCCTTTTTACTTTCTTTTCCAGCCCTACTTCCTTGTGATATTGTATGTTTAGTTTGCTATTAAAAATTATACCCAGGAAAAGCCTACAATATATTGCTTCCCCCTTTTAAATAAGAAATTTCACTAGTCATCTGACCGGCTTTCTCAATTCTGAAACAAAAAAAGAGTAACAAAAAAAGTCATATGCTTCAAAAAAGTCTACGGTAGCTGCATTTTGCAAATTTTTGTGAATTTTTCAGTGAAATGAAACAGATTCGCTCATCACTAGTATAAATTAATGTCACTAGGGTAAAAACAATTTATGCTCCATTTAATGCCATTTTATACCCAGTCGTTTTAAAAAGCAGGATAAAACAAAATGCGTTGATTAAAACCTAAAAATACCAAAAATACAGGGTGCAGGTGCACCTTGATATATAAGCTCAAACTTTCATCTTGTTAAAGTCTATAGTTCATATTATTAACCCTCCCACATTTTTCATGGTAGTGAAGAATGTGCTTTTAGTACACTGGTGGCAAATGAATATTTCTCCAGTATTATTGCTGCATATGTTTGTGCTTATCCATTCATTTCATTGAGAGTTTAGTCTTTAGATATTTCTTCCATTGTGTGTTCAGCGTTGGCAGCATCAGGAACCACAGACTTCTGCATTAAGATTGTTCTTAGAATATGAATGTAGGCTTCTTTAAACTTTTTTATTTTGAAAGCATAGATGATTGGGTTCATTGCAGAATTGGCATGGGACAATAATATAAAAAGAAATATTGTAGGCTGATATAGGCCAAGCTTTTTCACATTTGGGTTGTAGAACTGTACACAGTTCAAAATGGCCAGTGGTAACCAACTTAATGCAAAAAGCAATAAGACCAGTGCTAGGGATTTTGCAGTCTTGTATTCTTTGCCATAAAACACTCCTCTCCTCAGGTAATTTGAATTACTTTGGTTCAGTTGCTTTTTTATAAGATAGAAAATTTCAATGTACAAAATCAGCATGATCATCAATGGAAGATAGACCCATCCGAAAATATTAAAGTAAACCATGTATTCCATACTCATGACATTTTCAAATGTGCAGTTCAGGTAATGCTGGTGTTCTTCTTTGAGGCTGGACCTGTTGTTCCATCCAAACATTGGCACCATACCCACCAGAAAAGATATTATCCAGACAATGCAAATAGAAAAGCAGATTCTTCTGGATGTAATCACAATTCTGTACCTGTGGATTAAAGTCTACATTAGACTAACTGAAATAATCTGAAATACAATATAACTGGAATAATTTAAAATGCTTACTATAACATTATCTGATAACTGGTAATCTTTTGGGGGGTTACAAATATTTGGTTAGAAATGGTACCATGTTCACACAATAACACAATAGGGCTCATTTACCACTGAAGCCTCCATTGCTGTCATGAAAAATGGACACAGTCATTTCACAAACTTACTCCAGTTATTAAATGTACTTGCATTCACAAATGCTACGCGCACTTCCCTATAGTTGCTATTGGTGTCTGTTTAGCTGACCCACTCCTGCATACAATTGTGCCTATTGATACAGTGCAACTCTGGAGCTACCATCACCAAGCTGGCAGCACTTCCAGGGTTCCAACTGCGGCTGCATCAATATGCGCAGCAGACTTAAAGAATCATGCACCAATGTAATTTTGACACCAAGTGCTGTATATGATGTGTGGTATGGTGACAAAAAGGTCCCCGGTTTCCTGGGGAAAAGTGATTGACAACATGTATGTTGGGCCACGGATTCTCAGACATTTTTACTGAGGTGAGACCAGCAGTGTTTTGGGGCATAGAAACACTTTGTTTCTCTGCAGTTTTTTAAATTGTTGATCCGGGGCTGGTCTTACTGGGAATCCGCAAGAGCAGGGTGGGTGGATTCCCAAATCCATAGGCCAGGTTTTCAGGAGGCCCTAGGCCTATTTGTAGTACACCTGAAGCTGTGCAGGAGAGCTGTTGAGCCTGTGTGTGTGTGAGAGAGAGACACGCTGCTGGATTTGCTCAGCTTCAGGAGAAAGAGAAGCATTTATTTTTGCGTTTTTTCTGCAGCCGCTGAAAAATAAACGCGGGCAGGAAGCCCTTACACCGGTCTTGGTGTGTGAAGTTGCCTCATTTGCAGCCTACCAGCGAGTGAACCCCCACAGATGTTAAAAACGCAACTGTGGCTGTAACTCCCCAACCACAAAAACAATGCATTTTTAGACGCAGCAGCGCCTCATTCATAACCAAGGGCAAAAAGGACTGAGTAATATATATATATATATATATACACATACATACATACAGGAAATAATGAAACTGCTGTCAGATAATGTAGTGAACTGTAAAGTCAGTTCAATTTTTTTCCATTTCTGGTAAATATGGGAAAGGGCAATGCTGAGTTAAGCCTGCATAAAAACTGTGGAAACAGCAAAGCTGCAGGTGGCGAGGCAACATTTTGTGCTGCTACTACATTACATAGTTGTATAAATTTCTGTCTTAACTGGTATTAATATTCAAACTGTGGCTGATCATATATTGTGCAGCAGACAAATGTAAACGTCTGGCAGGTGTTCTGGTATGTGCATTTGCAGAAAGGGGAGTAATGTCACATGGCGTTTTTAAAAAAGATTGCTGCCATGGTGTGAAAACACCAGTGTGAAGATTTTACTCATGTTGTATTTCTAAATTACCCATAATTTTTTCTGCTATCCTATATACCTTTAGATCCATTATCAGGTTAATGTAATAATATGCATTTTTGCACTTAATATTGTGTGTAAATGCATTAGAGAAGTAGTATTGTTCTGAGTATTGTCAACACCCTGTGAAAACCAGTACTGAACACAGGTATCTGAGCAAAGGGGGTGTCGAATGCTAGTATTAAGGGAGTCTGGATTCTGGAATTATGTGGCTTCATTACTCACATAATCATGCCGCTAATAATTTTGCTGTAATAGAGCAGTCATGATACAATACGCTTTTTCAGAAGCTATCTGGTTGCTAGGGTCCAATTTAACCTTGTAACCAGGCAATAGTTTGAAAGAGAGACAGGATCATGAATAGGAGAGGGCCTAAATGGAAAGATAAGGAATAAAAAGTAAAAATAGCATTAAAATTGTAGCCTCACAGAGCAATAATTTTTGGCTGCTGAGCTTTGTGACCCCAATTTGAAAGATGAAAGAGAAAGACAAATAATTTAAAAACTATAAAAATAAACAATGAAGACCTTTTGAAAAGAAGAAGAGGCCATTCTATACTATGGTGAACCTTCTCTGCCTGTGTGCCATGCTCTGCCTGCCCTATGCTTCCTGGGTGCCATACTCTGCCTGCCCTATGCTGCCTGTGGGAGGTGAAACTGGCACGGGTTTGCTCTGGGAGTTTGTTAGCATTTGCTAATAGTCATTATATGGTCCCTAAGCTGTGTAATTATATGCTGGGAGTTACTGTGCTATCCACAGGGCAGGCATATGGATTTAAGGGTGTGTCTTAATATGACATAATATAATTCTTTCACATATGAATGAAAGGGGCTATCCCTACAGTGAGCACCAACCATTTCGATTTTTGCTGTGCTACCACCATTGGATTAAAAAGGGGGAGTGGTCCAAATGGACTTCCATTATTGGCCCTCCACCATGTAGGCCATCGATACCACGGAAGTTGGACAGCACTGTTCTAGTGTACTCTAATACTGCATTCTCTGATGTGAAAACTGATTACCCAGAGTTAAACAGCAAAATAAGATAATTATCTCTGTTCCATTACTCAACTGTTACAGAATTAGATGTGTAGCAACAGACCGTGGGAAAAAACTGAAAACTGTTGTGAACCCAAATATAATATTTTGCACAATAAAACCAAATGTAATTCTAAGCAACACTGAGATATACATAACATACAAAACTGAAAGCAAGTTATGTATACATTTATTTGCTGTTCCAACCAGTGTCCATCCTTTCCTATTCTCTGCACTGCTGTTTTTTGCCATGTACAATTAAAAATTGTAGTTGTAGCCAGCTCCCCTCCAACCATGATTATAACAATACTTTGCTTTAAAGACAAGGTAACCAATTTTCTCATTTTACTTAATAACTACTGCTACACAGAGGTTTTGTATTAATACAAAAATAGTGTTTTTGTGACTTTGGTTTATATTAGAAAAACACTTTCTGCAACAATAGCAGCTTTAAGTTCTGGATATATAAATGCCTCTTACAGTATGTGTACTATAATTTACTTTAGGCTACATTCTTATTTAATACCTTCACGTTTGGTTACCACACAGACAAAAACTTATTTAAGTCTGCCAAATAAAGTGAAAATAAACTGTTAATTGATGACAGTTAAGTTATTTTCTCTATAAATAATAAATAAATACTGTTTTCTCTGCTGACATAAAGAAGATTATCTTCAGTGAATAAGTATCCCACAGGCCAAATGATAAAAATAGGAGAATATTTATGGTGCAACCTATCACACATGACCTTAGTTGGTGGCAAATGGGTATTAGGAATACTATCATCCACACAGGTAAAGACGTAAATCACAGCAATTAAAATGCCCTTTATGCAATGAGCCTTACAAGCCTTTTTTCTTTTTACTAAGAAAGACATTAGGTCAGTATTACATTGGGTAAAATACAATACACTCTGCTACAATTAAATCATCATTCTCACAACATTTATATGGTAGACTGCTTAATGTATTCAGATATATCAAATTCAAGTCAGCTGCAGACACAGTTCGTGATATAATAAAGATATTGCCTCACTTAAAGAAAGTAGGGAAGGATTTAGCACCCAGAGTTGAAGACAATGAAAGAATATTTCACTAAGGAAGTAGGTGTAGCAAGAAGGTAAATGTGTATAACTGGACTTACCTGGTTGGTATTTTAATTCGCAGATACCGATCAACGGCTATGGCCAGCAAGGAGAGGATGGAAGCGTTGGTTAATATAATGATGAGGCAGCATATAAATAAGCATGCATGGAAATGAAAATGCATTCCCAGGCTAAGAACAATGGCCAGTGGCATGACTAAAAAACCCACTGCTAAGTCTGCCAGTGCCAGAGATACAATGAAATAAAAGGTTGTGTTTTGAAGACTTGGGTTTAATCTAACAGCCCAAATCACCAGAATGTTACCCAAAACTGCTGATATTCCAATCACGGTTTCCACTCCAATATAAATAGCACTGTAAGTGGCAGTATCTGATGTTTCATTTGCCATGTTCAGAGGTGGAAGAGAAATGAATGAAAGTCCTTCAATCCCTACAAGATCAAAAGTGAATAGGATGCAAAATATTTAAATGGTTAACCTTTAGGTTGGCTGCTCATTCTTCCATGGTAAATAATCGTTCAAATAGAGATCAAAGTATATTTATTTTCAGTTCTGATTTAGACAAACCCTCCTGTTGAGATGAAAATGCTTCTCTTTTGTTACCTTCTAAAATAAATGCCAATAAGTCAGAATCCCGTTGCTATTACACTTCCCTCTAGGTTTAGAGGAAGTCAAAGCTGCCTGGATTTAAAAAAAAAAAAAAAAGCAGGATGTGAAACAGAAGCTGCCATTTAAGACCTATTACGGTACATATGTGGGATCATTTGACCTTGACTTCAGATTGCTCTGGGTATTTAGAGAACTAGTGTGATCTGATGACGGAAACTGTAGCTTCCTTTTTTTTTTTACTTAGAGCAATCGCTTGTTTTAAAAGAAATGGTGAATTCACTTTTCTTATAGAGAAACAGCTCTTTCACTTTATTTACCAATAGCATATTTCTCATGGATTAGTAGCTATGAAAAAGGAAAGCCCTAGAGCTATAAGCTCAGGGGCTGCATGGCAAGGGATCCAAATGACCAGCAACCAGATTACACTGGTTTATCAGATGTAGTTGTGATTAGCAGTTAATCTGTCCCATTCTCGTCGGCAGAAAATTATCAAAACTGTGAAAACATGCAAAAAATGGCGAAAATTCGAAAAGTGCCGCTGTCACGCAACTTTTTTGTTGCACATGTTTTTTTTGGACATTATTTGCTGCCGTTTAATAAAAAAATCCGCCAATAACGAAATGTGGAAATTCCCCACAAATTCATGCCTGCTGAAAAATTTTGCTCATCACTAGTGATTAGGTTAGTTTAAGCAGGAGAAAGCTGGTCTGGGAGGCAAAAAAAGAGAGGGTGTGGTATCAGGGGAAGAAGCAGTTCACTTCCTTATCTTCTGAGCAGGTAGAAATATCCATATTTTACAAAAATAGCAGAGTATTCTTTTTTATGTTCTCATATTATCTATGAATGTTTTCCTGAATGCACTGTTATATTGGGATTTCTGTATGTTTAAACAATATAAATATGAGAGTCAACATTGTATTAATTCATGTTAATACTAAATGCTTGATGCAGCATCACCATTGGGGTCAGGGAGGATTTTTTTTCCCTCTTGAGGCATCCGGCTTCAAGCTGGATTTTTTTTGCCTTCCTCTGGATAAAAACAGAAGATATATGTAGTGCATTTTAAGGTTTATTTGTCAGCAGTGGTAGGACATTGCCAGGGTATTGCAGAGGTAAATTTAGAAGATGAAGAAAATAGGTTCTCTTTCTGAGACTGTGCAGTGGATTGATTAATACAGATGCTACTACTGCTTGTGCTAGGTGACAGCCTGCTTGGATTCCCTACCATAGAGACACTGCAAATTAAAGACCAATAGCAAGGCTGCTGAACTTCTCCCACGGTTGGTGATGCAGCTCCTGCTCGTAGCAGAGTTTGTGGCCATCCTCTCTGTAGGTAGAATGAGATGATCTCAAATGGCAACTATGGAAGTGATAGTCTTCAGTAAGGAACGGCAGAGCATAGTTTTGATCTCTTAGGGAATTCTGGCTTTAGAATATTGCCTTGGGATAGGCTGGCAAGGTTCTAATTATTTAATAAAATGTGAAAAGATGCTGTGGCCATTTTACCCCATTTCTGTCTCCTGGTGTTTCATTAAGGTATGTACCAATGGGGTTCAGTGGGATCAATTGAGGAGCCCCTTGTCATGGAACATGTCTCTCAGTATATGACTGTAACAAGAAAATATAGCAAAGAATATTTTTTTCTCCATTAATGCAGGTACTTTTATCCATTCAAGGTAGATCTGAACTTGATATCTATGTTCTGCCTCAAGTGATAAATTATTTTTATATCTCTTCATTTCATTTAATATCCCAAAAGAATTGTGTGGTAATATAATAAAAAGGTAAAAGTTTGCTACTGTTCAAGTAACCCATAGCAACCAATCGGCATGTATCTTTTACTGGTCAGCTGTTTAAAAACAAAAGTCTGGTTGCAATGGTTAACTAAAGTTGGGCAAACACTGCATCCTTTATTACATTTGCCCTGTTGGAGCACTGTGGTTATCAAAAAGGCACCCACGTGTACAGATGTACAATGTCAGACTGCAAACGTACAGTGCAAAAGTTGCAATTGGGTAAGAAAGCAATTGTTTTGAATGTTACCTTCCGGTTACATATGGAAAACAATAGTCTTATGAATGTATTTCATAGAATGTTGAGAACTTCTCCTATTTGTTAACATGAGTGTTATACAGAGCACTGTCTAGACATTTGGACCAGTATCATTATATCACTTCATTGCCAGAGTTACACAATTTAGATTCATTAAGATTTTTTAAACATTTTCTACTGTCTCAGTTTAGGAGCATTTCCTGGGGGGGAGGGGAGTGATTCTAGTCAACCAAGAAAAACTATTTATTGTTTTAAGGACAGTCTGAGCTTTTTGTGTAATTTCAAATTCTGTAGCAAGATATAAATAAAAATAAAAACCTATAAACTTATATTTTTATGCATTAAAATCCAACTGATTTAAAAATCTCTGTGTCTCCTGAATGTGCCAATCCCAAATATGTATAGTTTTTGACATTTATAAATCAAAAATTCACAGCAATACACTACTATGTTTCCAAAGCACCACTTCAGAAATTTGCAAGGTCAACGAGTTAATTTACAGTATATTTACCCCATTAACAATATATTTTTTGAAAAGTAAACATTCTTCAAACGGCAATGCTTTTGCTAAAGTTAGTTGGTTTTTATAAAATGTTAATGAATGAAAATTCAAAAAAAATCTCCTTAAAGCTGTTTGGAGTTGTTTGGAGCGTTATAAATCTCACATGTCATTAGGTACTACAGGTATGGGACCCATTATCCAGAATGCTCGGGACCTGGGGTTTTCTGGATAAGGGGTTCTACCAAAAGTCTGCTAAAAAAGTACTGTTTTATTATTACAGAGAAAAAGGAAATCGTTTTTAAAAATGTGAATTATTTGATTAAAATGGAGTCATGGGAGATGGACTTTGCCGTAATTCTGAACTTTCTGTATAATGGGTACCTGTACTAAAAAATATGAAATTTAGGGGTCATATAAACAGTTTGATGCCAAGAATGCAAAATGTGCCATGTAGAGACCCCCAAATATAAAAAGAAAGTATGAAATGCCCCTTTAACTACTGCAAAATCAACACATTTATTGATTTATTATTTTATGTGATCTAAAGCCACAAAAATTATGTTCACCCCAGAAAAACATATATTTTTGGAAAGTACACATTTGGCTAAACCCAAAATGCTACAGGTCTGATGATTAAATTCTGATGCTAATTTCACTGTTAATCAGCCTTATATATAATAATGTCTCTCCTTAATGTCTCCAACATCTTCTGCAGTTTTATACTGAGACACTTCACTAGCAGATTTTATACCAAATGGTAGCAATTTGCAGTGATGATAGTTGATCTGATGAGACTTGTAAGTTACCATCATACTCATGCTGCATGATAAGGAATTGCTTGCCACTTTAGTCAAGTTTAGATTGTATATCCTTAGGTAAGGAATTGAAAAATGCTGTTGTTTTTTTGCTTTGTTGAAATCTCTGGGATCCAGTCAAAGGTTTCCATTCTTCTTTCCAGTAATAACAAGATGATTTACCCAGGGTGAAGGTACAGACACTGGGTCACAACACCTCTCTTTTTAAGTTCAGAAATGTTTGCTTAAAATTGTCCATAATTGCATAAGGAATATTTTAAAACCATGCATGACAGGTGGCACTGTAAAGTCTACATACATGTTGTCCTGAAAAGTAACCACTATTTTCAAACACTTCAGGGTATTTTGATATTAAGGGGCAGATTTATCAAAATGTGAAATTAGAGCTCACCACAGTAAAATTCCCCCACTCTATTCATTCTATGG
The DNA here is from genome assembly GCF_000004195.4 of Xenopus tropicalis. Lineage (NCBI taxonomy): Eukaryota > Metazoa > Chordata > Amphibia > Anura > Pipidae > Xenopus > Xenopus tropicalis. Next base: position 59,384,332 of record NC_030678.2, on the reverse strand, counting down.
GGTTTTTAGAGGCGTAATTATCAATGGGTAATAAATATGCTTCTAAAAATCCCATAGTGCCACCTGTCATGCATGGTTGTAAAATATTCCGTATGCCATTATGGACTATTTTAAGAAAACATTTCTGAATTTAAAAAGACAGGAGTTGTTGGTACCTTCACCGTGGGTAAATCGTCTTGTCATTACTGGAAAGAAATAAAAAAACAGCATTTTTCAATTCTTCACCTGAGGGTATACAATTTAAGAGCGCACCACAGTAAAATTTCCCTGCTTTCTATTCATTCGGTTTTTAGAGGTAAATAAATATGCCTCTAAAAATCCCATAGGAATGAATAGAGAGTGGGGGAATTTTACTGTGGTGAGCTCTAATTTCAAATTTTTATAAATCTGCCTTAAAGATTTTTTTTGGTGCAGGTGAAATTATTTTTACTGTATCTATTCACTAAATGAGCTGTCACGACATGCTTTTCTTCCTAAAATATATGTTGTATTTTTGCTTGTGTTTTACTTACTGGGCTTTTGCCACAACTTTTAAAGTTGTACAGGCTCTGGAAATCCATTTTGTAAATTTTCTTAAAGGAAAAGGAAGGCTAATAAAGAGTTAATCTCAAGATGCAGGCATACCTTCAGTTGTCTCAATAGTGCCCTTAAGTCTCCCCATATTTCACCTGTTCAGAAGATCAGAAGCCAAAAAGAAAAAACGCTGAGCTGTGTAAAGTTCCCATAATGCTTTACTCCTGCACAGACACCCAGACCAAGTGAACATGCTGAGTTAGTTAGATTATGAGTCAGCTTCCTGCTGATTGGCTCAGATCCACATTCCTAAGGAGGTGGGGAGTGAGTTCTTAGCATTCTTGAGGGAGGGTGGAGCTAAAGAAAACAGAGAGCTGCATGTCTCTGGCACAGGAATTACAGACAGAAGAAATCTTTTTTCAGAGAAGTCAGTGCAGCGTGCTTATGGCTGTATTTACATAGACCTTTCTGATAAAGCTTACTAAGTTGTTACCTTTACCTTTACACGCAGTGGCGGATTAATGATATGTGAGACCCCCTAGGCCACACTTTCCAAAGGCCCCCCCTTGTAGGCAACTAATCTGTGAGAGTGGCACTTGTGAATATCCGTGAAGGGGGAAGAAGCATTAGGCAAGGCGGCAATTATGTCCATGCAGAAGGTTAAACAAGCATTAGACAACTGGCGCGTATATGTCTGTGCAGGTTAAACAAGTAAGCATTATACAAGTGGTGTGTATATGCCCCGAGTCGTACAGGTTAAACAAGCAAGTATTAGACGAGTGGTTCATATGTCCATTTGCCACGACATTGCATCGTCTTTGGTACATCAGTGACACCACAGGCATGCGCCAAATGTGATTTGACATCAGGGCGCATGAACATACGCGCCACTCATCTATTACTTGCTAGTTCAGCCTGCATGGTCAGGGCATATAAGTGCCACTTGTCTAATGTGTTTCCTTCAACTTTTTGTTATTGATTTTCAAAAGAGGACTTGTTGTTCTGCACGACATACTGCTTACTATTTGCAGCTATAATGGTTTGTGTCAGGTGATTGCTGCATGTTTTGCTATAATATGTCCTGCCTTTCTGACCTCGGGAATATTTTCTGTCACAGAGCTTGCATTTGCTTTTCAGTTGCACTTGCACCCATAGCTTCAACTTGGGCTTTTGTTTTCTCTTTAATTCTGCAGAATGGCACAGCTTTTTATAATGTCAAATCAGCATCAGCTAACAGTTTCTCACAATTTTATCTGTGAGCATGAGATCATCAGTGTCTTTAAACTCACAATCTTTTGCTTTTAACTTTAGAAACATGTCTGTTCCCCCAATGTCTTGCATGGGCTGTGACACCGGCTTTGCAGGAAACATGTGGGTGAGATAGTGAACCAGAGCACAAGAACACCCAGGAACTGGACTTTTAAAAATAAAAGAGTATTACAGCACACTGCAAAATGTTGTCTTAGGGGTTTATTTATTATGCTGTGTAAAACAAAATTCACCAAAAAAAAAACGGTGTAAAAAGCTGTGTAAAATAAATGGAGAAGTTCGCCATCTGAACTTTTACACCATTATTTCATATAAGTTCCTACGGAAGAAAAAAAATGCATTAAAAAATGATGCTGTTTTTAAATTGCATAATAGATCTGCCCCCTAGTTTTCTCCATGTGCAGAAACAGGAAGAAGAGAGACAAGGGGGCACATTTACTAATCCACGAACGTCCAAATGCGTTTTTTTCGTAATGATCGGTATTTTGCGATTTTTTCGTAAATTGTCGCGACTTTTTCGTTGCCGTTACGACTTTTTCGTAAATTGACGCAACATTTTCGTAGCGTTACGACTTGCGCGAATTGTCTCGACTTTTTCGTAGCGTTACGACTTTTCGTAGCTGTCGGGCCGAGTACAAAAGTTTCGGATTCATTCAAGCTTCAGTATGGTGACTTTCCTTGGGCCAGGTTGGAGCTGCAGAGTGCCATTGAGTCCTTCCAAAGTCATGCAAAGTCTGAAAGGTTTGCCCGCCGTTTACGAGCGCTCAATACGAAAAAGTTGCAAACAATATACGAGCAAATCATAACAGCTACGAAAAAGTTGCGACAATTCGCGCAAGTCGTAACGGCTACGAAAAAGTTGCGACAATTTACGAAAAAGTCGCAAAAAAAAGTGTGAAAAAATCACGAAAAATACGAAAGTCGCAAAATGTTCGTTTCCAATCCGAATTTTTCTCATTCGGATTCGTGGATTAGTAAATTTGTCCCAAGGTCTTCATAGTCAGAGAGAGAAGGAGTGCTTAAAAAGCAAAAGGGGGGCAGAGCTTTATGCTAGACAAGGAAGTCACCAAAAGAACTGCATAATGGAGAAAGTTATGTTATTATGGGGAGTTTTTTTTAGGGGATTTTAAAATAAAAGGCTTTCTTATCCTTGAACTAGGTTGATGTCTACTTTACGTATCTATTTTACTAGGTTGATGTCTTAACAGCTTGGTCAGTTTTACCTAATCATCCCAAAATGTGAACACTGTGCTAATAAGTGGCACACTATGCTCACTTTTTGTGGCTCAGAAGTGCTCTGGATCAGCCCTTCCACACATATACTGTATGCGTGGTAGTCATTAGTTCTTATGCTTTCATTTACCTGATAGCCTCAGTGCTTGCAGGGTCCAATATTCATACAGATGAGTGCAAATACTACAATGTTTGGCCAGAAAGGTTTGTGTAGCAGTCAACTTTATGTGCAGGCTTACATTATACAGCAATACAAATGTGGACACCAGCCTGTCCAACATCTTAATTCAAAATAATTTGATCCTCACTGATACAATCTCTATATTGAAAACTTTTGGAAAACTCTCTAATTTTCGAGTCACTTACTCCAAATCGTACATTAATATCCCTGAAAAAGTCAGCAAGACTTTAGAACAAAGTTTATCTTTCCTGTGGGTAAACCAAGGTATAAAGTAATTTGAAATAAAGATAAGGGCAGATCTGGGAAAGTGTTACCAGGACTATATCCCACTTATGACCTCACTACAAAAACTACTAGAAAAATGGGGCAAATTGCAATTATCCTGGTTTGGGAAGGTACAGGCAATTAAAATGATGTTTATTCTGAAAATTCTCCTGCAAGTATTACCCATAAATTTACCTCAGACATATTTTTCTAATATAAAGTCTATGATTAGAAGATTTATATGGGGATGAACTAATCCTGGACAGAAATACAATCTCCTCTTCTTACGGTAAGTAAAGAAAAAGGGGACTAGCCTTACCTAATGTTTTTTTGTATTATGTCTCTACACATCTAGTCCATACACTTGACTAGTGTACAAGTACAATACATAAAGTAGATATAAACTTAGTTAAAGGATACGTAAGCCTTTTATTTTAAAATCCCCTAAAATTACTGTAAACAGCCCCCCGAATAACATACCCTTCTCCATGTATGCAGATTTATTTTGTTTTTCAATTACAAGCAACTGAACAGCAGTTCTTTTAGTGACTTCCTTTTCTAGCATAAAGCTCTGCCCCCTTTTGCTTTTTGAGCACTCCATCTCTCTCTGAGCTCTCTTCTTCTTGTTCCTGCACAGAGTATGTAGAAAACTAGGGGCAGATCTATTATGCAGTTTTAAAACAGCATCATTTTTTAATGTATTATTTTCTTCTGGTGGAATTTATGTAAGATGATGGTTTAAAATCTGATGTTCAAAGGCTGTAGTGTATGAACTACATGTGTTTATCAAAAAACGGAAGAAAGATTGGTGTAATCTAGAACAAGACTTTGTGTTCCCATCCCTAAAAAATCCAATATGTAGTGTCAAGGAACAACTACCAAAGCAAGCAGAGAATCATCCACTAATTGAAGCAACACTGAAGGCACAAAAATAAAGGAACTTATAAACTGACATACCACTTCCATGTCCTACAAACTTTAATGCTTATCCCAGACTTTATACCAAGCATGGTATAGGGGCCCCAGACAACAAACACATGTTAATCACATGTCTACTCTTGTCTGCACTCCCTAATCCCCCAAGCAAGGCCCTCCAACAAAATCTGTCAATATGTTTTGTCTCCAAGGATTCCTGCATATATTGTTTTGGCGGTGGGCTTTTGCACATTTACAGCATGGACACGTACATTTTTTTAAAGGAACAGTAACAGCAAAAAAGTGTATAAAAGAAATTCCAATATAATGTACTGCTGCTCTGCACTGGTACAACTGGGGTGTTTGCCTCAGAAACACTACTATGGTTTATATAAAGAATGCAGCTGTGTAGCCCCGGGGGCAGCCATTCAAAGGAGAAAAGGCACTTAGCAGATAACAGATAAAACACTATTGTATTCTACAAAGCTTAGCCGTTATCTACTATGTAACCTGTGCCTTTTCTCCTTTTCTCCAGCTTGAATGGCTGCCCCCGTGGCTACACAGCAGTTATTTATATAAACTATAGTAGAGTTACTGTAGCAAACACACAACTTATACCAGTGCAGGGCAACAGTACATTATATTTCATTTACTTTAAAACTCTTTAATTTTTTGGTGTTACTTTTCCTTTAACAGAATTGAGTGTTTGCTTTATTTACTATATTTCATTTTGGTGCCTTTAAAGACAACATACAATAGTACTTACAGTAAATGTATGCCTATATAGAGGTGAATTTTAGGTAATTCATAATAACAGGTAACTTTAGTAAAGCTTTGCAGTTTGGATTTTTTAAGTAAAAAAGTATTCTTACCCATATGATTGATGGAAAAAGCATTTTGTTAGAATGTGTACTTTCTAATATTGTTTTCTGGTGTTAATCGTAGGAGCTCTTATAACACATAAAATGAATGCATGGTGCTTATTTTTTAGCAGCCGTAGTGACATCCATCAAATTAATATGCACTAAAACATTTAGGGGTCTACATTGCACACGTTATATAATTCTATACAGATTGATATCAAACTGTTCAGAAGGCCCCTGGCATTCATATTTAGTATGTTTTATCTCTGTGTGGATCCCCATTGTACAACCAAACTCCCTGTTTGTCTTACATGTTTTCCTTTTGTTTCTCACTGTGTTTTGTGTACAAAATGCCAGTGTCGGACTGGGACCCCAGGGGCCCACCAGAAAACCTTACTAGGCTCACCTTTTCCACCTTTCCTCACCCAACCTCTTCATTCTCCTAGTCCCTTTTATTTACATGCTAACATCTATTCTTCCATCTATTTCTCCTCTTTATTCCCATTCAGAAATAGGGAATGAGCACGAAAAAGCCAAATGGTCAGGAGCAGGAGGGCCCACTGACACCTGGGCCCACCGGGAGTTTTCCTGGTATCCTGGTGGGGCAGTCCAACACTGCAAAATGCGTATATGTATGTCACATAGACAACATAGATTTTTTGTTTTAATTAGCTTTGCCGAAGGAACTGAAATGCTCTGAAAACTTCTTGTGATCATCTTAGCCAATAAAAGTATCACTTTTATTTATACACCACTTTAGTTTGCTTCATATCAAAAGTTTTGCACTATAACTAGTTTAGAGTAGAAAGACTTGATCCATTTTGGATTTGTCTGCATGTGTGCTTTCCGCAAATACATAGTTTGCTGGGGTGAGTATAATTTTTACTGCTGTCACCACACATAAAAGGCAGACAATGTGTTGATTTTGCAATAACTGAAATGACAGCGATGACAGTAATTTGTATTACTTTTTTATATGGGACTACATTCCATATACTGTCTACTACAAAAACATGGCTTTATTGTTAGTGGATTTTTGGCCTTGCAATTTAGTATCAAGTATGCTGAATTTCGAAGCTGTACGTAAAGGAGACATATTGAATAAAAGAAAAAAACCTCTAATCTTGTAGGTAATTATGAATAATATATGTCGCTGGTTTCACTTTGGTCAAAAAATCAATACTATCTAAAAATGGCCCTTTTATTGGAGCTTCTTATAGATTCTCTCAGGCCCATGTCATGTTTCAAATGAGGGGTGGGTGTGTTCCAACAGTCCTTGCCAGAAGCAGAGTAAGAGGGGTTAACCAATCACAGCCCTGCAGTTATACAAGAGAAGACAGGCTTCAGTTCCCTATCAGGTCAGCCTAGCTGCTGATTGGTTCCTATCCTACAGTGCTGAGTGCTGCCACCTCCCCTGCAAAGCCTGGGAAAGGAGATAAAAGGATGTGGGACAGGGGCGTGGTCTGGATGCCTAAGAAGTGAGATGCACAGTTAGAGAGCTCCGCACCCTCAGGGCTTAAAAGCGGCATAAAGAGGTGGAAACCTAACAAAAATTTACTATAACTCGCTGACTATTACATAAAGGTGAGCAGATGGGCAAACAAAGAAAAAAAGGGAGCCCGGCTAAACTAACAGAGTTTTTCTCGGCGGCTGAGAACAGGTCGCGGCAAAACAAAGATGGCGCTGCTTCCTCTCAGGAACATATGTGCTCAAGGGAGCACTCCCTGCAAGCCACTCCGCTTCTCTCGGACCCCCTAGAACGAGCCGAATCACTCTCACCTAACGCTCCGCTTACCGAAAATCAAATGAGAAACCTTCTCCACGCGATGAAAGGCGCCATGATGGGAGAGTTGAAGCAGATGGTGTCAGAGTTTCAGCGTAAGGTACTACAAATAGGTGAGCGCACAAGCCATATTGAAAACAAATTAGGGGAATTTGCTAAATCGCATAATGACTTAATAGATGCCAGTGAGGCACTAGAGGAAGAGGTGGCTATCCTAAAGGCAAAAATGGCAGACATTGAGGATAGATCACGCCGTAATAACCTCAGAATAAGGGGTATCTCTGAAGAGGTGCCTCCTGACCAACTATGCTCTTACTTTCAGACACTAATGAAAGCCTGCCTGCCCAACTTATCGGAGCAGGACATAATACTGGACAGGATCCACAGAATTCCTAAACCCAAAGGCATACTGGCATCCTTACCAAGAGACGTAATAGTAAGAATTCACTTCTTTCATATAAAAGAAGGCCTAATGCAATTTGCCAAAACTAACTCTCAACTAGCAGATCCATATAAAAATGTTTTATTATTCTCTGACCTATCCGCAGCAACGCTTGCCAAAAGGAGAGAATTTGCTGGGATCACAAAAGTTCTACGCAATGCTAATACTCCATACAAATGGGGCCACCCAGTCAAGCTAATCATAGCGAAAAATGGAGTACAACATGTGGCTTCTTCAGTAGATGACGCACTTTCTTTACTGCATACATGGAACCTAATCGACGCGACCGAATCACCCTGTGCCACTCCGGCAAAAAAGAAAAGGCAAGTGGATAACGGTTGGATGCAGACTCCCCAGAGGAATCCACGACAAGGGCCTACATGAACCGAACAGTGAGCAAAATTTTTGCACTTGGAACCATAATTGGCTTCCTATAATAACTCTATCTGAGGGTGCAAGTTCTACCTTGCAAAGCTTTACACCACCCTCCTAGACTTTCCGGCTTAAACGGATAATACACCCTACAGCTCTAAAAAACCCTCTTATCTCCTATTTCCCCTTCCTACTCACTATTGTATATACACTTACTCCCTTCTTAATGTTGCCTTTAAATGTTACTTTATCATTACTTTATCATTACAGGTGAAAACAAATTGCAGTAGTACTGGGCTCACAAACCACTATTAGTATATAATGATGATTGATCTACATACTCTTATGTTTAAGCTTAAGCAATTAATATCTGATTATATCAGTATATATGATGTCAAGGGTTATCTAAAAGGCTTGTTTGAACATCAGCATTCATTTAAACTACACTATGGTATTTAAAATTTTATCATTCAATGTTAAGGGCTTGAATAGCCCATTTAAATGCTCCATGATGTGGTCAGAGATAATCAAAGCACAAGCAGATATTGCTTGCACAAAAACAAGCCTCCTAGATGCTCCCATGTTAAATTTCCGACTGTACTTTTAGCTTCATTAGAAGCAAAAAAATGTGACAAAGAAGGTAGATATATCATACTAAAGTGCCATATTAACAATGCACCCTTTACTATCGTTAACATTTATGCCCCTAACCAAGCCCAAATAAAATGTATAGATAAGATCATTAGTATGGCAAAAAAAGAACAACAAGGATCCTTGATAATATGTGGAGATTTTAATAAAACAGTTAATCCCTCAATAGACTGCTCCCCCACTAAAAAACGCAAAGGCACTAGCCTGGCACCAACCCTAAAAAAAGAGGAACTGTTTGACGTATTGAGATGTCAACACCAGGGGGAAAAAGACTTTACTTTTTTCTCCCCGGTCCATTTGATGTACTCTCGTATAGACCTTATCTTAACAGATAAATGGCTATTACAAAATATAAAACAAACCAAAATAGGCCACATCACATGGTCTGACCATGCGCCAATAACAGCCACCATACAAGAACAATTTAACTTTAGGACATACATCCTACTGGAAGCTAAATGGATTCTGGTTGAATAACAATCAATTTGTAAAAGAACTCCAGAGTAACTTAAATGAATACTTTTTGATCAATGATAATAATGAAACTTCTGACTTAACAATATGGCTAGCACATAAAGCTTATATAAGAGGCGTAGCGATTCAAATAGGAGCCAGATTTAAGCGAGAGAGAATGAAACACCAACTTAATCTCCTTAATCAGCTTTATAACCTAGAACAACTTAATAAATCCAATCCCTCCATAACTATCAGCAAGCAAATCAGACTCTTACAACAAGAAATTAATGAAATAGCTACGCAAAAACAATTAAAAAATTATAAAGCTCTAAAACTGAATTATTACCATCAAGGTGACAAAGCCTCAGCATTACTAGCCAACAGAATAAAAATTAAACAAGCCAAACAAAGAATCTCCTTCATTATAAATTCTAAAAATCAAAAAGAATACAACCCTAAAAATATAGCTGACGTATTTGCAGAATATTATCACGACCTGTACAATCTTAAAAATAATAAGGATACCATACAACCTATACAAAGTAAGATCGACTCTTTCTTATGTAAACTCAACTTAACCAAACTTTTACCTTCGCAATTAGAACAATTGAACCTTCCTATACAAAATGCAGAAGTCAAAGCAGCTATCCAATCTCTGAAAGCACATAAATCTCCAGGCCCGGATGGTCTCATTAATGAGTACTATAAAAAATTTAGCGAATCGCTTCTACCTTACCTAGCTAAAGCATTTAATCTTGCAATAAGGCAAAAATCATTCCCAGCAGAATTTTTACAGGCCACCATAGTTACCTTACCAAAACTGGGAAAGGAACCAGATAGACCAAGTAACTTTAGACCAATATCATTACTTAATTCCAACACTAAATTGTTTGCAAAAATATTAGCTGCGAGGTTAATTGATATAATTCCCCACTTAGTTCAAAATGACCAAGTAGGGTTCGTTAAAGGGAGGCAAGCTCCAGATGCAACCAGGAGAATTATAAACCTAATAGAACTAGTGGAAGCTCGCTCAATACCATCTCTACTACTAGCGCTAGATGCTGAGAAAGCCTTTGACAGAGTACATTGGGGATACTTACAATCCTTGTTAAAATACTTAGGATTCCAAGGCCCCATTCTGAATGCTATTATGTCTTTATATTCTAACCCAACAGCCAAAGTACTGGCATCAGGTTTTACATCAAAAGAGTTTAAGATATCCAATGGTACAAGGCAAGGTTGCCCATTATCTCCCTTAATCGTTGCCCTAGTAATGGAGCCCTTGGCTGCAGCAATTAGAAATAATATTAATATATCTGGAATAAAGATGGGCACCAGAACCCACAAAATAAGCTTATTTGCAGATGATGTACTGTTGGTAATTAGTAACCCGAAAGAGTCATTAGTTGCTATACAAGATACCATTGCATCCTTCTCGCAAATTTCATATTACAAAGTTAATGAAGGGAAATGTATGATCTTAAACATGGGCTTGCAGGAGAATCTGGTTAAATCTCTACAAACCAAATTTCCTTATAACTGGTGCAAAAACTCAATTTTATACTTGGGCATACAGCTAACTTATCCTTTAGCACAAATCTCCCATCTGAATTATACGAGTCTGTTATCTTCCCTAAAAGCAGAAATTAATATTTACTCCCAGACAGAACTCTCATGGATTGCAAGAATTAATTTGGTTAAAATGATGCTACTACCTAAGGTGTTGTATATAATGAGAACAATTCCCTTAAGGTTACCCACCGAAATAGTTAAAAAACTTCAGGGAATTTTTCAAGACCTCATATGGGGCGGTAAACACCCGAGAACGAAAAGGGAATACTTATACAAATCAATGGATAAAGGAGGTATGGGGGTCCCTAATATTGAATCTTACATGAAAGCTACTATTTTAGAACACAGCAAAAACTGCTGGAATAACGAAACACACAAACTTTGGGTAGAAATGGAGAATGCTTATTTATACAATAACACAGTTCAGGATATTATGTGGGCACTAACCATACAACCAAACTTTAAAATTAAGGCACTGTCAACAACAACATTTATGTTACAAATTTGGGGCCAAGTGGTATCTCAAGAAAGATGGTGGAAACAAAAAATAATGGATTTACCTATGTCAGCTATTAAAACAATTCTCCAAGTCCCTGATCTCAAGACTTGGATAAACAACGGCATTAATAAAGTAAGCGATATTTTGGAAGATAACACAATCTGGCCCTTCCAACAAATAGTTAAAAAGTACCAAATTCCTAAGCATAACTTTTTCCTATACCTCCAAATTAGACACTTAGTTCACCCATTCCTGTCTATTACTACAAAAGGAATATCGGCATTCCAACAGTATTTAAATGCTTCTAGTACTAAATTAAAGGGAATTTCTCTATGTTATAAGTTACTGAATGATACAACAGATAATGAGAAACCTGCGTATCTTCTCAAATGGGAGAAAGACTTAGCAAAAGAGTTTAACTGGGATCAGTGGGAACAAGCTCTGAAATGGCCCAAAAAGGCTTCCAAATGTATAAATCATACTGAACTAAGTAGGAAAATCTTACTAAGATGGCACCTAACGCCTGCTAAATTCTCTAAAATGTTGACAACCTACTCAGATCTGTGTTGGAGAGGCTGTGGCCAAAAAGCAGATACTTATCATATGTGGTGGGTATGCCCAACTTTAAAAGGGTTCTGGGAGGATGTGTCTAATTTAATTCAGAGAACAGTTCCATACAACATGAGTCTACCACCTGAATTGGCCCTATTGAATATAAACCTAGATTCCCTACCTCATGAAAGCAGAACGGTCATCTCCCACATCTTGACAGCAGCCAGATATGCCATAGCTAGGAATTGGAAAGCTTCCCAACCCCCAAGTTTACAAGAGGTAATAGAGAGAGTTAAATCACAAGCAACGATGGAAGGCTTATATCAAAAATATATGGGCGATCCTGTAAAATTCAATAAAAACTGGCAAACATGGTTAACTAAACATGGAAGTACATTTTCTAAAATATGAATAGGTATGCAATAACTTGACTCTAAGTACTAATATGATCAATTGTCACAAATAACGAGTAAAGTGTAACCTCACTACTGGTCTCTATTAAACGTTACTGATCTGTAAACATGTACTATTGTACATAGTTTAGAATTTTGAAAATTATATAAAGTAGAAACTCAATACTGTAACCTGTGATAATAACATGAAAAAATCTTTGCAAAGATTGAGAATATTCACCATTTTTCTATCTGTTAAAATCAATAAAAATCATTTTTCAAAAAAAAAAAAAAAAAAAAAGGATGTGGGACAAATGGGCGGGACTAGTATGATTTTTGGAGAAAATGTCAATAAATCAGCCTAAAATGTTTAAGAACATTCCTTCTATGTTAAGATAAATACAATTCTTTGGTACAATATTGTTTTTCACACAATATGTCCCTCTAAATTTTTTTATTATTTATGACCTTCATACATCCTTTTCAAGTGAGTTTCATTTTCATTCATAAACTAAAATTTATTTCTGATATTCTTCTTTATTTTATGACAAATAGAGCTTTAAATCTGTACATGGAATATTCATGGCAGAATCACTATATCACACACCAATACCCACAGTGGATATTACTTACACCATAGGTATTTGCCCCCAGCATCCCAGGATTCTCACAGTGTGCTCCAAGAGATTTTACTCTCTATACCTGAGTGCTGTCAACTTGAGTCCCTTCAATATGGCAGGTGTCATATGGAGAAATACCACACACTACAATCTCTGGCTTACTGGAAACTGACTTACTGGGAATAGGATTCTAAAGTCAAAGGATATTGGCAGTTGAAATGGTTGACAATTCTTAATACAATTTAATTGGGGTACTTACATATACATGATAAAGTCATGCTATTTCAAAGAAGTAATAGTGAAAAGTTCAATAAGGTAGCTGACAGGACTTTCCTAGATTCAAAACCACAGACTACGTGATGAACAAGCTGTATGGTTTATCATAATAGTTATCGTCCCATGTGATCAATTTGTCGTGCAATTTCTATGCTGCTCGCATCATAGTTAACCAATAGATAGCTTGTGGTTTGCTCTTCTTCAAAGTAACATTCTGTGCATTAGACTTTTTGTATGTACTCACACTTGCAGATCCAAGTGTGAATATGAGGTATGAAGTAACCAAAACATATCAACAAGCAACATCATTAAATGTGCATATAGAGATTAGCTGTACATGTACTGTGGTATTATACCTAAAATTGTAACTAGCTTGAAGGTTATTCTGGTCACATAGATGTTAAAAAATCTTCTTTTATCAAATGTAGGGTATTACACACAAATACAAATAGCATACACACTCTTTTCTCCCCATAAATGAATGGGATCCTCTAAGCATTAATGCATTTTACATTAAGGGGTGATTTATCAACGGTTGAAAAAATCAGATTCGAGTTATGGCTCAAAAACTCAAAATGACTGATATTTATTAGTTGCAAAAACAAAAACTTGAATAAAAAAATTTGCCATCTAAAAGCTTGCGAGTTTCTATAGAAGTCAGTGGGAGTTTTTCTATGGCAAAGTCAAGTCATATTCTCAAACTCAAATTTTTCAAGTTTTTAGAGCTGATAAACTCGAAAAATTTAAGATATTCAAATTTAATTTTGGGTTTTCCTTATTAATAAATAAGCGACCATTCGATATGTGAGTTTATTCATTCTAGATAAGCAAACTCAAATTCACAAACTCGAAAATTAATAAATAAGCCCCTAAGTTTTTATCTTTAGTAGTTTCTAAAATATTAGTAGTTTTAGGGTTTAGGTTCAGAATTCTCTTTCAGGGTCAGAATGGATTATTTGCTAATATTGGGAAAATTTGTGCATGAGCAGTAACCCAGTGACCCTAGGATTTGCTGACTAGGCAGGCAGCGCATTGTAAAAATAGTCAAATTAGATTTATACTTCTCTGTTATATAGTCTTAACTTGCACACAGGCAAAACACAAGGTGCAATGTGATGAAATGTGCAAAGTTTGGTACAGATTTAGCAACTGAAAACATACAATCATCATATAGTATTTACTAATTAGTTGTCTGAAAGTAAGGATTTCATTGGTTGCTATGGGTACTTGACCTGTGCAAACTTTGCTTGTTTTAATACTTTGCTTGTTAGGCATGTTACTGTTAGTGATGAAAGGGGGTTTTAAGTAGGTTAGAGTTCCCCAAATATTCAAGAATTAATATTAGGTATAATTAATTTGCTTGTGCATTGCACTAAATGTCCAATAATAATATAGATATAGGATCTTTTTTAGCTAGAATGCTGGGGACTTGGGGTTTTCTTGATAAGGCATCTTATAAACATAAATAATCACAATATTATTTTGCCACCAATATGCATTCTTGCAGCTTAGTTACCATCAAGTACATGGCACTGTTTTATTATTACACAGAAAAAGGAAATTATTTTAAAAATGAGAATTATTTGCTTAAAATAGGCCTTCCTGTACTTTGGAGCTTTCTGGATAATTAATCCCATATCTGTACCTATGCCTAAGAAGGTAATGTAATAAAAAAAACACATAACACAATGTTTGCGCAAGGTCTTAAAACCTATTTAAACTAATCAGCAGGTAGCAGTTACTATTTGAATGTTAGAATGTTGAATGTTGGTGGCTCCGCCACCTTTTACTAACCTTGAACCACCATTTGGCAGTAAGGATTTTCAAACTGCTGCCACTCTTACAGGTTTGAAGCTATATTCACCAAACTTGAATAACATAATCATGGGGTCGCCCTGAATGAAACAGCGACATTTGTTGGATGCTCAAAGTGGGAGGAGCCAACAACAGCCAATTAAATTCCACCCATTGACTTTAATGGGGGAATTTAATCTGCTGCCATTCTCACAGTGTTAATGCCAGTGTCCCCAAACTTGGTCACTGGGGGACTGCAAGTCAAGTTTAGTAAATGTGGGTGGAGCCACCAACAGCTAATCAGATTCATCCATTGCATTTAATTGTTTTACATTTAAAACACTGCCATTTTCACACTATTTATGCCAGGGTTCCCAAACTTTGCACAGTCAGTCACTGGGTGAGTACGTATTCAAAGTTAGAAAAAGTGGGCCACTTTTGGCTGCCAAAAGCAAATTGCATTTCCTTTTATTGATTTCAGTGGGGAAATTTTAACAGCTTCCATTCTCACACGTTAACTTCAGGGTCCCCAAACTTTAAACTGCTGCCATTCTTTAAATATTAATACCAGAGTCCCCAAACTTTGCAGAGTTAGACATTCTGTAACTGCAGTTCAAGGTTAGAAAAAGTAGGCAAAGCCACCGACAGCCATTCAGATACCTTTTGACTTTCAATGGGGAAATTCAATCTGCTGCCATTCACATTAATACCAGGGTCTGCAAACTCTTCACAGTTGGTCTTGAGGGAACTGCAGTTTTTCGCTGTATGCGTCATTTTTTTTTACGCATGTGACTTTTTTTTGTCTCACGTCAAATTTTTTCCATTGCAAAATCCATGCCGGTAAAAAACTTTCACTCATCGCTAATAAGGACAAATGGCTGCAGCCCACCAGGAGATCATCTGGCAGGCCAGCCTGACAATGTGTCACTGTACTCCTAACTTGGCTTGAGCTACTAAATTGCTATTTAACTGGAATATTGAAGCCACAGTAGGTGGAAACCTGTGAGTAGTCTCTAATTATTTTTTTTGTAACAGAGATAACATATTTTGCTACAAACTGCAAGTAACAAAGGAATTGTGATTTACTTTTAAAATAAAGCCTTTTATATTTTATGCAGCTACCTAGATATAGAAAAGAAAACTTATGTTTGCATTATTTTGCGTTGCTTGGCATTTAATATTTGCTGCTCTAATAATGACTCTTTTGTAGCAAACAGACAATTTTAAAGGCTGACTGGATTGTCTAAATAAGTATATCATTCATAATAACACTATCACTTGGGAAGTAGTTCTATTTACCAGTACATGGTTGGGATCTCTTTTTACTTTATGCTGAAAACACTGATTGCAGCACAACACCCACAACATCTACACACTGACCACATCTGCATGCTGAACATTTGTATCTGTTATGTTTCCTGTGTGTTGTGGTTGAGTGTTGGCAGGTTCCCCTAGATAAACTTGCCAACTGGAAAGCAATTTTTTCAATATTTTGTGCACTTTGGGAGCAAAATTGAGTTTCTTTTTATGAGGATAACTTTCTAAACCTACTTTTGTATGATATCTTTATTGAATGGGAGCAACTTGTACATGCCATCTACACAATTATACATGTGGGTACCCCATATACATCCGCATTCATGTCCCTTACTAGTCTTCTATTCTACAGGCACTAGAGGGAGCAACTATTGGTCACAAGGTGCATTGGGAGTCCTATTCATAATGCTTGCCTATTATTATTATTATTATTAACAGTTATTTATAAAGCGCCAACATATTCCGCAGCGCTGTACAATAAGTGGGTTTCATACATTAGACATACAGAGTAACATAAAAGCAACTGATAACTGATACAAAAGGTGAAGAGGGCCCTGCCCAAAAGAGCTTACAATCTACAAGGAGAAGGGGTTGAGACACAAGGTGTGGTTCCTTTGTGCACAGAACAGAGTGACTGATACAAGGCCCCAGAACACAACAGCAGTGCACTGGGTCCAGGGGCAGCAAGCAGTCTGAGCTGGGAGGAGGGTTGGAAGTAGTGGTACTGGCAGTGTGCCCCATAGGCACCAATGATATATGGCCCAGCACTGCTACTAGGCAAGCCATGTATCATTGGTGGATATGGGGCACACTGCCAGTACCACTACTTCCAACCCTCCTCCCATCTCAGTCTGCTTGGCAGTTGCTTTATCCTCTTATACCCATATCACACGCATACCCCAATTTGTACATACAACACCCCTGATTCTCTCTCACCCCCCACTCCTATTTGCCTGCAGTCCCCACAGCACAGCATCCACTCCCCCACAGTGAGTGTCCCCCCCAACTGTTGCCCTCTAGGCAGATCTCTTCTGCCTCTCTGTTTCATGGATGCATTGCATTGTTCAGAATTTAGTCTTGAGATATTTCTTCCGTTGTGTGTTCAGCATTGGCAACATCAGGAACCATAGACTTCTGCATTAACATTAGGTCTTAGAATATGAATGTAGGCTTCTTTAAACTTCTTTATTTTGAAAGCATAGATGATTGGGTTCATTGCAGAATTGGCATGGGACAACAATATGAAGAGAAATATTGTAGGCTGATATAGGCCAAGCTTTTTCACATTTGGGTTGTAGAACTGTACACAGTTCAGAATGGCCAGTGGTAACCAACTTAATGCAAAAAGCAATAAGACCAGTGCTAGGGATTTTGCAGTCTTGTACTCTTTTCCATAAAACACTCCTTTTTTTGCATAATTTGTGGGATTTTGTTTCAGTTGTTTTCTTAAGAGGCGGAAAATTTCAATGTACAAAATCAGCATGATTATCAATGGGAGAAAGACCCATCCAGAAACATAAAAGTTGATAATATATTCTTTACTCATGACATTTTCAAATGTGCAGTCTAGGTAATGCTGGTGTTCTTCATTGAGACTGAACCTGTTGTTCCATCCAAACATTGGCACCATACCCACCAGAAAAGATATTATCCAGACAATGCAGACAGACAAGCCAATTCTCCTAGTTGTAACAGTTCTGTACCTGTAGGTGAAAACCTCTGTTAGACTAACTAGAATCATCTATAGCACAACTAATATTAACATAATGTCATCAGATAACTGCCAATCTCATTCGGGGGGCACAAATAATTGGCTACAAATTGTAACATTTTATAACATTTTAACATTTAAAGGACATCCCCCTCCCTGTCTCTTCCCAGTTCTAATGCCTATGAAAAGGCTGAGAACAAGATCCCTTTTTAAATAATTACACCATACCAGTCATCAAAGAATTATGGTTGAGTTCTTTAAGGGTAGTGGCCTTTAAGGGTAATAGCCCCTAAATCCTTCCTACCAGCAATATAGTGAATAGCTGGTCAGAAGGCATAGGTGACACTTGATTTTCAAAAGTTGTCAGAAATTCTCTGCACAGGAAAGCCAAAGCTTAACCATAGTCAGTTAATCTCCCTGTGTGCCACTGCCCTTAGTACTCTGAGGTGAATATCGTTTTGTACTGGACCTTTGTTTACTTTCAATGTTTAAATCTCTGCCAGCCATCAGTACTAAAATTGTCAGTATTGGATGTATTGAAAAGAAAACCTTGGTTAAATTACATTTGCAAATTAAAATTGCTTCCAATTGCTTTCATTGCTACATATTGGGACAATGATTTTTATGGCCCCCAGGTTGCTCTAGGGCTCCTTAGACTTCATTGTATGACATCATTTAAATACAATCTGGCCCTTACATATGCTGTATGAGAATTAATCGGCCCACTAGAAGTAATACGTTGGACAGCACTTGTTTCTGAGTAAATATGCAGCTAAACCACTTCTCCAATTTGCTGTTCTACAAAAGCATACAATATTGTTTAGTCCACACACTCCTCACTGTCACTAGTTATCCCACAGACTTTGTACAGTCAAATGTGTGTGTGATATTACCATGTCACCAAAAATAAAAACACATCATTTATTAATAGCAGTTACATGTATTTTCTAGAACCTTACTTAGCTCCTTTTACATGTGGAAACTGCTATACTGTTTCCTCTGCTGAAATAAAGATTTTCTCTAGTGCATTAATATCCCAAAGGCCGAATTATCACAAGAAATAGTAGAATAAATTGATGTGCAACCCAGCATTATTTTATAGAAATTTAAGGAATGATATTGCCACCCAATTTACCAAACAACTTTTATTGATCACACATGACTTTGGGCCACTACACATGGGAAATTTGGAATACCGTGGTCCGCTCAGGTAGAGGCTCATGTCACAGCAGTTAAAATACCCTGTATGCAATGAGCCTTATGACCCAGTTTGTTTCTTGTTTATTTTTTTCAAGAAACATAATAGTTGAGTATAATGTCAATTGAATAGTATAGTATATAATATAATTGTGTAATACAATGAAACCTACTTACACCATTTCAATGGTTGGCTGCTCAGTTTATTAAGATAACCAAATTTGTATCAGCAACATTTCAAGGGAAACAATCAAATATAATGAGGACATTTAAGACACAATTTGTGATATAATAAATTGAGCTATTGCCAAACCTAGAGACCCAGATCACCCAGAGATGAAAACAATGAAAGAGTATTTCACAAAAAGAAGGTGCAGCAAGGAGGTAAATGTGTATAACTGGACTTACCTGGTTGGTATTTTTATTCGCAGATACCTGTCAATGGCTATGGCCAGCAAGGAGAGGATGGAAGCGTTGGTTAACACGATGATGAAACAGCATATAAATAAGCACACGTGGAAATGAAAATGTATTCCCAGGCTAAGAACAATGGCCAGTGGCATGACTAAAAAACCCACAGCAAGGTCTGCCAGTGCCAGAGATACAATGAAATAAAAGGTTGTAGTTTGAAGACTTGGGTTTAATCTAACAGCCCAAATCACCAGAATGTTACCCAGAACTGCTGATATTCCAATCACAGTTTCCACTCCAATATAAACAGCAGCGTAAGTAGCAGCATCAGATGTTTCATTTGCCATGTTCATAGAAGGAAAATAAATAAATGGTACAAGTAAAAAAAAATAAAAGTCCTTCAAGCTCTACAAGATCAAAAGTGAGTAGGATAAAAAAAGGTAAGTGAAGGGCATGTACAGTAGGTAGGCTTCTCATTTTTCCATGGTAAATAATCTTTTAAAATCAAAATATATTTCTTTTCAGTTCTAATTTAGACAAAACCTCCTGTCGAGATGAGGATGCTTCTTTTTTCTTGTCTTCTAAAATAAATGGCAATTTGGGATCTATTACTTTACATGTGCAGGATCATTTGACCTGGACTTTGACTGCTCTCTGTATTTAGAGAACTAGTGTGGTCTGATAACGGAAATGAGTACTTCCTTTTTTACTACTTAGAATAGATATTTGATTTAAAAAGACATGTAGAGTTTACCTTTTTCAATGGCATATTAGGTTTATTATTTAAGAGGGCCAACCCCACTGGTCATTCAAGCAACATCGGCAATGGCCCATACCAACAAGTAGAAAGAGTAACCAAAGAGTCACCCTGAAAATGTCCTATAATGTCCAAAAAAGCTCACCCATTATCCACCTAAACACTACTCAATGCACTATAAGCTCTTAACAACCTGTGATTCACTTGTGTCTTTTGGTGCCCCACTATGCCATAGAGCCCCTGTCTGCATTACTGTTTGTACCCTCTACAGACCAGTAACCAGGAAATATGACAAAGAATTGTTTTTCTCCTACTCATCTTACTGATTTGAATGTTGCATGTGAATCAAGGAATTAAACAGTTTTATTGCATGCAAAGTCTATTACTTCTCTTTATGAACATGATATATCTAGACATTAGGTTCAGATGGCTCACAATACCCCATCATATCACTTCATTTAAATAGTTAATCATCAGATGTTTTTCTACTGAAATACATGCTGTGACAAGTGTTGTAGTAGTAGTGTAGTTCTTTGTTTTTTTCTTTTTAAAAGTTGTGTTCCAGTTGTATTTGCACCATTGAAAATAAATATGAGAAAGAATATATCATTATATACTTATTGAAATCGATATATTAATAGTTAGTCACTTTTTGCCTTTGCAGGCAGATGGCAGCTACTGCTAATACATGAAACCTTAACTTATTACTAAAACATTCCACACACTAACAGGAACATGTCGATATCACTTAGCACTAATCTAATATACAAAAAACAATACTTTGCCTCCTGTCCAACAGCAAATGCTTTGGAAGTAGTCAGTGCACACTGTGCACCATACAGTAAAAAGCATGAGTAGTGATTAGCAGCAAATTTCTGCCTTTTGCCAAAATCTTGCTTGGTAAAAAATTTTGCTCATCACTACTCGTGAATAAAAATGGTTGGGGATCCCTGTTTTACACCATCAGTTGCTGGAGAGATGTCCCGCGCTCATTGGATGTCTTTGGCTCGTTTCCCGCGTTTTGCAAATTTTCCGCCATTTAGCAAATCTTTTCAAATCTTTTGAAACGGGACAGATTCGCTCATCACTACTCATGAACCAGATCTAAAAAGTGTTGGTGGGCCACACAACCGTGAAAAAAGTTCCTTTATGATGTTAAATAAGGGCTGTGATAGGGTACTTGGTAGCCCCATATGTACTGCTTGCCTGCAGAAGTGTAAAAACTGTTGGTGAGCCACACAATCATGAAAAAAGTTCCTTTAGAATGCTAAATAATGGTTGCCACTGGTTACTTGGTAGCACCTGTGTTGAAAATGTTTAAAGGACAATGAAAGGTTAATATAAATTAAAAGTAAGTCTAAAGGCATTCTTTTTAAGTACTTACTGCATATCTAAATTCCCAGATCCCTGCTTGCAGTGTGAAGACTCCAGTGACATCACTGAAATCTCTCTTCCCTTCCTGTAGGCTGCCAGCGGCAGCCTTCCTTTTCTATGAGCATGTGTGTAACTTGATCCTGTCTCCTGTTCTGAGCTACACATGCCCACCAACCAATCAGAAGCGGATCTGGCAGAGGGGAGGGGGGGAGGGAATGAAACACACGTGCAGTATGAAGCAAGGAGGGAAAGGAAGGGAGAATACCTTTTTAGAGATGGCTGCCTGTTCTAGAAAATGTGAAGTAAGTGTGACTGAGTAAATATTTGATTAGGTGAGCCAAAAGTGTGGCGTTTTTACTAAACAATAGGAGGACTATTGGGCAGTATGCTTTTTAAATTTTGACTTGCATTCTCCTTTAAATAGCCTGTAAAAAGTTGCTGCCCGTGGCTGGCTCTGGTTGGCGACAAATGATGACAATAATATAATGCACAATACTTCAGCAGATGCTCTCCTCACTCTCACTGTCCTGACCCTAGTCTCCTGGGACTTTTTCCCACTTGATAGGTAGCCCCTCCACCCAGGGTTCTTTAGTTCTTGCCTTACTTATAGGGGTGTTGGGCTTCTCCTCCTCCACCTGGTTGTCTGGCCATACCACTGTGAACACTCTTGGCCAGATGAACCCTTGGAGTGACGGTGAGCTCTTCATGCTGCCATCTCTGCTGTGCAACAAACCGCCACTCTACTGGTTGCCCTAGCCTCCTTGCTTGTGGCCCACTGTAGCTTTATCAGCACACTAGTTTTCACCACTTGTTTCTGGGCAGCACACTAACAGCAGTGCTCCTTATTCTTCCGCATTACATTTATTAAATAAAAATATTTATTTTATCCTTTTACAAGTCAATTCCATTAATTAGAAGGGGTGTGCACATTCTTTTGGCGAGTTTCTCGTTAGGACTAATTATATTATTAATTATTCTGATCATGTAGTTAAAACACAAACACACATACTATGGAACTATGTATGAGATAAAAAACAACAGATGGATGAGCACTCCCAAATTATAAGGGGAAAAAATATAAATATATTTTTCTTATAATAGCATATCCAACTTTTTGGTCTCCTTGAGGGACTTTACTGTATGAAGGATAAACTGCAAATAAAAATTCAACTGACAATAAAAAAGATAATAGTTTTCACCAAGAAGGTATAGGGATGCAGTAGGCGAGTATAAATGCAGTACTGGATCCAAACAGGTTTAACCAACACAGTCATGTTTTGTCAATGTTTGTTTTTTTCCTGTGATCAAATTTTTAGTTTTAAGTGTGATGTAGACAGTGAAATTTTGAGCCAATTTGCAATTGGTCTTCATTTTATAATTTTTGTTTTATAATTATTTTGCTTTTTGTTCGACAGCTCTCCAGTTTGTTATTTTAGCACCTGTCTCTGTTTGCTATGGTCATATGAATAGGTAGAGGACAGAATAGGAAAAAAAGTAATAAAAAGAAGCAATAACAATAAAAATGTAGCCTCAAAAAGTTCTCGTTTTTTGTCTGCCGGGTTCACTACCCCTTTAAACTAAAAAAATAATGAATTATTAAACTGGCCTACCTAAGTTAAAGTTAAGGTTAACTTCCTCTTTAATGACTGTTCCATCTGTGCATCATGTTATCATTCTATTATGGTGTGGAAGTTTGCATACACACACTACTGCTTTTCATCATAGTAACTTTCCTTTGATCAGTATTTTTTAACCTTTTCCACAGAGGGTCAGATATCCTGCATACGGTATCTACGTTTGAAGGCATAACTGCATTCAAATGATAATGTCCCACAAAGACATCTAGAGACCTGAGGCAGTCTTGGAGGTCATTGATATTTAGATTGAAATCATAACTGTTCTAGGATATTGCATGTGCTTGTAATGGCTCAGGCAATATTATTTGCTCACAGATCAAATGACTCACTAGAGTTCTCTACAGTCTCTACTGTTTGTCAGAAAATATTGATGTTAAAGACAGTGTTAAACAGTTGGACAACCATTATTGTACACAGTAAATGTGCTGATATTTCAGTAGCTAAAGTGACAAAAAATTATAGATCATATGTGTTATATGCATTTGGAGCCCCTACATGCCATTACCCACCTTTAGACCTATGCACATTGGCCATCAAATTGTTCGGTGGACCCTTGGCATTCATATTTAGGATATTTTACCTCGGTACCTAATGGCATGTGGGAGATAAGCTGCTTCAAAATAGAAGCTTCAAGGCAATTTAACTTTAGCAAAGCATTGCAGTTGGACAGTTTGAAGTAGAAAGTCATAGTAACCCATTTTGGATTCATTATGTGTTGTTCCCAAAATGTATGGTTTTCTTGAATACTTTTCTTGAGTCCACAGTCAAAAGAAACAGCACATTTCCTTTTGTATACAAAAACTTCTTTGTCAGACTTTTTGCTCTCAGAAAAATCCTTCAGGGCACAGCACAAATCTGCCCAGTTTGCTTTCTCTCCCCCTTCCATCTCCTCCCCCTTCCAACATAACTCTCTCCCCCTCCCAACTAGCTGTGTAATCTGAGCTACCTGTAGCCAGAGCTGCAGCACAT
This sequence comes from Xenopus tropicalis, assembly GCF_000004195.4. Lineage (NCBI taxonomy): Eukaryota > Metazoa > Chordata > Amphibia > Anura > Pipidae > Xenopus > Xenopus tropicalis. Next base: position 59,360,312 of record NC_030678.2, on the reverse strand, counting down.
AAGCTACTGAGACTGAGCTAAAATGGCAGCTGCTATCTTAAACAAACAGAGGGAGCTTCTAGGGCTGTTTATTTAGGTATGTAAACGCTTTCTACAGAATAAATATAGTGTTCTAGCTTGCACTAATCTATTGACAATAAAATGCCAAAATGCCTTACCTTCTCCTTTAAATGATATTTAGTAGACTTAAGGTATGAAGATCCAAAATAAGGAAATAACCCTTATCTAGAAAACTCCAACTCTGAGCATTCTGAACAACAGGTCCCATATCTGTATATAGTGTCATACTCGCTAAGAATCAGTTTAGAGCCAGAGGGTTTTTTATTGAGGTTTATAGTGTTTTATATTCTTGTGGTGGTCATTTTAAACTTGATGCAGCATGAAAATAGGTGCTAGTTGGGCAATTTTAGAGCTGTCTGCCTCACCACAATCCTCCTATTTCTAGATCTGGAAATGTGCTGAACAAGCTACTCTTTTTTGCAATGTTTGGGTCCCTTATCCTTTCTGGTGTGGTTGCATCCATGTAGGATTGGCGAGCATACCCAGGACAAAGATAGCTGGCATCAGTGGGGCAGCATTTGAGTGGTGTGTTTGCTTCACACACAGTTGGACCATCATCCTAGAGGAAAGGTAAGGGACCAGTTGACATTTATTTACTTTTGGCTATTGAAATACTGTTGCCCCTATTCTGTATCAGTATGTTTTTTGCAGATGACCAACAACTGTCATATTTTTCATTTTCTTGGATTCATCAGTTTATTTTATTGTCGACTTAAAAAGTTATTGAAATAAGTTTATTGAATTGCCATATCACCTATGCATATTGTTTACCAAATTTATAGTATATTTAAAAACTGTATATAGAGTTCTACTCATTAAAAACACATTTAAATTAATAGTTATATAGTGGTTTATATTGTTGTGGTAATTTTTAAATTTAAAATTAGATGCAGTATGGAAATAGAAACAAATTGGACAGTTTTAAAGCTGTAACTAAAACGCTTAATTTTAGACGTGCAGACTTTGCCAGTATAAGGGCATCTCTGCAATGTGTCAACTGGGAAAGGCTTTTCATGGGGTTAGACACAGAAGGAAAATGGAACATCTTTAAAACATTGCTTTGCAGGTATACACAACAGTATATTCCCCTTGTAAGCAAGGAGAGGCATCGCAAAGCAAAACCTTTATGGCTGAATAAAAGAGTTAGGGTTGAGGTTGGTAATAAAAAACGTGCTTTTAAAGCATTCAAGTTAGCTGGGACAGCGGAAACTTTCATCAGGTACAAGGAAGCAAATAAAGCATGCAAAAAAGCTATCAAGCAAGCTAAAATAGAGATGGAAAGGGATATTGCAGCTAGGAGTAAAAAGAATCCAAAATTATTTTTTAATTATGTGAATAGTAAAAAAATGAAGCAAGAAGGGGTGGGAACTTTATTATCACGGGGGGTACGTTGGTTGATGAGAACGGGGAAAAAGCAGAAATTTTGAACTCTTATTTTTCATCTGTCTATACATCTGAGGAGCCACCTAATGATGGCTTCCCTTTTAATATACCCAGTGCTAGTAATTTAGCTACTGATGCATGGGTCACTCAGGAGGAAATTCAAAAGAGACTTGAACATGTAAAGGTAAACAAAGGTCCAGGACCGGATGGGATTCATCCCAGGGTATTAAATGAGCTGAGCGCTGTGATTGCCAAGCCTCTTCACATAATTTTTCAGGATTCGTTGAGGTTTGGCATGGTGCCGAGAGACTGGCGAATTGCTAATGTGGTGCCATTATTTAAAAAGGGATCTCGTTCTCAGCCTGAAAACTATAGGCCTGTTAGTCTGACATCAGTAGTAGGAAAGCTTCTGGAAGGGGTAATAAGGGATAGGATAGTTGAATACATTGCAGTTCACAATACTATTAGTTTGTGCCAGCATGGTTTTATGCGTAACAGATCTTGCCAGACTAATTTAGTTGCCTTTTATGAGGAGGTGAGCAGGAACCTTGATGCTGGAATGGCAGTTGATGTCATCTACTTAGATTTTGCTAAAGTGTTTGATACAGTACCTCACAGAAGGTTAATGATCAAATTGAGGAATATTGGGCTAGAACATAATATTTGTAATTGGATATAGAACTGGCTGAAGGATAGATTACAAAGAGTGGTGGTAAATGGAACATTTTCTAATTGGGCCAGTGTGGTTAGTGGAGTACCGCAGGGGTCAGTCCTTGGTCCTTTGCTTTTTAACTTGTTTATTAATGACCTGGAGGTGGGCATAGAGAGTACTGTTTCTATTTTTGCTGATAACACTAAATTGTGCAAAACTATAAGTTCCATGCAGTATGCTGCCGCTTTGCAGAGCGATTTGACAAAATTGGAAAACTGGGCAGCAAACTGGAAAATGAGGTTCAATGTTGACAAGTGCAAAGTTATGCACTTTGGTAGAAATAATATAAACGCGAACTATCTACTGAATGGTAGTGTGTTGGGGGCATCCTTAATGGAGAAGGATCTGGGGGTTTTTGTAGATCCCAAGTTGTCTAATTCCAGGCAGTGTCATTCTGTGGCTACTACAGCAAATAAAGTGCTGTCTTGTATAAAAAAGGGCATTGACTCAAGGGATGAGAACATATTTTTGCCTCTTTATAGGTCCCTGGTAAGGCCTCACCTTGAGTATGCAGTGCAGTTTTGGGCTCCAGTCCTTAAGAAGGATATTAATGAGCTGGAGAGAGTGCAGAGACGTGCAACTAAACTGGTAAAGGGGATGGAAGATTTAAGCTATGAGGTTAGACTGTCGAGGTTGGGGTTGTTTTCTCTGGAAAAGAGGCGCTTGCGAGGGGACATGATTACTCTGTACAAGTACATTAGAGGGGATTATAGGCAGATGGGGGATGTTCTTTTTTCCCATAAAAACAATCAGCGCACCAGAGGTCACCCCTATAGATTAGAGGAACAGAGCTTCCTTTTGAAGCAGCGTAGGTGGTTTTTCACGGTGAGGGCAGTGAGGTTGTGGAATGTCCTTCCTAGTGATGTGGTAATGGCAGACTCTGTTAATGCCTTCAAGAGGGGCCTGGATGAGTTTTTGAACAATCAGAATATCCAAGGCTATTGTGATACTAATATCTACAGTTAGTATTACTGGTTGTGTGTATGGTTTATGTATGTGAGTGTATAGATTGGTTAGAGTGGGTTGTGTGCTGGGTTTGCTCGGATGGGTTTAACTTGATGGACAATGGTCTTTTTTCAACCCTATGTAACTATGTAACTATGTCTACATTACTGTGAAAACAATCCTCCCATTGAAGGATCTGAAACCTTGCTGCGACAAGCAAGTCACTATTACAATGTATGTAATTAGAGTCAGACTACGACACCAAGGGCCCACATGAGAACCTGAGATCAAGGACCCACCCTCTAGAGCTCTTAAATGTTTCTTATTGTTGTAAAATACACTGCTTTCTGAAAGATTAATTGTTCAAGTGTAACATATTAATATAGTCAATGTACTGTTTTTTAAGACAATTTTCCCACTAGATGTTATTTCACTGAGTTATATTGGAAATATCACGTCAACCAATGTAATAGCTTCCGCTGAGACACATCCAGGACTAATTCCATGTGGGCAGCTGTACTCTCCTTTATGTTCTGTTATTGTTGGTAAAATTTGTGTAAGAACCCACAGCAACACAATGTGGATACAGACAGACTGCAGAGGATAGGACAGACAGACAGGGTACAATGCAATCTCTATCCCTGTGCCCAGAATATATTGTTTTGGGAAATCTATTATCATTTCTATTCACTCCCATTTAAACTGCAAATTCTTTCAAAGAAACTACCCCTGCTAGACCTATATAATTAAAAGCCTCTGCTTATTGATAGTAATATACCATAGCTTTACCGCAAACTCCTAAACTAGCTTTTTCTTTGCTGTCTCATGTATAGGGTTGAATGAAAAAAAAACAAGCAGTACCTGAAAAAAGTAGAAAAGTTAATGCTCTGTGTTTCAGACAGGACAAAGGGCCCACTCAGGTCAGGACCCACTGGGGAAATATCCTGGTATATTGCCAGGCCAGTCTGACACTGATTCTATATCAGGCTGGGTCAGGTATTCTAGAGTTACGCATGGCCGTTTCAAAATTACCAGGAAATATGTTTGAGATTATTGACTCCTAAACCATTTTAAACAGGTAGTGTTAACCTTAAAACAGCTATAAAAGAGATTGCCCTTCATAGTTTTTATATAAAAGACATTCTGCAGAAACCAATGAAACTGATGAGTGGATTTGAATCAATTAATCATGTTTATTAAGACTATAACATAAATCTACAACATTAAGAAAGTTAAATTCTTATTTAGGAATGACATTTTCCAGAGTGAGGTCAATGCTACAACTTTCATTAACATCAGCCTTGCAGAGGATGTGCTTGTTTATGATACTGAGAAATGTGTATTTAAACTTCCTTATTTTGAAGGCATAGACAATGGGATTCATAGCTGAGTTAGCATGAGATAACAGAATGGTTAGTAAAACAACTGGCTGGAATGTACTATTTTCAGCAACACTGGGATAAAAATAGCTTATACAATTTACAATAGATATGGGCAGCCAACATAAAGCAAAAAGAAACATGACCAAAGCTAAGGAACTTGCTGTCCTATGTTCTTTGCTGTAGTAGTTCTGTTTTCCTTGGTGAATGCTGATGTTGTGTCTCCTGTTCTTTTGAATAAGGTAGAAGATCTGTGTGTACAAACCCACCATTAAAAATAATGGGATAACAACCCAACCAAAAAAACAAAAATAAACCAGAAAGTCCAAACTCATGACTTTGATGAATTCACATCTCAGATAATCTCTTTCATTCTCTTCAAGGTTTGACCTATGGTTCCACCCAAACACCGGAAGCAGAGCACCAAGGGCAGACAAAATCCAGGAGAACAAAATACATATGAAAATTCTCTTTTTTCTAACCACAGATCTGTACCTGCAGAATACATTAGTTTAGTCTCTATATGTGTTATAATACCCTACAATTATAAATAAGGAGAAAAGTTAGCATGTATAGTCATGCAGATAATGTTGCACATAGGAAGTATCTAGTTTTTGTACAATCACAACAGGAACACACAGGAATGACACCATAGAGTGCATTCACCTACCCTGACGCAGAGATCAAAATGCAATTGCCATGTTTTTCCCACAATGCACCTGAATTTTCCAGATTGCATTTGTCATTGCATAAGCAATGCAGGCATTAAACTGGATGCAATTACATAGTGTCTGACTCTTGTGGACCGTGTCCACCCCAACTGCGCATGCACTTGCTTTATATGTTACTCTGTATGTCTAATGTATGAAACCCACTTATTGTACAGCACTGCGGAATATGTTAGCGCTTTATAAATAAACTTAATAATAAATAATAATAACTTCAATGTAAATCGGACACAGTTGCACTAAACTTTTTCACAGTCTACCGGGTATTTACTCATGTTAGTTCTGGTGTTCGGCGTGCAAATTAAGTCTGCATCTGATTCTTTTGGTGCAAGTGTGCTGCGTTTATTGATGCAGGGTGCTAAGGGAACCCTGGAAGTACCTACTGCCTGGTCAGATTGTGACGGTTTGCACAGTGGTGTGCGTCAAAAGACACAACAGTGTTCAATTTGAATGCAAGGCAAGAAGGACGATTGCTGCAAAACACAACTAGTGACCAGATTTGGATGCAAGTACCTTTAATGAAAATGACTTTAGACAGCACCCACTGTGAAAGACCTTAAACAAGCTCTTATATGTTTGTTTCAATAAACAGGTGCCAGCAGGGGGCTGGTTAGGCACTTCTACTAAAAAACGTAGAAATACCCAAAGTAGCCCTTTGTGCGATTACCACAAACTAATCTCTTGCTTTTGAGGGCCCTAATTAATATCTAGACACATTTTTGACATTTATTAGAAGCATAATTAGGGAAGGTGAGATTCAATTGTTGCCAAAAACAGCAACTTTTCTCTTTGATTCAGCCAGATATCAGTCAGGAGTGTCGGAGTGCAGGTAGATAAGGCATAGGCAGATAAGCTGGAGACTAAAGGAGCTGAATCAGATGCTAAAATTTGTCCATGTGTGGCCACCTTTACTCCATTTTTGCTCTACTACTACTAGTACAGCTTTTTTTCCAGCCCTCCAGTCCACGTCTACAATCTACAGGGCCCCCTTATACCCTCAGTCCTATTCCCCATGGTGCCAAGGGATGAATGGACAGAAGGAGGTAGAAATCCTATTGTTTCTACCTCCATATCTGACGATTCAGCCCTGAACGTCTCTGGAGGGTGGGACGATCTTTTGTGCGACCGATGGTCCAACGAAAGATCGACTATCGCCACATGTGTGGCCACCTTTAGTGATTATCCCTCGCTTGAGCAATCCTATGATGCTTCAGTTGAAACTCTTGGAGTAGTTCACATCTAAATGTACTTTTATTATGCAATTGTGCCCCCCCCCCCTTTTCCCAAAATAGTTGTGCCCTAGGTATGTACCTTTGCTGCCTACCCCTAGTTCTCAAAATCATTCTGTTTCCATAGTAGGTGATGTACAGGTGGAAAGCAGAGGTACTTCAAGTCCCAGAAAACATTTCTTTATAATGAAACAAGGTAAGAAATAAAAGAAATGTTCCTATATAGTGGAAACATTTCTAAACTTACCTGATTGGTATCCTTATTCTTAGATATCTGTCAATTGATATCGCCAGCAAAGACAGAATAGATGCATTGGTCAGAATGATAATTGAGCAGCACACAAACAAGCAGACATGGAAGTGCATTTGTATTTCCATATTCAAAATAATAGCCAGTGGCATAACCAGGACTCCCACTGCAAAATCAGCTATTGCTAAAGAAACAACAAAGTAAAAAGTGGCATCTTGAAGAGCTGGGTTCAGCCTTACAGCCCATATGACCAGTGTGTTTCCCAAAACAGCTGTGGCTCCAATTAATGATTCTGTTACAATGTAGATGGTGGTCAAGCTCTCTGTTGTCTGATTACCCATGCCTCTGGTATATATATATACAGTATACCTGGTATATATCTGGTATATAAAGCAGACAGATGCAAATGTCTGATGTGCAGATTAAAAGTTAGGTGGATTCTTCATGAATATTGTTAATTTCCAATATTTTAGTAAATCCTTTTTTTTTAGTCGACAATAAAATGTTAAATCTACAATAAATGACAAAAAAGAAAGTGAGAGAAACAAACATGAAGGTAGAAATATGTAAGTAATAAGTCAATTTAAATATATTGTGGATCAGTAATAAAGACAATTCAATTAATACACCAGTTTAGAAAACTGTACTTACAGGATGTTTCAGAACTTGTTTCTTCCTGCCTTTACAATGATAGTTACAGGACTGAGAGCTGTCCGCGACTTCCTTTTGGTTTGTTGAGATACTGCAGAGGTAAAACCACTGTTACAATTTCTGATTGCTGATTTAGTGAACATACAGCCATGGGCTGTGCTCCCTACAGGCACCACCATCTCTTCCAGTTCTAACCACTGTTTAACACAAAGGTTGATATTGTAGCAGACTCCCCTGTTATGAGGGGTCTGTAAGAGGCTGCAAGGTGTGCTGAATATATAGGCATGTGGTTCAGGTGCAGACTGGGAACAGCCAAAAATGTGGGGGCTAAGGGCAGTAGAGTGGGGGCCCGGACATTCTTTTTGGCTAGGAGACCCAGTCCAGTATTGTTATGCCCAAAAGGTAGATTTACAGTAGAACTTCTGTTGGTGGTTAGTAGATCTTGAGCTGAGTATGGTGAAGTGTAGATCTTGCATTGGCATAGTTTTAGCACCCCTGGTTATAAAGTGCATGTTATAGACTCACAGCAACATATAACGCAGGGATCCACTGAGTGTTTAGGAAGTGTGCATAAGGAAGCACTAACACATAGGTGCTTATTTACTAAATTTGAATTTTGGCATAATTTGCTATGACATTGGCAATTTACTAAGGGGTGTATGACAATTTTTGGCAAAATTCTCTTTGCACTGACGTAAATTCACATTTATTCCCCAAGCTAATTTTCCAGAGAATATTCACCAATTTACTAAGAGCACAAGAACAAACTTTTAGAAAGAGAAATTTCCTTGGGTTCCGGCTGGCAAATTGCCTTTATAAAGATAGATCAGCTACTATTTCATCTCATTATCTATGTCATCTCCTTAATGCTAATAACTCACATACTTTGCTTCTATATGGTTACTAGTGCATATTTTTTTTTTACCAAACTCCTGACCATACAACTATGGGGAAGTTTACATTTTTTTAACATTTTTAGTATGATATAGACTTATGGACTTATTTTTATAAGTAGGGATGCACCGGCAGGATTCGGATTCAGCCAAATCCACACTCCTGGCCAAACCGAATCTGAATAAGAAAAAATCATGTGACTTTTTGTAATCACGTAAGTCGAAAAATGTTTTGCCATGAGCTGCACGCATGGCGACATTTAGCCCTTTTAAAACCTAATTAGTATATGCTGTGATATGGTCTGTGATGATTATTCATGCCATCTTTGGATAAGAGAGACCACAGGGGTAACACACCAGGTAAATAACAAAAGAGCTAGTACAACTGTGGTAGTGACAACTATCAACTAACAAGGATGTTTCTTTCTATGGGTTTGTGGAACAAGGTGGTGCCAAACGTGGGCAGGTGGTTTTCAGTACCAGTATGCCAATGAGTGCCTTGAATATGCCTACAATATGAATGAGCACCTACTGGTCCCACATGGGACGTCTTCCTCTGTGACCCTCATAGAGGAGAGCCTGTATGTACAGTGGATCCAGTATTATTTTGCGACACCAGCGGCCTCCTGTCAGTCAGGATGGGGAGTTATAGTGCAACTACATCTGGTGACATCATAAGACAAAACAAACAGAATGCAGCATTTCTGCAGAATGCCTGCCACTGTAGACAACCCTTAACCATGTTGTCCCACCTATATATCCCATTAACATATCCCAAATGTATTCCATATATTCCATAAGCGGACCCTGCTTGACCATGCGCGGTTGGGGCAATCAGGAAATCAAGCTCAAGCAGGGTCCGTGAGTAAGACTGTGAGTAAGTCTGTGAGTGAGGTGGTGAGACCTGAAGCTTGTCCGATTGAACGGAAGATGGTGCCCAGGTACGCAGCTGCACTGCTCTGCATATTTAGGTTGGGGTTTGCAACAGGAGCAGTTTTTTAAGTTACAAATTATGTGATAAGGGAGAGGTGAGTGGGGTCAAAGCAGGCCAGTTAATAGGGCTTTTATAGCTGAGGGGTGTTCTCCTTTAACAGTGTTGCAAGTGGCAACAAAAATAACAATGACTGTAAAAGTGAAGCCTTACAGTTAGCTTTATGGTTACTGTGGTCATTTGCTTGATAGCATTTTCAGTTGCATACTAAAAGGAAAGAAAAACTTGCTTTAAAGCTAAAATTATAACATCCTGTAAAGGCGAGCTTCTTCTTTTTTATATAGGGGTGCTCTACCCTGTGTCACCATAGCCTTTCTTATTGCCCTATTTTTGCTTTGTTTCAAAAACAATACTGTAGCCACATTAAAGAGAGTTGCTTTATTTAGCCGTATGGACTTAATTCTAATGTGTTTTGTTCCTAGGTGGGAACTATCGGTTCACCCCTGTAATATGGTAGTCCAGATTTTTGTTGATTTAAATTTATTAGCATGTATAGAGAACGACGCAGGAGGGAGGCCGAAACATTGGGATACTCCTTAAAACAGAGACATTTCAGGTACAAGTTTGGTATTATCACTTTATTAGCAATATAAAAACAGACAGCATCATTTTTTTATATATTCTTTATTTTTTTTGTTTTATCAGAAGAAATGGGGTACAGAAAAAAGAAGGGGAAGAGGGTAAGGACAATTGTAATGCACTACAATTACATTCAGCATATGTAAGCAGGAGTTAACGAAAAGTTATTTGTAATGATGGGCGAAATGTTTCGCCAGGCATGGATTTGCGGCGAATTTCCGTGTTTCACCATTGGCGGATTGTTTCGCGAAACGGATGAAAAAATTCGCCACACATCCAAAAATTGTCACCGGCGTCAAAAAAGAATAGTCGCAGGCGTCAAAAGAATGGCCGCGCGACTAAATAATAGCCGCGGGCGACGAAATAATAGCCGTGCGACGAAATAATAGCCGCGGGTGACAAAATAATAGCCGTGCAACAAAAGAATAGCCGTGTGACAAAATAAAAGCCACGGGCGTCAATTTTTTTTTGTCGCACGACATTTTTGCCGTTTGGCAGATCTTTTGAAAGATTCGTGAATTTTTCGGCGAAGCGAAACAGAACAGATTCGCTCATCACTAGTTATTTCTTTAAACTTAATCACATTTGAGAAAAGAAAACAAAAACATATCAACAGAAACAAATCGGCTTGTGTAGTAGTTTTTGTGGGTTCTTGTGTCAACAGGTTTGTGTGTGGTAGTTAGTAATAAATGTTAGCCAGGATTCCCATAATCTTCAGACAGCATCATTTAATAGGTAACATATTAGACTTCAAATTAAACAAAGTTAAGCTATTGAAAAAAATTACATAGTTCTTTGTTTTACCATGTTTTATAGCTGTTAACTCTTCCATTTGAATTTACTTGTTATATCTTAGTTGGAGGTGCAGGATTCTTCTAGTTTTTATGTATGAGTATTCTTGTAGCAAGTAGCTCATTCACTACCATTACCACTACTTTTTCTCTAGTTACTACAAGGTTTTACTGGCTTGGATGTTCATTTTAACCTTGGCTAATAAAGGCTTCCATTGCCTTTAAGGATGACTGCACAAGATGCATGTATTGCCTCTCTTAGGCTTCTTATTGTTTTATAAACACCTTGCAAGCAGCCTGAAGAAGCAATTTACCCATATACCTCAATGGCTTATTTTGTATGTAGTGCCCACAGGACCCACTAGCAGATACATCCACAACACCCTCTGTAGCCATGCACCTGTTGGCTGAAAGACCAATTTAAATTCCATGACTGGAATGAAATAGATAGAGACAAATATAGTGAATACACTTCATTATTTCAGTAGACAAAAACAATGATTTTACAATCATGTTCTTTTAAAAGAGCACTGGAAGCTCTTTTAGAAAGTAATAGAGACAGCATGGCAGTCGCCAATTCCACAATTCAACTCTATGTTTTGGGCAAATGTCTGATGGAGTAGTTGGGATGGGTGGCCTGTGCAGGGGCCCTTTACTTCCTCTTTAAATAGTTATGGGAAACAAAGCCTGTTAATTTGGGACTAGCGATAAGCAATTTTTTTCGTCAGGCATGGATTTGCAGCAAAATTCAGCATTTCGACATCCGCAAATGTTTTCGCAAAACTGCTGCAAAAATTCACCGTGAAAAAAATTGCTGAGACCAAAGATACCAAGACAAAAAAGTCACAGAGACAAAAAAGTTGCTGTAAAAACAACAAACATTGACTTTAATAACTCCTACTTGGGCCTGGCGGTACTTAAAGAAAATTGTGGTTCGCGAGCTTTCGGCAACACAACATGGACTTTGCAGTGGGATTTTTTGGCCCTAGAGTGATGCACCCTCCAGTTTTCAGGGAAATGGTCATTTTCAGAACAGTAGTTTTCCAAAAGTAATGGTCACGTGCGTAAAATCGTGCACTAATATAGCAAGCGGCGAAATATATCGCACGCAGTGGGAAATAACGCATGCAGCGGGAATTAATGCAAGAAAACCGCTCATCGCGAGTTAAATAACGCAAAGAACATCGCCTGTCCTTTTAGTGAATCGTGCGTTGTCGCAAAAAATAAGAAGCGATAAAATTTTTAACGCATGCTATAAATAGCGCTCATTTTATCGCCCTTTAGTGAATCAGCCCCATTGTATTTGTAATGCTTATTAATCAATGTTAACCTTCAAATACTGATGTAACAATGACTTCTACTTAATTATCTATGCCTGAATGCAGGATCCCAGCTATGAATTATCATAAACGTTAGATTCTCGGTTGACAAACACGATTTTGGCGTAGGTAAGGTTTTCATTTTCTGACACCTGTAATGAAAGGAACAGAAAATGTAAACGCAAATTCAATGGGACATTTTTCAAATTCAATGGGACATTTTTCAAATTCAATGGGACATTTTTCAAATTCAATGGGACATTTTTAAAAGTGGCTGCACCTTTATGATTGATTCTAAAATGAATCTTGTTGCCACATATAAATACTGTCACAAAACAAATTTTTCTGAACATTCTCACTGGCAAAGTTTTTTGATGGAATAATTTTCTGAATTGATATAATGGGTAGGAAACTCTTTTAGTACAGGTATCAGACCCCTTATCCAGAAACCCATTATCCAGAAAGTTCTAAATTATGGAAAGGCCATTTCCCATAGACTCCATTGTAATCAAATAATTCACATTTTTAAATATGGTTTCCTTTTTCCCTGTAATAATAAAACAATACTTTGTACTTGATCCCAACTAAGATATAATTAATTCCTATTGGAGGCAAAACAATCCTATTGGGTTTAATTACTGTTTAAATAATTTTTTTAGTAGACTTAAGGTAGGAGATCCGAATTACAGAAAGACCCCTTATCCGGAAAACCCCAGGTCCCGAGCATTCTGGATAATGGGTCCCATACCTGTATATGAAACCTGACAAAAATGTTTAGGGGATGATTTATCATTATACCAAATGTTACTGAATGGTATGATGGTAGTTAAGCCATGGTAAGACTTTGGCCAGAGTATTAGATTTAACAATTTATGATCATTTGTGTTCTGTTAAAGAAATATTCTCATGGGAAAATATGTTTTTTTCAAAGAGCATAAGTAATGGAGCTTCTCCAGCAGAATCCTGCATTGAAATCTTTTTTTCAAAAACGCAAACAGATTTTTTTTGTATTTAATTTAGAAATTTCACATGGGGCTAGCCATATTCTTCATTTTCCTGGGTGCCACAGCCATGTGACCTGTGCTCTAATAAACTTCAGTCGCACTTTACTGCTGCGCTGCAAGTTGATCAGCAGAACAATGGGAAGGTAGCAAGATAGCAGCTCCCAGTAGATATCAGAAAAGCATCAATAGTAAGAAATCCAAGTCTGGCTTGGGACTCCTCCAGTTACATGGGAGTAGGAGAAACAGTAGGTTATCTAAAAGCAGTTCTAATGTGTAGCGCTGGCTCCTTCTGAAAGCTCAGACTCAGGCACAATGCACAGAGATGGCACCTACACAGCAATATTACAACTAAAAAAATACATTTGTTGGTTCAAAAATACTATTTTAAATGTTAGATATGCTATGTAAACAATGTAATTTAGAAATGAAAATTATACTATAAAAACCATGGCATAATCCCTTTAAATTATAATTCCTTTGCAGATCCCGAGCATTCTGGATAATAGGTCCTACACATTTACTACAATAGATCACTGTGTATAATTTTAATTTTCTGGGAAAAAAAACATAAAAATCCTATGAGCAAATGAGGAACAGATGTTTGTACCTGTTCTGGAGGAACCTTTTGGGTAAAAAACAAAAAAGCAACATAAAATTTTCCTTCAGCTTTTTGCACTTTGGACTTTGCCCCTTAAGCAAATGTGACCTTCAGAGTCTTATGGTAGCAAATATATTTACTACAGTATAATGATAACAAGAACATGGTGTAAAGCTCTTTGCTTACCGGTTGATGATCATCTGGAGGTGTAAGATTTTCTATGTGTTCATTGGATTGTTTTGATTCAACGCAATTACCTTGTGTTTAAAAAAATGTACACTTTATTCTCATGTGCAAAATGTAAATCAGGTAATAATATAAGCATGAAACATTTTTCATACAAAAATAGACATCATTTGTAGGTGGACATGGAGTTAGCATTTCCATCACAAGATGTTAGTGAGACCTTACAGTGTAGGAGAAAAGAAAGACATCAAACATAAAATACCAGTTGGCTACTTTCTGAGAAGTGTGATATGTCAATTGTGAAGATGCCACAAGGAAACCTAGAAGAAATGGTGGTTAGTTTGACCAGAAAGTTATCGAAAATGATCTTATCATAATTACTTTTGTCTTTTGAGCATTAAGGCAACATATGCCAATAAGGATGCTCACTGGGACTGTGCTGTTCAGTATATTGCATTAATATTTAGTGCTCTATGAGGGCTGAACAGAATTATACCCATAACCAATTGTTATCTGATAAACTGAATTATGTGCTCTACTTTTGAACTGTAGGATAGCATTACAACTAGAAGTCCAAGCATTTATATATATAACATATAGGGGTGATTCACTAAAGTGCGAAATAACATGTGCTATTTATAGCGTGCGGTAAAATTTTTATCATGTCTTAATTTTCGCGACTTTTCGCACGATTCACTATAAGCATACTTGCGCTATTTTACGCGCGATATTGCATGCGCTATTTAACTCGCGAAGACTATTTCAATGCGCTATTTGCCGGTACATGCGCTAAATAACGCTCGCGTTTAGTCACCGGATATAAATAGTAGCTTTAAATAGTGTATATAAATTGTCACCACATATAAATAGTGTATATAAATATTAGCCACATATAAATGGTAGCATATAAATGGTAGCAAATAAATAGGAGATGCTTATAAATAGTAGCCACTAGTGATGAGCAAATGTTTTCTGGTTATCTTTAGTGAAAAATTAGCAAATCTTTCGAAAGATCCACAAAACAGCAAAACTGTTGTGCGGGCAAAAAAATTGTTGCCCGCGACTATTATTTTTTGACGCCTGTGTAAATTTTTGGACGTGCGGTGAATTTTTGCATGGCAAATTTTTTTATGCGTTTTGCCATTGGCAGATTGTTTTGCGAAACGCATGAAAAAATTTGCAGCGGAAAAATTTGCCGCACGTCCAAAAATTCGCTGCGAATCCATGCCTGGCGAAACATTTGATCACTTGTAGCCGCATATAAATAGTCGTGCGAATGAACACACGCCATGTTAGCCATACACACCAATACTTGCGGAAAATTACTGTATTAAAAATGACCATTTCCCTGCAAACTGGCGGCTGCGTCACTCTAGGGGAAACACATACTTGAATAAATAACACTGCAAAGTCAATTTACTGTACTTTTCGATAATTTATCGCCTGCCTGTAATAGGTGTTGATTTTCGCATAGCCTAATGCAATATTTAGCGCGCATAAGTGATAGTGAATCATGCGATCGTATTCTTTTCAGCGCGGAAATTAACACATGCGTTAAAACTAGCGTGCATGCGGTCGCGCGAAAAATAACGCATGCGATATGGCGACTTAACGCACGCGATAATACTATGGTGAATCGCGCGCTAATTATCGCGACTAATTTAACGCAAAAAGCGTGCAATAAATTTTATCGCTGAAGAAAGCGGCTCGCAAAGCACCATGGTCAGCCAGAGAATGGATAAAACTCAAACTTTATTTACATTCTTAAAAACCCAGAACGCCTGACGCGTTTCGTGCGTGCCCGCACTTAATCATAGGCATTAATAAATTTTATCGCACTTTAGTGATTCAGGCCCAATATTAGCTAAGCGAAGAACCCCAAGCCTTGTCCTTTAACTGTTCGCCCTTAAAGGAGACATTTCATATCACCTTCATATTCATTTATATGATTCATCTTTCTTCAATCAATGAAATCTTGCAGGAAAAAAAAACGATTTGAATGCATTTTATCTCCTAAAATCGTTTTTATATCAGAGCTGCAGAGAGATCTTCACTCTTCTGAAGCTAAGCTGAAATGAGAGGTGGGAGTGTCTCTTCATTCTCGCACAGGAAATGGTCACAGCACTGACTGACAGGCTGAACTCTGCTGTAGCAGGGAAGCCCCTCCCACCTCCCTGTCTGTGTATCTGTTACCAGTCTGCACATAGCTGTCCTGTGCTGCTGCCTGAGCTTTACTTTTGGAGTTGTTACAGGAGAAAATACCAAAAAAAAACCAGTTTAGATGTCAAAGTACATGTTGCAGGGAGTTGCATGTAAAAAACCCTCATAGCGATTGCAGAACGTAATATTGATGGGCAGGGACACTGTAGGATTGGGTGCAGGGAGTTGTTGCAGGAGAAAA
Organism: Xenopus tropicalis; assembly: GCF_000004195.4. Taxonomy (NCBI): domain Eukaryota; kingdom Metazoa; phylum Chordata; class Amphibia; order Anura; family Pipidae; genus Xenopus; species Xenopus tropicalis. The sequence continues at coordinate 59,344,213 of NC_030678.2, read as the reverse complement.
TGCCAAAAAAAACCCAGTTTAGGTGTCAAAGTACAAGTTGCAGGGAGTTGCGTGTAAAAAACTCAGCAATTGCAGAACAAAGTACAAGTTGCAGGGAGTTGCAAGCAAATAAAATACAAAAACATTACAATACATTTTTTATCATTAGGTACAGTACAGTTTATAGAATAAACAGATTTGATTTGACTCCTTTAATATAAATAACGTTTTTTTATGTGGTAAATAATTTTTTCTTTTTAATAAAGAGATTCTAGATTACAAAACTACCTTACTTTGCAGGATCACAGCGAACTGAGCTGCTAGTCAGGAGAGCAGGGCGGGCCGGGAGCTGCACAACTGAGAGGACTCCAGCGTGACTGACGTGGGCGGGGAAATGACGTCACCAAAGTCCCCGCCCATGTCTCACGCCCACTCCTCTCTCAGTGGCTGCAGCGTCTCTATGGGAAAGAAGCTAGGGCCGGCGGCCCTAGCTGAAGACAGAGACTTTCTTCTGGCCGGAAGCCCTGTGAATGGGAGGGGCTTCAGCATTTCTGCAGGGATTAAACAGCCTTCTTGAACAGTAGGTAGAAAATAAACTTTGTTTTATTCAATTTTAGAGTGTTAGCTGCATTTTAAGATAAAGTTAAAAATGATTGTATATGTCTCCTTTAAGATAAAACTTGTACCAGCTATGCTATAGGGAAAAGTTAGAAATATCACTCAGTAGCACTAAGGATAGAAATATTTTCATTTACATTTAAACAAATAACTAACAAACTATAGGATGGAGCAAATTAGTTATGATTAATAGACAGGAAATGCAGAGGATGAGAGGATTCATGTTGGGCAGGAGCTATGATAGTGGAAGGCCAGTTAACAAATATCAGTAGTAAAGGGTCATGGGATTAAATTCACTCTGTTTTTCCTAACTTTGAGGATACTTTGACATGGCAGTAGGCAAGTATCCTCATTGTGTTTCCTATAATTGGCCTTGCACCTCCAGAAGTAAAAAAAAAAAAAAACTTAATTCCAATGAGAGTCATTAAGTTGAAAGTTACAAATATACCTAGCAAAAGTAATTATAAATGTAACATGAAAGCCTATGTCAGCGTATGCAAGCAGAACCTGGCCTCACACAAAGATGGACTCTTACATATATTGGAGGAGGCTCGTGTGCCACAGTTGTAATGCAATTTGCTGACAATAAGCACAAGGGAGTCTCAAAGAATAACACCTTATTGAAGAAATTGGACAATATAATAATAATAAAAGAATAAAGTAATATGTGTTACTACTGACACTCAGTGCCACCAAAAGCAGTTATTGTGCTACCAGGGATTGTATCTAGTTTAAAAACTTGGGTCCATGGTGTACTTGATATTAGCAGGCTATTTACTCAACTTGCACTCCTTGGTGGATCATAAGCTGCTTATCTACCTATGGTTAGCACAAATTCTCTTTTACTGGGAGCCAAAATGCCTTGCGCTTTTTTTCTTTTTGAGGTGGATACTCTGTCTTTGATGTCTGGTGCCATTTCCTTTGTTCACTGACATAATTTGCCCTGTTGGTTGTGCGATTAACATGCGTGTTTGTATTCTTTCTGCACAAATGAACTGTGCTGATTGACTCAGGGTGCCGAAGCGAACTCTGAGTTAATCAGCACAGTTCATTTGTGCAGGGGTTGAACCGTACCACTTTAGGGGGACGGGGGAGGTGATAATGATACAGTTTCATGACCCCCTGTAACTAAAGATCAGACCGTACCATTCACTTTACTTAACCCTCCAGACTCACCATGGCATCAAACAATAAAATTCTATAGGTGAAATATGATTGGCTGTTGGTGGCTTTGCTCACTTTTCAAAACTAAAACTGCAGTCCCCTATTGACCAACTGTGAAAAGCTTGGGGACCCTGGGGTTAATACTGTGAGAATGGCAGCAGGTTGAATTTCCCCATTGAAAGTCAATAGGTAAAATCTGATTGGCTGTTGGTAGCTCCATCCACTTTTTCTAACCGCAGTTACCTGGTGCCTATCTCTGCAAAGTTTGGGGACCCTGGTGTTATTACTGTGAGAATGGCAGCAGGCTGAATTTTATGAACAAGTCAATAGGTAAAATCGGACCATACCATTTTTTTTGGGGGGGGGCAGACCGTACCATTTTGTTGGATTGGGGGGTCGGACCATACCATTTAGTTGGAGGGGGGTGTGGACCGTACCATTTTGTTGGAGGGGGGTCGGACCATACAATTTTGTTGGAGAGGGGGGTCGGACCATACCATTTTTTGGAAGGGGGGTTGGACTGTACCATTTTGTTGGAGGGGGGATTGGACTGTACCATTTTGTTGGAGAGGGGGGGTTGGACCATACCATTTTTTGGAGGGGGGGGGTCGGACCATACCAATTTTTTGGATGGGGGGGTGGACCGTACCATTTTGTTGGAGAGGGGGAGTCGGACCATACCATTTTGTTGGAGGTGGTGTCGGACCGTACCCTTTTGTTGGAGGGGGGTTGGACCGTACCATTTTGTTTGAGGGTGGGTTGGACCGTACCACTTTATGGGGGGTGATAATGATACAGTTTCATGACCCCCTGTAACTAAAGATCGGACTGACTATTCACTTTACTTTGCCCTCCAGACTCACCCTGGCATCAAACCAATAAAAATTCTATAGGTGAAATAAGATTTACTGTGAGAATGGCAGCAGGTTGAATTTCCGCCAAGTCAATAGATAAAATCTGATTGGCTGTTCACAGCTCCGCCCACTTTTGGGCATCCAACAATCATTATATTTTCATTTAGGCTGAACCCATGACTATGTGATTCCAGTTTGGTGTGTGTAGCCTCAAAGCTGTAAGATTTTAATTTCCCCATTAAAGTTAATGGGTGAAATTTGATTGGCTGTTGTTGGCCCCTCCCACTTTAGGTCATCCAAGAAAATACGCCGTTTCATTCGGGGCAACCCCATTATATTATGTTATTATATTATGGGGGGTGTGGCTTCAAAGCTGTAAGCATGGGAGCAGTTTGAAAGTCTTCCCTGTCAAAGTCAGTGGGAAAATTGGGGTGTTCAGAGAGGTGCCACAAAAAGACGGGGGGGGTGGGATCTCTTAGAAAAGCACAAACAACCTGCTCTGCTATAGGGCGAAGAAGTGTGGAGAGTTTGGGTGTTGTACCCCTAAAACTGTAGGAGGAGTAGCGTTTAGAAAATGGGGGGCGCTAAGAATAATAATAAGAAGCGGAAGAATAAGCTGAAGTCGAAGAATAGTACGTTCAAACGGCGATCTTTTGCATTTATTTTACACAGCTTTTTACTCCGTTTTTTCGGCGAATTAGTTTTACACAGCATAATAAATACGCCCCTAAGTGTACTGAAAGGATAGCTATACATGTGAGTAAGCTCAACCTAAAGCATGAACACATAGCCAAGGAAAACCTGTGGCCTGGAGAAATTCATGTTCTGCCCGAGGCAAGGTTTTCACCTTGGCTTATGGCTGAAACAGCAATGCACATAGCTCTTGGATAGATAAAAAACATTTATCACAAAATATGATCAGAGCATATAAAGTTAACATGTATCACTGAAAAACAAAAGGTGGTTGCTCAGATCAGTTCCTGCTATCAGGCTTTTCCACTACCTGTGCTGCATGATCATTTCTCAAGATTGAGCCTTGCCAACAGTGATGTCGAAAATGCAGTACTTTGTACTGTATCAGTAGAACCTGTTTTGTCTCATTTCTGTTGAATACTAAAGGTTGTTTCTGCAAGTACAGATCCACAAGGCACTTACATAATTGTGCAGTACAAAAGATCCAAGCCCACCACACAGTAACTGAAAGTAACAATATCTGTTACCCAGTCTGCGCCAATGACCTAGACCTCACTGTGGACCACACTGAAAACAGATCTTCTTGCCCACTGCTGTGATTAAATAAGCACTGGTTAAACAAACCCAGTGCTGCTCAGATTAGTTTTAAATGGGATATTATCAGGAAAATAAAGTTAACAGCTGTATAGATTTAGTACAAAAAAACAATGGATAAGCATGTTATATTTTCTCTTCTTGTGGATTTTTGCGCTGACCTCTTCCTTGGAACTGCCAATCAGGCCTGGAGGAGCTGCTTTAAGATGTCATAGACAGTGACTATTGGGCTTGTGGGGGGCTGTTTGGACTTCTGTGTAGTTAGTATGCCAAGTGGTGTGCTTCTTAGGCAGAACATTAGGGTTCTTGTTAGGCACAGTCACACTTGGCGGATAATCCACTTTGCCTGCAGTAGGAAAAGCAGAGCCACTCTCATCAACAGCTCAGTGTAGCTCCACAGACAGGTCTGTTTGCAGCTACACTAAGTGGACTTTCACCTGAAAAACGTGAAAGCATGCATTTTCAGCCTGATATTCCCATATGGGGCCCATTCATGAAAGCACAATTTTTTTTTTCAGAAAAAAAATGTATTTTTTCTAATTTATAGAACTTTTCGAAATGACCACGATAATATTGTTAAAATTGCACGATTTTTTCGTGGTTTTCGTTAACTCCCACAAAAAAGTTTTTATTTTTCGCAATGACTACGACCATTTCGGAATTCATTCAGGCTTTGGTATCGTGGCTATCTTTTGGCCAGGTTGGATCTGTATAGTGCCATTGAGTCCTATGGAAGGTTTCCAAAATCATGCATTGAAGTTTTAAAGCCAGAAAGGTTTTTTGCGCCATATACGGTTGTTCGTAATTTTGTGACTTTCAGATCGCAACCATGATATTTTCGTACAAGCAAGAAAATAATTTTTGTGACATTTTCGCACATCAGAAATTATCATGGTTACTCCAATTGTGCTTTTAACCACACAAAATTCGTGCTTTCATGAATGGGCCCCTAAGTGTAACTACAAACAGTCTGACCCAGTTCCTGTGTGTAAAGCTACACATAGCTGTGGATAAGTGTGGATCCACTTTATTCAGCCTGTGTAGGAAACTCAGAAAAGAGGATCATCTGCCACATGTGACTTTGCTGTAAGACAGAAGGAACTGTTTTATTATTATTATTATTAACATTTATTTATAAAGCACCAACATATTCCGCATCGCTGTACAATAAGTGGTTTTAAAAAGATATGTTTCAACTTGCACCAGTGCAGAAAGTTGCTTTCATCTTCTAACTGGTAGTAGATTGAAAAGAATTGCTGAGCTGAAAAAGGGGTGCAATCTCCTATGAATTCGGTACTAATGTTTGCTAATAACATGACAAAGCAATACTTAGTACCTAAGTAAGGTGAAAAATGTTTATGGTTTATGATCTGTTTATTACATATAAAAATGTATTGTATAGTAGGACATAAGACAGTCTGGTTAGAATGGGTAGATCTCAGGGAAAATCTCCAGTAAGTTGTTTGTAAGGTGCATTGCCTACCATTACTTTTCAGCAGGGTCAGACTGGGGGGTGCAGGGCACCGGGCCCGCCCCAACCCCCCGCAGGGTTCCCCCACCCGACGTTCTCCCCTGAGCGGAGGGAACGCCGGCAAGGGTCGGGGATTTTTCCCGTTGCGAATTTTTCGGCGAATCGATTCGCTCATCACTAACTATAATCGATAATTCAGCTTTGTTCACTATTACAAACTGGTTCCTTAATAATTCGGTCAACTGAAATTTTTTTACTGTACCTTTACGTTTCAGTTTTGTAACACACAAAACTATGAGAACGACGAACACAGTGAAAAGCCCTCCAGAGAAAAATGCCAATAGGATTTCAAAGAAACAATTGCTGAAAGATAATTAGAAATAGGGTTATTTTTTTCACATAATGTACAAATGCAGTCTTGGCTGGGAAACATGGATAGCAAAGGATTCTGATTCATACAATTTAACTGCCTAACAGGGAAAAGAATGAAGTGCATAATTAAGCAGCTGCATTTAAAGTAAATATAAAACCTTCATTTTTTCTAGCTCTTCAAGTTATTATCAGTTCTTACACTGCAAATATGAATTTGAAACAACAGAATAACTTGCTGTTTATTATGGCTGACTGGACACAGTCGGCAGAAATTATGTTTTGTAGTGTTGCTCTGTCAAGAATTGACCAGAGAATTGGTCAGATTACTCTGCTTTGTTCGCTAGCAATTTTCTGAGAAAATCACAAGATGTTCCTTTCTGTAGTACCTTCATTTTCTATTGACTGTGTGCAGCAGATGTGCCCACCAGATGTGCCTGCTATCAGATCTGCATTATGGAAACAATAATATTTTTGTAAGAAAAGCCCCATCATGTTTTCTGATGGGAGGCAGTGGGAGGGAGCTACTGGTGCAGGCGACAACATTGGGGAAAACAAATGAGCATAATAAGCGCATTATGTGCATGCGTGTAACATAGGATTGAAGCACACAACAAACGATCTACATCACACAGATATGCACAATGAGTGAACTGGGGCACATGCTCCTTATGTGCATGAATGTTCACCAACATAACTTCCCATACCAAGAGCTATATCCTAGTATGGGGGAGAGAGAGCTTGATAGGGGGCTCTATTTCCCCCATTTGGAGTGTGGCCTATGTTAGTCTGCACAGCCGGTGAGGAAATCAATTTTTAGTTAATAAACTGGACTACACTTGCAAATAAGTAATTTCAAGCACATCAGAGAATATCTGGGGTTGCCATGCATGTGTATGGCAGTAATACCTTGAAAGCTTAAAGAAGATGCTTAGTGGTTAGGAAATTGTATTGGCTTTAGCAAAGCTTAGACCTACTAGTTATTGAGCCCACACTAGATGAAATTATTTAAGGGCTCCTTTTCATTAATACATTCTTTGCTTTTTCCTAAACAAGTGTAGGCTCTGTGATGCAGAAACCCATTATCCAGAGTGCCCTAGGCTGGCCACCCTACATCATGCCCCACCTCCATACTCATACCCATGTGCAGTGGCACCACTTCTCTCCATTGCGCCCATATCTCGCACCTCTTCTGGACCTGGAGCACTGAGGAATTGGCACACAGGTGAGTTAAACAAAGTTCCTGTTCACCTATTCCCCAATACTCCCGAAAAAAACAAATGCGCTGGGCAGCATGTTGCCCCTCAAATCGTGCCACTCTAGTCCCAGCCTTAGTGGCCTTCCCACAAATCCGGGCCTATCTGGAGCAATATATGCAAATCCACAGTTTGCTGCTTACCCCTCTGCACTTTCTCAATCCCTTCAGGAGAGAAGCAAAAAGTGAAACCCTTTCACCTCAGCTAATGGGGCACCATATGACACAATCGTTGATGATAGGTCACTATATTTGCACAAGGTAGTATCTTACTTGAATATTTTTGAAGAAGAGTCAGTGTTGCTGGTTGTGAATGTAGTCAATGAATTTAAGGTAGGAGTAGGTGCTGTAGTTCTGACTTCTGAGCTAGTTGCTGTAATTTAAAACGTAACACAATAATATTCATAATAATATATAGCATAAAATGATAATATAGCACTGACTTAAATGTATTTTTGTATTGTCGGTGGAAAGGCCTATGCATCACTTTGGTTTTCCAAAGTCATGTGAAGTTGTCTGCAAGAGAAAACTTTGCACAACTTCGGAAAACCAAAGCGATGTGTAGCCCTTTCCACCAGCGATGCCCTTTGTTCTTTGTTGCTGGTGGAAAGGCATTTAGGAGAGATTAGTCACCTGCGGTAGCAGGGACCTACTACAGGCTACTAATCTTAGCGTCAGACCTCTGAATTAACAAGCGCTGATTGTGCGCAGGACATGAACTTGTTGGACTGACATTTTTTTAGGATAGATATTCTTGCAGCCTCAACCCTTTAAAGTGACAAAAAAAAACAAAAAAACTCGAAATTAGGAACTAAAATGTGTTTATCACAGTAATATCTTCTATTTTAGACAGCTATAACATAGCATATGCAATTTTTTTTTAAGACCTGCTTTAAAGTGCATCATTTGTTGCAAGTTTTATTATGTTTTATTTATAGTAACATAGTAATTTAGGTAGAAAAAAGACAAACGCCCATTAAGGTCAACCATAAAGCCTATATATAACCTGCCTAACTGCTTGTTGATCCAGAGGAAGGCAAAAAAAGCCTCTCTAATTTGCCGCAGAGGGCGAAAAAATCCCTTCCAAGATGCCAATTGGACCAGTCCCTGGATCAACTTGTACTAAGAGCTATTGCCTACAACCCTGTATCACTTGCTAAGAAGCCATCCAACCCCTTCTTGAAGCTATCTAATATATCAGCCAGTATGACTAATTTAGGGAAAGAATTTCACAATTTATTGTTGAAATGTTATTATATCCACTCCAAAAACTGTGTTACCCAAACTGTAGCAATACACCCACAGAACTTCCCATTTTAGAAAGCATGGGTTTTCTTAACTTTGTGTATGTTCCTTTTTACACAGTCACTGTCTGTGGTTTGTATCTTAGTTCCTAATACTGAAATTGGGCGGGTATTTGCCCTGCTAAAATGCTACCTGAGATTATATGTGGTTAAGAGCCTAATGTATACCATGTGTTTCAAGCGTTTTTTTAATACATCATAGCAGTTTCACGCGTTTTAATCTAGAAAGCATTAGCTGATCACGAGCTTCAGTTCTGCTTAGATAGTTTTAGCTAGGGCAAAAGTGGTGATAACAATACAACAGGTAAACCACTTCTTCTTTCGCTATTTTGGGTCCCAGTGAAAATAACTCACTTTGTTACTTCTGTCTTAATCATTTTAGAGGCCTCTTCAAATTCATTTAAGGGTTTTTAAAACTGTATGTAAACATGAAAACTTTTGATCTGTTGGGAAATGGCAAATGGTTTGTCTTTTTTTCGTAACTTTTATTAAGAGTTGAGTTTTCCAAGAAAAAAAAGCTTACAAACACTGCATATAAAATACAATTAAGTAAAAGTGTATCAAATTGGGCTAAAGAATTATACAAAGTATAAGGAGTATGCTTAGCAATATTTTTAAACCTCCTTACCCTAGGTGGAGAAGGAAAGCTATGCTTATAAAAAGAACAGAGAAAAGAAAAAAAAAGATTTAACAATACTAAACAAAATTAAATGGAATGTTTCTACCAGCAATTCAATATAATTGTTCCATGACATTGTCAAAAATTAGTTCCAAGCCTATAATCAGTAGTGGCCTATAAGTAGTAACAAGGTCTCGAGGGCTAATTTCTATCAGCTAGGGGGGTTGACAGGTTGACTGACCCTCTCTTGCCTTGTTAATGGTGACCAAGAAATATATTCATAGGGAGGGTTGTTAGATTTGGCTAGGAACTCATAGGGTGCCCACATCACTAGAAACGTATCAGATTTGTTTTGTGCAAATGCTATACTTTCAAATGACATGTTATTAATAAGCCTTTTGTGGACCTCTGTTATAGCTGGAATGATGCTGTTTTCCATTTTGTAGCAATTGTTATTTATGCAGTCGTCAAGATGTGATTAACTAGCTTTTGTGGGGGAGCTGAAAGTTCCCTTATAGGCTTCACTAAAAGGAAAGTCATTGGGTCTTTAGGTATAGTTTTACATGCTACTTTGTTGATTACCTTTTGGACTTTTTCCTAGAATGGTATTAGGTGGGGGCAGGTCCACAAAAGGTGATATAAATGGTTTGTCTTTTTTATTTTTTCATAACTAGACTGGTATTCTGGGCTATATATGCTCATATTTGGTCCAGCAGTTGGAGCAACCCTATTGCCTACTATCTGGAGATATATGCCAGGCTGAGAGAACCTGCTGATGCCTCAGTCAGTGGGTAGCAATAGGTGAATTTCACAGTGTGTGGCAATTCTAAATGTTCAGACCATTGGCCTTTGCGCGACTTCAGAAAAACGAAGCAATGGTAGGCCTTTTCACCAGCAACAAAGGGAACTCAGGTGGAAAGGCCTACACATCACATTTCGGAGAGATTAGTCGCCCGCGGTAGCAGAGATGTATCATGGGCAACTAAATCTCTCCATGGGACATTAGCTTTAACCACAATTTTGCTTTTCCTACTTCTACTGTATTTTCTGTTGTTCAGTTTCAAATAGACATTGCATTTGCAAGCAATGCAGCAGCCCTAATCTCATGCTATAAAATTATCAATTGCATTGGTTAATTTATTTATGAGTTGGGAGATATCTTATTGCCATTTTGTACCACTGGCTATAGGTTATCTTTAGCATTTAGACTGTGCCTACTGAGACTGGTCTAAAGTAAGAGTTTGCTGTCTGATTAATATGCTTCTAAAAATTCCATAGGAGATATAGGAGGAGAGTGGATTTGTTTTTCTGTGGTGAGCTGTAATTTTACACTTTGATAAATCTGCTTGTAGGTGTCTGCTTATCTAGTGAATGTTGTAAACTTTTAAAAACATTTTTAGTGGACTATGGCACCTATTTATCATGCTATGTAAAATTGCAATACAGCACTATAAAAAGCATTGTAAAGTAATCGGCAAATTTATGAAGGTGTACATTTTCTTTTATACCACCAAATTGCAATATTGAATTGTTAATTGACACCATTAGTTTTATGGTGTAACCCATTCAAGTCAATAAGAAGAAAATCAGACAGAGGTAAAAAAAGAAGTGATGGCTGGTAGCCATGTTTTGCACAGCAGTTCGGGGCAGCTGCTGGATTTTATGCAGGAATTTTACAAGAAAAAATGTTATGCCAAAAATGAAAACACAGCTTGATAAGTAAGCTGTTATCTGATTACATCTCGTAATCAGAGGCAATGTGAGGTATACAGGCCCCTAAAAGTAGATACAAATGTACAAAATAAATAAAACAAAACTATATATAGTACAGGTATGGGACCCATTATCCAGAATGCTCGGGACCTGGGGGTTTCCGGATAAAGTGTCTTTCCGTAATTCGGATCTCCTACTTTAAGTCTATTAAAAAAATAATTTAAACATTAAATAAACCCAATAAGATTGTTTTGGCTCCAAAAAGGATTAATTTTATCTTAGTTGGGATCAAGTACATGACAAGGTACTGATTTATAATTACAGGGAAAAAGGAAATAATTTTCAAAAATGTGAACTATTTTATTAAAATGGAGTCTATGGGAGATGGCCTTTCCGTAATTCAGAACTTTCTGGATAATGGGTTTCCGGATAAGGGGTCCGATACCTGTACATGTTACAGAGTCCAAGAAAGTCACTTGCAGAAGACTTTTGTTCATAGGAAGAGGATGTAGGCATCTGTGGATGATCCTATCAGTGTTCCTTTGCTAAGAATGGGCCTGTGAAGGTAAACCTGCTATTCAGTTGGGTAGTCTATTGTCCTATGGAATACTGTATTTCATAAGGGCCCAAAGAAATATCAAATAAATATATATATATATATATATATATATAGTACAATGCGTATAGACAGGCACTCACGTATCAGTAGGTCCAAAAGTAGCCTGGGTGCAGTCTCAGAGAAAATGAAGAGAAAGCTGTAGAAAGAATCCGCACTCGCAGGTCTTATTTGAAGTGTAGAGGTGTTTATTCAAATCAATATCTAACGTTTCGGCTGCATCCGCAGCCTTTCTCAAAGACGTCTTTGAGAAAGGCTGCGGATGTAGACGAAACGTTAGATGTTGATTTGAATAAACACCTCTACACTTCAAATAAGACCTGCGAGTGCGGATTCTTTCTACAGCTTTCTATATATATATATATATATATATATATACAGATCAAATATATGTCAAAATTTGTGCTTCTACTTCATCTAGACAGTATACTATATAAGGAGATATATATGTGTATATACATATACAGTATATATATATATATATTTCAAATTTGGAATTATCTCACATGTAAGAGATGAAGAATTTTCATTTGCATCTCAGACTTATATACTTACATTCTTCCTTAGAATTTCCAGATCCCATTGCCTGTAACAGGGTCTATAAACAAATGCAGATATATTGTAGTGGGATTAGGCACATTCAGCAAATACAATGCAAATATAGGTAAATATTCAAACTACAGGCAAATGTTGCATTTGTATGGAGTTAGAACAGGAATTAATGAAACATATTGTCAAAATACTATGGCTTCTGTTCATAAAAATTGTCTATAAACTATCACATGTTATCGCTGTGAATATTCTTGAGACAAAATAAATGTTACTCCCATGTGCTAAATGCGAAGAGACATTTGTCTTGCGATAAGTGCCGAAATTTTGTTTCTGCATTATTTCTGGGAGTTTTATGGTGCTCATTGGGGTTAATTGCATAATCTGCTATAAATCTTGCAGATTTTTTTTTTCGCCACTGCCAATGGCCACATTAATGAATAGTTTATATAAAAAAGCATTATTTCTCCTTACGTGTCCTCTTGGGGGGGGTGAGGTCTGCTACCAGCTTGCCAATGCGCAATGAGCGTGATGACGTCAGGTGATGCTGGTGTCCTTTGAGCTGGACACAGAGGTGCTGGCGCGGGAGGGAGTGGCTGCCTGCCTTCCTTCTAGTACTCCCTTCTAAATCATTGCTTGCTGCAGGCAGGGCAGGGCCTTCTACATAGTAACATAGTAAGTTAGGTTGAAAAAAGACGTACGTCCATCACATTCAACCATAATGCCTATATATAACCTTCCTAACTTCTAGTTGATCCAGAGGAAGGCAAAAAAACCATTGGAAGCCTCTCAATTTGCCGCAGAGGGGAAAAAATTCCTTCCTTACTCCAAGATCATAATCTGACCAGTCCCTGGATCAACTTGTACTAACTGCTGGTGGATCTTCTAGACCAGTCCAGAGAAGTGGATCTTCTTGCTGCTGCTTTGGTGAGCTAATCTACCGTGTTGCTCAAACTTTGGGGGTGGGGGGGTTCAGTATTCCATAATGCCCGAGGCCCATGGCCACCTTCTTTACCAGGCAGCTTCTTTATTTAATTTTATTTTTAAACCCCAAAAGTCTGTTTGCCCTTTAGTTTGCTGTCCCACATTTTTTTTTTAATCATTATGCCTGAACTGTCCCCTTTTCTCTATGCTCTACCCACAGACATCCTTCTATAGACTCGGGATGCAACTTTTTCACCTCCAGTTGCTTCATCTACCATCCTCACCTGTCCCATTCTGCACTAGACATTGCACTTCATATTCTATATAAACTATATATAGTTTTGAAGGATTTTAACTCTTTATGTTTTAGCTTGGTTGCTGATTGAGCTAAGGGGGTAGTACTCTTAACCCTTTAAGTGCCAGCAGAATTTCACATTTCGGTTCCCCTCAGTGCCAGTGGGCAAACTATATATTGTTTTTTTCAGGAGAACCTGAGATTTCCAAATCTGCCTGAGTTTTTGTGTATTTCCACTTCTGGAACAAGATTTAGAACTTGAAATAAAAAAAATAAAAAAAAGAAAAATTGCTATTTTTCATGATATAGGGATTTATACCATAAACATATTTTATTTTATGGACAAAAATTCAACTGACTTGGAAAGCCTCATGTCTCCCGAACGTGCCTTCTGACTTCTGTAGATCAAAAACCCCCAGCAGTAAATTACCAAATTTTGAAAGCATTACAGCAGAATACGGCATTCTTTAGATTCCAAAGCCAAAAATCCTGGAACATTAGCTTTACCCCAGGAAACCGTATATTTTTAAATACACATTCTGTTGAATCCGAAATGGGTAACTATGTCGTCCAACTCCTAAGTACCAAACGGCAATGCTTTACTGAATTTAGCAGTTTCTATAAAAAATTATGAAAATTCTAAAAAATCACCTCAAATCTTCCACTTTCAAACATCATAGGAAAGGAAGGAAATACATTCTAAATATGAAAGCCAAGGGTCCACTGAACAATCTGATGCCCATTGTGCATAGGATTACTAAAATATCTGGGGAATTTAGAGACCCCAAAAGGAAGTTAGTACATACAAATTGCCCCAGAGATCATTGACCCCCCCAAACCATATTTTTTTTGGAAAGTACACATTTGAGCGAATTCAAAATTGGTACCTATGTCTTTCTACTCCAAACTACAGAGTCGCAATGCTTTCCCAAAGATGCCGGTTTCGATGAAATACCTGAAAATAACATCAAATCTTTCACTTTCAAGCACCTTATCTCCCACATAACATTAGGTACCAAGAAAACACATCCTTAATATGAAAGCCAAGGGTGCACTGAACAGTTTGATGCCCATTGTGCATAGGATCACTGATGTATCTGGCATTTAGAGACCCCAAAAGGAAGCTAGTGCATACAAAGCTACCGGCATGTGCATTATGTGCCATAAGACCCCCTAACAGTACGGAGACCCTAGAAAACTATATATTTTCCGAAAGTACACATTCTGACAAAACAAAAATGGGGTCTACTTAACAGTTTGATGCCCTATATGCATAGATTTACCTATGTGGCATACAGGGGCACCCAAATAAAAATAGTGCATATGAATTTTCATATAAGACGCTTCGGCTCTTGCAGTTTTTGCACCCGGTATGTGTATTATGTGCCACAAGACCCCCTAACAGTATGGAGACCCTCCAAAAGTACACATTCTGACAAAACAAAAATGGGTAAATAAAACTTTCTACTGCAAACTACCAAACTACAAAGCTATGCTAAACAGAACGGTTTTTGTGATTATGTACCCCCACATTTTGTAATGTATCAACATAAAACATTCTATATATTGTGAACCAGTAACAGGAAAACAGGTTGAAGGGAGATATATTTCCCCTAGGTTCATCTCCCACTCCCTTATGTATAGCGGTTCTGAGTGGGTTAATTCCCCAAGGGAGTCTTACATGGGGAATAATTAGCAGGCTAGATATGCCTGCAGTCAGAGAGTGTGGGGCTGAGACAACTGAAATCAGCGTCAGAGGGTCTGTGCCTGCGTGGAACAGCTTGAAGTGCTGCTGGGATTTTCCCCCAAAGGTACTGTGACTCTGGGGAGTTGTGTTTTTGGTTTAGCCGGTAATCCCAGTAGGGGACCGGTAATAGAGAGGGAAGCACCCCATGTATTAGTTAGAGCCCAAGTGTGGCAAGGGTTTTGTTTACTTTTGTTTTGCTTATGCTCCTGCTGGATACCAGAGTCAGTCACTGTACATAATAAAATGGACTGTATTCACCTAAAGGACTGTCTGTATGTCTGATCTCGCTTACAATATGAACGCCAGGGGTCTACTGAACAGTTTGATGCCCTATATGCATAGATTTACCAAACTATGTGGGGTACAGAGGAAGCCAAATTGAAATACAGCAGACAAAATGTCCATGGGCAAAGACAAGTAACAAAGTGAAATGCAATAAAATTGCTAAAATAAAAAAAAACACTAAAATCAATGTTTTTTTTTTCTTGCCTAGTAATATATGCGGTCAGAATAACAGTTTGAGTATTTTGGCTTGGCCAAATAAGTTTTACAGACAAAGTCAAGCGAACAACAACTATGCATTACTGAAAATGCAATAAATTGGCTAAAAATGCAATAAAATACCTAAAAATGCACCAAAAACACAGAAAATAAAACACCAAAATAATATACAAAAGGTATTGCACAGTACGGTTAACGAATACGCTATCTACAATGGCAATAAAACATTTTTTTCAGGCAAGAAAAAAAACGATGCAATAAAAAAAAAATACAAAATTGTGTAAGTGTGTGTGTGTACACTAGGCAAAATGTGTTTTGTGTGCATGTGTGTGTATGTGTGTGTGTGCAAGTAAGTGTGAGTGGTGTAAGTGCTGTGAATATGTGTAAGTATAAGTGTGTATTAGTGTAATACATGTGTGATTATGTGTTGGTCTGTATGTCTGGCACTTACCTGGGGTCAGGAAGCTGGAGATCACAGGCGAGACATCAGGGACAGCAGCTTCAGTCAGGTCCAGTGAGTGTGCAGTGCAGAAAGGGGTGGGGAGCGGAGGAAGGGAGAGAGAGAGAGAGCAGGGAAAGCCAGACACGTAGAATACACATGTCTGGTGAAAAGCCGCTCCTCCGCTCCCAAATCCGGAAGTGCAGCAGGATGTAGAATCTACGTCCTGTGGCACTTAAAGGGTTAAGTTATCATTGTTGATACCATATTTTTTTTGTTGACCCTCTTCTCCACTTACAGAGCTAGTTTACTGTTTTTCGTTGAAATAAATATTTAAAAACATATACCCCACTGATGCCTCAATTAATGTAATTTTATTGGTATTTATTTTGATTATTGAAACTTAGCAGTAGCTGCTGCATTTCCCACCCTAGGCTTATACTTGAGTCAATACGTTTTTCCAGTTTTCTTAGGTAAAATTAGGTACCTTGGCTTATATTCGGATCAGCTTATACTTGAGTATATACGGTATCTTAGTTTTTAGTACTGTTGGTAAGCTAGGAACTGACATCATATACTCTAACTACAGTACCACCTCTCTCAACTATTGTAACTAGAATGTACATGTAACAAAAATTATATAGAGATACAACAAAGGGGCACATCCAATTCAGATATTTTGAATAAATATTTACCTACTTACCAGTAATACCTTCTTCTACAAAGAGATCCCAATGGCTTCTGAACAGAAAATGTTCAACGCATTCAGAGCAAGGTTATTACTGACTCACAGCATTTTTTGTCCTTCGTGTCCTTATCTACTTCCTCCTTTTTGCTGTACCTTACCAAATAGAGAAATATCAGTCCACTTGGTGCTGTGTTATTGTTTACAACAAAAAAAACACACTTTTTCTGGTGAATATATTTTTCTACACACTGCAGCTTTCAGTGTTCCTAGATATCTATCCTGAATGATGGTGTGAGCAGCGGTGCAATAGAAAGTTATTCCACGATGATTAATTAACCAGTGAGGCATTTTTTCTCGAAATATATTTATACTAATTTGTACTTCTCCTTTTCATCTGATTAACAAAGTTATGAAATATCCTTCCTATAGTTTGTGCAAATTTGTATATTTATTCTTGTGCTTTGGTCCACAGCTAGCTAAAGACATACTTTCTTCACATTTTACAAATTTTTGTTACTAAAATGTTGTTGTCTCTTTTTTATCCCTCTCACAGAAATCTTTTGGCCCCATACAGTTTATTAAAACCCTTTACTAAACATTGAGATACCAGCATGTGGCCCCAAAAATCTTAGGCAATATTCCCTTTATGAGTAACCACCAACTTACAAGACAACAGCACAGTCATTTCATAATGGTGTAAAAGTGACCCTGTAATATTTCCAAGGGTATCCAGGGTAGCAACTAAGCTAAACCTTACCCTAATTGGCCTCAGGAGTCATACAGTTCACTTTAAAAAATGTTACAGATGTATAGAAAGAATGGGGTAACAGCCCGCTATTGTTCCAGGGGTATAAGAGTTTAACACTTGTCTGAACTAGTTATATAGAAACATCAGGCAGCAGCCTGATCCAGGGCACCTACTCATCCCCACTCAGGTAAAAGATATGTTATAAAACATGGAATGACTTGTGAAACACCTATGGTGATATACAACTGGTTGCTCAACATTGGACAGAAGCACATAGTGTTGCCACCTTTAGGTGTATTTTCCCTAGAGCATGTCTCTAATTGAGCAAAAGGAGGGGACCAAGATAACAATTTGTTAAAGAGAATGGCCTTTTCGATCCACGAACTGGACTGCTTGGCACTGAAAGGGTTAAATGGACAGCTGGTCCATTTCCTCTTTAAAAAAAAATACCGTTTCTCCCCAATTGGGAGGTGTTTTATGTCTAGTATTTAATAAATACTCTTGTAACAAGTTTACACAAAAACAAAAAAATGCCTGGGTGCAGTCCATCAAAACTACAAGCACACAACCTCAAACAAGGGAACCGCTAACACAGGACTTAAGTTAAATAAAAAGATTATTTATTGAAACGAGGGACTGATGTTTCATCTGTATCACCAGCCTTATATATATATATATGAATTTTAGCGATTCAAGGTAATCGGATTGCACACACGCTTGCAAAGACTATTCCACACTGTTTTAAACACAAATCATAAAAAAGTACCATAAGGACTATGATATTAAAACACAAAATACATTTGTAAATAATGGTACATTGACTTCAGTAAACAACAACTTTGGATCCAAAATATATTATACAGTGAGGGACAGAAGTAGTAGCCCCCAAAATACATTAAATAAAGTGTAGTGGCACCACAAATGCAGTAAAAGCAGTGGGAACTTTAACCACAACTACATTAAATACAGTGAGAAGCAATGATTTGACACCCCAGACCACCTTACCCACCCAAAAAGCAGGTTTTTGGAAGGCTGAAGAAGCTTTCAGCATTGTAGAGATTTAGAAATCATTTGCATTGCTAAATATGCTCACTTGCCCTAGTGGTAGACATTAGAATACCACCCAAGCAGAAGAAACTAAAGTGCGATAAATTTTATCGCATGTTTTTTTGCGTTAAAATAGACGCGACAATTAGCGCGCGATTCACAACAGTATCACCGCGTGCGTTAAGTTGCATACCGCATGCGTTAAATTTCGCGCTACCGCATGCGTTAATTTTAACGCATGCGTTAATTTTGTGTCATTGAGCCTGCGGCCACACACAGTGAGCATCATGCCTGGGGTTTCTGATCTGCTACCTGGGGAGAGGCGCTACATTATGAGCTTTTTCCTGCGCTCAGGATATGATAGTCTGCCGCTGGGGCCCATAGGGGTCCATGAGAGGAAGAGGGCAATCCTGCACGACCTCAAAGACGGGTTGCGCGCCAGGTTTGCCCTTGAAGTGGATCTCCGCATGCTCCCGTGGTTATGGTCGGACCTGAAGCGCAGGAATTCAGATCTGATCGCTGAAATAGCAGAAGGTAATTATTAGTGGTGCTTGCGAAGCAAAGCATCACTACTATTATCTCACAGGCTTATTATTATTATTTTTATTCTTCCGTACAAAAGTTCGGCACGGAACTTGCCCCGCACCGTTTGTCGTAGACCCATGAGTGAGGTGTCAAATCGTGCGGCCTATTCGGGAATGGGGTGCTATGTCTTTTCTAAGGGGTTGGCGGTTAATTGCCCCTGCAGGGGGCAATTAACTGGCCCAAAAATCCCATAGACTTAACATTGAGGCCAACTTTGACGGATTGTAGCGCAGAGAGGGAATTTTTTCCAAACGTGAAATTTACCACATTTGAAGAGGTTTGCAACCTGTGTCAGAAGATACCCCGCACAAGGGTATAAGTTTTACCCCCGGGGCAAGAGAGGTCCCCAAATTTGCCCCATTGACTTATAATGGGGATTTTGGCAAATAACTAGTTTGTCGTAGACCCATGAATGAGGTGTCAAACCGTGCGGCCTATTCGGGAATGGGATGCTATGACTTTTCTGAGGTGTGGACGGTTAATTGCCCCCCGCAGGGGGCAATTAACCGGGCCAAAAATCCCATTGACTTAACATTGAGGCCAACTTTGACGGATTGTAGCGCAGAGAGTGAATTTTTTAGAAATGTGAAATTTACCACATTTGAAGAGGTTTGCAACCTGTGTCAGAAGATACCCCGCACAAGGGTATAAGTTTAACCCCCGGGGCAAGAGAGATCCCCAAATTTGCCCCATTGACTTATAATGGGGATTTTGGCAAATAACTAGTTTGTCGTAGACCCATGAATGAGGTGTCAAACTGTACGGCTTATTCGGGAATGGGGTGCTATACCTTTTCTGAGGGGTGGGGGGTTAATAGCCCCAGCAGGGGGCAATTAACCACCGTTTGTTGTAGACCCATGAATGAGGTGTCAAACCGTGCGGCTTATTCGGGAATGGGGTGCTATGCCTTTTCTGAGGGGTTGGAGGTTAATTGCCCCAGCAGGGGGCAATTAACCACCGTTTGTTGTAGACCCATGAATGAGGTGTCAAACCATGCGGCTTAATCAGGAATGGGGTGCTGTGACTTTTGTGAGGGGTGGGCAGTTAATTGCCCCAGAAGGGGGCAATTAACCACAGTTTGTCGTAGACCCATGATTGAGGTGTCAAACCATGCGGCTTATTCGGGATTGGGGTGCTATGACTTTTCTGAGGGGTTGGGGGTTAATTGCCCCAGCAGGGGGCAATTAACCACCGTTTGTCGTAGACCCATGAATGAGGTGTCAAACCGTGCGGCTTATTCGGGAATGGGGTGCTATGCCTTTTCTGAGGGGTGGCCAGTTAATTGCCCCAGCAGGGGGCAATTAACCACCGTTTGTCGTAGACCCATGAATGAGGTGTCAAACCATGCAGCTTATTTGGGAATGGGGTGCTATGCCTTTTCTGAGGGGTTGGAGGTTAATTGCCCCAGCAGGGGGCAATTAACCACCGTTTGTCATAGACCCATGAATGAGGTGTCAAACTGTGCACCTTATTCGGGAATGGGGTGCTATGCCTTTTCTGAGGGGTTGGAGGTTAATTGCCCCAGCAGGGGGCAATTAACCACCGTTTGTCGTAGACCCATGAATGAGGTGTCAAACCGTGCGGCTTATTCGGGAATGGGGTACTATGACTTTTCTGAGGGGTGGGCGGTTAAATGCCCCAGCAGGGGCAATTGTCACAGAGAACTGAAGGAAACATTGTAATATTGGGGCACGAGTTTTGCCACGGCAAGCACCACTCACATTTTCTTCAGGAAATGTACCTCTCTAGTTGTACTTTATTATGCTTTTACAGAATACGTTCAGTAAAAGATTTAGCAAGTAATTTGAACTAAAAATACAAATGTAAGAAATGTCAGGGAGGACGAAAGTTCCAGTGAGGAACTGAAACGTTGGTCACAATAAACCTCTGAATATTATTTCACATCTTCGTGAAAATCCTGTGTGTGCCGTCACCCCATGCCTGTCTAGATTTTGATTTGCACAGGCCCCCAGGTATTATTGTTCCTTATGGTGTGCAGCTTCCCAGCACTTCATATTGTATATATATATATATATATATATATATATATATATATATATATATACAATAAGTTCAAGAATGGACAGCACACACTTTAAAGTGCAAAAGGTATATTAAAAGATCAAATTCATACTGTACACAAAATGCGACGTTTCGAGCCCGGCCGGGCTCTTCCTCAAGGCATGTGGGCAGTAATTGCAATAGCAATAGCATTTTAAAATATTTTATTGTTGAGATTAAAGTTTTACTTTAGTTTTACTTTAGTTTTCTACTTTTGAACTGGTTAATGTCTAATTATTTTGCCTTCCTTTATATGGTATTCTATACTTTCATGTAGTTTCCCCTACACTCTTACATTTATCAGTAACAGCATCAATATGCTATATGGTTTAAATTTTTGCAAATATTCTGCCAACAATTTTGTCTTTAGCAAAATGTTTTGTTGCCAGAATAATTGCAATATTATATTTGTTCCTGTTTAATAAAGTGCCCATAACATATTTGCCATTTATTCTGTGTCTAAAATCTCCCACTTAATTTAAGCCACTATAGCAAACGGACCCCTAAGTATTTGGCTAAATATTCTTAAATGACCCCCCCTATTTTATTATCTCTAGCACTTCTTTTTTTTTTGTTACTTATATTTTTATAGTTTTTTTTTTTTTGCAAATAAACATTTATACAGCATCTCTCTAGCACTTTGTGCTCTCCCAGGGCAAATGCTCAAAATGTCGCCAGTTTTATGCCGCCGCGTGCCCCAAGTCGCGTAATGTCGCGACAATTAGCACACACGCAAAAGCTATCGCACTTGCGATAATTAGAGTTCATGCGAAAAATACCGTGCTGCGCGTGTGTTATTTAACGCGCGTAGAGTTTTCGCGACTAAAATATCGCGCGTAAATTAGCGCAAGTGGGCTTATAGTGAATCGTGCGTTAAGTCACGAAAATTTAGACGCGATAACATTTTTAGGCACGCTATAAATAGTGCACGTTTTAACGCACTTTAGTGAATCAGCCCTAATGTATTATGTGACTAGGGTTGTATTATTTTCATGGTTTATTTGACATTTATCCAATAAGATATTAGCTTTTTTAGGTCTTCTCCTGCTACCATTTTTTAATGAGGATTATTTACTAATTATCCAAGGATAATTAGTAAAGAATGGTTGTTATTATTACAGATGCACTTTGATGCATCTATGTGCATGTACTGCATAATTTCCTGGGCATTCCATCATTCCTAGTGTGCTGTGCTGGTCTCTTGACCTCAGGGTGCCTTTAAAATTACAGCTATTTCCTGTAGAAGTTGGTGTCAGTCACTTCCTAAACACACCCACTTTTTCTAATCAACCATGATATGACTTCTGATTGGTATTTGATTTCTGGGCTGTCCACACATTTAGCCTGTTTCTCAGATTTGATTGTTACCTGCTTGCCTTGTCTCTCGACATTTTCCTTTACTAACCTTTGCCTACCTGTGCTGACTTTATGACCTGTGTTGTGGCTGTGTTGTGCAGTCCACTAGCCTTGCTCAAGAGACAGAATGTAAGCTCATGATCTTATATCTAGGTTGAGGTACTAGCAGAGCATTACAGTTAGTTTGGGCCAATATAGACTCATCTGAGGCTGCTTAAGCTGCTACTCCAGTTGATTATATTCTAGTTAATTCATAGACAATAAGGAGGCTCCGCAATCTCATGCACCACCTTATCTGGTTGGACCTTCCATACACTTATGAACCATAAACTTTCCTGAATAGTCTTTAAGCCTGAAGAAGAGATGTAATACTATTACCTGGAAAGCTTTTAATTTTTACTTACTCAGTTAGCCAATAAAAGGTATCACCTAACCTTTTGTTCTAATCTCATTAGCTTCTTTTACATTCAAAACTGAGCTTATTCGTAAATGTTAAAAAGACTACACTGATGTTTTCAAAAATAAAAATTTGTCCTGCCTTCAAACAGATCACGATTGCCCTGTAGATCTAATTTTGTTTCTCCTTGTAGAACAACCTCTGTTTCCTCTTCTGTTCCGGAAATGCTAGCCATCAGGTAATATATATACAGGAATATTTGGTAGTCCATGGTTTAATGCATAACTCCTGCTGGAGGAGGATTCTTCTTTTGCCTTTATGAATAATTTCTCTTTTAGGGCTTGCATTAACTGGTACATTCTACATAACTACTATTAAAAACACTATTCTATCTCTCTTATTCTTGAGCTCTGTAAAAGTCTCCAAAGACCGAAAATGTTTACCAAGCTTGATCTGAGTGGGGCATATAATCTTATTAATATTTACCAGGGCAATGAGTAGAAGACTGCCTTCAATACCCAGGAGTCCCAGGACAGTTATTTTGTTTATCTTGTCAGGTTATTTATGTTTTGTAAGGCTCCTACACCTTTTTTATTGAGATTTCATTATGTATCTGCTTTGGAACAATTTACAATAAATGAACTAACGCAATATTGTCTTACGCCAAAATGAATACCACAAAATAAATCGATGGACCCTGTTTACTGAACTGTGGTACTTTAAATGCAAATTTTCTGGGGCACAAATACGTTTTCAACTATTATTGCAAATAGTGTTCTGACACTTATGTTATTCTTTCACATACTATGGCATGGATCCAGGGACATAATAATGAAAAAAGTTAATGTTTGTTATGAATGTGTAAAAATGTGTAAAACAGGTTCTTAAAATAAAATATTCTCTAACAACAGGTTCCAGTCTTTTTTTGCAGCAAACTGCTGCAAAAATGCAAACTTAATAGTGATGTACGTAATTATCTGTTACCTTCTGGGAGGCCAGACAAGATATGGGTTCCTTTTACAGCCTGATACAAAGTAGAGATAACACACTTGCTGAATTTATGGTGAGAGTGAATGCAGCACTCTCTATTTTACTAGAACAGGTTAATTAAAACTATAAAAGAACAAGTACAAATAATATAATTAACAACAAACCAATACAGTAATACAATTTATTAACCTCTGTGGTGCACCACATATAACTAAGAGCTTAGGCCTGGTTGTTGTGTACACTTTGGGGCATATTTAAGCGGTGTGAAACAAATTAGCTGGAAAAACGTCGTAAAAAAACTGTATAAAAAAAATGGAGAAGATTGCCGTCCAAACGCCATATTTTCCGCCGTTACTTTACGTAACTTCTGGTGGAAGAAAAAAAAGTAACAAAAATTACACGGGCAATGTGTGTCGAATTTTTTTGCTGTTTTTTACACAGCATAATAAATATGCCCCTTTATGTTGGTGCTCACTGATCTGCAATGCAAGGTGTGAAATCCATAAGATCCAGTACATTAGATTTATAATCCATTAATGGAAATCTATCCAGTGTTCCCAGGGATTACAGTGTCTAGTATTTAGTCCTGGTTCTCCTCTTGGGTAGAACTGGCCCACTAACTAAGCAGGGGTGACTGACTAACGGGCACTGGAACCTGGGGCTCTAACCTACTCTGATCAGAGAAGGGATCTGACTCATGAACCTTGTGGTTCTTATAAAGCAATTCCCTAAATCCCTAACTGGGCCCTAAATCTGCCCAGTGAGGGCCTATTTGAACCTAAAGGTCCTGAAGTGCCAGGAGAGTAAAATCCTTCCCTGACTGACACTTACTGGGAACCTGCAGTTGGTGCAGCCTTTTCTGCACTTTGCCAACTTTGCATCCCAGGGGGGTCTCTCTCTCGCTGCTCCCAGATCTGTGCATGCTCTCGCCTTGCCTTACTGCCTTGCCTTGCTCTTGACTCCCATCTCTCCTTGCATAGTCACATGGTATCAGCCTTACTGTTTCCGGATTGTCTAAGGCTGCCATCTGCAGGCTGCACAGTCCAAATTGGCCTGCCTGTTACAATTATTAAATCTGCTCCTAAGCATTACTTTCACTTTTAAAATCTGTTTAGACTAATATGATTTCCTCTCAGCTACTGTATTTATACACTTTTTGCTCATATAACTTCCTAAACAGCATCTTGTTGAAATTAAAAAAAAAAACTATAAAAAATAAAATAAACTAATGGATAAATATTGGGTTGACTGAAAGAAAAAAAAAAACATTTGCTCATGTGAGATTTAAGTATCAATTATGACATTAAAGGAGAATGCAAGTCAAAATGTAAAAAGCATACTGCCCAATAGTCCTCCTATTGTTTAGTAAAAACACCACACTTTTGGCTCACCTAATCAAATATTTACTCAGTCACACTTACTTCACATTTTCTAGAACAGGCAGCCATCTCTAAAAAGGTATTCTCCCTTCCTTTCCCTCCTTGCTTCATACTGCACATGTGTTTCATTCCCTCCCCCCCTCCCCTCTGCCAGATCCGCTTCTGATTGGCTGGTGGGCATGTGTAGCTCAGAACAGGAGACAGGATCAAGTTACACACATGCTCAGAGAATAGGAAGGCTGCCGCTGGCAGCCTACAGGAAGGACAGAGAGATTTCAGTGACGTCACTGTAGTCTTCACACTGCTGTAGGCTGCCAGCACCATATCTCAGAGAAGCAAGCAAGGATCTGGGAATTTAGATATGCAGTAAGTACTTACAAAGAATGCCTTTAGACTTACTTTTAATTTATATTAACC
The DNA here is from genome assembly GCF_000004195.4 of Xenopus tropicalis. Taxonomy (NCBI): domain Eukaryota; kingdom Metazoa; phylum Chordata; class Amphibia; order Anura; family Pipidae; genus Xenopus; species Xenopus tropicalis. The sequence continues at coordinate 59,318,841 of NC_030678.2, read as the reverse complement.
TTTCATTGTCCTTTAAAAACACAGTCTGCTATTTTGAATATGGCAATCTGCCATTATGTTGCACAGCGCACTAGATGTGTACAAGTTGTTCCAAGCTGTGCACTGGAAAAGAAATGTGAAATTAGCCCACTTAGTGTCTAATTATTAAAGGCCCATGAAAAATCAATACATCCATCAAACAACATGGATGTATTAATGAATACATTAAAGCATGCTGCTTTACCTACAAAATCATCGACCATCTGTTGTAAAGAAAGTTATTGTACTCTATACAAATTACAAACACATTAGACCCTGTAAACAAAAGTTTGCAAAAGATGGAATTATTGAATTATAATCGTTGCTGCCTAGGGCGCAACGATTGGGGGGCGCCAGGCAGGTACCTCTCCTGCCTACCCCTAGTGCTACTTTGTCATTGCCTCCGCCGCTTGTCATTAGCGGTGGAGGCAATGACCGATCTAATCGAACCGCCCCCCCCTGCACCTCCTCTTGTGCTTTGGGGCGCATGCGCCGTTCGGGGGCGGGGAGGTGGGCGGAGTTGGCCGACCGGGTTGCCTAGGGCGCCCGGTCGGCTTGGCACGCCCCTGTCCATTCCCCATAGTTAACAATTATACAAATTATTAATGAAAAAATGGTAAATTGATGTATATAAAACAGAAGAAGTTATGAATGTACTTTTTATGTTATAGGACAATGTTTTCTCTTATACCGGTTTCACTCAAGCTGTATATAAATGCAGTCCCAATTCCAGGTAAACCAGGGCCTATGGCTTGGAGAAAACAAAAACAAACAAAACAAAAATAGAGAGAACTCTACCTGTATATCGTGTAGTATATAATACACTCAGTTATCACCCTGTGGTGTAAAGATGAAAAAATTCAGATAGGTGTAGTTCCCCTTTCAGTAAGGTTCAGAAGGGTTTCGTGTGTTTCGTCTGTAGACTCATTCCTATACAGTTAGGACTATCAACAATCCTAAAGTAGCATTATTGCTTACTCACAAACCACTGTTGTCTACAGCAAAGGTTCAGATCTTTGGTGCATTTCTGTTGAAAAACAGGCAAAATTGCCCATAGTGTAAAACTGCTTTTAATTACTCCTTAATACAAGTATATTGCAATCACATTTAGTAGGTTCTAAAGGGGTTTACTTAAAAGTCCATGCAGAGTCACAGTGTTCTAAATTACTGAGCAGGAGCAGCCGGTGTTTCTCTCACCCCATAATGGCCCCACTGGACCAGAAGTGATATAATCCCCCTCGCCTGATGCATTTCACTGGGCTTACCTAGGGTTCCATATGTTTCCTTTTTAAAGTAATCAGTGCTTTCAACCAAATATTGGTAAGACCCTGGTTTACCTGGAATTGGCACTGCCCTTTGACATAGTGCTTACAGACAAAGAGGATGCATAGGATATAGGTACATATAGGAGGGCAAAAGTGCACAAAGATTAGGACGACAGTCCTTAAATTTTAACACTGAACCAGACACTGTTCTATTGCTCTAGAGAAGGTAGGATCTGACCTTCTATTTGAAGTGGTAAAGGAGTGGTCTCTGTGGAAGAATTCAGGCAAGAATTCAGGCATAAGAAGCTGCAAGGTAGAAAGGAGAGATGGCAGTGGGTGTGGATTGTGTGAAAAGATGGTGGCTCTCACAGAAGCGGAGGAGACGGCCAGAAACATACAGGGAGACGTGAAGGAATGTAAAATTCACTGGGGTTCCAAATTTTAGGCACCCCGCAGTGACTTACCTTTTACCCCAGGCTGGTGCTCTTGTTAGGAGAAAACTGCACTAGCCTGTGGTAGCTGCAAGCCAGCGATTCTCTCTCTTTTATCTTTGGGATCCCAGGGCCGATGCATGCGCAGTAGTGTAAACAAGCGCTATTGCACACTCTGCACTAGAAGAGCCAAAATTCAGATTTAAAAATGGGAATTTTGGCTCTTTAAGTTACCAGGAGCAGCTTTTTGCCACCCCTGGTAACTTGTGGAAGTGTGGAACATGTATATTATGTATTATCTACAATGCCTGGGAGCTGGGGTTTCCGGATAAGGAATTTTTTCATAATAACGGTAAACATACCATAAGTCTGCTAGAAATTCAAACATGAAATAAACCAAATAGGATTGTACAAGCTACTGTTTTAAAAAAAGAAAAAAAAAAGAATTACTTCATAAATCATCTGTGTAAAAGTACCTATGGGAAATGGCATTCCTGTAATTTTGAGCTTTCTGAATAACGGGTTTCCACTTTCCAGATACAGGTTCCCAATACTATATAACATCATGTTGCAACTGTGTGCTGGCAACAATTGTCCTCTTTGGGCACAAATAATGGTTTTCCTATATTTTGTTCAGTTGCTGGTCAACTCTAGAATGTAGATTAAAGCAAGCACCGGCACAGGGGTGCTTCTAGTAACGAGTTAGCACTACAGTGTGGGTTAGACCAAGTAATGGTGATTTTCTCCTTTGTAGATTTGCAAAATTTTTTAAGCAATACAAATCGCCATGTGCACACATTCAATAAGGTAAGCTGGCAATAATGAATATCATGTATGTGCATGATAAAACTATGTCAGGATCAACCTGTTATCCATAATGCTCAGAAAAATTAGGGTCTTTCCCTAATTTCCATACTTTAAGTCTGCTAAAAATAATTTGAACGCTAAATAAACCCAACAGGATTGTTTTGCCTCCAATAAGGATTAATTATATCATCGTTGGGATCACATACAAGGCCTTGTTTTATTATTACAGAGAAAAAAGGAAATCGTTTTTGAAAATGTGAATTATTTTATTTAGTCTATGGGAGATGGCCTTCCCACAATTCAGAGTTTTCTAACAGGTTTCTGGATAACAGATTCTATACCTGTGCAGTTCCTACAACATTTTTATTTTAGGCTTAATTAAAGGGGAAACAATACCCCCAAACAATGTAGGTCTCTATAAAAATATATTGCATAACAAGCTCATATGTAAACCCTGCTTCATCTAAATAAACCATTTTCATAAAAATGTACTTTTTTTAGTAGTATGTACTACTGGGTACTCCTAAATGGAAAATTGCCATTTTAAGAATTCAGGACTGCCCCCTGGGATCATAGGATTCACAGTGCACACAAACAAGCCAAGGCACCCATACATGTTAGGCCACATTAGCCAATGAATGGGCAGAATTCTGTCTTTTGGTGCCACACTACTTCCTGTTACAGTTAGAGCTGCATTATTTCCTGCCAGGGGATCTCTGAGGGAGCACACAGCCCATCACTAAATGGTTTATCAAGGGAATGGATGTAAAAGACATATTATAAACTTTAAGTATTCATTCCGGGGGTATAGTTTTCCTATAACTCTCAAATGCATGGAAATAAATGATTAACCTCTATCTGTAGAAGTTTGCTTGTGTTTTTGTACATTTAACACTTTAAGTGCCGCCGAACGTAGAATCTACGTTCTGTGTATAAAAGTACATAGATTCTACGTTGTGCTGCCCTTCGGGGTTTGGTTTCCTAGGGTCTCCATACTGTTATGGCACATAATACACATACCGGTTGCAAAAATTGCATCAGCCAGAGCCATATGCACTATTTTTATTTGTATGGCCCTATATGGCACATAATACACATGCTGGTAGCTTATATTGCAGCGCATGCACTTTGTATGGACTAACTTCCTTTTGGGGTCTCTAAGTACCAGATACTTTGGTGATCCTATGTACAATGGGCATCAAACTGTTCAGTGGACCCTTGGCTAGTGATGGGCGAAATGTTTCGCCAGACATGGATTTGCAGCGAATTTCCGCGTTTCGCCATTGGCGGATTGTTTCACGAAACGGATGAAAAAATTTCCCACGGAAAAATTCGCTGCGCAACAAAATAATAGCCGCGGGCAACAAAATAATAGACGCGCGACAAAATAATAGCCGCGGGCGACAAAATAATAGCCACGGGTGACAAAATAATAGCTGCTTGCGACAAAAGAATAGCCACGCAACGAAAGGATAGCCGCGGGCAACAATTTTTTTTGACGCGCGTCATTTTTGCCGTTTCGCAAATTTTCCGTCGTTTTGAGAATCTTTTGAAAGATTCGCAAATTTTTCGGCGAAGCGAAGCGGGACAGATTCGCTCATTACTACCCTTGGCATTTACATTTAGGATGTTTTGGGGTTTTTTTTTGCCACTCTGTAATTTAGAATGACATAGGAACCTGAAGAAGGGGTCACCCCAGAAAGCTTGTGCTGTTTGTCCATTTCTGCAAATAAATGATTTAAAGGCATTGCCGACAGACTGGAGTGCTTCTTCCCCTTTGCAAAGATACATAGTAACCTGATGTACATACCCTAGCTGTTGGTAGATTATATAGGGCCATAATTGCTTTGCTAAATTGGGAGATACATCCTGCTGCTTCAAGCGCTGCTTTAAAGCACTGCGAGTCCACCATGTCAAAAGCCTTTTCCACATCTAGCGAAAGTTAGTACATGATAGCTGTAAAATGTTTTAAGGTGTGTCTTGAATTAAATATTTATTATTTCTATTGGTATATGTGCAGGTATCATAAAGAAGTGCATGACCCACAGCATGGAGGGAACATTGTTTGTATGCAACAGAATGTACATTTATTGTTTAATAAAAGAGAGAACAAAGGATATTTGCAGAACTTCACTGTATTACCACAATATGGGAAGTTCTTTCAAAGTGGAATTTTAGGTGTTTTTGTGTTATTAGCAAAGTTTTGACCCTTGATTTTGTAATAATAAATATTGCGCTAACATAGAAATGATTTCTCCCAAGGATAATGCCAGTAATCCATTTCACATAATGCTATCCATACCCTTTCCATAAGTTGTTAATACTGGTAACCGTCTCTGATCACAAAAGTAATTTCATAAAGTTCATCAGCGGGCATTCTAGTGAGCGTCACTGTTAAAGGAAAAGGAAAGGCTAGTAAAGAGTTAATCTCAAGCTGCAGGCATACCTTCAGTTCTCTCAATAGTGCCCTTAAGTCTCCCCATATTGCAATCGTTCAGATGATCAGAAGCCAAACAGGAAGAAAAAAACGCTGAGCTGGGTAGAGAAGATTCCCATAATGCCTCGCTCCTGCACAGTTAATGCTTCATGTTAAAGAATGGCCTATTCTTAGCAACTTTTCAGCAACCTTCCTCTTCTGACTCTTTCCAGTTTTCAAATAGACCCCAGCAAGGAAGAAAAACTATTTCTCTTTGAGGCTACAATTTTATTGTTTTTATTACTTTTCTTTCTATTTAGGCCCTCCTCTATTTCTGTCTCTTTCAAACCACTGTATGGTTGCTAGGTTATATTGGACTCTAGCAACCAGATAGCTGCTGAAATTCCGAACTAAAGAGCTGCTACTAATTTAAAAACTGTAAACAATAAAAAAAATTAAGACAAATTGCAAAGTGTCGCAGAATAGCACTCTCTGGATCATACTAAAAGTTATTTTAAAGGTGAACAGGCCCTTTAATCTTCTCCATTTACTGAAGACTTGAAAAGACTTTGTTGCATCTCTGTTGTAATATATATATTTATACCATTAATCCATTTGCCCCACATGAGGTGCTAAGTGTGTGAAGGGCCATGTTCTTTAATGCTCTTGAACTTTTGCCCAGGGGCATAGTTAGTAAATGTATTCATAAGATCCCCCAAGTTAAAATTGTTCTATAATAAGGTTATACATTCTACCATGACTTTGCTACTGTGAGCATGTGTTTATAGTCAGCAATCTCAGTTATTCTAAATAAGCACTGAACATGATCCAGTTCCATAGTAAAAGTGCAAAAATCATTGCAATGCCATAATTAAACTGAGTGTACTGATCTTATGTAAAACAGGTGGCTTCGTCCTGAGAAATATTTTGCACTTGTGCCTTGCAAATATCTGAATATAAACAGGTTTGCAGAAATATTGCCATTTTTATATTGTCATTTGTTTTATCCAGCATCTCTTTTCTGCCTTGAGAAAGCATTACAAATCGCACTTACAGAATCATTTTTCACAGAGTGAGTGGGTGTAAACGATGGGTCTGTATTCCAGAAACTCAGGGACGTTACCATGGAAATATTTAATCAATGACATTTAAGGTCTTTATATGGAAAGTGAGCTAAATGTGAACTATGGTTGTTAAGAAACAAATCACTATGCCCTGGTTTTGTAATAGGTTTCTAATATAACTTATTAACAATGTATAATATATGGCATTGGTCTTTAGATTGTGTGCTCTGTTTTTTATCTCTCACTGCCATTGAATCAGTGTGTTGTTCTCAATCAGTATGACATAAATACTAAGGGGGGTGACAGATACAGTATTAAAGCCACCAGTATACATACCCACAGCAAAAAAAGTGCAGTGGGGTGTTCCCAATTGTATTGCTTCAGACACACAGGTTGTATCAAATGTGTTTAGTAACATAATGGAGTAACCATAATGCTTTAAGATATCATGCAGTACACAAATGCAATCAGTTAATCATTCAGTCCAAAGTCAACCATATACTAGTCCACTGACTGTTAATGACTCCAAAGAGTCCATGTATACATTTCTTTTTGTAATATACAAATTTACCCAGAAAAGTAACTGTAATAAGTATGAAATTGCAGTACTGACTATGAGTAGAAAATGAAAATCTTACTTTCATCAATATTCTGCTTTTTCTCCACTGTAAAATAAAAATATGTATAGGTTAGGTAAAAAAGCATAGTTTTTTATACCTTTAGGGGATAAGTGTTGAGCCTCCATATCCAGAAAGTGTCCCTTTGTAGAAGATTTACCCCCCCGCCAACAGCTCATATGTAAAACCCCACTTCATGTAAATAATCCATTTTTAGAAAAATATACTCTTTTAGCAGTATGTGCCTTTGAGTAATCCAAAATAGAAAATTACCATTTTAAAAATGAAGGGCCGTCTCCTGAGATCATACCTGTACAATTCACTGTGCACACAAACAACCAAAGCACTTATACATGTTATGTCACATCAGCCAATTAATGGACAGAGCTCTCACACCTTTTCCTCTTACATTTAGAGTTTGTGTGCACTTCCACAAACCGGGGGCACATTTAGGTTTGGCTCCTAGGGTGGCACTGGACCTAAATACAGTGCCATTTGCTATTGCATTATATTTTTGGGTAGGTCTGTTGTATCAAATGGATGAAAGTTTTCAATAGGAAGAGGCATGAGTGGTGTCAGGGGCTTCTCTGACAGTTTAAAATACACTCTTAAAAAAAAATGAACGGGTGGTCCGTTTCAGTGAGTGGGTGGACAAGTGGGTGGAGCTAAGAAGGGGGAGCGTGGCAGCAAGTAAATGGTGGTCTGTTGCAGTGATGGCTGGGACAGGGGTGGCAGCTGAGTGGGGACAAGAGAACCTTGGCTTGGGTGCTCTTTTCCCAGTACTGACAGTATCGTCACATCCTAAATACCCTGTACAATAAGAGGGTATGAACACCCCTTAAACATTGAATACATTCAGCGGCATTGGGAACTTTAACCCTAAATACTATAATATATATACAGTAAAAGGTAATAGGTCCTGACATCCTCCAGAATCCCTCCTACCTATCCAAAAAGCAAGTTGCCTGAAGGCTGGAGTAGTTTTCAGCATCCTCCATGTCACAAACCCCTGCACTGCTGAATATGCATCCATGTGCATCCACCTAGTGGCAGATGTAAGAATAGCCCTTTGCAGGAGAGTAGTAGGAAAAGCTTGATTGAATACAACAGATAAGAACTGAGTAGCTTAGACAATTGCTACCAGAAGGGACTTGCATGATATGCTGCTTTCTGTAATCCAAGGATCATCCATCCACACGCCATTTAAAAAAAAAAAAAAAAAAAAAGATAGCATTAATAAATTTCAAGGCACACAGTATAGTAAAGTACTTTGTATAATAAACTACACAAAATCATAACATTAGTTGCTGCATCATGTTTATAACATCACTTCCAGCTTGTCAATAATAGTATAAGTATCCAATTTATTTGGTGGTTATTGACACAACCTACTAAGGGAATACAGGAATTAACATTAGGTCCAGGCTGAAGGGCTTTGCACTTCACAAGTGCAATCAGCTATATGGTACACATCCTAGTGTCTAGATTAATTTGGGTACATCTGTATGCATGCATAAAAGGAGGCTAAAACTATGTGCAGAATCATTAAATTTTCAAGCTGAGAGCCAAACATTGGAAGCTGTGAAATAAAGGGAACTAATGAAAGTAAATTAAAAAAGATCCCTTTATTATTTCATTATTTTCAGTTTAATATTTCTTACCAAATTCAAAAGGCTTATTTGTCTTTTTTCAAAACTTCACACATATTAATTAATATATCAAGAGTTCTAAGCTTTTGTATAAAAATATTTAATGGTTTATTAATTTTTATTCTGCTCAACTACATCCAGAGACAGTGAGGGTTTCAAGGCTCTGCTATACTGAATCAGGCGGCAGTGCAGTGAAACAACATTTTATCTCCCAGTGCAGCTTCTTGAGAGCACAATGGAGCTGAGCTTTGTAGCCTGATCACTTGCCATGTCCTTTTTTGAAGCTGACCATAACATTTTTAATGAGGAATGAGAGTAATTCTTTTAATAGACAAAAGACCACAGCCTGCAGTCTAAGATGTGTATAGAATATTCTGCATCAGAGTTTGTTTTTTTTTTTAAAACAAGTGTTTTACTGAATTACTTTTATTATTATACAGAGATTGCTTTCTGCTCAAGGCAGTGATCTGGTGTAAATGACCTGATGTGATCTCATTACATTTCTATAAATACAAAACTGTTGCTAGTTTCATATCTGAAGGGATTTTCAGCAATCACGCTTTTGTGTGACCTTTAAAGCGAAGAAAGAATGTTAACAAGTAAAGCTGTCTAAGTGCTGCGAGTGACGCTAAACCAGTGAAGCATAGCATTCTTTCTATATCATAGCCATAATAATGATGGAAAATGTTCAGGACAAGTCATATTGCATAAAAACTGACATTTTTGCAAAAGAAAAAAATAAAAACATTGAGTGACTTTGATCTAATCTTTTTCATCAGTGAAAGTATTTAACATGTATGCAGTTATGTTTTTACAGGTATTATTGAATATACTCATTGTTGGTACACAGAATGTACAAGATTTAATTGAATTATTTTTAAGTACAGGTATAGGATCCTGTTATTCAGAAAGTCTCTCACCCAAAGACTTTATTATAATCAAGTAATTCAAGCTTTTTCTCTGTAATAATAAAACGGTACCTTCTACTTCTAAGATATAATTAATCCTATTGGAGGCAAAACAATCCTATTGGGTTTTTTCAATGTTTTAAATGATTTTTTAAGTAGACAAAGTATGGAGATCCAAATTACAGAAAGACTCCTTATTTGGATACTAACTATTCTGTATAACAGGCCCCATACCTGTACAATTTTTCTGCCAATGATACCTCTCAACATTTGAAAAATGTAAAGAGGGAGAAAAGGAAACGGCACATGTAGTGTGGCGAACATTTTTGACCCCGTCCATTTTTGTGTCCACTCCCCCTAAATACCACAGTTTTTCTAATGAAGGTGAAATTACCCTTTAAGCTGCAATTTTCAGTTACCCCAAGATATCTATTTAGCTTATTAATTGTATCTAAGTGCAGGTGTAAATGAGGATAAAAAAAAGTATTACAATGAGGTGTTACATAAGGATCAAATACTTTCTGCTGTTATGTATAGGTGTCTTTTCCACTAAAATAAATAGAAATATAATGTAAATCATAGATCTTAATATGGAACAATGCATGCTCCATCTGTAAAAAAAATAAAAGCTTCTATATAGTAGCATATATGGATCACAGAGAAATTAACTGAGATTTACTGTATGTTGAATTAAAAATGAAGCAGTTTAAAATAAAGCATTTTAGGTTTCAGAAAATGCAGTTACACTGCTGTTCAATATTATCAAATGCAAAAAGCCTTAAAAATGCTTGCAGTAACCTGGACACTGTGTATGACCAACTTGACTTACTACGGACAATATAATTTGTTTGCATACTATATGTTTATTTCGTTTTCTAGCACACTAAATATGTTTATGGTAGTTGAGGATGTGCAATTATTAAAAATGTAAGTAAAAAAGTTTAAAAAATAATAGAAAACATGATAGAAGTGCCTGCTTCTGAAAACGGACAGTGTTTCCAACACTGGGAGGCATTTACTATACACCCAGGCAGAAAAGAGCACCCCTTAGTGCTTAAGCAAGGAATGGCTGCTCTCTGACCCTTGCAGCAGCAGATCTCTATGCTCTGAAACATGTGGCAATTTTAACAAAGAGAAAGGCAGTGTCCAAAAAAAGGGCAATTGAAGGTCCATCTTAATGGTTGGCTAGAAGGCAACAGAGGGCAAAGTTTAGATGGGTATAATAAGTATGGCACTATTGTTTGGACTCTTATAGGCCTTCAATGTATATACAGTCTATTGTGCCACCAGAAAAAGATGTTTGAATATTTAAGTTTGGGAGTAGATACCTGGCATACAGTGAATAGAAACATGAAGCCTATACAGAACAGGTATTGTGCCGATGACTTGTTATATAATGTAACAGGGCAACAACTTGATGACATAAAAAGTCAGGCATGCAAAGTTTTGTTATTTCAGTGCTTTGTTCCAGCACTCACATTCTGGGTGACTTATATCAAACAGTGAGATTTGCAGCTGGCATGAAATCATTTTTATTACTCCCAATTGCAAAGTTGCTCATAATTTTATTAATTAAGCAGTAGAGACCAGAAGACTCCATAGACGAGATTTCTATTGTTTGCTGGCCAAGCAAGGTAAAGACCCACAGCTGTACAAGTCTTATTACATTGTATCTCCAGTAAAAGAGATATGGTAAAATACTGGCAGGTTATTATGCAACTGGTGGCCCCTCGCCAGACTCGACACATTCCAGGGAAAAAAGCTGCTCTAACAGGTGATATTAGGATTCTATGTCTATGGCATACAGAAAGAAGAACAGCTGTATTCTGTTGGCACCTTGATGTGCAGGTATAGGTTTGTCATATACTGGTGGTTGTATGAAATGGTATTAAGGACATTGACTTAAACTGCATTTAAGGACTGGACCGAATTCTATGAGTGTTTGCCATTGGCAGAAGCTCCCTTGTAGCCTCAGAAGATATTGATACATCCCCTGTAGAGTCCAATGATGTCAGACATATGCCCACATATGCAGCATATGTATATTGGGTACAGATAATATGTTGTATTTTCCCAATGGGTTCACCAAATACAAGGTTAACCTTCTATTTATCATATGAGATTTGTCTAATTATGTGCCTGTGGGTGAGTACACAGAATGGAAAAGTTTGACGCCCTATGCAGTGGCTTAAACATGGATAAAAGTTTAATGTGTAGTTATGAGCAGTAACCTCTAGGCTTCATGTATTCTATAGACTACTCGTCCACCAAGAGAACTTTGGACATGGACACTTCAAGGCCTAACAGAATCAAATGACCACATACATGTTCCTACTGAACATTTGGTACCCAACTGCTGGGAAAAGGATAAGCAAGAGATCCCCATTGTTTTCTTATTCATCTTTCTATTATCTACGTTTTACAGGTTCATTTCAAAATTGAAAGTAAATCATGTCCTACTTTGCCTCTGTGTGTATATACATCTTTTTCTACCATTAAAAATACATATTATTTTCTTTTTCTGAACGTTGGTATAGTACTACACTCTACTACCTGCAGAAAGTAAGCACATTCAGAAATGAGAGATTATTAAATTACTAAGAATTTCTTAATAAAAATGTATTTCAATATATTATTTTTTCATGCGGTGATGCTGTTATTCACTATGCTTCACAATAGCTACATTGAATTTCATAGTGCTATGTGTCTGTCAAAATTATTATTATATAAAACTCACAAAAGTAACATTCTTCATTTTTACTTTGTCAAAAAGTACAAAAAAAACTGCTGCTCATAAGGGCAACTTAAATTTCTTTTTATTATCTACATCTAAGACAGCGGTAGGTGAGGAATAAGATGACAGTATTCTTTTATTTATGGTTGTTTTCTTTATTTTCCAGTTGAGTATTTGAAGCCACAATCTGATAAATAACAGAACATGCTGTAAATAGGTCACTTTCTGTACTTTTGTTAGATTTACACATCTGTTCCTTGGAACTTAGCACAGTCAATCAATGAAACTTGTGGCAGCATTTCATGCGGAATTTTGTACATAACTTTTTTTAAATTTAGATAAAAGCGTATTTCTTGGATAAAAATAGATAGAACAATCTTCACCTAATAATTATAGTAACATATATGTCAACAAGTTGCAATATGCACATACTCAACAAATGTACAATTAATATGATGTGCTCAGAATGAGTTCTGTCTATGGTTGGTTTAAAATAGATTTAAAAACCTATGCACCTATTTACACGTCTGCCTACTACCCATTCAGATTGGGAACTAGCAAGGGCAAATATTCAATAATATTAACCAAGACTAACTTGTGCCTGCAAATACACTACACTATTGCTAAGGTTCCAACCACCTTCACACTTTTGGGGATAGCCCTAGTCTACCTAAAGGTTACTATCCCCTAAAAGGTTCAACACTATACAGTCTTTTCATAATACAGTTATAGGATCTATTATCCACAATGGGGTTTCCAGATAAGGAATCTTTCACAATTTGGATCGGCATACCTAAAGTCTGCTTAAAACAATTTGAACATTTAATAAGCCCAGTAGAATTGTTTTGCCACCCATATAAATTTATACAGCTCAGTTAGGACCAAGTACAAGTTACTGTTTTATTATTACAGAGAAAAAGGATTTTGAAAATTGATTTGCTTAAAATGAACTCTATAAGAGAGTATGCAGATTTCCTGTGAACCAATGGAGTTCAAGCTCTAAAGTGGGTCTTTATCATCTATGTACTGTGTTATTGTTTAGAGCCCAGCTGTGGGCAGAGCCCCCCTGACTTGGATGGATGCTGTTCTCAAGATAGCCTTGGTTTGGCCTTGAGGGCTGTGCCACCTGTTGTGGCATAAGAACAGTTCTTTGTTCGTATTGGTAATACCCATACACATACAGTACATAATTTTGTCTTATGCTACCATGTCACAAAGTCTATGAAGACCTAGTGCTGTCTTTGTTCTGTTGTTTTGACTACCTTTTGCTCAGAACCCATGTACGTGTCTAATAAAACTTGCCATTTTACCATAAATGACCTTTGGTATCAGACTTTTCCATAACACGAGTTTCTGGATAAGGCATCCTATTTTCTTTTGATTGTCTACCCTCATTTTTCTCAAACGTTCTACTGCCTTTGATGCAGTTGACCATTCTTTTCTGCATCTCTGCAGTCATTCAGTCAATATTTCCTGGTTCTCCTCTTATCTCTTAAACCATATATTTAGTGACCCCAGTTTGTGGAGCTAATGTACAGTATTAATCCTGTTTTTTTCATAGTTTAATCAATCACACCTCTGAAGCAACAATCACAAGGAGATGCTAAAATAATGACTGTTAAATATGACTAAAACTGCACAAATCCACTAAGCAGAAAGGGAAAAAAGGAAAGAAAGTAGAGTAGCTTTCCTTATGTTAAAAAAAATAGCTACATGATTGTCAAAAAACAATTTCTACTGAATGCAAGGACAGACATGACCTTCTGTTGCTAGCAAGTGTACTTTAGATATAAACTGCTTGAATGGTTGTTCTATAAATTAATGTGTTTTAGAACAGTTACAGGACACAATTTAACCTAGGCTTTTGCTAGTTATGTTGGGTTGATAAAGCCCCAACATATTATTCTTCGACTTCAGCTTATTCTTCTGCTTTTTCTTCTTATTCTTAGCGCCCCCCATTTTCTAAACGCTACTCCTCCTACAGTTTTAGGGGTACAACACCCAAACCCTCTACACACTTCTTCACCCCAATTTTCCCATTTATTTTGACAGGGAAGAGTTTCAAACTGCTGCCACACTTACAGCTTTGAAGCTACACCCCCAAACTAGAATAACATAATCATGCGGTCACCCTGAATGAAACAGTGACATTTGTTGGATGACCCAAAGTAGGAGGGGCCAACAACAGGCAATCAAATTTCAATCATTGAATTTAATGGAGAAATATAAACTGCTGCCAATCTTACAGCTTTGAGGCTACACTCACCAAACTGGAATCACATAGTCATGGGGTCAGCCCGAATGAAAATATAATGTTTGTTGGATGCCCAAAAGTGGGCGGAGCTGTGAACAACCAATCAGATTTTACCTATTGACTTGGCAGAAATTCAACCTGCTACCATTCTAACAGTATTAACACCGGGGTCCCCAAACTTTGTAGAGTTAGGCACCAGGTAACTGCGGTTTAAGGTTAGAAAAAGTGGGCAGAGCCACCAACAGCCAATCACATTTATTTCATTGTTTTCTGCTGGGAAATTTTAACTGCTGCCATTCTCACATGTTTAATGTCAGGGTCCCCAAACTTTGCACAGTTTGTCACTGGGTGATTATGTTCCAAATTTAGAAAAGTGGGCAGGGCCAACAACAGCCAATCAGATTTCACCTATAGATTTCATACATTTTATTATTTATTATTATTAACATTTATTTATAAAGTGCCAACATATCCCGCAGCGCTGTACATTTAAATTTAAACTGCTGCCATTCTTTAAATATTAACACTAAGGTCCCCAAACTTTGCAGAGCTAGTCACTAGGTAACTGCGGTTCAGAGTTAGAAAAAGTTGGTGGAGCCACCAACAGCCAATCCATTTTCACCCATTAAATTTGAAAAACAACAGGAAAATTTGCTAAACAAGTTTGTCCCACAACTTTTTTGTCGCTCACGGGGTATTTTTTGTCGCCCACGTCTTTTTTTGGTGCAACCACGCCCATTATGCCAGGACTATGTTTTGATGTGACTGTGCCCAATTTGACACAACCTCAACTTTTTTTCATGCGCGACGAATTTTCGCCAAACAATTCGCCAATTGCGAAATGCGGAAATTCGCTGTGAATCCATGCCTGCCGAAAAAATTTGCTTATCACTACAACTAACTGTATAATGTCTTAGAATACTAATTTCTACATTATACTGATACTTAATTTCACAGAGAAACAACCCCCTTTAATCAAATACTAGTTTCTGTTAAACAGATCTGTTTCCACTGCAAAATCAAAATGGGGTGCCTGTTTTTTTTTTCATTATTTATTTACACACAGCGAAAGTTAAGAACTATTGACACTATTGAAACTGTTTACTGACCTTGTGTCATACACTTAATACAAGAATTTATATATGCCTGTGGCGGAATTACTCCTTATTAACAGTTTTGCAAATACTGTATTAAGTGCTAGTAACAGCTCATTAAAATATGAATAAAAGTCTGGAAAGTTATATTTAGAGAGTTTCCCCTGTAAAACTAGGCCATGTTAATAATTAACTCATTAGTTTACTCTTCCTACAGCTCCCTCCTACAGGAGGGAGCTGTAGGAAGAGTAAACTAATGAGTTTTCGACAAGTAAGGCTAATGTCAGACGAGGCGTATGGCGGAAAATACCGCCCTATGCCTCCTACATGTGCCTGCACCCGAATGAATGGTATACGCTCGGGTGCAGGCACATGTAGCCGAAATATGCATAAAAACGCAAAACTTTCAAACTCTTGTGTTTTTATGCGTATTTCTGCTACATGTGCCTGCACCCAAGCGTATTCCATTCATTCGGGTGCAGGCACAAGTAGGAGGTGTAGAGTGGAATTTTCAGCAAGCGTTTTTCCGCTTGCTGAAAATATCCGCCCTACGCCTCGTCTGACATTAGCCTTAGGCTAATGTCAGATCTGGCGTATATTTTCGGCAAGACGAAAATCGATTGCCGAAAATAGCGCCATATGCCTTCTACCTGTGCCTGCACCCAAATGAATGAAATACACTCAGGTGCAGGCACATGTAGCTGATATCTGCCAAAAAACGCAAGACTTTGTATCTTCGCTGGATATCGGCTACATGTGCCTGCACCCGAGCGTGTTTCATTCATTTGGGTGCAGGCACAGGTAGGAGCATATGGTGTTATTTTCAGCAAGCGTTTTTCTGAAAATATACGCCATATGCTGTGTGGCATCAGCCTTAGAAAATGAAAGCAAAGATCTAATTAAGGTGGCCATACACTGTAAGGTCCACTTGTTTGCTGAGGTCGCCAAGCAAGCGGATCTTCTCCAGATATGCACACCTACGGGCCCTAGGGCCAAATTATCAAATTAAAATGGTGGGCATAGGCGCCCTTGGATCGGGACCAAATCAATGAGCAAATGCTGTCCTCGATTCAACAGAAAAATCAGATTTGGACAATTTCAGGCCAGATGTCGGAGAGGCTTGTTGGTGGTGCCCATACAGTTGAAATCGGCCTGTGTATGACTGCAACTGCACTTGTTCAATTTAGCACACTGTTTAGGGCTGTTTTGACAACATATTTAGCAGCACCTTAGACAGGTCCCTGCCCCAGTGATGTTGCTCATAGCAACCAATAAGTAATTTGATTTGATTAAATAGGTTAAAAACAAACGCAAAGGTCTGGGAAGTTGCATCCAAGAAAAAAATATGTATTTATTCACATAAAACATGGTGCTACTTCTATATCCTAAAGGTTTGCTAAAATCAAGCAAGCAAACAAAAAAACGCAAAAACATGTTTGTGAGGAATGTCATAAAAGTGGTTGGTAGAAAAAATGTGGGTGATGCAAATATTATTCATTTCTGAAAACAGTTTTTTCTTTGTGCAAATCTAATACATCTTTTATGGACCCAGTATTTAGTGACCTCATCTGCCAGTCAGCGCCAGATTTCTACTGGGGGCTCCCCAAGGTTGCCCCCCCCTACTCCCTGCCATGCGAGCGCACATGCGCATGCACCAAAGTTAAAACCTCCCAAACGGAGCAGTAGGGAAAGGTCCCATTGCTCCGTATGGGAGCAAAATTTGAAAATTTGCCTGCAGCGGGGCGGCATGCCGTCCCTATGTTTGTGCCACCCTAGGCCCGGGCCTTTGTGGCCTCGCCACAAATCTGGGCCTGCTACCAGTGGAAGAAAGGCTGTGAATTTTTCAGTTTGCACCAATGTGCAGTGTATGGAATAAAATGTCTGACTGAAAAAGTCATTACGTTTGCATCAAAAGAATACACAACTTTTAAGCAGAAAGTACGCACAGTTAAAATCCCCAGTGTAATAACTGTTTAATGAAGAATATTGCATTGAGAAATGCAGTTTGTTTTACTTTTTTTATCTTTCCCTTTCTAAATACTACAATATTAAATTTCCTTATTCCACCACAAGAGGTCAGATTGGGCTAAACTTTGTACAGACCTGAAGGATTGATGTTCTGTGTGAGGAAATATTTCTGATATTTTAACCTAAACCTTAAAAGCACAGGATGTAAAAATCAAAGGTTAAATGAATTTGCAGAGTACAGTTTGAAAATCTATTTTTATCATTGTTTAATGTCACATGCATTCCATTTATTACAAAATAAAGCTTATACTTGAAATCTTGTTAATTATCATTTCATATAAAATTGTGCATTAAGAGATAATGGGCCCGATTCACTAAAGTCCGAAATAAGGAGTGCTATTTATAGCATGCGTTAAAAATCTTATCACTTCTTATTTTTCGCTCGATTCACTAAAAGGACACTTGTCATAATTAAGAAGTGATGTTCTTGGCGTTATTTATCTTGCGATGACATATTTTAATGAAAAAAACTATAAGCGTTATAGGGGCCGATTCACTAAAGGTCAATAACGCTTATCGCATAGTTTTTTTCATTAAAAAGCATTCGATAATTAAGTACCGATTCATCAAAGTCATTTCGCATGTGCTAATCCGCATATCGCATGCACAAAAAAACCGCATTGCGTTAATTAGCGAATAGAAATAGTACTAACACATGATTCACAAACACATATGGAGCGTTAAACGTGCAAAATATCGTGTTAATCTGTGTGAATCTTAACCCTACTTGGGGCAGGCGGTACTTAAAGAAAATTGCGGTTCGTGAGCTATTGGCAACACAACATGGAGTTTGCACTCGTATTTTTCAAGTATATGTTGGCCCTAGAGTGATGCATCCTCCAGTTTTCAGGGAAATGGTGGTTTTCAGAAAGTAATGGTTACGTGCGTAATATATTGCGCTCTGCGTAATATATTGCGCTCTGCATTAAATATTGCGCGCTGCGTAATATCTTGTGCGCTGCGTAATATATTGCTTGAAAATATGTTGTCGCAAGATAAATAACGCCAAGAACATCGCTTCTTAATTATGACAAGTGTCCTTTTAGTGAATCGAGTGAAAAATAAGAAGTGATAAGATTTTTAACGCATGCTATAAATAGCACTCCTTATTTCGGACTTTAGTGAATCGGGCCCATAGTCGTATAGTGTGGGATGAGGTTGGGCCTTATTGTCCATCCGCTAGTGTTGCCATATTTATTGGCAAAAAGTACCACTGTTCTTATATTTTTATCTTTGCCAGCCAGGCCAGTACAATACCGGCCAGATGGAAACTCTGCATCCACTGGCATCAGGGGGCAATTCCACATATGAACTTTGAGCTGGTCATGTCAAAAGGTGCTGAAATTCTAGATTGAACCTGCCTAGTGTTGGAACTATATATACAGTACATTTATAAAATTGTAACCTGCATTTCTGTATTTCTCTTTGATGTTTCTTGTTTAGATCTTTTCAGATTAATTAGCCATTATTTTTGGTAGGATTTTATCCACTAAGGACAGATTAGTCTTTGACCTGCTTCAGCCAACAGATTCACTCAAATGGCAAGAATACCCATGGCTGAGATGAGAAAGTCAATTCCAGTGTTACTGGTAAGAAGGTCAGACTAAAATAAATTGAAAATGGTTGATACCAATGACATGTTTAGATGAAATACCTCTCTGTTTATTGTCCTTTTCTCCATGTGCCAGTTAAATGGTGACTATATGATGCCTGATTAATTACTTTAATAGTTCATTATGGTTTAAAGAGTGATTGTGTCCCATTTAAATGCAAAATTGTAAAGCGCAGAAAAAGAGGAAAACACATACACAGTATGATTTATTGCCTGTAAACAGCATCCTAAAAATAAAATGCCTGCAACTGTGTATCTAACTGTGCAGCCAAAAATATTTATTCATGTACGAATTATGTACATATGAGGTACAAATTATGGGATGCTCAGATGTACCACCACTGAGTGCCATTCTTAACACAATTGCGATTGTATAAAAACATCATAAAAAATGTCTGTCTGTGCAAGAGTTTCCAAATACCTCTATCACACAGGTTTATATATATATTCATTGAGGCCTAGAGGTTGTGATGACCCTGTGCAGGGTGTAGCAGAATCCACACAGAGATTTGAGACTGCAGGGTAGAACTTAGCTTAATTGATGGCTGTTCTCTCCACACACTGTACTCCTTCCCCTTCACTTTCCCTTTCTGTGTGCACAACCTTTCTTATTACACCACCCAGTGCTATAATATACAGAATATAATTAGAAGCCAGTGTAGGAAACAAAAAACTGGTGTTAAGTTGCATTGGTGGTGCTATTGGGCACATAGCTTTCATCATAATGTATTTATACAACAACAGCAATTTATGCAGAACAGTGCATTATTTTATAAAATACAGGGGTTTTACAATAATTTAACCAACAAGGGTTACAGAGTAAAAAATAGGAGGGCCCTGCCCACAAGAGCTAGTCATGCTGCCAAATTTTGTATCAGAGACCATAATACAGGGCAATACAGTCTTGAAGATATAAAACATGGATTAATTTTGCCATATCCTCTGCTGGAATCAGATGTTTTGTTCTTGCAATGTTTTTTGAGATGGAAGAATGCTGATCTCGTTGCTGGCACCTGATGGCACCTGATGTTTGAGGAAGAGATCATATCCAGAAGGAACTATAACCGTGGATCTTAAAAATGAACAGTAGATTAACTATATACAGCTTCCTTTTTACCAGACACCAGACAGATTATTCAGGTACAAGTCAGCTGTGGTACTCACTCAGGGATCCCCAATGCATTGTCCTTTTCCCCAGGCTTATTAAATCCCTACACTGACATTATGATACAAACTCCTCTGATTTCTTTGTTGGAGACTCTGACTGTTCTGATAATTACTCTAGTCAATCTCTCTCTCCTGGAGTGAGCTGATCACTATCTATTCCTTGCTCCCTGTCTTCTACTGAGATGTACCTCATACCCCCTTATTGACATTTTTTGCAAAATTTGCCTTAAACCTATACCTATTACGGCATAAACTGTAAAGAAGAGCAGATTTAATCACAAAAGGCCCCTAACTGGGATTCTTTCTAAATACAAAAAAAATGTTCTTCATTATTATCAGAATGACATAATGAGCAGTAATCAGCATGGCTTTACGAAGGACAGCTCATGTCAGACAAATTTGGTAGCTTTTTATGTTGAGGTTAGTAAGAAGCTGGATAGTGGGGTTGCAGTAGATATATTTGGATTTTGCCAAAGCATTTGATACCATGCCCCACAAATGACTGCTAAACTAAAGTCTGTTGGCCTTATGAAGTCATTTGCACATGGATAGGAAACTGGCTACAGGATCGGGGACAGAGGGTGGTTATTAATGGTACATTACTTGGAGTAAGGTTCTTGGTGGGGTCCCTAGGGTTCTGTACTGGGTCCACTTTTGTTTAACTTGTTTATTAATGATTTAGGGCAGTGCTGTCCAATTGGCGGCCCGCGATGGCTTACTCTTGTGTAAGTTCTAAGTGGTATCAGTACTGTGATTAACTGCCCCCCTGCATGGTTCTCACCTCAGATTCAGGCTGTAATCAGGCTGTATTGTTTAAATATGTAATCCCCTGTGTTGTTCACACCTTTTAATCTCTGCATTGTTCACCCCCTGCAGTGTTCACACTTCAGGCTCAGGTTGTAATCACCCCCATTGTTCCCCTGTTCACACCTCAGGAGCAGTAGAAACCCACAAATAATCCCTGCACACTACAAAAAGAACATATACTGAGGTGGTACTTCAATTAAAAAGTTTTTTAATATATAGTTATTGTGCAGACTGTAGGAGCAGTGCCAGCATTGTGTCACTGTAGGCTGCCTGTGTGTGCCATACACACAGGCATCATAGGGCAAGCAGAGTATGGCACACACAGGCAGGGTAGGGAAGGCAGAGTATGGCACACACAAGCAGAGTATGGCACACACAGGCCAAGTATGGCACAAACCAGCCAAAAATGGCAAACACAGTGAAAGTATGGCACACGCAGGCAGGGTAGGGAAGGCAGAGTATGGTACACACAGGCAGGGTAGGGCAGGCAGAGTATGGCACACACAGGCCAAGTATGGCACAAACCAGCCAAGAATGGCACACACAGTGAAAGTATGGCACACAGGCAGGGTAGGGAAGGCAGAGTATGGCACACACAGGCAGGGTAGGGAAGGCAGAGTATGGCACACACAGACAGGGTAGGGCAGGCAGAGTATGGCACACACAGGCAGGGTAGTGAAGGCAGAGTATGGCACACACAGGCAGGGTAGGGCAGGCAGAGTATGGCAGGTTTTTGCTGTACTACAACCATTAATATGGGTATGGTCATGTGATACCATGGGTGTGGTTTCAAGTGGGTGCGGTTTCAAAAAGGGGAGTGGTCAAAACTGGCTTCCATTATCGGCCCTCCACCACGTACGTCAGAAAAATTCCGGCCCTCGGTACAACAGAAGTTGGACAGCACTGATTTAGGGGAAGGTATGGTAAGTAATGTATCAGTGTTTGGAGATAAACTCTACAGCCCAATAAATTCCATCCAGTATTTGGCTTCCTTGTAGCAGGATCCTGACAAAAAAGGCAATTTGAACATCTAAGTGGGAGATGAGATTTAATGTGGATAAATGTAAGGTCATGCACCTGGGACGTGAAAATATGCAGCCACTTATACTCTTAATGGGATTACACTTATATATATATATATATATATATATATATATTATTTATATATATGCCAATGCACACTCACCAGCACACCCTGACCTTTCCACTCTGTTCCGCCTGGTGCACAGTAGTTAGAGAGACTTCGGCACTCTCCACCATGTTCCAAAAATACCAACAAAAATACCGGCACAACAGGACTTGTTTAAGCGGGATAAACCCCAGCTAGGTTTTTTTGTGCTATTTGGAACTACACTTGGCATATCCATAATAAAAAAGGTCCTTGGAGTCCTTGTAGATAATAAATGTGGCTGTAGTTAAAAATGCCAGGCGGCAGCTGCAAGGGCAAACAGGGTTTTGAGCTGTACTATTAGGGGCATAGATTTAAGGGTGAAGGAGGTTATTTTTCCACTGTATAGAGCACTGGTAAGGCCCCATCTAGAACATGCCTTGCAGTTTTGGTCTCTAGTGCTCAAAGGGACATCTTTGAATTAGAGAGGGTCCAGAGAAGGGCAACAAAGCTGGTAAAGGGTATGGAAAGTACTGATACATTAGATACCTTAAAGAAGGGGTTGGATGGCTTTTTAGCAAGTGAGGTAATACAGGGTTATGGGAGGTAGCGCATAGTGCAGGTTGATCCGGGGACTGGGCCAAATGCCATCTTGGAGTCAGGGAGGAATTTTTCCCCCTTCTGTGGCAAATTAGAGAGGCTTTAGAAGGGTTTTTTGCCTTCCTCCGGATCAACTAGCAGTTAGGCAGGTTATATATAGGCATAAAAGTTTAAACTTGATGGACATGTCTCTTTTTTAAACCTAACATAAGGTGGGCATTGACAGGCAGATTTCATTTGGCAATTCAGCAGTTAACCTACCCGTGTATGCCCACCCCCCCCCCCCCCACAGGCCTACCTGACTGAAATCTGGCCTAAAATTGCCCATATGTCAGTTGAGCAGGTTTGATTTTTGTTCAGATCAGGTACTCCATTGGCTCGTTGATGCAGTCCTCAGTCTCACGGCACCTATGCCTGCCATATGACCTTTGGTGGGCATATCAGGAGAAGATCCGCTCGTTTTGTGACCACACCAAGCGAGCGGATCACTTTTATGGTCACCTTTACTATGTTACTATGTATGTCAGATTGGGGTGTTGGGAGCCCACCTACATAGGCGGATTTTCCATAAGGCTAGGGTAGGCTAAGCCTCCCCAAACCTGCTTGGCACATTAAAAAAAAAAAAAAAAACCCACCTTACTCCGTTTCTGCACTGTCCTGGAAATGAGTTCCTCAAGCCCGTTTTGCTGTGCTCCGATTGGATCTTTCTTTTTCTGGATTCTCCAATCAGAGCACAGCTTCCTTGACAGACAGTAAAATTGACCAATCAGAGCACAGATGCACACAGGGATCGGGAAACAGTGCAGAAATGAAGAATCTGCAGCTGTAACTTTACCTAAGAACCAACTCTCAACTTTTGCTGCAGATTTCATCCCACAGGTACTATACACAGGTACTATACACAGGCACTATACACAGGCACTATACACAGGCACTATACACAGGCACTACACAGGCACTATACACAGGCACTATACACAGGCACTATACACAGGCACTACACAGGCACTATACACAGGCACTATACACAGGCACTATACACAGGCACTACACAGGCACTATACACAGGTGCTATACCCAGGCGCTATACCCAGGCGCTATACCCGGGCGCTATACCCGGGCGCTATACCCGGGCACTATACCCGGGCACTATACACGGGCACTATACACAGGCACTATACACAGGCACTATAAAGTTCTAAAGAATCACTAGCTGACATTAAATTGTTTTTTGCCTGACCTGACATCTATAATAATTTATAATCTATCCCCTACCCTAACACATGGAGGGTAAGTTAACTCTTTCCCTCTGAAAAAGCTCATTGTGTGTTTATATATTTGCTGTTGTTTTTTGCACTTACTATTTTTTTTTATTTTTGTCATTGTTTTGTTCATTTATAGTAAGTTACAGTGGGGCCAATGCTGTGTATCAGTGCCAGTGTTATAGTGCCAGGGCCTGAATATCTGCCATCTGTACCCACTGCTTCTCACTGTATATAATGTGCTGGGTTTGTAAATACGGACTGCGTCTCACTGTATATAATGGGGAGTCAGTACCCACTGCCTTTCTTGCTATAAAACTAACATTAACACATCTAAAGGGGTGGTTCTAAGTTAACCTTTAGTATGTTATAAAATGGCCTATTCCTAGCAACTTTGCAATTGGTCTTCCTAATTAATTTTTTTGAATAATTTGCCTCTGTTCTGCCTCTTTCCAGATTTCAAATGGGGGCCAAAAATATTGCTCTGTGAGGCTACAATTTTATTATTATTATAATTTTGTATTACTTATTTTTCCAAGTAGGCCCCTTAACTATTCATATTCCCATCTCTTGTTTAAACCACTACCTGGTTGCTAGGGTAAATAAGACCCTAGCAACCAGATAGCTGCTGAAATACCAAATGGAGAGCTGCTGAACAAAAAGCTAAATAACTGAAAAACCATTAAAAATAAAAGTGAATTCGAACTACCCCTTTAAGCTAACTGATCACAAACACAAATGTTTGCAGATCCCCTAACAGAAGTGCACGTATGAATACTTTTACATCCTAAGCATTTTAGGGTAAAAAAAAAAAAGCACCCCCACCCGCACTTTTGTGCAGAATCCCTGGGAGTCAGTGGGAACGGCAAGAGGTAGTTGGGAGGTTAATTTTTTACACCAGCAGCGAATACACTAAGGGGCTGATTTACTAAGATACAATTTTGAATCCAAATTGGAAAAATTCCGATTGAAAACGAACATTTTGCGACTTTTTCGTATTTTTTGCGATTTTTTCGGTGTCTTTACGATTTTTGCGTAAAAACACGATTTTTTCGGTGTCTTTACGATTTTTGCGTAAAAACGCGAGTTTTCGGCGTCTTTACGATAGTTGCGCAAAGTCGCGATTTTTTCGTAGCGTTAACACTTGCGCGCAAAGTCGCGCCTTTTTCGTAGCGTTAAAACTTAAAAGGCGCGACGTTTCGCGCAAGTTTTAACGCTACGAAAAAATCGCGTCTTTGCGCAACTTTCGTAAAGACGCCGAAAAACTCGCGTTTTTACGCAAAAATCGTAAAGACGACGAAAAACTCGCATTTTTACGCAAAAATCGTAAAGACGCCGAAAAAAATCGCAAAATTACCGATCATTACGAAAAAACGCAATCGGACGCATTCGGCCCGTTCGTGGGTTAGTAAACGTGCCCCTAAGTGTCACATTAGCTGTAGATCAGTCTGTGTATGGGCCATCTTTAGCCACCCCAAACAAAAAAGTCACCCTCCGCCTATGCCCACCTATAACCCTTAAGGTGGTCATATACATTAAGATCTGCTTTTTTGGCGAGGTCGCCAAATGAGAAGATATTCTCCCGATAAGCCCACCTAAGGCAGGCAATATCAGGCTAATTTGATTAAATTACAATGACAGGCATAGAAGCCGTAGAACCAAGGACCACATTGATGTGGATAATTGAACCTGCCCGATCAACACCAGATATACTCGATATCGATTGGGGAGGCACGTTGGGGGGCCTCATTCACAGGCAGATAAGGTGCTGCATTTGTCTAAAGGACTCAAATTGGCAGCTTCAGTCTGCACATTTATTGCCACCTTTAGACATAGGTTCTAATGCAAACCTTACCATACCAGGAGGTCTTATTGTATTGTGATTGGTCTGTTCGACCCTGCATTTCATGATTTACTAAAAGTGTAAAGCTCAATAAGAAAATAACTGTTAGAGGTCTGAGGTTGATTGCAGTGTATGTTGGCAAGATGACAAAAGAAGTATAAATTACAATGTTTAACATTAAAAGGTGTGGACATGTAAAGCAAAATGCAAATTGTATTTGTGATCTTCTTCTGTAAATTCATCAGTTCCTCGCTATTTTTTTTTTTTCAAGAACTAAAAAGAGAAGGCAATACAAATCTAAAATTAATCCTTTTAAAACAATGCTGGGATTTTAAGATGCAAGCTGTGTTCTTTATGAGCATACAGAATTGGCACTATTCCTAAGATATCAATAGAAAGATGGAAGGTGGGAGATTTATTTATACTCAATCTCTCTTATATCTCAATCTCCCAATATTGTTGGGCAAAGGCAAAGGGTGTCTCTATTGGGGAATAGATGATTAATGGCTTTTTATATAAGATTTCAATATCTTTTAAATGCTCCATTGGTTGAACACATGTATACCATATGTTTTAAGGACAGTTACCACTGGGGCACCACTGTTTCTCTTTATCATTATAGCCTATAAATCTACTTTACCAAATTAGCTCTGTACCAAAAATCCTCTTTTCAAGTTGGCAAGGAAAAAATAACAACAGTATGAAAGGGGCTTAAGTAATGTTATTACACCCAAACTATAGTGTGCACCCCCCCATTAGGAGTCATGATTCACTCTTTTTGAGGAAGGCAGGTTCTAGCACATGGAATTCCATGTTAAAATTGGGTCCATTATTGCAAACTAGGGTAAAAAAAATTTGGTGTAGCAATTGCACTGGAACCCACTAGATGTCCACAGTTTATTACATCCCTGGAGGGCAATACCACCAACAAAGGGTGTTGGTATTATAACCCTAGGACATAGATGCTTAACTGATGCTTCATAGTTGCACGGATGCAGTAGCCATTTACACCCCACAACAGAGCAACCAGGATCAAAAGTAAAAGCCCATTGGCTTTTCATTTGCTTGATATGTTTTACTTCCTTAACTATTTCACCTTGATGTTTCCAGTCCTTCATGTGCTGAAGTTTTGTAGCAATTACTTTTATACATGAATGCACAATTAAAACAGTCATTGGAAGTCATGGAAAAGGCATTCGTTTAGAGTACAGTGCTTATTTCCTGAAATCCCATCAATGCATCACATGGTTATTCCAGAAGAGGTAGATTGTATTTATAACTCTATTAACTTATAAAAGTTTCATCCCTCATTTATTATACCTGAGGTACTGATTTATGGCTTATATGCTCCCAAAGCAAGAGAATCTGGAGCTTGTTAAAGTCACTGTAAAATGTTATGCGTTATATTTAAATCAGAAATAATTCTAAATACCAATTTTTCAAGACTGCTTAGAGCTGAGTAATTGTAGATCACTGTATATTGACTAATTCAGATACATATACAGTATTTGTTCATGCCCCAACCCCATGAGTTTAGATGTTAATTACAATTTATCTGTACAAGTATGGGACCTGTTATCCAAAAATTTCGGCACCTGGGGTTTTCCATATTGAGGGGTCTTTCTGTAATTTGGATCTCCATACCTTAAGCCTACAAAAATTATTTAAAATAAATCTAATAGGATTATTCTGCCTGCAATAATGGTGAATTATATCTTAGTTCAGATCAAGTACAAGGTAATGTTTTATTATTACCGAGAAAAAGGAAATTATTTTTAACAATTAATTATTTGATTAAGATGGAGTCTAGGGGAAATGGCCTTCCCGTAATTCAAAGCTTTCTGGATAACAGGTTTGCAGATAACAGATCCCATTTGCTCAATGAAAAGAAGGAATTTAATTTCAGGAATTTATCAATAGGCAATTTTTTCCCCAAACTAAGAAAAACAAATTGTCCTTTTGTACAGTATGCTGCTTCCGAATAGAGGTATTCCAAAGTACGAAAATGCCAGCCCTTTTAAATATTTGTGCCCTAACTCCAACACACATTTCATTACATTCCATATGGCTCTGTACAAATGGACACTAAAGATAACTTCACATGAGTGGATCAGCTGTGCACAGGTGCTCTGTACATAATATCACCTCTACCATACACGTCGTAACCG
Source organism: Xenopus tropicalis (assembly GCF_000004195.4). Lineage (NCBI taxonomy): Eukaryota > Metazoa > Chordata > Amphibia > Anura > Pipidae > Xenopus > Xenopus tropicalis. The sequence continues at coordinate 59,290,989 of NC_030678.2, read as the reverse complement.
TGGGGACCAGGGGGGCATATGGCCCCCCAGAATTCCCCCCCACGGTTTTGGATGTTGCTGCTTTCATCTCAACTCTTCCATGTAGGCTACATAACAATGATGGAAGCAGCGGCGGGCAGGCAGCTAGGGAAGAACAGGGGGCGAAGCCCTGTGCCCCTTCTGCCTTCCCCTAGTTCTGGCCCTGCTATGTAGAATCACACTCAGGCTGCACACCTGCTCTGACAAATCTAGACCTACACCTGGGAGTTTTAAATCCACTGGCTGTGCTCTCTGCCACCTTGTTACTAGCATCTTCCCTAAAATTACATTAACAAGTTTTAAGAGATTTACATATACTTTTGCAATCAAATAACATATTTTACAGCATATTTTATTGAGTGATACCCAGGACATCCCTGATTTAGGCAATAAATACCCTAGCCAAGATTCTGGACCCTGCCTTCTTCCATAGCTTTAAACAGATATTGTACTACTTTGTGTGAATATAGTAACATTTTTGTTTATAAAGGCCTCAGAAAGCAAAGATTTCTTTTGTTATCTTTATGAAACCACAACTGCTTTTGGTCTTTCTGTGCTAGAACCTAGATTACTTTGTTCCTTTATAAAAGCTAATGGTTGTAATGATTCATACCTCTCAATCTGCATCCACTATTGACTCACATTTCTTTTCTTGGATGGCTAGCTACCTAATGCCTAAGCACACGTATGCTAATTGTGCTCTGGAGTGCTTAAGCTAAGCTAAGTTTAGGGATCATAAAATATTAAAATAGTAGCAGAAAGGAAGGTGACTTCTGTCAAATGTCTATTACCCTAAATCTTTTAATATAATAAAATAATTGACTATTATGTTGAATCACCCTTTCCACAGCTCATCAATTTTGAAGCAAACATTTTTTTAAAAAAAGCAGTTACCTAAAGACCACAGAGAAGTGAGGGAAGTTATGCAATGTGCTTCTAAATCAGTAGCTATTTAACATGAGGAAAATAAATGTGACTTCTTTATGTCCTGAACATACTATTGATATAATAAAGAAACATTAAGCAACAATTTTATTTTGTTATTGCTCCCACTAAAGAGGAAATAAAGCTACTCTCATCTTGTAACTTCCGAGTCATTATTTGTAGAGGAGTAAGTAGTAAAAGAAATGTTCAGTCGTTTGTTGTTTCTTATCTCAAAGCCTAAGAATAGCTACAGTTTAGTGAAGGGAATGGTTTGATTATACAGAGTTCATTATGTATATTTAAACAAATCACCCCATTTACAGGGGATTAAAGGAGGGCAGTTCAGGAAAAAAAACAAACCGTTTTTCATTAGTGCTTTATAAAAAAATAAATCAAAATAAATAATCAAGTATAATACACAGAACACAACAATACCAATGTACATAAGTACCCTGCTATAATATCTGAGCTGATAGAGTATTTTGGAATTGGTATGAAATAGTGTTCACCACAAAACTTCCCTAGCTTAGGAGGCCAAAGAGGGCAAAACGTCTGCAAAGTAAATTCAATGTAAATGGAATGTTGTTGCCTTCTCAAAAAAAATCATAGAGAATTATGAGACTAAAGTACATTTTTGAGAAAAGTTGTATGACAAATGACACTTGTCATAAAACAATCAATGAAGGGCTCCTATAACACAATTGCTTATAGGGTAGCTGTTCTGAAGGTTGTCCTGAAACTTTATAATAATATGCTTTTTACATTGTCTGTGATGTACCTGGTATTGTACATTAGTCATATGCTTGATAATTATTTGATGGGGAAACCACAGTGTATCACATTAATAAGCAGAAAAGTTAAACTGTACTTGTCTATGAAGATTCTCATTCATCCAGGTCATGATATACAGTATCTAGTAGAATTAAGTCTAAAACCACTGGACTTTTCTGAGTTTTTCCTTGAAAACATTTCACCACTCATCTGAGTGGCTTCTTCAGTTCAAATGACTGGTAAGGAATTCCCCGGCATTTAAACCCTTTCACAGACATCCAATCACAATGGTTCCATTGGACTTATTCAGTTAGGTGTTGGCTGAAACTGACAGGTGTAAGAAGGAATGATCCAGTCACAATGGTACCATGGTTCTCATTGATGCAGGTGTTAATCCTTCAAAGTACATGACAAACGGTGTCGCAGGCCCCATCCTCTGTTCAGGGATGGTTTTTCCAGGCTGGCATAAATGGTCTCTTTCACACCTGTTTCAAACCATCTGTCCTCTCGATCCAAAATATGCACGTTACTGTCCTCAAAAGAGTGTCCTTTTTCTTTGAGGTGTAGATAGACTGCTGAGTCTTGTCCTGGGGAGTCCTCCCTCCTATGCTGGGCCATTCTCTTACAGAGAGGTTGTTTTGTCTACCCACTTTATAAGTCAGACCACTCTTCACTACACTGGACAGCATAGACCACATTACTTTTCATGTACTTTGGTGTAGGGTCTTTAGGGTGCACGAGTTTTTGCCTCAGAGTGTTGCTGGGTTTGAAAAACACAGGAATGCGATGTTTGTTGAAAATTCTCCTAAGTTTTCCTTGTGCTTGAAGTAAGTGGTATTGAGACATAGGTCCAGTAAGGAACAAACTTGTTCTGGGTTCAGCTTTGTTCTGCTGCTGAGGGTGGTGTCTTGTTTCAGTCGTTTCCTCACTGTTTCAATTGCCTCGGTAGTGGGTATGCATGTGAACAGAGATGTTACGTCATAGGACACCATTGTATCATCAATCTCCAGCTTTAACTCCTGCACTTGGAATTCTGAATGTGGTGTTCTGCGTTTCCAACTATGGGACCTAAGATGTTGTGCACGTATTTTGCGATGTTATAAGTCTTAGGGGCACATTTACTAATCCATGAATCCGAATCCGAATGGGAAAAATTCAGATTGGAAACGAACATTTTGCGACTTTTTCGTGATTTTTTTCGTCGCCGTCACGACTTTTTCGTAAATTGTCGCAACTTTTTCATAGCCGTTACGACTTGTGCGAATTGTCACAACTTTTTCATAGCCGTTACGACTTGCTCGTATATTGTCGCGACTTTTTCGTATTGAGCGCTCATAAACAGCGAGCAAACCTTTCAGACTTTGCATGATTTTGGAAGCCTCCCATAGGACTCAATGGCACTCTGCAGCTCCAACCTGGCCCAAGGAAAGTCACGATACTGAAGCTTGAATGAATCTGAAACTTTCGTACTCTGCGCGACGGCTACGAAAAAGTTGCGACAATTTGCGCAAGTCGTAATGGCTATGAAAAAGTCATGACAATTTACGAGCAAGTCGTAATGGCTACGAAAAAGTCGCGACAATGTACAAAAAAATCGCAAAATACCGATCATTATGAAAAAAACGCATTCGGACGCTTTTCGGAAGTTCGTGGATTAGTAAATGTGCCCCTTAGAGTTAATGCTGCTGACAATTGGCCTCAAAGGAGCTCCTTGTGTATTTTTGGGAGTCCATATAGGCATAGAGTGGCTTCACCTGTGTAAAGTTGACGGTACAAAGCTGGACTGAGGACCTTTTCCTTCTCAAGGTGTTGCAAGCAGTCGATAACCTTTTTCTTGTAGTTGCTTCTTGTAGCTGTACTTAAAAACAGAAAATAAACATAAAAGTGCAAATTTACAAGAGGTCAAATCTTATCAAAGTTTATTATCCAAAACCCTTGATATGCTAACACATAATCCCACCATCAATAAAAGGCTTATTCAAGCCAATGCAGAAGGTGCAAAAATGAGATACTAAATGTATGCTCAAGGCAGAGCAAGTCATCTGACTCTGTATCTGATCCATGGTGATCTTGCAAGCAATATCTTTATATACATGATGATTGTCCTGAAAAATACAGGACATTTAGATTTTTTTATACAAACAACAATAGAAGACTAAAGGTCCCCATACACCATAAGATCAACGAGCCAATGTGGCCCCCAATCTGACTAGATTTTCTAACTTGCCCGATTGAGATCTGGCTGATTTCAGGCTAGATATCAGACGGCAGGCCCGTCGGGAGTGCCCATACATGGGCAGATTAGCTGCCGAATATTGGCAGCTACTATTGGCCCGTGTATGGGGACCTTAAATCAATCCTGCCCAATCAAGAATTTTAGTCCAGATGTCGGTTGGGAAGGCTCATCGGAGGTGCTAATACACAGGCAGATAAGCTACCGAATCGGTCTGAAGGACCTGAATGGCCAGCGGAAATCTGCCGTGTGTGAATGTAACCATTTCTTTTGCAAATAAATTTCCTTTTTTGCAGTGATGTTTAAGGGCTGTGACAGCCAGGGAGATTAGTCACCGCACGTCAAATCTCCCTTGTCGCGGGTGACTTATCTCCCTGATATGCCATCCCACCAGCTAGAATGTAAATCGCCGGTGGGATGGCATACACGGCACAGCGATTTGCTGAAATCTCCAAAGTTGCCTTGAGAGGAAACTTTGGCGATTTTGGTGCAGCATATGCCATCCCACCAGCGATTTACATTCTAGCTGGTGGTATGACATATCGGGGAGATTAGTCGCCGGCGACAAGGGAGATTTGTCGCGCTGACCAATCTCCCCGTCTGTCACAGCCCTTAAACATCACTGCAAAAAAGGAACTTTTTTTTGCATAAGAAATGTTGCATTTTATATCTTTTGGTGTGTACAATCCATGCAAGCCAGTTCAAATTCCTGCTTCTTGGATCCAGCCCAAACTGAACGTGTACTGTATATATGAAAGGTAATAGGTACTTGATAAGTTCAGAGAAGGGTTGGACACCCTACATGGTGAATATGGGGAAAATCCCTTTGCTGCAGTGGATGACAATGGATTGGCAAAGTGAATACATTGATCCCTTGGTTATGAATGATGCTTGCAAATTTAAAAGGATACTTTCAAGGGGAAAAAAATTTTCTTTTATTTTTTTTATAGTGCTCTTCAAGCAGAATCCTGTTGCCTGTGGGAAATTAAACCCCCCTAAATACAAAAGCCCAATCAACTGCCCTCCATCGCCCCCTTCACCTCTCCCTTCTCACACAGCCTATTACATTAAAAGTGTCCCTATTTAGGGCTCTGGTACACGGGGAGATTAGTCGCCCGCGGCAAAACTCCCTGCTCGCGGGCGACTAATCTCCCCGAGTTGCCTTCCCACCGGCGAACATGGAAATCGCCGAAAAAGCCTCGCGAGTCTTTTTCGGCGATTTGCGCGAAATCGCGCCGCCGCGTCTGCCATCCCGCCGGCGACTTACATGTTCGCCGGTGGGATGGCAGGGGGAAGGCAACTCGGGGAGATTAGACGCCCGCGAGCAGGGAGTTTTGCCGCGGGCGACTAATCTCCCCGTGTACCAGAGCCCTTAAAAACCTAAGGTAAAAAAGCAGAGCAGCGCAGCAAATACCTAGACGCTATCTTCTATGCTTCGGGACTCACTGCTGACACAGGCCATGCATGAGTATGCCCAGTTGAAGCTGATTTCCAAATAGCCCCAACTGCGCATGCTCCTGTAGGTTCTGTATCGACAGTGAGACCTGAAGCATTTTCTTATGGACAGAAGAGGGAGCCTTGGTACTCTGCTACGCTGCTCTGCTTTTTTAGGTCAGGTTTTTACAAAGGGACACTTTTCAATGTAATGGAGGGCACATAATAGGGGCTGTTGTACCTAGAGGGGTTTAGTATTCCATATTATGACAATTGTGACAAAAAGGAAGATTCTATAGCACAGAATTCATTCTATCAACAAAATGAATACTCTGTTCCACAAAACTGATAAAATATCCATTCTGTGAAACAACACTGTCAGTCAAACTACTGAACCAATAAGAAGCTCATTCTTACACTCACTGGTGTATTTCTAAGTGTTGCACATATATTGGATTATGTTGCTACTATAAATATCCGGTTGGTGTATTGTACTTTACCAAGGGGTCCCTCACCCAGAAGTAGTTATATTGCTAATATTGGTGGGGTTAAATATGATGCAATTAAAGGTGGCCATACACGCACCGTTAATATCGTACGAAACCTCGTTTCGTACGATATTCGGTGCGTGTATGGTATGTCGGCGAGTCAACCGATATCGCAGGAAGCTGCTGATATTGGCCGACTCGCCGATCGGACCAGTTGGAAAATTTTGATCGGGTGCCATAGAAGGCGCCTGATTAAAATCCCCCCTTCAGCGCTGAATCGGAAGAAGGAGGTAGAAATCCTATTGTTTCTACCTCCTTACCTGCCGATTCAGCCCTGAATGGTGTGTGGCACATACACCACGTGTATGGCCAGCATAAGATGTGTTTTATTGATTTGTTGTATGTTAATGAGGGTATATTAGGCCATGATAATGATGGGTTATGTTGGGAGATAACAGGAATAGCGTCTCACTTTAAGTTATCATATTAATGCTTTTTGTTTTGTTTTCTTTAAGGCTCATTATCAGGAACAAAATACCTAGAAACATAATTATATCAGTGTCATGCCACTGCATCAGTACAGCAATAGGGTTGATTCACTAAAGTGCGATAAAAAGAGTGCTATTTACAGCATGCATTAAAAATTTTATTGTGTCTTATTTTTCGCGTCTTAATGCACGATTCACTAAAAGGATATTTTTGTTAATTTATACACAATGCTGTTTGTGTTATTTAAGTCGTGAAGACTATTTTCGTGCGGTATTTGATGCAATGCGCACTAATTAATGCAGTGCGCTACTTGCACAACATATTATCCATACACACCATTACGTTCGTAAAACTACTTTTTTGGAAAATGACCATTTCCCTGCAAACTGGAGGCTGCATCACTCTAGGGCCAACACATACTTGAATAAATCACACTGCAAAGTCCACTGCAAAGTCCATATTGTGTTGCCAAAAGCTCATGAACTGTACTTTTCTATAATTACCGCCTGCCCCAAGTAGGTGTTAATTTTCGCATAGACTAATGTGATATTTATCGCGTCTAAGTGTTTGTGAATCATACGTTAGTATTATTTCTGCGTGAGAATTAACTCAATGCGGTAAAATTTACGCATTCAGTTGCACACTATTTAATGCACACGATATGCGACTTAACGCATGCGATAATACTTTCGAGAATTGCGCATTTTTTTGTGTCAATTTTTAACGCAAAAAAGCATGCAATAAACGTTATCGCACTTTAGTGAATCAACCCTAATATATTTCTCATCCATTTGTAAGACCTTCTGGTTAAAAATCTGCAACACAGCAGCCATTAGAGGGTGCCCTCTATAGCCGGCCCTATGTGGGGCAGAGCTGGCAACTTTACATCTTAATAAATCCTACAAACAAATCCTTGTGTGTGTGTGTGTGTGTGTGTATCAACACTTTATAGAAACAGTGGGAAGACCACTAAATGGACTCCAGTTAAAACATGCATATAATTGGACAATGAATATGCTTGCTTTTTGTTGGTTCTGGAATTTGACTGACAGTGTTGTTTCACAGAATGGATATTTTAGCAGTTTTGTGGAATAGAGTATTCATTTAGTTGAATGAATTCTGTGCTATAGAATCTTGCTTTCTGTCACAAGCATCTATTTTGTCATGAAAATCTATCTTGGAATATGCTAGTCAGTTACATTATATATTTTGTTAAAGATTTGTTTTACATAATTCATTCCGTAAGTAACTTTACACATAACTGGTTCTGTTGTATGGATGTTATACATTTGTGAGACAGAATGTTTGTTAGAATTTACAGAATGGAGTTTGTAATATAATGATATCCTTTTGTGCACAAAATTGATTTTGTTCTAATTCTTCACTAGAAATTAGTCTTTTGTATATTTTTTATCAGTGTATATGTCCACACATTCATTCTGTGTACTGGGGATTGTTTTTTGTATACAGAATGTATTTTTGTAGACAAAATGTATTTGGGACAAATGGCACTCCATACACCAACGGTTTATTGAACCTAGGAGTTCCCTAATCCTGGCCCTAAGGGGTCTGCATGTGCATTCAACATACTGTTTCATCATCTTTTCATACATCTTTGACAAGTAAGTAGATGCAGGAAAATGAAGCATTGGAAATGCTTTCCCAACAGCGATTCACTTTACTGCCAGTGGGAAGGCATTTGGGGAAGATTAGTCACCTGCAGTAGCCAAGATTTAACTGTGGGTGACTAATCTTCCTGTGAGCCATGGCCCTAAAGTAGAGGGCATTTTTAGAAGCTTAATGCACAAAAGGTCTCAATGTCCTTCATATGTTACATATGTGCAGAGGAATCTTTTGTCTTGTGGTCACAGCCTTATTGCACCCCCAACCTGATGGTTTAAAACTTAGTAGTGAGCACAACTTTTACTTTTTTGCTATAGAAGGTAGATTGAAACACAAACAATGGCCTTTGTGAATGAGGTGATTGTGTGGTAGTAGCTATTTCTGGGAAAAGTGTTGGAGGGTGGACAGCTGTTTTTTTATGTGTTTAATTAAAGGTAAGAAATCTGCATTAAGACTAAGAAAGGAGTGATAAATTTGAGCATTGACAGCAAAGAGGTGGTTTTCAAAGCCATTTTTTATTGATTAGTTGGCAAAGCAGGGAAGAAAAGAAAAAGAGAATAATAAGGGTCTAAGACAGAGCCTTGAAGAGAATATGATGCTCCAATGCAATATACTGTACAATATAGTAGTTATTTGAAAGGAAAGAGCAAAAACCAGTAAAGAGCAGTGCCTCAACAGCCATGAGAATGGAGGGACAGAATAACGCAAAAAACTACAGAGAGATTAAGAAAGAGAATTACTTTTTGTATTAGTAATCCTAGCCAAAGGAGGATGTTAATAAAAGAAGTTTTGAGACAGCAGGGATATAAGGATTGTAAATAGTAACCAAAAGTCACCATGGGGGTGTCAGAGAAAAGGAAATATAAAAGCCAAGCAGCAAGGAGAGAAATCATGGCCATCACAGAAATTGGATAAGGTAACATTGTCAAGCCAGACAGATTCAGAAGTATGTCCAAAGGTCAATACAATTGCAAGCTACAACTGATTCTAATATTTTCAAACTGGACTGCACTTGTGTGCAATAGATTTCTTCATCCGTATAGCTCATCATTTTGACAACAGAACTATAATATTTTCATGGTGACATACAAAATATAATATACAAGAAATCCCTCTCAGTGAAAGAACTTTCTATAAGCATTATAGGACGCAGGTACCACAACAACAAACCTAGCACATGCTTATGCTAGGTTTATATACAGATTATTGTTTGAGCTGACAACAAGCCAGTTTCACCATCGTACCAAAAATTGTTTTCATTTATATAGGACAGGTCAGTTTAAAAAGAAGGCCCTTTACTCATTTTGACCTTAATGTTTTTGGTCAATTCTTAGTCACCCCTTGCAGAACTTGAGGTGAAGAAGTATATAATAAAAGAAGTACACTACTATATTTACTTAAGCATAAGCATGAGCTTATGAACTGTGTCTATTGAAGCAATCAGTGTACACATGAAGCTTTATTAATACCCTTCAAAGACTCGTTTCCATAAGAGGATCATTAAAATAAATGTATTCCTTCAGTGAAACCACCGTTCTTGCAGCATCTAAAGTTCTACAAAGAAAAACCTTTTTTTGCTGATATTTTAATGAGAATGGCTGCACATAAATGTTTAAACCACTTACTATTCTCATATGTGTAGCTCATGAGCATTGTTTGCCGCAGTTTTCATTTGTTGTTGATTGAATTATAAATAAAGTACTAAACACTAAACATCATCTTGGCACAAGAATCTACTATAATATATTTTAGACCTTATTTTAAAACAATAACATTGGCATATCACATTTTTTAAATATGAATAGATAAACTATGCCAATACACTGCAGTGCCACAACTAGGAGTAGGCAGAAGAGGTATGTGCTAAGGGCTCAACAGCTAAGGGGAGCTAGATTCATACCTCTTCTCCATGCAATCCCCTGATAAACCTATTGCACTGCTGCCTAACTGCGGGAGGGATTAGATGCAGGGGTTGCTGTTGTGAGTCACAGGTTAATTGTAGTGTGGTTGGAGGCCAAGTTGAGCTGAGGTGAACTATGGGGGGCAATGCTATTGGGGGCATTGAGTAAGTGCAGTATAATGGACGACACAGGAGCTGTACATATACAGTATGTATGTGTGTATATATTTTTTACAGAGACATTAGACTGACCACATGCAATTACATTTCCTGCTACAAAACCTTTCCAAATAGATTTTTTATGCGGCCAATAAAATATTCTACTATTTCATGGTATTTGCTGCTGTGAGTTTGTTTAAAGAAAATGTAAACCTTTAACATAAATATAAAACTGATGACTTCTATTTTAAGTACTTTTGCAAATTACTTTGCAAAAAGTACTTTTTTTAATCCCAAATTATTAGGAAAATTGTATATTACTATTAAAAATAGAATAGGAAAAGCATCATGATACAGATTATTGCTTGAGCTGACAACAGGTCAGGTTCAACACTGTACCAAAAATGTTTTCATTTATATAGGACAGGTCAGTTTAAAAAGATTACAACAGTCTATTTTGTATTTGAGTTTTGCGCTACGCTTACAGTTTTCTTTTATTAATTGGTGGTTGATGGATAATGAGTAACTCATTTGGGGACTATGAACATTGTACATCCTGAGTAGTGCCAGAAGTGTAACCTTAAGTTATTTTCCCTACAACAAACAATACATGGCTGATTTTGGAAATATCCTACTGGCTGATTACACGGATGCTGATTACACGGATTGGTTGTGCACATTAATGGTCAAATTCAACAGCAGTGGTCATTGGCCTTGTTTTTAATTTTGGCCTGTCCATGCTGCTGCAAATACAAATACATCTTAACCTCCTGATTGGTGACCCTGCATAGAGACAATGAAGCAGGTACCTGATTGTGGGCAGATAATGTCACCCATTGCTTAAATTGTAATATAAGATTGCAATCTTTTTGGGGCGGTTCTTGCCTCATTCTCTCTCTCATTGTTCTTGTGATGAATCTGTGCATATACTGTACAATGCATTTACTTTATTGCAGCCATTTTGTGTTATAAATGAAATGTGTCCTCATATTGCTATAAGCATGTTACATTTAAAAAGATTTCAATAAATATTTCAACAACTGCATCATGCACTTTTTTTAAATGTAATGATATGGAACAAGTCATTTTAGACATGTCATTTAGCTGTTTCTATGTTTAATTGGTTGGCAGGCCAAAACAACTGATTTCATAATAAATATGACAGGAAATATCATTATGTGCAGTAGTACTGTACCGAGTCATTATAAAGCCGTTGTAGATCTACTCCCACTAAGTATGTAAATTGACTGCAGAGTTGAGTCTATGATTTGATAGCAAGGAAGCCATCCTTACAAAATCAATACTAGTATATATGTCTGGTTTAATATTCATTAAAACACCACAAATCAAAGACAGCAGTCTTTTCCTTCATTTCCTATACATTTTTATTAAAATAAAAAAACAATTAATTGAACAAAACTGAAATTATATGAAGTAATGCACACATCACAGACATTTATTGCGGAAATCTTTCCTTGAATCTATACCTCTCCCTGTTTTACTGCAGTCATTAAGCCATTAGGAAGTAGGTCAACTATTCTCCTAGCTTCAGAAAAGCTGAGATTTTTTTTAAATGTGGATAAGCTTTCATGTAAAATGCTTCTCATTTTCCTTTCTTTATAAGCAGTGTGACCCACTTTGCAAGTCTACAACTGCACCACATTCTCATTTATTTATATGCATATATTACTGGAAACTTGACAAATGCATAATTCATCTGTAACTGAACCAGAAGAAAATTCAGCTCCACTGTTTACCCTACTCAATGTAACCAGAGGTTTGAATTTGCCAGGAAGGTTCAACAAAATCATTAAACCTCCCCCATCAAAAGTAACTATCCTGCTTACACCATTAATTCCACCCAAAGCTTTGGAGTTTTTCACATTTCTAACCAGTAGGAGGGTATTACTAAAATTAGTTCTTTCTTAACCAAATAAAGGAGGTCTCTGCTCATTACAAGTTACAATTTAAGGTTAGCAGGGGTATAAGACAAAAGATGTGGGAATGGGTATGAGCAGAAGTCAGCAAAGGAATAATTGTGTTGTAAGTTGTATTGGCATCTAAGTATATAATGAAAAAAACAGCCACATATAAACTGATTCGTTGCCTTGTATTGAAAGACCCGCATTTTCTTGCTTTGTTATTTGTTAGGATATAATTGGTAGTAGAGAGTTGTTCCTGTCCTACAACTTGCACCCCCACCTGCAACCTTGTTAAACCTGCCAATGTTTTATTTGCCACCCAACCATTACCCACTACTCACCATAAAACCAGAGTGCATGGAAACAAAACAAATGAATAGAAGCTTGTATTACAACCTACATTGTACCTGCACCCATACTAGTATATACAAATCCTACTTGCAACCTGCAAAATATGGGCATTTTTGCAATTAACTTTCTGGTACACAAACCACTGCAGAACACTAATTGATAATACACCTTTAACATACAATACAGACTATCTCACATTAGGAAATGCTCAAAAAACTTTGCTTAACTGTACCAAGCCACGTTTTTCTTTTGCATTTTCACACCAGCACTACTAAAAGACTGCATTTACTATAAAAACTCAGCTAGATTCTTGACATGGCATGGCATTTGTTCCACTGGTGTATTCCTGTTGGCAGAGAAATACTTTATAGTCTAGTGCCAAAGGGGCCATTTCTCAGCCTGCGTTCATATACAGGCCAAGAAACTGCCACATTTGTCACTAGACTAACCAATCCGCTCACCTCAGCATAAACTTGGGTGTATACACACGGAGTGGATTTTGGCTCAAAAATGTGAGAGTATGCTTTTTCATGGTGAAATCTGCTTTGTGTGTCTGAATGTACATAGATACAGAAGCAGCGGGGTGGCTGCAATGGAAGTGAACAGCTAATGCTGGTGACAGGTGGATTCCAACCTGCAAAGCATGCATTTGAGTGATTTTGGGCTGAAATCAGATATTTTTGACTATAGCAGTCAGTACTAGTGATGAGCGAATCTGTCCCGTTATGCTGAAAAATTCACAAAATGACAAGAAAATTCATGAAACAGCGAAAAATCTGCAAAATTCGCTTGGCACGCTGATTTTTTTGCCGAGCACGCCTTTTTTTTGACAAACGCATCTTTTTTTGCCCCGACAGCGTCTTTTTGGGCACACGTTGAAACAATGTGGAAATTCGAAGTGAATCCATGCCTGCCAAAAACATTTGCTTATCACTAGTCAGTGCAAGTGGTGAAAGGCCCATTTCTCCTCAAGTAGCAAAATGCCAGTGGAGCACATCTGAGGTGTCATGGACATTCAAATATTACCGCCTCGTCATACTTTCCCTCTGTAGTATTGATTCATTTAAATGGGCCATAAAGCATTCATATGCCATACATACATTTTAGTTCCATGCTGAACATAAATCTTCTTTTGTCCTTCCTTGCTATAAAAGCTTTGCTCAAATCTATAAAGCTGTAATTATTAGCAGGGCTATCTTACACATCACAAACAGCCACATATTTGTCTAAAATAAAGCATTATTAAACATGAACCAGACCACGACCTTGTTGTTTTAATGTTTCTAAGCCTTCAATGAGAAATAAAGTTGTGCATCTATTAAATAGCAAAGGCCTTAATTTCTTTTTTTTTTAACTCTGCATAAAGCTGAAAAGGAAACTGTAAATTTATACAGTGTGTCTGGTAAAAATATTTGGCATTTGCATCTTAATGAGTCTGTGGAATGAAGCTGGTCTGAGCTAGTCTTTCCCTTCCCCTCCCAGCTTCCAGTACAAGCATTCTGTGAGAGCCGCCAGTTCCCCTCCCCCACCTACACAAACTACCATCCAAATTCTGTGCTGTCTACTACAAAGGTCATGTGACCCTCATCAGTCTCCCAGGGTGGAGGAGGGGAAGCAGATTGAACCTGTTCTTTGTTAAGAGGTCAAAGCCAGCTCCCAGAGCAGGAAGAAAGAATTACCAACAAGTTTAGAATAGCAGGGCACTTGATCAGACGTATGCATTCAGGTTTAGAAACTGACAGCGCACAGTAAATTGTAGCAGTTACTATTTGTATTTGGGTGTATGTATGAATGTCATTACTAGTAACTTGCTTAAGCCCCATAACAATATATATACTGTCAGTTTAAGGTAAAGACAAATACATTTACATTTAAACTAAAACCGTGTTCTTTATACTACAGACCAAATGTATTTTTATAGGAGAAACAGATAATATATACAAAATACAAAATAAAGGAGCATTTTAAAAATATTATTAGGAAAAGGAAAAAAGAGGTTGACACAATAAATCTGACAAAGCTAGGTTATCATTGCTGCCTTGCAGCGCTGGGGTCCTGGGTTTGACTCAAAGACTGACTTGCATAGAGAGGGGGCCAGAAAGAATGAGCCAGGAACTGGGGAATGCCAGCACCTCGACAGGGATGTAGTTGTGGGATGAGTTGTTATGGAGGTTGGAATTACTACCTATCACTTAAATTTATTCCTTCAAAAATGTTGAATAAACACCATTTTTATATGCTAAAATCCAGCTGCAAAACGGTTCTTCTCTTTCTGCATTATTTGAAATCCTGGCAGGAGAGGAGGCACTAAAACAATGATTTTACAAATTGTAACAACTTCTCTACAGCTTACAGACAGCATGCAGGAACTACATAACCCACAATGCTTTGAACTGTAATGTTCTTTTCCTTATTGACATCACATGTGCAGGAAATTGTTGGATTTGGAGGATGCAGGCTGAAGGCAGGCTGAGGACAGTCGACTACTGTTACATTTTATTTGAGTCTCAAGGAAGTCAGCCAGATCAGTAGAAGAACAGGGGGCCAGGCTTAGGTAACTGTTCCATACCATATTATTGCTTTAAAGACTGCACATTTTTTAATTTCAAAGGTTCCAAAGCTCTGTGTGGCTTTGCCCTGTGGGCACGGGCACAAGGGGTGGACTTGTCAGCCTGCGCTTTCAGCAGGCTAACAATCAGCCCTGTGTGCCCCTGCCCTGATGGGACATTGACTGATGTGAATGATAGATAATCTATGTAAAGAAAAGTGTGTGTTATATTAAGTATAAAGCATAATAAATAAATCAATCCATAAATAAAGTAAAACCAAAATAAGCAATGGTAATCATGGAGAAATTATTTTGTTTACATATAACTTCCCCTCCTCCACACATTAAAAAGAATCCATACCTAGTAGGACAAAATTCTCCTGTATTGATGTACCTTTAAGTGAAGCTCATTCTGATTCATATGTGACCAGTTAACCTATCTAACACCTTAGTAAGTGACACATGCTCTTATCAATGAAATTACTAATGCTAAGATTTTTTCAGCAATATTTCTCCTATCGATTTACTTCACTGAGGAGCGGGGGAAAAAGTTGCAATCCTCCCTTCATTCAATGTCAATGAGAATCATGGTGATCTTGCCTATGCAAGCTGCAAGGCCAGTTGACCTTGATGGCCTTGACAACCTTATTTAAAGAAAAAGAATCTATCTTATAAGAGCAGTTGGCTCTGTGCCTATTACAGGGATGATGCAGGATAGAATCACTATAGTGTGCCTAGTTATTTGGTACATCCCTGAACCCTAGTCACCTAACTCCTAACCCGGACCAGCATTCCTATGTAAGGGTACTTTATTTGTGAGAGGCATGCTGCCATTTTCTTCAATGTCTCAGAAATCCCCTGGACAACCCTGGGTGAGCACATGCACAGAACATTTCTTTATGTACATTAAATATGAATAGTGCAATACAATTTAAATTGATACTGTTTCAGCTCCAGAAACAAACAATGAGGTTATTTTAAGCTATATTTGTAAAATAGATACCCTGGAGAATTCAAACTGCGTAACTATTGATTTATAAGCAAAGATAACCAACATCAGTCCTTCTTTTAACTCAGAAGATTCCACAAATCAGCATTTTTATGTTTACCCCCAGTTACAGCCTCATGTGTGCATAAAAAGCTACACCCAAACATGTGACACCTATTATCCAAGCACAATAATATTTCATATTTTTGGATACAATATTCCCAATACATCCCAAAAGCATTGCAGTCATTACATTTTTGTTTTTCCAGTTCTAGTTTCCAAAATGTATAGGGTTTTTCACATTGTTTTCACAGCCAAAGCACCAAAGTCATATCATGGGTGCATGTAAGGCCGAGTGATCAGCTATAACGGCTGTAAGCAACTGCTTAGCCAAAATACCGGTGACAATAAAATAATTTCTTCCACTGATATACTCCATCACATTTGACCAAAATGTGTCATCCTTTTCTCAAATGTAAATTCACAATGTGGACTGGTATGGAGAATATTCAAACATTTCCAATGCTAATTTTGACAGTAAGTGCCTTGATTCAGCCTCATTATGATTTCACATGCACTTTATATTCAATGGCACTTTTCAGCACAGAAAATTAATATTTGATTACACCTTGAATGCCTACCCATTAAGGGGTTGGGGTAATACTTGCTGATGGAGATTAAATGCAATTTAAGGACTATAAATATACTGCACCTTTGTTATTTTGAAGGTGTATTGTTGGGCACTGCACAGGACTTCCATATGCGACAATTTCAGTATTTTTACTGCACTTATATTCTTCTTATAAATAAATATAATAATAAGAAGAAGAACATCAATAATACCTTTGTTGTGTGTACAATCAAGGTGTGTTTAATGCAGTGAACCTTAAACGTGTTTTAAACGGAGAAAATAGTTAGGGACTTCATTATATAATTAGAATAACAAATCCTAGCATCTGGTTGGCTGCTTTGAGTTATTGAACTGCAGTAGAGTTTTTTCTGCTACCTCATAGATTTGATTAAGTTTAAAAATGTCTTTATTTTGTAGTGTTTCTTTTAATGTAAGACCTTCAGACAGAGGATCATTGATCTTACAGTCTTTTGTGAGTCATGGTTTATTATAAACTCTGGAGTCCCAGTCATAAAACATGTTTCAAATATAACACAGTTATAAATAAAATTCCTCCTTACATGCAATGTTCAGATACAGAAGTCTCTGTGCACAATTAAAAAGAGAATCAATAGACGTTTATTACCACTGGCAAATAAAAAAACCCCAGATTAAAAATGTCCTTGCATGAACTAACAGAGCAGCTGTTGGCAAGTACTAATGTAAATATTCAAGTGATATTCTCTTCTTTGTGGCTCACAACAACTAATCAAGACTGCAATTATTAAATTCTTATATCTCAGTAACAACAAAAAAATGCTGTTTTCTGACAAACTCTAGGTCCATGTGTCTGATGAACCATATTAGCTACTACTGATCCATAGGTAACCTTCCTACCATTTTTTCTTTAGTTAACTGTAGAATAGGAAATAGCATGTTTCTGTCGGGCATATTATGTGTGTTGTTCTCAAGTCATTGTGCAGTACTATATTTATAAATAAACTGTAATAATTAAAAAAAAATGTTGTTGTCTATTGAACATACTCAATGCAAGTGCATCCCCTCTTCATTATCAGCAACATTGGTCTTGGCCTACATTTTCAAGTCTCACTACACTACACAAAAATGTCAGTAATATGACTGCACTGCTCCTATTGCAGAGGCAATGGTCACATGAGTGATAAGTAAACAAGATGGTTAACCAGACTACACTGAGGCAGATATTAATGGGATCCCAGAGCAGATGGCCATGGCAATGCACAAGACAATCTTAAAATTCAATACTGCAAGGTCACAGAGAAGGAGCAATTAATAAAGCAGCTCAATGAGAGCACAGAGTATTCCTAGAACTGTGTGACATGAATAGTACAGTACAATGATAGTTTCTGGCTACAGGTGCAGAAGGTCAAAACCTTATTTAAACTCTTATGAAAGACCTGATAGCCTCTGTTAATATCTTATGCTTCTGTTTTATAATGGGCTTTCAAGTCTTGTCCCCTTCTACCACTCCCACCCCTACCATGCTTTTACGCACAGGCAATTGGTGGACACCTAAAGCCTAAATTGCTCAGGATATGAAAGAGACAGTCATGCTGATATTCAATGAAAATTATGCACCAGAACACAGGCCTCCAGGTAGTTTTATAATCAGCAGCAAACCAAAAGGTTAGAGGCTCTTGGGAGGTCATTATATCCAACTTGTGTTATTCTAGTCTCATCATGATGATAAATTATTGGGGACCTACTTTTTCAAGTCTCACTACATTACACAAAAATGTCAGTAAAATGACTTCATTTGCACTTGCTGCCTATCCCCATTGACATATCTGATTATTGTATTCCCTTATGAATAGTAGTTGTAGAGTAAAGGCATCAGTGCCACATATGATGGCTTTACTCCTGTGCACTAGTGATGCGGCATTAACTTGGCCGCTTGGACCCCTGAGGCAGCGCCGCCGCTGGCAGGAATACCCATACATCAGTCTAAAGGACTGCAGCTGAAATCTGCACGTGTATGGCCACCTTAAGACTTCCTACAAGACATAATTGATGAATATACTCTATATTTCCAACTGAATACACTGGAGGAGAGGTGTATTATTTCATATGTATATAAGTGTAGCAGTGAGGATGGCCCCTAAGATCTCCACAAACTACAGTATGCTGAATGTTTCCATTTTTCACTTTTATGCATATAAACAGCTATTGTCAAAGGAGGACTGATTTAGTCACAATAGAAATTGTAAACAAGTAAAAAAAGTAAAACATCATTTAAATCCTACTTCTTACACACAATTTCCATGATCTTGAAAAAGATGGTAACAAAAGTGTTGATAGAATAAAAGAATAAAAGGCTAACCTGTATTTTCTCTTTTTTTATTAAAAAGGACTTTGTGGCTGTTACCTGACTAGGTTTAGTACAGGGGGTGTTGTCAAAAAGCAAAAGTGGCCTAAATAAAACATTGTGGGATGAGCTTTACTCTGCTACTGGATTTAACCTAGAAAATCTGGTAACCCTGTGGGTATGTATTGCCAGAATGGGTGGTGCAACCACCTTTTCTTTTTATGTCCTTACTCTGACGATGTCTAAAATGTGTTACTTTGACAAATATTCTGTACCACCAACCAAATTACCGCAGGCTATGCAGATTAATATGCACTATATATAAATTCTACACAGCATGAATATTAATTATTGTGTAGTTTACTAGATACTCATAATGATAAGCAGTACCTGTTAATAAAAACATGGACCTGTAAACACTGAAAACCAATCACACACATCTCAGTATCAAAGGGACATGAACTCTGATGCCAAAGGTAATGGAATTTAACAAACATTGAACTGTTATTGTATAATGTTCAGCACAGTTTTACTTATCATTTCTGCTAGAAGTATTTTCCATACTGAGCATACACTAACACCCTCAAATTAGAGGTCATCTTGCCCAATTTAACCACCTACATCCTGATGATCTGTTCCTTTGCCCCCCCCCCCCCGGGTCAATGATCAGATCCTAAAGGGAGCCTATGAAGGCCTTTTGGAAGAGGGCCATCAACATAGAAGCTATAACTGACAGGATGAGACAGGACAGGTTGGCAAAACAGTCAGGTCTAGGAACTTCAAACAACAATTACTTACAAAAGCAGCTCTGTCAGTGAAAAACGTTCAACACAACCTATAGGTGACTTTTAGGGCCAGACTCATTAAAGTACGAATTACGAATATGATTCGCGAAAATTTGCATTAAATACAACATTTCTGATTTGCGTTAATTTTGCGAAAAGTCGCATCGTGCTTGGACGAAAAAATCATGATACGATCCGAAAGTGATGAAATTTTCATATCCGGTTGTAAACGTCGCAAAAACCTTTCTGATTTTGAACCTTCTGTGCATGATTTTGGAAGCCTCCCATAGGACTCAATGGCACTCTGTAGCTCCAACCTATCCACGATATCAAAGCTTGAATGAATCCGAAACTTTCGTACTCATTGTGACAAATACAATTTTTGTTGCAAAGTGTCGCAAAGTACGAAAAAGTTGTGAAAATTAACAAAAAAATATCGCAGAAAATACGCAAAAGTTGTAATTGAACCTGTCGTACTTTAATGAATGTTCCCCTTAATGTACATTCATATTTTGAAGAGTAGTTTTTTTGTGTCAGTATCACTTTAAAGCTCCCCGCGTATTGCCAATTTCTTCTTTAGACTGAAGCCTGCTTGTTCTGATTAGTAAAACTGTTCCATTTTGCTTTGCCAAAAATGTTGCGAAACAGTGGAAATGAAATGCACTGGAGTCAATGGGCATTTTTCTTTTTGTCTTTCTTTCCTCCAAACCAAATGTTTTTTCTCATTCCACATGAATTGGAGTCAATGGCATTTTTTTCTCAAGTTTCATCTCAAAACAAATGGATTTGCCAGTGGGGTTTTTTTCTTGTGTGCCAAATACATGATCAATGGACATTTTTTCTTGAGTTTTTTTATGCGCCAAATGGGTGTTGAGTCCTGATTTAAATGCATTGACCTCTTGGCTGTTTTTTTTCTTAAGCTTTTCCACTGGAAAAAAATGATTTTATACTAACAAAGCAAAAAGCATAGCAATATTTTTTTTTGCAATTTTTTTTTTTTCGCAAAAATAAGAATTTAACTGCATTCTGTATCAGATGAAAAGAAAAGCTCATCACTAGTTCTGTGCAATGACAGGTTTTTAAACAACAGTGAGCTTTTTATTTTTGTCAAATACCTACTTGTGAGATCAGGAACTCAGAATCATAGGCAAAACTCAGGTGCTCTCAACTTTATAAACCTGCCTCATACATTTTTTTTTTTTTTTTTTTTTTAAATGAATGTGAAAAATATTATTTTATAAATTCATTCAAAGAAAAAAATTGTGTGCACACAGGAATAAATGTTTACTTTGCTTTTTTCCCTGTTAAGGATTTTTATTACATTCTTCTATATTTGTTTATTTGTCAATTCAATTCACACTTTCAAATGTGGTTTAGGGACAAGTATTAAAAACATTATTATTTTCCATGTTCTATTACTAATAAAAAATTTTTTGCCATTCCAGGAAAAAAAAAATGTTTGTCTAATGGGTCAAGATCAGAAAAAGTATCTATCAGGCTTTCATCTGCTTCCAGCTGAGTAATTAAAGGGGGGGGGTGGGGGGGATTTTAGCTAACCAAGCACACATCCACTTAACAGCGGGGGTTATATAAAGTGTTTATTTCAATAAAAACAATTAAGAATATACATGTTGTTTGTTCAGCATTAATGATTCCCTCTTGGCACAGCAGAATGCAGTAATGCTGCTTAAGTTTCAAAAGCATGATTATTAAAAAGGACTGACTGGCAGCCTAGTCATTTGGGAATCTGCCAGTCGGAATGAAGGTAAAAGAAAAACATCGTAAACAGCATTAGTAGTATTTGTTGCATGGTCTCTTAAATAGCTTTCATGCAATTTACCAGAATGATAGCAAGAGGTCTGAAAGTGAGATGACCACATCTAGGGGATTTTCAGGAGTAATTTGTTAGGGTTACCAGATCAATTGAAAATTCAGGGACACTTGTTAAAAATGCATAATTCAAGGCAGCACTGTTTGCATTTAAATTATATTGTAATCGGTGCAGCCCTTCCAACTGGATTTTCTAGACATGTCCCTGAATTTTCAAGTGATCTGGTAACCCTATTTTGTAACCAGGATGTATCACACAAAAGTCCCTTTGTTTGCACATTTTAAATTCTTTATTAGAACTAGTACCCTTTTCTGACCTTTTATGTTTAATTGACTATATATATTTTAGTGCAGTGATCCCCAACCAGTGGCTCGGGGGCAACATGTTGCTCACCAACCCCTTGGATGTTACTCTCAGTGCCCCCAAACCAAGCAGTTATTTCTGACTTGTGGGCAAGTTTTGGTTGAATAAAAACAAGATTTACTACCAAATAAAGCCCCTGTAAGCTGATAGTGTGCATAGAGGCTACCTAATAGCCAATCACAGCGCTTATTTGGCACCTCCATGAACTTTTATGGTGCTTGTGTTGCTCTCCAAATCTCTTTACATTTGACTGTGGCTCACAAGTAAGAAAGGTTGGGGACCCCTGTTCTAGTAATAGAATAAAATTATGGCCATAGGGTACAATACACCAGTATTGCTTAATCACAAGCATTCCTGGAGTTTCTTTGTAATCCTAATGTATTAATATAAGGCTAAAAGAACCTATTAAAGGACATGTAAACACCCCACAAAAATGTAATCAGTGAACAGCCTCTTTGTAATATTTAAATACCTGCCACCCTTGTTGATAAATGGTTAATAGTAAGGCTATAGCATCCCTTTAATCACTTAGGTTTCCTTCTCCTCCTCTAACCCACTCAGCTACCAAACACACCCACTAGTCTAGCAGCCAATGAAGAGATGGCATTGTTGATTTCCACTAGCTGAGCAATGAACAATGGAGAAACATGTTTATGTGTCAGAGGGAAAACGGCCCCCGGGTGAATGGTGTATAGGGACCTATAGGGTTAACAATCCCTATAATTTAAACCCTACCTTCCTTATTTCACTGTTACTGGGCAGATGCCTGTGTATCTATTTTGTTATAAGCATATTGTACTGCATTGTATTGTATTGTATAAGCCTTTTGACCACTTCCTGCACATTGTAATATAATGTTTAGCACCCATCTTCCTCTTTGGCCTGCATCTGTTGAACCAGGTGAATGTACCACTGAGCCTAGGATCAACAAGGCCCAGAAGTGTTCTGCCCTAAGGGAAACCATCAACCTTAATGAAGTTGGGGGCAGGGATGCCGTGAACGAGGGTTAGTAAAAGCAGGTTAGTTCTGGTTTTACTAACTTTAGTTAGCAAGGGCAACTTTCTGGCTCCAACCAGGGGCAATAGCTGGCATTATTCTCCTTTACAGGCTCTGCTGCCTTAGGGGCACATTTACTAATCCACGAACGTCCGAAAAGCGCTCGAATGCGTTTTTTTCGTAATGATCGGTATTTTGCGATTTTTTCGTAAATTGTTGCAACTTTTTCGTAGCTTTACGACTTGCGCGAATTGTCGCAACTTTTTCATAGCCATCGTGCCGAGTACGAAAGTTTCGGATTCATTCAAGCTTCAGTATCGTGACTTTCTTTGGGCCAGGTTGGAGCTGCAGAGTGCCATTGAGTCCTATGGGAGGCTTCCAAAATCATGCAAAGTCTGAAAGTTTTGCCCGCCGTTTACGAGCACTCAATACGAAAAAGTCGCGACAATATACGAGCAAATCGTAATGGCTACGAAAAAGTCGCGACAATTCCCGCAAGTCGTAACGGCTACGAAAAAGTCGTAAAGGCGACGAAAAAATCGCAAAAAATACGAAAAAGTCGCAAAATGTTCGTTTACAATCCAAATTTTTCCCATTCGGATTCGTGGATTAGTAAATCAGCCCCTTAGTGTAAGTACCGCAGTACTGACAAGGGTATCAGGCATAGTCTTCTCTGTGATCCGCTGTTTGGGATCCGGTCCATTAAGGTGGAAACACTAAGGATAAAGTTTGCTTATCAACTACTCTCCACAGTGGTGCACTATTCTCATGCTGCTGCATCTTTTGCCTTTATTTGCCTGCCATTCCATCTTCATTGTGATTATTGATTACTCTGCTTTGCATTGCTATTGTCTTGGAAAATAAAAGTTGTTAGTTCCAGTTTTGCTGCACAAGAACTCTTGGCATTCTTCTTTTCCATCACTATTTTACATCAGCAGAGTAAGTGGGAGGTGTAAATCAACAACACCATCTTGCGGATATGTTCACACAAATGAAAAATGCTCCACACAAATGAATAATTCTTTGCACTGTGAATACATTTTTTATTATTTCTCCCCTAAAAATCTTGTTCCTGCCTCTCCTCAAAAAAGTAGAACTCAAAAACTTGTAACCCCTTTTTGGCTGTAAAACAGACAATGTCCAGCTAAATTGGTCGTAGAGCATGGAGTACATTGGACTCTAAAGCTGGCCATACACGCACCGATAATATCATACGAAACCTCGTTTCGTACGATATTCGGTGGGTGTATGGCAATTCGGCGAGTCGTCCGATATCGCAGGAGGCTGCTGATATCGGTCGACTCGCCGATAGGCCAGGTTAAAAGACTCTGATCGGGCGCCATAAAAGGCGCCTAAGCAAAATCTGCCGTCCTAATGTTTCTACCTCCTTATCTGCCGTTTCAGCCCTGAAAGTTAGTGTCGGATTTGATGATCTTTGAAGATCGCAAATCGCCACGTGTGTGGCCACCTTTACACACAGGATGGGCCTTCACTATGTGGAAGGACCAACTGATTAATTGTCCAAGATGATGCAAGGCAGGGTTGAGAGTACTCACAGTCTACAGAGAAAAATGTAGCACAAATGAAAGATACACATCAGAACAGTTGAAAAGACAGCACAATGTGACACCATGTGGCGACAGCTAGAGGAGTTTAAAGTAGGGTTGCTGCCTATTCTGGAAAAAAATACTGGATACTAGATTTTCATGTTTTTTCATATTAAAATAACATTGGCATCATGGAACATTTTTACTTGCTAAGCCAGTAAAATACCCACCAGGTGGCAACTCTAGTTTAAAGGTTCACCTTCTAGGGTTTCAATGCCTCATGTGGCCAGATCCCATACAGTAGAAATGGATCAGGGAGATAAAACTAAGCCTGATACCCTCTTCAGTATTGCGGTCAATAAACTTAAGCAAGCAGAGGCTAACTTGGTTCTAAGTTATAGCACAAAGCTCTTGCTAACTAAATCTACCTGACCCGCTTTCCTAGAAAGCAAATAAATAATAACCTGTCTCTGACTAAACCTCATTCATGGGGACCCTCTAGGATAGAACGCTTACTGGGCTTTTTTGATGTCAGGCTCCCTGGAACACACTCCTGGATCAAGAGACGCACGCCAAAGAGCAAGGGTCACCCCTTACCAAACACTATATTAAAGCATGACAGGAAGTGGTCATAAAGCCTACAGCCAATAATAAATCATTATGCAAATAGCAAAATAGCTACATGGGCATCCGCCCAGCAACTAGGAATAAGGAAGTGTAGGGATTTAAAGCCATAAGGGACGTTAACCCTATGGGTACATACATACTGTTTACAATATATTTTTATTTATAAACAGTTCACAGAAATCTGATCTAGGAAGAAATATAGTAAAATCAGTTTATTGAAAATACAAAAACTGTTTTTTTGAGTAATTAGCTCTATAATTTGTTCATCACTAATTAGCATCTGGTTTCTTGAAAAAAAAACAACAAAACAAAAAAATAAATCCAAAAACAAACAGCAAGTGAAAATGTAAATTTTCCATGATGCCTGACAATAGCTGTTTTATACTAGGGGGCACATTTACTAACCCACGAACGGGCCAATTGCGTCCGATTGCGTTTTTTTCGTAATGATCGGTATTTTGCTATTTTTTTGGAAAATTGTCGCGAGTTTTTCGTAGCCATTCCGAAAATTGTGCAAAATCACGATTTTTTCGTAGCGTTAAAACTTGCGTGAAACGTTTTAAGTTAACGCTACTAAAAAGGTGCTACTTTTTGCGCAAGTTTTAACGCTACGAAAAAGGCGCGACTTTTCGCACAAGTTTTAACGCTACGAAAAAATCGCCAGATTTTGCGCAACTTTCGGAATGGCTACAAAAAACTCGTGTTTTTTCGCGCAAATCGTATTGGTAACGAAAAAGTCGGGATAATTTCCGAAAAGTCGTAAAGTCGCAAAATGTTCGTTTTCCAATCGGAATTTTTCCAATTCGGATTCGAATTCGTGTCTTAGTAAATCAGCCCGTAGGTATACTTGTATCTTATATCTAAATGCATAAAATCATGATTTTAAAAAAGCACAAATCAAACAGAAAAAATATTATGCAGTATATGCATACAACAGTATGTTACGTAATATGTTTATTCTTTAAAAACATGTTAGAAATAAATATAAAAGTCATTTCGGGAAACATTTTTCTTGCAAGTGTGGAAGGCTCCAGGGATCATTCCTTTGATCAGACCAAAGGGAAGCTTGTGGAAATGAAACAATTGTGTGTGTGTGGAGGGGGGTATGAACTTAACTTTGACTGGTCCCATACTAAAAGTTCAGTTTTGTCTAGTCCTGCATTTAAGGCCCAATGCTCAAACATTGTGCATTTTTACCCTCCAATTTGTGCCCGTATTTTTTCCACCCAGGGTCGGACTGGGCCCCCGGGACAGCGGGAAAAAACCCAGACCCAGACTCGATGCCCGCAGGGCACTTTACCCGTCTCCCTCCCCCGATGCAGTGACCGCACTTTTAATTTAGGCGCGCTCTGGGGAGGGGGTCGGACGGTGGGAGGGTGCTGTGGGGGGGGTTGAAATGCTGTGGCGGGGGCCATTGGGGAGTGCAGGGGCCCCCGAGGCAAAAGTCCCGGTGGGCCCTGCACCCCCCCATTCCGACCCTGTATCCACCCACTTAGAATGTAAGCTCTGTGTGGCAGGAACCTCCTTCCTACTGTGTTTCATCATGTAGCACTCTATGTAAACTCTATGTATTTATACTTATTCATTGTATTTATTATAAATAATTGTATTTATTATAAATCCTCCCTGTATGTACTTTTGTAGATTGTAAGATTGTTCAATGTTGCATATTCCTGTAGTGCTTTATAAATGAAGTTATATAAACATACGTACATGCAGGCTCATCAATGTGCATATTCAGACTATTGCATGATAATGTGCTTCGGTGTGTTTTTGTTGGCTGGATGGGGTACCAGAGAGTATTAAGTCGCTTAATAAATCATAATAAAACTAGCATCATGCCTTTTTTCCTGTTAATATAGTTCTTTTGAAGTCTTGCATAACACACTGATTTACAAATCCCATCACAGATTATGTTTACTTATTTATGTCAACCTTTTTATGAATGATGGCATTGATCATATTGTTTAGCACCAGTTAACATGGTTGATATGCGCTGTTTGTTCCAAGGTCATTTTTGCCAGTCTGTAAATTAGAGAATTATACAATTTATACTGTACTTACATTAGAGATCATTTACTGGAAACATATGGAGAACAGACAAAGATTTGTTAGTTGACGAAAGAGGGTGTGTTATTCTTTAAATTGGATCAAACAGAATGATTGCATCACATGGGCTGGATGTTTGAGCTAAAAAGAAAATGAGTTATGCAGAATGGTATGTGAAATCAAACACTAGGTTATGGATTATTTGAGCCTCATGTGTGTTAACGTTGCATTAAGATAAAACTTCAAGTTTTCTGCCCCCCGCCCCCACAAATACAGCAGTTTAGAAAAACAAAAAGGGCAGTTAAACGATACTAATCAAATGTTCCTGAAAAGGAACATACCAGCTATTTACTAAAGCAATCTATTGCACAATACCTTTTAAAGGAACATTGTTATGTCATAATTTTCCTTTAATATGTATTCACATTTAATTTTTCTGGATAATTAACTAGCTTTCTACAGGCAGCTTTCTATTGACATCAATAAGAAATACATGACCTGCAAATATCACCCAGAAACATGTTGGTACACCTTGGAATGATAATTGCCTGAGCAGACCAAGTAGATTTGCATTCATGTTAAAGGTAAGTGATCTGAGGGGACACCATGCTTTTTGGATATTAAATAGTAGCCATCTGATTAATGATGTTAAGGGCTCTTAGACATATGGTATTGCATACAGCAGGATTAATACTAGAACTGTTACTACTGTAATGTATAGGGCCACTTAGGTGGCAGAGTAACCCAGTAAAGCAATATCTGATTTTATGGTTGTGATGTATTATAGCCAGTTCTTTTGCCAAAAACATATGTAAACACGTTTGTTGTTTTGTTGCCATCGAGTTACATCATAGGTGCGGTATTTTGTACTTCAATGCTAATTTGTAGCTCTTTACAGAAATTAGTCGTACCTATGGTAAAATAGGTAGATTAGGGAAAGTAGCATAGGGGATGTGCACATGCGCTGTGAGTAAGCAAAGATGCCATATGCTATTTAAATGGTTTTGACAAGAATAGTGATGAGTGAATCTGTCCCGTTTCGCCTCGCTCAAAAAAACATCACGCACAAAAATTTTTTCACAGGCAAATGTTGTTGCCCATTTCGCAAAATAATCTGCCAAAACCGCGGAAATTCACTGCGAATCCATTCCTGCCAAATTATTTCGACCATCACTAGACAAGAATATTGATAGGTTAGGGCCTGCATAGAAATATAGGTAATAAAAAGTAACAATAACTAAAAAAAATGCAGCCTCATAGAGCAATAGTTTTTGTC
The DNA here is from genome assembly GCF_000004195.4 of Xenopus tropicalis. Lineage (NCBI taxonomy): Eukaryota > Metazoa > Chordata > Amphibia > Anura > Pipidae > Xenopus > Xenopus tropicalis. The sequence goes on along the minus strand of NC_030678.2, from coordinate 59,262,713 downwards.
TGCTGGGGTCAGTGATCCCCATTTGAAACCTGTAAAGGGCAGAAGATTAAGGAAAATAATTCAAAAACTATAAAAAATAAATAATGGAAATTAAATGCAAAGTTGCTAGGAATAGTTAACTTTAAGGTGAACCGCCCCTTTAAGTCAAGCCCTCTAAGCAGTCTGGGACAGTGTAATTAGTGGAATAAATGCAGGAAATCAGGTCAATCAGATTCTGTTTTTTAGATATATGCATATGGTCAAAGATACAATAGATTTTACGTTTTACCTTATTTATCCTTATCTTGTGTACTAAATCCCCATTTACTAAACTTTTGTCATGAGGCAGGAAGTTTGTCCGGGAGTAGCAACCAATCAGCAGGTAGAATTTACTGGTCATCTGTTTAAAAGCAAACATCTTATTGGTTGTTGCTGCTACTGGGCAAACTTAGTGCCTTTTATTACATAAGTTATATATATATGTTGAATGGCAATGTTGGATGGAGTAGACCAGCTCCTGAAACAGCTGTTTAGAAGTATAAATGAAGCTTACGGGTATATTTATCATGCTGTGTAAAAAGTGGAGTAAAACATCACCAGTGATGTTGCTCATAGCAGCCAATCGGATGTGTTGCTCTGGTTTTCTAACTGTCGAAATCTAATTGCTGATTGGTTGCCGTGGGCAACATCACTAGTAATGTTTCACTCCACTTTTTACACAGCATGATAAATATACTCCTTAGCCTCACAAGATCACGGCTATTATGTTTGTAGTGAATATGGAATTGTCAATTCATATTTAAACTTACAATATTATACTATTAGGCTGTCTTGTATATCCTCCTCTGTGTAACTTCCTCCTCTCTACTTCATATTAAAAATCATTTTAAGGGGAACTACCCGATTATATGTTTTTTTTTCAATTATATATTCCACTTTTTGCATTTGTTTAACTCTACATTTTTTGCTCTAAAGAGGGTTGTGCACACTTTTGGTACTTGTATAAAATACATGCATTTTAGAATGTGTAGCTATGTATATAACTATTTGCTTTCTGACGCTGATGTTTTTTCTGTGAGCAGTGTGCATTCTATATTTACATCAGTACAGTACATGTTATTTTGGGACTGAGCTGCAGACATTTCATTTCTAAATGGAAAATAGTTTGCAGGTGTAATCAAAACTATATTTCTAGAAACCAGCATAAAGAATGCCAATAAAGATTAGGTTAGATATTGCCAAGTATATGACTCAGAGCAGAAAAAAAGAAAGACATATCTTGACTAGCCTTTGCCCAATCATGCAGTTTCCTGTTATGAAATGACCTAATGACTAGGGAATGGTTTGCATTCTAGTCTTAACCACAGCAAGAATAATTTTTCAGCCAGTTGCCAATTCTGGTTTTACATTACCATTTTGTATAGTAGTCTTTAGTTTAGGGTTTTAAAATTTGACTTCCCGTGAAGCAGCATAGTCACCTCAGCACTCCGCACGCTGCAAAAAAAAATTCTGAACTGTCTTAGATAACTAGACAGAGGATAGGCAAACTTTCATGGTATCAAATTTGAAAGCATACTGGGTTTGACTGAATATCAGATATCAGTATGCAACCTAAATCAACAAGTGTTGATTTAAAGGAGACCTAAAGCTTAACCAAAGAAAATGTTGTACATTATATTTTGGGCTTCTGTACCAGCCCAAGGCAACCACAGCCCTGTAGTAGATGCCCCAGTAGCTCCCCATCTTCTTTTCTGCTGATTCCCTGCACATGCTCTGTGAATATATAGAATATACATATTACAATATGTAGGGACCCATAGGGTTTAGCACTCCTATGGCTTTAATCCCCCACTAGTTCTTTCTATTACTGTTACTGGGCAGAGTCCCATGTATTTAGTTTGCCTTATCCCTTATTGGTGGTACACGCCCCCTGCAGACTGATATAGTGTCTAGCAGGAGGGTGTGACTTCCTCTTTGGCTGCTTGTCTGGTACCTGAGAACAGCCCCATTGAGCCTGGGTGCAGAAACAGGCCCCAGTAAAGCCATACTATCCCAGAGACTACCATACCATCTGGAGAAGTCGGGGACAGGGCCCCGTGAACGAGGTTTAAGTAAGCATAGCAGACTTTGTAATAGCACTCTCTAGGAGAAGTGAGATAGTTTGCATCTAGCAAGCAAGGGCAGCCTAATAGCCCCATCAAAAGAGAATTAGTGTTCTGGAAGTACCCTTCCATCTGCAATGTTGCCTCAGCAATAGGGCCACAGAGTAGAGATAGAGACAGGCCAGAATAAACCCTGATCCCTACTCACACGGAGGACTCTCAAGCTAGGGGTTATCAACCTGAAGAATAAGGTACCTATCCAGTCCTATCTCCAAAAGGGTATCAAGCTGACAGATGCATTTACCCTGCCCAGACTCTACCAAGAGGTGGGATAAACCGTAGGGTACCCTCCTTTGCTTGTCCTAAAGGGATATTGTCATCAACCCGCTATATCTGCATGCATTGTGAGTATATGATAACACTGTTTACCATCATTGTCTCTGACAATAAACATGTTCATAGTTCAACAGCAAGAACCTTTCTGGCATCCATTCTTACCAACTGCACTACACAGCTACAGTGAGTTGTAGTTTAACTACACCCTCAGCTCCGTTCACATTTCTTCCACCGAAGCGAAGGCCCATTCTAAGAGAGAGTCGCATGTCGCTCTCCATATACTACTAGCCTGGTTTAACCCAATCCTAGCCAAAATATTGTTACAAATATAAGACTGATTATTAAACTCTGATGTAAATTGCACTGGTTTCAGAGCGACAGTGTACAAATAATCTGAATTATTTACTAATCAGCCATGTAGCATGACAGGCAGACTTCATTTAATATTTAATGATTTGCGACTCCCTAAGCTTGGCTTCTCAACAGTTACCCAGAGCACACTGAGCATGTGAGTGGCACTGACACTTCTAAAAAAATAACCCTTAGGTTTGAGAAATAAGTTCAGTATATGAAATATTGAATTTCCTGGCATATTTATTTTAAGGGTTTAGTTCTCCTTTAAAGACTGGTCAGATTTTTTGTTGCTTTACAGGCATTTGTTCTTTTTTTGTAACTATAAATTATTATTAGCATTCACATATACATATGGAAAGCACTTATCAGAGATTGTTCATCATGAACATCAACCCCTGCCCTAGTTAAGTCTACAACCAAATAAACGGAAGGCTAGTAGAGTTATGTAATAAAAGGCTCTGAGTTTGCAGTAACCCATAGCAACCAATCAGCAGGTAGAATTTACTAGTCACCCGTCTAAAAGCAAGCATCTTATTGTTTTCTATTGGTTATAGCTCCTGGGCAAACGTCATGACATAGGGGGCTTGTTGTCCTAGGCCTACCATTGCAACATCAGCACTGTGTGAGCAGTGCATGGTTATATATGACTGTATGCTGTCTTGTCTCATAGTAATTACTTTGTGACTATGAATATACTGTATTGCTGAAAAAGCATAAAGAAATAGTAAGCAGCATAATAAGTACCTTCCTACTTTTTATGATTATATATAATCAATTTTACATTCATTTGTTACATACATTTCCTTTATACACAAAAATGGTTGGTTTGGTTCATAGAGAATCATATACTAGGATATCTGGCATACACAAAGTAATGTAATTTAAAACAACTCAAAAGATAGTCCCCCTTTCATAATCCCTTTAGCAAAAAGAAGAATTTAGCTCAAAGTCCCTTTAAAGCAGAACAGCAGAAAATTGTTTTTCTTTTAAGTAAGAAAGCAGTAGTTTGCAGAATTTCTTTTAAGTACAGCAACACATTGTTTTATAAGCACTGAAGAGTGGAAAAACAGGATGAGGACCGGGCAGTGATACTGGGTCCTTCCAAACCCTGTAGAAGGCAAACCAAAATATTTAAATCTTAGAGCATGACATGTAGTCTGTAGACATCCACAGCTGGAGTGTTATGGGCATTTAGATAGAGGCCCCTGATGTTAAAACTTTCTACTCCAACTCAGTACAGATATGAAAATTGTGTTCCACAGCCAAGGTGCACCCAGAATTTGTACCTGGAATCTCCAAGCTACATATGCAGCTCAAAGAGTCCTTCTGCAATTAAAATGATTGGTCTATAATTTATTTTCCTGTGTATATTCTGGCTTCCCACAGTACTTGTATTATCCCCTACTATTACCTACTAGTATCCGATCCGACTAAATTTTTTAACCTGCTCAATCGATATCTGCCCGATTTCAGGCCAGATATCGGTCAGCCAGGCCCATCGTTGGTGCCCCTACACGAGCCGATTAGCTGCCAAATCGGTCTAAGGGACCGATATCGGCAGCTAGAATCGGCCTGTGTATGGCCTTAAGTGATACTTAGCTTGTCCTGTAAAAAATCTTCTGATGTCCTAGCACACCTTGTGCACCTATTATTGCTGCCTTGATTGTTGCAAACACTCTAAAGTGGTTTATTAATATTTCTCTTTGCCTAAAGTTAAAAACCTGCGTCTGCATAAATTATTTTATTCAGAGTTTCCCTTTTTTTCCTGGACATACTGCATGAATGGTATTTATACTCTATAGTATATACACTTATGATTATATAATTTTTTGTAGTATGTATATATGTCTATATAGTGTATATAGTTTTTGTTATTTGTTGCTTTTTGACTGTCTCTAAACCCATTATAAACCATTTTATAATTATTTTATAATCATTTATGCTTAATGGCATTTTGGAGCACTCTTATGTTTACTGAAGCATCAAGCCTTTGAACATAGTAGCCAGATTTCCACAACAATCAGTTTTTTCCAAAGTATTTTCCAAAGCCGTTTTGCATGCCATAACTTCCCGGATTAAAGTTCTTGACAGAGAATGTATTTCTCATAAATACAAAACTAAAGCATTGTGATGCAGTGTAAAACTTTAATGGATTTAAAAGACACAGATCAAGAAAGTGAATACATACGCTATGGATGAAAGAAATAATGATTGGATAATATTAGCATATGCCACTTTATTAAGACTAGTATTTGATATTTTTATATATAAAAAGGTTATATGTAAAACTAACATTTACTACATAAATGTATTTCATACAGATAGCAATGTTTGCTTGCAAATGCATTTATTTTTATGAAACAGCAAAGGATTTATGTAAAAAAATAGTTTCCCCATATACGCATTATCGCTGTGCCTTCTACAATTCACTGCAGTTATCCAGACATCTCTTGGTGCAGCAATAATAATGGAGCAGTAGTTCCAACTTTTTGTAAAGCTATATCAGATTAATAATGTGTCATTACGGGCATCATTTGGACAGGGCATAAGTGGTTTATTAAGTTTATTATTATGTTTAATTTATTTGCAGGCTATTTAGTTGGCACCAAAAACAAGTGTGCAAAAACCCTGGAATTTTCCCCCGGGTCAATGGTTGGTGTAAAATATAGGGTCCCTTTGCGCCTTATTGTGTGGCACACAACTGTGTCTAAATTACTACTGATAAGCCCAAGGAAGTATGTATGTAAGATGCCACACAGTAAAGAAGAAGGAAAGCTTTAGTCACTGGGAGGGGGCGTGCCCAATGTTCGGCACTCTCCAGCGATTGTAATCACCTACCTGATACCCTGGGTTGTTGCTCCTATTAGCAGAAAACTGCACCGGCCTTGGGTTCTTCTGCATGAGCAACATAGTGCAATCCTCCTCCCCTGGGCTGATGTATGTGTAGAGTGAAGAACCATTTATTTTGCTAATGTTTGGCTTTCACTCTACTGCACTTGCCCACCTGTGCAAAGCAGGAAGAAGATCACATACATACAGAGGTACCCTGGGTTGGTGCAGTTTTCTGCTAACAGGAACACCCTCGGGGTACCAGGTAAGTAGCTACAATCACTTCTGCTTTCATTTATAATCTGTATTCAGGATTAACGCTAGCTAGGAAACTAATGTAAACCATAAATACAGTACCATGCTATGAGCTGTGTATTGGAGGGACTGTCATACATGTTAACTTTGACTGCATTTGACTTACTTTGGTCTGTTTCATTGCTATATTAACAGTATAATGTGAGCAATTTATTTTATTGATTGCTACTATTGATCTGTTTTGCTAGCGATGTTATTATTTTTTTTTTGTGGCAGAGATGTCAAACTTGAACTTGCACATCCTGGGGGAAGCTGCGGCACGCACTCTATAACAACCATAACAGCAAATATGGCCACATGACATATCATATAAATAGGCTTAAATTATGAATGGATAAGTACATTTGTTATTAGAGCTTCAAAATAATTATGCATGGGCATGTCTGAAAGAGGAATAAAGGGATTTGTTTGACATTACTATGATAGATTTAGCTTACTCTGGTGAGAAGCCAGTCCCTCTTTAGGCAATGATAGGTTGGTGCAAGCCAAAGTCTCACACAAGCTCCCAGAAATGTTGCGCTATTGAAGCTATTATAGGGTCTGCCAGATCAGGGTTTTCTTACTGACAAGTGAATATAGATAGAAATACTGTACAACTATAATTATAGGGACCCCAGTCATATATTCCCCTTGACTTTCAGCTGGCCTGTAACAGAAAATATCAACCATCTGCACAAGGGCTAAAGGCGCTGGGAACTGCGATAGACTTTTTATAAACTCTGGGGCAGATTCATCAAAGTACGAGTTTGAATCCCTAAATGGGTGAAATTCGGATTAGATACGATAATTTGTGAAGATCGAAAATGTCACGAAAATGCTTACAAAAAAATTGTAATAGTCACAATAATATTGTATTGACGATCCGAAAGTCACAAAATGTTCATATCCGAACGACTGTAAACGGTGGGAAAACCTTTCTGACTTTGATCCTTCTGTGCATGTTTTTGGAAGCCTCCCATAGGACTCAATGGCACTCTGCAGCTCCAACCCGGCCCAAGGAAAGTCACAATACTGAAGCTTTAATGAATCCGAAACTTTCGTATTCGGCATGACAAATACGATTTTGTCGCACAGATTGTCACGCAAATTGTCGCAAGGTACGAAAAAGTTGTGCAAATTAACGAAAAAGTCGCAAAAAATACGCACAGTACGAAAACTTTAATGAATGTGCCCCTCTGTGTACTCATGTATTAAAATACCTTATTGTTATAAAATTAATAACACAGCTGGTCATACAGTAAAGGGGATTTACCTTTGTCGCCATGGCGCAGGTATAACAATAGAAACGGAAAGCAACCACTCTCAATGTTAAAAAAGCAAAATATAAACTTAGAGTAACCAGCTAAAACTTTTAGACTGTATAATCTTCTTCACTTTCAGTGTTATATTAGAAGTGTTCTCATATGCTTCACATCTGCCACAAGTTTGACTATAAAAAATGTTCTAATCTCAATGTACCTGTTGAAATCTTGAATAAAATTAGGAATGTTGCTATGTTTCAACTATTTTAACAAATTTTTAATGCAAAAATTGGCAGAGACAAAACATAATCAAGGGCTGATTGCTTTAGTTTAATGAAAGACAATACTTTATAATAGTAATTTTAAATAGTAAATTGTGGTCTACACAGTCATCATTGTACTCAATATTCCACAGTCTGGGTGTCTAACCAAATCCTGTCTCTTTCAGAATGTCAATGCCATTTATTCTGTTCTCTCTCTTGTTGGCCTCTCCTTTTCTCATTCTGTTCCCTTTGCTGGCTGTGGAGAGGGAGGCATAATATTCTTCTCTCTTCTTGCTCTTGCTTCAAAGATATACCTATATCTCTCACCTTCTTTTGAAGTTAATGCAGTTGAACAATTTTATGCTCTCTATCTGCAAATGTTTCTGTTATTTACAGACTTGCCTTTGACCACTATTGATGCCTTTGACCCATAACAGCCCCAGCAAAGCTGAGCTCACAACTCCTCTACTCAGGATAAACTGATATGCTAGATACAGGTATACTATCTGCAGCATGCATGTGGTAGACACCTTGTGCAAGGCTGACCCTCTCAAATCCCATAAACAAAAACAGATCCAATCCATTACCTATTTTTCCACATTCACTTTCTCCTTCCCTCCCCAACAGAATCATGCACGTTTCTACACTCTCCTTAACACTTTTTTATTTCTTAAAAACCATAGTAGAATCAATTCACAATTATACTGGTTTAAGATAACAGGAGTCCCTTAGGTCAATGATAGACATGGCACTTTGTTGCCAGTGGAAAATCAGCTGTCCTGCTGGTGACAAAGTACCCTTCCTCTCTGTATGCATTCAGATCATAGCTTGTAAAACACTTTATATATAGGAAAATGCAAAAAAGGCAGATTAACAGATTAGTAGATGTTAAAGTGATTCTGTCATGATTTCTATGGTGTACTTTTGTATTTCTTAATTACACTGTTTACATTGCAAATAATCCACTCTATTTAACATTGTATTATTCAATCAACAAATGTATTTTTTTAGGTGTAATATTGGTTTATAGGCAGCCATCTCAGTGCATTGTGCCTGATTCTGAGTTGTCACTACACAATTGATCTGCTTTCAGATAGGCTATTGTTTCCTACAGATTACCATCCCTGCAGATATCACATATCTCAGTGTTAAATAAGTGATAAATTACAGTCCATCTGTTGGCCTTCAAAGTACACCTCCTTACTACATCTTTTCACTTGTGACATGATATGTTCCTGGGCATCTTTTCTATTCCCCAGATCAGAACTGTTACTCTATTACTCTATTTTCACATAGTGTTATATAATACTACATACATAAATTATTGTTCCTTTGTGTTCAAGCTGTATTCCTAACGTATCAGTGACTGTAAGAAGGTAAAATTTGATGATAAATCTGAGTATATAATAAAAGACATTGGGGCCGATTCACTAAAGGTCGATAAAACGAGCGCTATTTCTAGAATGCGCTAAATGCGTTAAATTTGATCACTTCTTATTTTTTGCGACTTAACGCTTGATTCACTAAAAGTACACGTCATAATTAAGAAGCGATGTTCTTTGCGTTATTTATCTTGCGATGAGCAATTTTCTTGCATTATTTTCTGCCGAGTACGTTATTTCCCGCCGCGCACAATATATTCCACCGAGTGCAATATTAGCGCTCTAAGGTGTTTAAGTATGTGCTTTCACATAGGTGATTTCCCGGCAGGGAGCACCAATTATTTTTATTTTATTTTTTTTGGTGTGCTACCACCATTAATATGGTCTTAAAAGCTTAAAATGGGCTTCCATTATCGGCCCTTACCATGTAGGCTGGAAACATTTCTCAATACTACAGAAGTTGGACAGCACTGATCTAGGCTATGAACCAATACACAATTACACATACATACACATATTATGTATACATATATTACACATATCTACATTTTTAATGTATTTTGATTTTAATTTAAATATTCACAGTATTCTGCCAGCTTTGCATATCTTTGCATATTAATCACTTTCACCTGTCATGAATTTTACTTATCTTTTTTCATCAAGACAATCTGTCTCATTTACAGGCTGCTTTGTTATGTATATCGTGTAATGAATTATTTGTTGTTTCTTTTCCAGACTGTTTTATGCACATCAAAACAGTCACCCATTAAAAAAGTTTTCTATGTTTTTCCAAATTTCACATATGTGAGTTGTTTTGCTTGTAAATGAGTGTGTTTATCAAAGTGTTGCTGTGTGTATCTACTGTTGAAATAAAAATAACATGGACCAAGGCAGAGAGTAATGTTGCTTCATTGTTCACTCTTGGAAGAAAAATTGTTTATGTTAATATGAGCAAAGGACTTTGCTTTATGCACTATAGTGATTTGCAACAGACCAAGATTTTCATCCTTGTTGCCCTATCGTACCCTTGTGTATAATCACTAATTTCACAGCCTGGAATAATGGCTTACTAGAAGAATATGTTACCAGGTTACCACATCATATGACAAACGAGGAACACATAGTAAATGTAGGTTGCTGGGCTGCACAGATTTCTAATTGTCTACATCTAAATGAAATGCAATCAGTGTAGCCATTCTATCTGGGTTTTCTATAAGTCTTCCCAAACTTTTGCAAAATCTTTTAACCTTGAGTTTAGGTGGTGAGGAATAGGATATCAGGACATTTGCGGTAAATAATAGATTGTGGTTTACTATTGTATAGTATTTTATTTCCTATCTCTATACATTATCATACCTTAAAACAGACATAAGGTGCACCCCTAATGTCAGGATATGAATATACATTCCACATAGTGGTAACTAATGGGCAATCTGAAAAGCAGTGTGACAATCAATACACAATGTATATATCATTCAATCGCTTTCTGCAGTTTACATACTTTCACAAATATCAAATCCAGAAAGCCTTGTGATCACCCTCTCACATGCCCATCTTGCATACTATAATGCTTTGCCAACAAACTGGTTTAACCTACGAGCCAAAAAAGTTAATGGTCCCAGTACATATAAGTAAGTGATTTTCCTTGAATCGGTAGAGGTTTCTCCTTACAGGTTTTATTTATTATCGACAGTGAAAGAAAGCCCACAAACCTGCTATTAAATAGCATTACCATATCGTGCTTTCCATACAAGCAGTTGTAGTGTATCAAATAACATGTTGTTATATGATATATTATAACTGTTTGCGTGGAAAGCAGCATGCTGTTGCTAAGTTGTTACTTTCATAATGACTCTTACTCCTGTTACTAATATCCTAATCTTGGAGCCTTTATAGCCTTTAAATCTTGGAGCCTTTATAGTTTTAATTAAAGGTACTTGCATGAAAATATACTCCTTGCACTTCCATATAGCTGTGCCTGGTGCAGCTCTGTGCTTCCTGCCTTACATTGCAAATCAACCTACATTTATTGACGCTGGGGAACCCTGGAGCTGCTACCACCTCCAGAGCAGGTGGCAACTCAAGGGTTCCTTATGCGTCCAGTGTCAATAGGCACAGCACACGTGTGCCTGAAGAATCAGGTGCAGACATTGTTAACACGCTGGACATCGTAAATCACGCCAGGCAGTCTTATGCACAATTGCGTCTGATTTGTGCCAAAGCACACACAGTTGGGATAATTTTGTCAAATTGGGCACAATTGTGATAGGCACAGGACAATCACACCCTTGCAATGGCAATAACACAAACAAGGCAATTGTGCTTGAAATTACATTTTGCTTACTGCACTTATAGTGATGAGCAAATCTGTCCTGTTTCGCTTTAGCGGAAACATTTTTGCACTTTTTTTAGCTACAAATTTTTTGCACCCATTTCACGGAAAAATCTGGCAATGGCAAAACACATAAATTCACAGCGAATCCACGCCTTAGCTCATTACTCATGGATGTAAAGCAGCCCCCCCATATATAAAAAACCATGTCACATCAGCTGATTGATAGCTTGGTTTTCTACATTTATTTAGGTTTTAGAAATGATGTTAGATAATTACCCTTCTAGGCTACAATTTCTCAGTTTCTTCGAGAGTGAGATTAAAAAGTGATAGTGTCCCTGAAAGTGTGCATTTATCAATTGCTCCATTCCAAGTGGAAAAAGGTTAAAATATGTCCTTCTGTTACGAGTGCTTTATACTGTAAATCCTAGATTGGAAATTGCTACTCTGTGGGGATGATTGACAGAAACAAGCAGTAAAGTATTTCTAATGTATATGCTTTTTGCTGCAATTTCCCTTCATCTTTCATGTTTTTTTGTTCACTGCTAAGTGGATCTGATTTGGCAGATTTAGTAAAGGGAAAAACACACACACAATGATACATTTTGATAGTATATATATTTTTTTTTTCTGAAAAAGCTAATAAAAATTAGCAAAATATTATAGAAAGCAATTATCACCCCAACAACTCAGCTGCAACAGTGCAAAGAAATACTGCCTGGATATAGGTCTAACCATAAAAGGCCATTAAAAAATTTGTGACACCAAAAATGAAAATGATTCATTTAACCTGACAAATGTATTATCCTGTACATTTCACCTTACATTAATTTAAGTTTACCTCTTCAGTATTCTACCATCTATTATGTATGTATTGGTTTAAGAAAAACTTATATGTGGTGGACGACCAATCAAGTGCCTGGCTTTACAGAGAGAATAGAGTCCCAAAGATCAAAGGTATACATTTTATAACCTGACGTCCTTCTGCATCCAGAGAATCTGTGTACCACCCACTATGGAAAGCAAAGCGTCTCCAAGTCCCTGAATCCATCACTTTATAATGGAACAAAGCAAACAGAGGATTGGTTTAAACTATGAGCTTAAAATAGATTGGGAGATGGCCTTTATGATTAAACATTATTTCCTTTAATTCTGTGGAAACAGGTATGTCTGGGGAAGTTCATGAAGTGTTTATGCACCTTTAACCCAATTTAATGTCAAAAGGGTTGGTTTTTTTCCTTAAACGTCCATGAGCTATTATTTTCATGGGGAAGGAGATAGTTGTTGTGTGCCAAGATTTTTTTTTTTTTGGGGGGGGGTTAGCTAACTGTAGCCCTAATCATTAGACCTGTTACAAAATCACATCCAAGTCTTCTTAAAAACACTAATGGAATCTGCTATCACAAAATTACGAGTCAGAGCATTTCACAGCCTTGCCATTCTTATGGTGTCGAACTATTATCAATGCTTTAGATAGAAATGCCTGTCCCCCAAGAGAATGGCCTTGTACTATTTCTGAACACATAATGCAGTGGGTGTGGGTAATAGGAACTTTATGGTGTTGACATGACAAGGAGTGCGACTGTGTGAGCGTAATAGTTTGGTACTTCTTAAGAACTGGCTCCTGCCTATGCAAGTACTTTGAAATTAAACATCTCATTTAAACATTAGAACAGTGTTGGTTGGAGGTGTAAGGCATTTGCAGGTATCATTTTGAGAGACCAAGCACAGCATTAGTAGAAAACAATAAAACAATTATTCTTGACTTTTACAGTGGTTCCTTCATATGTGCTAATTACAACCAAATAAAGTCTTTATGCACTTTTAAATGACTATGAATGATTTAATATTGTAATCAAAAATAAATTTTTCATTTGCTTTATGCTTTAATTAATATTGCTATACAAGGAGTGGGAAGGTGTGTGTTATGATTCTACAGTTTACTCTCTTCTTTGACTGGAACATTAATTGCTTCCATATTTGAACAAATCAAAAATGACTTCTCTGTTCCCAGATGGAAGGTGCCTAGTTACTACCTTAAATGTCAACCTCAAGGTCATTTATGTACAAATAAAAAGCAAAGACCCACGGAAAGACCCCTAAGGTACTTCTCTTCATTTTCCATATTTGCTTACCTGATTGCTCCTTTACATGCTCTATTGGCGTTCTTGTTACAGATGACCAATCTTGGTGCTATCCTTATCACAGAGGTTATGCATTGCTGCATCTTCTTTATTTCTAAGGGGAATATACAGCAATTTATATTTGTTTATTAGCATTCTAATGACATTCCAGTTATCTTCTATGTTAACTCTGTAAATATATTGCTCCAGTTAATATGCTAGAGAGATTCCCAGTTTTCTTGCAACAGTTTGTATTGAATCTAAAACAAAATGTCTATATATAATATTTAATTCTAACCCATTCAAGTGTCAAAGATACATTTTGTTAAGAGTGATTACAAGATCCAAAAGATCATATTTCTGAGTTAGTTCCTGAGACAGAAAGCTGTCATTTGGCATAGTAAAAAACGTGTTTATTTTTTATGACTTGGTTACTCCATTACTCCAGTTAAGGTCAATTCCTCCATCTTACAATTACTGCAAAGTTTGTGTGCATGTATATATTTTTTATTTCTATATCAATTGTCAATTAATGTCAATTATGTACACAACACTGTACAGCAAAACAATAAAACTGCTCATTAAAGATTAAAAATGTTAAAGAAACAAAGGAATAGAGATCCCTACCTTGTGGAGCTTACAGTCTAGGGGGCAGATTTCATCTTGAGCAGTCATAAGGAAATTCTGCATGAGTTAAGGAACTCATGAAGGGTTTTAGAGAAAAAAAAGCCTAATTGGTTGTGTAATTTTTTTCCTGAGCAAGGTTTCTTAAGTGAGAAAACGTTTAGTTTTCTCACTTAAGAAACCTTGCTTAGGAAAAAAATTACACAACCAAAAAGGCTTTTTTTTCTCTAAAACCCTTCATGAGTTCCTTAACTCATGCAGAATTTCCTGCATGCTGAAAGCTGCGAACATTTTCTTATTTAAGAAAATAAGAAAATACCTCAACTAACAAGATTCTTTTCCCTGAAACCCTGTGTAAGTACCTTAACTCATGTGGGCTTTACTTTATAATTGCTCAAACCAAAAGGCTTATAAATCTGCCCCACCCCAGTCATTGCAGAATATTCTGGACAATCTTATGTCCAATTAATATCTTGGCCCCAGTCCTATTCTAAAAAAAAACATAAAAAACAATTATTTCAGGTATATACAGTATATAATACATTTTCCAATGATGAATTATGGTCACAGTGTTGTTTAATGAATTCTAATATCAAATACAGTAGTTTAGTGGAAATACTGGATATAAACAATACAAGCTAAATATACATTGCATAGGAAAAAGGTATATAATGTGCAATATTTTTAAATTATAACCACACCATAAACATTAGGTAAATTGTAGTGATATCATATCACAATAAGCTTGTGAAATATCTATGCACATGAAGTGATAAGCACACTAGCAATACTTAATAGCTCAGGATAATACAAAGGGTTACATAATAAAAGGCACTAGGTTTTCTCAGAACAGTAACTTATAACAGAAAAGTAGAATTTACTGGTCACCTGTTTACAAGCAAACATTTTATTGCTTGCTATGTGTTACCACTACTGAGCAAACTTAGTGCCTTTAATTGCATATGGGGGATAGAATACAAGAACAATGTTTCACATCTATGAATTAAATAGAGCTAATTTTTTCGTTAGGCATAGATTCACAGCGAAATTCTGAATTTCGCCATTGGTGAATTGTTTCGCGATACTTCAGAGAAAATTCGGCACTGAAAAATTTGTTGCGCATCAAAAAAAAGTTGTGTTGTGTCGAAATGGGCGCGGTTGCATTACGCTTCCCTGATTTTTCACCTCGAATTTTGCTGTCATTTCGCAAATTTTTCGGCAAAGGAAAATGGGACAGATTTGCTTATCACTATTAAACACCCAATTACCAAAGTATATAAAAAACAAACTACCACCAGTACCTCCAAGAAGTAGTATTTGTGCCTGAAACCCAAAGTTAGCAAACTCATGCTGGGTTTCCTTTATGATTGTTTGAGCCCAAAAGATCAAGCAATCATAAATCAGGCATAGGGTGTAGGGTAAGTTTGTGTTATATTTCATTATTTTTCTCTGTTCAAAATGTATCAGATTTCAGTACTGATGTACAATATATTAAAATGTTAATTGGCTTCTACGTATGTATGTAATTGGTGATGTATAATATTTATAACAAAACCTAACCATTAATATATGTACCATCTGTCAGTTTTCCTCAATAAAGCACACAATTATTATACTATTTCAGAATAAAATCTATTTATATTACAGACACAACAATTCCTGTTCTGCTTTAAAGCAACTCTGTTTTTTTAGATTGTCAATCCATAACCAAACCTACAATAAAAAGTAAAAATGAAAGTTATGTAAAATTACTGTTGCTTAATCTGCCGGTGGGAGGGATGCACAGTCGGCATTGGGTGGAAGTTAACATTGTTTACATTTGCATTTTACCAGAAGGCTAAATTTTCTATGAATTTAGTGAAAAGACATGAACTTAAACTATCCTAAACTATGGGGCACATTCATGAAAACATGAGTTCGAATCCCGAATGGGATAAATTCGGATTGGATACGATAATTTCTTAAGATCGCAAATATCACGAATGTGCTTACGAAAAAATTGTATTAGTCACGATAATATTGTATTGGCGATCCGAAAGTCACAAAATTTTCATTTCCGAACAATTGTAAAATGCAGGAAAACCTTTCTGACTTTGAACCTTCAGTGCATGATTTTGGAAGCCTCCCATAGGAATCAGTGGCACTCTGTAGCTTCAACCTGGGCCAAGGAAAGTCACGATACCGAAGCTTGAATGAATCCAAACTTTTGTACTCGGTGCGACAATACGATTTTGTTGCACAAATTTTGTCGCAAAGTACGAAAAAGTCGCGAAAAATACAAAAAAGTCGTGCAGACCGTGGGTGGGCTCCGAATAATTGTTTTCGTCCCAGGACGATCACTGATATCGACTTGGATCTTGGATTTCAGTCTTCTCGATGATTGGGCAGGACAAAAGATTTTGATCAGGCGCCATTGATGGTGTCCGAGCAAAGGCTGCGTTTAGGACTGAATCGTCAGACAAGGGTAGAATTCCTATTGTTTCTACCTCCATATCTGACGATTCAGCCCTGAACGATAGTGGAGGTTACGAATGACCAACAGTCACAGAAAAGATCGGAATTATAACGTGTATGGCCACCTTAAGTTTCAATTCTGGCAGAAACAATCCTTAAGAATAATCTCCAGATTATGCAAGCATTAGCTATGTGCCATAATTATTACATTTCTAAGTTACTGCTATGGGTAGCTGTCCTCAGCTCTGTGTCACTTGACATTTTTTGCATGTTACTACTGTATCAGCTTTATTGCCAATGAACTCTATACAAAAAAGTTCTTAAACCCTTTTTATCTATGCAATGTAAATCTATCCTTACCAATCATTTTAGACAAGAAAGGTTCTTGTCAGTATATCCTTTTAATAGTAGGGATGCACCAAATCCAGGATTCACTTTGGTATTCGGTCCCTTTCCAGCTGTGATCCTAGTTTGTCCCTGGTAAACTAACTTTCACAGGGACTCTTTTAGGGTCTCCCCTGTGCTTGAAAATGGCTGGTCACCTAAGGGCTTCCTTAAAGGAAGTTCAAAAACCTGTTCTAAAGCCTACCCAATTTTCCTCAGAATAGGGGGAAATTCCTTTCTGACCCCAGGATGAGCATTTTACCATTTCATTTGACCAGATTAACTTTGTTTAAAAACTGTTTTTGAACATTATGATGGAACATCATTTCTTCTAATCTCCATGAATGCCCAAATGTCTGCTGGAAGGATCTTCTGTTGAAAGTATCTTTTTATTGCATAGCCCCCTCTATATTTATACATAATTATCATACCCCCCCCTCTTAAGTACCTCTTCCCCAGTATAAACATTCTCAACGAGGCCAACAATTCTTCTTAAACTGAGATTTCCCATACTCTTACAGGAACAGTAGCACTAAAAAATGAAAGGGCTTAAAAGTACTGTAATTAAAATATTACATAAAATACTTTTTATTATTATACTATTGGCTTGCACTGCTAACAGTGGTGTGGTTGTTTTAAAAACACTACTATAGTTTATATAAATAAGCTGCTGTGTAGATATCGGGGGAAGCCATTCAAGCTGAGCAAGGAGAAAAGGCACAGGTTACACAGCAGATAGAAGATTAATTTAGTAGAATACAAAGGGTTTAGATTTCTGTGTAAGAACAAAAATAATTTTGGCCATAGAACTGCCCATAATTGACTACACTATTACTTACGTAAACAGTAATAGAGTTAGTAGAAAAGATATTTGCAATACAAACAATTTTTCATCTGCACACATAATTTTTTCTTTGTGCACAGTTAAGATCTAATTTTTGAACACCTTGCAATTTAACCAACAACAGAGAAAAGATTGCCCGGTTTTGTTTGCAGTAAATCTAATAAAATGTCTTAATGAAAAAGCAGTTTATGTGCACACAATTACAGTCTTCAACAAAATATAAACTACATAATGAACTTTATTGCATTATTGTGGAGTGCAAATATTTATTCTTACGTTTGCAAATGTTTATTCTATTAAGAATCCAGAATATTAATTGCATAAATACCCCTTTCACACATACATACAACCAATTTAAAGAGCAGTATAGCCCATTCTTACAAACATTTGATCAATAGAACTTGTGCTCAATATACTTTTTGCCTATTGTTTTAATCATGAATAATATATGGTTCTTGTTATTTCTTGAACTAAACAGGGAAACTAAAGCTACTCAGTGTTACCAGTGCACAGATAATCTCCCTGCATAATGGAGGAATGTTTCCATAACAGTTACAACAGAAGGTGGAGATAGGGAGTTGTCTACTTGTAATCTAATTATTTACCTCACAAGCACTAAACATGGAGTAGACTTACTTTCACTACTTGTCCTGTTTTGCTCAAGAAATAACAAAAACCATAGATTTTTCATGATTAAAACAGTATGGAACAAGTGTGTTCAACCCAAGCTATATTTATTGACCTCACATTGAACAAGGTGGTATAGTGCTCCTTTTAGGAAGGTGTATATAACAGCATATGATTCATTATCGCTAAAAAATATACTAGTTGGGGATTCTAGCAATAAGGAACTTTAATAATACATCAGTGGCAAAGTCAACAGCATTGCAATAGCAGAAGCACAAATGTCATTGTATTTATATTAATCTTACTGTGAAGGAACATCTAACATCAGTCTTAGGGGCTGATTTACTAACCCACGAATCCGACCCGAATTGGAAAAGTTCCGACTTGAAAACGAACATTTTGCGACTTTTTCGTATGTTTTGCGATTTTTTCGGATTCTTTACGAATTTTTCGTTACCAATACGACTTTTGCGTAAAAACGCGAGTTTTTCGTATCCATTACAAAAGTTGCGTAAAAAGTTGCGCATTTTTCGTAGCGTTAAAACTTATGCGAAAAGTTGCACATTTTTCGTAGCGTTAAAACTTACGCGAAAAATGCGCAACTTTTCGCGTAAGTTTTAACGCTACGAAAAATGCGCAACTTTTTACGCAACTTTCGTAATGGATACGAAAAACTCGCGTTTTTACGCAAAAATCGTATTGGTAACGAAAAATTCGTAAAGAATCCGAAAAAATCGCAAAACATACGAAAAAATCGCAAAATACCGATCATTACGAAAAAAACGCAATCGGACTCATTTCGACCCGTTCGTGGGTAAGTAAATCAGCCCCTTAGTCACTCAAGTTCCTATAATGGTGGGTTAATGCAGATTACTAACTGGTACACCATCATTCTTCAGTGGAGTTTAAATCTACACGAATCTAGGTGATAAAAGCAACTAAAGGAGTTATTTTAGCTGTGGCACAATTTTCTTTGCATTTCCCACTGCTTTACTTGTGTAGTCATTAACAGTTCATAATGTATCCTAGACCCCCTGTTTGGTCTGGCACCACAGTACGTGTCTCACATAATTGTTAAGTATTTGTACATCTTAAAGGAACCGTTCAGTGTAAAAATGAAACTGGGTAAAATGGATAGACTGTGCAAAATAATAAATGTTTTCAATATAGTTAGCTAGGCAAAAATGTAATCTATAAAGGCTGGAGTGGGCAGATGTCTAACATAATTAGCAGAACTCTCTAAGCTGTAAGCAGTCAGTAACCAATCAGTGACTTGAGGGGGGCCATATGGGACATAACTGTTCAGTTAGTTTGCATTTGAATCTGACCTGCGTGCTCACAAACTTATTGAACAGTTATGATCCATGTGGCCCCCTCCCCAAAGTCACTGACTAACTAAGAGGTTAGAGAGCTGAAAGCAGGAAGTAGAGTTCTGGCTATTATGTTAGACATATGCTCACTCCAGCCTTTATAGATTACATTTTTGCCTAACTAACTATTTTACCCAGGTTCATTTTTCCACTGAACTTTTCCTTTAAGCCCTGCACTGTGCATCACTGGCTCTTGATTTGATCCTGGTCATCTATACAGTAGAACAGGATTACTTACTGTGATACCTATTACATTCATAACTGGAGGACAAATCAAGTTGCTGATTTATTAGTAAGGCAACTGACCACATACCTGAGTGTTTCAAATGTAGTATAAATTATATTT
This sequence comes from Xenopus tropicalis, assembly GCF_000004195.4. Taxonomy (NCBI): domain Eukaryota; kingdom Metazoa; phylum Chordata; class Amphibia; order Anura; family Pipidae; genus Xenopus; species Xenopus tropicalis. Next base: position 59,242,808 of record NC_030678.2, on the reverse strand, counting down.
GTCACAAAAAGTGGGCCAAAGTAACAGAAGTAGATTGCACACTTCCACAAAATTGCCTTAACTTTCCTCAGTGTTTTCCTACGTGTTGTCTAATATACCTGTATATACAGTATATATTTTACAGTTTGTACTCAGTATTGAGTATTTAGTATTACAGAAAGAATGAAGAAAGCCTATTCAGCTTTTCTTGCAAAATAGAGCTTTTTGTGAATCATGGTGGTAAGATAATATTTGTATTTCCATACGGGACTGACAGTCTACACTGTAAACATTCAAACCTATGCTTTGGGCTAGAGCTTTGATTGAAAAAGTCTACAAGGTCGCGCAAGGACTCGAAATGAATTGGCTTCACATTTTCAGGGTCTTTAAGGTTTATGTGTTTAATCAGCAAATCTGTTGCTACATATACAGTAACTGAAATAGTCCACCACAAACGATAGTCCTAATAGTATAACTTTTATGAAATTCTAGGAACCCAAATTATCAGAAAGGATATTTCATCAGTCTATGCACTGAGTCGTTTCCTCATTTTTATTATTGGTTTTTCTAGTGCAGAATGAATATTTCACAAAAATCAATGCAATACTTGTTTTTTTTTTTTTGAAATTTGTGCTACAATTATTTTGTATTAATGCAACTACTTATTTTTGAAATGTTTATGGTTTCGTATTACACTACAGTAGAAATATTTTACAACATTTAATGATCACTCAATAATAAAATAGTTACAGTAAACACCCTGTTAAACAAAATATGCATTTTTTTAATGTATTTGTTAGTTTTGGGGCTAAAATAATGAATTTGCATAATGGTTTAAAAAACACATTTTTAATGATTATTAAACAGAAAAAAAAATGAAAAACTTGAATGTATTACTTCAAAATCTTGAAAGCTTGCAAGGTCATGTAGAAAACAATCAGAGCTTTCCTAGGAAAAATTTAAGCTATTTAATCAGTTTGAGTTTTTCAAAAATGTTTGAACTTCTCGACCCATTAATAATGATGAATAAAATACAAATTCAACGTTTTCAAGTTTTTTCACAATTTTATTCAATCACTTTTTTTATTTGGATTTTAATAAATAAGTGACATTAGTATTTTTCAAATTTTGAGGTTATTCAAAGTAGAAACAATATGAACATTATACAAATATGAATTCTTATAAATAGGCTTCTGTAGGCCTATTTATCTGTGCGATTATGATTAGTTTCAAGAACCACAGTATTCCTGAAATGAACTCTTTAATATGAGCTTCATAAACAGAAAGGGAGATCAGATTTTGAAAGTGTAGTTGGTGGCTGCATTGTCTTGCAGTAATGGCTAAATGAATTAGTGTGCTGGAAGCTGAAGTATCAAAAACATGACATCATGTGCCACACGTAATGTGACTGCAAGAAAAAGTTCATTGGCAGGCTACAAAAAGGTGAAAATAGTGATAAAAATCCCTGGTGTGCTGTCATCTTTGCAGGTGTGACCTGGAAAGGTAAATGTGTGTTACACAAAGTGATACAGGAGTCAGTAATGATTACACACTATCCCTGCCAGTATTCACGTGGTACAATGCCCCCAGTTGGACCTCTCCCTTCAGGCTGGGCCTGATGTGTGGACAAAAATGTATGTCAATCATAAATATTTAAAGACATCAAATCGGTGTTTAGTGTTGAATCTATTTCTGGTTTTGGTGCGTTGGCACCTAGCCTGTAGGGAAAGGCCTAGCTGAGCTCCTCTCATTAGAAGAGAAGCAAAACCATTTTACCCAAAAAGACCTTTTGGTACCTGAAAAAAAAACTTGTGGTCCTACACAGACATGGATATAACTGACCACCTACACCTAAGAATAAATTGGTAATAATAATGGTGCCACAATTAGATTCTAAAATATACTTTCCTTGGAAGAGTATGTACCCGTGTGGATCATGTATACAATGCAAATCTTCATCATAGAGATCTTGTTTTATTTATCTTATTGTTGAACAGAGTGTTGAGATCAGTAGCCCCTATACTTGAAATACAGATTTTTACCTAAAAGCCTATACTTGAAACAGTTAAGCAGAAGCACATTTTTTACAGATTCACAATCTGTGGTAAAAAAATTTACTGATCTGCACTATATTGTCATGGTTTTTTTTGCAATTGGTCTCCCTGTGGAAAAGGTTTGTACCCATAATGAATAGAGTTTGTTTTTTTGGACAATAAATCTTAAAGTGCTGCTAACAGAGTTTGACTACTAAAACAACGTGAGGACATTTGGGTCCACAAGCTTGGAAGTTTAACTTGTAGGAACATGTGTAGAGCTCAAGGTGAGGTTTTTATACAGCATGTTTCAAACTAGCAACTAACTTTATAGCAGCATTTTATACTCGCACAATACACTCACCAGTCAGTTGTTGTGGGTCAACTATAATGCATGACTTGATGCAGTCTGTCACGATTAATACCTAACCAATTTAGACACAATAAAAAATATATTTCTAAATAAATTAACTTAAATTTGTAATTGTTAACATATTAGGTTTATAATTCATACATCAGTTATATAAATTCATAATCTATTATTTAAAATAATTTCTATAGGAAAAACTCCTAGCTCCTAGCATGGTAGTTCACACCTTGGAATCACTTTTTCTGAACTCTTCTTGTCACCTTCCTGTGTTAAGAATTTCAAAATGTATAGCAGAAAAGTTATTTTTTTAGATGATTAGTGTAGCAGTAATTCAAGGCATCAGGGCTAAACAAGAATAGGTACACCATGTACAGTCTGTAAATAAAGCTGTCAAAAAAAGGAACATTGATCTAAATGTGCCTTGAAGTTGTTGACTTTTCCTTTTCCAGCATTAATTCGAGATAAGACACTTTTTTGTACTTTTTAAAATGTTTTCCCCATCTATAATATGCTAGGCCACTTTGATTATTAGCACCTTACCCTTAAATTATTATTGCCTATTACAAGAGGCTGCAATTTTGACTAATTTGGTCTTAAATCATTTGCAAAAAATGATATGAAAATTCAATATCATAATTCTTTATGTGAAATTTTTTTCACTCCTTGGTAGTGATGGGTAAAATAATTTGTCAGGTATGGATTCGCGGCAGATGTTTTTTGCGAAGCGGGCAACAAAAATTCTCAGCGCATCACAATACTCTTGCCCACGTCAAATAATTGTCGCCTGCATAAAAAAATTGTCACCCGCATCAAAAAGACTCGTTCTACATTTGTGACACACCAACTAACATAGATGCCATTCAGCTACAATCAAAAAGTTTTCCTACATTTCTCTTATATAATTGTAGAAATCCAAAAAAAAAAAGCTTCAGCAGGTTTGCTGCAAAACATTTATTGTGGGTAGTGGTAACACGACATGTTTCGAGGTCAATACCCTTTATCAAGTGTACTTATATAATGTATTTTTTGTTTTATATCTTGCAGTATTTTTTTTACAGTGCTTTATTCAAAGCTAAATTCAAACTTTCATGTGACCACAACTTTTTCATAGCCAGTCAGTAGCTATGGATGGAAGAACCCACTGGGTGGGTGATGCATTTCTATTAAAGCTTTAGCTGAGAACAGAGTCATTTTATAATAAACTCCATATACTTATTTAAGACTGAAACATGTTGACAATAGGGGTATGGCAAAAGGTGGCTATAGCAAGACTTCAGGGAAGTTTTAAATTTGAAGACTTTCATGAAGGCATCAACAAAATGCAAAACTTTATTAAGCTGTGAATGCTGAGCCGGGTCGGACTGGGGTGTGGAGGGCCCACCGGGGCCCGCACCCATAGCCTCCCCCCCGGAGGGCCCCCCTAACCCCCCTCGCAGGGCACCCCACCCGACGTCCTTCCCCGAGTGCGTAAATTTAACGCGTCGGGGCAGGAGCGGTCGGGCAGGGGGAGCGCCGCAAGGGTCGGATCTTGGCGGCGGCCCAGTGCGACCCTGATTCTGAGACCCTATCATAAATTGTACTCTGCTTATACCAAAGGTAAAAGGATGGCCCTATAATATCACCTACATTTGCAACAACGCCTTATGCATGATGTTGAACATCATAATAACAAATCAATAGATTGTATTACATTACAAATGACTGTTTAGCATTGTTAAAAATTTATTGCACTCTGGTTTTCTTCTTTGGGGGTTATTTATTAACATTTTGTATTTTAGTTTTCTGAGATTTTTTGCATTAATAATTATGATTTTGAATTATGGTTTGAAAAGCCTGAATTTCAACACAAATGCTACCACAACTATGCAGATGTGCATAATGCAACTGCATGACTAAAACTACAGCAGTGTTTTGTAAATGACCTCTTGCATCTTCATTTAAATTCATTTTGTGTGTATACTGTGTAGTTAGCATTCATTATTTTGACAGACAATGTAAATTCATTTATTATTAGCAATAAAATTTGTCTAGACTGAATACATTATATTTCATAAACTATTTCATTTTACAACTAATATTAGTTTGTTTATGCCATTAAGCCCCATAGTAAGAGGAGTTTAATTATATGAAGCTATTTTTACTTAGTTAAAAAAAAATATCTTCATAACCCCATGCAAAATGTTTCTGCATGTTTCAAATGACCCAAGGGACATTCATTGCTATTTATAATTCATTCTTGGAATCTTCATTTCCTAGAATATCACAGGAGATGAACTTTTACAGACATGAGTAAGAGAGCACAATTTGTAGCTAACACATTGCACATACATTAGTATTCTCAAGGACACATGCATCAAGTCAGCCCTTAATAAATTCCCAATTTACACCTACTTTAATACTAATTAGTACATGTATCACTACTTTGGAGTAACCTTTAATGCCCAGTTGTTATTTGTAACTATTCCACTGCATAGCAAACAAACATTAAACCCCTTACAGACTTGAATTGAAATATGCCGAAATTTCTCCAGTCGTCTAAAAAATTTAGGTGGTGACGTAGATAATGAGATGCAAAAGTGGTTGTTCTATCTTTTTAATAGCAGTTCGCCAGCTCTAACCTTGAGAAATTCCAGCAAAAATGTGCTGCTGAATATTATTCAGATAAAATTCACCTGGCAAACTGATGTTAATTTACGTCAATGTGAATAGAATTTTCACCAATTCAAAGTTTATTAGGCAAAGCTTGTCATACTCACCTGGCAGTGTCATTGGTGGCAAAAGAGGCAAATTAAAATATGTAGTGTGCAATGGCACCATTTTATTCCTGGGTCAAGACTTGGGGCACTTCAGGAAAAGCCACATTGTATTCCATTATAAATGGGGTGGATCCCTCTTGAAGATAGTTAAGCCAACTGATTTTTTCTCCAAGAACCATTTTAGGTACAAAATGGTAATAACTTCTTTATTTGCAGTCTTAATAAAAATTACTTTATCTTACCCTAGGTTCTTGCCTTATCCCCTTTTGTACCGTACTAGGACATCTGAGCTTCCTTTAATCTAATAAACAAGCTTTGGTGGCTCACTGTGCTTCCCAGGATATGAATAGACAAGAACAACAAGAAATCCTCTGCACTCACCCATTATCAGTATATTTAGGACATTAAGACATTCTCTGCATTAAGCTACCAATACCCTCCCCTTTAAGCAAAACAGGTATTGTTTGTCCATGTATTGCAATATACTGTACTTCAGCTCCCTGTTGTAGCTCCCACCCTTCCCAGCTACAGTCAGGTGATCCCAGTGGAGCCAATAAAAGGGCAATCATTTGGGGGTTTTAACCTTGAAAGCAAGTAAGTTGCAGGTAAAACTCAGTCCCTTTGTTAAATGTATATTGAAGCAGTAGAATTCTAAATGAATCTCATAAGTAAGTATAGGACTGGCCAGAAGGGATGACTTTGACGTAGTTGGCCAGCTTGAAGTATACTGCAATATATGGACTAACAATTCTTGTTGTCCATATATTGGACATATATTTCTTGGTAACTTAATGCACAGAATGTCTTAATGTCCTATATATATTGATAATGGGTGAGTGCAGAGGATTTCTTGATGTTGTCTAAATGTATTTTGTGGTCACAACCTCATTGCACCCCCGCCTAATGGTTTAAAATTTAGTGATTGAGCACAACTTTCTCTTTTTTTCCCAGGATATGAGCACCATAAAATGGGAAAGAAACATGACTACACTATTGTTTTTTTTAATAAGATCAATTATTCTTACTAATAAGTTTACTGTAGCAGAGAAAAATGCAGCCAAGACCAAATGCACAATGGATAACTCACCAGCAGCAATTGGTGAATTTTTTTTTGCCGGGTTTGTGAATATTTATAAAGGGCACACTTAACATCAATCAATACATTAGTTATCATAATTAATGTAATCATAAATCCATGTAAATCACTTACATAATAGCCAGTGTGAACAAAATTGTGGATTTACTTCCATTCCAACCTTCTGGGTGGACTCATCAGGGTCATTTACAATGCACCATGTCATACCATACTTTGCATACTGCATGATGCTCTAAGGCCCTAAGACTGGGAGAAAGACAGGGTGCAACTCCTCACACTGTGCTCTGCTTGTTTCCCATGCCAGATTTGCAATAAGGCATAAGGAACAAAGTCCATGTTACCCTGGGGTGGAAGTGTTTCTTAAGTAAGCACTATAATAGAGGATTTCACCAGCTTACTTGTCTGGCCCTCAGAGACAACATGGGCACCTAATGCAATAAAGCACCTTCTTGTTGTCACCCTTTTCCTGCTATGATACATCTAACTGGACATAAATGTTCTATTCGTAATTTTTAACTATCAAAGGATGATAAGTCCACACAGAAGTTTAGGATGTACAGTAAGTAAATAAAAATAAATAAAGAAAAGAAACTTCAGCCACAGTGTTTCTCAATTAAGGTGGTAGATATTGGGGAAAGTTGAAGTAAAGGCTGGACAGAACAAAAAGAAAGTTCTATTGCAAAGGGGCTGTTATTGGATTTCAGCTTTACTGACTTAGTTCCCACGGAGCTTGAACAAAGAGTTTAACCTTTCATGTTTTCTATAATACAGTTTTTAAAGAATTGTGGGTAGTAATTATATCCTCTTTTTTATTACAGCAATGTATTGTGAATCTCCAGTATACCAGGGACAGGTAATTGCAACTTTTCTCTTTGACAGGGTAAGTTAGTTTATCAATATGTTACAATGTTGTATTATTTGACTTTCTTTTTATTCCAGAGACAATTTATGATTTAACAACTAGGTTGCTTGGGACTTTGTTCTAATTATGAGATTGTATGAGGATTACACTACAAGAGAAAATGACCACTGGCTTTTGCAAACTAACTGGATTAGTAAAATAAAAAGAAGAGAAAAATAGCGAAGGGCAAGATAACACTATAAGTGAGTGCAAATGCATAGAGGGAAGCCATTTTTTTTAATCAGAAACACTCTTTCTTTCTGCAAACTAGAAAAATGGAAATTCCATCACAGTTTGCTCTTCTGCACCTGATTACAAAACAGTCACAACAAAGGGTGATTGAGGGGGTTGTATACTACTAATCTAATTCTTTTAATTGCAAGGATCATATATGGAGTAGCTTTGCCTTCCCTGGTTGCCCTGTCCAAAAAATATAGATGCTTCATTTAATATAGATGCCCAATTTACCCCATTTAAACATGTGTTCAAGGAATAGGGCTTGTGCCGAAGTCCTAAAGAAATAAGAAAAACCATAGATTTTTTTGTGATTAAAATAATAGGCACAGAGTATGTTCAGCACAAACCCTACTTATTGAACTCATATTAAACAAGGGTTATACTAGCCTTTTAAAGGACAAGGCAAAGCAAAATATAATTTTTTGCCTAATAAAAGAAACCAAAATTCTAAGCAGCTTTGCAATATATATTTATTACATGTTTGTAATGGTTTTTGAGTTATTTGTATTTATAATTGCTATTAGAAGCAGTGCTTGCCTGTCCTTTTCTATTCTCTGCCCTGGTGGCTCAGACTGTTGAAATAATGTAACACAAGGCAGCAGACTGACAGACCTGTATTGCTGGAGAAGCACGACCTTTGCAACATTGTTTAAAATGTAACAACCAGGAGTTCAGCAAATGCTGCTTTCAATAGCAATTACATTTACAAATAACGTTTAAAGCGCTACAAATTTTTAATTATATCATATTGGAAAGTTGCTTAGAATTATGTTTTCTTTCATTATGCAAAACATTATTTTTGGGGTTGACATGCCCTTTATACATGATATAATTTTAATAATTGTATTAACTTTCTGATAATTATATATTGGGTACCTGTTATTGCTACCAGTTCTTTTTACGGTGGATAAAATGAGAGGAACATATTCCTGTTATGATTCCCTTGTTTTGAACCTTTTTTTTGCCTTTTATTCATCTATTGCCAATGAACGCTTGCAACCCAGACAAACCTTGCTGTCATAGTGAGTAATTAAATAGCATAGATGGGAAGAAGTGTGGAAATCCAGGACCATATGAGCAGTCCCAAAATTCTCACCAACTTCTGGCCTTTTTCATAGCATTTCTTGATACATTTTGAAACACCCATGTCTGAGAATTATCTAGCAAGTGTTACAACACAAGGCTCTGAAAACCTATCATATCATGTTCTGCTTTAAAGACAGTTATATGAGTCATTTTAATCTAGAGGTTAAAGCAAACTGTTTTTACAACTCTAGTTATAATTCTGTAAAAAAAAGGATATTATTAGATAAAAGCCTTTATGAATGATTGAGTTGATGTCCTGTAGTCCTGAATTTACAGCATTTCCAAATAAGTCAACTAAATATGGAATGTATATAAAACATGGCAATTAAAGTCAACCCAAAATATTATTTTTTGCCTAATAAAAGAAAACATAATTCTAAACAACTTTGCAATATACATTCATTACACATTTGCAATGGTTTTTGACTTGTATGTTTATATAACTACTGTTAGAAGTAGTGTTTTCCAGTCCTTTTCTATTCTCTATCCTGGTGGCGCTGGCATTTGAAAGAATGTAACACAAGGCAGCAGCCTGACATACCTGTCTTGCAGGAGGAGACTGACCTTTGCAACATTGTTTAAAAAGTAACAACCAGGAGTTCAGCAAATGCTGCTTTCAATAGCACTTACATTTACAAATAACTTGTAAAGCACTAAAAATTTTCCATACGTTCACATTGGGAAGTTGCTTGAATTATTTTTTCTTTTATTAGGCAAGAAATCATTTTTGGGGTTGACATGTTCTTTAATGCAGGTAGACATGATGCTGTGACCTATTCCAAAAACCTGAAGATACTGAACCAATCACTGAATAATGTGTCCAGTCCCAGTTTTTATCCCCATTTTCTGGTTCTCTTTAAGGGTTTTATCTGCACCTTCCTAGGGATTACTGTCCCTAGTGCTACTGTTTCCCTTGAGATGCTAATATGATGTGCACACAGCAATCCCTCAGATATTTTTGAGCTATGTGTATTTATGGGTAACAGAATACTATACAAAGAACCTGAACTCTACTATTGCACTCAGGCACTTTCAGGCTCAGGCTCAGAAATATCACCACCATGAACACAAGTGTATAGTAACAACATTTGTAGCCACAAGTACTGTATGTGATACACAAAAGATCACATAGATGTTAAGTTTTGGTAAGGACAAAAGATTGAAATCTAATGTAACTTATGTAAAAATTCTGTAACTTAGTACAAACTTAGTAAAAATGCTTTGAACTTATAAAGAGACTTATGAAGAGATGAATAGACATAAGCCATTCCTAGAAACATATAAAACCTCCCTAGAAACTTACTTAACTTACATCAAGCAATCATAATGCAGAGCAGCAGGGATAGGTAGGTGTGTAGAGTTTAAACTCCAGTGACCACCAATTAGAGTTAAAAACCTTCAGGTGAATTCCTCTGACCCCCCCCCCCCATATACTGACTGACTTACTAGCACAGTAATTAACGGAACTAATTATATGGATCACTATTTGTAGAAAACAGTTACTTATTGTAGAAAAACATAAGCTGTTTATATTGTGATCTAATTACATAGCTATATGAGCTATCACCTGAACTTTTAGCAGTGCAATTATTAGTTAGCACCAGACCCCATATAGTTCCTAGCACCCCCAGCAGTCTGTTTTCTAACCTACGTAACTAATTCTTGTTCTTTTGTGTAGTGTAAACAAGGAGAAAGTCCCAAAATTATGGTACTACGCACTTGTGTTCATGGTGAGGGGGCAGGCGAATAACTTAATTCCTAGCAAACACAGAGTACCTTCTCATCACCCCAAATATGTCACAATTTAGGGGTGCTGGGAGTGGCCTACTAATGAATAAATATCTTAAAGCAATGTGAGAAACCCAAGAATATTGCATATGAACATTCCAAAGAGTGTTGCTGTGGCTCATGGTTTGACAGCAACTGCAGCAGGGTTACAAATTGGAGAGCATAGATAAGTTTGATTTGAAAGTTGCAGATAACCAATAGTCATAATGTCTAAGCATCTCACCCACTCGTGGACCATTCAGGTGCCTCCTTGCTGTTGGAGTGCATGTCTCGTCAGATTGCAGTTAGCATCCATATCATATTTGTGTTCAATTCATTTATAGCAGTTAATGTACCCAGATCGCCATGCATGGATTTACTATACTATACTGCACCTATTAACAATGCATTTATTAAGTACATTTAAAGCTCACACAGTGATGGTGATGTACCAAATACAACCAAATATTTGGTTTTCTTAACCAGTGACTAGTTACAGGAGGAGAAAAAAAAATATTTTATCAAGTTGCAAAATGAAAAAAAAAATGCACAGAAAGGTTCAAACTTACTATTTCCAAATGTCGGAATCCATAGATACATTGTTTAAAGGGTCAGTGAAAACATATTTTGTTTCACAAATAAAAGAAAATACGTAGGTTGGGAAAATCCTGAAGTTAATTTCCAAACTGTATTAACTTAATTACAAAATTGCATTGGCCTTGGTACATTTTTACTATGTCATGCAAGATAACTGGCTACTCTCTTCTTCCAACACATTCGCTTTTGGTTTAAGAAAAATATATGAAATCCAAACAGTGTCAGATTTGTCTGTAACAATTTAATTTTATACATTTAGCAGGATTTATTTTTGCCTACAGTGTCATGCCTTTAAAGAAAGATAACAAGGATGTGTTATCAATTTAGCAAAAGCTGTTTCACATTTTTTAAGAAATAAACTTGCTCAGGGGATGTTAGAGAAAGTATGGCATAGCATAAAACATCAGGCTTTTACTGGCATTTTTCCAGCCTAAAGTCTGAATATGCTTTAGAATCCAATCAAGTTCAGTAAATGTTTTAATGATAGAGAAGGTGAAGCAGAACAAGGCAGGCGAGAGGTTAATAAATACTGTAATTAATTTATATGGCTCATTTACTAACATACGTGGTAAATTGCACAAGTTTAGTTTCCTATAGCTAGCAATCCGCAATTAGATTTTAACAGTCTGGTACAAAATGAAAATAAAAAGCAAACATCTGATTGGTTGGTATAGGATCTGTTAACCCAGAAGCCAGAAAGCTACAAATTACAGGCCATCTCCCATAGACTCCATGTTAATCAAATAATTCAGTTTTTTTTTATGCTGATCCAAAAAAACAAATTCATTGGGGGGGGGGGGGGGGTGATTTGGCAATATTGTTGCTACATAATGACCTGATAAATAAAAATGTCTTTTTAACTATAGTACCTTCCTGAAATATATATATTTTTTTCTGGTGTGCAGGGTTTATTTGAGGGTTTTGTTGGTGTATATAATCCTTTTATGGGGGGATTTTTGAAACCCTAGCACCTGGATTTTTGTATATACATATATATTTTGGATTAAAGGGCAAGTGTACCTTAGCCAGGCGTGCCCTCAACTATTCTAAATTTTGTACCTTCTCTTTTCCTTTAACACGTCTGCCCAAAAGATACATGGTCTAGCAATCTTTCTCACAAACCTAGATGGAAAGGTTCTAATTAATACTGATAGCTTGAAGTGCCGTATTTGGTACACGTGCTTGCAGGGGATCCCCATGGAAATGAAAGGAAGTTCTGTCCACTTGGTGCAAAATGCACATCTTAACTTGCCAGAATTGTCCAGTGTTTAGCGTTGAAACTTATGATTTTCCAGTTGGTATTTCTTTCCGAATGTTAATGTTATGTTGTATAATTTCAGGAATATATATATATTACTAGAAGATAGAGGAGATAAACGTCTGCAAAAAGCATGCAAGTCCTTGGTCAGCAGATGTCAATTGTTTCTAAAGGATCTAGTTGCATTTAAATTGTTTTTGGAAGGTCTCTTCAATAATGTCTCTCCAATAATGTCTCCCCTTTCCAAGCCCCTGGAGAGTCTGTCTACATTACCAGTCATTAAATGCTGTAATACTGAGGTTCCCAAACTGGGAGGCTGGGGTCAGGATCAGCTTAAAAGCCTTTTAGAATGAGAGTTGGACTAATGTTCACTTCATGTCTTGCGTACTCCAGGAACAATAGCAGTAGGGGGGTCCTGATCAAATGTTTGACTATAAATCTCTTTTAGAGAGCTCATTTATGAACACAGGTACCATGTGCAAATGTGCAATTTTTAAACATCATTTTAACCAAAAAGCAGCATTTTTCTCCACAATTTTAGCTTAATTGAGGCCACAAAGGGGAATGATATCTGACACAATTGCACAGAAAATGTTCAGAGCTGGTATTGCATTATTTCCAGCTCTCTGCATCATAATGATATCTGTACAAAAGTCTGCTGCGACTATTGATGTAGCCTGTAGTGGATCCCTGGATTTAGCACCACCATCAGGGTTCTTCTGCATCACAGGTCTACTTGAGCAAAATTTATTGAGATTACTAATTTAATGAATGGCATCAGGATACAAGTACTTCCATTTTTCCACAGTCATTAATGAGCCCTTATATCCTTTGGGATCAAATCACTGAAATATTTCTTAAGCCTGATTTATAGATGCTTTCATTCATGGGCACTACTGTCATGAGGTAAGCTTAGAATCTTGCCTCATATGCCGGCAGATTACCAGGGGCAGCAAAAACCAAGGGCAAAAATTTTGGCTTTAAAATTCAGAATTTCTAGTGTAGAGAGCATCATTGTGTAGTCTGCACTGGCAATGCAGCCCCAATATTTTGAAGGCCACCTCAGAATGGCACGGGGTCAAAGTCAATATTCTTTTATGTCTACTGAACTTAAGATTCATTGGTGGCAATCTATATGTCCATAGAAATCTGTAGGCAGCACATTGATACATATTTTAGTATACCGTAAACCCTTAACTTTATAGTCACCCTTTTTAAAAAATGTTCTGCCTTTATTAAGCACATTGCACAAAAAATTCGATGTTTGGTCTTTATTAGGATCTTTCTTAAGGCATCTTAATGCACCTCACTAAGTGAATTAGTGCATTTGAGTGCAGATAGTAAAAGCACTTTTATATATATATATATATACTGTATATAAAATATTGTCTCCTCACAAGCTCCTTTTCTCCAGATCAAACAATCCCAACCTGTACAGTCTTTTTTCATATTTTAATTGTTCCATTCCTTTTACTATACAATATGAGATTTGTAATCCATGTACAGATTTTTCTTCTGGTGTTGAAATCTAATTTTCCTCTTCCGAGACTGGAAGCCAGAAATTGTGCAGTAAAAGAAAGGTTGCTGCTAAAAAGCTTTCAACCTGCATAAGCAGGAATTAAATACATGTGTGGTAGGTGGCGTAGGATGAATCCATTTTCTGTGGGTAATTATTATGATAAATAGCCTCAGTTTATTCAGAAATTCTTTCTTTTTCAGTTACAAAAATGTTCAACATTGTGATACATGTATACATATGTATACATTTACATATATGTGTGGTGGGAAGCTTCTCATCAATGTGAAGACAGAGTGACCTGTTTTAGAGACTGGTGTGGAAATCAGTAGTTGGGCAGTTAATTGTGTGTCTTAAGGAAGATTTGTAAAGTGCAGGTGTCAGGCATTCAAAATTGATGCAGATGAGAGGGGGCATGTGTCGGCAGTACTTAAGTGAGAGGCAAGGAGGGTTGTCCCCAGGAAAGGGAGGTTCCTTCCTTCCTTTTAGAGCAGCCATTTTAACCTGACATGAAGAGGATGGCAGTCTTCATATGCAGCATGCAGACAACTATTAATAATTTACTTTTTTTATTACATTAATGTATGTTTGCATTAACTGTCATATTCTTCTTATAGAAGACTGACTAGATATTCACTCATGTGAGAAATGGGCTCACAAACTCCAAGGTGAGAAGATGATGTATACTCAAAACAGAAGTGTGCATGGACATAAGGTATATCTTGAAGACACAAAATTCTGATTCTTTTTTTCTGATTATGTGTTGCTCCTATATAACTTTAAGGAAAACTATACTTTTGGACATTGCTGAACTCTATAAAAATATGTCCCATAAAACAGTCCATATGTAAGACACTGCTTCATCTAAATAAACCATGCTTTGTTAATCCTTAATGGATAAACTGCCATTTAAGGTATTAAATGCCACCCCCTGGCTCATACAGTTCAGTGAACTCACACGCTCAAACCAAATTAACATACACTTACATTTGCAGCTGAAAAACATATCTTACACAGTCATACTTTAGATTCAGATGATGTATGGAAACAAATTTGTTTACCCTAGTTTAAGCAGATAAATCTTGTTATATCAGAGATAGATTAGAATATATGTAGGCATAATGCCTAGTTAATATATCCCTGCTTTGGGACTTAACAACTTCAGTTTTTAGGTTAAGTGATTTTATGTATGACAAAAAATAGCATGTATGTAGTATAAATACTTTCATGCCATAACAGATCTTATTCTGCCTGTATTGCCTCTTGTAGGAAGTCACCATCTATGCAATGTAAAACAGATTTAAATGGAGTAATTCTGGAGCAGCACACTGCTAATTTAATGTTTACCAACTTTCTTTTATTTTATTCTGCTACAGATGAAACAGAGTTGTCTATGTTTGTTTGATGCTGTTCTTTTTCCTACCTGTATTTCGGTGTATGGCTAATATGATTATAGCCTGCTGGTAAAAAGGAAAAATTAAGATTTAATTAAATGGAAAACTGTAAAACATAGAAATAAATATGGCCTACATGTATAATATTGTGACTGTGTCATCAAGGATCTGTCATTTGTAGCTGAACAACAGAGGTGTGAAAGCGATCCAGTCCCAATGGTACCATGAAACATTTAATTTTTGCTATTGTTTACAGATGGTTCTTTTAAAAGTTGAATGCAAAATGCTGTGTTGGTCCTAGTTCTGGCGTATTGATTACAAAGGCTGTTCTCATAAAAGTGAAACACAATTTATGAGCATGACGCTGAAGTGGTTATCATTTTAGTCTTGCAGCTTTCTTGACGTTCTAGGGGCCTAGATTAAGTTTCAGCCAGTTTGTCTGCACTGGTTTCTTCTGGGTACTCTGGTTTCAAACCACATTTCAAAAACATATGGGAAAGTTAATGGCTCCTTGAAAAAATCACCATAAGGTGTAAATACAATATAATATAGGCTCTACTGATGAATAATACAGTTTAATATAAAACTATGTGAAGCACTGAGATATATGTTGGAGAAAAATAAAGTACGAAAATAATTAGATTGTATGACATTTACTTCCTTTAGCACCACATTACTTCCCCAGCTCCTGCTGCTGAACATTATAATTTTGTCTCAATACCCAGACAAGAGATTTCACTTACATTATGCCTCTAAAATGCAATGCACATCAATGCAGCATCTGTCAGTAGAGTGGTTCTGTGGGTTCAGTTGGGCCTACTTATTTGCCCTGTCCTAGGTCTGATACCCTAGCCTAGGGCTAAGTGCCAGACAGGCTCATAGAAAAGTACCCCTATTTGATGAATGGGCCCCTACGTGATAGTAAATGTGTTAGTAAATATCCTTTGTCATGTACCTACTGGTAGATAAATCAGTTAATTTGAGATAAGACAGTTTTGATTTGTATCAATGGAACATAAAGCTGGGCAATAAAACAATTACATTTTGCACAATAAGTGGACCTAATAAGTGACCTATTAAATAATCTTACCAAATTGGCATATACATGTCTTTAAATATTGCCCTTTTACAACTCTTACTTTGAGCCACCAAAACTGGAGGTGGAGACAGAGAAAGCTTGTGTATGTTTATCAGGATATTATTCATATATGACAAAGTAAAAGACCCCCGAGTGTATCAACAAAGAAATGCACACCAGGGATTGAATTGCAAGAGGCCCGATATTGGGTTAAAGGAAAACTATACCCTTGAACAATGTAGGTCTTAATAAAAATATATTGCATAAACATCCTATATGTAAAGCCCTGCTTTATCTTAATAAACCATTTTCATAAAAATATACTTTTTTAGTAGTAAGTGCTATTGGGTACTCCTAAATAGTTTAATGGGTGGTGTATACAAACTATTTACTTTTTACATTTTTTTTAATTATCAAATTTGCAAAAAGGAATGGAATTTTTATTTTCCCACAACTTAACTTGATGTATTCTGATTTAAGCATTTTCATAGTTATACTAGGGATGCAAATTGCAATTTAGTTTAATCATAATCATGTTTCAAAAAGCTCAAATTATAAAAATGAATGAATCTGCCTCCCTGTCCTAAATGAAAACTATACCCCCAAACAAACAATAGGTCTCTATAAAAATATATTGCATAAACCACCTCTTATGTTAGACCCTGCTTCATCTAAATAAACCATTTTCATAAAAATATACTTTTTTAGTAGTATTGTATGTGCTATTGGGTACTCCTAAATTCCTAAATATAAAATTAGCATTGTAAGAATTAGGGGCTGTCTCCTGGGATCATAGGATTCACAGTGCACACAAACAAGTAAAGGCACACATACATGCTAGGCCACATCAACCAATTAATGGACAGAGTTCTGACTTTTGCTTCCACACTTCTTCCTGTTACAGTTAGAGCTGCATGGCAAGGGGACTCCTTAATTGACCCTTCGCTTTTCTAGCCATCCCTCTGAACCCCATAGTTATATACCTAAATGAAACACCAGAAGCCAAAAATGGGTAAAATGGCTTCAGCATTTATTCACATTTTATCAAATAAATAGGACATTGCCAGCCTCACCCCAAGGCAATATTCAAAGCCAGAATTCCATAAGAGATTGCTACTATGCTCTACCATTCCTCGCTGAAGACTAGGGGCCAGATTAACTAATACACAAACGCTCGATGCGTATTTTTGGCAAATTTTTCATACCTTGCGCAACTTTTTCGTACTTTGCGACAAAATTTGTGCGACAAAACTGTATTGTCGCGGCGAGTACGAAAGTTTCGGATTCATTCAAGCTTTGTTATCGTGACTTTCCTTGGGCCAGGTTGAAGCTGCAGAGTGCCATTGATTCCTATGGGAGGCTTCCAAAATCATGCACAGAAGGATCAAAGTCGGAAAGGTTTGCCCGCTGTTTACAGTTGTTTGGTACAAAAATGTCTGATCACCAATACGATATTATCGTGACTAATTTGATTTTTTCATAAGCATTTTCGTGATATTGTATCCAATCCAAATTTATCCCATTTGGGGTTCGAGCTGCATCTCCCACCATGAGAGAAGTTTAGCAGCCCTGCTGCTGGTCCTGAATCTGCAGTACCTGAATCTGCAGATGATAGGAAATCCAAGCAGGCTGTCATCTAGCACAAGTAGTAGTAGTGTCTGTATCAATCAACCCACTGTGCAGTCAAGAAGAAAACCTCCCTCTTCTAAAATTTAATGTGCAGTACTACGGCAAGGTCCTACCACTGCTGTGACAAATAAAACTTAAAATACATTATCACATATCCATAGAGGAAGGCAAAAAAAAAACTGAAGTCTGAAGCCTGTGCCAATTATGCCTCAAGAGGGAAAAAATTCCATTCCCGGCAGCCAATGGGAAACATTCCCTGGATCAAGGATTTGACATTCATTTAACATGAATGATACCATGCAGACTTTCACATTTATACTGTATAATGTTACAAAACCACAATATAACAGTGAAAACAGGAAAACATTTGGTTATTAAAAGATAATATGAGATATTTCTACCTGCTCAGAAGATAGGAAGTGAATTGCTTCTTATGTGACATCACATCCCTATCCTTCTCCACCCCCAGCCCAGCTTTCCCCCCTCCTTGACTCATTGTTTCTCACCCAATCACAGCTGCTTCTGATTCTGCCAACCTTTAAACTTAAACCAGTGTAATCTGGCAGATGATCATTCGGAATCCTTGTTATGCAGTTTATTCCTTTATTTCTGGTCATGTGATCTCTGAGGGAGCACAGAGCTCTTCACTAAATGGTGAATCAAGGGAAAGGATGTAAAGGGGCAATATTTACTGATTTATATATATAAAGATTTTTTAATAGGTCACTTAACATAATATAAACTTTCTGCAGGGTCGAGAAATGGGTAAGAAAAAGGATCTGGATGCAGCACAGAATTTATTTGATTGTGTGTGAAAGTGTGGGGAAGAGTTCAGTCAATATTTAATGATTCCACTATAATGTAGTAAGTAGATAGGCAATAATTGTTTATATGCAGTCAAAACATGCAATTAACTTGTAGGTAAGGTCTTTGGAGATAAAGTAAAAATTAGGGAGGATATAGGACTGAAAAAGGAAAATGCAGAGAGGAGATAAAAACAGGGACTGGAGAGGAAAAAGAGGATGGAGGTGAAGTTAAAGTAGTTTGAAGATATGTGTGGAAATATAGAATCTACTAGCACAGAGATTCAACAGCTCAATAACTGTAATAATCTACTGTCAAAGCTGTCCACAGGAGCTCGCCATCCTACTAGGCACATGCTCAGGGTGCTCTGGGCAGCTGCTGAGAAGCTAAGCTTAGGGGGTTGTCAGAAATGTTTAAGAAAAATTAGGTTCATCTGTCATAGAAGCTTATGCTACAGGTCTGATTACGTTTTAATCAAATGTATTACATTCCGTGCAAAATGCTCTGATTTCTCAGCTGCCATGTAATTTGAATTAATTACTAATGTCTTATATTGTGATGTCTATAGTAAATATACTGTACACTGTGAGTTTCTCCCTAAGCTCTGGCAACTATATTCTATGATTCAACAGAAGAGAAGATCTGCTGCTGCTACTGCTGGCATCTTCTAGATATTCACATATCTTCACTGCTTAAGGGCATTGGGAAAGACACCCAAATCATAATGTGTATCATTTTACCCTACTTTTTTGTTATGTTTTAGTTCTCCTTTAAATAGAGACAGGAGGACTTGGAGAGGTAAGTAGTGGTAGAAAAAAAATAATACATAAATTAGTAAGTAAGTAAATTACTGACATGAAAACATTTGTAAAAAATAAAGGACAACACTGAAAATATATTTATATATAATAAAAAAGAACAATACAGAAAGGCACTGTATAAGTGTCAGTTTGTATTAATCTGAAAATATTTATTTGCAAGGCTACAGCCAGAGGAGTTTCTGTTTTACATTCTTGTGTCACTTAGGGAATTCTGAAAGGTCCATTACTGATCCATAGTCAGCCCTAGATGCGGCACTCCTGCATAGGCAGCAAATAGGCACCTACATGTAACCTACAGGTTATATGAAGGCAAAAAGCAAAGATAGATGGGGGGGGGGCAGAAACCAGGCATTGGGAAGAATGGGGCAGCTGGGAACTGCTACCTTAGGCTAATGCCACACGTGGCGTAGGGCTGAAATTTCCGAAAATTCAGCCCTACGCCTCCTACTTGTGCCTGCACCCGAATGAATGGGATACGCTCGGGTGCAGGCACATGTAGCCGATATACGCATGAAAACGCGAGACTTTGCATTCACTCGCGTTTTCATGCGTATATCGGCTACATGTGCCTGCACCCGAGCGTATCCCATTCATTCGGGTGCAGGCACAAGTAGCAGGCGTAGGGCTGATTTTTCGGCAATCGTTTTTCCGCTTGCAGAAAAAATCAGCCCTACGCCGCGTGTGGCATCAGCCTTAGGCTGATGCCACACGTGGCGTTTTTACGCTGCGTTTTTTCTAATTCTCTCAGCGGCTGAAAAACGCCCGATATCATCATCCATAGAAATAACTTGAAAAGACTCGAGGCAAACCACACAAAGCGTAAATACGCTAGAAAACGCCTTAGCACGGATTTTTCAAGCGTTGGCTGAAATACGCCAGTATTTGCAAAGCAAGCTATTCCTATGTATACACAAAGGTAGCTGCCAGACCTAGCTGAAATACGCGGCGTTTTTTACTATTTTGCACTATTAGCACCATGGAAATGGGATTTGCTACGTCACCAGTTCTAGGCTGAAAAACGCCATAGTCAGGGGCTGTGTGGCTTGTGCGGCGTTTTTAGGCTGAGAAAAAACGCAGCGTAAAAACGCCACGTGTGACATCAGCCTTAGCTGACAGAATGCCCTGGATTTCCTCTCTCTAACCCCTACATTAAATATTTTAACGGGGATGCATTTACTATCCTATTTTTTGCCTATGACTTCTACTTTGCTTAATAGTTTTAAGCTCCCTATAAAAGCTTAATATTGTAGATTAAAAAAAGAATGCAAAAATCAGTGATTACAATTTAAAAGCCATCCTTGAAACATTTAGGAAAAATAAAGCATTCTGCTTCTAAATGATCCCAGAAAAATCACAGGGCGTAGACATCTATTTCTGTTTTCGTGCGCTTATATTAGTATTTGCGTGGTAGCAGAGGAATGTGTCACAGTAATGCAGAGAGCTGTAATGATGTCAACTTGTTATTTACTTTCCAAATCTGAATGACTGAGCAAGGCGAAAGGAGAATCAATCAACCACAATGTGACCCTACAGGCGGAAAAAACAGCACTCCCACCAGCAAGCCATGGGGGAAGGGAAGCACATGTAACCAAGGCAATCTTGCATCATGTACTTATGCTGGGTTTTTAAGGCACTGTTCTCATTTTCATTTGTTTTCTCTGTTCACGGTAATATGTAAGGATCTAAGAAAAACGTGCAAAGTCGTTAAGAATCAGAAAAGGGTCGTATACTATATGGGCTGTAAAATAAGACTTTTATCGGCTTTTCAGCAGCAATTTTTTGCTGCTGATTCAGAATTATGGAGCTCCTGTAAGTCCAACATTTTCCTATTTCTGTCTCTGAAACACAGTGTAAAACTTTTGTGGCACATGGTCGTGATATACCATTGCAATGATTGTGAACGCTATTGTGCTGTCTAATTTTTAATATAGTGTATATAGTGTGATATATAGTGTATTCCAGTACAGTATTTCAAGTGTTCTGTTATACATAAACATATATATAGCAAAGTAATATAGTTCATGTGAAAATGTGTTTTAACTGTTGTGATTTAACTGTTGTTAACATGTTAATATTCATACGACTGAATAGAAATGCAGGCAAAATAATCAAATATTGCAGAAGCAGAATGTTTCCTATCATGTGGCCTTCTAAATTAACATTGGTAATATTGTATTTCTTTTCATATCCAGATGAGTAAATAATATAAAATCAGACACATTTGCAGTTATGTACATGCATTTCTATTTGTGATTTTAAAAAGTATATAAGAATTCTCCAGGCACAGCATCTCCCTTCCCCCACTCAAACATATTAAATGCCGAATGTGCAGTGTCACCCAGCACCATTTTCTATAATACAACTCTGTAATCAGCTTCATTGTCATTGATGCTAAATATTGCCTGCAGGAGATATGATCCTACTGTCATTAGACCATATTTTAAAGGTGGAAGCACCAAAAAAAATGTAAATGTTGATTTTGAGTTTTAAAAGGAAAAGGAAACAACAGGAAATGATTAGTCTTAGAAGGAAGGAAAATTAAATATGTTATTGTTTTCCACTAGTTCAGGTCAATTGATCTGTCTGTGCGGATTTTCTAGTTTTTTTTTTCTCTAGGAGGTCACTGGCTCAGTGTCTCAGTTTCTGTATGTGTCTGTGTGTGTATGTGTGTGTGTATGTGTGTGTGGATCTTTTTTTTTTTTTCCTGCCAGTCTCTCTCTTTCCCCCCTCTCTGAGCTCCTGCTTCTGTCTTTGGAGCTTCACTCACACACAAACACAGGCTAACTAACTCTGCTAATGAACTACTTAGGCGTACCTTTTTAAATGCTACAACAAATGTAAAAGAAAAATATTTTTTAAATATTAAAGTCCTAATAAAGTCAGATTTGGCACTTTTATGGGATCTTTATTTTTTTTTTAAGTCAGTTGGGTTTTTTTAAATATATTTTTATTTATTTTATTTTATTTTTTTTTTTAACTCTGGAGGATTTACAGTTAAAGATCATCTATGGTTGTTTGCAAATCCAGGAACTGCGAAGGAAGAGTTAATTGGTTCTGCAAGTGAAGAAAAGTCCCTGTGTGTGTTTGCTTCCTATAAGAAGTTAAGGCTTTAACCAACTGCTACTTGAACTGCAAACAGTGTCTTGTATTCCACGTTGTGTGAGGTGAGTCTGAATTTTAATTGCATGGAGCTGACTTTAAATCCATTGATTGGGAATCAGCTGAGAGCTCTCTGGAATTGTTATTGGTATATGTCAGTGCTGGCAAAACTTACCTGCACATTCACTGCCTGGTTTGCCATGTACGGTGTTTCTTCTGTTTTCTCACTGTTATATCTTATTAAAATCCTTTGAGGTTATGGGAATTGCAAACTTTAAGATACATTATGATTTTGTGTTTGCTTGGAAGAGTTAATGTTACTGATCTCCTTCCTGTGATTATGCTATGTTCATTTTCATGGATATTTACCCAAGCATTGGGGGATGGGGATTTGAAAGAGTGCCCTTACTGCATTAGAGAGTTATTTTCAATAAGAAGGAAGAGACAGGGGAAAAAAAACTGTAAAAATGCCAGGTATTCACATTGCAGATGGTGTGGAGTTTCCTTAAGCCCTGGAGTTGGGGGAGGGGAGTCCCATTCATTGGCTTTATGTTAGACAGCGTTTGATGCCTTACGTCAAATGTCAAAATCTTCTACAGACAGAACTTTCATTATTGAGCGTATGGGGTTTTTATATGCCAGAGGCAAAAACACACCCCCCCTCAAACTAAGGAAGAAATATATAAAAGCAAGTTAGTAAATCATAGTCCAGCTCATCATACTTTACATTTTGTTTAAGAGGTAGACTTGTTGCATGTTTTGCTGTCCTAGTTTTCTCATATTGTGTTTTTGTCTTGGGAATTTTATTTTTTAAAATTTTTAAGGTGTTAGCTTAGATGCTGTAGAGGCTTTTAGCAAGAACAGGGGTCATCTACCAAGCACAGAGTGTAGGGCCCTCTATATCCTCTGTATTTGTCAATATTTGTATATAATTTCTTCAATTAATACATCAATCTATTTTACTGTTATATTTGTGCTTTATAAAAACACGCAGCACGTTAACACTATTTATTCAAAGCACCCAAGAACCCGTATGACAAAAATAATATTCCAAGTATACATTTCAGTATTTTGGATTTGCTAAGTGATCTTATATCATATTATAATACAGAAAAGGCAACAGTCAAAAATTAAAAAAACTGCTCTTTTAAGTAAGATAGTATTAAAGAAAAGAATAGTTAAAACTGCTCTTTTAAACAAGATTCTGTTTATTCTGATGTATTTCAGAGCTTTCCTGAGAATGGTATTCAATTTGATAAGTACCCACCCAGCAGGGTTTGTATTGGTCAGGATATGCTGAACACAGAATAGAGTTTCTAAACAGAAAAAGTCAAAACAGATGAGAAAGGAATCACACAAATTGTGACACAGGAAAAAACCCTTAAAATGACTTGTTCTCCCTCCCCACCCATCTGTTTACAACATTTCAAGCCTCATTTAGGAAATGCAGGATGAAGTAAATGGGGGCAAACTGCCATGTATTTTGTACATGTGTACCCTGCACTCTGCAGAATATAGGTTTTTCTTGAGCCTCAAAAACCTGTGTCTGCCCTATGAATTCAGTGCTACCTGTGTTTGACAGCACTGTATTCACAAGGGATTTTTCATCCAGCATAAGGTGCAGAGTGCAGCAAGACCCCAGGTGCAAGTACTTCTTGAATAAGCACTAATGAGTGCAGTTTACACTATGGCCGAAAAATGCTTGCAGAGAATACGCACCATACAGTATGCTTGAAACTCCCCTTACCTGTGCCTGCACCCAAATGAATCGAATATGCTCGGGTGCAGGCACATGTAGCCAATATCCGCCTAAAGACTTGCATTTTCTTGCATTTTATGTGGATATCGGCTACATGCGCCTGCACCCGAGTGTATTCAATTCATTCAGGTGCAGGTAGGGGGAGTTTTAAGCGTATGGAGCAAATTTTCGGCAAGCATGTTAGGCTTGCTGAAAATATGAGTCATACGATTCATGTGGCATTAGCCCTACTTCTCTGGAATAAATGTTGAAATACAATCAGGGAACTTCATTATCAGTAGCCATCATTGCTCTTGTAAGAACTGATCAGTGCGGAATAACATTTCTAATAATCAAATATAAAGTTCTGGTCACTGATAATTCTTCTTCTACTTTTAATTTAGGGGCAAATTTATTAGTAGTTGAGTTTCCTTCTAAGTCTCATCTTTCACATTTTTTTTATTTATTATATTTTCTTCTGCCATTAATTCCAAGCAAAACCATTCAAAACCTATTCATTATGGGTTTGAAATGAAATATTTTTATCATTCTATGTACTTAGCAATTCTCAAGATGTCTGGAGAAGGGTTAGGTTGTCTTACCATGATAGCCCAGGTAAGAAAATTAACACATTGGCAAAAAAATGTTGAGGTGATGTGAGTAAAATGGGCTTTTGGTGTGCATTGTCTGGTGCAACTGTGTCATGATATGCTAGGTGGATGTTGCTGCTGTTATGAAATTCTGGGGCAGCTGAGGCCAAGCTGTCTGGAGTAACAGCCACGTAATGGAATTCTGTGGCCACCATGTCATAAAATGCTGTAGGCACTGGGTCATAGTAATATCCTATGCAGGGGGATTCCAGAGGATAGTGGTAGTCATTGAGCAATTTAATGCTTGGGTAGGTAACTGTGGCCTTTATTTTTTGTAAGTCGCTGTATGATTTTACATTACAGAATGGATAAGGCATATATAATATTTTGTCTAGAGCAGGGGTGACCAAAACGTTGATCGCGGTCCACCAGTCGATCCCCCATGTATTTATGGTGGACCGCGTCGAAGCCGGGAAATGTGGAAGTGTGGCGGTTCCGCACGTTTATTGTGTATGCGTACGTACGCTGCATCGCATACGTACGCGAGGAGGAGTCAAAAGTCGATCGTGGGGGGAAAAAGTCGGGGCACCCCTGGTCTGGAGAGTCATGCATGTATTCAAAAGTGAGAGTGCTTTGTGCTGGAATAGGAAAGCTGCTCATTAGTGAGCATACCAGTAGTCCACCTTGTTGCAGTAGCTGGTCTGAGAGATTGAATTCTACAGAGGACTATGATAAATAATTGATTTTAATTGTAATAAAGTACATACTTAATTTCCTAGCTAGACAATCTGAATGAAATCAGTTTGTTCAAAATTGTTAAACAAACAAAAGGAATTCTGGGATTGAATTCCAAAAAGCTCCAAGAAAATGCCATTTACATGGATTTATCCTACAGGCTAAAGCTCACCCACTGGGTTTTTAAAGCAGAAGCCAGAATAATAGCTGATCAGATTCCCAACTACAAACCAGTTTCACCTTTCTTGGGGCTCATCAGTGAAGTGCAGGATTTTGTGATCAGCTTAGGCAGAGCCAAGAGTGTGGATTCACAAACAAATCATTAGGGTTGAGGAGACTCATACAGATACATATAAACAAAAGGAATGAATCTGATCAGCTATTATCCTGGCTTCTGCTTTAAAAACCCAGTGGGTGAGCTTTAGCCTATAGGACAAACCCATGAAAAAGTATTTCTTTTGTTTATTTGTGTCTGTATGACACAACCCTAATGATTTGTTTTTGAATTCAAAATTGTTGAAATCCATTATTTGCAATAGTCATTATGTACTGGTCTAAATGTGCTCCTAAGATTTTCTTTTTATAAGGCAGAATCATGTTGTTCATTTATGACCTCTGAAGCAGTGTGCATGAGATTTTTGCAATTTGCCCACTACCATTGTTTCTTGAAGAATTTTTTGGTTGGAGCATGGACCTTTACCAACCCCAAAGAATTTAGTGCTTAATGCGTTTGCCAAACCTATATTTATGACCAATGGGAGAAAGCACGTAGGCAGCCCCTTTCTCGCCTCCTACCCATCCCCAAACTTGTGTGCTTTGGAAGGCGGTAAGGACTGGGCTGGCAAATGCCCTCTGAAGCTGTTTACCTTGCACTTGATTTTAAACCAGTGCTAGATACAGATTTCAGCCCTTGTTAGCTGAGCACTAAATGAAAAGAAAATGAGCCCCCATATCTCCCCTACATGTATACAAGGCAGGGAAGTGGCACTATAAAAGTTATATCATAGGTTCAGGCACTACATAAACACAGGTTAATCAGGCTTACACAGTTGAGAAATCTAAGCTTCACTTAAGAGCATGAGTGGGGTTGCTTCCATGCTGATATTCAGCATCTTATATGGGATGCAAATGTTTAGGCTAAGGGTAAATATAATTAATAATTTTTTGCATAAGGGGATACCCTAAAGGGCTGAAGGTCTTGGATGGATTTGCAGCGAAATTATGTATTTTACCATCCAGAAATTTTGTGGTGAAACTGCAGCAAACATTCGCTGAGACAAAAAAGTCGCCAAGGCAAAAATAAAAAACACCCATTGACTTTAATGCAAATGGAGTAAGAAAAAAGTTGCACGTAAATAATGTCGCCTATTGACTTCAATTTGATTTCTGAATTTTTTGCTGTTTTTTTAGTAGTTTCGCAAATTTTTTGCCAAAGCAAAATGGGACAGATTCTCTCATCACTACTTACTATGAGTATGAGTACTGCAACCTGTTAGCGGGAGAATCCTGTTGCTGTTATTCATTGTAGCACTGTACTGCAGAGACAAGTAAATATATGTTGCTTTAATATAGAAATCATTGTAACCATCTTGGTAAATATATGTTGCTTTAATATAGAAATCATTGTAACCATCATTAATGATATGGTCAGTTTCTGTAAAATGTCATTTTATAAAGAACTGCTTTTAACTGGCTTGTCATAATATTGCCTGATCAGGTGCTGTGACATTTGTGCATCAGAGGAGTCAGACAGGCCCTGTCCTTATAGTAAATTACTCATGGTGTTTTTTATTTGTTAATGCTGGGTATATTGCCATGGTAGCTGAGTATACTGCCACTTTAAATATACTGCCATTTTAAGTACTAAGGGCCGTCCCCTGGGGTCATATGATTCATGGTGCACACATATATATATATATGTATTGCAGTGTGGTAAGATTCTTTAATAGGCCACTTAATTTGAAAGAAATCTGTTGTATTTATTCTAGGGGTATAGTTTCCCTTTAATTAGTCCACAGATAAACACCCTGCATTACCAAAGCAATCACAAGGACCAAACATGGAGTATCTTCAATTTCCCTATTTGCCTTGTTTATCAAAGTGTGTACAGCAAAATCCCTATTTATTGAACTCATGTTGAACAACATGCTCTTTTCTGCAAGGAAATAAACATTAGTAGAACCTTCCTGTGCTGCTGTCTAGTTCTGTCTTTTACTCCCACAATTCTCAGTGTTACAGTTAGAGCTGCATTATTTCCTGTCAGGTGAACTATGAAGGAGCAAACAGACCATCAAAAAATGGTAGCTTAAGAAAAGAGATGTAAAAGGCCAATACTTACTGATATCTATATTCCAGTTATTTCATTGTACAGTACAAAAATTATTTCTTCTCCTCTTTGTATTAATATCTGTAACTAGGAGGAGCCATATTCCTTCTCAATTTCCCAGTGCCTCAGGAACATGCACCATATTGGATTGAAATCAATTGCCAGGGCTTTAGTACTATAATTATTTCTTTAATAGCAATATGCAGAGCTGTTAACAACCCTATTTCTTTTGGACTTACCTGACTTTGAAGGTTCTCTCCCATTCTCCTGTAACCCAGCAGCAGTCGCACGATTTTGCAGAAGTCTCAAAAATCCTGCCATGAATTTTGGGCGCACATGTGCAGTAAGCACTCGGTGACATAATTTGATGCATTTGCCCATGATCAGGTAGAATCTTTCATCTTCATCTTCATTGCAAATACGTGTGGCAACACTTCCGGACACATGTGTGACACTTGTGATGTCACCACCGGGTATTGGGGAAAATTTCCTTCAGCTGACATAGCTGTCAGGTTGAAATCTCTGAATATGATAACATTATTACATTGTACCATAGTTAAGTTCAAACCTCAGTGCGCATTCATACCAAACTATCTTTACACATATGTCTATACTAGTTATAGATTTTAGTATCACAATAGCTGTTGATATCATGATTGTTAAAGAAATCATCCAAGCCACTATAAATAGAACAAGCACAGAAAATATGCAGCATTAAAAAAGCTTCTTTAGTCTTTGTCACTTAAAGGGTTCCTTGTGAATCAATAATCACAAGACTTTTCTGAACCAAGAGTCCTATTTCTCACTGTCAGAGGGTTCCCTTATTTGCTTTGCAAATGATTGGGGAACTCCCTACAAGTAAAACCTCTCACTGGGGCTTATCACATGATGATTGAAAAATACCTGTGTGATTGAGTACCTTAAAAAGACATACTATACATTGGTTACTGTGAAGAAGAGCAATGAACACATAACAGGATTTCTCAGAGATTTACTATACTGCAACATTTATGTATGCTTAATGGTCTGCTGCCTTTCAGCACTGGAGTCTTGTGTTTAGTTCTGACCATGGAGTTTGGATGTTCTCCACATGTCTGAATTGCTTTCCTTCAAAGGACACTCCAAAACCATACAATCAAAATAATTGGCTCCTGCAGAAATTATCCCTAGTGTGTGCTGTGTTAATGTAAGGACCTAGTATTGCAAACTTTAGTGCAACAGGAACTGATATGAATGATAAATAATCTCTTTATGCTGTGTAAACATGTTAGGCCTGTATGAATAAAGTATAATAATAATAATAATGTCACAAAACTCTTGTTAGACTGACAGATAGATTGATAGATCTGTACAAAATATATATTATAAATATATTTGGGGATGTAATCTATTATAATATATTGTCCTCAAATAAAATCCCTTTGTAGAACAGAAGTTTTTTTAATTTTATCTGTTAAGGTGGCCATACACGCTAAAATTATGATCGTTTCGATTGTCCATTGATCGTTCATCCACTCTACTAACGTTAGCAGCTGAATCTTCAGATATGCAGGTAAAAACAAAGGAATTCTTCTAATAATTCAGCATTAATGTAACAATGTTCGGCACCTTCAAATGCGGTCATTTAAAATTTTCAGTCTGATCGATGAGACGACCTATAACCAAAGCTTTTACCAATATCGGTCACCATGTCTCCTACCATATGCACACTGATTACAAAATTTTGTATTTTGTACTCCTTACTTTTATGCTTTTGTTTTATAAAAAAAGCTTTGTTCCCAGTCATGAATTGAAGAGCAGTGTTGCTCTTGGTTAGTGATGAGCGAATCTGTCCCGTTTCGCATGTATCACGAAAGGACATGTCCTTTTTTTTACGTGGGTGACAATCCGCCAATGGCAAAATTCGGAAATTCGCAGCAAATTCATGCCTGCTGAATTATTTCGCTCATCACTACTCTTGGTATTTTTTCCTATGGTATAGACAAGGCTGAGCTTCTCCCATCTTGAGAATGCACTGGCAGGCAGGGGGAGAGCCTGTCAGTCATATACAGAGTGGATTTCAGTAAAAAAATGTATGTTTTTGTGCCATAATCTGCCCCATATATGCACTGACTGGCAAACAGGTGATAGTAAGAGTAATTAAGCCACTTGTTTTATCCACAAGCAATGCTACGGGAAGGTTTGTGTATAGGGACTAAATACTGAATCAATTTATAACTATACCCCTATATTTAAATATGTAAAGGTAATTTTACACTAAAAAGCACATTTGTGCCTATTTATAAGAGTTTTATATGTCAGAGTTACCCTGAAATGTATGTATTTATTTCTGGGTCTGAAAAACTACTAAAATCAATGAGAACACTGTTACAAAAAGCCACAATTGTAAACAACTCCATAAAACGCTCATGTTTAGTACACAGTTTTACTAACCACACTGATTTCTACACAAGATTTATATCTTTGGCAAAATCACAATTGCCACCAACTTTACTTTAATGTAATAAGAAAAAAGGAAAAAGTTGATTATTACGCTTATTATTTTAGAAAATATAAGGAAAGGAAAAACACATTTTCAAGAGCAATTGTGTGAGAAATGGTGGGGAAGCTTCTGAAACCAAATTTGCTGGCTTCCACTAACATCAAATACCTATATAAGAAGTGTCAGGTGAAATCACCAGATGAGCCTTTAGTTTTAGGACTAATTTATTGTGCTGTCAAGGTTGAATATGTTAGAATAGACTAGAAATAGCTAATTTAAGAGAGAACATAGGTTAATTTTTTTTTTTTTTTTTTAAAACATTGATGTTAACACTGGTTACTTATTAGCCTTGAAAATGCTAGCTGCATGATCTGTGGGCTTCCAAATACTGATAAACTTCCAACAATAGGTGAGCCACAGATACTGAGGTAGTATGCATAAAATATACTTTACTAGAGAATCCTGTGGACAAGCAAATCTCCGTAAATAGTTTTTTACTCAGCATTTACAAAATACAAAAAAAAGGTAGATCTTGCCCATTTTTTGCACCATGCTCTGCATGTAGTAAATGAGCCCTTTTGCATATTATTATACATACATCATTTCCATCATTGCTATAATATTTTGAGTCAGAGTGGTTTTGTTTTTAAAAGCAAATTGCAGAGATATCTGCTAAATGTAAAATGTGTAGAAACCTGAGTTTTTGCCATAACTGTTTCCTTTTCTTTAGTTTTGATTATTACTTTTGCTCTCTTTTTAACTAGGGGTCACAACAGAAACTGATCTAACATACACTGTGCGCTGTCTATTTTGTATGTTATCTTTCGTCAGGCTTTTATCTACAATGGTTTCATCCGACCACATAAATTTTTACTCTTTTGGTCTGTAGTATTTTCTTTGTAATGCATAAATGGACCTTGTCATGTTGAAGATTTAAATTCAGGGAAAAGCTTACATTTTTTGAAGTTCAGTGCACTGAAAAAGGCAAATAATAAAGCTAGGCACCACAATGTATAAAGGCAGCTTTTGTTAGTAAATCCAGAACTCACTGGGACATCAACCTCTTGGAGTTTTTTTTTTGTTATGTACACAGCCCAAGACTTTTTAAGATTGCATGAATACAGTTTGAGATGTGCTTAGAAAATATTCAAATATTTTGAAAGTTTCAAATAGCACAAGATTTATATAGTATATTTTGAAATAAAATGTAGCACCCTGGACAACTACTTTTTAAGATTTATTTATTATCAGTTGACCTGGGGAATTTAGAACAATTTTCTGGAATTTAATTCATTTTAAGATTGAACAATATAGTCCTGTCAGGAACGTTTTTGACAGTCAGTATGGTATTAAGGCTGATGCCACACCAGGCGTAGGGCTGATTTTTTCGGCAAGCGGAAAAACGCTTGCCGAAAATTCAGCCCTACGCCTGCTACTGTGCCTGCACCCGAATGAATGGGATACGCTCGGGTGAAGGCACAAGTAGCCGATATACGCATGAAAACGCGAGACTTTGCATTCTCTCGCGTTTTCATGCGTATATCGGCTACTTGTGCCTTCACCCGAGCGTATCCCATTCATTCGGGTGCAGGCACAAGTAGCAGGCGTAGGGCTGAATTTTCGGCAAGCGTTTTTCCGCTTGCCGAAAAAATCAGCCCTACGCCTGGTGTGGCATCAGCCTAATGTACTGACAAACTTACCAAGGCTGATTAATGCGCCAGATCACCTGAATGTGTTGAGACTGCCTTGAGCAGTTGGATGCATTCATTCTTTTGGATGTCAGTACTAAGTATTAACACCTGTCCAAATCCCCGATACAGATTGCATGAGGACCAAACTTCTGTTTGCGTTATTTGCAATATTTGGGATTTGATATAGGTTGTATACTTAAATGGCCTTCCCTGCCTTGGCTTATATTATCCTTATATCAAAGCAGAATCTTGAACTCTTTCCGAGAAATCTTTCTTCTTTCCACTTTGTGTTTATAAGGTCATCATAAAGTCATCATAAATTTGCTTGAGTGAGCAAAGATCCCCCGCTAAAATCCCCTCTAATGTACTTGTAAAGAGTAATAATGTCCCCTCGCAATCACCTTTTTTCCTCAGAAAACAACCCCAACCTCGACAGTCTAACTTCATAGTTTAAATCTTCCATCCCCTTTACCAGTTTAGTTGCACGTCTCTGCACTCTCTCCAGCTCATTAATGTCATTTTTAAGGACTGGTGCTCAAAATTAGTGATTAGCGAATCTGTCCCATTTCACCTCGCCGAAAAATTAGCAAAAAAGATTTGTGAAACGGCAAAAAATCAGCAAAACAGTGAAAATGGCGTGTGTCAAAAATTTTTATATTTGACGCTCGCAACCCTCTTTTTGTCATGTGGCAACTTTTTGCGCAGTGAACTTTGTCACCAATTTTGCAAAAATATCTGCATAGCTCCCAAATGTTCTGATTTTCGCCTGACAATCCCTCTTTTAACAGCTCATCCTGCAGTCCCGGATTCTTACCGAAAAGTCCCTCATTTCCCTTTGATCACCTGCCCTGAATGCTAAAAAAGATACAAACTTTATTAAAAAGTAGCTTTTAGCAGAGAACCCAGAAATCTTAACAAGCTATAACTGCACTTAGATACAAGTGTAACTAATAAGCTAAACAGGTCTCTTGGGGTAACTGAGACTTGCATACATATGGCAATTTCAGCTTTTTTTTTTAGCAAAACTGTAATAACACATAAAACAAGACCCCAAAACTCCCACCAGGTATCTGTTCAAACCTTACATACCTTGCCAAATGGGAGTAGTATTTATTTGCTGCGCTGCGTTCAGTATTTCTTTTTGACCCTCTTTCCATTTTCAAAATGTAACGCGTAAATTCGCCATGAATCCATGCAATACAACATTTTAAAGACAATTTTAAGACTAGTTTGGATGGGGACATCTATATCATGTTCACTAGACATCTAGACAGTTTATAATAATATTTTGTAAATAACTTTTAAATTCTTAAATATGGTGTGAGATGGTAACAGTTAATATATCACCTGAATCTTTGAAAAATGTGCATTTATTGTGTGTGTTTGTGTGATTTAGAGAATATATGTTTATGATGGATCTGTATATTGTTATGTAGCTTTCTTAAACTTTTTAGCAAAACTAGCGATGAGCAAATTTTTTCGCCAGGCGTGGATTTGCAGCAAAATTTCCTCATTTCACTATTGGTGGATTGTTTTAGGCAAAGTGAGACAGGACAGATTTGTTCATCACTAAGCAAAACCACAAAAGTAACATAGGTATAGATAGCAACACAACATGGTTCATTTATGGCTGCAGTGTTTTGAGGTTGCACAAAAATGCGCACATTTGTAATGTGTATTGGCACCATTTATTAAACTAGTTCTTGCACTGGTGCATAGGTATTAAGCCCCAGTTTGACTTGCATGCCTGTTTAGTTGAATCGCGTAAAAAGGACAATATTAACATCAAGGAACCCTGAAGCTACCACCACCTTTAAGATGGTAAAAGTTCCCATAGCAACTAGCATAAATTGATGCAACATACTTGCACCTTAATAATCAGATGCAGACATCATTCCTAGCACTGGAAATTATGACATCCTGGCTCCAAAAAAACTGCATCCAAATGCAAGCACAATTTGTGTGTAATCATGTATTGGTCCCAAATGCCTTCACAGCTGGTTTACCTGTACCCCCAGGTTATAAAAGCTATCTGTTCTGTTTTGTAATGTTTATATTTTAAGCCAATTGTAAAAGTAGCTTTTTCTTTATTTAAAAAAAAAAAAAGATTTGCTTCTTAGAGTGGAATATTTAAACATGCTTACAGTACATACCAGCAACAGTGTCATGTTTAGCAAATGGGCAAAGTGTCTGATAGAAATGAATAGGTATGATGTTTTGTTTTGTGTGCAGGTTATGGTGTTAAAGCACCATCTACCCACTTCTCCTTTTACAAAACTCACAATGCTGCTTCCATCATTCTTTATGATCCACTATTCAACCAATGAAAAGCATCAGGGACCTAGAGGTATTTGATGTATGCACCATACGAATGTATAGTATTTATGAATACATGATAAAAATAATAATTGTTATTATTATCTTATAAGAAAATAGTCTGCAATGATACATTGCTTCACTGCATTCAAATATTGTCCAATTACCAAATTTCTTATTCAGAGAAATGCAAGATAAAGGGGTAGATTTACAGAAGACTGACATGGGGTACCTAAAAGCAGTCCCAGCTGGAACAAATCATTCCAGCACAGATAATAATTATAATGCTTTAAATGATCAGTAATGCTGATAATACTGGATAAATAAAAATCATAAAGGCAGTAGGTGGTTTTTGTTGGCTGAATAGTGCATTGTAAATAGGGATGAGCAAATTTTTTTGCCTGGTATGGGAAAAAATCGGATTGGAAACAAACATTTTGCGACTTTTTCGTATCTTTTGCGATTTTTTCGTCGCTGTCGCTGACTTTTTCGTGAATTGTCGTGACTTTTTCGTAGCCGTTATGACTTGCATGAATAGTCGCGACTTTTTCATAGCCGTTACGACTTGCGCGAATTGTCGCAACTTTTTCGTATTGAGCGCTCGTAAACGGCGGGCAAACCTTTCCAACTTGATTTTTTTTTAGCATGATTTTGGAAGCCTCCCATAGGACTCAATGGCATTCTGCAGCTCCAACCTGGCCCAAGGAAAGTCACGATACTGAAGCTTGACTAAATCTCAAACTTTCGTTCTCGGCGCGACAGCAAGATTTTTTTGCGACGGCGACGAAAAAGTCGCGACAATTCGCACAAGTCGTAACGGCTATGAAAAAGTCGCAACAATTTACGAAAAGGTCGCGACAATTTATGAAAAAGTCGCGACGAAAAAAACGCAAAATACCAATCATTACGAAAAAAATGCCTTCAGGCGCTTTCGATCCGTTCGTGGATTAGTAAATCGGCCCCACACCAATAGCAAGCACTAAAAGATCATATAGTGGTGGCAATAATGGTATATAAGTATTTTTTATAAATACATTATTCTAGAATGTATACATATTTGATTTTTATTACCGTTTGGTATTGTACATTAAGGACATTAATTACAATATTAAGAAACTGTATACATTATTTATTTTTTTAGAGCTTATGATTATATTTCATGGTAATAAAATATTAGTGCATATTTCTGACCACAAGTGTAGTTGTAGTTGATACTTTTCCCTGCAGTGAAATGTATGTTAAACCCATTTCATTCAAGTTACTTGCTTTAAAATATGCTCCTTGCTCTTCTGTATAGTTTTGCTTGGCAAAACCAAATCAAGTGCTGCTTCACCCATTGATGCGGGGGAACCCTGGAGCTACCACCACCTTCTGATGAGATGGTAATTACAGGGTGCCCTTTACACCCTGCATCAAAAGGCACAGCACACTTGCACCTAAACTATTAGGCACAGATGTCACTCGTACTCGTAGAACTAAAAACAATGTCAGATGGACTTCTGTGCAATTCTCCATTTTGGGGTGAAATACGTTAATTTTGGCAAATCGCACATTGGCCCCTTGTGGCAGGAACAACACTGGAATTCTGGGGGAAAATGCATTGTGGTGATTGTGCTTGAAAATTCGCTTTGCTTATTGCACTTGCAAACATGAATGAGCCATATTATTTTCTGTTATTTGGAACAAAATTTGAGATGAGTGAGCCTCTCAATTTGAGAAGCAACAAAATACCTGTTATAAACTAGTGTCAAAACGCTGCATAAGTTGGTGGCACTATATAAATAAATTATGATGAACGCAGTAGTACTGACAGTAGAACTCTAGTAGTTAATTTAACACAGTTGTTCAGCTGCCCCTCATACCCCAATCAGGCTGCCCACTTGATTTTAGCTAGGGTAATAAAATGGCATGGATTTTTATTTCACACAAATAGAAGTTTTAAAAAGCATACAATAGAGTCAATTTGTTTATGTATGTAATAGAAGTCAGTTTGTATATGAATCTCACTTTAACATCACATTAACTGTGAATAAAGTGTTCTGCAAAAAAAAGTTATTGTTCTAAATAAAATATTCCCATAAGACTGCCAGCATACTTACTTGCTTTGCAAAATGTTTTTCTCCCTCACAGTTTTTATACTTAGAAGGTAGATAAGTGATTTGCTTACAGACACAGACAGTGGGAAAGGGTCTCTTCAATTATTTCTTTGGGCTTTCTGTTCACACTTTAAAACAGGGGCATGAGAATGGCCTAAACCAGTGCTGTCCAACTTCTGTGGTGCCGAGGGCTGGAATTTCTCTAGCATACCTAATGGAGGGCCGCTAATGGAAACAAATTTGACCACTCCCCTTTTTTGTACTGCACCCACTTCAAACCACACCCATGTTATCACAAGAGCTTTTAAGACCATGCCCACATTAATGGTGGTAGCGCAGCAAAAACCCAAATGCTTGGTGCTCACTACAGGGATATCAATCATCATTCATATGTGAAAGAATTATATTATGTCATATTAAGACACACCCTTAAATCCATATGCCATCTTCTCCTCCCCTGTGGATAGCACAAAAACCCCCAGCACATAATTACACATGTTAGGGATCATTTAATGGCTATTTTCAACTGCAAACAAACTCCCAAAACAAACCCTTGCCAGGTTCATCTCCCACAGCCAGCACAGGGCAGGACGAGTATGGCACACACAGGCTGCATAGGGCATGCAGAGTATGCACACACAGGCAGCATAGAGCAGGCAGAGTATGGCACACACAGACAGCATAGGGCAGGCAGAGTATGGCACACACAGGCATGCCATGCTCTGCCTGCCTTACTCTGTGTGTACAGGCAGTATATACAGTGACACAATGCTGCCACTGTTCTGAGGTGTGAAGAGGTGAACAATGTGGGTGGTTAGAGTCTGAGCCTGAGGTGTGAACCATGCAGGGGACCAGTTAATCTCAGTACTAATACCATTTAAAGTTTACACAAAGGTAAACCATAAAAGCAGCCAGACAGGTGGGAGGCCACAAAGAGGGGGGTTGCGGGCCACCAGTTGGACAGCACTGGCCTAAACTATATCTAACTAAATGCAAAAGTCCTTTTTTAAGCTTGAATTCTTTGTCAGCATTTACATTTCCACTGTTCTGCTTATTGTGCCAGTATTATATAATCAAGTTAAGAAAATAAATACATACTAAAGATTAAAGCCTAACTTAATATTATGTTTCGGTACAGTTTAATATTCTGCTGAGCCCAGAATATAAGGATGCCAGAAATTACAACACTGGATGCTGGCAAACTATTATTTTGATTTAAATGTTGCTGGGAGGAAATCATAAATGTGTTGGTGAAAACCAGACAGTAACAGGCATTATACTGGAATAACCTTACATAACTTTCTCTTTATTCTGCCCTTGAGAATTTTCATTTCATAGGAACTCTGTTCCTTCAGTGAGTTTTAGATTTCATCCTGTAAATTTGCTTCGGTGACTGTAGCTTTTTGTACCGTGTTCAAGGTGTTTGGAAGCATATGATCTATCCATGGACCATCACAGAGACTGGTTAGCATTTATGTCTTTGATATATAACCTGTTAGGACAGCATAAACAATAACAGAGGCTGTAAA
The DNA here is from genome assembly GCF_000004195.4 of Xenopus tropicalis. Lineage (NCBI taxonomy): Eukaryota > Metazoa > Chordata > Amphibia > Anura > Pipidae > Xenopus > Xenopus tropicalis. Next base: position 59,204,884 of record NC_030678.2, on the reverse strand, counting down.
TGGAATTGGAGAAAGAGGTGCCTGTATATAATGGGCCTTTCTTTATTGATTCAAGTTAACATTTTGGCTTGTAGATATGAGATCAGTGTGTTCTAACAGCCTTGGTTTTTTTTAGAGGCTTTGCTGGCAATATTCAAGTTTCAAAAACCATAGCAACCAGAATATACAATTTCCTTTATATTATCAAGAAAAAAGAAAGTGTTTCTGTTTATCATAATTTTCAAGTTTAATAATCATTAAATACATAAAATTACCATAAAGCACATGAAAAACGACCCAACAGACTTTAATTATTACAGTTTTACGATGGTTTAAAAAAAGTTTCTATAGAGTTTGTTTATGTGACGAGCCCCAGAAAAGGGATTCTTAGGTTCAGGAGAAGTTTAAATCATTTTGAGGATGTATCTAAGGAAAACAGATTATTTAGGACAAACAATAAATATATAAATATATGTCACTGTAAATAAAGGATGGTTCAGTTATATATTTGTAAGGATCTTTTGGATCTCATATTCTGATTTTCTTTAATAAGTTAGTAATTTGGACCATAAAGGACATATATAACCCAAAAGTTGAATTGACATGGTGGCATATGTGCAAAATTGCTATCATTGGGGTCTTGCTTCATGACTAAAATAAAAACATGTCACCCAACCTCATACGCATATCATGAGGTAAATAAAAATCCAGTCCTCTTTTTTTTTTTTTTTAGGCCTGCATTCCTCTTTACCCTAAATGATAACATGATATAGGGTCTCAATAAGGCCAGGAATGGCCTCATAACTTGCTGGTGTTATAAAAATAAGTGATAATGATGACACAGAGCTGGTTCAAAGCATTTATATTACATCATATAATCATAAACATCATTCTGTACAATTTATAGTACCTATTTAAAGGGGAGCTCCCCCCACAAAGCTAAACTGTTTGAAAAGTAAACATGATTTCAAGCAACATGGAAATATACACGAATTAAAAAATATGCAGCCTTTTCATGATTTTTATGTAATAATATGGTTTGGAAATGTTTCCTAAGCCTGGCCCCCTGTTCCCCTGCTGATCTGGCCAACTACTTTAAGACTCATGTAATGAGTAACAGTAGTCGACTGTCCTCAGCCTGCCTTTGGCGTGCATCCTCCAAATCCCACAATTCCCTGCACACGTGATGTCAATAAGGAAAAGAACATCACAGTGCAATGCATTGTGGATTATGTAGTTCCTGCACGCAGTTTGTAAGCTGTGGAGAAGTTGTAACATCAATATTTTAGTCCCCCCTCCCCGCCAGGATTTTAAATGATGCAGAGAAAGAACTGTTTTGCAGCTGGATTTCAGCATATAAAATGGTATTTATTTATATGTTTTGAAGGAACAGATTACAGCAATAGGTATATTTTGGGTTTCTGTATTGTGTGCAGCTTTTTATCAAATTTTGGTTTGGAAGCCAGAGTTCCCCTTTACCTTCTGATGCAAACATATTCTAGGTAATAACATGAACTTCAGATAGAGAAAATAATGTTTCTGGCTCCCACTTAGTGCCTGCGGATAGTTAAAGGCTTTGTTGGGAAAGGTTTTCTTAACCCTTTTCAATATATACAATAATTTCATTATTGTTTGTAGCAGTACTTTTAAAATTATGTTTGAATGGAGTTACTTTAGTTTGCTATATCACTGCTATTTTGTATTTTTGCTTTTTTTCATCAACAGCCACTTCCCTTTCACTTGAATGGAAAATGTTCTATTTATAGCAGACTCTTATGCCCATAGGCTAGTATTATCCAGGAAAGCTGAATTTTGTGTTCCCTTGTAGTCTCTACCTTAGTGGTACAAATGTCTGTCAGATGAAAGGAAAGCAATTACTCATGGAAAAGGTTATTTTGATTCCTGTTGTTCTGCCATAGAGGACAGCAGAGATCTACATGGCTGTAAAGCATTATATACAAAAGCTACTAAAAATAACTATTAAGATATATTATTGACTGTGCTAGAAAGGAAGAGAACACAGTTGTTTTAAAGATCTCATACACCAATCTTTACTCAGCCAGAATGCCCTAATACAGTCCCTTTTTTTAAAGCTTTTGATAAATTGGTGAGGTTACAGATGCTAATAAGCCATGTGGATAATTTCCCCAACAGATATTTTCATGTAATTTCATTTGACTCTGACAGAAATGATTGAGCTTTGCTTTTACAGGAAGTTTTCAGGCTGCACAATACACTAATATGCTGTCAAATCTGGCAGTTTTGGCAAAGTGCATGCAATTTGCTGAACACATGTTCTTAGTGCATTGTGTGTCAGAATGACAACAATGTTGGTGCCGTGTCATTAGTGTATTACCGTTGGTGCAAGAAAATTGTGTCCATGGATGCAAGCCATTAAGGGATTCCCTCCAGTTTAAACTTTATTTGTCTATGCACACAATTCCATTAATGGAATGTTCACCACCAATGTTCACCACATGTTTCTAAGGAGCATTTATAAATGCAAGTACCTTTGTTTTTTTATTGCAAAATATATTTTACTAATAATATATGCTATTTATTTTAATTATCTCAAAAGGAATAGCAGCATTTTAAGTACCACAGTACACCTCATTTATCTGACCTCACTTTGCTTTTGCATAAATATAGTTAGGTATAGGTTCTTCCTATTAAGGACCCTTTTTGTAATCAATGGTATCAGACAATATATATTATATATATTATACAGTATATGAATAATATTATATTATGTAGAAGCCAATTAGACTGCATTCATTGATAGATAACATTGGAATACACATTATCTGTTGGTTATGTTTCATATTGATCCCCTTTAGATCTGAAATAAATGTCTATATTATATGTCTATATTTCATTAGTTTTTAGACATGACTTCCTTTATGTATTATAGTCTAAGCTTTGCATTAGAATGCTTGAGACCTGAGGTTTTTCCAGATAATGGATCTTTCTTTAATTTAGATCTCTATACTTTGTCTGCTATAAATAATTTAAACATTAATTAAATGCAATAGGATTGTTTTGCCTCCATTAAGTATTAATTATATCTTAGTTGGGATCAAGCAGAAGGTACTGTTTTGTTATAACAGAGAAAAAGGAAACAAGTTTTAAACATTTAAATTATTTGATTAAAATTAAGTCTATGGGTGACCTCCCCATAATTCAGAGTTGTCTGCATAACAGGTTCCTAGATAACGGATCCCATACCTGTATGATAACACTTTGTGAGATTAATAAACAAAAATATGGTTTACCTTTCCTAACAAACCAAGTAGCATAATCCTAACAGCATGGAGATTTTTATCACAAAATGCAGAGTACTAAGGAAAATATGACATTTGTTTTGCAGATTACCATTTCAGTTTATAATGGCTCAGACAAGTCTGATTGTGGAGTTTAGTTGTACATCCATTTTCAATTTGCTGCCTTTACAAAAAGACATACAGCACTAAAGAGCATGTCACTTAAGAGCATGTACTGTAGCTGCAAGTAGTTTCATAGTTTGATGTGAATGATGGTGAGGAACACAATGACCAGTTTTAGATGCACCTTTACAAATATAATTTGTTGCAGGTGTCACCTACTATCAGGATAAAGTACTAATACTAAATATTAATAGATGAAAAGCCAAGCAGCACTAAGTTTTAATTTCTATCATAGAAAAGTTTGATTAACCCAGGCATGAGTGTAATGAAACAATGTAAATAGAATAGAAATAGGCAAGGGCTAAAATACCCTCCATTCTATTTTTGAGTACTTACTCTAAAATTCTTTGTTGTGTACCTAAGTACAAGATTAAGAAAAAAGGGACAGAAAGAAAATGGTAAAGACACCTGACAAGGATTTCACCTACTCATAGACAAATTCTCAAAGCAGGGAAAATGCATTATTGCCAATTATTATCATAATTTTTGTTATCAGTTTAGTAACACAATATTGATATCACAGCTGTAAAACAAAGAAGGGGATCTTTCACAATGGTGATTGTATCTCCATGAGAAAACAATCTGACTTGCTGACCAATCTTGAAAAAGATTGTGACTATACTATTTTTCATGATGATGGCATTGCAGATATGGCTCCTCGGTAAAGTGCGTCCACATTACTAGCAAAACATATAGGGTTATATGTAACCCTGAAACACAGAATCTTTAGAGCTGGCACATTGGTAATTTCATGTCAGTGCCAAACATTGTAGGTTACAGAGAATGCTCATTATAGACCCCCTTTCTGAAAATGTATTTATTCCTATATAATATATTAGCGATGCACCAAATCCACTATTTTCAGATTTGTCCAAACCCTGAATCCTTTGTAAAAGATTCAGATTCAGATTCTAATTTGCATATGGAAGGGTTAAAGAGCTACATGCATGCCGAAAAATGTTCAACTTCTGTGTTTATGTAACAAAATGTCATGTGATCTTAATGATTTGGATTCAGCCAGGAGTGTGGATTCGTCCTGATCCAAATTCTGATGAAAAAGGCAGAATCTTGGCCAAATCCCGAACTGCATCCCTATAATATATATATATATCTCACCGAAAGTACTGCGCACTCCATTAATGTCCACTTCAATTTATTGCATTATAAAAATACATCATATCGATGTTTCGGTCCTGGTCTGGGACCTTAATCAAGATGTTACACACAATAAAATACACATATAAGGAACTCCACCCTTTATAGGTAACAAGAGCCCCACCCACACAGGTGAGCACCAGTGAACGTGCCACATCAGGCTAAACCAAAAAATACACCCACTATAGACCTGTGACCAAACATCACAAATACAAAACTAAATCAAAATATCAGAAAATGAAAAATGAAAAAACTTATCAAAGTATATATTCACAAATATAGTGAGTGATCCGGTTAAATGTTATACATCAGCATCGGTGGTTAAAACGTGGCTACCGACTAATAAACCGGGATGTTTTAGATGCCCAACCTGTACGTCATGTCGATACCAGTACCAGTTTCACCCATCAGAGGACTGGACAGAGATATAAGATTAGGCATCATATCACATATACTACTACACACGTGATATACTTGATTACCTGCTTGTGCGGATTGTCATATGTTGGCAAGACTGACTTGACGTTGAGGTTACGAATGGATGCGCACAGATCAGCCATCAATACTGCTTTCCGGGACAATAAGTCCTCTAAACCAGTGGCTAAGCACTTTTTGGAAGTGGGTCACCGACTACCAACCTTTAAATACATCGCCATTGACCTATGCCTAAAAGGGGTGGTGATCGGTCACGGTTGTTATTGCAGCGGGAATCCTTTTGGATAAAGAAATTGGAGACCAGAACAGACCCATTGCAAATTGTCTTCAAATTGTCTTTCTATGTGTCATATTTAAAGTTTATATTAAGGTGAGTATCCCATTGAAAAGATGCTATTATTTACAGCTAAAACAAAAAGAAAAGTAAACACATGCAAATCAAGCATGAAAGAAGCAACCAAATTAGGGTTCTGCAGAAACTACACACAGACATCTACATTTATACTAATTGCAAGTTTGTTAAATTGGAAATAGGAACCCCAAAAAAATGTCTTGAATGTTATTTCCCTAAATAAATGAAAAAAAAATCTGCAAAGCTCAGCACGGCCGTAAGAGAAGGGCCTGTCATTAAGTTTTATGTTCATCATTAACTTCATGAAAGTGTTCAGCCATTACGAGAGGATGTATTTTTTTCCTTTAAAAACCAACAACATTTCCTAGTTCACAGTTTTAAAGCAATTAGTTGTAATTGACTAAGAAGTCTTTAATTGGTTTTGTTTATGTACCTTGACTTTATAGCAATTTTATGTCTGTATCCCTAGGAGACCTCTTTTATAGCAAAGTTGCTGCTATCAATTAGATGTTAAAGTTAATCGATACATTTGGAACATTATTTTTAGTTTCCTTTATTTCTGACATAAAGAATATAAAACAATCATTTTAAAGCAAATGTTTTTATCCCTGGAAAGCCATGCTGATATCGCAGGCCCTAGATTTGATATATTTCTATTGATATATATATATATAGATACATTTTATAGTCCCCAGATTTTGCATGCTCCTGTAACTAACCATATAGATCTGATTCTCTCTATGAAAAAGATAGTATTTTCCATCATAACAAGCTTTACAGTTTAGGAAGTGCCCTAAGAAAGTAGCTGTTATAGCTGAATCTAGTTTAGTGGTGCTATTATACTTTTGTTTTCCCACACAAAAGCCTACACACAAACATTCTTCCAGTGGCATTGTGTGCTGTGTCACCAAGGGTAAATGACTACATTGCCTTTAAAGCCTCTTTGTCTTCCAGTGAATATGTTCTTTGAATGGTCTTATGGTCTAAACATTCTGTTTTAATCATTTGCCACAACATTTCTGAAATAGTCCCTGAGGAACAAACTGTTGCTGAACCTGTCATCACAAATGTGACTAAAAACTCCTATACTGCATTTTGTCTAGCATAAGTAAGTTAAAAGCTAAAATGCTTTTAAAAGCAGTAGTGTCTAAAATAATGCAATTTACCAGTGTTGATTTTGAGCAAGATACATATATTGAAATTTTTCAGTGAAGGAACTAAAGTGCTTGGTGTAGGGATTGAATGTTGACTGATATCCAACTCAGTTTGACCATAACGGATCCATGTAAATTCTGCTGTACACTGGCAAAATAGTTTTTTAGTTTGTATTTTTTCATACAAAAAGAAAAATTGTAATTAATAATCTCTGGGGAAGCAGATGTACACCCAATACCATGCAACTTTGACTCTTAACTAAGTCTTCAGTATACCTCTGGATGAAAGAAACATCTCAAAGTTTGTCAACATACAGAAGTATGCCAGAGAACGTTGCATGGTGATTAGGCTAAGAACATTGATTTATATAACTGGAAGGACTATATTGGCAGTGAGGTTCAGCCTTCATGCCTTTAAAAGTGATTTTGATGACTTCTTGGAAAAGCATAATATCCTAGGCTATAGTTTAGTATAATAATATAGGCATGTGTATATATATTTTTATATATGTGAGGATAGGTATATATGGTGTGGGAGTGCTGAAACACCAATAGGAATGTTTTGCCACTGATAAGGATTAATTATATATATTGATATAAAGTGCAAGACACTGGTTTATTATTATGGGTCCCAGATAACAAATTCTATACCTGTATATGTCTATTATATATATAAAGATATGTCTATATTTTGCCAAAATGTCATATTTATGCAAGGAGGTGCCTTCATCTGCAGGAAGCTGGAAAGTATTTTTTTCTTTGCCTTCTCAGACTAGGAGTGTATTTGAGTGAGATATGTCTGGAAAATTCTTCTCAGAGTCTACTGAAGAACAGCATATGCAGTGTTATCGATTTTAGATTTTGTCTTAGTGCCTTAGTTTGGTATATATTTTTTTCTTCTATAAGACCAATATATTCTAGCATCTGTCATAGACAGATTTTTGTATTATACAGACATTGCCTTGGAAAATCATGTAAGATGGCTTTTGTATTAAATTATGTTCACTTCGCTCCCTCATATTACTTTTATATCTTCATACAAGAGAAAACAACAAACTATAGTGTTACGAGACACCCAAAACACAATGACATTGACACTCACCCTAGGGGGAATTAATAAGCCCTGTTCCAGAGCTTTCTATATAGCAGGTGTCTGGATAATGAATTTCATACCTCCATTTCCAACCTAGATTGGAAAAAATGCATACATATTTTAGGGATGCAACAAATCCACTCTGACCCGACCGAACCCCAAATCCTTTGTAAAAGATTTGTCTGAATACGGAACCAAATCCGAATCTTAATTTGCATTTGCAAAAATTCACATGATTTTAAAGATTCACATTCAGTTCAGCCAGGAGCGTGGATTCAGCAGAATCTGAATCCTGCTGAAAAAGGCTGAATCTTGGCCGAATCCCGAATCGATTCCTGGCAACACTGGGATTTCTGTGCAAATCAAAAAAGTATATTTAAATGTGCATATATATATATATATATATATATATATACATTTTTGGACACAAGTGGTATGTGAAATAAAGACATTTTGTTTATATATATATATATATATATATATATATAAATCAACCTTTTGCTCATGTAAATACTGCCTAAGAAGGGAGTATATTATAATGCAATATAATCATAATCATATGCAATAATTATATTGCAAAGTCCATTATGTTAGCAGTAATGTAAACATTCATTCTCCATCCTACCTGTTTACCAGTGTTTGTCCACATGAGCCTGAATTTTCCTCTGTTTATATCTATCGGTATATATTCTTTTTGTATTTAATGAAACACTTGAAGCAATGATTGCTTTTTTGCATTAGTGCCTGTCAGTCATAAATACCCTCTGTTTCTCTGTTGTATTCACAAATGGTGCTTTGACTAAGACAGCATAATAAAAATGATAAAGAGGACGTGTAATAAGTTTTACATTGAATATGGGAGTACAGCACCCAATTAATTTGAAATTATTTTAATCTGGCATTGCCCACTGCAGATCATATTAATAGTAGGAATGAGAATATAATAGCTATTAGCACAAATTATTTTGCATTATGCATTTTGTATAGATGCATGACGGAGCATTTATTACAGCCATTACCAACTGAATATTTATGTAATATCAATGTAAGGATAAAAATAATGTGTCATAAAGATCCAATGCATTGTGACATCAAGAATCCTCTGAAAGGTGCAGTTATTGTTTTGTTCAGACAGGAAAACAAAAATGTATTCTTTGTACACATTTCTTTTTATACAAATATATAAGTTCTTAAGTTCTCCCACTAAAAACTATTAGCATTAATTAAAATATATACATTTCTTAATGACAACCGTAATAATTGATAAATAAAGGTTATAATTTCCCTGCCCTGCTCTCTTGTTAACCATATGATGTAAAAAGAGCTTTTGCATAAAATCCAAGAAGGATACAAAAACTAGATTTTAAAGGATTAGGATTATAAATGGGAAATATAATGAATACATTGGTTAATAGATATTTATTCAAGTACCTTGAATGCATAGCTGGGTACAAATGGGTTTGGATCTTTTATGACCCTTGTGCCCTTTCTTGATATTCCCTTGATCTAATTGCTATATAAACACTCCTGTATATTTAGAATGTAAGATAGAATGTAAGTAATCCTATATGTTTTGAAAATTGTGTAGAAGATCCTATACCTGTATATAATCAAATCTTGCTTGCATATATCAAGATTCACACAGAACGATCTACTTTCTTCCAGTCATGTGATTTTAGCTCAGTCTTATCTAAAAAGGAGTCTGAAAATGAGTCTCTAAGATCCCCTTGGTGCTTTTATAACAATGCAACACCCTGAAAAGTTATTTTTTTACAAAGACAAGTTAAGAAGTATGTAAAACAAATAACTGAAAAAAAAGAGATCCACAGAGATTTTCTAAAAATACAGTATTATTTCCATTTGTTCAGTGTCAAAGCATGTACAGTGTGTACACTGTTAAAGGGACATCCTACCCATTTGTTCAGTTACACTAAGGGGCATGTTTTTTATATTGTGTAAGCCAACATCACCAGTGATTTTGCCCATAGAAACTAATCAGTAGTTAGATTTGAACGATCATATAGAAGTTAGAAAGCAAAAGCAAAGATCTGATCGGTTGTTATGGGCAACATCACCAGTGATGCTGGCTTACATAGGAAATTATCAATGTGATTTCAACAGGCCAATGACATTAAAAGACCTTGTGCATTTGTATGGCCCTTTTGAGTTTTTGGATGGAAAAGACTTTATGTGTGGAAGATATACAGAGAATATTTCAATTTAGTATAGCATAGGACCTGTTATTTGGAATACTGGGGACCTGGGGTCTTGGGTTTCCAGATAACGAATCCCCTACCTGTATTGACATATTCTGCAGCACATACATATTATACATATTATTCTCCTGAATTATGAACATGTGTCAAGCGCAAAAAAATGCAGCATGTTATGTCTATAAAAAAAACTACAATGAAACACGAATGCAGGAAAATGCAACTCTGAATGCTCATGAGTACAACTAGGCAGAAAATATGGAATCAATTAGCGAATGCATTTAGGCGTGCTCAATCCTGGGTCTCAAATGCATGTTGAATGCATAAAAAAATTATTGTGAGTACGAGTCCTAAAGGTTGACAGAATAGGTTCTGGAAGGCAATTTGCATTGATAAAAACTTGAACAGATATTAATTAAGGGATTACAATAGACTCAAAGAAATGGAGTGCGAAGCAATACACAAATTATAAATGGTGCATTCTGTATTTAAAAATGATATAGGGATGTGGAATTTTCATTTGTTATTGAAATTCATTATTAGCTGTCATTCTGCATTTTGAATGACCACTCATCTATATGAAAAACCACACCTCCAAAGAAAATACAGTTCTGTTTTAAGTCATGTATTCTTTCTGGACAATAACACTGTAACAAAGGGGCCAGAGATTAGTGCAATTTACTGTAAGAGTATAGCACAGCACATATGGTATTAGCCTGTTGGATGCTTAGCAGAGGGCAGAGTAATGCATTTTTGGGCACCTGGAGCTATGGTTGTACTTCTAAAGATGTATAAGTGCATTTTAGAAGCTATGGGAGTGGGGCAGTATAATTTACTGCAATAAAGTGATGTTCTACCTTACAAAAACAATAAAGAACAAAGCAAAAAAAAAAAACATACTAACAGCATTATAGTGGACTGCTTTGAGTCCATCTTACTAATAAAATAAATAGTTATATGTTGAACTGGTTAGGTATGTTATGATTCCAATAATTTAAAACAACACCTTTTAATTGAGATAAATAATTAAATAAATGTAATATCCAGTGACAAAATGGTCATCTGGGACCATTAAGTAAAATAATGATACACCTAATCTCCTTTCTTTGTGCCTTCTTTTAAATCTTGCTACGTAAAGCTGTTCTTGGCAGCCAGACAGTAAATTGTGTTGTTTTGTTTTGCTTCCCTCGCAGCTTGTGCTTTAATTCAATGAACATGAAGCTACAAGGAAGCATTAACAAAAGTAATGTATGTGATCCATTCTCTCACTGAGGTGCAGATTTTTTTTTCTAAAGCGTGAAGTTTTAATTGGGCTGGATATTAGGAACAACTTAAATAAAGCCACCACGTGAGCCTTGTAAGGATAAGGGATGAAATGTTAGTGTACTGCAGCATTCTGCAGAGCAAGTTTTCTTTTTTTCACATTGTATCTTAAAGGTTTTAATATCCCATCAATACAGTAAAACAGTTTCTTAGTAACTATTTAATATAGACTATTTCCTCTTTGACCATTTTAGAGCAATAGGTCAAAGAATATTATAACCCTCAGACATCTTTTAGTTGGCAATAAGGCACCACTAAAAATATTTTTGCCTTTCAATGTATTATAATAAACAGCAACCCTTTCCTATTGCAAAATATACACCTTGAAAAGGCTATTAAATTATTTAGCTGTGGCTTACAAAAAGAAATAGCTATGGTGCCAATCTTTTAAATAGTTTAGCAGGTTGCAGTCAATAGGTTTTTGATGAAATGTAGTCTTTCATAATTTTAGCTGGTACAATACATTCAGGAACATTTTGAAACAGAATTTGCAGGGTGAAGCTCCTACTGTTTTTTACATAAATTAGCTAACTAACAGTTATAAGTGGATGCACTTATGCCATCTGATTTGCTTCTTTGGAGGCATTCTTCTTACTATGAGGACAAGCAAGACTTCTTCCTGAGTATTAGGCTGATGCCACATGTAGTGTATTCTTGTCAAGCAAAAAGCCGCTTGCTTAGAATCCACTGCTACACTTAAAAAAAACTTCTACTTGGTGCCTGCACCTGGAAGCATTGAATCACAAGACTTTGCATTTTTGGCTGCGTGTGCCTACGCCTAGGCATATTCAGTGCTTCTGAGTGCAGGCACAAGTATAAGTTTTTTTTAAGCGTAGCAGGGGAATTCTCTACAAACGTTTTTCTACACTATCTATGGTATCAGCCTAAAAGGAGAATGTGCCCTTCAGTGTCAGACTGGCCCACAGGGATACAAGGAAAATTCCTGGTGGGCCCAGGTGTCAGTGGGCCCTCCTGCTTCTAGCCATTTGGCCTAATTAATGGGCATTACTTATTTTTCTGTGGGAACAAAGCAACTAAGTATATAGAAGAATATATTATAGTATTTAAAGATCTAGGGAAATATAGAGACTGAGTAAGAAGTGGATGAAAAATAGTTTGGAGGGTGAGCCCATGGTCTTAGGTTTTCTGGTGGGCCCCTGGCATCCCAGTCCGACACTGATGCCTATAAACTGCTTTTAGTATGCCTTTAATGGATTAGTACCATCAAAAACAAAATTATTTATTTATTTTTATACAGTAAATGTCAAAATGTTTTCTTTGAAGCAGAAGACCGGCTTTTTGCATCATGTGCGTTACTAGCTCTGCTCTGTATTTGTCCATGCAAAGCCCCACCCAGTCTGTTGTAATGAATGTAGATAATAGATATTCAGGTATTGCCACTACCATATAGACCTTACCATAATAAGCTCAATGTAAAAAATCCTGTGCTTTCTAAAAATGTTGCAGACTGCAAATGTGCAGAGAAAGTAAACAGTTTTTTTTATATATGTTTTCAGGGTATTTTTAATTACTGTTAGTTGCTCTTTAGTTTTCCTTACATGTCAAGCTACCTGTTGTAAGTTGCATCAAAGATTGAAGCCCAAGGCAAGACAATTTTTAGTAAAGCTCCCACTAATGAGTCATACCCAGTAATTTATTTAAAACACTAAATACTTTACATGCTACCAAAACTCAATTTATATAGTGTAAGCATAGCTTGCATTTAACAAAATTGTTATTAAAACCAGGCTAAGAGAAATACATATTAAAGCTGTAATGAATTGGACTTTGTGTTCCCCTAGCTACGGTTCATTTTCATGCTATTTGATATCTACCGGCAGTTTCATATAAAATTATACTCAATATGCTGATTTCATTAATCACATAGCGGATGAATAACACTGTGTTTGTTCAGGCAGCATTATTTGATTCTAAAAACTGACCTTATTTCCAGTAGACAGAAACACAATGCTACATTTTTTTCTATTAACTTACCTTTCTTAAGAAGTGTTTTTTTCATGTATCCCTTCCTTTCCTCTTTAATTGAAACCCATGCAAAGATCAGCAATTCACTGCTAATGATGAAATAGTAAAAGATGGCATAATTAGATATGGCCTTTTTTATAAAAAATGTAGCTTAATTATTTTTTTAAAAAAAATTTGATTTAAAGGAAAAGGAAAGGTACAATCATTGGGGGTGGGGAATGCTAGACACCCCCTGCAGAGATTGTAATCACTTACCTGGTGTCCTGTTTGCAGAAAACTGCATTGGCCCAGGGTACATGCGAGCAAGTAATCTTTTTCCTCTATCTATTTTTTTTTTTTTTTTTGAAGAAACAATATAGAAGGAAGAAGATTGCTTGCTTGCATGTTCCCTGGGTTGGTGCAGTATTCTGTTAACAGGTGTACCAGTTTGGGGTATCAGGTTAGTGATTAAAATCACTGCGGGTGCATAACATTTGGCATACCCCCACCTTTCCCTCTCCTTTAAGGTAGAATATCTTATACCATGGGTTGAAAGCCTATAATGGGTCTGCAGTTGTTGTTTTGTTACTAAAATGTTTTATGTTACCAATGTACACCTTCCTGGCAGTCCTACTGTAAGGCTAGTGCCAACAGGGCCGGTCTTACCAACTGCGGGGCCCAATTGGAACCATTTTTGCGGGGCCCCCTTAGTACATTTTGAATTATGCTTAGTACAGGGGGAATTCCTATGCTGCCATAGTTTTTTAGTTTTTCAGGCTGTTCCTGCTGAATTGTGGTTAATACAGGCACACCTCCCAACATTTAAAAAATGCAAATAGGGACAAATGATTTTTTTGCCATGCACATGGAAAGAATGCAATTTGCCCTGCAGTGTACTCACATTCCCTGACTCACCCAACACTAGCAGAACAGAGCAGCACTGACCAGCTTTCATGTAGCCATCATATGGAGCAAACTTAGGGGACTGTTCCTGCTGAATTGTGCTTAGTACAGGGGAATCCCTATGCTGCCATAGTTTTATGGTATCTCTCTGTACAGGCTATAAGCAAACTTAGCAAACAAAATTTTCTGGGCCCCCTCCTCCCACAACCTGCCCCCAATGGCCCCTCCCCCAGTGACCTCTCCCATCAGTACAAAGGACACAGACATTGGTAGCCAGGGCCACACCCCTAAAACATTGGTAACCAGCTCAGGGCCCCCTAAAACATTGCTGGTCCTCCCCCAGTGTCCTCATACTATGGCCCACTCCTTCCTGCTCCCCCACTCCCCCCTACATCCTCCAGCCCACCCAGCATCCTCCAACTCTCCCCCTAGCATCCTCCAGCTCTCCCCCCAGCATCCTCCAACTCTCCCCCCAGCATCCTCCAACTCTTCCCCCAGGTGTCCTCCAGCTCCCCCAACTCTCCCCCCAGGCGTCCTCCAGCTCCCCCAACTCTCCCCCCCAGCATACTCCAGCTCCCTCAACTCTCCCCCCAGCATCCTCCAACTCTCCCCCAGGCATCCTCCAGCTCCCCGAACTCTCCCCCCCAGGTGTCCTCCAGCTCCCCCAGCTCTCCCCCCCAGCATTCTCCAGCTCCCTCAACTTTCCCCAAGGCCTCCTCCAGTCACATGTATGCACAGGGCCCGGCCGTGATACAGTTTTTTAGCCCAGGCCCCCTTTAAAAATGATGGGCCCTTTCATTGTTGGTCAGCGGGTAATTTGATTGGTCGCGCCCTTTAAGAGAAGTGTATCACGGTGGGGCCCCCATTGGCGCAGGGCCCGATTGGGTGCAATAGGTCCAATCGACCTAGGACACTGGCCCTGAGTGCCAAACTGGACTGTTTATCGGTCAACAGACATGTGTGCAGACATGTTGTGGTAGAAGGGCTGTTTCTGGGACTGTGGTTATAGGAAGGCCAACCTTAGACCTTTGGCCGACTCTCCAAATTACTTTAATTTTTACATACTATTATCTATCCTTTCCTCCATTTGTTTTGATTCTTCTCATACTGACCATGGTATAGGTATACAAGGCAAATGTTTGGGTGAGCAGGAGGGCCCACTGACACCTGGACCCACCGGGGGTTTTCCTGGTATCCTGGTGGGCCAGTCTGGCACTAGCCTTAATCCAAGTGGACCATGAGAGTTTCTGGTTGATTAATGGATTTGCAAAAATGAACGTTTGACAAGCATATAGGGTGATGGTAATTACATTACTGAGGCAAAAGGAAAATTACATCTATAATGTAAATTTTTTATCATCCAGTCTTTTTAGTATACAGACCAATGTGGATGGAGTAGATATAGTAACTAGTGATACGTCATAATTGGGCTATGGTGTGCACCAGTTCTTAAAGCCCAGAGCAAACCAACCAGTATTTATTGGTCACCTGTTTCATGACACAGCTCTGGTTGCTATGGTTTACTAGACTGGGGCAAGTACAATATCCATAATCAGGGCTCTTTCCCATAACATTCACCATTTACAATTAAATGTAAACCACTCTCATACTTTACACTGAGAGTTTATGCCTGACCTCATGGAGCAACACAAGCTGTAGCTCACAGTGCAGATGACACAGGCTGTCAACACTGTAATTATAGGCAGCAAACGTATCTTTCTAAGTTAAATAAATATTAATATCACCTCTAGGCAAGGGCTATGTTTGTGCAACTCCCACACACTCAAAACTGCTCAGAAAGGTAGGCCAAGTTTATTATTCTTTTTAAAGTCAGAGAAAGAGCTTGTGTACTGGCTCTGGGGTACACCAGTTTTAGATATTACATTAGAGCACATTATTGGTGTTGACCTTTAATTACTTTTGTTGTTATGCTCTGTATAATGCATTTGGGAGTAATAGGGGTCATCCACCCAACACTGTTTTTTCTTTGGTATAAAGAAAATATAATTTTGAGCAACTGTCCAATATATAAACATTTCACTGGTTTCAAAATTATCTTTACATGACAAAAAAGTGTAAATCACTTGGGGTTGCCAAATGTTAGGCACCCCCAAGCAATTTCTACTAACAGGAGCACCAGCCTGAAAACTGAAAGCAGTCAGTAGCGATGAGTGAATGGGCAGTCAGTAGCGATCAGTCTCAAATCTGATGTGTGTGACTTTTTTTATGCATGGCAATTTTTTCTTGACACAAACGACAACGCATGGCAAATTTGCAATGGCGACCAATGGCGAAATGTAAAAATTCAACGCAAATCCTGACTAATTATTTCACCCATCACTAGCAGTCAGTTGATCAAACTGGATCTAATTATAACTGTTCAAGGGTACCCCAGGCAGCAATGGTCATTTTAAGGGTAGTTCACCATGAGATAAACTGTTAGTATGATGTAAACCAGGGGTCCCCAACCTTTCTTACACGTGAGCCACAGTCTAATATAAAAAGACTTGGGGAGCAACACAAACATCAGAAAAAAATATGGGGGTGCCAAATGAGGGCTGTGATTGGCTATTTAGTAGCCTCTATGCATGATCTCAGCTTACAGGAGGCTTTATTTTATGCAACCAAAACCTGCCACCAAGTCAGGAATTAAAAAAAAAAAAAACATATGTTTTGAGGTCACTGGGAGCAACAGCCAAAAGGTTGGTGACCAACATGTTGCTCACGAGCCACTGGTTGGAGATCACTGATGTAGACAGTGATATTCTAAGACATTTTACAATGGCTTTTCATTTTTTATTTTTTTCTTGTTTTTCTAATTAATAGGCTTTTTTCCAGCTGCAGTTTGGAATTTTAGCAGCTAACTGATTGCCATTGTCCAATTTAACCTAGTGGTGGCTTAAATTACATTATGGAGAATGAACTCCGTAATGTTAAAAAAAAGTAACAATAAAAGTGTAGCCTAACAGAGCAAGTTTTTGGCTGCATTGGTCATTGAAAAACTGGAATGAAGCAGAAGAAAAAGGCAAATCATTTTCAAATATAATAAAATAAAATAAAATATGAAAAAAAAGTCAGTCAAAAAGACATAACAAGATTAGGACATTCTACATCAAACTAAAAGTTTACTTCAGCTTTGAAAATTGAGTATGAACTATTGCAATGTGGTAGATTATAAAGTTAAAACCTCAACCTTTATAAATGTTAGGAATATTTTAGTTATACATTCATAAATGTTACTAAATGCATTATTAGTTTTAGCAGGACGTTCCTGCTTACTCTGAGAGAATGGCAAGCACGCTGTACTACTATTTGTTACTTTTTGCAAGTGGTCTAGCATTATCATTTGCTGATTTGTTCTTGATGTATACTGAAATTATGCATTTTCTTTATTATGAAAAAAACTGTTTTTGGCAGCTTGCTGTAGACATGGGCCATGGGAAAGGCTAAAACATGAGCAAATGACGGATGCAAAATAATAAAGCAATATCTGTGCATGAGAAGGAATACAGATGTCTGTATACTAAATATACAAGAAACAACAGATTTCTTAGCCAGCCCAGACTGCCTGAGTGGAAATAAGGGTCACTTGCCATATGTATGTGGTTTCTTACACCATTCTAGTTGAGAAATAGTTGGCTGAAGCTTTGTGTAGGGAATGAAAAAGCTGTGGAAGGACACACAGCTTTACACTCTGAGTGCCTCTTCTAGTGGATGGGTAATGTGTGCAGCTGAAAAGTTGCCACTGTGTTTACAGCACATTTCTGTCATTGCTGCTTCCTGTCCAAGCACTGCAGGAAGAAGTGTGTTTCCTAAATTAGATCTCTAAGGTCACAATGAAAACCACTCACACTGTAGCAGATGGAGGCGGCGAGGAGAGAAAAGCTTTCTAGATTTTTCAATAATGTGCCTTTATAATCCGAACTGCAGATCTACTGTATGTTTGCCCTTTCTACTCTTGCCTGAAATTTGTTTCATTCATCTTATTTACCAATTTTAGATTTTGTATAAAAGAAAATCATTGCTGGAAACAACATACACCACCTGTTATTCACAATATGAATGCTTTTAAACAGTAACTCTAAAATTAACAGCAATCGCATAGATGATTTCATATTAAAACAGCCCACACAATTTAAAATGCCAAACATAACAAAGACCAGGATAAACAACAACTAAATACAATTTAGCATTTAGTGTCACATTTAATAGAATTGGAATTATTTGGGAGATTGCATTCCCATAATTTGGAACTTTCTGCATAACAGGTTTCCGGATAACAGATCCCATACCTGTAGTATACATTTACTGTATATAAACCTGTCACTCTGCACGTACTAGATGCCCCCTCACTTTTTTCTGCATTAATCTTTGTCTGCCTGACCTTGCTTGAACTCTGCCAGTTCTGCTATGCTGTTGTTCTTTGGACTTTGTGTACATTAGCCCCTGCAGTTCCTTTGAACTTTTTCCCTGCCTTGCCTTTGTGTACTAGTGCCTACCATTAGTTGACCATTCCTGTGCCTGTTCCTGGCTAACCCCCTCCTTGGTCACTACACCAAACCTGGCATGCTTTGGCCACTGGTCCTGTCACAGGGGTATATTGCCTATTTACAAAATATATTAATTGTTATATAATCTTGCACATAGGGTTAAGAGGTAATTTTAGTGGGCACCTGACTCTGTCCTGCAAATATTCAAAGAGGGAAGAAGCATTGGGAAAATATACAGCATACTGGTTATTGGTTGTTTGTGTGAGTAATGGGCAATGAGCAAATGTATTTTGTAAGGCTTGCCCTGTGGCAGGGGGTAAGGACAGGGTTACTTTGCTTTTGTAGATGCTGCACTTTGCACCCCCTGCCAGTATTTTTTTATCCAGAGTGAGGCGCAGAGCACAGCCACACCCAGACAGTGTTATCCAAATGAGCACTATGGGGCCCCTAAAGAGTTGTGTCTCCCTATCTTCATACTGAAATGCCTTCTTTCAGCAGCATTGCATACATTAGAATATGAAAATGTGTGGCACACACCAATCTTCTACATCATTAATAATATGTAAGCCTGGAGCACTAGGGGACACAAGGCGCTAGAAAACCCTGTGTTTACTGCCTGCATTTGGCAGGTGCTAAATACAGCTCCCTTGTGCCTGTCAATGTGGAGCTCTATGCCTTTACCTAGATCATGCTAACAAATGGAGCAGTCACAGCAAAACAAATAATAAGCAGTGGAGCAAATAGTAAGAGTAAAGGCGCAATGGGGTGCACCTCCTAAGTACTTCAGCACTATAACTGTATGACATACAGTGTAAAAGGACTAATACAAATGTAGAGTAATAATTGCCTGTGATATATGAGCTCAATACATGGTAAATAAATCACCAGTCTGATGTTATAAGAATATAATATATGGACAAGATATTTAATATCAACATTTGCACAGCACACCTCTTTAATCTTGATGTACCACATCTTTACTGATATCAAAACTTGGCACTGTAAAAATCTACAGAGTCGGCGCAGTGGCAGTGGCAGTGAATATGTATTCACTTTATAGATGGCAGATAAATAGATAGATAATAATAGATATAGATAGATAGATAGCTAGATAGGCAGATAGATTTGATATTGTAAAGAGGCACCTGAATACAATGGCACTTGAGGTATACTTGACAATTAATATACTTAACAGGTTTAATGAACATTTTAACCTTGTTTTTGCAGATTATAGATTGGTTAAGCAAAAGTATCTTAAATATTTCTGCATACAAATATAGCTAATAAAATTATATAATTAGTTGTTAATCTTAACACTGATAAATCCTGTTAAAAATTGTCTTTAAAAATACAAAGTGAAAGTTCTGTAGGAAGTATGAAGGTTTTATAATAATGTGAAATTTCACCTGCAGTTTTCAGAACCTATATAGTGATTAGGGGCTTTTTCACTATGTTGCTTAGCTGTATACTACTCAGACAAGAAAAGTTTGTGCATTTTTTAAAGACTTATTGGATCAGTGTCTCTTGCATTCCAAAGAGGGCATAGCAGATTTAGTAGACTTATCTTGTCCTTCTATATTACTACAAAGCATGGTAAAGAATTTGCTTTGTAGAAGAAGTGTTCCAAGGCTAGTGACACTCAATCATCATTTCTGCAATAATTAATTACAGTTGCACAAGCACCCAGAATGTGACCAAAAGCTCTTTTAAATCATTAAAATTATCAAATATGATGAAAAGTTCCATAGTCAATTTATTGAGGAAGGTGTTACTGAGCTATAACCTTATTAGTCTATATAGCTATCTCTGGATTTCCAAGTTATGTCAGAATGTCAAAGGCATCTGTTTAATAACAATTCCCTTAACATTACGGGCTATTTGAGGAGAAAGCATAAATATATGGTGTTCATGACCCCCTTTGATTCTGGAAGGTTCTCCTGGCTTCTTTCCCCACTGAAACATTCCATGATCCATGCACTTTATTAGTTTAGAAACAGATAGAAAGGGTACCGCCACTGCAATCATAATTTAAGCAGTGCAGTGTATCTAAAAAATGTGTAAAAGTTTCAAATCATATCATAAGGTATATCAAAACCATCTTCATCAATAGTAATGTACTCTACACTACAGTTATCCAAGAAGGGCCCAGTCAGAAATGTCCATTTTCTAGAGTGTACAGTATGATCTACTGTCACAGTTATTGACTGTACCAGTAATCTTCAATTAATGAATAAGGACTGTATATGCAATATAGCATATTCACGTTCATATCATCATCATCCAGTAAAGACTGCATATATAATAAAACTTGAAGTATTATTTACATAAAAATGACAAATCCTCTAACATCCAATTATATTGACTGGAAGTCTACAGAAGGCTTTGTTTGGCAATTAAACTGGGTTTATATGCAATCAAAACTTGCCTCCTAACCAGAAATTCCAAAATAAGCACCTGCTTTGAGGCCACTGGGAGGTATGCAGGTATTTGAGAAGAGATTATTTCCTCCCATACTGTTGAAGTTTTCTTCCCCAGTGTTACAGATTTCCACTAGTACTTTAAAAGCATTACATTGTCTATTCCTTGTGTTTTCTATAATATCTAGGGGCATAATGCTGCATCTATCTAACAGTGCCAACCACTTTTGTAAATGACATTACAAACTTGTTGTTAATATACTGTTATTAATTGCTAAGCTGATTCCCCAAGCCGGTGCCCAGGGTAATTTTCAGTGAGCACCACAGAGTAATCCTCTTCCTCTACTTCTTCAGTAGACTTAAAAAATATGTCTTATTTGTTTTTTAAAGATTGATTTTCCACTGTACTGTGCATGTGTCCCTGCATGAAGAAAGAATAACAATGGCCTAGGGTTTTAGCTAAGCTATTAAAATCACTTGGGGTTCGTAACATTTAGCACCCCCCAGTAATTTAGACTTTCCTTCTTCTTTAATCACAATAAATGTTAAATTATTTCAGCCAGATTGCTTATTTGTATCAAAATAAGTCTTAGTAAACAAGTATACAAGTACAAGTGACATAGTTGGATGTATGAAGGGGCAAAAACTATTTTTTTTCATTAACTTTCATTGATATATCGAAGATGGCAAGCCTGGACTGTTGGTGTCTTAGGCAGAATGAAAGTAAGGATTAAAGCATTCTATATTACATTTTCTTGTAGCATGTTTTACTTATCTGCAAATTAATTACAGCTAGGTTAGTAATTCCATTCAATAGAAGCCTAAGGGAATGTCGTGCAACTCTTAGGCATCTTCACTAAAGAACAATGATGAGATTAAAACTACATGTAAAATAATAAAAAGAAATGAGACTTTGTTGAACTTTGGTAAAATTAATTGAAATTCTGTTACTTAATGGCATTCCACCATATGACTAGATTATTGCTTAACCTATTCTCTTCCAACATCCATTTGATTACACACACATATTTTACAGTATATTTTATAAATGCAGAACGATTACTTGACATAATCTATGGCATGGATTGAAAATGTTTGGCTTCCCTGGAACAATATGGAAGTTTGTCACTGACAACTATAACACTTTGAGGTGGCTTATATGTCCCAGTCTCTTGATGATTAATATATTGATTCTGTCTGGATGAATTAATTAAGTTAGTGTTAACCATAACAAAAATACTCCAATCATTAAAAATTACTTAAGGAATCTTGGTGCAGTCTATAATGTTGCATAACATTTATGTTGAAACCAATGTTGTTTAGCATAGAAAGCTTCAACAGCATGCAAAGTCTGGACTGCATTAGTGCATTTATTTAAGGAGAAGTTGCCAGATTTTAGTTCTCTAAAGACTTAAGAGTATGCAAAATATACTTGATACAGTACCTACAAATACTAACTTCCTAATCTGTGAATTATGCAAGAGTTTTGGCACAGGAAATATGCATATTATTCAGAAACAGCAAAAAAGTCAACAAAATATTTGTTTTGTGATTACTGTTACTATTGATTAAACAGTGTGTGTTGTTAACAAGTATTTTCATTGTTAAATAGTTAGAATGCCATACTGGCGTTCCTAAAGATCCTTCTTAATTTAATGATGTGAATACTTTCAGGTAGAAAAGTTCTAACTTTTGATTGTGATGTCTGTTTGCCCAGGGAAACATTGATACTGAAATCCCACTGCATTTATACCACTTCTTTTATTTCTTTTTCATTTGGTTTGCAAAAAACACATTGTTTAGTTTCCCATTACAGTGGCTTTTGATAAAATAGGCATAAAATATGAAAACATATAAATTGGCAATGCATCCAAAAATACATATTTTGTGGTTGAAAATGCATACATGTAACTGATTAAAAAAAAAAGTGAAATAGTAACTTACAATCATAAAAATCTATCTGCACCATTCAGAATAGTTCCCTTTGTCTTTGTCTGTACTTTCAAGTTTAATTTGTAGAAACACAACTTTTGGGCCATATTCATGCTGTGCTTGCTTTGCTGTGCTTTTATACGAAATAAGGTCTAAGATCATTCATGGCAACAAATAACTGTTCACCCCAAATTGTGTTAATTATCATCCAGTGTAGCTTGGTACAGTATATTCTGCTATGGGCTCAATTATATGGATCAGCTCCAACTTTGTGGAACCTATTAGGGAGCCTATTAGTTAGTAGTTACAGAAGAATCATCAGACAGCAAGGTTCTTTTCTCTCAAGGTTCAGTTCTAAACTACAGGGAGAGCATTCATACCAAACATCTTGTGCTCCTAGGTATGTCTCTCTTGGGGATAACAGATCTCCACATCACAAGAACTCACAGATTGCTGAGCAGCATTAAACAATGCCAATGCCTAAAGGTCACATCATCACATCTGCCAGGGACTATTCTCTGCTAATTTCCTTGCCTAAAAAGTTGCAAAGCCAAATGTGTAGAAATGTTAGCTTTCACTTCCCACTTACAAAAACTGGATTCAACCCAAGAACAAGTAAACATTTATTATCTGAAAATCTGGCTATATGTATTTCAGGTGAAAATGTGCATAACACTTGCATAGTGCCAGTTATCTAGAAAGTTACTGATTCCATTGATTTTTACCCACTACATAGGAAAACTCACCCATATGTAAGAAATAGCTCAAAGTTTATCTAATAGCAGTTACCCATAACAACCAATCATATATTTGCTTGTAAACAGGTGATTAGTGTCTGCTGATTGGTTACTATAGGTGCAGTAACAACCTTTGACTCAATAAATCTCCCGGTGGCATTTGGAAGTAATTTTTTTACAGAGAAAGCCTTTTTTCAGAAAAAAAAACTCTAAAACAGCTTAATAAACAGACCCCAATAACATTGTGTGCCACGGATAGCCTAATGGGCTAATTAATTATCAATTTTCAAGTTAGTTAATTCAGGTTTGTTTTCCTAAATCCAATAAACTTGCATATCGAATGCTCGCTTATTCATTAATAAGGAAACTTGTTTGAATAAAAAAACTCAAATGCATACTCAAAGTCCCATTGACTTCTATAGAAACTTGCAAGCTTTTACATGGCAAGATTTTAAATATGCTTTATTGGGGTTTTTGCACTTAATAAATACCAGACATTTGAGTTTTTGAGACATAATTCAAATTTGAGTATTTTTAGAGCCCCCAACATTTTTAAATTCGAACGGTGATAAATCTCTACCTAAGCTGTGAGTTCTGTAAAAATGTTGTGTTAGTGCAAAAATGATGTAGTCTTTCAATTGCATCACAATTTAAAAAGACCTGAATTGAAAGACTGGTAATAAAAAGTAACCATAATAAAACAATTGTTGCTTTACAATGCAATTGTTTAAGGCTGCTGGGATTTCAATTCAAAAGCTATAAAAATAAAAGGTTACTAATTATTCTATAACATACTATCAGTTAATTTAAAAATGGGGTACCCCTTTAAGACAAAAAGACACTAGTGACCATAGCAGTCACAAAACAACCATTAATGTGGAAATATGTTTTATTTTCTTGACAGGTCAGAAAATATCACTGAAACTGGCTTGGACAACCTGCACAAATTAAAAGATAGTGGGGACTGGCCACTTTTAAGTCTGAGTAAGTTGATGGTTTCCTCATGGCTTTAAAGAATTATATAGCTTTAATGTGCCACTGTACCGTATATACAGTATATTGATAAGCAAATTTTGCAAAATCTACCAAAAAAAACACAAGAAAAACTCCCATTTACTTCAATGCATTTGGAGTAAGAAAGAAAAAATTGCGTGCGTTAAAAAAGGTTGCGGGGTAGCCGCGAAAAACCACCTTCCGTACACAATGTATTTCGCTAATTTTTTAGCAGTTTTACAAATTCTTCTGTGAAGCGGAACAGGACTCATTCTCTCATCAATACATATATAGAATCTTATAAAGACAACCCCTAATTATTGTACTATTGCTCTGAATATTATACTTTTTAAACGTGCTGGCTCAAATTAAAGTTTTAGTCTTACTGGTTAGAACTTTCCAAGCCTCCATTATCCTTAGGTTACCTGGTTATAAATTCCCTTAGTACCCTCCAAAACCCCTTACAAGAATCATGTGATGGGAAATTATAACACAAACATGGAATGGAATACTTAGAATACACCTTTAGTAAATACAATTCACTAAGTTCTTAAAGTGATACTGACATGAAAAATGACTTTTCAAATTATGAATCTACATAAAAAGTTACCTATAGGTCATGTTGATCTTTTTTCACTGTTAGGGCTGGTGTTGTAAGTAATTGTTGCTTGAAGTCCCTAAACCTGACTGTTTTGTCAACCTGACTGTCCCTTCTCAGCCTGTCAGTTAAAGATTCTAATGCTAAAGGCCTACTGCTGAACAAATATGGCTGCCCCCTCATAGAAGAACATGGGGGATCAGATAAGGAATGGAAAAGCATCAGGAAATACTTTTATGGCAAAATTATAAAGCTCATGCAAAGACAATGCTATGATAGATGTAAAAAAGGTTTTATTTCTGGTCTCAGTATCTCTTTAAGATGAAAAGCGTTATAATAAAACTAAGCCAGCGTAGGCTTAGTACCACACAAGTAAATGAAGGAGTATAGTGGCCCTTTTAATGTGTTCTGTCTGAATGGTTTAATGTAAATGCATACTTATTTATAACTGTAAATAAAATATTAATTTCTTTTGTTTTGTTTGAAAAGAAGAATAATGAAGCTTCCTAAAATTCATAGCAATCTATTAGAAAAGTTGCTTCCTGATCTTTCAGTTGAAATATTCCTGCCAGCACATATATCTGAAGTAGCTTTTATGTTCTGAATAATGCTGAATAATATCTTAGAACAATAATATTTTATAATTAATTTTTAGATAAAAAAAACACTTTTTTCTTTTTTAAATGAACATGTATATATCATATTTATTGGCACAGCATACAAGAATGATATAACCTTTTTGCCACTAATCCTGTACCTGTGTGAGACTCAGCAGATGACAGATGGACTAATACATTTATTAACCTGTCTGTTATTTGAGTCAGGAGTAGCTAAAAGTAATGTACAGTAGGTCCAGCACGAAAAACACTCTTTTTTTATACAGGTATGTTTTTAAAATATATGTTCAAAGTGAGCATCTCTGATTTGGGTATATTCAAAATGTTTATGTATTCATAAAAATAAATTAAAGGCCCAGTTACACAAAGAACAATACCCTAAAGGTACTCACACATTCAGTTACTTTTTGTAGTAACAGACTGGGTGGGACTTTGCTGAGTCAACACATTAAAGATGGCTCAACGGAGCAGAGCTGTTGTCAGAAGTATCCACTAGTAGTGATAAGTGAATATGTCTCGTTTCGCTTTAGGGTAAAATTAGCGCAACGTCTGAAATATTTATGAAACAGGGATGAATTCATGAAATGCAACTTTTTTGACGCTCACAACTTTTATTGACTCAACCGTGTCATATTTGGAAGAGACAGCTGCTTTTTTTATGCAAGTGAAAACTTTCGGCGGCTAAATTTTGCTCATCACTTTGCGGAATTTCGCTGCGAATCAATGTCTGGCGAAAAAATTTGCTCATCCCTGTCCAGTAGCAATGCATATGAATAATTCATTTTTTGCATGTTTGTTTTGGTATTACTGGTCCTTTTAGTGAATACATTCTAATATAAAGTTATATCATTTGTGAATAAAAGGGAATTAAGTAAGTAAATAAAGTGTAGAGATAAAATATTAACTCTATACAAATAGCTTTATTTTTTTTAATAACTGAAAACGAGTCATTATATTATATGGGATAATATACTTCCATTGTGAAGTATATGCATATTTTAAGTCACCACAGAGTTCCTTTAGTCCAAATTAGCAAGGGAGCATTAAAGGTTGAAAGTTTTTTTGTGACTTATTAGTGACTTTTCATTTTCTTGAGGTGGTTTAGCACTTATTAGATTATTTTGGTGCTAGCCGAAATAGTGTAAATGTGTAACTGTGTGAGGCACACAGTACTAGAAATGTGGCCAATCACATAATGGAGCTCAAAGCAATCACTGGCATTTATGATAGCAATACATTTCTTAGAAACATAAGTAACTGGCTGGACTTTGAAATAGATGTGCTTATCTATATAAACAGATGACAGATCTTTTTATACAAATCTGAATGTTAAACATATCAATGCCAGTTGAGTACATACAATAGAACTGTTTATGTGAAGGCAAATAGTGGACATTCAATGAAATATGCCTTTCTCCTTATCCAAGCATCACTTATTAGGTTATATTGTATTTCTGTGACACTGTCACTATTCACATAGACAGGGTATATTAGACAGTGTGAGGTCATATACAAATATTATTGGCATACAGGCTCCTCTGAAACTATCTGTGATCTTTTTTAATTTGTAAACATTGTGCAGTTTGGGCTCATCTCCACTATTTATCGTTGGCAAACAATGCTGAAAGTCTGTCCACCTTCTACAGTCCAAAAGCAACTGCTGTGCATGGCATGAGCACTACAGTTTAGACAAGTTTGACTTGCTGATTTGCCACTGTTTTGTATAGAGAGCCTTCTGACCTCTGTACTTTAGTAAACCCTACATACAGACTCTCCCTACACCAATAAAACCAACATACTTCATTTAATAAATTGAGTGTTTCATGCAGAGATGCAAACTACTGTTGCGTAGGAAGCAGCAGTGATCAAGCCCCATGTAACAGAATACTTGCTTACTAACTGGATTAGTGCCCTCCTCCAATAATGAAATGAAAAAATATTTGCCATTGAACACTGAGGCGTTGAATGAGCCCCATTCAGCTTTCTCGCTACTCCTGCCTATAAACATGGCAGTGTTTTGTAAAGCATCAACAGATATATATGAAAGGGCTGTTTGGGGTCCTGTTAACACCTTTAGTTACTGTTCCTTTCTGCATATAGAATGGCAGAGGTTACAGGGTCCCTGATAACAGACTTAAATGAGCACAAGTTGTTGCATTATTAGAACACATTGGTCTGTCTGAAAAAAATAGATTGCCTTTCCATTTGGTCTTTTAATATGTATACTTGCATGTTTAGTCCTTTTCAATATATTACAAATTGTGTTACAGTGTAAGATGTATTTATCAGACTTTGGCAACAGAAGTTGAATGTATGTTTAAAGTTTGTTAAAGGGGACCTATCACCCTAAGAAATAATTCCAAATTATTTTGTATTGTGTTTGTCAAGCAAAAAAACTTTACTTGATGAGCGAATATGTCCCCTTTCGCTTCGCCGTAAAATTTGTGAAATGGCAAGAAGATTCGTGAAATGGCAAAAAAGCCACAAAACACATTTGTTGCACAACCTTTTTGTTACCTCTATGTGCCTTTTTTTCGCCCACATCTTTTTTTTTTTTTACGCCCGTGTCTTTTTTTGATGCGACCGCAACTTTTTTCATGTGTGACAAATTTTTTCCGTGGCAAATTTTCTCAGAAGTTTCACAAAACAATTCGCCAATGGCGAAATGCAGACATTTTCGCTGCAAATCCATGCCTGGCGAAAAAATTAGCTCATCACTAGTATGGATGTGTCAATAAAAAATTAATTTGAGTTTTATGTTTAATTTGAGAAGGACTTTTGTTACACGACTTTTTATATCTGGGTGACTGGTCCCATTTAATTTTCTTTTATTCAAATGCTTTTTTGTTACACTTTTTTTGTAACGCTTGGTAGACAAAGTTTTTTGTACATGCAGCTCTGGGGAATTTTTCAGTTATGCTTTTATAAACTGGGGTTTAGCTTATAATTGTTAGTTCATCTGTGCAGTCTGTTGTTGTAGGCTCTACTGGTATCAAGTGGCTTAACCGCATTCTGCTCTGCATATGTGTGCAGGCAAAGGGGGCATCTAAAGCTATACCCATATTTTTATTTCTCTCTATAGAGTATGCAGTTAAAAGTGTTTAATGCCTGCTTGTGAAGAACTGACAGTTTCATACAGATTTGGTTATATTTGGGAAGGGAGAAAAAAGAATCATGGCACACAGGCAGATGGACAAGGGGGTATTTGCTAGAATACCAAGAGGAATGAATTCGATTTTGATGTTTCTTTTATTACCATTAGACTTCTATTTTTTCCATATATATATTAACATGTTGAGGTATACATCTATCTCATTTGGGTCCATTGGTATCCCGTTTTACATTCATATGAGTGCATTGTTTCATGCCCTTCTTTATACATGAGCGCTGTTCCTTAAAATTATTCACTGAGTTTTGTTTTCTCCTCCCTTTCCTATTATCAAGGTGTTTTGTCTTTTAAATGCTGTTGTATGTACATTTAAGCCTTTGATTAAGTGTCAAATAGACACAACACGCGTCAGGCTTTATGAGATGAGTGTATAATTTTTTTTTTCTTTTTACTTTTAAATGGTCTGTATTTTGGATGTTCAGAGTGCCACCTTTCTTTTCTTTTTTTGTGCTAAAGGGGGTATTAGCTCCCAGGCCACTCTGGCTAATTCAAAGAATAGTAACATAACCCTGCACATTAAATTATTAGCTCACAGATACTGATGCATTCTTTTTAGTGCTACTGTTTACTTTATGTTCCTACCCTATTGGCAGCCAGTGCTTGCAACTACCATTAAGTCCATGACCAAAGCTAGTTCAAGCTTTGTTCAAAAATTCAAAGAATTCTATCACCAGTTTAATTCAAGTTGGAAACTTTCTTTTTTTTTACCTTAGATAGAAGACAAAAATGGCAGGCGATTGCTTATAATACTGAGTAGCAGACAACAGAATGTTTTATTCCCGAAAACAACATTTTTAAAGTTAATGATAACTTTTAGCCCAGAGTGAAATCTGCGCCATATAGTATTTTTATTGCCTTCCAGAGTTTAGCTTCCAGAGTTTAGCTTCAGTTTAAGTTATATGTCTCCTTTAAATCAGCTCAACAAGCTCTGCAATTAGGCTGATATCAGACATGGCGTATTCTTGGCAAGCCGAAAAACGCTTGCTGAGAATACGCACCGCTACTGTAAGTGCGCCCTACCTGTGCCTGCACCCAAATGAATGAGATATGCTCGGGTGCAGGCATTTGTAGAATGCAAAGTCTCACGTTTTTATGCTTATTTCGGTACTTGTGCACCTGAGCGTATCTCATTCATTACGGTGCAGGCTGATGGCAGACGTGGTGTAGGGCGGATATTTTCAGCAAACGGAAAAACGCTTGACGAAAATATGCCCCACTACTGTAAAAATCGCCTACCTTGTGCCTGCACCCGAATGAATGAAATACGTTCGGGTGCAGGCACATGTAGCCGAAATACGCATAAAAACACGGAAAATATCTGCCCTATGCCATGTCTGCCATCAGCCTTAACTTGTTGGACTTTAAATTATGCTTAGACTAACTACAGTTGTATCTAGTTGAAAAAATACAAATCTGCATGACAATTAATGTCATTCCTGCATATGGGTCTTGTGCTTTAGAAAATACAAAAAGTCCAAACCGCTAAAATGTAACACCCAACACCATTAAAATCCAAATATTAGCATTTGCATGGCCACATTCATTTTACTTTTAATCCATTTATAGGACTTGAAACTTTCATGTGGGATGCTCAGATAAGTAAAATCTAGTAAAAGATTAAAATCTCATCCATGGCTTTAATGAAACTGTTCCCACCCAAAAGTTGAATAGTTATCATTCAGTTTGATGGTCCTACGTTTTTCATGGAGCTTACTACAAATAAATGACTATTACTGTTACCTGGCCAAGCACACTGCATTGCAACGTCCCAGCAATAGAAGGATTCATTGACCAGTTTTTTTTGTAACAGCAGGCTTCTCATTAATAACTTAAAGTACATATTTTTTGTGAACCACAGTCCTGGCCCAAATCACAATGCACTTCAATGCAGATCTGCAAAGCAATGCAGCAAGATGACTTGTTTGCAAGTGATTAATGAGGAAGCCCACTGGTAGTGATCACTTACAGCTGCAGTGAACCAAGTACAAGCTGCACAGTGCTGCTGAGAAAAATCACAGCAGAAAATTAAACTTGGTTGGAGAAAATAGGTGGACAGAATAAGAATAATATTATAGTGGTTTGAATTCATCAGAAAAAGATGCCCGTTAATGTGAAACCCGTCTATATGAAGCCATTGCCATCTGTTCTGATTTCTGTAATATAATGAAAAAAATTCTGGTTCAACAAGAAACGACTGGCCAGGTCTCAGTACATGAAGTAGCATTTTGTATTTGTGTGGTTTTCAGAAAACATAAATATGACCTATTTTCAGTTAAATGCATAATCCATATTTAGCCGTCTTACATAAACCTCATTTGTGAATTTATAGTGACTTCTTATAGTGATTTCTAGCAGGCAAATGTAGCTCTTTTTCTTCTTGTCAAATTTCCTTAAAGGATAACATTACCTTAAAAGTACAGCAAGCATATTACACTGTTGTTTTTTATTTTATTTCTGTATCTTGGAAACTAATATTGAATTTTAAACCCTTATTTGTAATATATGTTAAAATGCAAATTATATCATCAATCGTAATCGGTAATATTATGGGACAGATTTGTTAGAGCTGACCACAGTAAAATTCCACCACTCTCTATTCATTTCTATGGTATTTTAAAGGTGTATTTATCAATAGGTGAAAGAGTTTAACATTTATCTGAAGTCCCATAAAAGTGAAAAGAAAGCAGTAAAATTTACTGTGATTACCTATAATTTCACACTTTGATAAATTTGCCCTTTTGCATTATAAAAGGCAATTGCTGATGTGCCATTTACTTAATAAGAAATTGTTCGAGGAACCCATTTTGAAGGCAGCAGCAGTAAACTAGTGAACTAAACCAAACTGACATTTTTTTTCTATTTAGACAACTATAGAATCAGTTCTGGTCATTAAAAATACTGTACTCTGACTATATCAAAGCAAAGTACATATGTTTATCCAAGTGGACTAGAGCTTCTTAAATCCTATGTTTGTGCCCCTTGAATCTCTGACTGGAGCACAAATGAACAGTGATTAGTACTCCATGCTCACCCTGCCCCAAAAGAAGAAGGGGGGTGTTTTATAGTGTCAAAACACAATGTATTACATGGTTGGTAGTAAGGATAAAGACAAAGCTATACTGCCTGGTCTGGTATTTAGTGATACAGATGTTAACTTTGTCAAGAAACATGTTAGTATTACTTAGGTTTTCAGAAACAGAATAGGAAACTGAACTATTTTGATATCAGAATAGGTTCCTAACAAATGAACATGGTTAGGAAAATCAGGCTAAAATACCCTTTTCTTTAGGATAATTAAAATAAGACTGGCAAATGTACTAGCACAGTGCTGTCCAACTTCTGTTGTATCGAGGGCCGGAATTTTTCCGACCTACGTGGTGGAGGGCCGATAATGGAAGCCAGTTTTGACCACTCCCCTTTTTGAAACCGCACCCACTTGAAACCACACCCAAGTTATCACATGACCATACCCATATTAATGGTTGTAGTACAGCAAAAACCTGCCATACTCTGCCTGCCCTACCCTGCCTGTGTGCCATACTCTGCCTGTCCTACCCTGCCTTTGTGTGTGCCATACTCTGCCTGCCCTACCCTGCCTGTGTGCCATACTTTCACTGTGTGTGCCATTCTTGGCTGGTTTGTGCCATACTTGGCCTGTGTGTGCCATACTCTGCTTGCCCTACTCTGCCTGTGTGTGCCATACTCTGCCTTCCCTACCCTGCCTGCGTGTGCCATACTTTCACTGTGTGTGCCATTCTTGGCTGGTTTGTGCCAAACTTGGCCTGTGTGTGCCATACTCTGCCTGCCCTACCCTGCCTGTGTTTGCCATACTCTGCCTTCCCTACCCTGCCTGTGTGTGCCATACTCTGCCTTCCCTACCCTGCCTGTGTTTGCCATACTCTGCCTTCCCTACCCTGCCTGTGTGTGCCATACTCTGCTTGCCCTATGCTGCCTGTGTGTATGGCACACACAGGCAGCCTACAGTGACACAATGCTGGCACTGCTCCTACAGTCTGCACAATAACTATATATTAAAAAACTTTTTAATTGCAGTACCACCTCAGTATATGTTCTTTTTGTAGTGTGCAGGGATTATTTGTGGGTTTCTACTGCTCCTGAGGTGTGAACAGGGGAACAATGGGGGTGATTACAGCCTGGGCCTGAGGTGTGAACACTGCAGGGGGTGAACAATGCAGAGATTAAAAGGTGTGAACAGTACAGGGGATTACATATTTAAACAATACAGCCTGATTACAGCCTGAATCTGAGGTGAGAACCATGCAGGGGGGGGGGGCAGTTAATCACAGTACTGATACCATTTAAAGCTTACACAAAGGTAAGCCATCAAAGCAGCCAGACAGGTGGGGGGCCACACAGAGGGGGGTCGCGGGCCGTATGCGGCCCGCGGGCCGCCAGTTGGACAGCACTGTACTAGCACATGAAAGAGTCTATGTTAGGCTAATGCCACACGTAGTGAATGGCACATATTTTCGGCAAGCCAAAAAAACTATCTGTGCCTGCACTCCAATGAACTGAATATGTTCTGGTGCAGGCACATGTAGCCGATATCCGCCTAAAAATGTGAGAAAATCCAAAGTCTCGAATTTTTAGGCAGATATTGCTACTTGCACGAAAAAATTATTATATATCCACAGCACACAATTTGAGGGCTAATTTAAACATAGAAATGAGTTTAAAAATACAGGTGCCTGTCTGGAAAAAGCAATACAGGTTCCCCCACACAAACTGCTCACCGCTCAAATCTTTTGGTCCATGTGCAACCTGCCCCGGACCCTGCGCTCAGGTGAAAAAACTCACGGCCAGGGGTAACTCACTTCCAAATAAGAAAGCATTATGCTTACCAGATAGTCCTGTTGACCCGGGTGCTCCTGCCCCGAGTCCGTAGCCAGGGGACAAATCTCGTCACAAAAGTTCACACATTGGCAGTGCACTCCAGGTCAGCATAAAAAAAAAGCCGCAACAGGTGATATTAAAATCGATCAACCTTTATTTGCACATCTAAAAAACACAGCTTGAGGTCTTACGCATTTCGTGACAGCGCACTTCCTCAGAGAAAAGGATGTGAGAAAATCCAAAGTCTCGCATTTTTAGGCAGATATTGCTACTTGTGCTTGCACCCGAGCGTATTCAATTCATTTGGGTGTAGGTAAAGGTAGGAGCGTATGGAGCGTATTTTCGGCAAGCGTTTTTTTGGCTTGCCGAAAATATGCGCCATACTCTTTGTGTGGGATTAGACTTATTCACTCCACAGGAAGTTATCTAAGCATAAACAGCCAAGCTACATCTCAAGACCTTTTTATGTTTCTTATTCATAGAATTGCTGCACTGCATTACTAAAAAAGAAAAGAGGTAGAAGTTAAACTAGATTTATCTGGTAACTATTCACTATGACTAAAATAAAAATAGAAAGAATAAAAATAACTTAAATATTTCTAGAACAGCCTAGAAATGTGAGCTAATTACTTCTGAAAGTTCCTGGCAGTTTATAAATTAAGTACATTTTAATTTTCACTTGTCATCTTCATGTTTATCATCTACCTGTTGTCTCCAGTAATCTGAATTCTAAGAATGAAATAAATATTACATTATAGCATGGATCCTGTTATCACCTATTAGAATATAACCGATTAAAAGCAGATGTGAGAAAAGGTTAGGTGTGATTATCTTTTCAACAAAATTGTAATCAATTCTAATCAAAATTCTAATCAACAGGAATACTGTCATGTTAACATCAGTTAATAGAGCTGCTTCAGCAGAATCCTGCATTGAAAGCCATTTTGCAAAAACACAAACAGGCTTTTTTAAATTTAATTTTGAAATTTCCCATGGTGTTACATAGTTACATAGTTACATAGTTACATAGTTACATAGGGTTGAAAAAAGACCAGTGTCCATCAAGTTCAACCCATCCAAGTAAACCCAGCACACCCAACCCACACCTACCAATCTATACACTCACATACATAAACTATAAATACAACCACTAGTACTAACTGTAGATATTAGTATCACAATAGCCTTGGATATTCTGATTGATCAAGAACTCATCCAGGCCCCTCTTAAAGGCATTAACAGAATCTGCCATTACCACATCACTAGGAAGGGCATTCCATAACCTCACTGCCCTCACCGTGAAAAACCACCTACGCTGCTTCAAATGGAAGCTCCTTTCCTCTAATCTAAAGGGGTGACCTCTGGTGCGTTGATTGTTTTTATGGGAAAAAAGAACATCCCCCAACTGCCTATAATCCCCTCTAATGTACTTGTACAGAGTAATCATGTCCCCTCGCAAGCGCCTCTTTTCCAGAGAAAACAACCCCAACCTCGACAGTCTCACCTCATAGCTTAAATCTTCCATCCCCTTAACCAGTTTAGTTGCACGTCTTTGCACTCTCTCCAGCTCATTAATATCCTTCTTAAGGACTGGAGCCCAAAACTGCACTGCATACTCAAGGTGAGGCCTTACCAGGGACCTATAAAGGGGCAAAATTATGTTCTCATCCCTTGAGTCAATGCCCTTTTTTATACAAGACAGCACTTTATTTGCTTTAGTAGCCACAGAATGACACTGCCTGGCATTAGACAACTTGTTATCAACAAAAACCCCTTGATCCTTCTCCATTAAGGAAACCCCCAACACACTACCATTCAGTAGATAGTTAGCCATATTCTTCATTTCTCAGGATGCCAAAGCCATGTGACCTGTGCTCTGATAACCTCAGTCACACTTTACTGCTGAGCTGCAAGTTGGAATGATATCACTCCCCCACCAGCAGCCGATCAGCAGAACAATAAGAAGGCAGCAAGATAGCAGCTCCCAGTAGATATCAGAATAGCACTCAATAGTAAGAAATCCAGCTTGGACTCCTCTAATTACATGGGAGTAGGAGAAACAACAGGTTACCTGAAAGCAGTTCTAATGTGTAGCGCTGGCTCCTTCTGGAGCTCAGAATCAGGCACATTGCACTGAGATGGCTGCATACACACCAATATTAAAACTAAAAAAAATAATTTGGTGGTTCAAGCATAACATTTTAAATGGTAGAGTTGTAAACTCTGAGAGTAATTTAGATATAAAAAGTACAACATCAAAAACCTGACAGAATTCCTTTAAGGTTTACATTTTACAGTTCTACATTACCCTGCTTTGCTCTACTCTGTCTACATTATTATAATGAATATGTGTAACTAAGCCACATCCCACATTGTTTTGATATTGATCTCATTTTACATTAAAGAGATTCTGTCATAATTTTATGGTGTACTGTTTGCCATTGCAAATAAATCACTCACGATTTAAAATGTTATTCTTGAACCATCATTTTTTTCAAGTTATAATTTCTGTGTGTAAGCAGCAATCTCAATGCACTATGCCTGATTCTGAGCTTTCAGAATAAGCCACTACTACACAATAGAACAGCAAAACAGGGTTCTCCATTTTGGATGCTATTCTAATGTCTACCACTACGTGAGTACGTTTAACAATGTAAACAGTTTCTAACTCATTTTGATCTGTACAATGCTGCTTTTTCAGCCTTCAGAAAACCTGCTTTTTTGAAGGGTAAGGAGGGGTCTGGTATGTCGGAAATCATTGCTTTTCATTATATTTATTATATTTGAGGCTAAAGTTTCCACTGCTTCTTACTGTAAGAACTATACTTCCAAATAAAACTATACTCTCAAACAATGTAGGTCTCTATAAAAATATATTGCGTAAATAAGCTCATATGTAAAAATAGCAATTTTAACCTCTTCGGATCATATGATTCACGGTGCACACAAACAAACAAAATGCGATTATTGATAAGTCAACCTCCTAACTTGCTAGACTATCTTGAAGATAAAAAAAAAAATCAGCATTTCATCGTAATTCTCCAGACTACCCTTTTCACTTCTTTGGGCTCATGTAGGGAATCAGCCCAAAGCTTTGGGAACCTACATTCTAAGCATATTTGCTACTGCTTGCTGTGGGTGAAATACCATAAGTGTTTACATATATTTTCTTATAAGTAATGATTTAATATTAACTGTCCTAACACAAATTTTACTATGATCCAGGATATTTATTTTCCCTCTTATTACAATGCAGGCAATATACTTGAGAGCTGATGCTTGTAAACTATAATGGCACAGAGTCTAACTTATGGTATAGAAAATTCTGCAGTCATGTATTGCATTTTCTTGTCTGGTTATAAACAATAAGAAGATTAATAAACACATGCTCCATATAAACCTGCTTTACTCTGAGCTTTATTAATCTTCTGGCTTCTAAGCCTATAACCTGGCATGTGCTGTTTGTTCATTTATTTCCTTACATATTTATATTTGATGCATTTTGCATTGTTTTTCTTTTCTTAAACTGCATTTTTATGGTTACTGAATTAATCATTTAAGCCTACTAATTCCCAACAGATTATATTTATAGTGTTGGCTATACATACTGGACTGTTATTCTTCTGAGCATTTGGTTTTTAGGCACATCATTTACTCTAAATTTTTAAAAAAATGCTCTTTTTTATAATGCTGAATAAAACTACCAAAGATGCAGGGAGTGTATTTATTACAAATGTGCACTGAGGCCGGAAGTTGTCATTTAAACTTCTAAAGGAACACACACAAAGAAATTAGGGAATAATGTAACCCAGATGCGAATTAAAGAAAGGTTAAAGTAAACAGTGCCCAAACTGCAGTCTTCCAGCAGTTGCTAAACTCTCTACTGAAAGCTATTATGGATATTAGAAGTCAGTCCCATGAGTCCTGTAAAAATGCCACAGAAGTCCTCAAACTTAAGCAGAGTTCTTAAAATGTCATTGCATTGCCCCACAAGTGACAAATTAAAATACCATTTTCAATTATTATGCTTAAGCTATTTAAGGAAAGGCACATTCACATTTAAGATGCCACTCTACCAAATCCATACCATACCAATCTAAAGTGACTTTTTGCCACAACCATACCTTCAGGTAAAAGGGCACTTATTGTTACAGAAAAAATAAAACAGAAATAATGAATTGTGTATTTAAATGAGATTCCAACTTGTGTTAATGTATTAGGGAATTTTCTTGATAACTGGTTTAATTAAAATGCAGTAGAGGTATTTATGTTATCTTTACTCAATATACATGGCACTCACATAATATTTTAATCTGGAGGCTGGAAGCAGAATAGTGTATAATCAAAACCATTTATAAGGATATAATTTATAGGATATTCATGGCTCGTGTATTATATTAAAATAACATAGTTATGGATTTATATTGCAAGGTATTATGCTCATTAACACCTTTACACAATATTTTAGAAAAAAGTTTCTACTGTCAGGACAGATGATTGTCACAGTGAAAACAAGTCTGTTGGACACATATATCCTATTATATACTTCAAGGAATACATGTTTTGATGCATTGTAGCCTGAAGTGTGATACTCATGCTATCTCATGTTGCTCTGCAATGAATAACATGTCTGCTGGATTTTATACATGTATCAATATAAAATATGAAATAAATATAAATAAATAAATAAATACATTCTAGCAACATTTTTAAATCCCCAAATATGCAAGTCTTTTATATTCTCACTGAGGCTTCTTTTATAGAGAGTTAACTGTATGCTGTGTCTGGAAATATTTTTTTTTTCTGACAAGAATATTTGTGATTAACAGAAGAAGTGATGGTCACAGCACTGTAGCTGTAACATAATTTACTGCATAAAGGAAAGTGTACCCCCAGAATGAATACTTAACCAACAGTTTATATTATGTTAAGTGACCAATTAAAGAATCTTGCCAAATTGGAATAATTACATCAGTAAATATTGCCCTTTTACATGTTTCCCCTTGAGCCACCATTTTGTGATGGTCTGTGTGCTCCCTCAAAGATCACCTGACAGGAAGTTATGCAGGAAGAAGTGTGGGAGTAAACTCTGTCCATTCATTGGCTTATGTGACTAAACATGTGTGTGTGCCTTGGCTTGTTGTGCACTGTGAATCACATAATCCCAGAGGATGGCCCTTCATTTTTAAAATGGCAATTTTCTATTTAGGAGTAACCAATGGCAAAAAAAGTATATTTTTATGAAAATACTTATACTATACTATTTAGATAAAACAGGGGTTCACATATGAATTGTTTTATGCAATATATAGAGACCCAAATTGTTTGAGGGCATAGTTTTGTTTAGAAATCAACTGCAAAGTAACACAGGGGAATATATCTGGGTGCTAATAAATGGTGCCAAAAAGTTTTTCAACCAAAATCCTTATTTTATCTTGTATTGTCATGTCTTGAAAACAAGGCAGCCATGTTCACTAAATCTGTTACACTGCAAGCTGGATTGAAGTGTTTCATATGCAGCTCTTCTATTCTGTGCCTGCAGCTATCAGACAGGAAAACAACCAATCAACCACAAACAAGTTGCAACCACAACCATTTTTTTTCTTACATACTATGATTCAGTAACACAGACTGGGGGAGGATGAAAGACCTGATTACTAACCAACCCATATTCAAGTTAAATGCAGGCACACATCTTTTTATTCTCCCTTTTATAGAGTTGACGATGTATTCATTGTACCTAACTGGCTGTATCTTTAGATCTACCAAAGTCTGGCATATAGGCATTACTGTGTTTCATTTCTGTATACCTATTTAAATAAATAGATACAGATGTAATAGATTTTATTTGTGTGCACCCATGATTCAATTGACGTCATATGGGTATTCAAAATGGTAAAATAAGGTTGTATGCTTTTGTTGAGGAGTTCTACATAGGTGCAAGTTGTACACAGCAAATAACACTTCCATTAACCTTACTGCAGTCACAGGTCAGTCACAGGATACACTACCCAGGGCTATCCAAGGACAGGACTGAAGCTTGTGTGCTCTCACTCAATCTCGTTGCATGGTGTAATTATCATCATCTAGACAATGTACTTCCTATGTGTACATTAAATAATCTTCACACAATAGTCCATGGACTTGTAATAAAATAATTTATATATTCATAAGAACATATTCAATTTTAATATTTTTCCATTTGGAATTATTATTTAACCACTAAGAGCATTCTAGCATTATAATAAATAATTATTCTACCCTCTGTAAAGACAGGAAGCAAATGCAAGAAAATACTCCAGGCACTAGCACCATACACATCTGGGGTGTTAACAGCTACAGTTATCAACAAATAAGAGCAATGAGTTTGCAGTACAGAACATTCACAGAAGGGTCAAAGTGTCTTTGTT
Organism: Xenopus tropicalis; assembly: GCF_000004195.4. Taxonomy (NCBI): domain Eukaryota; kingdom Metazoa; phylum Chordata; class Amphibia; order Anura; family Pipidae; genus Xenopus; species Xenopus tropicalis. The sequence continues at coordinate 59,164,652 of NC_030678.2, read as the reverse complement.
ACAGTCTCTACATAGGCAGTATACAGTTAACATGTATGGGATTATGTAATAAAAGGCACTAAATTAGCATAGGTGTAGTAACCCATAGAAACCAATCAGCAGGTAGCTCTAAAAATCAGCCAAAAAACTACAAGTACTATAATGTTGGTTATGAAAGTGACAGCATAAGAGCAACAGACATATCATTAAATGTAGGTCAAAATAGGATATTGATGTGTTACAAAGGATCAAACACTTTGGTATATAAAAGTTCGCTATATTTTTTGTTGCACTTTCCTCACATGGAAGATACAGATTCTGACTAAATTCCCAGTTATAAACACAAAACTGTAATATGCTTTATGTAAAATGGTACGTTCAAAATTGACTTGAGAAAAACCTATAAAAACCTCAACACCTCTGCCTATCTTACCCTACTAGATTTGGACATAATTAAATCCTTATGGGAAGTTCAGTAGTAGATTTAACTTACACTTCTTAAACATTTTAAAATAGTCTAACTTACAAAAATGGAAATTTTTATAACAATATTCCAGTGTAAGTCTATATATTATTTGGTGTTTTGTCTACCCATGGAAGCTTTTCTTGGTAATAAAATATAAAAAAAAATATTTGCCCTAAAAGAGAAGTTATCCTATGGTCACATTTCCAATCAGACCTATTACTGATTTAAAAATATTTTAAAACACAATCATGTGTTTTGAAAATTTAAAAACAAATAATTATCTATAAATGTGTGGTTCTCTATCCATATGACCTTGCAAATAGTCAAAATCCCTTCATTCTAACAGAAATTTTGTTTATATTAAGTACACAAAGGAACCCCAAAATCAAACCGCTGTTATTGTTGAAGGCTCCCACAGCAAATGTAATACTTATGGGCTTATTTATCAATTTTCAATGAGTTTGTGGATTCAAGTTTGTTTTTGTAAATCAAATAAACTCACATATTGAACAGTTGCTTATTTATTAATAAGGAAAACTCGTTTATAGCTGTAAAAACTCAAAAAACTCAAAAAAATTGAGTCTGAGAATATGGTTTGACTTTGCCTATAACAACTCTCATTGACAAGCAAGCTTTTACATGGTGAATATTACATTCACGTTTTCATGTTTTTTGCACTTAATAAATATCAGACATTTGAGTTTTCAAACCATAACTTGAGTTTTTGTACAGTACAAAAAACATAAAAAATTTAATGTCAAAATTTGCTGTGTAAAAGCCTGCAAGTTTCTATGGAAGTCAATGGGAGTTGTCAAAGACAAAGTTAAGCCAAAAAAAAAAAAAAATCAAGTTCGACCGTTGATATATCACCCCCTTAATGTATTTTCCTCACAATTTCTCCCACACCATATGTGTGTATGTATGTATTTGCTCATTTTTAATTTGGAAGTGATATTTTCTTAATGAATGATACAATTACATCCTTTTAAAAATCAATATGGCTGCATGTTTTTTATTTCAAATGCTATAATGCACCATTAGTGTGTTTCCTTCCAACAATGATGGCAATAATCCAAATTCCCCTTAGGCCTGTGCTTTGATTTAATGTAGATTAATGAACCGCAGTCTACAGTATAAATTCTCATATTAACTAATGAACAAGCAGAAAACATTGTTTAATCAAGCTTTATACTATACTTTCCCTTATCCCCTGCAACCATAGACAAGACCCATTTATATGCATTCTTTATAAGTCTGTCTAGACCCTTTGAATATTCTTGAGTTTTTCTTTAGGAAAAGATAGTCTGTGTTACATTCTAAATAGCCAAAATAATTGATACTTCTGAGTTATATTTCATGATGTACAGTTAATTAGGGACTATTGGAAGGTATGTTTCTAAGAATGCATTTGCCCCAGAGGCATAAAGCTGATATTTGTGTATCAGGGATTTTTTGTTTGTTTGTTTTTTGGTTGGTTTGAAGAAATACCGTCTTGTGTTAAATAGTCTCTGCTTTTCTAAAATGTGCAAAATAGAAATTTGAAATCTGACATTTTAGTCCCCACACCAGAAAAGGCCTCACATTGCAGAAGCAAAATGATTAATGGAGAAATGGAGAATGATAAGTGGAGAAAATTATAGCAAGTATCAGTGTCTCCAAGTAGTTTCCTCTGAACCTGCATTATGTCTGGGAAAATCCAGAGATATACTGATGTTCATAGTATCTGGATTCCACACTGATGACCTACTGTACAATCAGAGCTGGATTAAGGCTAAAAGGAGACCTAGGCACTAGGCAAGTTAGTGCTTTTGAGGCACCCTCCTTGCCTGATGAGGCATGAGGATGAGGATACTGCATGCAGTGCTGGGTGCCAGCACCAGGCGGGTTGACCGCCCTCTCCCTCAGACGCACACAGTGATGCAGTGATCCAAGAAGCAGTGCAGAAAATCTGTTAGCCAGTCAGGGTAACTAGTCCTGCTTTGTATTGTTGGTTAGTGCCTTCTGAAAGTATAACATCACTGCCATAAAGCAAGATCTTCTGTTGTTTTCAAAAAAAGAAGCAGTAGCAAAAAAAAAAAAACAATAACAAAAAAAAAAGCAATAACTTTTTTTTTCCCAAAACTGCAATAATTTATATCTCACTCCACATTGTTTTAGGTAAAAAAAATGTATTCTGGTGACAGTATCCCTTTAAGCTGTTTGGAATTGAAATTTTTCATCTTGCTTCCTAACTTGAAAACTGCCTGGTTATAAAATTTACATCTCAATACGACAGATAATTGCTGCATTTTAAATCCTGGATTATCATTTTCTAATAACCCTGCACCCAGAGACATCTCATATAATAAAGCTGTATTTGAATATATTTTACACAGAAAAGCCACAGAGACGTAATATAAGAATAGCTAAGAAAAAAGGCCATGCTTTGTAACCATTCATTTACTGATTTTCAAACAATCGGGCTGGGAACATATTGTATAAGTTATTATCCTTAATTATACCGCTCTCTTTTTTTTACTTCAGCTATGCAGTTGGGTTAGAGGATTAAAGCAGATACATGATATGCTCCAAAATGTATTTTAAGAGGGGTATGTAAGTATAAGGCAACTGCAACTTTTAAACTGTGTAATTAGAGACAATCCTAGCCCTCAATTACTTTAAAGATTACCTTTGATACTATTATACAGAATCAAGCTCATATGTATAATATAATATAGGAAAGTGTTTGTTCTTTTTGAATCAATAGGGGGGGATCTTTAATATGTCTTTGATTTTGACCTAAACTTTGAAAATTCAATTACAAAAGTAAATTAAAAAAATTAAGGGTTATTCAGTTACTAGCAAGATGCAAAGTTCTGTTACCATTACAGTTCTCTGAGGACATAGTGAGGTAAATAATTTATATTAAGTTGGGCCAAGAGTTCCAAAGGGCTCAAAGAGATCTAAATAATGTATAATAAATATTTGGAAATGATGCAAAAAATGGTATATGAACAATGCCAACATTATGGCCAAATGGGCAATTTGGTTTTGAATATTAGCAGGACTATTTGGGAGGCAGCTTGGGCCAAGAGTTCCAAAGGGCTCAAAGAAATCTAAGAAGCCAGTTAGACAGCAAAATAACCCCAGGGCAATGTGGATTTTATATAGGAATTATCGTATATGTAAAAATGGCTCATGGCCTGTCTTCATCCTAATGATGTCCTAGTAACAGGGTTCAGCAATCAGACCAAACCATACTCCCTATCCAACCTATATGTTATTTTTTCCAGGTCCTTAAGTAGACAGGTATTTAGGATTAAAAGTATTTGCCCACAGGGTGCAAGACAGGGTTGCTACTATTTCTGGAAAAAAAATACTGGCCTTTCTATATTTTTATGATTGTTCCCTATTAATAACATTGGCATCATGCAACGTTTTTACTGGCCAGGACAGTAAAATAGCAGCCGGCTGCCACACCTAGTTGGAAGTCAAAGCTTTCTAACCAAGACAAAGGCAGAGCACACCCTATTTCCAGTATCGCCTAGGGACCCAGTCCCATGACTGCGGGTTAACCATGTGCTTGATGTGGATGTTTGAATCTGATTTACTAAATACACTAGATCAATATTTGCCTTAGCATGCAACTTTTACTACTGTAACTACATGCAAGTGATGACTAAATGATGCAGATTTAGCAGGAATATGTGACCCCCCCTGGCATTATAATATATAGTAAATATATTATATTATCTGTGGTTAGTGATAATCAAATTTGTCCCATGTCACGTCACCAAAAAATCGCAAAAATCTGAATTGAAGGCAACAAATTTTACACGTGCAACTTATTTTTTTTTACTCCAAATGCATTAAAGTCAATGGACATTTTTTTTCTCACTCCAAATGCATTAAAGGCAATGGACATTTTTGTCTTGGCAACTTTTTTGTTGTGGCAAATGTTTTTACTGAGAATTTTTGTTGCAGTTTCGCAAAAAAATTTGCAGATGGCAAAATGTGGAATTTAGCTGCAATTCCATGCCTGCCGAAAAAATTTGCTCATCACTGTAGTTGTTTCCAATATATAAATCCTTTGTACAAAATTATTCTAGCAAACTAAATAACAACAAAATAATAAATAAGTGAAAACACAAATAATAAATTAAAATAAAGCCTTGTATTAAGTCAGCTTAAACAATTTTATATAATGGAAAAATACAAGTAAATCACAGGTAACACATCACTCACTGGCCTCACCTGCTAAAGGCTCCTTAATCTGTTCTGAAGTTTCAAGTCTTCAAGTAGAACATAATGGTTTTTTAAACTATTTTTAATATAAAAGGAGAAGGAAAGGTAAAAACTAAGTAAGCTTTATCAGAAAGGTCTATGTAAATACAGCCATAGCACTCACAGAGTGAGTGTCAGACTTCCTCTCTCAGAAAAATCCTTTATTCCCTGGGCCCAAGTCTGCAGCTCTATCCCTTCTCTTGCTCCCTCTACCATAAGAATTCACTCCCCCTCCCATCAGAATGTGTGATCTGAGCTACCAGCAGCCAGAGCTGCAGCACAGAAGCTACTGAGATCAAGCTAAAATGGCAGCTGCTATCTTAAACAAACAGAGAGAGATTCCATGGCTGTTTACTCAGGTATGGTAAAGCTTTCTGCGGGAATACATATCGTGTTCTAGCTTGTACTAATGTGGCTAATCTATTGGCAGTAAAACTGTAGCTGTAAAAGCAGCCATACACAGGCCAGCTTGATATACAATCCGATGGTCCATGTATGGTATGACTGGGCGTGGTCGAATCAAACTGGGCACGGTCGCGACAGATAGGGCACAGGCACATCAAATCGGGTGCGGACGTGGCAAATCGGTTGCGTCAAAAAAGGCGCAGTTGCGGCAAAAAAACACGGGTGACAAAAAATTTAACGCGGGCGACAAAAAAGACACGGACAACAAAAAGAATTGTGCGACAAATGCGTTTCACAAATTTTTCACCATTTCGCAAATTTTCTTGCCGTTTCGTGAATTTTATGGCGAAGCGAAATGGGACAGATTTGCTCATCACTAGTAGTGAACAATTTGCAAAACAGCGAAAAGTTTGTGAAACACAAAAAATTATGTGCTGCAAAAAGATAAAAAGAACCATGTGCACCAAAAAAATGACTCACACAATGCACGCCACATTTTTTCCACTGCTAACTTTTGCAGTCGTTTTGTGGAAAAATTTGCCAGTGGTGAAATGTGGAAATTCACTCTGAATCCATGCCTGCCGAAAAATTTCAAAAACAATGTATCCTAACCATTTAGATTGCAAGCTCTTCTGAGTACGTCCTCTGGTGCTATTTTTTCCTCCATAACCCTTTTGTTAAATTGCAGTATTACCCCTGTTATAAATGTAAAGCTCTAAATAACTTGCTGGTGCTGTCAAAAGAACTGCCAACAGAACTAGCTCACGTACAGTAATTCACTTAAATCCACTTGCTTTTGGAAAAATGAATCATAGAAAGGTGCAGTGGGAAAACTCATCTGTGCACAGTTTGAATTCATGTGATATTTTAGAAAGATAATGGTTCGTCAAAGGTCATATAACCAATAAAATAAGCAGTATTGCTATTATGCAGAACATAAATGAATTCAGAGTGAGAGATTCTGCATTATTTCAGTTTAATTACATTTTACAAAACTGCATTTTGGGACCTGGAATGTCTCTTTGACTAATAAATATCAAGAGGTTATTTGATTTCTATGTATACTAAATTATATTTATCATAAAGGACAAAAAGAAAAATGGGAAAAATATGGAAAAGAGGAAGAGGGAAACACAAACCCCAATGGGTTATGCAGTTTTTCCAGGTCACAAAACACTGCTGAATATGCAAGCCAGCGACATAGTAAGGGTTATTTAAAAATCACAAATGTTTCCTTTACACAACCAGCTGTAAATGCCCAAGATTCTATAATATATATTTTATATATAATATTATATTTTTAAAATATGTGTTGTTTGAGATTGTGCAGGCATGCACAGATCTTGCCAGTTCTGAGAGCACATGTACGTTCCCAATTGCAGTGAGCAAAGGGCAATTTTGAGCTCAGTTGTCATGGTTTTTTTGCCTGACAATGCAGTTTTTTTTCCACAGAATTCAAGCTTTATTGTGGTCCCAAGATGGCGATACACTTGTTCCTATTATGCTGCATCTGGTGCAAATTTGTTTGCTTCATTGCACAACAGGTGCAATTCCGCCACATATTCTTTAAGTCCACCTGGAGTGATTTACTGTGTCCTGTGCCAATGCCGAAACGCGGAAATCTGCTGCAAATTGATGCCTGCCAAAAAATATATATTTTTTTGATGCACGCCACTTTTTCTCACGCTGCAAATTTTTTCCACTGCTAACTTTTGCAGTTGTTTTGTGGAAAAATCTGCCATTGGCGAAACACGGAAATTCACCCTGAATCCATGCCTGCCGAAAAATTGAATTTTTGACCAGTGTCACTGAGAAAAAAGTCCCACTGAAAAAGTTGCCATGAAAAGAAGTCACCTTTAAAAAAAAACTGTTGACTTCAATGCATTTCACAAAATTTCGCCTTTCCACAAATTTTTCAAACTGGGACCGATTCACTCATCACAAATGGCCACCTAAAGACACTTTTTTTTTGTTTTTAAAGTGACAAAGAGACACAGCCTTTTTTTTTCAAAACAATTTGCCAATGCCAAAATGTGGAAATCTGCTGTGAATCCATGCCTGGCGAAAAAATTCGCTCATCACTACTGTAATGATAGCGGTGTTACCTGCTAATTATTATTAACATTTATTTATAAAGCGCCAACATATTGCGCAGCGCTGTACAATAATGATGAGCGAATCTGTCCGTTTGTCTGTCTGTTTCGCTATAAAATTTGCGAAACTACATCTTTTTGTCACCGCGTCTATTTTATTGTCACCCGCATTTTTTTTGATGTGACCACACAAGTTTTTTTACCACGTGTAAAAATTCGCTCATTCCTATTACCTGCAACTGACTGCAGGGAAATAGCAGGGGCTGCAACTGCACTTGTGGACGTCCTCTGATATTTTGTAAGGTTCTTTGGAGCACTATGCCTAAAGGAGTAGGAAATGTAAAATCACTGGGATGTTCCAAATGTTACCCCCCCCCCCCCCCCCCAGTGAATAAAATCACTTACCTGATACCCTGGAGTACTTTTCAGCAAGCACCACAATGATCATCTTCTCCTGCTTCTTCAACACATCTGCAGTAAGTGAAAAGGCCAGCTTTTTGCTTAAAGTTCAGCTTTTCCCTCAGCTGCACATGCCTAACACTTGGCACCCCTACTTTTCCTCTCCTTTAGGCTCACCAAAACATTTGTAATACAACATAATAGAATAGTTTAACTACTGACATGGAGTACGTAACTGCTTTAGTTTAGTTCAATAAGTACAACATACTATCAGTACAGAGAAAAAGCAAAACTGAAGACTGTTTTGTTTAAGGGCTCTGATCCTGTTTTTATTCTGTAATCCTTGTTTGGTAAATGATTATAACTACCCTACCTGTTATAACTGATTATAAAGTGACTGCTGTCAGTGATAAATGATGACAAAGAAGCACACTATGGGAAATGGCATTGCTGAATTTTGGAGCTTTTCTGGTTAATAGACCCATGTATTAACCCAGTTGACCCAGTTGTTTAAAAACTAGGTCTCTATTTCAGAAAGATACATCATTGAAATATTGCTACTTTTAACAATAAAAAAAATGTATTGTGTCTCCAGCCTAAATCACAGTGGTTCTGTTCTATAGCAGCCCAAGTGTGATATTTAAAGGCCAGAAATGGCTGGTTTGACCTTAGTCTATCTGTAAGGTTAAAAAACATCAGACAGTACAACTTCTTTAATTTAGAAATCACATCTACAAGATGGCTACATAAAATAATGCAAGTACACAGATAAAAATAAAAAGGATGTGACTCAGAATCTATATGGGGATCTCAGGATTGCAGTCCCTCCTCTCCTCACTGCAGAGCTAAAATCAGGAACCATTCTGTTGAGTGGGCGTGCTGTGCAGAGTAACTACAACATTACAGAAATATTTGTGGCTTTGAAAACACAGGAAAAACATTTTTAATCTTTCCAAAATATAATGTAAAACATTTTTCATTTTTTATTAACATTTATCCAAAAAATGTCATAGAAAGTGTCATAAGCAGCACTTGGGATTTATGGATTGCCACAAATAAATGTGGCCTTTTTTCTTAAAGGACATGTAAAGCCTACATTTGCCTACAATGTATATCAGTTGGGCACGTCTCCCCCACCCAAATGGCACCATTTGTACTGTATATATCCCCTCCGTTTGCCAGCACCATCACATTTTCCTAAAGCAAATAGCAGCTTTCACCTGGTGGCCATTTTTCCTCTGATACATAATCAGTTACATTTAAATCTGCAAACAGCATACACACACACACAGACCCTTATTCAGCATACATTTCATGAAGAATACAGGCTCACACAGGCACAACTGTCTTTGATAAAAGTTCTGCTTTGTTTGAGCTGAGCTCAGGAGAGTTGGTTGGGAGACAAAAATTGAAGCAGACAGCTAGAGCTGAGTTTCTATGGGAACCAGCAATGCCATCTCTTTACTGGCTGCTAGACTGGGGGGGGGCGTGTTTGGTAATCTGAGTTTAGAACAACTGAGCATGCCCACAAGCCAACAGCCAAAGCAAATTCCTGAGGGAATATATATATATAATAGCCTCTGGACAGCCAGTGTGGCAGGTATTGAAAGATTTCAAAGAGGCTGTTCACTGATTACCTTTTTTTGTGTGGGGTTTACATGTCCTTTAAGATGCCTGCCTATGTTTCTTAGAGAAACAATAGGGTCCAAATTGCTAAGTGCAAAAAATTGGCACAAACTATCATTTTTTTCTACAATGAAACAGAAATGGAATTGCAGCTGTACCTATGAGACAAAAATATTGACACAGATATTACATTTGTTCATTTGTTACTAGTTAATACATTTCAAACAAATGGGTGCCTGCAAGGTACGATCTAAAAGGGATGTGTAATGTGTAAAGAATAACATTTTTCACATTATATATAGGGAATGCTGCTCTTATGGTAATTTTTTTGGTAAATATACATTTTAGCCTGCACCAAGTTTCTTTGTGTTTGAGTGCAAACACTTATAGTTACATAGTTACACAGGGTGGAAAAAAGACCAGAGGCCATCAAGTTCAACCCTTCCAAGTAAACCCAGCACTAGTAATGGGCGAAATGTTTCACCAGGCATGGATTCAGCGCACGTCCAAAAATTGTCACCCACGTCAATATAAATAGTCACAAGTGTCAAAAGAATAGTCGAGCGTCAAAATAAATAGTCGCGGGTCAAAATAAATAGTTGCAGGTCAAAAGAATAGTTGTGAGAGACAATTTTCTTGACGTGCAACATTTTTGCCGTTTCGCAAATTTTACAATGTTTCGCGAAATTTTCAGTGAAGCGAAACAGGGACAGATTCACTCATCACTACCCAGCACACACAAACCTAAACTTACCTATCCATACACTCACATAAATAAACTATATATACTAATACTACTATGACCATAACGATTGTCCTCTCTTTCTCTAACAAAATAAATGTTTAAAAAATCTTGCAGTCATGTCCTGGAGGCTGGAATGTTCTGGAAGAATTAGGCAGGCCAGGCAATCCATTCCAGTGGTCCAGCTCACATATTGGAGCAGATTTTACGGGAAGGCTGTCCTGTGTAAAGGACAGAGGGTATCTCTGAGCAGGGCACAGGGCAGGAAGGTTACCTGTGTGTGACTGAGTCATTGGGGAATTGAGAAAAGGAGACTGAGCAATTCCCCAAGAAGTACTGGGAGTACAGGCCCCAACATTTGTGTTTTGTTACTGGTAGTCCACAAGGGGCCCATTTTAGTGAGAGAAATTTGTGGAGGCAATGCCCAGTGGGCAGGATTTATTTTTTTATGATTTATGTTTTGTATACTGAAATAGACACCCCTCTGTTTAAATTAATGTCAAGAAAGTGTCTATTGTGAATCCCTCAAGCATACAAGGGGTACAGAGGTTCATCTTCCACAAAAACACCTGGTTTTAGCTTGTGAGTGTTTACTTCTGCAATATTAAGTCCTAGTTTTATATCAATTATTGAGCTTACATGGGGAATTCATTGTCTACTTTGCTTTTGATCAGCATTTACAATTATGTGGCTTTAAATCAAATGGATATTGACTGTTTCAAGTACACTAGCTTTCTGGCAGTAGTGGTTGCACTTTTAACAGGATTATTTAACTGAAGCTAGGAAATCCCTATGAGAATTGTCACTAATTGCCTCTCTTGCCTGTTATTGCATGAGCACATTGTTCCAAATACAATAAATAAAAAATATTAACAAATAGTAAATAAGCAAAAATGCACAAATTCTAAATAAATTTAATGAAGGAAGAAATTGATTGCCCTCTTTTCACCCGTGGTCATTTTTTAATTCTTCTTGACATAAATGATGTATTACTTATCATCAAGGTTAAATCTTTGCACCAATTAATGGAGCTCATTTATGAACATGGGGCAAATCTACACCTAGGCAGTAACCCATAGCAACCAATCAGTCATTAGCTTTTTATTTTTGAGACAGCTGTAGATAAAGCAATACAAGCAAAAAATTAATTGGCCGCCAAGAGTAACTTCCCTTGGATAAATTAACCCCAGTAACTCAAATTTGCCCATTGGTTGTGCCTACACATATGCAGGAGTGCATGTTAATGACACATGAAAATCCCATACAGATATAGGCAGATTTATCAAAGGTTGGGTATAATAATGTCTAGAAATTGTGTCTGGAATAATTATTTCACAGTTTGTTATCTTGGCTAAAAGATGTGAAAATGTATTTGTGTATATTTTATCACATTTAAAAAGCTTTTTGCATTTGCATTCTGAAAACTTTTCCTGCTTCAAAAACTTTGCTCATTTCGAAAAAAATGTCATTAATTTGGCTCATTTATGAAACTTTTTTCCTCCAATAATAAATGTTCTTCATCAACAACTTTAAAATCTGCTCTAAATCATTGCCAGTGGTGAAAAGTCATAATGCAATGCAATGAAGCTCCTGCAATTCTGTACAAATTTATTTCACATCTTTTTACTCAGTAAAAAGTAGCAGTTGTTGTTGTTGCTAATCACCATCACCATAAAACGTATTTATAAAGTGCTAACATATTCAACAAATCATTAACATTTATTGACAGAAACTCAAATATTGATTGATGCTGGAGGTTAGGGTTAGAAGAGCACCATACTAGGAAACAATAATACATACAGACTTTTAGTCTTGATTTTTCAAATGAGAAACTCTGAAAAGATGAAGTGAATGAAGCTGAATGCTTTTTCTGCAATGTGCTGTGTGATCCTCACTTTAATGAGTCCTGTGATATGCCAATCACCTGTGTGATCATGATATAAAAGGTATGACTCATATTAAGGATTGAAATAGAAATAAGATCAGTTTAGTATGAAGAAACTAATTCTAAACTTTACCACTGCTGCTAAAAATAGTAGTGCCGAGTAACCATCACTGATTGACATAAAGAGGTTTATTGTGATGCACTGAAGGGTGCACTTCTTCTGGACCTATTAAGCTGAAAGAATATCATTAATGGAAAATTCCATAGAACAATATTGTTAATTAACCTTTGCAACCTTGCTTGGCAGATCATAAGTGAGCTTAAGGATTGCTATTAGTGATGTGTAGGCAGGCCCGATACCTGCGAGTTGGGTATGTTCGAGCCGACCTCGCCACATCAACTAAAGCAACTTCAACATCAGCTTCTGCCACCCTCCCTGCCTGCAAACTTACACTGCCGGCTTCCTCTTCCGGCTCTCTAATTTATAGGTGCATGCCTGGCATACCCGCCCCTTTTTGTAACATCATTCTGGGGTGCGGGTCTATAAATAGAGGAAGGAAGCCGGGCAGGGTTTGGGTTGGGAGCGGGTGGGTTAGGGTCAGGTGTGGGTTGAGTATTTCTCGACCTGCACATCACTAATTGCTATTATCCTATGTTCATATGTTCATATGCCATTTTTGCACATTGTTTTAGAGGTAGTTAATCATTCACATCAGCCCCTACTCCACTGGAGCTTAGTACCACACATCACATCCGCATAATGATCTGTTCATCTGGAGCCAGTTAGGTCAGTGGCACACTTAACAGCATTTTGTTTTCTAAAGTCGGAAACCATTTCAGAGAGATTAGCCACCTGCAGTAGCAGAGATTTTCTACTGTCTTTAAGCTGACAAATGCTAAATGTGTAAAAGCTAATGTGTTTTTTTAATATAAACATAGGCTCACCTCAAACCTCTAACTGTATTTTTTTCATCATAAACTCTAAGCAGAAGGGATCAAGCTTTTTTTATTCCTTGACTCTGCTCTAAATATCTCACATATTTTGAGCTGAATATTAGTGGGTTTATGTAGTAAAATATTCTCTCTCAGTTACATAACATTAATAACAACCACTCAAATCTTTGCTGTTATCTTTCTAACTTCTTTAGACAGATAGGGGGTTATGTAGTATAAGGTGAACATTTTCTACAAAATCTAATCACCCATGGCAACCAATCTGCATAAACCAATTACTGGTCACCTCTTCAAAGTAAACATCTTATTGGTTGTTATGTGTCATTGCACCCAAGCAAACTTTGTACCTTTTATTACATACAGGGGATAAAATCTATATGCTATTTGGATGCTCCTGGTTACTGGACCAGAGAAAATGTTGCCTTATACTACATGTCCCTATGTGACTTTTCCTTTCCAAATCTAAATATATTTTTGGAAGGTTCTGGGAGAGCTATTAATTATCCTTGGCCCACAAAATAAAGAAAAGTTGCCTTATTAATATACAGAAAAGGAACAGCATTATCAGAGGGTTACAGGTTGAGTGTCACTGGTATAAACATACAAGTATCACCTTTATCTGCAATAAGCTTTTCTTTTCTTTTTTTTTTTTTAATTGAAACATGTTCAAAGGTTTGAAAAAGGATAATGATTAATTACGAAGATACCACCCTTTCATGTTCATTTCAAATCAATTACTTGGGTTGCAGAACAAATACAGTAGCAAAAACAAGAGCTTCCTGCATATTTTATGTAGTTGCTTTAGTTATCATTTTTAACACAATTTTATGAAATGATAACTCTAAACACATGGCTAAATGCATATGAGCAATTTTTTGCTGCGCCATTAAAATGTTACCCTAAAGCTATTTTAAATCCGTCTAGTCTAAATCCCTTTAATCAACCTAATGAATCAGTCAAACAAATGCAATGTAAATTACTTGGCAAATTGTGTCAAGAGATCAACTTTCTGATGAACTGACACAAGTATCACCTATGATAAATGTGTTCATTTCTTAATTTTTTTTTTTTTTTTTTTCATAAATGGAAATATAGTTCGAACAGCTGGGAATATTCTATAATATCTTCCCCAGAGACAATGCAAAAACACAGCTGCAGAGATCTCAGTACACCATCCACTTGTGATTCTTTGAAATGTTCATCCCTTTAAATGTATAATGCGTATGTAGCATCTTGAGGTGGTCAACCTTCCATTAAATACTGTGATAATAAGTCATTCAGATTCATGCTTAAGCTTTAGTTGCTTTTCTATGCAACTTTGGGATATTTAGCTGAGCTTAATTCATTTTTTTGTCTTATTCATTCCGCTGTTTGCTAGTTGCTATTGGTTTATTTAGTTTGCCTTCTGTTAACTTTTCTGTTTAGAATATACTTTTTGTAATACTGCACTGAATTAAGAGAGATCCAAAGGGTTTAAAAAGTTGTCAGCCCACCTGAATACTGCAGGATCCTAGAACTCGCTCTATCTATTACTATAGCTAAATTTCATTGGTTCAATCTAATTTTGCAGATGTATCAACACTTATTATTATTATTAACATTTATTTATAAAGTGCCAACATATTCCGCAGCGCTGTACAATAGGTGACTGAGAAAAAGCATTTCTTCCACAGATTTCTTCTGAGATTTATCAATGTTATAGGCTTTTTCAATTGAAAATATATTAGGGGAGATTACTCTTATTAAAAGAATCTATGATTGGACTACATAATTTTTAATTGGTAAATACATTCTGTAGAAGCTCTTTGGAAACTTAAGTCCAGAACACTTCTTTACTTCTGGCATTTTCAAGCACAAGATAATTGACATGAGAAATAATTAGCTACCAGACTCTAATTGATTGAACAACTGATTAGCCTTAATGTGTTTTAATATTTTAAAGTTTTTTTAATGAACTAATGAACTAAGATCCTGATTCTAATAGCTTGATGGTCACACCACTCCATACCCCTCCTTTGTCTTTTTATCAAATTAGGAACATGATTCTAATTGATTAAGTGATTTATCAGCCACAACATTTTCTATTTACCCTAATAATCCACTCTCTGTTTGATTATCTATTGATAATAGTATTTAATGTGTAAAATAGAAAACATGCACTTTGGTTTTATTTTTACTTGTATTTATACTGTATGAACTATATGTTATTGTGTTTTTTTACTATTCATTGATTGTGGAAATAAATTGATTGATTGTACCATAAGTAGTGATTTGTGAGCGCCAACTCTCAGGGGTTAATATGAGAAATAATAAAAGTGAGAAATTGATAGCAAGAAATGTACAATAAGATGTGTTATGTGTTAAAAAAATAAATATTTGGAAGATTTTTTGGAGGATTTCAGAGGTCAGAGGAGACATAAAATTTGGCGAAAACAATTCTATTTGGACAAACACTTGAAAACTGACGCCTCTTTTTTTTCTTTTGGGAAGACTATTGAAGAATCTTTGCATTTTAATTGTATTTAACATTCAGAAATGTAAGGGCAGATTTACTAAAACTCTAACATTCTGAATATTTTTAAAAATCCAAACTTTTCGGAATTGTCACGCCAAAAACTCAAATGTTTCAGATTGTCGCACAAAATCCAGGATCAAAAACCCAAAACCTATAAAGTTTTGAGACAAAGAAGAATCTTTGACTTCTACATGATCTCAACAAGCTTTAGCTGGTAAATTGTCTGATTCAGATTTTTAGCTGTTTGGATGCATAGTAAATCTCAAAAGAGTCACCACCTTTTTTTTCCCTGACTTTTAGCACTAAGAATCAGAAAAAAACCTCTGATAGTTAGTAAATGGCTCCCATAGTGTAGTTTTTATAAATATTCCAGTTGCTGTAGAATTTTATTGGGCAGTCTAGCCCTTGGAAATGGTTTACAGTATATAAGAACATGAATGATTTTGCATGTGTGTCTCCAGCTGGACTGAATTGTGTAACCCCCCCCCAGAAACAGTAATTTATAAATATAAAAATAATAATACTATTCTTTATATGCAGAAAAGTATGCATTTGAATCTCCTTTTAAGGCTAATATTCTCTTAACCCATCAGTAAAAAATATTTTTCTTTTCATTCATTCTCCATTTGTTGAAATTTGTACAATTTTTTCGTAATGGAATGATTCATTCCAGCATAAAATATTCATTGTTAAATACAAAAAAATTTACCTACTTCTCCCTCTTTAAAAATAGCAACATAAAATAAGTCATGATATTTTATTCTGCCATAATTCTCCCTTATTTAAGTCATTAAAATGTCATCGAAATCTAATTTTACTTATTACTACTTTGACATTTCCTTTTCGACTTAGCAAATTTTAAATGTTACAAAAGGCAATTAGAATATAGTAGAGTATATACAATATTAAAATGCAATAGAAGGGTAAATGAACTAGTACCCTCTTTGTAAATGCTCTTTTACTAATGCTGTGCAACTCTGCCTCAGTGCAGCAACCTATTGCTTATTGGTTGCTATGGGTTACTGCACTGAGGCAATTTTGCCCACTGTTACTAAAAGAGCCCTAAGTGTAATATAAGACAAACTGTTAAAAAGGAACCCCAAAAACTAATCATGTAAACACATTCATATTTTTTTTTCTTTAGCGACAGTTTGTAGCTCATAGGTACCTACTGAGGATGTTCAAATGCAAATATAGCTGTTACTATGACTAATCTATTTTTACTTGTATTTATGAGGGAATATGGGGGGAAAACTCACTTTTGGGGGAAAAAGAAACATAATTGAGATACAATATTATTGTGACTATTATTGTGACTTTCCATATAAATGCATATAAATGCATGAAATTGAATGGTTTACTCTTAATTGTGTATTGTGTTCAGGATTTTTTAAAAAACACTTTTTTGAATGCTTTATTTTATTGATAGTTGAATCCCCAGTTGTCTTCTATTCAAAGAAAATCTTTGTATTTCCATTGTTCCTGTACCACAGCCTTGTTTATTAAATTGAATTCTAGGGTAACACAGGCATTTTATTTGAGATTAGCTCCTCTTTAAAAGCAAATGTATACCTGTATGGCAGCCTTTCATAAGGCAGCAATATCTTTCCTTAGCTCCTACAGCTTCCATTATTTCTCCCTCATTATCCATCATCTATTCCACTCCATTTTCATGCTGACATTTCATGTTGGTGTCCCTTATTTATCTGTTTAGAGATTTATAGAGGTAATTTTCCATAATCAGTGCTTCATGTTTTTCTTTCTTTGCAGAAGCTTTCAGCAATCTGAAGCAGAATAATGCAGGATATATATAATATAATTGCTTGCACTCTTGGCATTTTCCCAAAGAGGTACCTGTCAGTTTAAGAAATATTACACTTTCAACATTGAGTCTAGGTAAATAAAGATGCTAGCATACTTACCATAAGTCATATTATGGGCATATGATTTCAACCATTACATGTTTTTTACAGGCAACATTATCTACGGGAGTTGTGTTTTGTACATTAGGAGTCAAAAGTAGAAAAGGAAAGGCTTAACTATACCAACTGCTTTTTGTAGTGCCGGGTGTAAGCTGCTTACGCCACTGCAAGGAGAACTATATGATATAAAATAATCACACTGCGGCATTCTAAATGATATGCACCATTTGAGTGCTGCAACAAGATTGTTTTGAATAGTTTTGTACATTAGAGGTCATGTACAAAGGCCTTCAATGCAAGTATTTGCAAGTGTTAGGACAGAAAATCGTACCCCTTAATGATCATTCAAGACCCAGGTCCTTGTAGCTTTCTGCACCTTGATCTACATGAGATTAATGTATGGTGCAGAATGTAGCCCTTGCAGTTGAAGGCAGTCATAAAGACAGGATTCCCTAGCACCCAACACCTGTATGTTTGGGCAGTATATGAAGAATTATATTTTTGTATATTTATCTTCAGTGCAATGAAAATTTATACTATAAATGCTGAATTAAAATTTATATCCACTCAGTAGTGCTGATGATACCCCATATCTAAATTAAAGGCTATTAAAAGTTCTAGCACTATACAAAACTTCAAGGGTCTCTTTTTAAAACTGTTAATTTAGATATCCTCGCTTAATTCCACATACATTTCACTACTTGCTATTCAATCCTGCTCACAAGTATATGCACTTTAACTCTGTGCATAAACTCTAGCACCAGCCCCCTATCACTGTAATGCTGAATTCCCACTACCAGGCCATCCCATCTTTTCTGCTTCCCTATAAGGTTCACTGTCCATGCCGCCCAATGTAACCAGCCTCACTTACCAACCTCTTTAGTTTACTGCTAAAATGACACAGACAGAAGTCATATTGATGCTTCTCTGACACCCCATATTAGTGCCTGTCATCTCTACTAACAGCATTAACATGGGCAAATTGTCAAAGCGGCACTAATAGCAAAGCTAACAAGCACTTATATGTGTGCACTGTCAAATCAGCTTCAACAGGAGTGCTGATACATGGCTTTTGATGGCACTCCTTTTGGCACCAATGTGACAGAGAACCCATATTAGTAGATGTCAGCAAAACTATCAGCACTGCACTGACAGCACACCCATGTCCTTGATAATGGCACTGCCGACATGCACTAGTATAGCACTGACAGAACAGTATACATATACCCACAGTCTCTGTCCATTTAAGCTCTAAACCACACATTCTGATGTCAGAACTTGTAATTTATAAAGACAACATTTACAGTGTATTGCACTGTAACATAGTCACACTGTAGATTGTAATGTCAAAATTTCCTAGCATAGCATCTAATGCAGCAGTTTCCAGTTTCTTATATTGTTTCCTTGCACCAACACTGTTAATTTCCTCCACTGAATATAATATAAAGAGGGTTCTGACATTTTGACTGCAGAAATATAAATGGAATGGGACCCATGTTACCAATGATTCAGTCATCTGTCAGCCTGATAAATGGATTAGTGTAAGCGGTGTTCCAGTGGGGAAATGCAGCCTATAGGGCTTCCAGCTAATTATATTTAAGTTGTTTAGTACTGCTGGGAAGCTGCATCCAGGCAACTGCTGAAAGCTTTGATACAGCGAGCACCATTAGATTGTGTGTTCAGAAACTCATTACCCTTTCATGCTTTGCTCTGCCTGGAATTGAGGAAGTTGACATGAAGTAGAGAGAAAGAATCAATATTTGAAAAGACATTTTATTTTGCTTCTGGTCCGTTTCCTGATTCAGCAGCAAATGTGGTCCCTGTAATGTCTTGGTCAATTGCACCTTTTCATGTAAAGGCAGGTAGCATTTAAAGTTTTTATCCTCATGTTAGCTTGCTGCTTTAGCTACAATTGCTTTTTGGTAGCTTTATTTTTATTCTGTAAATACATATTTTAGCAAGTTTTTTGGGAACAATAATCCCAACAGATTTTAAGACCTAACTTTTACTGCAAAACAAAATACCTCTCACTGGAATATTTTTCTTGCTGCAGGACCACTGAGGCTTTGGTTTCTATATAAAGTACAACAGCAAGTAGCACTCACAGGTGTAAAGTATTTACCAGAGGTGCCTGGAAGAAGCCAGACATTCTTGTGCATACAACAAGAATGGGACAGTGTACTTGTTCTATCTGGGGCTTGGGCAGTGCCAGGCAGTGCCAGGGGTATATCGGAGGCTGCAGCACAATCACCACACTTATTAACATGATTCAATCTGTAATACACGTTATTTATCTGCTCAAGGTGAGCATCAAAACATACTGAGTAGGTTTAGATAGACAGGTGGGTTGGGATGCTGAGAAGAGGAGCTCTGCTTAAACAACAAAAGAAGAACCTTGGCTTGGTGTTTAGCAGAACAAGGCCATGCTCCATGCAGAGGAGAGCCCAGAAAGTGCAGAAGTAGAGAAAAGTGTGAATGGCACAGATACTTAACTGGTTGAAATAAAATTATTCACATTTGGTAATAGAAAAGTGTCAACTATTGGCCATATACAGGTCAATAAAAGTTGACTAGACATTTCAAGACTAATGGGCACATTTACTAATCCACGAACATCCGAAAAGTGTTCGAATGCGTGTTTTTTGTTATGATCGGTATTTTTGCAACTTTTTCGCCGCCGTTGCGAAATAATCGTACTGTCGTGCCGAGTACGAAAGTTTCGGATTCTTTCAAGCTTCAGTATCGTGACTTTCCTTGGGCCAGGTTGGAGCTGCAGAGTGCCATTGAGTCCTATGGGAGGCTTCCAAAATCATGCAAAGTCGCAAAGGTATGCCCTCCATTTACGAGCGCTCAACACGAAAAAGTCGCGACAATTCGTGAAAAAGTCGTAATGGCAACGAAAAAGTCGTGACAATTCGCGGAAATGTAGTAACGGCGACGAAAAAGTTGCAACAATTCGCGGAAAAGTCGTAACGGCGTCGAAAAAATCGCAAAATGTTCGTTTCCAATACAATTTTTTTCCCATTTGGGATTTGGATTCGTGGATTAGTAAATGGTAGTAAATGATAGTAAAAGGGTCAGATTTATTAAAATTCGTATTTGTGTAATTTTCATGGGTTTTTTCTACCATGACTAAAGGATTATAAAAAAGCACAAATGAAAAGAATTGTGGAAAGAATACAAAACAAAACAAATTTAAGTGAATCTCCCCCCCCTAAAATTTCTAAAACCTCTAATTAATTCCAAATGGCATATAAGTGACTAAACTGGTCAAAGAACAGCTCGTTGGGCAGCCTCTCCAAATTATCAAATGTTTAAGTCTGTATAACTGTAGGCATCTGTTTTCAAAATGACCCAGGTACTATCTTTTGACTTGGGTAGCTAAAAAACATATTTGCAAATTGTTAAAACGTGTGTGTACTTCCTTTAAAACAAAGAATTCTATCCTGCACACAATGGAGATGTAGTTAGACTGCTTCCCACCATTGTCATCTGACAGAAGGTGTGCAGGAAACTAAACTGACATAGAAACTAACAACAGACATTATAGAGTGACATTTCAGCATTATAAAGGAAGGAGGTATAGTGGTATGATATTATAATGTGATATTATCTCTCATAGTGAATGGTTTTGTGCAATCCATTCTGCTTCATCTGTAGTAAATGATGATCTGCAAACCAACATATTCAAGACATTCTGGTTCAACAGTGTTTCTATTTTTGATCTGAATAGGTCTGCTTTCCTTACCATGAAAATGGATTTATGATATTTTGACCTTTCAGGAGGGGGATGGGTTATGGATGAATATTTCCTTATGCGAATGGATCATGTCTCAGCTAAACCATGAGCTTCAACATGCAAGGATTTCTATATTCTTAAATGGCTAAAGGAATAAAAAAAGAGTTTAATGGCGTTACCACATGCTAGACTACATTCTACCCTGGAGAGTTACAAACAAGACAAATTATTATTAAATCCTGAGTACATCAACCAAGAGTTTGCATATATACCTAACTATATGGATATTAATAGATGGGTACAATGATAAACAGAGCCAGACAAACACAGAGATAAATAAAAAGAAAGGGAGTCCTCATAACTTATTGGAAAGGCAATTGGCCCTTAAAGGAAATGTAAACCATTAAAATAAGTTAATGCAAAAGTGCTATTATAATTACTTTTGCAATTTACATGTTTTTTGAAGATTCTAAAATATGACGAAAAGTGAATATGTCTAATATAATTAATTTTGGTCAGGTTTGTAATGTAAAATGCTAATATTACTGCAAAGGTCCTGCAAGAAAGTGTATGTAGTTAATAGTGGTGGACCAGTCCATTGTACAGCACTGCATGTACAAATATCATCTGCATAGAAGAGTTATTAGAAGGAAACCCTGTAGGTAGATATCAAATATAGAGTTGGTGCAAGATAGCTTAAGAACTAGATGTGTTATGAACTAGATAACATTAAAGGAGACATATTGGATAAATGGGAAAACCCTAATTTTTTAGGCAATTATGAATAATATACGGTGCTGGGTTCCCTTTGGGCTAAACATTAACCCTATCTGTAACAATGGCCCCTTTATTGGAGCTCCCTATAGGTCCTATCACTTCTCTGTCCCAGTTTGAAATGAAGAGTGGGCGTGTCCTAACGGTCCCTGCCAGAAGCACAGTAGGAGGGGGAGAGCCAATCACTGCCCTGCACTCACACAAGCAAAGACAGGCTTCAGTTCCCTATCAGGTCAGCCTAGCTGCTGATTGGTTCCTATCCTACAGTGCAGTGTACGGAGGGCCGCCGGCTCCCCAGCTCATCCAGAGAATTCAGCCAGCAGGAAGTGGAACAGATGGGCGGGGCTAGTGGGGTTTTTGTGGAATTTCTCAATAAATCAGTCAGAAACACAAGTTTTTAAAGCACAATCCTTCTATATCTAGAGGAGTATAATTCACTGGTACATTCATAATTTTTATAGGATATGTCTCCTTTAAAGATAAAATATTAGGTGTGGTTCTGCCAATAGGTCTATTATATATATATAGGTCAATATATGTATTGACTGTCTATTGGTCTGACATGTTGCTGTGACATGAATCAATTAAAAATGTAATTTGACAAGAGGTGCCCAAACTTCTGAACAATGTATAGCTGAAAATAATCAGAGAAAAATTGACAATAGAATGATTAAAGTAAAATGGAAAAGATAACAACGTTTACGAGTTTCATATGTCAAAATTTTAGTTAATATATCCTTAAGGCAAGCTGACAAAGTGAATACAACAAAATCAGAAAAGAAAAACAATCAATTCCATAACATTTTTGTATTGTCCTTTACTGTCCAGGATGCTTATCCAACAGCCCTCCTGCCATTATTGACCTATAGTCCTCAGCATTCCCTAGACTGCTGAAGGCTATAAGATTGTGTAAGGCAAAAGATAGGAGGAGAGCTACAGGTTAGACACCCTTGCTTTTTATTGGCTGTTTTTATTCAGGTTGCATTCAGCTTTAAGTTCACTCTGACTTTTATTCTACTTCTCTGTGGCAAATTTATTCTACTAACTTGATACAATTTGCTGTTATTGTTGTTCTATCCAACCGGCTAGAGCTACACGATTTATATCTTTATTGATTGCTTTGCAGAATCCCAGAAGGTGCAGAGAATGCTAATTTAATGTTAACAGCTTTTCTGAATTAAAATTCATTATCTGATATAACAACAGAAAAGAACTTTGCTTCTCAGCTTAAGGAAATCAAAAACCCATCAACAATTTTTTTTTACATCCCAACGCAGGACCAAGGGAATGTAAGATTACCGTTTTCATCTAGTTATTTTAATCAGAATGAATTTTCAGCTGATTTACAGCCTTCTTCCCCTAACTCTTCCTTTCCTCTGATTCGACATTCTCAAACAATTACCCCTATTACAGACAAAATGCATTTTAATTATTTTTATAGACGTGTACTATCCCACAGGGGCACATTACACACCAACACTTGCTATCAGCAATTCTTGTTAACACAAAAGGAAGAGTTTCCCATAGCAGTTATCATCTGCTTTCTCTGTTTAGTGGAGATTACTCCCTCATTACCCTCCAAATATGGTCTTCACCACAGGGTGCAGTGTTGAGATTTATTGTTTGATAGGTTTACAATGGAAAAGCCTGCATGGCTCATTTCTCTCCCTTTGTCACTGTTTGATATCGGCCTCGAGTATTGTGATAGGTATGATTGCTGCATGCAAAAAAAGACTGCCTCTACAGCAAACACTGCCACCCTTTAACACAACTAAAGTTATTTCTCAGGTGGCACAAACAGTGCAATATTTATGTAAATATGTATATTTATTCTCATACACATATGTGCAAAATATTCCTGGTTATGAGGATTCATTAATAAAAGAAGATAAAAAAATATTATGTGTACATTCAGCGCTGTACAGTAGAACATACAGTTACATTTAAGTGTTAAAAAGATAGTATCCACAGTAATTGAGGATCTCTAACTTATCCACATTTATTATTATTTTTGTAATTTATCTGTACTATATTTTATGTAGCTTGTTGGATTGTAAACCCTACAGGGCAGGGATCTCCTTCCTCTTATCTTTTTAACACTTAAATGTAACTGTATGTTCTACTGTACAGCGCTGAATGTACACATAATATTTTTTTTATCTTCTTTTATTATACCTATGCTAGCAAAGGGTCTGGCATTTGTGTCCTCACTAAATGCTAGCTACAGAAAACTATCTAACTAAACCTCAACTTACTCTGTTGTTCCAGTCCACTGAGTCCAGTTCTGATTGGTTAGTAAGCATTAATAATTTGAGTAAGTGGGTTTTGAATTTCTGAGATACTTCATAGAATTACAAGTCTCTAAGCAACTGTAGAGCATAAGCTGCTTTGCCTACATAAGTCTAGGTATCCACAATACACCCTACTCTACTAGGGGTTTGTACTCTAAAGCTAACCCTTCATTTGGGGCCTCATGCAACTCTTTGTACTACATCATCTCTCCTATAGGGAACAAACCAAGAGATAATCTCTTTGAGTTTCTGTTCCTTAAAGAATCATTCAGTAAAAATAGCTTCCTCTTCTCATACATTTTTTTGGCAATGGATCCAAATTGTTTTTGCTTGGCATATATCCCTAAAGGTTAAAGAGTTGACCTGTGTCAATGGGAAGGGGCAGTAAATCATGTGTCTGTATTTATAAATATAAAAATATACCAAGGCCTGTTTTAAAATGGCAGGGTCTCTGAAATAGAATAAATTAGTTACTAGTTACTGATTCATCAAACTGTAGATGTAAATGTATATTTTGCTTTACTTACATGTTGGAGTTATGTATATATTTCTATATTTCACCTGGCTGTCTAATGGACTAAGCTTTTGTCTTTGTGGGATTTAGTTTGTTTGGATACTTTGTATAAATCTATTAATAATTTCTTTTTAAACTAATACCAGGGAAGTGAAACTTTGGATTTCAATAAATAAATCATATTTTAGCTTTGATGGATATACTTTATTTCTATGCAAATACACCCATTAGAAATATTCACCTTTAAACAGTCAAGTAGGTCAGAATCAAGTCAGTCAGTCAACAATAATATTAATACTAGAGCACAGAGGAACTTTGCAAACAACGATTGACAATTGGACACTAAATCCGGGGAGGTCTAGTCATGTTGACTTTGGCATTTGGCACAATGATATCACATGACATGTTGATCTAGTCACATCACACCGGCACTAGGAACCTATGCTGTAGAGTTGCAATGAAATACAGTCATGGTAGTGGCTGCCATCAACTACCAGGCCGACCCATATTTTTAGACCTGTCTACACATCATTTCAGTACTGTTTATCGCAAACCACTGAAAATATACAAATTAAGTGATAATGTGCAAGTTCTGTTCTGCCTATTATTATTGGTATTTAATTTTTCAATATATTTTGTTTGTATTTAGGAATATATTGGTACATGTCAATGAGTTCTAAAGGTAATTTCCAAGTCAGGTAGACTGTATGTACACATTCTTGGATAAATTATATTTCTGTCTA
The DNA here is from genome assembly GCF_000004195.4 of Xenopus tropicalis. Taxonomy (NCBI): domain Eukaryota; kingdom Metazoa; phylum Chordata; class Amphibia; order Anura; family Pipidae; genus Xenopus; species Xenopus tropicalis. Next base: position 59,139,342 of record NC_030678.2, on the reverse strand, counting down.
TTTTCATTGTATAAATAGGGTCTCTTCTCCCCTAATATGATTAATGTAAAAACAGTTGCATTTCCATGTAGTCTTGCTGCCAGATCTGAAGCTTCTCTAACAAGTCTGAACTGTCAGAAAATCAATTGGCATATTTTTATCACTTTTTGCATGAAGCAAGTCAAATACATTAAATGCCATGTGGAAGTCAAAGTTGATGACTTAAATAAAAAAGAGAGCTGATCACATCATTCATTGCTGTCTTATCGTTAATTGACAGGATGCATCAAGATTTATATTGATTCTGAAGCATGAAAACATTTTTGATGACACTTCAGGCAAACTGACATTTAAAGACCTTTCTAAAAGAACAGGTACCGAACAGTGTTTTCCAATGATAATGCTCTATTAGTTATTTTAACTTGTACAATACAATACAAAATGTGTATCTTACATGTGGCCAAATTTATCAGGTTTTGTTGATCTTAAATATAGTTATAGGAAATGGGAACATTGGGTTTTTAATTTCTGTGGCTTATTAACATTGAATTTTAAGCACTTAAACAATTTTGATTAAATACTAGAATTCTCAGGACCTGGGGTTTTCCAGATAAGTGATCTTTCTGTAATTTGGATCACCATACCTTAAGTCTGTTAACAATCCCTAGAGTTTGTTTTTCTAAAATGAATAAACTCGCATATCGAATGCTTGCTTATTTATTAATAAGGAAACCCCATTCAAATAAAAAACTTTCATATGTCAAATTTCTTAAGTTTACGAGCCCTAAACCCCTAAACATTATTAAACCAATTGGAATTGTTTTGCTCCCAAAATAGATGCATACAACTTCAACTTCAACATCAACTACAAGATGTTGTTTTATTATTATAGAGAAAAAGCTGCTATTGTTCTTGCATTGGTTTTAGAGAAGTCCCAAGCTGCAGGTAGTTGGATACCGAACTATTCTTTTTTTTTAAAAAAAAAGCCTCCTTTCCTCTTAAGAAGGTTAAAACCACTCTTTTTTTTAGTAATTGTACAATCATAGAATATGGGAACACCATAAGGGAACCTTTTTAAACTACAGGGTATAAGAGCAGGCCTAATGACTCCCACATAAGAATTGTACATACTGTTATGGATCCCCAGATGGAAAGATATATAATCCGGGGAAGAAGTGCAAGAAGGAAGGCAAGAGCAAGCTTCCTTGCATGCACTTTAGCACGCACATCTGTCCCTGGTCTGACTGCAGTCTGCACCTTGCACAATATTTAAAAAAATCTGCAGTGTTATAGGGCATAGGCCAAGTGCTTTTGCCTTTCTATTTTTTCACCACTGATATTGAACACAATGGTAAATTGCCTGGTAGGAAATATAACTTTTTAAAATGGTTCAGGCCATTTTAACTGATGCCATATCTAAGGGATCAGTATCACTATCACTAAAATTTATCAGGCTCCATCCGGCATGGTCTTGTGTCCCTAAAGGGAAAAGTAAATGACCCTGACTGTTTATATCTACCCTCTACATGAAACAAACTTTACTCTAAATTACTGCTGTTTTTTTTTTTATTGCAGTACATTTGTTAAGAGCTCTTGTTTTCAGCCAACAATTGTCTTTTACCACAATGAGGAAATCTGTGGAACTTTAGATAATACATATTTGTTAACTGCTCCCAAATACCCTACCAGAAAACTACATAATTTCATTACAGATGAAATTCTGTCAACAAATATTGCTGACTTTGCAAAGCGCACACTATGGGAACACTGTGTATAAACACTTATAGGTCATTTTAATTTCCTGCTATTACTGAATGTTTAAAGCCTTTATCCGCTAAATGTTGCTATTTTAGTAATACCAGTGACAGCCTTCACTTCCTTCTCTTCTGCTGAACTGTGCAAAAATAATTATCTTATTAATGGTGGGGTGACATTACAAGGAAGCAGGCAAAGTTTGATGTCAGGTTTGTGGCCCTGGGCGTTTGCTAAAGTTAATAGAAAATTATTAGCACTGATTTTCAGAGTAATTCATTCTTTAAAAATACAGTACAACAGTGCATTAAAGCAGAGCTGAAGAACATAAGATTCAATTCATATAGGTTTGGTAGCAAGTAGCATCACTTAGGGCAAACCAGACTTGTTTGTAGAGGGTTCCCTCTCATTCTGAAGGAAATGTTATGACTATGAAAATTGTAATAATATCTGTAAATGCTCTTTTTACAGAGGCAGCTTGCAGGTCAGCTACAGCAATGTAAGAACAAAGTGATATCATATTACAGATTTATTATCCATTAAACTCACACTACAAATTGCTTTAGTTCAGTTTTTATCCAGAGCTAAAGTGACCTATTAAGTGTGACTGGTGGCTTAATTCAGCAGAAAATTGTCAGTGTTTCAGAAAGCTGTTCTAGAGGATTAACAGTCCTATATTTATTTCTTTAACTGCACAAAATGTGCCTGTGGGGTACCAGTGCATGGGCAGTTATTTAAAAATAAATTTATTGAAGAGTTGATGGTTTGGCTCTTTTTAAGAGTTTGCTTCCTCAGATGGGTACTACCTGGTTTGCAGACCAAATCTACAATAGGATAATCCCCCCTGAAGTTCATTTTCCAGTATATTCCTTTCCAAACAACCTTTTCTTTTCAGCCATATCCTTTACATAATTTCCTGTCTCAGCGCTTCTTTCGTGGAAGACTGTCCCTACGTCCCTGTCTGGCCTTTTAACTTGTACTTTTTATTAACTGCATTTTTCAATATGCTCAGATCCACTCTTGTTATTTGTTATACTATAACAATAACATGTAATACTCAGCATAAATTTCCCTCAAATCAAGTCCTCTACTCTAGGTAGAAAGTGTAAGTGCCTTTAACACACCATATCCAGACATGTTTCTAAAGACACAAACCAGACTATATTTTCTTCTTTGCCCACAGAGACAGGAGATGTTATTGTAGATAAAAGGCTGGTTTTGGAACAATGCTTATACACAGCTGCTTCTGCTATAGTCCTGTCCAATCTACAATCCCTCCATGTGTACAGTATGTTTCTTCTATTTTTTTCCTTCTGTCAAAATATTTTCTAATGGGGCAAGTTTAGAGAATGTTCCTTTTTATATTTTCCACCTTACCAAACCCTGTAGGCCATTTTCAAAAAACTGCCTCAAGGAAAACCTCTCTTAAATTACATAATTGGTATAGTCATTCACATATGATTTTAGACCTCTTTTACATAGGCTTGGACAAGGTGCAATGTGCACTTTGCTCCTTAGCCAGCAGATTACAACCTGATGTGCAGCGGTTCAGCTTCATTACATCCAGAGTGGGCAGTAGGTCTGCATACACAAGAGTATCCTCTGGAACCTTCTTAGCTTGAGATTCAAGGGCATGGGCCCTTGGTCATCTTGTGAGCAAGGCCCTCTAATCTACCAGATTTACTCAACTTGCTGTTGCTATATATATGTTTATGATGATGAAGATGGTGGTTAGTAGACTATTCTTTATGACAGTAAGTTAATCAAATGGCTTCTTTATCATGCTGGCATACAGCACTTACAGTATACTCTAGGTTATATCTCTTACAAAATGAGCCCTAAATAATTATTTTTTGGTATGGAGAATGGCAAGGTACATCCTTTAAATCAAAAAATAGAACATATTTTTTAAAGAACTGAGAACCCCTGCTGCTATTGTGAAATTTGTTTTATGTCTTAGCTAAAGTACAGAGCATGCTTTAAGCCCCTGGTATTTGTTTTACTGAGCTGAAAGATAGTTTCTATCAAAACAATTCTCAAAGGCAAAAGATTTGTAAACATTATTTGCATTCAGAGATGCAGTAAATCATTTGAAATAAGTCAGGGTGAATAACTTCCAAGCCAGCCAAAAAAAATTAATTTCCCTTATGATATCTCAGTGTGCACAACACATAACAGTTTAATAGAAAGATTGTAAAGCGCCTACCAATAAACTTTTATCTGGCCAAAGGGGGGCACTGACTGATAAAGTGTCAGTATTTTTTGCATATGCCACATTTTAGGGCTCATGTACCCATACAAAGTGCAAAATTCAGAAACAAATTGCCACATGTTTTACACGCAATGCTGCACTTTTACCAGAATTCCAACATAATAGCACACACTCACAAAATAATGTGTGGACGCAAAGTAGCATCCACTTGCAAGGTGCAAGTTCTGTGTATGTTTTACTTAGTGGGAATGGTGTCACTTCCAGCACATAGTGTCATTACAGCACATAGTGTCCGTAATTGCATTAGCCCATGATTCCATACACACACCTCAGTCTTACTTGTTTCTTATCTGTTAAATTCAGCTTCTAGGCAGTCAGATGTCTCTGCTCCTAGCAGGGACATTTGACTTCAGAGCATTTACAGGGACAGCAAAAGCAATGTCAGATGCTGCCACAGTCTGTCTAGTCCTCTGCCTCCTCCACTGGATAAGGATTGCACTAAACTGCTAGACAAACCCCCTCCATAACGTCACCGCTTGCTGGCCACATATTTTATTTTTTTTAAAAATTGAAATTTACATAGTTATATATATCAGACACAAAATATAACGCAAACAAATTATTTGGATAAAAAAACACTTTTGCATGAGGTTGCAGTTGTGCCTAGCAAACACTAGAGAGCCAATTGCATGTAACATTATGGCTGCTTAAATTCATGTATAACATCCTATGTTGGCATCATTTCCCATTTGTTGGAAACTCCCTGAACATTCATAGGAAAATAGGTTAATATTTATTCCCCTCCTTTTGGGTTGCAAAACATTTTCACCAAAAATAATAAATACCTGTAAGAGAAACCCAAATACAAAATACAGTTAACAAAAAATTATAATATTGCCACAAAGCAGTAAGCAACCAGACAGGAGAGAGTCTGAAAAATTGTTGAGTAACCAAAACACACAGTCCCCCATATGTAATACAGGTATGGGACCTGTTATCCAGAATGCTCGGGACCTGGGGTTTTCTGGATAAGGGGTCTTCCTGTAATTCGGATCTCCTATCTTAAGTCTACTAAAAAAATTCTTTCAACAGTAATTAAACCCAATAGGATTGTTTTGGCTCCAATAAGGATTAATTATATCTTAGTTGGGATCAAGTACATGGTACTGCTTTATTTTTACAGAGAAAAAGGAAAACATTTTAAAAAATGTGAATTGGCCTTTCCGTAATTCAGAATTTTCTGGATAATGGTTTTCCAGATAAGTGGTCCTTACAGGGCACTAAGTTTGCCCAGTAGCAGCATCCCACAACAACTTTTAAACAGGTGATCAGTAATATTTACCTGTTGATTGGTTGCTATGAGTTACTGCTCCAGGGCAAACTTAGTGCCTTTTATTACAAAACACCCAATGTAGGTTATCTATCTCTGGTCTATAGATAGATAGTTTATTTATACAGTGACTTGCAGATGGATGAAGTAGACTCCAAAAAGGAAAATAAGCTATACATTTGAAATCATATTCACAGTCTGGAGTCTTATGTAACATTTTTGTGTGGTACATTATTAAATCTACTGGACTCTGTTCCAGTTCTAGGCTACCTAGGTTATGTCTAATTGATCTGCAAAATGCTTATATTTCAGAACCTACATGCCCAAAGTAGTATTTATAAATGTGTACCAGGAACCTGCAACCCCTGCATATTTATATGTATGTAAAATTCATGCTGCATTTTTATGAAATTTTATTTATTTTCATATGCCAATTCAGTTAGTATATTTACATGGCCTTGTGATGGAGTGGGAAAATCATATAACTCAATCCTAACCAATATTTAGCATATATGTATATGTCATATACGTTTTTGGTAGAAATATACCATAATTCTCCTCTTTGCCACAAAAAATTTGACAAGTTTATCATCAAACTGTAAATCAATATTAGGCAATATGTTAACATTACATTGGAAATGGTGTGCTCATTTACATGAGCTAAGAAGAAACACTTATTAGTCAACTTTTGCAGAATGCCAAATGGCTGTGTTTAAAATAAGACCTCTTTAATAATGTAACAGTGAATGAAGCAACTCATAAAATATATATTTGCATTACTATCAAGGGGCGATTGTTCCTGGAAGTGCCGTCTGAAATAAATTTATCAAAGTGATTATGCAGATTCTTTATATGTATTATTTGTATTTAATATCCCAGCATGATGATTAGCTGTGAATTACATGAACAATGCCCTCCACAGAAACATGACTGCTACTAGGCAAATACCTTAGAAAGGGAAAAAAGTCATCTTGAAAGCATTTGAGATTGATTTTTTAAAACTTGAATATTTGACATTAAATAAATAAAACGAATCTCCCCCCACCTAAAACCTGCTGAAATGCTATTGCAGTCATTGTGAAGTATAACTTCAGCATTTATGCAAGCTGATGTTTAACTTGCATGAACTCATCTCTAACATTTGTGTGGGTGAGCATTTAGGGAATAATGATCATAACTTGGTTTCCTTTGAGATAATGCTGTAGAGACAGCTCTATAAGGGAGTAACTAAAACACTAAATTTTAGACGTGCAGACTTTGCCAGTATAAGGGCATCTCTGCAATGTGTCAACTGGAAAGGAAAGCCCTGGTGCTATAAGCACAGGGGCTGCATGAAAATGGATTCAAATGACCAGCAGCCAGATTACACTGGTTTCTGTTTAGAAATTGGCAGAACTAGGTTCAACTGTGATTAGTTAGAAGGAAAGAGTTAAGGCAGGTGTAAGCTGGGCTGGGGGGGCAGAGAAAGAGAGGGATGTGATGTCAGGAAAAGATGCACTCACTCACTTTCTTCTGAGCAGGTATAAATGCCCCACTCACCCTCTCCTTTTAGCATAATATGTTGTCATATTACCTATTAATAACTAATGTGGATGTTTTTCTGAATGAATTGTTATATTGTGGTTTCTGTATCTTTATACAGTATAAAGTCAGCATTGTATTCATTTATGTTAACTACGATTGCTTGATCCAGGGAATGTTTCTGATTGCCATGGAGGTCAGGAAGGAATTTTTTCCCTCTTGATAATGTATTTTAAGTTTTATTTGTCACAGCAGCAGTAGAACTGCACATGTAATTTTAGCAGAGGGAGAAAGGAGGTTCTCTCCTGTGATTGCAGGGTGGATTGATAGATACAGACGCTACTACTGCTTGTGCTAGGTGACAGCCTTCTTGGATTTCCTATCATCGAGACAGATTCAGGACTGGCAGTAGGGCTGCTGAACTTCTCTCATGCTTGGTGATGCAGCTCCTGCTGATAGCAGAGTTTGGGGCCATCCTCTCTGTAGGTAGAGGCAGTCTAATAACCAGTGGTGAATATAATGAGTAACATAGTGCTGATCTCAAATGGCAACTATGGAAGTAAAATTCAAGTCTTTAGCGAGGAACGGCATAGTAGCTTTTATGGAATTCTGGCTTTAGAATATTGCCTTGGGGTGAGGTTTGCAAGGTCCTATTTATTTGATAACCCCATCTCTGTCTCCTGGTGTTTCATTAAGGTATGTAACAAGGGGGTTCAGTGAGTTGGCTCAAGGTGAAGGGTCAGTTGAGGAGTACATTTTTAAGGCTTTTCACAGGGTTAAACACAGAAGGAAATGGAATATCTTTAAAATATATCAATATATTTTATATAACATGTTTTTATATAAAATATGTCAATATATTCCCCTTGTAAGCAAGGAAAGACATCACAAGGCAAAACCTTTATGGTTGGATAAAAGGGTTAGTGTCGAGGTTGGCAAGAAAAAACGTACTTTTAAAGCATTCAAGTTTGCTGGGACCACAGAAACTTTCATTAGGTACAAGGAAGCAAATAGAGCATGCAAATAAGCAAGTGAAATAGAGGCATGCTTAAATAGAGATGGAAAGGGGTATTGCAGCAATGAGTAAAATGAATGCCAAATTATTTTTTAAATATGTAAATAGTCAAAAAATAGTAAGAAAAAATGAAGCAAGAAGGGGTGGGGCCCTTATTATAACAGGGGGTGGGGGGTTGTTGATGAGAACAGGGAAAAAGCAGAAATTCTGAACTGTAATCAAGGCTTCCCTTTTAATAGACCCAATTATAGTAATATTTACTACTGATGCATGGGTCACTCAGGAGGAAATTCAAAAGAGACTTAAACATGTAAAAATAAACAAAGGTCCAGGACCAGATGGAATTCATCCCAGGGTATTAAAGGAGCTTAGCTCTGCAATTGCCACTTAATTTTTCAGGATTCATTGAGGTCTGGCATGGTGCAGAGAGACAGACGAATTGCTAATGTAGTTCTGTTATTCAAAAAGGGATTCTGTTCTCAGCCTGAAAACTATAGGCCTGTTAGTCTGACATCAATGGTAGGAAATAGGGGATACTTAAATACATTGCTAATCACAATACTACCATGCCAGCATGGTTTTATACATAACAGATCTTGGCAGACTACTTTAATTTCCTTTTATGAGGAGGTGAGCAGGAACCTAGATACTGGAATGGCAGTGGATGTCATCTAGTCTTTGCTAAAGCATTTTAAACAGTACAACACAGAAAGTCAATGATAAAATTGAGGAATATTGGCCTGGAATATAATATTTGTATTTGGATGGAGAACTGGCTGAAGGACAGATTACAAAGATTGGTGGGAAATGGAACATTTTCTAATTGGACAGTACCTTTCCTATTTTTGCTGACTATACTAAATTGTGCAAAACTATAAGTTCCTTGCATGATGCTGCCATTTTGCAAAGTGCTTTGACAAAATTGGAAGACTGGGCAGCAAAATGGAAAATGAGTTCATGTTGAAAAGTGCAAAGTTATGCACATTGGTAGAAATAATTTCAATGTGAGTTATACACTAAATAGTGATGTGCTGGGGGTATCCTTAATTGAGAAGAATAGCAAATAAAGTGCTGTGTTGCACAAAAAATGGCATTGTCTCAAGGGATGAAAATATAATTTTGCCTCTTTATAAGTCCCTGGTTAGGTCTCATCTTTAGAATGCGGTGCAGTTTTGGGCTCCAGCCCATAAAAAGAATATTAATGAGCTGGAGAGAGTGCAGAGACATGCAACTAAACTGGTAAAGGTGATGGAAGATTTAAACTATGAGGTTAGACTGTCAAGGTTGTGCTTGTTTTCTCTAGAAAAAAGTCGCTTGCGAGGGGACATGATTATTCTGTACAAGTACATTAGAGGGGTTTATAGGCAGATAGGGGATGTTCTTTTTCCCATAAAAAAGACCAACGCAATCATCAGTAAGGTTGTTACATAATACTGGGCACTGTGGATACAACAGTTAAGAGCCGAGTGTACAAAGATTCCAGCATACAGAAGAAAAGGAGCAGAAACCCCAGTGAAACTCCAAACATAAGCATGTAGTCAGAAACATGCTTATCAGAGCAGTCACATGAACAGCATACAAATACCACACAACCTCTGTGGGTCAGGCTGCTGTGGGAAAGATTTGGGCTTTGCTATTTGGGGAGGTAACTATGAAAAGGTATGAGCACGGTGCTGATTGGACAGTATTTTAGTCACTCACCTGGAAGCATACTGTAGAACAGTGATCTCCAACCAGTGGCTTGTGAGCAACATGTTTTTCACCACCCCCTTTGATGTTGCTCCCAGTGTTCTTAAAGCTGGTGCCCTTTTTAAATTTCTGGCTTGAGTTTTGGAAACATAGAGACACAGTTTTACTCCAAGCAGAGCCTCCTGCAGGACAGCAGTCCGCATGGTGCTACCAACTAGCCAATCACAGACCTTATTTTGAATCCTCAAGAAACTTTTCATGCTTGTGTGGCTCACCAACACTTTTTTTTTGTAGCTCACAAGTAAAAAAGATTGGGGGAACCCTGCTGTAGAACATGGCTCACCTGTCTACAATATCTACTCATTATGTACAATTATCAATTGTTGGGCAACAAAAATGTTGTTTGTTTTTTACATGCACTTTAAAGAGGGCATGACTAGTTGCCAAAACTTCCATCTGCACTAATAAAGTTTTTAACATTACTATAGGTCCTGAGTAATGCAGATTCCTTTCCATTTTAATATCTTACATTATTATATTTTCCCCTATATTGTATAAATGCCATTAAGTATTGTAGTACAAGGCAAATGGAAAGATTATAAGAGAGAATTTTCTGCTTCTGAGATACTGTGGTGAAGAGGAAACATAACAAGCAAATTTGAGGAGCCAAGAGTGCCGCGAGCCTGTTCTATTTTTGTGCTATCTATATGTATGAATGTACTTTTGGCTCTCCTCACAATGCTTCTCAGAACATCTCTCAATATGCAGTGAAATTCTTTTCTGCTATGTGTTTTGATTGATTTGAGTTCCGTGTGGGAAAAGCTCCAAAATCCTACTTTCAAAACTTACTGAATCATTTGTCTTATCTATTAGGCTGTGTCTGGGAGCAAGTGAGAATAAATTCCATCAGCAAGTTTTGGGGTTCAACAGTTGACCAGTATAGGTGACGGGTAAAATTTTTCATGTGAAATCCAGCCGTTGAAAGCCAAAGGGCAAATGAAAAGATGCTCATGGTTTAGTCATGCAAGTATGTAGCCATAATGCATACCATTTAGCTATCTGGAATAGGGATATATGATCAGAATGTCTGAAATTGGCTCTGTGGTAGGCTTTATATAGATGTTTTTATTTGGATAAATAGATTGTCAGTGACTTCTAATTAACAATTGACAGTGTTTAAAAATGAGCAATGTTTGCATAAAAAGCAAAACCCCTTCATGTACTGTATATCTCTGCTTGCCCACAGAACAATCTTAAAAATAGATTACTATTGACAAAAAGCAGCGTACTGAGAGAGATTATACATGTTATATAACAAGTAGAGAATAGTTTTATTTTTAAGCTCACAGATGATTTTTGTATGAGCTGCGGGCTTTTAAGTCTAGTATCTAGATGTTTCCTCTGTGGGTATGTAGGAAGACAGCAGGTGAAAATACAGTATAAGCATTATTGGAAATGCAACTGTTATTAATAGCAATAAATGTCTACCTGGCTATAACTGCTGAAACAAAGTTGCAAACCAGTGATAATAGGATCAAGGACTAGAAACACTAAACAATGAAAGGGTTTTATATGCATTTAAACATAATATACTATTACCCTGCACTGGTAAAAATGTATGTTTGCTTCAGAATCACTACTAAAGTTATAGAGATAAGCTGTTGTAATGCCATGGGCAGCCAGTCAAGTTTTATGAAGCTCTGTAGAATAAAATGGTTTTGGTTCTCACACAAGATGATAAACACAAGGCAAGTGCTATTGATGGCTTGATATATGATTACAGAATGGAAACCTTTCTAAAGCTAGCCATACATGCACAAATAAAATTGTTTTAGATGATTCTTTGTGCATATATAATACCCACATATTCCAACCAATATCCATGTCCTGTGGATATCGCTCTGTTTGGGGACTGGGCCTGGTTAATGCAGGCCCAATTCCTCTGTTTATGGATACCTTTGGTATGTTGCAAGCAAATTGTTGTAGGTTCTGGTTCAACAAATACAAATTTCAAATATATTCTCACACAATGCTGAAATATCTGGAGGAGAACTGATCCTTTTTTAAGAGTCAGACTAAGAGAACAGAAAGCGGTAAACATTGCTTCCATAAAAAAAAAAAATTTACAAACTTTAACTATCAATGTTTATTGAAAAGTTGGTTAGAAATTTCTTTATTTCTTTTATCATGCCGAAGAAGAGTTTTAAGGTGGAGAACCCCCTTTAAATAGATATAAGTGCCAGATATGAATGACAGTAGTAAACTTGCACCAAACAAGAGTTCATAAACAGGAAAATCCAAGGGAGTGAAAATGTAATTAATCCCAAAGCAATGTCTTTGTCAGACAATAAACCAACAAGGATTACGTTTCAGTCAGACAATTTTTGAAGCTTTAGTCGACATCCTTTGAGGGTTGATAATAAATCCTTTGTGTCAGTCACACAGAATTTACTATTAAACTTATGTCTGCTGGTAAAATCACTATGCAGTAGTACACAATGTAGATGCATAGGGCAGATAGATCCTTTACTGGCTGTGCAGCAGTGCAGAGGAGGACGCTTTTTATATGGAAATCATTTACAATATTTACATAGAGTTACATGCTTCATACTTTAGTCTAGAGCTATATTAGCTATATTGTTTTGTGAAAATTCCTACAAGGACACTTTGGGAGTAAGTACTATTTGAAATAAATAGTGTTAGCCATTTTAGGAACTTTAAAGTGTTTCTGCAAAATGTTTGTTTGCACTTACAAAAAAAAGGGGCTTTATTTTATTGTTCGCTGTTGAAGTACATGCGCTTGTTGTTGGGATATATTACTGATCACAGAGCTATTTTACAGACCATGAACATTTTACAAAGCTTTTCTTGCTGAGTGTAACAAGGGTTGCACTATGAAAGTTGCTGTTATTGAAGGTTATCACTCTGAATGCCAAGGAAGCATTGTACCATTTTCCATGACAATTTAGTTGCCTAAGGATATTGTTTTAGTGGAGTCCTCCTATTTAACATGATTTTGAATGTGATTGCTTAATTCTGAACACAGCTACATCCCCAGTTAGAAGAGGGTGTGCACACTTATGCAACCACATTATTTTAGTTTTTTTGGTTTTCTTCCCTCCACCTAAAAGATTTCAGCTTGTTTTTCAATTGAGTGGTACAGTTTATAGGTCACATTAAAGGTGGAAAAAGTTTGAAATGATATCCACTGTACCCTTTAAATACTGTGCAGTGCTTATGTTGGTGTTACAGTATATATGTTGTTGCTTTATATACTTAATCATATATTTCCCTTAGTTAAACATGCATTTATCCCAAATAATATTTTGTTGGACCTCAAGATACCCTAGATCAGTGCTGTCCAACTGGCGGCCGCGACCCCCCTCTGTGTGGCCCCCACCTGTCTGGCTGCTTTGATGGCTTACACACAGGCCAAGTATGGCACAAACCAGCCAAGAATGGCACACACAATCAAAGTATGGCACATGCAGGCAGGGTAGGGAAGGCAGAGTATGGCACACACAGGCAGAGTAGGGAAGGCAGAGTATGACACACACAGGCAGGGTAGGGAAGGCAGAGTATGGCACATGCAGGCAGGGTAGGGAAGGCAGAGTATGGCACACACAGGCAGGGTAGGGAAGGCAGAGTTTGGCACACACAGGCAGGGTAGGGAAGGCAGAGTATGGCACACGCAGGCAGGGTAGGGAAGGCAGAGTATGGCACACACAGGCAGGGTAGGGAAGGCAGAGTATGGCACACACAGGCAGGGTAGGGAAGGCAGAGTTTGGCACACACAGGCAGGGTAGGGAAGGCAGAGTATGGCACACGCAGGCAGGGTAGGGAAGGCAGAGTATGGCACACACAGGCAGGGTAGGGAAGGCAGAGTATGGCAGGTTTTTGCTGTACTACAACCATTAATATGGGTGTGGTCATGTGATAACATGGGTGTGATTTCAAGTGGGTGCAGTTTCAAAAAGGGGAGTGGTCAAAACTGGCTTCCATTATCGGCCCTCCACCACGTAGGTCGGAAAAATTCCGGCCCTCGGTACCACAGAAGTTGGACAGCACTGCCCTAGATCATTAATAATGGCACTAATATATATATATATAAACATTACAAGTTACTCCAAAAAACATTAGCATTTAAATCAGTTACTAGACAGTAAAAAAGGTGGTTATCACTAGTATTATGCCTGTACTAATTGGCAGGTATCTAGGCAAGAGGTGTGCTTCATGGTTAACTATTGATGAGCGAAACTTTGCATTGGAGTCAATATGCATTTTTTCTTCAGTTCTTTTTTCCTGTGAAAAAAACACAATTTATTATCTATTAATGTGTTTAATTAAACGTTTTAGATCTTACTAGAGTATGTAAAATATCATGGACGTGTCTAAAAAATCCAACTGCAATGGGTGCTACCATTCAGTGTACTTTTATTAAAAGTATACCTGAATTATCAAGTGATCTGGTAACTTTACTTAAATATAGTAATAATAATAATAAAAATTTATAAAAATTAATAATTTTAAATAATAATAAATAATAAAATTTAGTAACAGAAACCCTGTTTGACACATGGCAAATCTTTATAGTGCCCCTTTAATAAGGGATAGAGGGACATTATCTTTATCTAATTAATCTTCTTGGCTAGTAAGCTTTCCCACTAGAAAGAAACATTTTTACTAGAAATAAAATACACTTATTTAACAGAGTAATAGAAACTGCCAGTACATTGGGCAGATCTGATTTTTAGTAGTAAGCAATAGTTGATGAGCTATTTACAACCTCCGACAGCCACGCTGACTGCTCATTACCCTGCTGACTCAGCAGCACAGTGCTAAGCTCAGGCTTCTTCCCCTGAGTATAAGCAAACCAGATGGAAATACAGCCTTTCAGCATGCTCTCAGGACATGTCTGCTCTGCTTTTAGCACTGAAATAACTGTTTTCACAGCTCTAGTGTTAAATTTCTAGGTTACAGAGCCAGAGCAAAGCATATAATCTACCTACCATATAATGTATTATGTTAAAGTTATCTCATCTCCTTTATGCACAGTTTTTAAGTATATATTGTACCTTGTAACCAGTGATATAATGTGTTATGATGTTGCTAAAACAGGGCTTACTTAATCATCTCAGGCAGTAGGCAGGGATTACATAAGAATGTTTTAGGGTAAAAATGGCAGTGGAGACAAAATTACAGATGACACGCAGCAGCCATCCTGGGGCGCCCTGATGACATGTTATATTATATGCAAGGAAAAAAAAATTGGCTGATATGGCCTAGCATGTATGTGTGCCTTGTTTGTGTGCACTGTGAATACTATGATCCCAGGAGGCGGGCCTTAATTCTTAAAATGGAAATTTTCTATGTAGGAGTACCCAATAGCACATACTAATAAAAAAGTCATTTTTTCTGAAAATGGTTTATTTAGATGAAGCAGGGTTTTACAATATGCGCTCGTTAATGCAATATATTTTTATACAGACCTACATTGTTGGGGGGTATGGTTTTCTTCTAAAAGGTACCAGATCTGCAACTTGGCACAATGGGAATCACTGGTGTTTTAATTCCACTTTTGTATTCAAGAACCTATAATTCTCCCTCGCAGTGACAGTCACTCAGGGGAAATTGTTTGTACAAAAAAAAAAACGACTGTTCAGCTTTTGAACATCCAAAGTTTTCTGACTTTTCATTTTGTTTCCAACTTGAAATCAATTCTGTGTCAGTAATTTAACCATTGTTCCAAGAATCAGCAAATAGATATTCTCTGTAAAGCTTATCCTAACCTAGGCCTTCTGACTGAGCCCCACTCAGAACACTGGTTTAGGGATGACAACCTACAGTTTGGGACCAGCTGCTGTAAAAAATGTAGGTGCTTATTTATAATGCAGTGAATTAAAAAAAATATTTGGCCAATTTAATGTTTTTATTTAGCCTGTTCAAGGTCTGCTACAACCCCAGGGGCCCCCACCCCCCCCCAAAGAGGCCCCCGCTGTGGCCCCCACAGCCCCCATAGGTGCCCCAGCTGAACAACCAACCCCCTCCCCTGAGCACATGTTGGAGGTGCGCCACAGGGAACAGATATGGTTTGGCAGACCCCACCAGGTTTTTTCCCGGTGCCTCACTGGCCCAGTCCAACCCTGAGCCTGTTTATAAAGTTACAACTTCAACAAAAGAGATGATTAATTGCATCGCTATATCAAAGCAACTTCACTTTGCCCTATTTTTTAGAACTCCAGCATCCTCTATGACGAAAATATCACTGCCGCAGTACAGACCTACCTAAATCATTTTCCGATAAAAGAATGAAGAGCTTGTAGTAAACTGAAAGAATCATTTGTTGATATTTGATATCAAACTTTGCTGGAATTGTTTTTATGTTTTATAAGTTTGTGATTAAAAAAAATGGTCAAAACCCCATTAATACATGGTGAAGTAGTAGTCATCACTACTTCACTGCTGCTTTATAAATAAGGCTCATAATTTGTCAAACCATACCAGTGTTAAGTATTTCTAGTATACCCTGCTATCACCAAGGGAAATGTATATGGATATGAATTATTTCACTAGAGAGATTGTTCCCCACCAACACCTTTAATCTAAGAAGAAATTCCAATATCTTGTATCAAGTGGCAAAATAATATCTGCTCAGAATAAATATCTTGTGTTATTCTCTGACATGTTTATAAAGTGAGCATTTGTCATAAAGTCACAGCAATAAGCATGCCAAAAATGTTGAAGCTTTATTATCCGGTGCCATTTTGTCTCTTGATTAGATTTTTATAGAAAAGGTTGTTTTTTTTTTATTTGAAAGGGAGTTGGCAACAAAATAACCTGCCTGGGTCAAATTATACAAAGTACTTTTCTGATATAATGTTTTTGGCTTCAAATAAAAATTCTGTCTTGTCAAACACCAATAGGGATACTATGTTTAAGTCATTATGCTTTGCTATATGGTGTCACAGTGTACAAATTCTCACTTTCTAGTTGCCATGGTTGATGTCACATTGTTAAGTGTTATCAGGTCAAACGATATAAAGGAGGGCAGCTAGTTAATGGCACAACAATCAAATACTGTCTTATAAGGTAGCATGAAAATGCTAACTAATGATCTCTCAGTCAGCTTCTATTAGCTAGATAGTATTGGTCAACGATTACACTCCATCTCGGCTAAATCATGCTTCGACTAAATAGCAAACATACAGTTGTTCCACAGATTTCTGATCATGCTGTTTCAGAAAACAGCAAAAAATATTTTAGCATTTTGAAATAAAGCAAATTTGATGCAGTCCAGTAACCTATAGAAACAATTAGATTCTACCTTGTAGTTAAGCAAAATTTGGATACTGTGTATATACATATATATATATATAGATAGTTCTCCTCGACGGCACTCACCACTCCTCGACGGTGCTCCTTGACGGTGCTCACCAAAATGAATTCATAAACTGCAAGTAGTTTTTGAACTACTTGGAGCTGTGAGTGCTTTCAATTGGCAGTATACTGTGTATATATATATATATATATATATATATAAAATCCTTATTGGAGGCAAAACAATCCTATTGGGTTTAATTAATGTTTTATTAAAATTTTATAGACTTAAGATATAGAGATCCAAATTACGGAAAGACCCCTTATCCGGAATACCCTTGGTCCTATACGGGTCCTATACCTGTACCTTCTACAGTTGTAATATTTGAAAACCTTAAAGCAATATGGGGCAGATTTACAAAAATTTGAACTGAGGAATGACTGAAAAGTCACAAAACACTTATTTGAAAATGTCCTGACAGTCAGGAATGTGACACGTTTTTCCCAGCAGATAAATGTGTCGGTTCATCAGAATGCGCTCAACTGGGTTGATAAGTCCAAATGATTCTATTCAAAGGGGTGTTAATGCTCGACGGCAGTCACACATTTATTTAGGCATCACTTAGCCTTGATAACTCTCACATGCTTCCATGCATTTCCTTATTAGATTTTATTTAAAAAAATGTAACTGTATTTACATATATTGCACAATTTTTTATCATTATTATTTGATACCCTTTAAACCAATGTTAAACCTTTTGACCGATATAGATGCTAACAGTCCAAAATTGTATACATATGAAAAGTAATACTGCAGCACACTGGACTATGAATAATGTTTAGTTTGGTTTATTGGTGCAATATGATGGTGTACCAAAACAAAAAAAGTGCAGTTTTAGCCTCATAGGGACACTTATCAAGCCTGTTGTATTAAGCCAATTGGTTGTCCATGACATAAAGTTAAGTGACTGTAAAGCAAGGCTAGGGTAAAATAGTGATCAAATAGTGTGCTTTTCTAAACTAGACCATTCAGTGCCACTACCACTACCATAAATTAACTCATTCACCAGGGAGAAGTACCTCAGAGACTTTATTATATTAAAACACAAGGTCTGGGGGGCTTGGAATGATCAACAAATAAAGGATAATGGCACATGGGTCGCTTCTCTGCTGCTGTATACACCAGTGGAGAAAAGATGACCCAATGCTTTGAACAACCTAAATGTGTGTGCACCTCCTAGAAAGCACCTCCTAGAAAGAGGTCAGCAATTTCTTCAATCAACCCATCACCGGGACCTCAAAAAAATCCAGATGGCGCTGGTTCTCCCTCAAGGTCACCCACTTCTATACCAGGCAGAACTTGTTGGCATTCAAATGAATCATTATCATTAGACCCAAATATATGCAATCGGACTAATGCCTGAGAAAATTACTGGTTAGATAACACAGATGAAGAACATGCAATAGGAACTCTTTGAGCTGCCCATAAATGTACAATAAGATATTAGCATAGCAATACATAAAACGGAAACATAAAGCCCAACTGCAAATTCTACAAATAAAAGTTGCTGACCTCACAACTTTTCAGAAAACTTTACCTGCACCTTCAACACTTTCTAAATTAACCGAGACACCAGGTCTCCTCTTTTACGGACAAAAAAATCTGAAAGACAAATGAAATGGATAAAACAAACTATTTAAACTGGAAGATAAAACAAACTATTTGCTAGATAATTACATATAGACATATAGGCTTTAAACCCATACAATCAGTAAAAACAGACACCAGACAAATGATCCAAAACCCACTAGATAGCTTGAAAATTTCTAAAATGCAATACTACTCTTTCTTCCAACCTAAAATAGACTCTTCCATTAATAAAGATGCCCCAACAGACCAAATTCCTCCCCCCAAATTATCCACAACTGAAAAACATGCATTTAATGCACTCATTCCAATGGAAGATATTTATTCTGCAATCAAACAAATGAAAAATAGCTCTAGCCCAAGCCTAGACTGATTCCCTGTTACTATAAAAAATTCAAACCCTTTCTACTCACACATTTAGTGGTCCTACTTAATGAAATGCTCTAGAGACATTCCCTACCTTCAGAGATGCTAGATGTCAATGTATCCCTACTACCCAAACCAGGCAAAGATCATACAGAAATTCAGAAGAAAAAAGACTCAATTGAGGCTTGAGTATATTGATCGGTAATGCTTGAGTTTTAGTGACATTCACTTTTAATCCTGATATCTTGGAGTATTTGTCAAGATTAAATAAGTTAGAGAAACTCCTCAGGGGTTTTGTCATTGTAGCATTACAAAAAAAGTACATACAGATGAAGCCACTGTAAATTGTGAATCTGGCATATACAGCACAAACTACACAGAATTCATTTCAATAAGAAAAAGACCATGGCCTGGTTGTACCTAGGCACATTAAACAGTGTTTCCAACTTCCATCTGTACATCTGTGAAAATGACAAAAGTAAACAACCTATGTAAAGAAATATAATTATAGTGCATGTTTCAACAGTGAAGGAAAACAGTTCTGTAATGATGATGTATAATTCTGGTCAAAGCAAGCGGTATGAGGTTTTGTTACAGTGGGGCTCTGAGTCCTGTGAAATGTAGTCATTTTTTTTCCATTTTTATAATTAAAAATGAAGGGCTTTGTTCTATTAGCTATTATAAAAACATTGCTATCTTTAAGCTTTTTCATGCTCTTCTGCAGTTCCTTCCACTTGTGCATTTTTAATTAGATGCTAATGATAAGATGCGACTAAGAGCTTTAATGACCCTGGTACTGGCTGTTATTAAACACTTTTTTAACAAGTATTTGTGAGGTACACTGCCACACTAAATTAAAAAAAAAAGAGAACTCATTTATTTTCATATTTCTTATTTAATTTATTTCCCTTTTGGTAGCTGTGCATACAGAAAGGCACCTGGAAAAAAATCACAGTGGCCTGGTAAAAGTGTAAAAAGTGTAAGACTGGCAAAAACAAAAATAAATCCTCTCAAATAGTTTGCAAATGATCTGAATAAGATAAGGCACCTTAACAGGTGATCAGTGCTTTTCTCAGACCTAAAGGATGGACTAAAGCATGAAGCTGTCATAGAGTGACACCGTAATTATCTTATTGGCACCTTACTGTCAGACCAAAGCTTGCAGCTTGACAATATATATATTTTTTAAATAACTATTATATATTTTTAACAAAACATTTGTGAGTTTGGAGATAAAATTAAATTTTTTTTAAATGTTTAGCAAAATAACAATAGAATTTTACTCAACTTAGAATTTGGAATATGTAAAATATATGCATAATTTCAAGAGCCATCAGCACACATTGCAGGTATATTAAGAGAAGTCAGTGCGCTACTAGTGATGAGCGAATCTGTTTCTCTTCACCAGAATGTTCGCAAAACACCTAAAAAATGTGCAAAATGGTGCGTAACTTGCGAAATGCAACTACCGCACAACTTTTTTTATTTTTGACGCATGCTCAGTTCAGTCAGCTTGGCCCAGCACTGTAAAATCATCTGTTTTAATGGAGTTATATGGTACCATATGGCCATATGCTGTCCCCATGTCCCCGTTGGAACCAGTTTTTTTTTTAACTGAAGCAAAGCTTTTCAAACAATCAGTAGTGTTTTATCTTGTATGTACTAGCCTTACCTAGTAAATCTTTGGCATAACCAATATATAACTATGTGTGATTCTTGTTGGGGTTTTGCTACATGCAATACTTTTATTTTCATTTGATCTAAACTGTTATTACATACAAAGCATTTTTATCCTTTAGGGAAAACGTAGTGATCAAAACTCCCTGCCGGACACTTCCAATCATAGTGCCTGTGGCAAACAGCAAGAACTGAATTAATATTTCAATAGAACCTGGATGTCCTAGTTTTCTAGTGAGACTTACTTTTATGTGTGATAGATAGCATGTTTCCAGCATAAAATAATGGGAAGCAGTTGCCAGGAGTTGAGAGCATTGTGATTACTTTTTTACCCTGAAAAGAAAGCAATAAACAAAAAATTCTGTTAAAAGCATAATGTTCCCTAAAGTTCTATAAATCAAATCAGCCAATACCCCACACACAAAATATCTTCTATTTCTTCATTTAATGATTGTCCATTGTACTTAAGAAAGGCTATATAAAATAGAAGTAACTTTCATTTTGTTATCATAATAGCAATGTGAATTTAATGAACATGTCAAACAACAAAACAAGGTTTTTCCTAATAAAAGAAAACATCATTTTAAGTAACTTTCCAATTTGAATGTATTAAAACATTTAGTGCTTTAAAAGTTATTTGTAAATGTAATTGCTATTGAAAGCAGCATTTGCTGAACTCCTGGTTGTTACTTTTTAAACAATGTTGCAAAGGTCAGGCTCCTCCAGCAATACAGGTCTGTCAGGCTGCTGCCTTGTGTTACATTGAGTCAGAGCCACCGGGGCAGAGAATAGAAAAGGACAGACAAACACTGCTTTTATAGCAATTATATATACAAATAACTCAAAAATCATTACAAATTTGTAATGAATATATATTGCAAAGTTGTTTAGCGTTTTGTTTTCTTTTATTTGGCAAAAAATTACATTCTGGGTTGACTCGTCCTTTAAATATAATTTATAAGTTGCAAATGAAACCAAAATTTGATGTAATAAAGGTATGGGATCTATCACCCAGAGACCTGTTATCTGTTAAGATTTGAATTATTGTATTGCTTTGACCTGATTGAGCTAGCATAAATCTATATTGATGTCAAAACCCACCAATTGTAAATGTTGCTAAGTAACATTAAGACATGATTTGCCAAATTAGAGAAAGACCCCAGTAATAAGGACTCCAGATAATAGATCCCATACCTGTAATAAAGCATCCTGAAAGAATAATCAACAAAACTTCAAAGAAAGCCTGTTCATTATACTGTGCAGCAAACTCAAATGTCACTTTTTGATTCTTATTTTTTCTTGCACAGGGCGGAGCTCTTTCTTCTGACTGACCTCATCATTTTGAGGTGGGGCTAAGATGAGCATAACTAGTGACGAAGTTAATTTCTTGGTGTATCGATATCTCCAGGAGTCAGGTAAATTTTGCCGTTTTAAGCATTTGCTTGTAATTCTGTAAACCTCAACTTCTAAACAACTTCTGGAGCTGATACCTTATTATAGCTTATTGAGAACCTGGCAATGAAACTCTCTTACAGATCATTTAGGATTCAGTGGAAATCTGTGAGGCTAAAATATCAGTTTTTGGATGTACCGTAATGCTTATTTCTTCTTTGATCAGACTCTGTACTAATGCATCAGACCATTCTTACTCATGAAATATACTTCAGACTGTAAAATTGCTTTTTGCTTGGTCTAGCATTTTGAGTCTGGTATTTTATTCACACATACAGTACATTTCATGCACCCAAAGGCATGAAACAATAATTTGAATTTGGGAGTTTTGGTGCAAAAAAAATTGTATCATGCAAAAAAAATCAGTTTGAGCATTGATAAATGACCCCCTTAGTAATACAAAAAATTAGGTATTGTAATGGTTTACAGTTAGCAAAGCTAGCATCGGTGTATTTCTATCACACAAAAAGACAAGGCAAATGGATTTAGCAAATTCTTATAGCAGGCTGAGAACAGTTTTTTAAATACTTTATATTCTTTCATTATATTTAATGACAATGATGTGTTTTTAGTGTATTTTTTTACCTTTTAAAATCATTTACTATTTATATGATAGAAATTCAAGGAAGCTCAGGAGTGTGAACAAAGAACAATTTCTGGAACATTACAAATAGGCGTCAGCTGTGAAACAGTGGGTGGCTGAGAAATAAGAAGAATTCAAATATTGTTCTTCCAGTCTACTCAGTTTGAACTCAGTTCTAGAAGTACAAACAGCATAGTTCTTGTGTCTTCCTTGCACAGGGCAAGTGAAGATCTACTTTTATTGTTCATAAAAAGCTGATTTTGAGTGGAGAAAACTGACATGCTCAGTTTTGGGTTTTGTTTTAAGAGACCGAGCCTTTAAGATATATTAGTAAAATGGTTTTATTGTTGGTTTCAGGTATATATACTACTAAACTTTATTGCCATCTAACAGGAAATTTACAACTCACCGAATTAGAGAAAGCCTTCTTCACATTAACATACTTAGACTGAGATACTTTCAGCAGGCCTATTTATACAAGAAGTAGCTGCTTAAATGTGACTATGACCACCTATGTGGCAGTGGTCTCAGGGAAGATAGCTCAGCATTTCTGCGATTCTGTGAGTCTATAACAGCCACCCACTCAAAGAAGTTGTTTTTTCCATTTTAATAACACCTCTCTTGAGAGCAAGAGAAATGTAAATTCATGAGATAAAATATGCAATATTAATTTCTTGACCCTGAAATATTGCATGCTGCATGTAACAAGGACTAGAAACTTTCGTATAAAAATGTTTCTAAAAAAGTCAGATTTCACTGTTCTAACTGCAGCTTGCTGAAAAAGCTAATCACTGATTTCTAAACATTAAATGGTTTCCGTTTTATGCCCTTGGCTTATCTTTTTTGGGGAGAGACTGTACAGAACATTAAGGGCAGGATTTGCTAGCATAGATCATGCAACATCCAGCAACAATATAATAATATGCCCTTTACTAGACAATATTCAGAATATTCTGGGTCATTGAGCATGTAGCCCCTCTTAATCATGAACTGAGAAGACTACTACACTTCAAGAGGTGTGAAAAAACATTCACTGTTTTATTTAAGACTATAGAGTACAGAGTATATTTAGAATATATTTTGATTTGGCCTGGGTTGATAGCCTGCTGTATTTAGTAATATTGTAAACTGTTTCTCTTGTAGGGGGTATGTTTATATCAGTTTTCATTTCTTACAGTTAAATATTCACGTATTTTTCCATTTGTATTTGATGATCTTAGATTAATGTTAGTGCATGTTTACAATTTAGGATTGCTTAAGTGGGTATTCTTGACAATCCACTTTTATTTGGTCATATTGTAAGCATTGGAATATTTGGTCACTTGTAATCATGTTCTACAATGCTAACCCAGTGGCTACCAGTGGTAACTATTACTATAACTAACTATAATAACTATAAAGAAGTAACGTAACTACACTATAGTAACGTAACTATAGAGCAGTTACATAACTAAGAGAATAGTTCTGTTACCATCACTCTAGACACGCATTTTCTTTAACATGTTTGCTGTGATGTGGTCACCTGTGGGCCTTGAGGGGAAGCAGGCCCAGGTACAATTACACCCCCCATTCTACAGGCAGTTACGCTGGGTAGTTGGATGGGGTGAGGAAGGGGTGGGTGGGGAGTTGGGATGTGAGTGGTGGGCGGGGAGAAGGGATGTGAGGGGCGGCCGGGTGCAGGATGGGAGGGGCATGTAATGCTTGCATTGCACACTGGGCCCCTACAAAGGTTTTTTTGCCGAGGGTGCTAGTGCAGTCTAGAAATGCCACTGAAACTATCGACAATATTCATGGTAATAATGTTCTTTACAAAGTTATAACATGTAAAAATTTATTTTTTATATTTCAAGACTAGCTTTAAAGGTGGATATTTCTAAATAGTCAGCATTTATATATTTTTATTATATACTTTTGTGATTTCATATCAAATAAACTCATGCAATGATGAATTGTTGTTCTTTTTAAACATATTTTTTTGCTTTAATGCAATTAATTGCATTTCCTCATTGCCAATAGGTACATTTCATTCCCTAGTTTCAAATCTGCTACATACTGGTTTCACAAACAAGCATCTTGTCTAAAATCTATACAGAATGCAAGTGGCTGGACTGGGAAGGAAATGAAAAATACAATAGTCTGTTAAAGGTGTGATTTTAATGTATGTCAACCCTACAGCTATTGATGCCTTTTAATAAGCCCTTATTCACAAGAAACTGAAACAAGATGTTCCAGCTGGGTAATTACTGTCACTGTCAGTGTGTTAACCAGCCAAGCTAGTACTTGGGTTTAGCTGTATATCAGTACAGGGAATGCAGTCTTATTTTATGTTTATTGGCACACAAATTCAATGGACTATTAACTCTGTCTCTCTCTTTACAATACCTTCTAATGTTTATTTGAATAGATTTAGTTAAATTGGTAGCCATTGATGTAAGTGTCAATAACTCACTGTCTTTTAATGGAATTTAATGGAATTTAATGTTATGTGCAAACCCTGTTTCATAAATGACTTCTGATGCCTTTAGGTTTCAAGGCATGTACAATATGCTTGCAATGAGCCACATCCCCCTCTGCTCATTACATGCCCTTCCAACCACCATTCCCGTAAGTGTCACATCATATTTCATAACACTTTAAATCCGTCCCTTTGCCCCAGTCCCCCACTCCTCACTTGATACCGCTTCACTCCAGTTCTCTTCACTTTCTCTCTGTTACGAATACGAATACGAATTTACCCAGCACCCATTCCCTTCTTCATACCCCACAACCACAGGCCATCTCCTAACCTTATACTTCTAATACTAGTCATTCCAATCAAATTAAAATAGGTTTATTAGCAGGATAATATTTAGCATGCTATTGCATGCTTTTTTTACAACCCATTTTATTCATACAGGAATAAAATGGTACAGGGGGGTGCATATGGGTATTGATTTGGTAAGAGTTGACTATTCCAAGCAAAATTTGGGGTTTGGGGGCTCCAGTTTGCATTACTTTGATCATTAGAGTTTTAGGGTTCTAGGTTGTGCTCTATTGTAGGTGTTCATATACTCATAAGCTACTTTCAATGTGTCTCTTTGCATATTATATACACCCTTATCTCGAGTCCTTCTCTGTTTAGTTTATGTATCTAAATACCCAGTCTCTGCTCACTTCATACCCTTGAGTCTATCTGCATTCACTTCATACACCAAGCAGCACCTGCTCACCTGCATTGTCTTCCACCCTTTGACCACGTATGCACATTCTTATTAAACATGCTGGAAACACATTTTGCAAACAATTGTACTGTACTGGTGGAAGGTATGATTACTAACTGAATGTCTTAGTGGGGCATATGACTGATCTAATTATCTGGTTATATAAAAATCATAACATAAGGGATCTGTACATAATCCATAAAGAACAACAGGCATATGGAATGGAAATTCCATACCCCCACTACTACTTTTGACATACGGGGTATATTTATCATGCTGTGTAAAAACTGGAGTGAAGCATTACCGGTGATGTTGCCCAGGGCAACCAATCAGCAATTAAATTTCAACAGTTAAAAAACCAAAGCAAAGCATCTGATTGGCTGCTATGAGCAACATCACCGGTAATGTTTTACTCCACTCTTTACACAGCATGATAAATATACCCCAAAGTGTTCCACATGGAAGCTGATCTTCATACTTTTGTGAGTTATATGCTCCAAGCAGCACCCTATTCATTACAGGCCATTTAAAAAAATATAGTACCACGAAAATCTGAATGTTAATAAATTCCGCCCTTAGACAAAAAAAGGTAAAAGATTAGACAATTTTTTGGAAATAGATCAAAATGTCTTTCCAACACAAGCCTGAATTACCAGATTTTGGTATTGTTTGGTTGTGTATTGCCAAGTAGTGATGAGCAAACGTGTCCCATTTGGCTTCACCTGAAAAGTTCACAAACCTTTAAAAAGATTCATGATTTCACAAAAATTTGTGAAATGGCAAAAATGAAACAAAAAAATTGTCATGCGCGTAATTTTTTTGACATTGATCATGTTTTTTACGCGTACATTATTTTTTTGATGTGCGTGACAAATTTTCCCACATTGCATTTTTGTGCCCGTTTGGTGAAACTTTACACCAATGGCGAAACACTGAAATTCGCTGCGAATCCACGCCTGGTGAAATATTTTGCTTATCACTATTGCCAAGCTCTGAACAAGATTTTGGTGTTCAATACAGTATGTGGCAGGTGTTGTCTTTTAGTTCTGGTATGGGCTCTGTTATCCTGAAACCCGTTACCCAGAAAGCTCCAAATTACAGAAAGGCCATCTTCCATAAACTCCATTTCAATCAAATAATTCAGATTTTTATAAAGCATTTACTTTTCTGTTTTTTTAATAAAACAGTACCTTGTACTTGATCCTAACCAAGATATAATTAATCCTTACAGGAGGTAAAACAATCCTATTGGGTTTATTAAATGTTTAAATTATTTTTTAGTAGACTTAAGGTATGAAGATCCAAATTACAGAAAGATCCTTTAGCTGGAAAACCCCAGGTCACGATAATTCTGAATAACAGGTCCTTTTGGGTGTTTACGGGAAATATTTAGCAGTAACTGTAATCATATTAATTTTAGATTTGGAAAGCAGGTTGACTTTAAAGAGAAGCTACAGCATATTGTAGAAATCTGACTAAAACTACAACATATAGAGAATTCAGAGAGGTAAAATATATCATGTTAAGTCTGAAGTATCTCCAAGCAAATATAAGAGTAGTTTTACGGCTCACATTTACAATTCAAAACAGAAGGCTTTAACTTTTCTGGAATGTGAGTGTCTGCACTAAGAGTATTTGATGTGGATAATGCTTCTCAACAGCAAACTATTCATCCTCCACCATATTGCAGCAATTACCCAAGTCATTACTGTACTTTAAGAATAATTGGGCTCAGTACTATACTTAGCAATTGGTTGACAGATTACATTTAGTAGCATTAAGATGGAAAAATGAGCATAAAGAATGGTTATTAGTCATGTTTCTTTTATAGCATAGTTTTATGCTTTTGTAACCCTATCTTGGCCCAGATCACAGTATCTAGCTTAGTTTAGTAGAAACTTCGGTTACACTGGAATCCTTTACAGAGCACCGGATTTAAATATATTCTATTATTGTCACTGTATCACTGCATACACAGCCATTCAGCTGTTGGGAATCCTTCTGGATTTCCCAGTTCGAACTTTAATAAATCAGCCCCTACGTTATTATGATATGCTGCATGTCTAAGCTTTCCAGCACTTTATTTGGCTGTTAAGGCAGATATAAGACTAAGGCTTGGAAGATCAGTAGCTTTCATCTAATATTTTATAGAACTCATTACGTTTTTGGTTTTGTCAGAGGGGCTTGTAAGGAGACCAGATTTATTCTGGTTTGTGACATGTCTGTGTGATTTTGTGCCAAGCAAAGGATATCACATCCAGGGGAATGACTGAGTCTCCAATCCTGGGGGTTTCTTAGTATACCAAACTCTGCAAAGCCTTAGTAGAACCTAGATTAGCTATTACAAGTTCGAAGTGCTCAGGGTGAAAGAACTGAACTTTCAATAAAGTTAAAGGTAAAAAAAAAATAAGCCTCCATTATTTGTAGACTATCATAATGCAATATAGGTGAAAAAAAAAAAAATTGCAGCTCACAAGCCTTATAAATGAATAAAAGGTGGCCAAGTGTGCACTTCAGCTCTTTAAGTTACCAGAAGCAGCTTTTTGCCTAACTTGCCAAGGTGCTGCAGTCTGAGGTGAGTTTCCCAGTTCTCCTCATGGCAGCAATGCTCCAGACTATAAGCCTTGCCTTATGTTACTGTTCACTTCCCCACTACCCTGATCACCTTTGTCAGTAATTGGAGCAGAACAGTACACTATAGGGTTAATTTGCTGCAACAAAAGTCAACAATGAGCCATTTTTCACTTTGCACCCTGCATGGGGCATATGAAGAATGGCCACAGGCCTCTGAGCTCTTTTTTGTTGCCCAGAGACTTGTGGCATGCCCCTGAAATCCAAAAAGGAATACAAATACAAAAAGACAATTTTATGACAGTCCTGTACATTCAAAAGGGAAACTTAAGCTTCGGAACCAAAATTTGTTAAAGAGCCCCACACAACACAGAAACCCCTAATATACCTATCACTGCAGTCTGTTCCTTAAAAAGTATGAATAAATACTGTTTTTATATGCTGAAATCCAGCTGCAAAATAGTTATTTTCTTTCTGCATCATTTGAAATTCTTGCAGGGGAGGAGAGCCTAAAACATGCATGTTACAAACTGTAGCAACTTCTTCACAGCTTACAGACAGCATGCAGAATCTACATAACCCACAAAGCATTGCACTGTGATGTTCCTCTCTGTATTGACATCATGTGCGCCGTGTGCAGGGAATTGTGGGATTTGGAGGATGCAGGCTGAAGGCAGGCTAAGGACAGTCGCCTATTGTTACATTCATCTCAAAGTAGTCAGCCAGATCAGCAGAAGAACAGGGGGGCAGGCTTAGGTAACTGTTCCAAACCATATTATTACATTATAAATTATGAACAGGCTGCATATTTTTTAATTGATGTATACTGCTTACAATTCTGTTTACTTTTCAAAAAGCTTTGTTTGGGTAGAGTTCTCCTTTAATGCTCATTCAATGCTTTGCAGATTTTCACTATAAATTAGGTATCAGTAAATCATATTGGTTTTCTGCAAACACAGTAGCATATTACATCATTGAGCATGTTATCCTCTTGTCTTCAAGCCAGATGTGTTCCTTTAGGCATTTAAACATAACCATATGCTCTGGCCGCACACCTCTGTTTGCCCAAGTACCTCTTTAGGGCAGCTCCTCTGCTATTGGATAGCGGCATGATTTATTACTGTTTAGCAAGATACAATCTTAAGTCTGCAGAGTGTTTCTCTGTGTTTATTCTGATTTTGCTATTGCAGCATGCAGAACTGCTTACTAAGTACATTACAACTTTTTTGTTTAGATTAGTGCACATTGGAATGCTGCGTGTAACTATTTGATCAACATAATAGTGCACTTGGGCTTTTTATTTTCTGAAATGATAAAACTCTTAAATTTGAACCATGTCTTTACAGGCAAACCTATGGAATACTGTATATAATTTGCACGAAAGGAGAGATTATTGTTATTTAACATGTATGTATATATATATCTGCAGTGCTGTACAATAAATGGGCGTTTACATTGAACATAAAGACTTATACACAAAACAACCAAAAGTCAATACAAGAGGTAAATGGGGCCCAGCCCAGATTTGTGCTTGACTGTGACTGATGCACATGCATTCCAGTCAGGATAGGCTGCAGGCATAAGAGGCAACTGGATCCTTGCTCAAGGCTCACTGTTGTTGTGCTAGATGTGCCAACAAATATGCAACTGGCACAAGGTAAACTAAATAAAGGGGCAGGAGTTTGCACTCCTTAGTACACCAGCACTTGCACCTATGAGTAGGCATGCACCAAAATTTGGATTTAGCCGAACCAAAGATTTATTATTGAAAACAAAAATTGATGTTCCGGCTGCTACACAAGTTTGAGAAAGACTGGTGTAGCAGCCGAAACGTCAGTTTTTGTTTGTTTCCAATAATAAATCTCTTTTTTTACATATTTAAGACCTGTGCAAGCGATTCCTTTTTGTGAATTTGTTTTGCTCATTGATCCCAAGGACTGTCCCCAGGCAAAACTTTATTTTTCGTTATTGTGCGTGCCGGCATCCTGCTTCTATCTGGATCTGGATAACAGGTCCCCTACCTGTACTTGTGTATTCATATGCAGAGAGCCATAACTGATTCCTATAGTGATTATACCAAGCATTAGAGCACTCTGCACTAAAGCTTGTTATTACTGTATTTACTGACAGTGGGGCAGGGTGCAAAGTGCAAAAAAAAGCCACAAGCCACCAAGTTTTTCACACTTTGAACATTACTCTACCATTAGTTCCTGTAGGCACAGCTCCATTCCAAAACACAAGCACCTGCATTTAACATATGAATAGGGCACTGCCTGCTTTTGACAGTAGGTAAGGTCTGGCTGTAGATGGCACTTAAGGACATATGTAGGCCTTATGGCTGGTGGTAAGCACAGGACTGTTTTGTACCTGCTACCTTATTGCCATATACAGGTATAGTATCTATTATCCAAAATTCTTGGAACCTGGGGTTTCCAGATAAGGGCTCTCATAAGAGATCCTATACCTGTACAATTTATAATGCTTGGACAAACAACTCCCAGTTAAAGAGGTTGTTTCACCTTTAGGTTAACATTTAGTATGTTATTGAGTGGCCTATCCTTAGAAACGTTTTAATTGGTTTTCATTTTTTATATTTATATAATTTTTAGTTATTTGCTAAAAATCATTTAAATATTGAATAAACCCAATAGGCTTGTTTTGCCTCCAATAAGGTTTCATTATAACTTAGTTGGGATCAAGTACAAGGTACTGTTTTATTATTACAGAGAAAAAGGAAATCATTTTTAAAAATTAGAATTATTTGCTTATAATTAAGTCTATGGGAGGCGGCCTTTCCATAATTCGGAACTTTCTGGACAATGGGTTTCCGGATAAGGGATCCCATACCTGTACTTATTATTACTATATTATTATTCTATTTAGGGCCTCCCCTTTCAAACCACTGCCTAAATTAAGCCCTAGCGACCAAATAGCTGCTAAAATGGAAAACTACTGAACAAAAAGTTAATAATTTAAAAACTGCAATAAAAAATAACCAATTGTAGACTGGCTTAGAATAGCATTCTCTACATCATACTAAAAGTTAATGTAAAGGTGAAAAAACCCTCTAATTTATGTGTTGTTCTAAGTACCCTCTTCATACAAAGAACTGCATGGACTTCAAATATCTGTCTGATTCCAGACTTCTAGATTCTATATATTATTCTCAGACTTGAACCTAAAAAGAGGATTTAACAGGGATTTAAGATCCATATAAAGCCTTGTAATGCAATTTTATATTCTTGAATAAATACAGTTCTGTTCTCCCTTACCAGGCCAGTCCTGTGATGTTTATTATGTAATAGGTTAGACCTGTAGATAGTACTTACTTTGCTTATAGCATGAACTGCGTTCCTAAGATTAAATCACACAGGAACAATTTCTTCAAATGCACATAAACTGGTAGTGAATATTTTCTAGAGGAATGTAATTATCTCTGGCTAAAGATTTAAAATCCATTTCTGGGTCCAGGAATGTAATTTAGCTCTTACTATTGGTATTTCTGAGCTATAATTTAAATGAGTATCTCCAACACCCTCGGATATTTTCCCTTACTCCTTCACTCCCCCCATCACCTTCTTTTATACAGTATATTTTTTTTCAGTAGTTTTTGCTCAGCTTTAGTAGTAGTAGCTCAGCATGGATCATGCCCTAGAGCAGGAGATAGTGACGGAATGCTTGAGGGACATAATGGGTATTCAAAAAGCAGGAAACTGGCATATAATGTAACCCTAGAGATGCCCAGACCTTGTTTTAATTGCTTAATTGTGAGGGGAGTGATACTAACATGCTTTTAATGAGGTCCTGGAAGTACCATGGTATTGGTTTAAAAGCTGGAATGGTAAAGGAACTAACTTGGGTCTGCTACCCAGCTATTATTAAAATCCTTCCTACAAAAAGTAAATGAATAGGCTTTGTGCTGAATATACCTTTTGCTGGTTGTGTTAAACATGTTAAATCTATAATTGTTATTGTTTCTTAAGCTAAACAGGGAGTCTAGTTATCTACTTTGCAAACACTAAATGTGGAGCAGCTTTAATTTCCTTGTTTGCACACTTACTGTATATGTTTGGTTTATAGCTGTCTAAAATGAGAGAGGGCTCGGATTAAAAGTAATTGATATGGTTTTTCCAGCAAAAAAGTGCACCAATATAGTCTCTATATCCAATCTGGACAATTGTCATTAACTTTTTGTTAATAGGAAAAGTAAGAGGGTAGACTGAAAATCCACAGCCTTTCATTACCGGTCTATCTGGTTTAAAAAAAAAAAGGGTGATTGCTCCATGTATTGCATATAAAGTTTCATAGGAACCAGTCATGGGGATATTAAATGAGCCATTTAGCATTAATATAATGGAAGGTAGTGGCTCTGCGTGCATAATGGTTTTGAAGTCTGCAGGCCAATCCCCCATCATTCCCTTGGCGCAGACTGAGCAAACAATAATATCAGGATTAATTTATAATCCTAGTTTCCAGTGATTCAGTAACTCCCACAAATGCACTTAGACATACAGACACAATGGCAATCAGTTTTGAGCAAGTGCCTAGTTTTATATGAAATTGCTTAAAATGCGTCATTTTTCTATTTTTAGTATTCTCGGTCTTTGTTCCCTTGCACCATGTATGCAGCCTTCTAACTAGAAAGTAAAATAGAAATATATATATATATATATATCCTATATCTGTACTTTTTTATAAGCAAAAAAGACACTAGCCAAAGGTTTAACTTTTAAGAAGGGCTTAAAAACCACTTCTTTAGCCCAATGTATATGTGTGCAGGTTATGGGAGAGCCACTGATATCTATAAATAAATAATTTTTAACACTCCCACACCCAAAGCCAAGATATAAAGCAATAGGACACACCCAATTCCTTTAGTGCTGTATGAAATATCAACTGTTTATATGGGATTAGTTGTGACGTAAAATACCGCCCTGTGGCCCTATAAGGTATAATGTATGCAGCAACCAGCTTTTATACCTTGCGCATTGTTCATCTATAGTGTATTGTGAATGATTAAGTACATTTGAGAAGGAATGTTCCTTACTTCATATGGATAAAATGTAAAGCTTTACATTTTTTTTTTCAAATTACTTCTATAATTCTATGGCAAATCCAAGTGTTTGTACTTGCAAGCATACATTTTGACTTTAACACTGCAAACCACTTTTACTGTTTTGTACAATAAGATACAAGAGGGTTGATTCACTAAAGTGCAATAAGCGTTATCGCATGCTTTTTTGCATTAAAATTGTCGCATGCGTTGTCGCATATCGCATGCGCTAAATAGCGCATGATCGCAAGGCGTTAATTCTCACGCAGAAATAATACTACCACATGATTCACAAACACTTAGACGAGCTTAATATCACATTAGTCTGTGCGAAAATTAACACCTACTTGGGGCAGGCGGTTATTATAGAAAAGTACAGTTCATGAGCTTTTGGCAACACAATATGGACTTTGCAGTGTGATTTATTCAAGTCTGTGTTGGCCCTAGAGTGATGCAGCCGCCAGTTTGCAGGGAAATGGTCATTTTCAGAACAGTAGTTTTCCGAAAGTAATGGCGTGTATGGCTAATATGGCGTGCGTTTTTCGTACGCGGCGACAATTTGTGCGTGTTGTGTCAAATACCGCACGAAAATAGTCTTTCTGACTTAAATTAACGCAAACAGCATCGCGTCTAAATTAATGCAAGTATCCTTTTAGTGAATCATGCGTTAAGTCGCGAAAAATAAGACGAGATAAAATTTTTTAAGCATGCTAAAAATTGCGCTCGTTTTAACGCACCTTAGTGAATCAACCCTAAGGTGTTTATTCTGTGATTATTTTAGATTATCATAAGTAAAACATTTTGTTTGGCATTCAGAATGTGAACATTGTCTGCAGCTTTGGCATATGAACATATATGAACATTGTCTGCAGCTTTATACATATGGTAAAGTGACATATAGCTAGTTTCACATACTACTTTTCTATAAAGGCTCATTTTTAACACTGGACATTTTTTGCACCTGGGCAGTATCCTATGGAAACCAGTCAAATGTTTGCTTTCATTGTTTTAGCTGCCTAAAAAAAGCTAATCGCTGATTGGTTGCTATGGGTTACTGCCCAGGTGCAAATTTACCCAGTGCTGATAAATGAGTTGTCTCTTCACATGCTATGCAGGTTCAATTACCTGTACAATCTGAGACTGGAATTTGAGCAAGATAACTAAATGGGACAGGACAGAAGGATGAACAAGCTTTATATTTGCCAATTTAAAGCTAGTACTATTGACACAGCTGGATCTAAAGGGAGATGGCAGCATCCATTTGGGTTTTATAAAAAGAAATGATATAAAGGCAGAAAACACTATGTTAGAGTAATGTGAAAACTCATATCTCACTTAAATGTCAAGATGAACTGTTTCTTCACACTTCACAGAAAAAGAAAAAAAATAGAGCTGGATTTTTTCTTATTATGTGATCAACAGTTAAGACCCGTGAATTGGCTCTACTGAAATCTTATGATTCGAAATAGAAAATAAAGTACTCTGAAAGTAATTAGAAGTGACATATTGGTGTGAATAGATTTATAGATTTTGAGGGGGTGGTTGGGGGAGAGTTAAAACTTTTCTTATGACTTATAACCTTGATGTGATTGACATTACCTGTAACAAAAAAATAGCATACTCTCTTTATATACTAATATGTAAAGCATTTATTTTCTTCCTGATGCCAGGGCCAACTGTTACAAATATGTTCTACAAGGTGCTGTTCTGAAGATTATATAATTAAATATAGGGGCTCAAACATGAATACAAGTGCAATTTTAGGCACATGCCACCGAGTTTATTTTTATCCACAATTCAGCTTTATTTCCCACAATTCCAGCTTCATTGTGGCAGAGCACAGCCTTGCATTCAGGGGTGCTCAAACCATGAGGCAGGTTTTCTCAGGCGGCAGCACCCTGCAGGTTACCAGGGGTGGCAAAAAGCAACTCCTGATATACTTAAGAGCTGAAATTCCCTTCTTTTAATCAGAATTTCAGCTTTACTAGTGCATAAAGCATGTTTTGCTCCTTCATGAATTAGGTGCAAGTTGTAACTATAATTTTCATACTGGGTTCTCCCGTATTTGCCTCAATTTTTTGTAAGGGGTGAGATGAATAAATGGTTGCACAGTACAACTATGTGGAAGTGCAAGGAGCAGCTTTAGATGCAAGTACCTGGTGCCAATTCTTGCAATGACTGCAGCCATACACTTGTCAGTCTGAAGTTCTAATGGGTTCTGATAAGCAGGAAACCTTACATTTACAAAAAGCACTGATGCGATAAATGCACAACAAGATTGGTAATATTAAAACAATATTGTTTGTTGTGTATCCCCATGCAAGGCAAAATTGAGTTTGTATTTTTATCTCACCGCTTTCTTTTCTGTTGTTTTTGTTGGCTTTGTGTAGAAATCCCAGTTTTTTGCTTAAAATCTGCATTATACCCACTATATGCATGAAATTTTCTGTGCCTCCAAAAAAAACTATTTATATTATACTGGTCATCTGCTGTCCTAGAATTGCTGTATTGGCACTTTGTTTTGGAGCACTGCACAATCAGTACAAGTAAAATTAACTTTTGAAATGGCCCTTTATATTTTGGTTTTAAACCTTCCACTAACTGTTCCAACCTGAGAAGAATGGTTGCTGCCATGACATGCTGCCATGACATGCTTTCTAGAATTTCTTTTACTATTACCTTCATTTTTGCACAATGTGCTAGTAAACGTATTCCAGTAGAGCTATCTTAATTCTGTCCAGCTGCCCACATGCAAACCAAGGCACAAAAATATTACATGTGAACAGATGACGATTAAACATCAAATTGTACATATTGCATCAAGAACATTTGGCTGTATTTTGATTTTATTGCAAACACCCAGTGGGAAGTCTTTAGATTTTATGCTATACAAGAAATGCAAAACAAAATATAAGGACATGTTTCTGTGAGCAGACTGACTTAATAAGTAAAGCAGACGTATAATTATTTTAATAACAAGGAATGGCTCTGAAAGAATGTTATTTTAAGCAGATTAGTCTTCAACCAGAGACCCACAGTATTTATTTTGTGTATCATGCTGGAACTGGCACAGTGCACAGTGACTCACAGTATGTCTTGGGCAAATTGTATTTGATTTTTACATAAGAAAACAGG
Source organism: Xenopus tropicalis (assembly GCF_000004195.4). Taxonomy (NCBI): domain Eukaryota; kingdom Metazoa; phylum Chordata; class Amphibia; order Anura; family Pipidae; genus Xenopus; species Xenopus tropicalis. The sequence goes on along the minus strand of NC_030678.2, from coordinate 59,102,842 downwards.
CCAGACCAGGAAATACATTGACTCTATTCACAGAAGCTAGCAGTGAACATGTAAATGTTGAACTGCGCATTAAGAAGATTTCCACTTATGCCCGCTGAGCCCTCCTATTAAAGTAGCCACACAGATTTTGTCATTCAGTCAGAGCGTTTGTTGAAATGTAAGTGTGTTGCACTCTGCAGTTAATCAGGAACAGATATCACCATTTCATGTTTGATCTTTTAAGACTGAATATTTAGGTCAATTTGAGTGATGATATCTATGTTCAGATGCTGCACAAATTTGAATCCCTTGAATCCCAAGGTGTATGGCCACCTTTACTAAGATTATATATTAGGCTTTATTTTATATCCCCATATCTAGGAACATGAGCATCTATTTGATCATGTACATGCTATCCGCTGACAGCATAATAAATCAGGGATGTCAAACCTTTGACCTTCCACTTGCTAAAAGATCCAACTCCCAGGATGAGCGAAGGATGAAATTCCCAGCAGTTTGATGGTCATGACAATTGATATCCCCATCATCAACCGTCTGGGTTTCCCACTACGTGAGCTGACATCACCAGGCTTAGCTATTCAGAGTTGCTAGGGTTACACAAAGCTCTTTATTTTACCACTAAACAGATTCAGGTTGCATTACTGTGACTTACGACATCAATAGGAATGGCTGGAGATAGTTGTCATATCTAGTTGCTAGTGTGAAGAGAAAAACATCTTTAACCCAAATTATATCATAAAGATCCATCCATTAGTTTGTCTTTAGTAAGACAGACAGCTAAGTACAAAATATCAATAAGCAGCAGATTCACATTCAAAACCAGAAATGGTTCTGGTGAACAATGGAAGTGAATATAATAGCAGTGCTTTCGCATGAAATACACGTCTATGTCTGAAAGAACATAATATCATTTTGATAGCAGATTGGAATTAAAAAAAAGGAGGGGGGGGGATGGCCGCATTGCTCCTATTTCTATTCAGACACAGGCATTGGAAATGCGAACCCACTGGTACGTTGCATAATGCTAATACAGGAAATGTAATGGATAAAATGGAGTATGTGTTAAGGGACATAAATGTATCTTCAGTTCTATTAATTGCATCACTTGCAGACCCATTTCTTTTTCTGGTTAAGCCATAGAAGACATAACATTTATGAAGCCTCAGTGCAGAACAATTGCCTTGTTTAGTTCCAGCTCATATATTACACTGAGTGGTTAGAAAAAAAATCGAATCGAATGCTGTAATTTTTAGTGTTACATTAATGCCAGTGTGCTATTGTAATGGCTGCCTTTTCTTGTTTTCAGGTTTCTCTCACTCTGCATTTACATTTGGTATTGAAAGTCATATAAGCCAGTCCAACATCAATGGGACACTAGTGCCACCTGCTGCCCTCATTTCTATCCTGCAGAAAGGTTTACAATATGTGGAAGCTGAGATCAGCATCAATGAAGTAAGTGATGTTTAAAGATAAGAAATGCCAGTGTAGAAACCATAGCTAGATAAAAGTATATCCACTTAATGCAAAATGGTAATATTACTCTTTTTTACTAAGCAGCATGAAATTGGTTTGATGATTTCTGCTGTAAACTTAAAGGGGTTGTTCATTTTTAAATTAACTTTTAGTATAGTGATATGCTAAGGCAATTTGCAACTGGTCTTTTTTATTATTTCTGTTTATTTTAATTATTAGCTTTTATGTAGTAGCTCTCCAGTTTGGAATTTCAGCAGCTATCTGGTTTCTAGGGTCCAAATCACCCTAGCAACCTGACATTGATTTAACAGAAAGACTGGTATATGAGCAGAGGAGGGCCTGAAAAGAGAGGCAAGTAACAACAAGTAACAATAACAATAAAATTGAAGCCTCACAGAGCAATAGATTTTGGCTGCTGGGGCCAGTTGTCCCCCATTTGAAAGCTCGGCAGATACAGAAGAGGAAGGCAAATGATTCAAAAACTAAAATAAGACCTTTTGAAAAGTTGCTTAGAATTAGACATTCTATAGGGTACTAAAAGTTAACTGAATGGTAAACAACCCTTTTTGTCGTGATTTTTATGGTGTACTTTTTAATTCTAAATTACATTGTTTACATAGCAAATAATTCACTCTACCATTTAAAAGTTTGTTCTCGAACCAACAAATTTATTTATATTAGTTGTAATATTTGTGTGTAGGCATCTCAGTGCATTGTGCCTGAGTCTGAGCTTTCAGAAGGAACCAGCACTACACATTAGAACTGCTTTCAGAACCTATTGATTCTCCTACTCCCAAGTAACTGGAGGAGTCCCAATTCTTACTATTGAGTGCTATTCTCATATCTACTGGGAGCTGCTGTCTTGCTCCCAGGAGGATGATATCACTTCAACTTCCAGCGCTGCAGTAAAGTGTGACCGAAATTTATCAGAGCACAGGTCACATGGCTATGACATGGGAAATGAAGAATATGGCTAACCCCATGTGAAATTTCAAAATTCAATATAAAAAAATCAGTGTTTTTGAAAAAATGTAGGACCTCTTCTATTGATATTGCTGTTTTTCCTTAAAACTACTGCCTGGTTGCTAAGTAAAATTGGGCCCTAGCAACCAGATAGCTTCTGAAATTTCAAACTGAAGAGCTGCTGAACAAACAGCTAAATAAGACCACACATAATTAAAAATGAAGACCAGAAGCAAGTTGTCACAGAATACTACTCAATCATACTAAAAGTTAATTTAAAGGTAAACAACCCCTTTAAAAGTAAAAATCTTATTGATTGTGATAAGCAGGGCTGGAATTTGGGCAGCATGCCACTCCTCACACCACGGCTTGGCTGCTAGGGTAATTTAGACCATAGCAATCAGATAGCTGCTGAATTTCGACTAATTTTGAGACTAATTTGAGACTAAATTGTCTCAGACTATCACTCTCTAAAAGCATAATTTAAGTTAATTCATAGGCAAACTTCTTAAGTCCTTTCAACTGTTCTCTAGGATGTCTACATTACATTACTGTTGCATTGTGTGTCTAGGATGGGACAGTATTTGATGGTCGTCCGATAGAATCTTTGTCTCTAATTGATGCGGTGATGCCAGATGTTGTACAAACACGACAGCAGGCCTTCAGGGAAAAGTTAGCTCAACAACAAGCTGCTTCGACAGTTACTGCACCTTGCGCAGCGCCAACTACACCTGTTCCTGCATCACAACAGGGCACACCAAAGAACGGAGCAGCCACTGTGAATGGTGAAGAAAATGGGGCACATGCAATAAGTAAGTACATGTTCTGTTACTTTTAATCACTGTGCTTTGTGTGTACAGGTATGGAATCCCTTATCCGGAAACTCGTTATCCAGAAAGTTCCGAATTACGGAAAGGCCATCTCCCATAGACTCCATAAGCAAATGCCATATATATTCGAGTATAAGCCGAGTTTTTCAGCACCAAAAATGTGCTGAAAAAGTCACCCCGGCTTATACTTCAGAATATTGATTTGAAGATGTAACTGTCTGGCATCTGTTGCATGTGCAACCCCCCCCCCCCCCGTGGACAGACGTATGCACGTACGTGCATGCGCTGGCGCACGTGCATGCCTTGCTATGATGGAAACGCACACTGAACAAATACTATAGGAGCGCACACAGCACAAATGAGTTTGGTGGCTTCTCCATGGCTGCATAAGGCCCCTGTGAACCTGCACAAACTGTAAGCCAACCCTGATGCACTCTCACATGGGTGAAGCAGAAGCTTTGCTGCCAGTTGTGCTGGGAGACATGCTGCATTGCAGTCTGCCAAGTCAAGTAGATAAGCCCCAAACACAAAATCCCACATGTCCTAAAAGATAGGTGAGATTTCATCTGGTTGCATCTGGTAACAATATGACCAACTTTACCAGTATTAAATGAAATAGATACAGTATCTTCTTCAACCATTGCACACAGCAGGATGGGAGTGCACACAGGGGAGCGCACACAGCAGGATGGCAAGTACTTGATACTTAGTATGGCAGCTTCCTTAGCCTTCCCAAACTTGCCTGACAGTTAAAAAAAAAAAAACAACTTAGCAGTAGCTGCTGCATTTCCCACCCTAGGCTTATACTTGAGTCAATAAGTTTTTCCAGTTTTCTTAGGTATAATTAGGTACCTCGGCTTATATTCGGATCGGCTTATACTTGAGTATACTCTACTCTGTACTCTAATTTGAAAAAAGGATTTCCTTTTTCTCTGTAATAATAAAACATTACCTTGTACTTGATCCCAATTAAGATATAATTAATCGTTATTGGAGGCAAAACAATCCTATTGGGTTTATTCAATATTTAAATGATTTTTAGCAGATTTAAGTTATGGAGATCCAAATTACATAAAGATCCCTTATCCGGAAAACTCCAGGTCCTGAGCATTCTGGATAACAGGTCCCATACCTGTACTTAACTAATCAGTGTCATCATTTGTATATTCAAATCTGTTTGGATGCATTAGACCAGCGATCACCAACCAGCGGCCCACGAGCAACATGTTGCTCGCCAACCCATTGGATGTTGCCTTAAAGTTGTTGCTTATTTCGGCATTCCTGGCCTTAAGTCAAGTTTTAGTTGCATAAAAAACGTGTACTGCCAAACAGAGCCTCCCGCAGGTTGCCAGTCCACTTAGGGCGTACCAATAGTCAATCTCAGCCTATAATTGGCATCCCCAAGAACTTTTGCATCCCTGTGTTGCTTCTCCATTTGAATGTGGCTTACAGGTACAATAAAGGTTAGGGACTCCTGCATTAGACACACAAAAGTCACAGTTAGGTTGCTGGAATATCCATTTTTGAACAACTGTCAGAAAGATAACATTTGTTGAAAAAGCCTGCTGAGGAAATATTTATGTTTCAATGCTACCTAGATTGCTTCAGTTATTAGCATGCAAGCTAAGCTGCTAAGAAAGTTATACAGGAGCATGGGTAAACAATTTTCCAATCCTGTAGCTCATAGCAGCAGTGTCAGTTAGTATGTACAGCCCTGTTTCTAAAAAAAAGTTGGGGCAATGTATAAAATATAAATAAAAAGAGAATGGGATGAGTTGTAAATCATTGAATCCCTCTATTTATATGCACATAGACAACATATAAATGTTGCAACCGAGACATTTTATTGTTTTGTTAAAAAATATATCCTGATTTTGAATTTGATGTCAGCAACATGTTGGGACAGGGGCTACAAAAGACAGGAAACCTTGTGTTATGCTAAAAAGAACATGAGAGTCTCTCAGAATAAACATGTCGAGGGGGTAAAGCACTCTGTGAAACACTGCGGGTGCGGGCAATTATTGTAGCAATTTAACAATACCGTTTTTTAATGAAAAATTGCAAAGAATGTGGGCCTTTTATCATCTACAATACATAATACCATTTAAAAGATTCAGAGAATCTGGAGAAATCTCTGTACACAAGGGGCAAGTATGAAAGCCAGTATTGGATAGCCAAGATTTTCTGGCCCTCAGGTAGCACTGCATTAAAAACAGACTCAGTTCTGTAGTGGAAACCACTGCTTGGGCTCAGGAATACTTCCCAAAACTATTGTCTGTAAATACAGTTTCTCACAGTATCCACAAATGCAGCTTGAAACTCTACCAAACAAGAAACTATTTATAAACGTGATCCAGAAACACCACCTTCTCTGGACCCAAGCTCATTAAAAACGGACTAAGGCAAAGTGGGAAACTGTCCTGTGGTCTGACAAATCATAATTTGAAATTCCATTTGGAAATCATGAATGCTGCGACCTTGAGCTATAGAGGAGAAGGACCATCTGGTCTGTTATCAGTACACAGATGAAACTCCAGCATTGGTGATGGTATGGGGGTGCATTAGCGCACGTGCCATGGGGAGCTTGCACATCTGGCACCATTAATGCTGTAAGATATGTTTGGAGCAACATAACCAGCCAATCAGACAACTACTTTTTTGGGGAAGGCCTTGCTTATTTCAGCTAGACAATACCAAACCACATTCTGCACATATTACGCTATTGTGGCATTGTAGTAAAAGAGTACAGGTGCTTAATTGGCGTGCCTGCAGTCCTGACCTGTCACCCATTAAAAACATTTGTCGCATTATGAAATGAAATATATATCAAGGGAGATCCCGACCTATTAAGCAGCTGAAATCCTTTATCAGGCAAGAATGGGACAATATTTTACTTTCAAAACTACAGCACTTGGTCTCCTCAGTTCCCAAACGGTTACAGTGTTGCTAAAATAAGAGGTTATGCAACACAGTGGGAAACATACAGTACCACTGTTCCAACTATTTTGAAACATGTTGCTTACATAATATTTAAAATGAGCATATATTTTTCAGAAAAAATTACATTTCTCATGCAAATCATCCTTTTCTCTTTTTATTTGCATTTTACCCAGTGTCACAACATTTTTGGGAATGAGGTTGTATGCTGTTATTAATTTTATATGGTTTTTTAGCTTTCATGTCTTCTTCATAAGCCTTTTTTTTAAAAAAAAAAAACATAAAAAAAAACAATTCCCTTCAGTAAAAAGCAAAATGGCATTTGTCATTACTGTGGAGTGGTTTGCTATAGTCATGATATATAGATATCTTGTGTTGTTTCTATTCTTTTACACAAGACTATTACTGGAATATATATGATACATTACTTTATTTCTTTCTGTAGTTTCAACCCTTACAGAGTTTCATTATGAGTGACTGTAAACATGATGTAAGATTGACTTCTCCCTGAAGGTTTCACAAACCATGTACGATATTGTGGGCAGTTGTGATTCCTATCAATGTAATTTAATGGAATTTGGTTTTCAATTTTCTTGCAGCATTTCAACAGAATAAAAATGTTTTTTTTACCACCAGCTGACTTGCATCATCAAATATCACTTGTGTATAATATGTTCCTGATTTGTTTTACAGATAACCATGCAGAAGCAATGGAAATTGACGGGGATGTAGAAATTCCTCCAAACAAAGCAACGGTCCTTCGAGGGCATGAGTCAGAGGTATTCATTTGTGCTTGGAATCCTGTGAGCGATCTCTTAGCATCTGGGTAAGGAAAATGTTACTGCTTTGCAATTAGAAACAGTATTATTTTATTGTAACAAAAAGAAAAATACCGCTGGTGTGCCACAAAATGTGAAATTCAGTGAGGAGGCTCAATCACAATGGTGTAGGTTTCGCCAGGTCTACTAGTATGTACCATGTAAAAATAAAAAAATCCACTGGAGAGCCAAATGCATTCTGTGTTGTTTATTAGTTTAGAGATGCATAGCACTACATGTTTAGGACCTCTGGGGTCCTTCCTCTGCACCAGAACGCAGAACGCATTTGCCTCTCCAGTGGATTTTTTTATTTTTACATCGTATTATTTTATTGTCCTTTAAAGTCATATCACTTTATTACTCTTGTATATATGGAGTATGAAATAAATGGGGCAGAGATGAGATAGTTTAGAATTGCCATATTGGTATGCCAATAGCCTAGAGACAATGGGGCTCATTTATCAACACTGGGCAAATTTGCCCGTCAGCTGTAACTAATAGCAACCAATAAGTTATTGGCTTTTATCAGCCAGCTGCAGGTAGAACAATGAATTCAACAATTTGGGTTACTGCCCATGGGCAAATATACCCGTGTTGATAAATGACCCAATCATTGCATTGTCAAGTTTCTGATGCCTTCTACTCTCTTGCTTGTGCTTTCTTGACCTTATTCTCTTATTTCTCCTGCTATGTCTTTTGTTCTCCTCTCTACTCTTCTCCTCCCATGGACCTGCACCTGGGCAAAGTTAGTGCCTTTTATTACATATGGGGGTTTATGTTTTAACATAAAATTGCCTTTTATTACATAACCCCCATACTATGGGTATGGTGCAAGTGTTAGAGTACTCAGGGAGCAGAATTGCACCCATTAGAGTGCCATGCAATAAGAACCTGTGGTGTATCCATAAAACACCACAAGTTGCCCTCTCCCTATTGTACCAGATCAAAAATCAGATGCTGGTCTTGTAGAACATACAGATATAAGAAACATCACTGCATTCCTGCAATTCCTTCAAATTGTTGAGAAGAAAAATTAGATTGTGGTATAATTGTGATCATAAATATAAAACTATTTTTAAACTTTAATTCCAAAGGTCTGGAGACTCAACAGCAAGGATATGGAACCTGATTGAAAACAGTAATAGCAATTCAACTCAGCTAGTATTACGGCACTGTATACGAGAAGGTGGCCAGGACGTTCCCAGCAACAAAGATGTAACTTCTTTGGACTGGAATGTAAGTTATTTACTGTCAAGAAGCATTAATATTAAAGTAAAAGCTCATTTTTATTGGAAGACTTTTACATTTTTAATTAGCACATTTCTACTCATTTAAACTATTTTGTACTTTATGCCACCTTACGTTTCTCCGAAAAAGCCTGGAAGCAACTTTTCTCGTATTGATTTTTTTAAGACTTAAATCTAATAAAATGTTTTTCATAGTTTGGCTAGAAAGCTTAATTGCTTAATGGACATTCTGTTTCAGATTTACATGCTGTTTACTCTGCAAGGGAAATGTAGAATACATCATAATACAATAAATGACCAACGAATCCAGAAGATACAAAAACAAGCAAATGTTAAAAGGATAGAAGCATATTTAATATAAGAAATAGATTTGTCCCAGGAAATTAGTCACTGGATTCAGGTTTTCCATTGATCTCAAGGCCAGCAATCGTATACTTGTAACCTAGTACAGGTATGGGACCCATTATCCAGAATGCTCGGGACCTGGGGTTTTCCGGATAATGGGTCTTTGCGTAATTCGGATTTCCTACCTAAAGTCTGCTAAAAACATTATTTAAACAGTAATGAAACCCAATAGGATTGTTTTGCCTCCAATAAGGATTAATTATATCATAGCTGGGATCAATTACAAGGTACTGTTTTATTATTACAGAGAAAAAGGAAATCAGTTTTAAAATTCTGACTTATTTGATTAAAATGGAGTCTATGGGAGATGGCCTTTTCGTAATTCGGAACTTTCTGCATAATGGGTTTCAGGATAAGGGGTCCGATACCTGTATATGAAAATTCACTTCTTATTCTGATTATGTAAAATATTTGCAATATATAGTATATATAGTATAGTATAGTCATCAGACTGTACCTTAGTACAGAATAAAACAAAAAACCCACACAGTTTTTAAATAGGATATTATAAAATATATTTTGTTTTATATATATATATATTAAAATAGTGTAGGCCCCAGCAGCGTTGAAACCAGGTAAGGTGAACATATAAGTGGGGCAATAGGAATTATGAGGGCAATGATCTGTTGTAGCAGCTTCATCAACATTTCAATAGTGAGGACCAGTGAGATGGGCAGCCCAAATGATACATGATAAATCCTTCAAATATACTGTATATGTCTAATAAGTTAAATATAACTTAATTGCAATTCTATCAATTCTTTGTATTGTATGCTATTCATCAGGTTGGCATTTAGAAGTAATCATGCACTTTTATACAATGTAGGTTCAGGTTCTTGCTCAATCACAAACTTAGAGGTTTTCTAGAAGTCATTTATATTTGTTGTTCAGCAGATTTGATGTTGTTGTTGTTTTTGGCCTTTAACAGACTGATGGCACTCTGCTAGCTACAGGATCATATGATGGCTTTGCAAGAATTTGGACACAAGATGGTAGGTTAATGCCAATTTCATTTTATTTAATTTCATTTGGTTGTTCAAGCAATTCTTCTTTAAAATGTTGTTTTTTTCCCTGCCCAGTAAATATTTATCTGTACTGAATTTCTAATTAAAAAGCCTTCAGGTTACTTTGGGGCCTTATTATTAAAATTCAGTATTGTGTTATTTCTGTGATTCAAGAAATTCTTAGTGGAAAAAAAAGATCTTGAATTTTCTTCAAATTTAAGTTTTGCAATTCTCAATTTTCAAGATTTATCAAAAGAAAAGAATCTCAAAAATTAAAATTAAAAAGTGTGGAGGCTATAACCTGGTGAGCTTCTATGTAAGTCAGTGGGAGGTGTATTTTCTAACATTCAAACTATTTTCCAAGCTTTTTATTTAGACAGTCAAATTTGTAAATATGAACTAAGCTGCATAAAGCAATAACACACTTATTGGGTATTTTTAAATATTAGTAGCTTTTTGATAGTGTAGTTATCAAAACTATGAAATGACCCCTTATCATACCCTGGTAGCAAGCATTATGGGTAATTTATCTCATACCATAACACTTTGTTTTGATAACACTTTATATAAATGATGTTTCAGAGCAGCTAATATACCGTCCTTAACCTTTTGACTATGCTAAGTCAGAGCAGGGGGTAGGGTGGAGACATTAAGGGGCGGGTGTAAGGCTGTATTTCTGCAAATGAATCACCACCACGTTTACTGGCCACTCTTAAGCATAGGGTCTGTGGACCTCGTGTAAAGTGTGTAAGAGGGTGACAGAGGTTTCTTAATGTGTAATTAACAGATAATGATTGACAAATGAAGTTGGACTTTAGTTCCAAAACAAAGTCTTCCTCAATCAATTTCTAATCCCTCTACCCTGAATATGGTCCTCTACCAACAGGTCTACATGTACTTGCCCTATGTGTTTACCTTTGACCTCAAGGCAAGGTGGTTGGATTGGTCCAGGTCATGCTTCTAGTTTGGCAACCTAGCAGAGTGTTGGTTTTGCTTGATTTATTTTTGGTTTGACTAATTCACCATTCCATTACTCCCTGAAGAAATATTCCATACAGTTAGTGGGTATATAACCTATGACAATAGGCATGGGGTTCTGATACCATTGATATCTTTAACAAACTTGTTAAAGGCAAGACGCTTCTAACTAAGCAATACAATTGCATACATGCAAAGAAGAATGTATGTCCTCCCTTGAAATTAATATGTTTCACTGTAAACACTAACCTTTTGTTGACTAAATATATATCCCTTACATCAGTTGGGTTAGAATACCTTTGCTGATTTATATATAGTATTATTCTCAGTGTGATTGGAAATGAAAGATAAATTAAAGGCAATTATAGCTGTAATTGTTTTGGGTTTTTTTTGTTTTTTATTATTATTGTGGTTATTTGGGATTTGATTTGATATTTGGAAGTCATACAATACTTTTAGCAATGATATATTACTTCTTTCCATTTAGGCAATCTTGCAAGTACATTAGGGCAACACAAAGGTCCCATCTTTGCACTGAAATGGAATAAGAAGGGAAACTATATATTGAGTGCTGGGGTAGATAAGGTAAGTGATTCAATAAAATCAGCGTACAATATAATGTACATTAATATGTAAATTTTGAATTTCATTGGGTGGGATTTTTTCATTTATATTAGGAAAAGTATAAAGCATGACCAAAGCTCTATTATATATTCATATTGTATTTATAGTAGGAAATTTACATTTTGGTTCAAACCATTATGGTGTTGTATAGGATTTAATACTGTAAGTCCCAAGGAGTTCTGGGAGTCTATGGGGCTGATTTATTAGCTTTAGACATTTAGGTTTGCTGCTGTTCAGATCAAAAAAATTTGATTGTGATTTTTTTTTTTTTTTAATTTGTTGGTTTTAGTAAACAATCGACTAAAAAAGGATTAAAGAGAAAACAATTCCAAAATCTCAAAGTTAATAAATTAACCCCTTAAATGTCTTCTCAGTCCTGAAATAGAATTGCATAACCATAACATTTATTAGCATGGTTGTTTAGTTTTTATTCTGGCTGGGTAAAAAATACCTTTTGTTTATGAATTGGCTTGGATTATAATGGTGGGCTTCATGTGGATAAGCAAATCAGGGAGATATCTGCTAGTCCTGCAGCCTGGCCATATAAGCACAGTTTAAGCATTGTTAAGACTCAGATTAATATACAGATAATTTAGAATATTGTGCCATTTCTTCTGTCTGCTTAAAAAAGTGAAATTAGACTTTACACAGTAAAGCAATCATTTACTTTTAGGTCATTAATCTATATTTTTCCTAATGGTGCCTACATGGTCATTTTAATTTGGGATGCTTTCTCATCATTTGGCAATAGAAATATATAACACAAGCATTTTTGACAGGCAACATATAACGTTGCACAGACCATAGCTGATTCTTACAGGAATGCCTGTGAGTACACTGTAATAAAACATAATAATAGTTTTCAAGTCTTTTGAAATAAATATTAACAACTGATGTGCCAGAAGAACAATCTATCAGCAGCTAGGAATTGAAGATTATAAATGAAAAATATGGGTGTAGGGATTCTGAATAAGGTTTCCCTAATACTGTAAATATTAATTTACTGTACATACATTTTTAATACAAGCTTTTTTTGAGATTAAGCACAAGGACATAGATAGTGAGTCCCACGCTTCTCAGTACTGATGTAGTTGCACTTCAACTCCCTAGGCTACCATCCTGATAGCTTAAGCTTCTTACCCTGATAGGTTGGGCTCTCAGGAATGCTGGCAAGGCTGATTGCTAGGGCTCTTAGTATGGGAGCAGGAGCAAAATAATGTTTTCTTTCTAGTTACAGTGTACCGGTAAAGTAATATGCCATTAAATAATTCATCTAGTACATTTTTTCATATTTTTGTTCTTTGGTGTTATACAGACAACTATCATTTGGGATGCTCACACTGGAGAAGCAAAACAACAGTTCCCCTTTCACTCAGGTATAATATGTGACTTTACATACTCTAGATATAGAACTATTTTAATATAGAAAATGTATGTGTTAACCAAGAAATAACAACTTAATGCTTTTATCAGTCAAAGATATGGCTGATCTGTACATTTGCTCTAAACCAATGGTTCATACACTCTGAGGCTTGTTTCTCTCAAAGGGACTGGAGCAGTGACAAGGTCTCAGACTCAAAGCCAGTTATATGAACAACCAAAGAAACATGAAGTAATAGTTACATAGTTACATAGGATTGAAAAAAGACCAGTGTCCATCAAGTTCAACCCATCCAAGTAAACCCAGCACACCTAACCCACACCTACCAATCTATACACTCACATACATAAACTATATATACAACTACTAATACTAACTGTAGATATTAGTATCACAATAGCCTTGGATATTCTGATTGTTCAAGAACTCATCCAGGCCCCTCTTATAGGCATTAACAGAATCTGCCATTACCACATCTCTAGGAAGGGCATTCCACAACCTCACTGCCCTCACCGTGAAAAACCCCCTACGCTGCTTCAAATGGAAGCTCCGTTCCTCTAATCTATAGGGGTGACCTCTGGTGCGTTGATTGTTTTTATGGGAAAAAAGAACATCCCCCAACTGCCTATAATCCCCTCTAATGTACTTGTACAGAGTAATCATGTCCCCTCGCAAGCGCCTCTTTTCCAGAGAAAACAACCTCAACCTCGAGGTAGTATTAGGCAGTATGCCGAATAGCAGGAGGTACAGGTTTAGGACCCATTATCCAGAATGCTCAAGACCAAGGGTATTCTGGATAAGGGGTCATCCACAATTTGGATCTCCATACCTTAAGTCTACTAAAAAATCAATAAAACGTTAATTTAACCCAACAGGATTGTTTTGTATCCAGTAATGATTATTTATATCTTAGTTGGGATCAAGGTACAAGTACAAGGTACTGTTTTATTACTACAGAGAAAAAGGAAATCAGTTTTAAAATTCTGAATTATTTGATTAAAATGGAGTCTATGGGAAACGGCTTTCCGTAATACGGAGCTTTCTGGATAATGGGTTTCTGGATAAGGGATCCCATACCTGTACTCCATTATATTTAATGGACTTCAATACGATAGCATTTGAAGATCAAAAGCTAGATTTCTCTTTATCTGTGCTGGGCTGTTCTTTACTGTTACTATAAACATACTACCATATACAGTATATCTACTGTATATCTGTATATAGCAGTACAGGGTACATCCAGCTATGTGAATGAATTAGACAAAATAATGCAAGCAATTTAAATGTGGTTTCATTTCTGCTTACGGATATATTGTACTTTTGTTTTAGCTCCTGCCCTAGATGTTGACTGGCAAAACAATACCACCTTCGCTTCATGCAGTACAGACATGTGCATTCATGTTTGCAGACTGGGCTGTGACCGTCCAGTAAAAACCTTTCAAGGACATACAGTAAGTAAGATTGTCAGTTTAGTCAAAAGTGCATCTTGTGAAATCTACAGAAATAGGGGTCAGTTCAAGTGGATTAGAGGAATGTCAGGTTGTAACTGAGTGTCTCAAAAACACAACACAAGCAAGAAAGTGTGGCTACTGCAAGAGATCCTGAATATAGGCACCCTCAGATATATGGGGTATATACAGTATATATATGCATAGGTAGTGAGCATTAAATACTGTATATTAAAGGGCATGAAGGTCCTAATTCACTGAGGGATAAAAATATGTTAGGTACCCCCTAGTGAATTATATATTACTTTTCTTCTTCCTGGACCAGCTCAGGTCTAGTAAGGGATTCCTGGGAAAGCCAGGTAAGATGCTATATAAAGTTTGCCAAACTTCAATATTTAATTCACTGGGGGTGCTTAACATTGTCATCACCCAGTGAATTTACTTGTCCTTTAACCCCATTACTAGACATGCCCAGCAATTCCCATGAGCAGGAGAGGGAACATCCTTCCCACTGATTAGGAATGTTTTTGGTCTGCAGCAAAATCAAAATATTGTGCCATTTACAGATATTGAGTTTAAGTTTTTTTTTATTCTGTTATTGTTATTTTATGTGAAAGAAGAGAATTCCATTTCCTACAAGCAGTGATCCTTCAAAATTTCACAGAGTAAAGAAAATAACTAGAATAACTAGAACACATATGTCACAAAACATTTCTCCATATACAATAAGCTTTTAATTTACCTATTAGTTTTATATTTAACTACATTTTCAAATGTACGGTCTCAAAGGTTTTACACTTTAATGTGAGAGAAACGGAATAACTTTGCATAGTATAACACTGAAAATGTTTGAAATAACATAATTTGACATAGAAATGTAGGGCCGGCTACAACCCCTTTGGGTTCTTTGGCTGTTTGGCTCCTTATAGTCCTTCTAGTTCTAATAATGGTTTCTCTGAATCTTTGTAAATGTAATACATAGTCTCCCTCTTCTGGACATCGGGTATATTACAATATGTTCTGTTGTATTCAATTTTCTTATAGAATGAAGTGAATGCAATTAAATGGGACCCATCAGGAATGCATCTAGCATCATGTTCAGATGATATGACATTAAAGGTAAGTAGCTCAGTTTAACCCATTTTTCTTACCCTGATTATGTGGATTGATAACATTATCTAGTGCATCCTGTGCTAAACTGTCCCAAAATACTTTGCTTTCAGTTTAAGAGCAGGCATGCTCACAGTCACACATATATTTTACATTTTTACTTCCTAATCTATCACAATTAGAACCCAATTTATTTTGTCCATTTCTGTCAGGTGTAATCATAGTGACCGATGTAAAACGATGTAAAGCAGAAATATTTATTGTTATAAAGTCGGGATGCACAGAATGTGCTATCGTTCATAAAATACCAAATCCAAATCCTAATTTGCATATGCAAATTTGGCTATGGAAGGGTTAAAGAGAACCATGCATGCTGCATGCGGTTAAAAATTCTCTGCTTCCGTGTTTATGTGACAAAAAATCACATGATTCTAAAGATTCAGATTTAGTTTGGTCAAAACCCCAACTGAATCCTGGTGAATTCCATTATAAACATGCCAAGTTAATTAAATTCTTTGATGGGCCAATTGTTAGGATATGAAGTCGTTGATGGTAAATATTTCGTTCAAGGTATGGCCAAAAATCTTAAGAGAGTTAAGGGATCCTTATGGTCTAAATAACAGACAAGGAACACAACCCCCTTTTAAGCAGCCAGGCTAAATAAGTTGTTATTATAATTTCAAGAACTTTGTGCACCTAACTATATATTTTTAAAGTATTATATACAGGTATAGAACCAGTTATCCAGAATGCTTGGGACCCAGGGTTTCTGGTCTTAATTTGGATCTCCGTACTTTCAGTCTGCTAACAAAAATAATTTTAACATTAATTAAACCCAATAGGATTGTTTGGCTTCCTATAAGGATTAATTATATCTTAGTTGGGATCAAGTACAAGGTACTGTTTTATTATTACAGAGAAAAAGGAAATATATTTTAAAAAATTATTTAATAAAAAAAGGACTTTGTAGGAGATGGCCTTCTCATAATTCAGAGCTTTCTGGAAAATGGTTCCGGATAACAGATCCCATAACAGTTGGTTTGCTCATGTCTATTGTTTGAATAACAGTATATTTTTTGGTGGAGGAAAACCAGATATTTGTCTTCCTTCATTCATTTCCTCTTGTCACTATTGTTGCGTTTATTGTGTGTTTATTGCAGATCTGGAGTATGAAAGAAGATGTGTGTGTACATGATCTGCAGGCTCACAGTAAAGAAATCTACACAATAAAATGGAGCCCAACTGGTCCAGGCACAAGTAACCCTAACTCCAACATCATGTTAGCAAGGTAATCCTGATAAAGTACAGCACTCCTTGTCCATACTATTTAAATACAAGTAAAACAAATGTAGGTTAGAGAAGAAAACAGTGCAAATTGTGATCAGTTATTTAGGACCCTGTTTATAAAGCACAATTCTTAATTCTTCAACACACATTTGCTGGTTTATATTGGAAAAGTTTTGAAATTTTACTAAAATACCATTATTTCAATTTTAAATGGCTAGTCAGTCGTAAATGTCAACATTTGTATAATTGTTTTGTACATGGCTATGAACTAAATGGTATAAAAACTGCTGTCTTCTGGGCATTTAAATACAATGTATTAGCTGTACAAGTTGGTATTTAGCTATGTTTGGCTAACTATAGGAAGAAAATTAAAACATTTGATTGGTTGCCAAGGCATTACTACAGTAGGGCAAATTTGCCACTGTGAAGGTAGCCATACACTGCAGGATCTTCTCCCGATAGGCACACCTACAGGTGGGCAATAAAGGGCTAATTCGGTCAAATTAAAACATCATGTTAAGGCACCTTCGGTTCAGGGACCACATCAACGAGCCAATGTGTTCCCTGATCCATCAAAAAAACATCAAACCTACCTAATCAAGATCTGCCGTTCATGCCCGTTCAAGCTGCCGAATCAGTATAAAGGAGCTATGTCGGCAGCTTAAATCAGCCCCTGTAGGGCCACCTTTAGTATATGTGCCTGAGCATCACTGAATGTGTATTAGAAGCAAAGAATTGTAATTAAATGCATTATGTACCTGTCATGCTTACTTATGCCCTGCAGCTCTTGCATCTACATTCTGAACAATCATTAACAAGGAAACAAACCTAAGTTTGTGCACATTATTCCCAAAGATTTTGCACTATCATAAGTTATTGCAGGCCTAATAGCAGGCACTGCTTAAATTAGTATTGAAAATGCCATTTGCAGCAGTAAGCCTGTGTGTGCAAGTTACACAGGGCTCTCTGAGTAAAACATGGGTACTCACACCTCTGAAAGAGACTTCTTTGTTCAAACCTTCTCACTCAATCAGTCTTAAGTGCTCCTCCATACAGTATTTCGACAAAATGTGGCCACTGAAGTCACTGCTTTAACCAAGATCACTCCATTTCGATATAAAAGAAAAACAATTATACAGCAACATACATCTTTCTGTGAGGATAACATATATTACCTTATTTCTAAATATTTATAATCTTTTTTCTTTATAGTGCTTCATTTGATTCAACAGTCAGACTGTGGGATGTTGAAAGAGGAGTTTGCATCCACACGTTAACAAAGCATCAGGAACCAGTTTACAGCGTAGCATTTAGCCCCGATGGCAAATATCTTGCCAGTGGTTCATTTGATAAATGTGTTCACATATGGAATACTCAGGTAACTAATTCAGTCCACAAAAATTGTACAGATATAGGACCTGTTATCCAGAATGCTGGGGACCTGGGGTTATCCGAATAAGGGGTCTTTCCGTAATTTAGATCTCCACACTTTAAATCTAGTAGAAAATCATATAAACGTTAAATAAACCTGATAGGATTGTTTATGAATTGTTTATTTATATCTTAGTTGGGATTAAGTACAAGGTACTGTTTTATTATAACAGAGAAAAAAAGGCAATCATTTTTAAACATTAGAATTATTTGCTTATAATGGAGTCTATGGGAGATGGCCTTTAAGTAATTAGGAACTTTCTGGATAATGGGTTTCCGGATAAGGGGTCCTCTACCTGTATAAGCATGCTTTTGTAATGCTTTTAGGGATATGCTAACATTAGAATCTAATTTCAGTCAAATGCCACTCTATGCAAGATTTGGATTTGACAGTATCTAACAGGGTTAATATATGAGGAGGGAAAAAAGAAAATGATTGCCAAAAATGTGAGTTCAGCAAGTCAATAACATATCAATAAATGATAAATTAGGCCCTAATTGTTCAGCCAAACTGAATCAGAACCCTTAAAATTGTGTGTCTTTAATGGAGAACTAACCCCCCCCCCCCCCACAACATCTCACAATGCATACTGAAAACTCAGAGGTAATGTTCCCTCTAATTCCTTCTTGGCTATGTGTGCACATTGTGTGCATTTTTAAAAACAGTGTGCTCAGGTCAAAATAAATACATAATTTTTTGTTTTCACACAAAATTCTTTGTGTGCCCCACAATTTTCTACACATGCACCAGCACACATATTGATTGTATAGCTACTTCAAAAAAAAGTGTGGGGTGGGGGGGAATACTGTTTGCATTCAGCCTAGTTTAAAAAAACAAACATTTTTAAACATATTGTAAAACATTAAAAATACTGTATATTTCTGAATATTGCAGATTATTTCTCACCGTAGAGATGTATAATTTAGCTATCATTTTACAGCTAAAAGAAATATTCTACTATTATAGATAAGCAAAATAGTGCTTGACTTCAGTTAAACATAAATTCTATCCTGCCAGGCACCAGACTGGTATAGAATTTACCGTACATTTCTGAGTAGCTCAGTGGATAACAAGTGGCAGGACAAATACAAAGATATTAATCATCGAAAGGGTTAAATGAGTTGGCATTTGAATAACTGCTGATGCACGGAATCCAGGATTCAGTTCGGTACTCGGCCAGGATTCGGCCTATTTCGGCAGGGTTCGGATGCGGCCGAATCCACGGTCCTGGCTGAACCGAATCCAAATTCTAATTAGCATATGCTAATTAGGATTTGGAAAGGTTAAATGTCCACATGAATGTGGACGTTTAAGGGCTCTGGCACACGGGGGAGATTAGTCGCCCGCGATAAAACTCCCTGTTCGCGGGCGACTAATCTCCCCGAGTTGCCTACCCCTGCCATCCCACCGGCGAACATGTAAGTCGCCGGCGGGATGGCAGACGCGGCGGCGCAATTTCAGGGAATCGCCGAAAAAGACTCGCGAGTCTTTTTTGGCGATTTGCGCGAAACGTGCCGCCGCGTCTGCCATCCCGCCGGCGACTTACATGTTCGCCGGTGGGATGGCAGGGGTAGGCAACTCGGGGAGATTAGTCGCCCGCGAACAGGGAGTTTTATCGCGGGCGACTAATCTCCCCCGTGTGCCAGAGCCCTAACCCTTACAAATCCTACTTAGCATATGTAATTAGAATTCGGTTCGGTATTTGCCCGAATCCCTTACGATGGATTCAGGGTTTGGTGCAAGTGAAATTTTGAAAACTAATTATTTATTAATTTATTAATGACTTAATTTTAAATAAATTTACATGTTTTCATTACCAGAGTGGATCCCTAGTACACAGCTACAGAGGAACAGGAGGGATCTTTGAAGTATGTTGGAATGCCAGAGGGGACAAAGTAGGAGCAAGTGCATCTGATGGATCAGTGAGTACATTTTATAGATTACTTTTAGCACAAAATTGTTTGTATGAACAAGAAAGTCACATAGGATATTTAGTGCAATTCTGGCGCATAGCAATCTCTGTGTATTTAAAACAAATCACACCATTTTATGGTTTACAAAACATAATGTACACAATTTCTAGCCTACGATTTTTAAAGCTTTAGTTCTTATTTAATTCAATATCTACTTAAATTCATATTGTCCATTATATGTTCTGTAATACCTGAGTGAATGCCTCCAAATATTTCTATTCAAGGACAAAAATTCCCATTTAAAGAATAAAAGTGATAAAATAGATGTAAAACCAAAACTTTAGTTTTTAAAGGAGAAGGAAAGGCATTTTGGCATTTTACTGCCAATAGATTTGCCACATTAGTGCCATCTAAAATGCTATATTTATTCTGCAGAAAGCTTTACTATACCTAAGTAAAGAGCCCTAGAAGTTCCCTAGTTTATGATAGCAGCTGACATTTTAGTTTGGTCTCATTAGCTTCCCTGCTGCAGAAAATTCTAATGGAGGGTGGAGCAAATTCTGATGGGAGGGGGATAACTAGAAGGGAGGGGAGAGAGGAGCAGACTCCTCTCTGCCCTGAAGGATTTTACTGAGAGCAGGAAGTCTGATACTGAAGAACATGTGTACAAAAAAGAAGAAAAGTAATCATGTGTTTCTTTTGAACTCAGTGCAGCTTTTCTGTGAGTGCTTATGGCTGTATTTACAGACCTTACAGACCTTTCTAATAAAGCTTACTTAGTTTTTACCTTTCCTTCTAATAAAAAAAGCTTAACAAGTTCTGATAGAAGTCAGCCTTCCTCCAACCGAGATGCTATTTCCCACTATACCTTGCATGTTTTTTCACAGCTTAGTAAATCAACATAATGCATTTAAATGTAATCTGTGAATAAAAATAAATAAAATAATGATGAGGTATTGTATTGTAATATATATCATAACCTCAGATATTACATATATAGAATAATAATAAATGTGGCATCACTTGAATATACTGAGCAATTACATTACTCTAACAAAATGTATGAGGCTAAAGAAACCAGAATGCATAATGTCCTCTTGTCTCGGTTTGCTTTTCCTTCCCTTTGTACATCTTGCCAGAAACAGATGGTGCGTTGTAAATAAATTTTTAAAATATCCTACAAACATTTAGTTGTTGATGGAAGATACTGCAAGTCTGAATTAATTTATAGTCTAAAGCTATACCTTATTGTGTTTAAAAATGATTCTCTGTATAACTTACATTACAGATATAGGAGGTATCAATCGAAAAGCCTTCATTCACAAAGCTCTGAAATGCAGCATTGCCATTAGTGCCAGGCCAAGCTAGCTGGGCACCCTAAGCAACCTGGCTGGTCACCCCTCCCCCCAATGCAGCTTGTGCTGCAGGGGTCAATGTTAAGCAACCAGAGAGACCAGAAGAGGTCTGTGCCTTGCAACAGGGTTGCCATCTGTCTGGTTTTGATCTGGTAGAGCTGTTCGGTTCACGATTTTTTTTACTTATTTTGAAAACTGGGCAGAATTCTTGAAGATTGACAAGGCAATTGGGCAATCGCTGATTGCCATGTCATAGCCCCGCCCCATGATGGACATCCCGCCCCTGTGACATCACGCCCCGCCCCCCTGCCCTGAGTTTCCGGGCAGGCGAGGTGGCAACTCTACTTGTGACCTAGGAGCGTGCCTGTTCTGCCTACCCCTAGTTCTGGCCCTAATTGCCATTTATCATAGAGTCCTATTTAAACAAATAATTCTTCATTTCTGACTGGTTTTCTTTTTCTCTGTAATAACTGCACATTATTTAGTTCATTTTAATAATCAGACATATTGGCAGCAAAACAATTGTTTTAATATTTAGAAATTTAAATTTTTTTTACTAGCTTTCAGTCATAGTGCTCCAAAAAAAAAAAACCTTGTGCTTAGAAAACCCCATATAATAGATCCCATACATGTACTTTTCTATCAGTCTTTGGTGTCCACCACCTATAGCTCACTGTATCCCTGTGACATGAATTAATCATTTTCCACAAATTGTATTTGCAGGTTTGCGTTCTGGATCTACGAAAATGAAGCTATAAATTCTGTAAGAATAAATGGACCAGCATAAAATGTGCACTGTTTGAGACATGAGATTCCGAAAATTGTATGGACTTGACATAGTCTAAGCGTGCAAGAAAAACAGAACCTCCTACTTTAGGAACAGAAACACCTCCATAGATTCATTTCAATTCATTTAATTGGAATGAATAGTTTCCGAACGGACCGAATTTTCTCAGACAGAGCAGGCCAATGCTCCAGATATCTGGATTTTGTTTGTTAAAAAGGCTGTTTGCTATGGACCCTACCAAAAAGGTTAAAGACATGGAAAAACAATTAGAGGCTCTAACAAACCAAAAGGAAAAATATAATTATCATTTTTACCTTTTTCCTTCTAATCTGGACACTACATTTGTTTTTCCAAATGACCTACAAAGACCAGTTTTTATCGAAAAATCAATTTGACTTTTTAATGGAAACACTTTCTATTTTTAGACTACTTTTTTGTTGCTTTGTCCGGTAATTCAATGGTTTTCTACTAGCTTGGAAGAATGGAAAAGAGAAGATCACAGGGTTGCCAGAGAAATTAATCTTGCTTTTGGCTCAGCTTTCTCTTTGTCCGCAATTAATGTGATGTGCTGGCTAATAACACACTTGAAGGAATGCTTAACCAAGCTCTTTCCAATTTTTTTTTTTTTCAAACTTGCGGTCCTACCTTGATCTACCTTGATATTCTCTAGCAGTGGCCTCTTCTCCTCTCCACAATTTAGCTTATTATGGAACTTTTGTGAAACAGTGTCCACAAGCTTTTTATAAGATTGCAGCACCAGAAGAGCTTTTTACAAAGATATAAAATAAAATTAAGAAGAAAGATGAACTTTTAAGAGAAAGAACCCACTGTATTTTTGAAAAGAAAAAATATTTTTTATGTTAAAAAAATTAATTTTAAAATCAAGCAGTAATTGCAAATGTTGGGTTTGTCTAAATCATGCAAAAAAAAAAAAAAAAAATCTAAAAACACAGGGTAAATAAAGACTGAATACCCTTTTTGCCGATATTGAGTTGTGAATTTTTAAATTACCTTGCTCGACTGCATATTATAGAAATTATATAATTCGGTGTGTGTGGGTGTATGATTGGGACATACTATTATTGGGTCTCAAAGGTTGCTATACATGATTTACCTTATCCTCTGCTGGGCTCTTTGTGTGCAGCCATGGCACAGCAGCCCAACAAGGAGAGGCCGGAGCAAGGCAGGGAGCATCTGATGGCAGGAAAGTAGGGATAAGTTTACAAGTGAAGCCCGTGGTACATGGTTGGAGCACCACCAGTTTAGCTGTTACAGTTAAGATGATATCCTGCATTCTTTTTAAAATAGGGCGAAGAGATTAGAATTTAAAAAAAATGTATGAAATTCTCTGGAAATAATTATTAAGCGTATGATGACATTGATTATTGATTACATGAATAATTAATATCTACAAATCACTTTTACGTTTTCGAACTGTATGATGAATGTTGCAATAATCATTATTCATTATACAATTCCGGTGCTTTGAAGGGGTTCTCGGTTTCAAGTAATGGAGTTTTTGGAAGTTTTGACATATACTGTAAGCCAATGTAGTGTTTTATTATGTCAGCAATTGTGTGTGCAATGTTTCTTTAGTGCCACAGACGATAAGCAGTGTGCCTTCTGACATAGGGGATCCCTGGAGCTGCCACCACCTACTGATCAGGCACAATGGTTCCTTGTGACCACAATGACACTGGAATTCTTGGAAAAAAAGATGCATTGTGGGCAAAAAAAACATGGCAATTGCACTCAAATTTGTACTTTGATCACTGCATTTGTGGGCATAAATGAGGGCTCATATGTAAGTAGAGCCCCATAATGGTTCCTGTGTTAATGTGGTGTGGCACAACTTATACCTGTTCTTCAACACAGGCCCTCCTCTTTTTCTCACTCTCAAGTATGCCAGTAATCTTGAGTTCAACATTTAGTATTTCCTGGGCTTCAGATGGAAAACTGTTTTTAAAGTAGGCTTAGGGGTTCTCACAGAGACCTTTTTTTTGGCAGTTTACATACTTATATAACTGCCACCATTCATCCTTAGTCATGACTGTTTTGTTAGGAAAGGCCCTTTAAACAGGGGAGTCTGTGAACTGGTAATCTACTATCTCAAAAGGACCAATTGTGGAGTAGCTTCAGTTTCCCTGTATGCCCTTTTTAGCTTAAGAAACAAAAAAAAAATAGCTTTATCTTGATTAAAACAAGAGCCAAACGTTTAGTACAAGCCCTATTCATTGCACACTGTTGAACAATAACGTAAACTGCTCTACAGATTCTGGAACATTGCTGGTGGGATTTGCTTCCATTTTGACAAAGGAGGTTGGGCACTGGGAGGTTAAGCAATTAAGCCTGGCTCAAAGTGCTCAAGGTGCGCTCAGTTTTGCATCCATTAGAGCTATTTACATTTACACTTGCACTCAGGTTGTTGCATTCATAAAAGAGGCTAATTAGAGTGAAAACCTGACAGTAGCTCTGTCCACTGAGTAGCAAGCAATGCAAGGAACCAGATGAGTTGGAATTTTGTTAGGCCTACCATAAAGGTTGGCAGAAATTAATTTTTTATCCTGGCAAGGAGAAAATTGGAGTTCACCTGTAGCCTCAGTCCATGGATAATAGTGTTCAGGGAGACGTAAAAAGATAAAAAAAACTATTTTTTCAACCTTATCTTTTATTTCACTATGTAACCATCCATAATACAAGATATAACACTCTGACTGCATAGGGTAATCCAACTGAGTCCCACTGCTCCCTATCTAAAACAGAAAAACAGAATACATAAAAGAGAATACAAATAGGGTCCCCGGAAGACCTAAGAGATCTTCAACTAATTTTAAAACTAAGACTCTGTTTTAAAAAGATTATTATTTTGCTGATGCCATATTCATGCAGGAAGTCGCTTCTAATTTAGTGGCACTTTATCATTGCAATGGCAGGGAGTAGTGATGAGCGAAATTATTTGCCAGGCATGGATTCACAGAGAATTTCTGCGGTTCGCCATTAGCAGATTAATTCGCAAAACGGGTGTCAAAACTTGGCACAGACAATTTTGCAGCGCAACAAAAAAACTGTTGCGCACATTGGGAAATCAGAATTGTTTTATTAGCATATACACATAAATGCTATAAAGGCTTTATAGCATTTATGTGTATATGCTAATAAAACAAATCTGATTATACTTTACACCTGAGCTTTATGTCTACTTTTTCTGGAGTTCTGGAGTGCCTGCCTACTTCATTATTTTTTTTCCTATTGGGCTCCCCAATGCTGAGGGTCTGGGGCATGAGCACCTGGACCTACCTTGTACTACGAGTAAGATTTCTCTACTTTATTTGCTTAGACCTATATACCCATCATAAAACTCACTTTGGCATACAGTCTCAGTGCAGTCAGGTAATAGGGGCTGAACGGTCAGACACAGTCTCAGCGTTTGTCAGATAATTGGTGCTGCACGGTCAGGCACAGTCACCACAGGCCACATAAAACAGCCAAGCAGGCTGGATTCGGCCCATGGGCCTTGTGTTTGACACATGTGATTTAGAAGGACAATTGGGCTTATACACACTCACTCAGCCAGTTGCTTGGATTATTTCCGTTTTACAGATTTCATCCGTAAAGCAACTTATTATGTCATTGTGAAGTTATAAAGTGTCTGTGATGTTATGAAGTGTCTGACCCGAAGTAGGTCCACCATCACAATATTCATAGACACGGAAAAAAGGGATGGTATATTTAATACAAAGGACTATTCTTTATCTGACAGTAATGGCACACAAAATGATGCAACATGTCTAGTACGTCATTTTCTTTTTTAATCCACACCACAAAAATAATGACCACCCCCACCTTAGATCAGAGGTTAAAAAACATTACAAATATGGGGTGTAATATCTACATTTAAATCTACATTTGGGGCACCACTGTATATCCTATATCAATAAATGGTAGATCTCCTAAACAGCGCTGGATTTCAACTTCGGGCACCCCAAGGCCGCCCCCACGAGCACGCATGTGCAAACACAACCCCCCCTTCCCCCTGCACATGCTTGTGCGAACTCCCATACGGTGCAGTGGGGAGAGGTCCCTATTGCTCCGTATGGGAGCAAATTTTCAAACTTTGGCTGCAGCGGGGCAGCATGCCATCCCTAAATTTATACCGCCCTAGGCCTGGGCCTTTGTGGCCTCGCCACACATCCGGGCCTGTTCCTATACATTTACATTATTGACTTTGGTAACCCTCATAATGAGGGTTGGTCACTGCAAATGGCATGTACACTCATAATGCATTAATGAATATTACATTACCTGCATATATTCAATGGCATGCAGATATTGCAATTTACCCACTAAGGTAAGTGACCAAAATGTAAAGTGCAGCAAGAGGATTTACCCACTAAGGTAAGTGACCAAAATGTAAAGTGCAGCAAGAGGATTTATCTACTAAGGTAAGTGACCAAAATGTAAAATGCAGCAAGAGGATTTTCCCACTAAGGTAAGTGACCAAAATGTAAAATGCAGCAAGAGGATTTTCCCACTAAGGTAAGTGACCAAAATGTAAAGTGCAGCAAGAGGATTTATCCACTAAGGTAAGTGACCAAAATGTAAAGTGCAGCAAGAGCACAGAAGATTTACCCACCCCCTCACCGACACAAACCCCCACCTACCCACCCCCTCACCGACACACACACACCAACCCCCTCACCAACACACCCACCCTCTCACTGACAGACGCACCCACCCACCCCCTCACAGACACACCCACCCACCAACCCCCTCTGTTCTGTCCTCACCACGTGTTACCCTGAGGTAGTATGTAGCTTGACATACAGCTAAACCTTCCCACACTCCAATAAAGAGGCAAAGGGTAAATCTGTTGAACTTTACTGGGTGATTGTGGAAATAAATGTGGTAAAACTGTAATACAAAGGAGATAAAGCACAATGAGTATATGGGGAATACACTAACACAAAACAACTGCAACATACAAAACATTTCTGGATCTGATTATATGCCACAGTGTCTCTGAGGAGCTGGCAGCTTTTTAATGGTGGCTCAGTCCAGGATTTATGACCATAATCCTTACCAGCGATGCTACCATGGGGAGAAGATGGAGAGTGTGTGCTTCTTGTACAGCATGATCTATAAAATGGAGTCTGTACTCCCACAAGGCATTGCAAACGTCACATGGCAGGAAGTATGGTGGTTCCATAGGTTATAGGTCACACAGGAAATTAATACTTGCATTTGCAGCAAACAGTCAGCAGAGGGAGTTCACTGCTAATGAGTACAATAAACAGCAAAAATGATGGAAGCTGTGCTGGAGACATGACACTCCCCGTCTGGTATCTATAGATGCCACCATTTCATTCCTGAGGAGATAACAACAAGGTTAGTTCAGATACTGGTCTGAAGAAGAATTTGGTTTCTCCCTGTTTGGAGATTTTAACTTCAACTTTGCGGACTCTTCCGTCCTCACTGGGAAATGTTTTGGCAACAAGACCTAAGGGCCATTCATTTCTTTGTGACTGGCAGTCTTTCACAAGAACAACGTCACCAGGCTTAAGGTTTGGTTTGGCGGTTTGCCATTTGTTCCGTGGCTGCAAAGTAGAGATGTATTGCTTTCTCCATCTGTCCCAAAAGGTATTTGCAAGACACTGTACTTGTCTCCACTGACGCTTGTACAAGTCTTTATTAGTAAATTCCCCAGAAGGAGCACTCAGTGTTACAGTCTTTTGAGTAAGTAGAGTGGCAGGTGTAAGCAAGAAAGGATCTTCTGGGTCGTTTGAGACAGAAGTAAGGGGTCTAGCATTTATAATAGCTGAGACTTCAGCCATGAAGGTGGTTAAAGACTCATGGGTGAGCTTTGCAGTTCCTACTTGTAAGAAGATGGAGTTGAGGATCCTCCTGGCTATGCAGTTGATCTCTTTAGAATAAATCTCGTGTTGTACGGTGTGAAGAATGACATTCTTTGCTTGCTGGAGTTCTGCTACTGTGCAGACATTTTTACAGTGATGCCATCCTTTGCAGGTACTTACATCTTTAGATGAGGTATGTTTGAAGGAGCGAGCTATGTGGGTCAGACAGGTGATAGCTCGGACGAGTGATTTCCAACTTGAAAACCTATTAAACCTGCTGGATTTAAGTTGGTTGTTAGTAATTATTGTGTGACATGCAGACACTTGGGGGCGGATTTCAGCATCTGAATTTGCATCCACTAGCTCAAATGTTTTGTTCTCAGAAGCAGTTTGTTCAGTTCTACACAAGAATGCAGGTCCTGTGAGCCAAGATGTGCTTTTAAGTTGACTTGCAGCGACAGCTCTGGTTGCGTGGTCTGCAGGGTTGTAGTTGGTAGGTACATAGTGCCACTGTTCTGGACAGGTGGATCTCCTAATTCTGAGTACCCTGTTGGTGACATAAACATAAAACCTTCTGGTTTCATTGTAGATATAGCCCAGTACTACCTTGCTGTCTGTGTAGAAAACAGTCTCTTTGAGCTCTATGCCGATCTCAGCTGTAATAAGTTCGGCTAGCTCCACGGCTAGAACAGCAGCACAGAGTTCCAATCTGGGAATGGTATGCTCTGGAATTGGTGCAAGTTTTGCTTTGCCCATAACAAACCCAATGTGACATTGTCTATAGACATCCACGGTTCTAATGTAGGCGACAGCACCTATGGCTTTAACAGAAGCATCACAGAAAACGTACAGTTTTTGACTTTGTATTTCTGTAGAAGGTATTGAAGCATATGGGCGTGTTACCTGAAGACTGGAAAGAGTTGTCAAAGAACTTCTCCACTCTGCCCACATATTCTTTTTATCAGGTGCCAGTGGAGCATCCCAGTCGGATGTTTCCATTGTTAAGTCTCTTAGAAGTGCTTTACCTTGTATGGTGACCGGAGCAGCAAATCCTAATGGATCATATAGGCTATTTATTGTGGACAGGACACCTCTGCGAGTGAAGGGTTTTTCCTCCTTATTTACTTGGAAGGCAAAGGTATCAGACTGTAAGTCCCACAGAAGTCCAAGGCTCCGTTGAACAGGTAAAGAGTCAGCTCCTAAGTCTAAGTCTCTTAGGTCATTTGAATGGTCCTGAGAAGGGAAGGCTTGCATTACTTCTTTGCTGTTGGAAGCTATTTTGTGAAGCCTAAGGTTTGAGCAAGCAAGAGCTTCCTGTGCTCTTTTGAGAAGACAGATTGCAGCTTTACTTGAGGGTAAGGATTTTAAGCAGTCATCTACATAAAAGTCTTTTTCAACTAATTGCTTGACATCTGACCCATACTCCACCTCACTTTCCTGAGCAGAGCGTCTGAGCCCGTAGATTGCAACTGCAGGGGAAGGGCTGTTGCCAAAGATGTGTACCCTCATTCGATACTCTGTGATGTCTTTGGAAGGATCATTGTCTCTGTACCAGAAGAATCTCAGGAAATTTCTGTCTTTCTCTCTTACTAGAAAACAGTGGAACATTTGTTGAATGTCAGCAATAAATGCAATAGAGTCTTTGCGAAAACGAAGGAGTACTCCCAGAAGTTTGTTATTGAGGTCAGGGCCTGTTAGGAGGACATCATTTAGGGAGACACCTTTGAACTTAGAACTGGAATCAAAAACCGCTCTAATCTGTCCTGGTTTCTTTGGATGATACACTCCAAATATTGGTAGGTACCAGCATTCCTCAGTGTCAGTGAGGGTGGGAGCTAGCTCTGCATGACTGTTCTCAAATATTTTCCCCATGAAGGTAAAGAAGTGGCTTTTCATCTCTGGTTTCTTTTGAAAGCTGCGTTTGAGAGAGTTGAAGCGTTTTAGGGCCTCCTCTCTGTTGTTGGGTAGGCGTTGCCTCCGGGGTCTAAAGGGTAGAGGTGCTACCCAACTGTTGGCATCATTTTTGACTAGCCCCTGCTCCATTATTTCTAAGAAGAGTTTATCCTCAATAGACATTGCTATCTGATTATCCTCTTTTGATCTATGAAACACTGTGCACCCCAGATGGTCTTGATCACTGTCACAAGCATCGTTGTCATCAAAGGGGTTCAAGAGGGTGTGAGTCAGGTTTGTATTAAAGGGCCTTTCTTTTATGAGGAAGCTATTGTGACATGGTTGGAAGATGGAGGGACGTCCATTCTCTAGTGTGTTTGTGAGCAAGCTGTTTACATAAGCTGGTTTGTGCACACTTCCAAGACAGACGTCTCCTATTATGACCCATCCTAGGTCTAACTTCTGTGTGTAAGGAGCATTGTTTGGACCATTAATCTGGTCCCTTGCTTTATGGACCTGTAAGATATCCCTCCCAAGGAGAAGCAGTATCTGGGCCTTGGGGTCAAGCTTAGGGATTAGGTGCATTATAGGTTTTAAGTGCACGTGGTGCTGTGCTACGTCTGGTGTAGGGATTTCAGATCTATTGTCAGGAATTCTGTTGCACTCAATTATGGTTGGTAAAGGTAATTGTACCTGTCCATCTATGGACTCTACCTGGTAACCGGATGCCCTTCTCCCTGTTGTCTCAGTGATTCCTGCACAAGTTTTTAGGGAGTAAGGAGTGCTTGGGCCTTTGATATTGAATGCGTCAAAGAAGGCTGGACAGGCTAGAGATCTGTTGCTCTGGTCATCCAGGATTGCGTAAAGCTTAACCGCTCTGTCTTTATGGCCTGTTGGATAGACTCTGACAAGGCAGATTTTAGAGCAGGATTTGCCACCTGTTGCTCCTTTACAAACTTCTGTGCATTGTGAACTGACCTCTGGTGTAGCTGTAGCAGTGTTACCTTCCTCCCCGCCATGCTTGCTGGCACCATTGTTGTGAGGTAAAACCCACGGGGCTGGCCCAGGGTGTAGAGCTGTGTTGTGATGTGTGCTGTCACATTCTGTGCATTTTACACTGACCTTACAGTCCTTAGCGAGGTGAGCTGTTGATGAGCAGCACTTGTAACAGATGTTGTTCTCCTTTAGGAAGGCTTTGCGTTCCTCTATGGACTTCTCCCTGAAGGCTCTGCATTTCAGGAGAGGATGAGGCCTTTGATGCAGGGGGCACTGCTTACCAGGGTCTCTGCTCCTTGTCTCTTCACGTGTAGAACCAGCGGATCTGTGGGAAGAATCTGAAAGGGAAGCATTAGTTTTGTGAACTGTTACTGCTGCTTTGCGAGCATTAAGCACTAAGGGAGTTGTGTGTGGCAGACTGAGGTCAAAACTGGGGTCATTTCTCATCTTGGCTTGTTGGTATACAAAGTCTACAAGCACAGTGAATGGAGGAAAAGGAACATTGTGCATTTCTTTGTACTTTGACCCGTGTGTCATCCAGCGCTCCTGCAAGTTGTAAGGTAACTTTTGCACAATGGGGTTGACACCTCTGGCTGTGTCAAGGAATGCAAGTCCCGGTAAGTCCCCTTCAGCCTTAGCAACCTGAAGTTCCATTAATAAGTCACTTAGTTCCCTAAGTTTTTGGTAACCTTTATTAGATATTTTAGGAAAATCATCAATTCTTTTGAAGAGTGCATTCTCTACTACCTCTGCTGAGCCATAACACTCATTAAGTCTGTGCCAAATCATTTTGAGACCAGTCTGTGGGTGGTTTATGTTGATCACCCTGATCCTTTTGGCATGTTCTGCAGACTCGGTACCTAAGTATTTAATTAGGAGGTCTATCTCCTCGCTGTATGATAGGTCTAAGTCTCTGATAGTGTTTTGGAAGGAAGATCGCCAGGCCCTGAAGCCTTCTGGGCGGTCATTAAACTTTACAAGTCCTTTGGTGATTAGCTCACGCCGGGCAAAGAACTTGGCAAAGTCCATTGTGGCCTGGTTGGCACCAGGGTAGGTGGGTGGACCAGTGTAATAGTGAAAAGGTGTAGTGTAATCATACCTGTCTGGAGGCTCTCCTTTAGGCGGATTTGTGACATACCGCTTTAACATAGCAGAGGAGGCAGCTGGAGGGTTACCCATAGATTTAGGTGCTTGGTTGGCGTAGGTTCCGTAGACAGGATCACTTTGCTCCGCGTTGTCTCTTTGGTGGATCTGCGGCTTGCTGCTGACTTGTTGAGTCGCATGGCAGTCTTGGTCTGGCTCCTGGGTAGCTCGTTGGTCTGGTTCTTGCGCTGAAAGACAACCCATACCTTGTTTGGAGTGCCAGTGGACGTACTCAGAAGTGCGCTGTAGCGGGTCTTGGGCCTCAGTCTCCAGATCTGGCATCCTGCTGTGTCTTTCACTGTCAGGGTATATGATTGCCTCTAGAGCTTCCGCTTCAGCTATGGCTGCTGCAGCTTCCTTCTCTATATTGAGCTTCTCTAGGAATGCTTCTAGGCGACCGCTTTCTATTTTTCGCTCTGCTTCTAGGTGCACTCTTTCTGCTTCCTGGCGCGCTCTTTCTGCTTCCAGGCGTGCCCATTCTACTTTTGCCTCCATCTCCTTTTCTGCAAAGGAGGCGCGGGCCTTGGCTGCTTCTGCTTTTGCGCGGGCAATGGCGGCAGCATTAATAACAGACGAGCGCTGGGAGGAACCAGAAACCTGGGACCTGGTTGTAAGCGAAGGTGTCCGTTTCTGGGACATTATGCTGTTGCGGGGTATTTGCCCTTGCAGGGACGGCTGTATAGTTGAGTGCAGGTAGCTGCAAAATAGCAGGCCTCTGTGTATTCACTATATCTTATTGCAGTTTAGTGGGGGTACACTGCACTTTTGTAGCTGCTTTCTTGCTGCGCTTGTTTTATAGCCTGCAGTGAAGCCTCTGAACTGCTCTACCCACTGGATAGCCGCTGTTTTACTGTTCTGTCCTCACCACGTGTTACCCTGAGGTAGTATGTAGCTTGACATACAGCTAAACCTTCCCACACTCCAATAAAGAGGCAAAGGGTAAATCTGTTGAACTTTACTGGGTGATTGTGGAAATAAATGTGGTAAAACTGTAATACAAAGGAGATAAAGCACAATGAGTATATGGGGAATACACTAACACAAAACAACTGCAACATACAAAACATTTCTGGATCTGATTATATGCCACAGTGTCTCTGAGGAGCTGGCAGCTTTTTAATGGTGGCTCAGTCCAGGATTTATGACCATAATCCTTACCAGCGATGCTACCATGGGGAGAAGATGGAGAGTGTGTGCTTCTTGTACAGCATGATCTATAAAATGGAGTCTGTACTCCCACAAGGCATTGCAAACGTCACGTGGCAGGAAGTATGGTGGTTCCATAGGTTATAGGTCACACAGGAAATTAATACTTGCATTTGCAGCAAACAGTCAGCAGAGGGAGTTCACTGCTAATGAGTACAATAAACAGCAAAAATGATGGAAGCTGTGCTGGAGACATGACACCCTCACTATCACACCCACCCACCAACCACCAACTAACACACCCACCCCCCACCGACACACCCACCAACCAACTCCCTCACCGACACACGCAAACACCCAACCACCCTGTCACTGACACATGCACTCAACCCCTCACCGACACACCAACCCCCTCACTGACACACCAACCCCCTCACTGACACACCAACCCCCTCACTGACACACCAACCCGCTCACTGACACACGCACCCACCCTACCGCCCGCTCACTGACACACGCAACCCACCCTACCGCCCGCCTCACTGCACCGCACCACCCTCACTGCCCGCTCACTGACACACGCACCACCCTCCGCCGCTCATGACACACGCACCCACCTCCCCCGCCCCGCTCACTGACACACGCACCCACCCTCCCGCCCGCTCACTGACACACGCACCCACCCCTCCCGCCCGCTCACTGACACACGCACCCACCCTCCCGCCCGCTCACTGACACACGCACCCACCCTCCCGCCCGCTCACTGACACACGCACCCACCCTCCCGCCCGCTCACTGACACACGCACCCACCCTCCCGCCCGCTCACTGACACACGCACCCACCCTCCCGCCCGCTCACTGACACACGCACCCCACCCTCCCCGCCCGCTCACTGACACACGCACCCACCCTCCCGCCCGCTCACTGACACACGCACCCACCCCCCCCTCACCGCCCGCCCCCCTCCGCCCGCCCTGGACACACGCACCCCCTCCCGCCCGCTCACTGACACACGCACCCACCCTCCCGCCCGCTCACTGACACACGCACCCACCCTCCGCCCGCTCACTGACACACGCACCCACCCTCCAGCCCCGCTCACTGACACACGCACCCCCCTCCCGCCCGCTCACTGACACACGCACCCACCTCCCACGCCCGCTCACTGACACACGCACCCACCCTCCCGCCCGCTCACTGACACACGCACCCACCCTCCCGCCCGCTCACTGACACACGCACCCACCCTCCCGCCCGCTCACTGACACACGCACCCACCCTCCCGCCCGCTCACTGACACACGCACCCACCCTCCCGCCCGCTCACTGACACACGCACCCACCTCCGCCCGCTCACTGACACACGCACCCACCCTCCCGCCCGCTCACTGACACACGCACCCACCCTCCCGCCCGCTCACTGACACACGCACCCACCCTCCCGCCCGCTCACTGACACACGCACCCACCCTCCCGCCCGCTCACTGACACACGCACCCACCCTCCCGCCCGCTCACTGACACACGCAACCCACCCTCCCGCCCGCTCACTGACACACGCACCCACCCTCCCGCCCGCTCACTGACACACGCACCCACCCTCCCGCCCGCTCACTGACACACGCACCCACCCTCCCGCCCGCTCACTGACACATCCACCCACCCTCCCGCCCCGCTCACTGACACACTCACCCACCCACCCTCCCGCCCGCTCACTGACACACGCACCCACCCTCCCGCCCGCTCACTGACACACGCACCCACCCTCCCGCCCGCTCACTGACACACGCACCCACCCTCCCGCCCGCTCACTGACACACGCACCCACCCTCCCGCCCGCTCACTGACACACGCACCCACCCTCCCGCCCGCTCACTGACACACGCACCCACCCTCCCGCCCGCTCACTGACACACGCACCCACCCTCCCGCCCGCTCACTGACACACGCACCCACCCTCCCGCCCCGCTCACTGACACACGCACCCACCCTCCCGCCCACTCACTGACACTTGCTAGGGTTCCACTGACACGGGCAACTATGCAGCCTGCTAAATCAGTCTGGAAGATAAATAGGTAAAACCAAGAATGTATACAGTTTTATTTGGCAACCACAGAATATTAAAAATAGAAAAACACAACCAGTCACAAATTGTGTCAGAATTTGATCTGAGACTCTGAACTCTTCATTTTAAAGGTTACTTAAACCTTCAACAGTGCATTTTTATTTTCTGTTTTTTGTATTACTAAGCTATAAAGTGAAAGTGCCACATACAGATGGGGTGCATGTATAAAACTGAAACTAGGAAGACTAATAACACGTGGTTATTTTCCTTATAGGACAACCAAGCATCAGGATACTGATAACGATCTACTTTGAAAATATGTTCACCGGTTTTAGGCTTCCTCGTTTTCCAGAGATTCCTCATCAGCCTCAATGTCATCTAAGTTTGGCAGCTCATTGGATATGTGGATCTCAATTGTGCTAGCATCAGAACCTAGCAAAATAAAAGAACATTGTCTCACCTTCATGTGCTAAAGTCCGTTGACTTAACCAAAAGGCTGCATTATAATTGACTTGGATTGCTTTTATGTATAATTTTAGTTTAATGTGTGGGACCTCCATAAAATCTCCAGCCCCTCTGCCCTTCCAACCAGCTTAAGGCAACAAAAGGACACATACCAACACCTGCAATTGTTTTCCAAGGCTCTTTTTTTAAGTGACTGAGCATGATACTTATCAGTATAAACATGGATCTTTGCCCAACCTGAAGAAATGATGTCAGAAATAGCACTGTTGGCAGATTTAAAATTGTTGTATTCCAGCAGTCCCCACTGCAATGGAGCCCCTGACTGTCCCTGTTCTATTGTATACAGGTCCGGACCGGCGATCTGTGAATTTTGGCAAATGCCATAGGGGCTAATTTAAGATGCCATAGATATTCACAATTTAGTGGGTTGGTGGGGGGCTGTTTGGGTCTCTGTGTACTTGAAATGCCATTGCCTGTTTTCAATCCCAGTACAGGCCTGATTGCATAGAATTATCAAACAAATGCTACAGTAGGAATTACACAAAAGCAAAGTTATAACAATTCAAGTTATTTTCACCCAACCAGTTTGTTTGCTGATCCCAAAATACTTGTCTTCTTTGATCTGCCCCTGGTGAGATTTCAGCCAAAAGGAAAATTGGGCCAACAGATTACCTATTTCATCGGTGTGCCCTGGCCTCCACCTTAGGTAACGAAAAACTGCACTAACATCAGATCCTTCCTTCCTGGTGGCCTAATTATTCGAAGATTTTAACTCTCTACACCACAAGTAAAAGATTAGAGGTTATATGCATTGGTTTTCTAGTGTAGATATTAGGTTCCCTTTGGGGGCTGGGGGTTTCTGTGATAAAAATGTCTGTGTTGCTTTTTTAAATTTTGGAGTTTTCAGTTAGTCTGCCCCAATCATTAACCATGCAAAACATTTATGAACCAAACTTAAACACTACATGTGTACAAAAAATATTTTATTGAAATAGCAAATTACCATATCTTCCTCTATCCCATTAACATCCAAAGTTATTTCTGTTTATGGACTAGTCCTATTCAGCCATATTATTTCCCTGAGTACAGCAAAAGATGCAGAGACTTAAAAAGGGCTTTATATCCCATCTTGATTACACAACATCAGTGGCAGGCAACATGCACTCAAATTATCTGTTACAAAATGTTAAATTGAGACACAGGTTTATTATTTTTCCAATAGGCAACTGTATAATGGAGTATGAGATTGTGTTTTAAGTTCAGCCATTGCAATTGCTTCTCCATAGCACATTATTTGTTTTATTGTGAAGGTTTTATGACTGCTTGTCTGCCAAAGGAAGCACAAAT
The DNA here is from genome assembly GCF_000004195.4 of Xenopus tropicalis. NCBI lineage: Eukaryota > Metazoa > Chordata > Amphibia > Anura > Pipidae > Xenopus > Xenopus tropicalis. Next base: position 59,065,944 of record NC_030678.2, on the reverse strand, counting down.
ACTATACCAAAGTATTCAAGGCTGGAATAATTGCCTAGATGTGAAATGACATCAACAAACTACCATCCTTGATAAATGGGGGAGTTCCTGTTCAGTCGTTCCACTATACTCCCATTACCTTCAGACAGTATGCTCAGAGCTTCATCTGTTTGTTGGCTGTTTCCAATTTCAGTCTTGTTTTGGTTCTGTATATAGCCAGGGTAATCCAGGAAAGATCCATTGGTGCCATTGTGTGCAGTTTCAGTTATTGTAGATGTGGACACTCGTTCCCAAGCTGTTTCCTTCTGTCTGAAATTAAAATCAACATTCCATCCTGTCCACCCATAGAAAGCCAGAGTGAAGAGAAAGCCTTGCATTGGATTCAGTATACCCTGCAATGTCATCAAAATCAATAATTAGTAAAGGGCCCCATAGGCAAATTAGGAAAAACAAAATAAATAAACAACAGTAAATCCACATATATTTAATATTTAAACTGTTCTACAAATCTAATGGAAATATGGAGGAATTATGCAGTCTCAAAACATTATTTATAATTGAATACTTTCTTCAGAGACAGACGTTATTTTGAGTGTGGACCATAGAAAATAAAGATAGCAATAACATTTGTCCCACCTCTTCTTTTCATACCCTATTTAAATCTTTGTAACCCTATTAGCAGTTAATTGCTACCGCCAATAGCCCATAAAGCACAGTGTCATCTTCACATTATGATATAACTTCTCTAGATGTTAGTACAGGTATAGGACCTGTTATCCAGAATGTTTATGACCAAGGGTAATCCGGATAAGGGGTCTCTCCATAATTTGGATCTCCATACCTTAAGTCTACTAAAAAATCAATAAAAGTAATTAATTAAACCCAATAGTTTTTTTTGCATCCAATAAGGATCATTTGTATCAATTACAAGGTACTGTTTTATTTCTACAGAGAAAAAGGAAATCAGTTTAAAAATTCTGAATTATTTGATTAAAATGGAGTCTATGGGAGACGGGCTTTCCGTAATTCTGAGCTTTCTGGATAATGGGTTTCTGGATAAGGGATCAAATACCTGTATGTGCCATGGGGTAATTCTAAATAAAAAATGTCCATTTTAAGTACTAATGGCTGCCCCCTGGGATCATACGATTCACAGTGCACACAAACAAACTAAGGGCATGCATACATGTTACGTCACATCAGCCAATTAATGGACAAAGTTCTGTCTTTTACTTCTATACTTCTTCCTGTTACAGTTGGAACTGCATTATTTCCTGTCAGATGATCTCCACTTTGCAAGGACATTTTTAATGCTTGGCGATGCCTAGATAGGTAGGGAAAGATGACAGCAGCCCACTCTGCTAAAAACTAAACCAAGCAAGTACCTTTTTCAAAGAAAAAGAAATCAAGGTATATGCCACCCGATGTAGCACAAATGTGGCCAAAAATTCTTACCATGTGCTGTTGCCCTAAGAGTAGAGCAATGCAGTGAATACACACAATGCAGACAATAGAACAGGCAGACAGTGTGCAGGCCAAACCTACCCATCCCATTGCAGTTTACAGCCAAGATTATATTGTAGTTTTGGAGAATCTATCTATTGGCTCTCCTATTTACATGTGTAAATTCTTTCTGAGGAACAAGCATTGCTAGACCTATACAATTATCAGCCTCCCTGGATTATCCCACTTATCTATAGCAATAAATTGGCTTCTGTCTGTTCCCTGACCCCATCACAGAGTTCTAAATTAACACTTTACTGTCTTTCTCATTCCTGGATATGAAGAGAGTTAAGGCTCTGCGTTCCAGAAAAGGCAAAGGACCCACAGGAACTTTCAGTCCAACACTAGCAATCCTGTGGGTGTGTACCCCCACAAATAATGTAATAGCTGTTTATTGCTTTAGAGTTACATGAGTTTTTATTTATTTCTTGGAGGAGTACCTAAATCTATGCAGGCAAAGGTATTGCAATATGGTAAACTCGAGGGTATACATAGCATTTAAAGTAAAATTACTACACTAAAATCCAGCAAGTCATGTTATCCAAGACTTTGTTGGCAAGTGGTAATAGCACTTGCAGTTATGTTCTCTAATCTGTAGTGGAAAAATCCCTCAATATTTTGCTGCTTTCTAAAGCAAATACAACTAAAAAAAACTGCATCCCCATCCAATCACATGCCTTCACCTAGTAAATACATTTACTATAACCATTATCTGTTTTGATTTGACTACTCATACAGATGTTTTAATGTATCATGAATATACCAATAAATTGAGCTACATGCAGCCAGGAGCAACAACAGGAAACAGCTAAAGTACTGCAGATGTAATTAATTATAGGATCCTCGGTAATTAAAATCATGCTTGACTTACCATTATAAACCATGTGATGAGAGCAGCATTCCTGACATTTTTCAGCTGATCTGTGTTGATGTCTGGCTGCATTTCCAGGTAGAACAAAAGGGTCTCATTGATAATATTGGCTGTCCAACTGATAAAACAGAACAAAAGAGTTATGTTATGAACAAAATGAAAAGCAGAGTGAATTCTTTTCCTAATTTTAAACACTTGTTTTTTATGTTTCAGTTCTTTGAGAATTTCATGGAAAGCTTACACTTAAAGGAATAGTCTCATCAAAAACTCTTCTTTAAATAATTTTAATTTAGCATGCACTTCTAATCAAGCAGTGTTTGTTTAAGCTGGAAATACATTGCAAGATCTGTTCCTTCGAGCAAGGCCACCATATGAGACATCTTGCTCAGTTTGGCCGATCTGACTGATTCCATTTCATTAAGTCATAAAGTGAGCTGTGCAGAACTAGGTTCAAACAAGTCCCTTAATAATTATGTACACTTACTTTTTAGCAATTGACTATAAACCATATAGGTTCTTACACAATCTACAGAACATTATAAACATCTAAAGCTGGACATATGACCAGATATACCCTTCTTCAATTGGATCACAGCGACAGAAATACAGGCCCCAACAAAATTTAAAAATTAAACCTGCCCAATCAACATCTGGACAATTTACAACCAGGCGTCAGTCGGCCAGGCGCTTCAGAGGGCCCCATACATGGGCAAAGAAGCTGCTGACTTAGTCTGAATGAGCTGAATCAGCAGCTTAATCTACCTGTGTATGGGCACCTTAACATACCATTTGGGATAACAAAAGTTTAACTACATAGTAAAAGGAAATCTCTTCTTAAATAACCCTTGAATGACCATTTGAGTAAGAGGGACACTTTCATCCCCCACAGAAATGACTAATCCAGCAGCACTCCATGTCCAAACATGCAAGGTAGGGAAATAAATTACCAATTTAAAATATGCATAAATCCATTATATAGGGGGATTATCTGTCAACTGGTAATCTAAATACCAAATTTGGAGTAATTTAAATTTCCCTGTCTGCCCTATTTATTTGAAAGCTAGTGCTACACAGGGCTGATTCCAGAGAATCATCCCCTACGCTGGCACCAGCCTCCTGCCTTGCCTGCACCCTGAAGCATTGTCTCCTCCCAGGCAGGGTGCAGGCGGACATGATGGATATCAGCAAAAAGAATGTGAGAGTTCACATTTCACAGCCAATACCTGCCACATCTGCCTGCACCCAGGTGAATACTGCTTCCGGGTGCAAGCAAGGCAGGAGACTGGTGCCATCATGGGGGCTGATTCTCGGCCTGTGTTTTTCAACAGGCTGAGAATCAGCCCACTGTGGCAAAAGCTTAAGGCTAATGCCAAGCGCAGTTCAAGAATTTGCCCCTACTCTCTTTAAAAATCTGATTGTTGTGCCTGCACCGGGAACCATTGCATCAGCCCGAGTGAGGCACAATAAGTGGAATTCAGCATGAAACTGCATATGAGAATTCACCCCATGAAGAATTAGCCTAAGAAATAAGAAAGAAAAAACAGCTTTTTGCAGTTATGTTTCAGATGAGCAACTTTAAGGTGAAAGGGCACACAGGATTGTGCCTTGACTTCTTTCTGCCTGTATTTTCTGTCTGTCGGTTCAGATACACAAAGGAGCAGATGGGAGCTCAGGCAGAGAGAAACTGAGGCACAACTTGTGTGGCCCTTATCTTAACACTGTGGTCATGCAGAAGCACATGCAAATTCCTCCTGAAGCCCTCCTTATTCTAGTATTTCCTTATGTTTGCATATTTCTTAAAATCAAAGCAAAGTATAAAACACATTCAAAAAGTTATTACTTACCAGATCATAAACACCAACATAATCTTGAAAAAACGGAGCTGAATTTCTGTCCCCAGCCGTCTTTCATTTTCTGTATAAATCCCTTGTCTTCCTTTCAGTAAAGAAGCAACTAAAAATTGACATTCATTTAATGCATGGTATAAAGGGGTAATTTAATAACAAAAACAGCATGAGCACTGTATTTGTTTGCAAATTATTTTATATTGTATTATATCCTCTCTCCTTATTTCTATCCTTATATGCAAAAATGCACCCAAGGGATTTTGCACGTGTTTTTTTTTGTGTGTATAGCCCTGGCAGAAGGGACATTCTGCTCCCCATGCTTAATCTCCCGCTGACATAAGAGTAAATTGTAGATAGTAAAATAATGCATCATGGAGCGACATACATGCATTGTGTAGTAACCTGCAGTTAGGCATATGATTTATCTCCAGGCTACTATGCAACACAAATGTGATGCCTATGTGATGCCATGCTATATGTGGTTTTACCACTGATAATGGTAATGCAATTTCAGATGTTTTGTTGTCCCGTATTAAAGTTTCTTAAAATGCAGCAAAACTTACCAATTTGTTAACCAGAACTGCCATTTTTTTCACACTTTGTCTAACGGTTACAGTTTTTAGTAACTGTACAGTAATTATAAGTACAACATTGCATTAAACAATTTACTACTTGGCATGGTAAGTAACTGCTAACTATCAATAAGAAACTCCCCCCTTTACTGCATTTAAAATAATATCTATTGAATTACTAAAAATGAGATTATGTCTACAAGGGCTAATAGTATCTAAAATACTCTTACCTGCAGCGACTGTTCTCCTAAAGAGGATTGGATTAGCGAACATTACAATAAGAAGTGGCGCATAGGTTGTGACATAATGAGGGATTGCATGTTCTAGTCCGTTTTCACAACTGAAATAAAAACAATTTAACATTCACTATATTTTCAAAATAACATTTCAAGGGGGAGAGTTCACAAATTTTTCAAATTCAGTTTTTTCACACTTTTCATCAATCAAATTTTTAATAAATCTGTGCACGTTTCATTTGTTTGGTGAGTTTTTGTTTTTTTTTCTAAATTTTGATAAATATGCCTCCTCCTTTTTTCGCACCTGCTTGCCCTCCCTAACTTGTATTAATGACACACATGTTATGAAGTAGGGTTTGGGACAACTACACACCTTCCCTGCAGCCTGCTCTATATTCAAGTGGGGAATAGACCTTCGTACCCCATACAGGTTGCATATGTGAAAAAAAAAAATGAAACTTTGTGCCCATTTTTTTGTACTTTGCTTCCTGGCCTGTAATTTGTAAATTACCCGTAGGGGCTGATTTACTAATCCACGAATTCGACTCCGAATGGGAAAAATTTGGATTGGAAACGAACATTTTGCGACTTTTTCGTATTTGTTGCGCGAATTTTCGCAACTTTTTCATAGCCGTTACGATTTGCTCGTATATTGTCGTGAATTTTTCGTATTAAGCTCTCGTAAACGGCAGGCAAAACTTTCAGACTTTGCATGATTTTGGAAGCCTCCCATAGGACTCAATGGCACTCTGCAGCTCCAACCTGGCCCAAGGAAAGTCACGATACTGAAGCTTGAATGAATCCGAAACTTTCATACTCGGCGCGATGGCTACGAAAAAGGCGCGACAATTTACGAAAAACTCGTAACAGCTACGAAAAAGTTGCAACAATTTACGAAAAAAAATCGCAAAATACCGATCATTACGAAAAAAACGCATTCAGGCGCTTTTTGGACATTCGTGGATTCGTAAATGTTCCCCGTAGTGTGTTATATCCCACTCTTAGAATTAGTAGTGTTTCCTGTATTTTCAGTGGTGTAATTATAACGCAATGGGCAGTGAGACATACTCGCCATCCTCCTTTCTTAAGATGAGATCATGGTGCGGTATCCCCTCCTCCCACAGTAGCATAGTCACTGTATAGTTTAAGGTTAAAGGCTCATGAAGCTGTGTTTAGTAAGATTAGCACATTCTGAGACAATTATTGTAAACTGAAGGAGTCCAAAGTCCTATGAGCTTCATATACTGTGATACTAATATTCTCTAGAAAACACAGGTTATGGTTACCCAGCAAACATTCTTAATGGCCAGGCTTTAGCAAACAGAATCAAATGCAAAATTCACAGAATTGGGCTTAGAAGAGGTACAAAGGTCATGCTGAGAATTTCTGACTTTCTGCTGATTTGAACATGATAATTGAAACTATATTGCAGTCAGTTGGTTAAAGTCCCCTCAGATCTCTAGAATAAAATTAGAGGTTCCACCTACGTTTAGTAGCCTCTGACCCATGAATGGGTGCCAGGAATGTTGGATTACTGCTTGCTTCGGAAACCTGAAGATTGTGGGGTTCCTCAGTTGTGCTGAATTGATGATGAGTTGGCTATCTTTATATATATCTAATATATGTAAATATATTTAATTCTGGGTGTGTTTTATTGCTTACTAGAAGGTTATATCAGATGTTTTAGCACTGATTACGCTTATTTTTAAGATTTATAAACATATACACATATTATATGGCCAAAAGTAGTGTATCTGGTCTTCCCTTTTAAAATCATATGTGCACTACTTGATAGGAGAATAGGTAAGCAGCAAACAATGTTCTAGGGCTATTTTTAAGGTTTGCATTTAATGGCACTAAGGGACCCTATTCCAAACTATTATACAATTATAAATTTAAAATTTTCACAGAGCCCTGTGCTAAACCAAATGAACATCTGCTCGATCAACTGGAAAGCAAACTGCCCAACCTCATCAATACTTTTAGGCTGATGCCACATGGGCGTATTCTCTGCAAGCGTTTTTAAGCTTGCAGAGAATATGCCCGTGTGGCATCAGCCCCACTACTGTACATTTACCCTACCTTGTGCCTGCACCCGAATGAATGAAATATACTCAGGTGCAGGCACATGTAGCTGATATCCGCCAAAAAAAGCGAGACTTTACATCTTCGGCAGATATCGGCTACATGTGCCTGCACCCGAGCGTATTCAATTCATTTGGGTGCAGGCACGCTAAGTGTGGCATCAGCCTTATGGCTGAATAGAAGCAAATCTCAACAACAATGTTCTGACATCTAGAGGAAGCCTTCACCAAAAGGAAGAAGGAGTGTTTCCATATAAACATTTGGATTAAGGTGTTGGACAGGCAGGTGTCAGATTACCCAATCCCCATAGGTAATAAAAGGCACAACATTTTGCCCAGGTGCAGTAACCCATAGCAACTAAAAAGATGTTTGCTTTCAAACACTTAAATACTTGCAAAACATGAAATTACATGCTGACATGAAATACTTACTTGGAAACGGAAGGATAATAAAGCATAGCCACACCTTCGATGCAGAGCATCAGTGCCAGGCCCCATGTCATCATGTGATACAAAACAATTGTGCTGAAAAAACATTAACATTTTCTTTTATAGGGGTTAATTGACAATTGGTTCCTATATATGAACTATATCTTTATACAAACTTAAATATCTAAAGGTATTTGTAAGTAACTATAGAATGCTAAGCAAACTTTGTTGATTGAAACCAGTGCACAGGGCAAACAGGTAAATCAAAGCTGCTCCGGGTAGATAGAAATATGCCCGAGCATTACTAAGAAAATCAGTAAGCAGAGAGATGCACTCTCGTGACTATCATACTTTTCATTGACAAACCATGGCAAATAGTTTAGTGCATTCGTGCAGTCATATGAAAAGTAAAATTCTAAACTCAATACTACATCCTTTTTATCCTTTTTCAATCTCAAAGCAATCTCTCATGTCAGCTCATGTGAATCGCAGATGGTCATTTACTGTGCTGCCAGCTATGACCTTAAAATAGGAAGGATGCCTTTGTCACATGCAGCTTATGTGTGAATGAAAGCATGGTCCAAGCTGGATGAATTAAATAAAAAACTACAATAAGGCCTTGTGCTGGGCTAAAGTTCAAAAGCAGAAGAATCTACTATTCATTCATTTTGTGTGTTTGTGTCCATCTATCTATTTATTTTTACAGTTAAATTTGATTTAATACAGATGTATCTGTTATTAAAGGCACATTTAAAGTGTATTTTAATAGATTATTATTTTAATTCTATTTTGTCCCAAATACAGTTTGTTGAACTTATCAGAAAATCTGAAGGAAATATTGATTGTAAAACAAAAACTAGAATCCATATAACAATTAGTATGCAAGACTCAGCATAATATACATCTTGCAGCTAAGTATATCTGAATAAACCTTAAGCTAGGTCTTAAAAGTAAGGAACAGTCACATGTTTCATTGTAGCCTGTAGATTAAAAAGGTATTATATTTCTTATTTACACATTTTTCAACATGATCAAAATAAACAGAAATCAACATTTTCCTTTTTTACTATCTATAAAGCAGATCATGTTCTTGTTTTTAAACTTAATTTACCCCCTTCTCTCTGTGATCAGACACTTGGTCATACAAGTTAATCTCTGCCCAATTTGTTCACTTAAGGTGACCATACACGGCAGATTTCCGCTGCCAGTCCAGGTCCTTCAGACTGATTATCTGCCCATATGTGGGCACCACCGATGGGCCTACCCTGCCTGATAGCTGGCCTTATATTGGCCAGATCTCCATTGGAAAAGTTTGATTTTCCTGGACCACATTGGCTCATTGATCCATGGGCCATATACCCGCTGATTTAATTTGATCGTTTGGCCATAGGGCACAGAAGACTCCATGCAGTCGACTCATACTGCCCTAAAAAGTGCACATTTACCAATGAAAGGGGTCGGTACTGAATGGAATGAGCAGGTAGATTGTGCAAAAGCCAAATGTAGAGGGACTCCCAACTACTTACAGTAACCCTGGTCTATCAACACTTGGGGGCTATTTATTAAGCTATGTAAAATGATATTTGCAGAAAAAAAAGCTGTGTAAAATAAATGGAGAAGTTCGCCATCCGAACACCAGATTTTACGCTGTTATTTTATGTAAATCCCAGCGGAAGAAAAAAATGCAAAGAAAAATTAAGCCGGTTTTTAAATTCAATTTTTTAATTCTGATTTTGAAATCGTTATTTCAGCTCTTCTAATGCAGAGAGCGCTATTGCGAAGTAGCCACCCCTGACCCTCTCTGATGTGAAAAAACGGAGCACAGAGTGCAGGATGGCATCAAGTTGGCCATCTGAGATTGGCAAGGACCCCTGAGGTAACACTATGCTTGACCCTGCTACTAGAAGTGGCATTGAAACAACGTTCCTTGTGCCATAGCCGCAAAGATACTTAAAGCTGGAAGTACTAAAAACAAAACTACTAGTTAATATCTTTATTTGCAAGTATGGGAACCAGTTAATATTGCAGGTTTTTTTGTAGAGATTTGTGAATAACTGATTTATTATTATAAGAATTTATGTAGTACAGGCTGTGCATCAATTACTGTACCTTATTCCTGCTGATCTGCGAACCACCAGGTAAGCATCAATTGCATAGCAAAATAACCACCAGAAACTTGCACTGTAAAACAGCTGTATCCACATCTGCAGAAATAATTATTTACCAATTTAGTGGAATTCTAGCCTATTTTTTCATTAAAAAACAGTATAAATTATAAGGTTTATAGATTACAGTTTTTTGGGGGGGGGGGGGTCGAGGGCACAAGCCATTTTCTGCTTAATTTTCTTCCATATATGAGTAAAAACTGCAATACTGCTTGCCAATACAGACTCTCAAAAGAAATACCACCCCACTCTTGTCAACACAGAATATACTGGTTTACTTAATATCGCAGAGAAGATTTCAGCATGTGAGCAATATGAGATGTGCAGTAAGCCCATTTTTTAAAGGTACTTACATCAAAATGCACTTTTACATAGTTGTGTTTTGTGCCGCTTGGTATTTCCCAGCGCTAGATTTCAGTATGGGACACCCAAAGGCCGCCCCATTCTCCGCCCCCCCCACATGGAGCACTGGGGACAGGACACACTGAAGGTTTTTGCACGTCCCGTCCAAATTGTACTTGCAGCTGAGTGGCATGCCACCCCTAAATTTATGCCGCCCTAGGCCCAGGCCTTTGTGGCCTCGATACAAATCTGGGCCTGGTCCATCCTCCAAATTAAGTGCAGATGAATCTAAAGAATCAGGTGCACATATCACTCTCACACCGAACACCAGAAATGAGGTAGTGTGTAAACTACTAATATTATGTTTATTTTTAAAGCCAACATAATTTACAGCACTGTACATACATTTAAAAACAATCGACGAACAGACAAACAGACACAAGTAATGAGAGCCCAACCAATTATAAATAACTTTCGGAAGGGCAACCATCAATAAACATGGGGCCCCATATTACTAGGTTACCAGGGCCCTCCCCCTAGGTAGGCCCTAATTATTAAGCAATTGGCCAGCTTAGCCTCTGGGTGAAGGGCTCTGCCAAAAATGGACTGGGATCCCAATAAAAAATATAACCTGCATCTGCATGGCCTTGCCCCTGAATTACTCTAGCCACTCCCATTACACTAAATATCTGCCCATCTTCTAACGACACCCAGCCACTCCCCAACAAGCTCTGCACCCTTTGTGACTCCCTCTGCCTCACACCTGACTGGAGTACCCCCTGTACCCCTGACTTTCTGCCATTTAAGAAAGTGCTAAAGAAAATACAAAGGAACACATACCGCACTTCCAACACAAAAAGTTGAAGGCCAGATGTCTGACGTGTTCATTAGTGACATATTACTAATGAAACCTGGGGATGAAATCCAAACTGATGATCGAATTAAAATGCCTAGAAAGAAAGAAGTCATTAACATGGACCGTATTTCATAGAGTGTAAACTCTTTAAGGCAAGAAGTTCATTCCAACTTTGTACTATAACTCCTAGCACTTGTATTTATTTTTATTGCTTTATTTATATTAACTGTTGCCCCTGCTGTATTCATGTGTTTGTGTTTGTAAAGCACCGTACACACTTGTATTATTATATAAATAAACAAAGACAATGCAATACATTAGTATGGTGCTATCAGCTAAAGCAGGGGTCCCCAACCTTTCTTACTCGTGAGCCACAGTCAAATGTAAAAAGACTTGGAGAGCAACACAAGCACCATAAAAGTTCATTGAGGAGCCAAATAAGGGCTGTGATTGGCTATTAGGCAGCCTCTATGCACACTATCAGCTTACAGGGGCTTTATTTGCTAGTAAATCTTGTTTTTATTCAACCAAAACTTGCCCCCAATTCAGGAATTCAAAAATAACTCCCTGGTTTGGGGGCACTGAGAGCAACATCCACGGGGTTGGTGAGCAACATGTTGCCCCCGAGCCACTGGTTGGGGATCACTGAGCTAAAGCAATGGGCTGTATAGATATGGCATTCAGGCATTTTCCACCTAAAAGAGCTACACTACACAAGTTTATTGCAGGAGGGAGACAAGCACTGTAGAGCAGAGATGAAAACACTTTTCATTAAGTTTAAGTTATTTTTCATTTTAGACTTGATACTATATCAAACAATAGGTTATGCTGTTACATTTTGGAGTCATCCTATACTGATATACTACTACATTAGTAGCTAGAGGGCTTTATACAGATCATTAGAGGCACCTGTTCCACAGTTGAAATACTATGATTCACTCTGTAATATAAACAGATTTGTGTTGAGTTGTGAGTATGGATGAGATCCCCTTACCTAGGCAGCCCAGCAGGTCACAGATAATAACTAGAAACAAGATTCTGGACGAGGAAGGTTTTGGCAGCATGGCTCTCCCTAGCCTCCTGTAACCCTGCTTTGTCTTGGGCAGCAGCTGGACAATGGTCAGCAGGAGACTCACCAAGCCACTGCCGATACACAGCGAGCCATAGATCTGAGGCTGGAAATCAAGCACTAACTGAGTAGCTGGATCCCTGTTGGGGCAGCAGAAAGTCTCCAGCCTGGGGGAAGCCATCCTTACGCTCGGAAGCCCCGCAGTCTCCCAAGGGAAGGAGCAGAAGAGAAAGTGTCAGGCAGATCCTCGCTGCCTCCTCAGCTTCATGCTACAGCGCTGCTGATCACGGGGATAATCTGATCATGTGCCTTTAAAATCCCCCCAGCTACGTCTCTGTCTTGCTGGGCTCAGTGCTAGGTCAGGGGGTGTCTGTGAATCAGTTAATGAAAAGCAGACATTTTGTAACCCTTTCACTGAGCTGCACCAGGCACATTGCTGGCATAATCGGTGCTAACTCCTACAAAACATGTGCTCAGCCGTCCCAGATTCTACCGCAAAACTGGAATGATGGGTCTTCTCCCCTGTCTGGGCACACTGATTGTTATGTAATGCTTGGGGGAGGAGGAGGTGAAATATGAGAGACTTCCCCACTCCCCACAGCCTTTCACTTGTCTCTCAGCTGTACCTTCTGTCTGTTGCCTTGTGTTTGGGCACACAGAGCTGGGTAGCAATAAACACACACCTAGGAATGTAAACCAAGATGGCATTGGGGGGTATTATTCATCATTCATTTGTAAGCGTGTTAACTTTCTGTTCTTCAGCATGCTTACACTGATACATGTATGTGTGTGTGATTTGTCCTTGCTGCTACCTGACCAGTATGGAAATAACTACATACAACTTTAGGATCATTATCCATAATGATTGGAACCTGTCTTTTTCTTCTAATGGATCCAGTTATCTTAAGGCTAGTAATAAAAATAATTTAAAAAAACCAGAGTAATAGAACTAGGGAGCAGTTTAAAAAATTGACAAAATCGAAAAGAATAAAGAAAGTAAAAACGATAGTAGTCAACTCCCATATCTTGACACTCTCCAAAGCAGGGGTCCCCCACCTTTTTTACCGGTGAGCAACCATTAAATGTAAAAAATGTTGGGGAGCAACACCAGTATGAAAAATTTTCTTAGAGGATTACCAATAAGAGCTGCGATTGGTTAGTTGATAGCCCAATGATGGCTGGCAGACTACATGAGGGTCTTCTTGACAGTACACATGGTCTTTATGCCTCCAAATCAGAAATTCAAAAATAAAAACCTGCTTTGAGGCCATTGGGAGCAACATCAGAGGGGTTGGAGAGCAACATGTTGCTCCTGAGCCCTGGTTGGGGATCACTGCTCACCCCTTTAACACACAGAGCATCTGGGTGCACATTTCCTCCATTCTGCTGTTTCTCCACCTGAGTTTTCTACACAGCTTAGTGTGACATTAGCCTTAGGACCTGCAAGGAATTGTCCTGTATTAGAGCTATGAAACACATTGTCTTTGTACATGATTTTGAGTGTGATTTGAATGCTGATTCTTAGTATACTGAGAATAGGGATTTTTTTAGTGTTTTGTAGCTGTGGAAAACAGGGGTGACAAAATGCACCATGTGTCATTGCCTTTGAAAAGTATATGAGGTAATAAAAAAAGATTAAAGAAGAGCAGTTAAGGTGATAAAGGGTCTGGAAGGTCTCAGTTATGAGGAAAGGCTGACCGAACTTGGATTGTTTGGGTATTAGAGGGATACAAAGTGAAACATTTGCTTTCCTCTGTCTGCATTTTATACACAGGCAGAGGAAAGCAGATCTGCTGTCATGCACTCCTTCCTGTAGCTCCATTGACAAGCACTTTGCCAGCTTCTGTGGAGCTACATGGAACAGATAATAATGCAAAAATGCATACTTTCATTTTCCTGTGTTGATATTTGTTCCACACAGGCCAACATTGTGCCTGGTAAGGGAGCTTCTGTTCGGAGCACATGACATGGGATCTACTTTCCTCTGCCTGGGTAAAAAATGCAGGCAGGGGAAAGTAGATGATCTGCTCCGTGTGCCCCTGGCCTTACACAGAAGAGGCACATAAGGGGGGGGAGGGTGATATGATAACTATATACAAATATATAAAGAGACCATACAATAAACTCTCTTCAGCTTTATTCACCAGTAGATCCTTCCAGCAGACACAAGGGTATACATTTCAATTACAAGAAAGAGGATCTGTCTCATGGAGCGAAATAGATTTTTAGAGTGAGAGTTGTGAAGTTGAGGAATTGTCTCCCTGAAACAGATGTATTGGCAAGTACATAATATAGATTTAAAAAAGTGTTGGATGGCTTTTATGACATGAGAAAATACAAAGTTACTGAAATTAGCTCTTAGCACATAGTTGACTGATCTGATTCAGGAAAGAATTTGTCTGATTTCTGGAGCAAATTGCAAAAGCCTCTGAATCAACAGTTAGGTAGGTTTAACTGATTAAAACTTAATGGATTTGTGTCTTTTCTTTCAGCCTCATCTACTGTTTTATGTGGCAACAAGTTTTTATCAACCATTGTTTTGGTTTAGATGTGCCTGAAGGTTGAAAGTACTTTCCGGAAATAGGGAGGCAACGAGCCTTGTTTTGCAGCACTCTTAGCTTGTGGCTTTTTGAATGCAAAAGTTTTCAGGTTAAAGAGAGAGTTTAAAGGTGAACTGAAGCCTTACTAAAGAAGTAGGCTTGAAATGGTGAAAATTATGTTTTAGGGCAGTGACACACGGAGATTAGTGGCCACATGACAAATCTCTGTTGTCGCGGGCAACTAATTTCCCCAAAGTTTCCTTTCAAGGCAAATCGCAGCGCTGCGTGTGCCATCTCACCAGCGATTTACATTCTAGCTGGTGGGATGGCATTGCAGGGAGATTAATCGCCCCCAACAATGAAGATTTGTCGCGCGGTGACTAATCTCTCTGTGTGTCACTACCCTTAGGCTTCTGTACCAGCCCAAGGCAACCACAGCCCTTTAGCAGTGAAAATATGTGCTTCCAAAGATGCCCCAGTAGCTCCCCATCTTCTTTTAAGCTCTGACACCAGTCCCATTAGCATCAGGATTTAATAATAATCCTTATAATATCAGCTTTAATTACAGGCCAGCCTCATTTTCTGCTTAATAATTTGCGATGACCCCATAACTTCTCAACAGCTGCTTGGAGCACACTGAGTATGTGAGTGACACAGACACTTTCCAAGATGGGGATCCCCTGTGACAAGTTTGAAGCCCTGGACTATTGCTACTAATGAGAGCCTCATTTTCTGCTTAATAATTTGCGATGACCGCTAAATTTAGCTTCTCAACAGCTGCTTGGAGCACACTGAGCATGTGAGTGTCACAGACACTTTCCAAGATGGGGATCCCCTGTGACAAGTTTGAAGCCCTGGACTTTTGCTACTAATGAGATGCTGAAACTTTAGGCTTATGTAATAAGTTCAGCATATAAAATATGGCATTTTAGCCATATTCATGTTTAGAGTTTAGGTTTTAAACTCCTTTTAATTGTATTCATATAGCACACCAGAAATAATCATTTTTTCTATTGTTTTTTTTTTTCAATTGCTTCTTATCCTTTTTATCAGGAGCAGTGCAGTAAGAGTTCATGGACTCATGAGCTTTACTAAAATCATTTGTTATAACTGATACGTTGCCGACATTCCTCTGATACTGCTGAAAAATATACATTGTTTTAATGTAGCAACTTGTAACAGTTTCTGGGGAACACCAGAGTGAGGACAATTTACCAAGTTCATAAATAATTGAATGGAATCTCCATTCTTTTTTTTAATAAAGAAACATTCTTTTTTTAAATAAAGAAACATTCCAAGCAATTTCCAATATACATTTATTAAAGCAATAGCTGTCTGTTATATTTTCTGCAACTTCTGGTTCTTATTCTTGAAACAGTGTAGCAGAAGCCTGTCCTGGATGAAAACTGACTACTGCTACATAGTTGTAAGGCTAATGTCACATAGCTGCAGTTGTGGTTGTTCAGTTTGTTGGCTCTAATCAATAGAAGATGGCCATAGATATAGCTGAACACATCAATTTGTCAATGGCCAGATCTGCCGGATAGCATAGACACAGAACATTGGCCAGAGTACAGCAATATTGTGCTTTTTGACTATCAGTTCCATTTAATGGTTTAGCAGACCATATGAAAAATCAGGGATGCGTCTAACAGTTGCAGGTTTCTGGCTACACTGATTACACTGAATTTTATTGTAATGGTTGCAGCCCTTGTTGCTGGATTTTCTGGAAGTGTCCTCTATTTTTCACATGATCTGATTACCTTACTTGAAAGAACAATGGAATATTGTAAAATACAAATAACTTGTATGAAAGCAGTAAACCAATTAAGACAACTGAGGGTGAGTGTGTGAAAAAAAGATCAAAGCAGCCACATGAATCAGATTTTGGATTTTATATGTCAAGGCCATATTAGAGAGAGACTATCAACTTAATTTTGTCTCACTGTCAGATTTATAGGTAGAAGTTGACTTATCCCTTTAATGTTATTCTTTTCCCACTTACTATACAATGTGTTTTATAGGGAATCTCACAATAAATAGAAAATTCCATTGTTTCAGACTTCTTTGAAGTTTAAACAACTAATCTTGTAAATTAGAGATTTATGTAGCACCTTAGCTCCCATAGCAAGTAAAAATGTGAATAAATATTGTTATGAAATATCAGGACTGATGGGAAACACAGAAACATGCACCACCCCTAACACACAATTATAGCAGAACCATAGTCAGGAAAAAGAGTGTGATAATTTTTTTAATTAAATTGTAAAGCAAGTCACTTTGTACTGTATATGCAGTGGTGCTCTAAGATGGGTGCATAGGGTCAGACTGGCTCAATGGGCTATCATAAAAATTCCGGTGGGCCCTGGGCTGGGCTGGTGACCCCTTCACCGTGTTCACCATTTGCACCAGCTGCTACATTCAACAACTCATAATCCACTGCACCACCAGATTTGCTTCAGTCTGCCACTCACCAAGCACAAAAATTCAGTAGATGTCAGCTGACAAAATACTGTAAATATTTTGTTTAAAACCATAACATCATTAAATTAATTGAATTGGGCCAGGTGCAGGCACATAGAGTGGATTTTGGCTCTGAAATGCATACTCGATGCAATGGCTCCAGGTGCAGACACAGAGAAACACTGATGCCGGCGTAGGGGCTGACTCTTGGGCTGCGTTTTTCCGCTGGTTGGGAATTAGTCTCAAGTGGCATTAGCTTTAAGTGAAACTATAATATTATAACTTGTAAACATACCCATTTTGATTTTATGCTTGTCTAAGCAGTTCTGCACAATTTTCTCCACCTTGCTAAGATTTTTTATTTAATTCACTTAGCTTATTAATCCCATCTAGAAAAAGTTTGGTTTAAAGTTCCCCTAGCAGGTAAGGATAAAGATTTTGTGCTTTATGCATGTGGCACTGGTTTAAAATATGTATTCTTACAATGTTTTCCTTTTCTATCTGTGCTCACACTACCTGGAAATTGTAATTCAACATTAAGGGTGATTAAGTGTGATGTCAACTGGGTGAAATCTTCACTACCTGCAGGTGACGCACTGGCTGAAAGCTGCATGTTGGTCATCCCTCACTCATTCTGATGACAAATATCCCCCTAAGGTTACCAAATCATGTAAAAAAATTAGGTTCCACCCCAAACAATACAACAAGTTGCATTTATTAGGTACATCCTGCCCTCTATAGAACACTTTGTGGTAGATATATGAAAGGTCAGGTTTTTAGCACCTGTTTGATTTTGACTACAGATCATCCTAATGATCTATTTTTTTTCATATTCAGAAGCTGAATAAACTTTTTGTGATTTTTCCATGTTGTTTTTTGCTGGCATTAACATCAGTGCCAGGCAAAATGGCAAGGCCACTGAAGGTGCACCCTAGGCATGTGCCTCTTTTACTATCCCTAGTTTCCAGCGCCGCCTCAGGGAGTCCTAGCTACCTGAGGCAGTCAAGCTGATGCAGTGCTAGTGCAGAGAGCGCAGAAGCCGAAATTCTGCTTTAAAAATCTGAATGTTGGCTAAGTTTACAGGAGCAGCTTTTTGCCGTCCCCGATAACTTTCTGGGCTCTGCCGTCTGAAGCCAGTTTCTCAACTGCTAGTTCAAGCCCTTATCACCATTTTCCCAAGTAAACTATATTAACTTGTTTACTATATTTTACTATTATTTATTTATTTTCCAGCAGATGCAATTAATACCTAAAATCTTTTAAAAAACTTAATTTGGTTATTTTTATCCTTTCTACTAATACATTTTCTAATTGGCTTTATAAGCAAAAGTTTTTCGACACGTCTGGGATGACAAAAATCATTATAACCTATATCCAAAACTGCTAAAATTCAGAGGACCAAGGCAAAAAGCCTTTAAAAAAAATCTTGACTTCAAGGTAACCAGGAGTAATAAATCTCTTAATGGTCCGCTAAGTGAATTGAACCCATTGAGAAAACTAAATGTTTTTTTTTGCACATAATGAAAAAAATGTTGCCCAATCAAGTACATGCCTGAAAACATAAAGCTTTCTCTGTTTAGAAAAAAACCAAAAATAGTAAAAACTATTTTTGATTGTAAATAAGGTTTAAAATGGGTTAATAGTTATTCCAGAATTGATAAATCTGTCCCTTTGAATCAAGTCACATTTATTGTGTTTTTATGACATAAGCTCTGTTCATTAAAACTTGTGACCATTAGAGGGAGACTCAATCACAGTTAACCAGCAACAGTAAAAATTTGGTGATAAAGAGTTTTTTCAAAGTGGCAGCATTACAAACTGTAGTAATAATAATACATCATCTAATTAAACCCACTTAAACAGCTTTTTTATAGGCACAATATATAATACACTATTATTATTATTCCTAACAAATATCTATAAAGCACTTACATATTTAGCAGTGCCTAACTTCGGCTTGGGAGGGGCGGAAGCTGCACCACAACCTAAACTGGGTTCCATCTAGCTAAAAATTTGAACCAGGGGTTACATTTTTGTATACCTTTTTATACGATGACCACTCAATTATGCAAATAATTACTATTGCTCTACCATATTTAAAACAAATTGGCCTTGTTTTAAACCACCCCTACTTATTTGAATGGAGCACTGCCAGTTGCCTTATACTTGTGCCCTCAGGTAACTATGAACTACAACTTCCAGCCAGGACTAGTTAGTTTTGATTTGATGCCTCAGATGAAGAAATTTTGAAAATTCTTCAGTAAATAACCCTTGCAACAGTAGCATTTATTTTATTTATGAGATCTGTTTAAAAGGTTAACAATGGATATTATGTTTGTTATTATGCTTGTTCAAGAAATCATCCAAGGCATTCTTAAAGGCATGAACAGAATCTGCCATCACAACATGACTAGGAACAGAATTCCTCAACCTCACTGCCTTCACTGTAAAAAAACACCTACGCTGCTTCAAATGAAAGTTCTGTTCCTCTAATCTAAAGGGGTGGCTTCTGGTGCACTGATCATTTATAGATCATCATTATGTTTTTCTTTCTTTTAACCAGAAATACAGTATTACTAAATTATCAGATATCAAATATATAGCACAAGGTCAGTTGCATACACATTAAGACTTATATGTAAAACCATACTTATTCATGTATTTATGTTATTCTCAATGTAGGCAGTGCCATAATTCAGTAATTGCATTCCAGCTCTGTCATTTTCACTAACTCACACACTTAAACATTTTCCCCAAAGAATGGCCTGTTGTGGTCCTTAATGAGTAGTGCAGTCATTTTGATTAACCTACATAATCAAAGAAATGCCTGTTCTGCAACTTAAGACCTGTTGTTATGCTGGAGAGGCCAAAATCAGTTTTTGTACCACTAGAGCAGATGTAGAAATTATTATAAAAGAATTAACTCTGTTACAATTAGTTTTAGGCCACTGTAACTTCATTCCCCTATGGACTTGTGTTTGTATTGCAAATAAAATTGCCTTAAAAGAAATTACATTTAAGTGCTTATTTACAAGCATAAGTACAGTGTGCAAAGTGCAACTTCATCTGGAGCGTACTGGACCCTTCTGCCGTCCTGAGGCAGCCTATAGAATGCCAACCCTCTGCACTTTTTTTACTTAAAGGGCAAAGAGGGGACTGCAACACTAGTGAAGAGAGTGCAATAGCACTCTCTACACTAGCAGAGCTGAAATTCATGGCAGCAGCACCCCTGAATTTCATGTGCAAGCCTCTGGATCATAATGTAGTGTTTTTACCTATAAATTCAGCATCATTGCATCCACTGGGGGGAGCTGAGCTTGGCACAATTATATTTGTGCTATTACACAAGTTGCACACAATTGAGCTGAAAATCTTCAGTGTTGGGATTATTTCCAGTACTTGGAATTAGCATGATGTCTGTGCATGATTCTTTATGTGCACATGCTGCCACCAATTTACCTTTAATGAATGGTATTGATTTGTCCAACAACTGTGGAAAAAATATATAAATCTACCTCTGATTCTCTCTCAAGGCTATAGTTTTGTGATGTCCTGTTATCCCCGTCATTGTAATTTCACTTGGAAAAACTGTTCCGTAGCAAAATCAGTTTATCTGTTATGGGTAATCATTTTAGACTGCTGCACCTGACATTTTTGGCTATTGTCAGACCAAGTTTTTTTCTCTGCTGTCACTGTGGACATGGGGTGGATATCAGCCCAAAATTACTCGAGTGCATTTTTGGGACAAAGTTCACCCCATGTGCATACTGACATGCACCTAAAATTTGAGCACCAATTGTTCCTCCTTAGAACCTTTTAAATGCCCTTTGTGTAAACTTTTTGTAGCTTATTCATAATGCTAATTGGCAAAAAGTATGATTGACCAGTCTAGCTCCCTTTCTAACTGTCATTTAGCTACTTCGAATTTCATGTCCTTATTTATATTTTGTTTTCCTTCTTTAGTCAGATACACCACTTTGCTCGTGCCATATCAAAATCTGGCACAAGGTTCTTGATCAGAGCCCTGTTGGGGGAAATGGAGCTGAAGGAATGTGCTGAGAAGTAGTGTTTTGGTTGATTTATTGAAGATTATTCCCTGCTAGTCCCGTCCATCTGCTCCATTTCCTGGTGCTTCCTTTCCCAGGCTGTACAGGGGAGTTGGCGACACTCAGCACATTGCACAGTAAGATAGGAACCAATCAGCAGCTAGGCTGACTTGATAGGGAACTGAAGCCTGTCTTGTTTGTGTGACTGCAGGACTGTGATTGGCTAACCTCCTTTACTGTGTTTCTGATAGGGCTGTTAGGACATGCCCACCCCTCATTTGAAACATGGGCAGGGACTGAAGCAAATCCCTGGGGAGCTCCAATAAAGGGGCAATTTTTAAGGTTAGTAACCATTTTTAGCCCAGAGTGAAACCAGCAACATATAATATTTATAACTGCCAACAAGATTTTTTTTCTATTCCTATAACTTTTCTTTAAGTACAAGTCTCCTCAATACCTCCCTAGCTTGCAGGTCTGAATAATGTGTATATCCCAGAGGATGCTTTTTGTGGTACACCTACTGCCCACACCGTATGAAGTGTCTGCTGTCTGTGACAAAATGCAAAATAAGCAGGTGTTTTGTGCCTGTTTTTTGTACTTTGCACCTTGACCTGGCATTTTTGGTTAGCAGAGTGTGAAATCACTATGGACATTGCTATATGCTCTTCTGCCAGCTTGAAGTCAGAGTGAGAAATAAAAGAAAATAAATGGGGAGTTAGGGGGTGAAATGCTGAGCCTACTGGCGCTGCTCCTCATTAATGTCAGTGGTGAGACAAGCAGTAATCAACAATGGTTTGGTTGGCACTAATTTTATCATATTTTCAAAATACAGTCTGTGTATGTGCCAATTACAGAAAAGAGGGGCACCCCTTTTGCCCTCAGCTCTGCAGGTGGATTTAGCCACAAGTGTTTGGATGGGGGAGTGGGTTTAAAAAAATATTTTTTTTCTATGTAATCATCCAAGGGTCATAATCCTAAAGCTACCATTCTTGGCCCTGCCTAGTGTGCCATTGCCCTTAATAATCTTGTACTAGGAGTTGGACAGGTGGAACTTGACTGAGGCATGTCTTTTTTCAGTCTCATCTTATATACTATATAACTTAAAAAAGACTTTTGTTTATATGTGTATAAGGACTTGTTTTCAAAACTGGAGTAAACTGAAACTAGAAGAAGAAATACTGCTGGAGTTAAAAGATTATAAACTCAAATTCAAAAAGATGACAACTTTTTTAAGTAAAAAAAAAAAAAGTTCCAAATTCCAAATGCGACTGTTGTGAATTCCAACTCCTCCATTATCTTTAAAAACTATATTTAAATATGTAAGGGCTAATTGTTTTGGAAAGCAGCTTCTGTCTGGCCCTTTCTGCTCTGTTGGTCTGATTCTTGCACCGATGTAATATATATTAGAAAGTTGCTAAGAGCTACATTTTCTTTTATTAATCATTTTTCTTCTCAGTCTACAACCCCTACAGGGCTTCTGTGCAGCTGCATAGCCTTTTTTTATCCAGTATAAGGTGCAGAGTGCAACCACAGAATGGGTGCAAGTGCTTTATACGGGAACACTAACAGTTGCAATAGGACCTTCTAGTATACTTGCATCTAGAGCAGTACAAATGTAGCCCAGAAGCCAACCGAATAATACTAAACTATAATGCTGTTAGACGGTTGATCAGGTATTTCTGCAGGTTATTCACAGGTTTTAATGCCTAAATTGTTGGCCAATTCATAAATTAGACAGTGGAAGTGTATTCTTCATGGTTTCTCCATGGTGTCTGTGTGTGTGGCCATTTTCATTTTTAGAAGGGTCAATTTCTCAGGGCACTCACAGACAAGGGGACCCACTATTAGATGTATTATTCTTTCTCATTGTGCTTTCCCATGAAGAGATGGGTTGCAGTTAGGGATGCATCGAATCCACTATTTTCGAATTTAGCCGAACTCCAAAATCTTTGTAAAATATTCAGCCGAATACCGAACCACATATGCAAATTAGGATACAGAAAGGTCAAAGAACCTTTCAAGTTCCGTGATTTTAAGAATTTGGATTCAGTTTAGCCAGGACCATGGATTTGTCTGAATTTGAATCCTGCTGGAAAAGGCTGAATCTCGGTCAAATCCTGAACCAAATCCTGGATTCGATGCATCCCTAGTTGCAGTTTGCTGCAAATTCATCTTCTTCTTGTGCTTGGTGTGGCCCACAAACGAGATCCTTTATGGGGGGGGGGGTTAAATCTCAGTAAAATAGACCTTGTAACCACTGGAGGCATGGACAAGCCAGCAGGCATATCCAAATTTGCCATTTAGCATTTGGTTATTATCATCGACAGGAATGTCATTAGTCATTAGGAAATCCACATTTAGCGCATTTACGTTTTCTTCACCAGCGAGAACATCATATGTGCCATTAGCGTAGGGTTATTGCAAATGGGATATATATCTACAAGCAACCGTGCTAAACATCCCAAGCCATTCAGGAGAATTATAATTTCCTCTGTGTTTTTTCCCATAACCTATGTCAGGGATCCCCAACCTTTCGAACCTGGGAGCAACATTTAAATAGAAAAAGTGTTGGGGAGCAACACAAACATGAAAAATGTTCCCCGGGGTGCCAATAAGAGCTATAATTGGCCTATGTGGACTGGCAACCTACAGAAGGGTCTGTTTGCCATCTGTTTTTATGCAACCAGAACTTGCCTCCAAGCCAGAAATTAAAAAATAAGCACCTGCTTTGAGTCCAATTGGAGCAACATCCATCGGGGGGGTTGAGCAACATGTTGAGCAACATGTTGTAGAATAGCCTTTGTAGAATAGTGCAAGGAAGCATACACCAGGCAGAGGCATAACTACAGAGGAAGCAGACTCTGCTTGCCGGTACAGGATGTATAGGGGGCTCTGCATCTCCTAGGTGTATGACAGCCTTCATAAATATACAGTATACTTACTGATTGTAACCTCTTTTGTGCAGGGCCCTATTTACCTCTCATACTGGTTATAGGGCTTTCTTTGTATGTAATCTGTATGTTTTTTATACACACATATTTATTGTTGTTGGCACTTTATAAATACACGTTAACAAAAATAACAATATTTTTTTAATTTGAATTACAATTAATTTTAACATCACAATTGTGCAAAACTGACTAGCTAAGAGCATTTGTAATTCAGCAATCACACAGGATCTTTTCCGCTCACAATATACATACACACTTGGTGATCTTGCATAATATACTTCGATCACAGTAAAGAGGCCTACCTGAAATTAAAAGCAACAATAATACAGAAAATATACAGAAATATAACATAGATTCCCAAACATAAAATACTTGAAGTTGTTTCAGGTCAAAACTTTTACACTGTTTATAAAAACAGCTTAAAAAAATACAATCATGTTTCATGGAACTACATCTTCCACATTCCTCCACTACTTTAGTCTGCCGCGGGTTGTGGGAGTTGTAGTTTCCCAGAAGCGGGAGACAACAGGTCGGAGACCCAGGCATTAGACACTGTTATAATGACACATGCTTTCTCTCCAAGGGATAATCAGGGAGTGATTGGTAAGCGCTAGTTGGGGGAAGGGAGGGAGCCAGCCTGCAGGGAAGCAACTTCTGTAGCCTCTTCTTTTTTTTCCTTTTTTTATATTGTGCCTGCCCCCCCAGCAACTTGCAATCGTTCATCCCGGGCTGAGGAAACAAAAACAAGGCTCCAGTTGGGGGAAAGAAAAGCTTCAGTGCGGGGGGGGGGGCTGAATAGAGAGCAGGAAAGAGCCAGAACTGATTATTCATTCAGGTTGGAAGCAGGAAGCGAGGGAGAGAGGGAGGCAGCGGCTCAGTCACCTCTAGCATTGCAGCCAGGAGATCGGCTCCTGCCTACCAGGAAGGGGACACAATAAGGAACCGGGCACCTGCTGGGAATCGCGGACGGGCCCATTCCTTCTACTATCGTCATTTAGCCTGGAAGTTCGCCCCTAGCTGAGCAGGTGGTTTGTGGGAAACTACTGAAAGTGCCAGAAGAGATGAAGCAGGTCCCGGGCTGCAGATCGCAACTATCTTAGTTAATCACTGCCGGATTGCGGCCCGGGGGGGCATTTGTGTCGTGCTGATGGCTTTAGCCCCTGGGCACTGGGGGCAATGGTCAGTGCGTGGGAGTCAGTAGGAGCCCCCGGATGAACTTCATGGACTTTGTTTAACTGTTGAATTTTTTATTTTTTTTTACTAGGTGCCCTGTTTGGGGACATTCTCAGAGGGAGTTTTATCAGAGAAACTTGTCTTTGGCCAGTCGATAGAAAGAAGGACCAACACACAAACAATAGATAATGGAAAGAGAATCGTGTTTCTTTAGGCAGTTGGATCTTGTTTATGCAGTGGGTGCATGTTGGTGTTAGGCTGCCTGCAATGTTTTACCTCTGCCTGGGGATTTGCTTCTAGGAGGATCTGTCATTCATCGTCTGCTACTCCTGGACAGCACAGTGTTGGCTTGGGGCACGGCTACCAGCATGGAGCCCAGAGCTGGGCAGGAGAGGTTTCTGCCTGAGGATACAAGGGTTTATTATGGTTTGTTGGATCAAGGGCACACAGTGGTGGAGAGGAAACTAATGGAAGGCTACAGGCTGGTGGATGTTATTCTTACTGGAGGGGCTCCTTGGGGATTTACTTTGAAAGGTGGCAAAGAACATGGAGAGCCTCTTATCATTACCAAGGTAAGAAGAACATAAAATAAGCTGCATGGTTGAAAGCTATCAATACACTGTAGAATGGCATGTTTATTGTAAATAGAAAATATTATTTCCTGTGGGACAAATTACTTAGGCTTCAAATTGTAGCACAGACTTCCAGTAGGAAACAATGGTTTCAGTTTTAGTTTCAACAACATTTCATGGACTCTTTCTTCTATACCTGTAATTTTGTATAAAGTATCAAACATGAGTGTGTGTGTTGCATGTTCACATTCAACCTCTAAAATTAGTAGTTTTCCCTGAATGTTGCATTTGCGAATGGCATGTCTGTGCTAGATTATTGCAACACAACAAGATGACTGAGTTAATGACGGCACTTGATGGTGCTATGAAGAATAACTTTGGTGTCGGAAAGTTTAGTGTTGAAATATGAGGGGGAGGATGTATTTACAAATGGAACATGGGCCTGGATTGGGCAACATTGTAGATGATGTTGAGGGAGTTGTAGTTCTGCATCATCAGAAGGGTCAAAGGTGATACAACAGTCCAACTCTAGTTAATGGCAGCTGCTGCTGGCAGATAGAGCAGGACCTGCCTCTGCATTGAACTGTAAGTTTCCTTACACCCAGGGTTGCTGTGCACATGTTAGTAACTATTGTTGTGATGATCTCACTGAAGTGTGGTGCATAGCAAAACCAGGATACTTCATACTTGTTGGACCTCCTGTAAACATAAAAGTATTTTACATGATAACTAAACCTTCTAAGCAGTTTAATAACCATCTGCAAGGGTGCTGATGCTCATTTGACTGATAATGTCAATAATAAATGTAATATTTTTTAGCAATGATTTTTTATGTCTGATCTTCAATATATATATATTCTGGCAGTAAAGTTAAATGTAGGATACCATAGCAAGCTGTATTTGCAACTTTCATGCATTATGACTGGTTGAAGTTACTGTTGCACCCCATGCATATAAATAGGTAGATGAAATGAAACATCTTTAGCACATTTAAGAATGTCACTTTGAGGGTCTCATTTATGAACTTTTAACCTGGGGAATCCTAAAGAACTTTAAGACGTTTGATATTTGAAATTTTCTGTCAGGAAAGTTTTGAACAAATTTGTTTTGAGTAGTCATACACCATTCTGGTCTGTTGGCTGGTAGTGTTCAGTGCTGCTGAACACCAGCTCTGAGCGCTATCTTATGTCCAAATCTTTGCTCCCTGATGCAAATCGCATATGACAATGTTTTGAATTTGTACTCTTTGCTACAATAAAAATCTTTAAATCTGTTGTTATCTTACTAGTAGGAATGCACCGAATCCAGGATTCGGTTCGAGATTGGGCCAAGATTCGGCCTTACACGGTCTTGGCCGAACCGAATCAGAATCCAAAAAAATCACCTATCCTTTTGTCATGTAAACACGGAAGTTGAAAATTTTTCGCCGTGCACAAATTTAACCCTTCCAAAATCGAATTAGCATATCCTAATTAGGTTTCAGATTTGGTTCAGTATTCTGTCAAATCCTTTACGAAGGTTCAGCTGAATCCGAAAAAGTGGATTTGGTGCATCCCTACTTACAAGATGTTAGAACATTATTGGGCATCAGGCCTGGCTTGTCAGTTTTCCTATTCATTCCTCAGGTTTACAGTAGGGTTAAGGTCAGGGTTCTGTGCATGCCAGTCAGATTCTTCCTTTTCCATCTAAGGAAGCTAATTCAGCAAGAAACTTACTTTGAGCATGGTGATATTATGTTGCTGAAACAGCAAAGAACCTTTCCAGAAAGTAGGATGAAAGGAATTGTCAAAAATATCATTGTACACTGTAGCTGTAGGCTAATGTCCGATGGAACGATTTTTTTGCCCGTGATAGATCTCTGATACCTCGGGCGACTAACCACTCTGAAATGCTCCCACTTATCGCTTCAGCTTTCTGAAATCACTTGCAAAAGGAAACTTTGCGCGACTTCAAAAATCCACCAGCGACTTCTATTGTTGCTGGTGGAAAGACAATTCGGAGCAGTTAGGTGCCCACAGTAACAGAGATCTATCACACATGACATTAGCATTAATGTTTGCTTTCAGTACAATCGAGGGCCCTTGCCCAATCCAGTCAGCATTAAGCATTCAGGCAAATAGTGTTCTCATGGTATCCGCCAAACCCTGATCTGTCCACAGACTGCCAGATGGAGATAATTGATTCATAACTCCAGAGGATATTCTCCAGCACTTCAGCCAGTGCTTGGCACTGAACATGCTGCAGTGAATAGTTCTTGTGCTGGTGCTGCTTACAGAGTACTCAGCAGTGTGTGTGTTCCACAGGACAAGCAAGATTAGAAGGAGTACCTGAATATTTATCCAGAAAGCTCTGAATTACTGGATGGCTGTCTCTTATAAACTAATTTTAATCTAATAACATTTTTAAAAATTATTTCCTTTTTTACTGTAATAAAAATAAATAGTGCCTTGTACTTGATCCCAACTAAAATAAGGGCTCTGGCACATGGGGAGATTAGTAAATCGCCGGTGGGATGGCAAAAGCGGCGCGCGATTTCACTGAAATTGCAGAAGTTTCCTCTCACTGAAATCGTGCCACCACGTATGCCATCCCACCGGCGATTTACATTTTTGCCGGTGGGATGGCATTTCACGACTAATCTCCCCGTGTGCCAGAGCCCTAAAAGTAATCCTTATTGAGGCAAAACAATCCCTTTGGGTTGATTCAACATTTAAATGATTGTTAGCTTATGGTAATCCAAATTGCAGAAAGATCTCTTATCCAAAAAATACCAGGTTCCTTGAACAGTAACCGGTCCCATACCTGGTCAGTAAAATATCTGGCTAATGCTATCGCAGACATTTTACCTCTTAGATCTCTTAATTTCTATATCTCTCTTTCTTTTTTCCTGTCTCATCCTTTTCTTCAAATATTACTTATCAGTTGTTACTTTATGGGCGAAGAGACACGGAGTGATTAGTCGCCACAAGTTTTTGAAAAGTCACGGCGACTAATTCGTGCAACAAAATTGCGTGCACGATTCGTCATAGAGACGCAATTGTCGGAAAATTGACGCGATTACTCGCCGCGACTAAAATAATTAGAAGTCACGACGACTTATCGCCTCGTGTGTCTTCGCCCTATATAAGACAAACTTATTTCACTGTTACTATTTCCTGTGATAAGAAATGAGAAATGTCTTACTTATCTTGAAGGAATATAACATTGACATGAATAAACCTTGAATAAACAAAAACAGGTTGCATACCCCAACTATAATCGACAGTAGAAATCTGATTTTTCATACCTGGATTTAAATTTTTCCCGAAATTAATACCATTCTTTCATGGACGCACACTGACAAGTGGTATCTTTTTTTACCTCTGGAATTTATGTCTTTTTGACGCTATCCACTGGGAAATGTAAAATCGTGGTTCTACTGTAAATCTAGTTGCTCGAATGAGGGAGTCTGGCCAACTAAGCACAATTTACATTCCTAACTGGCGCTCTGCATATATACATATATATTAGACCAATCAGAAATTATCTTGCAATGTCAAAGTTGCGATGTACAACCTATTGAACTATCATTTTGCATGTGCTGATTAAATACATTACTTGACTGTGCTTTTAAAGTGTAAATGATGGTAGATCATGCACACATGCACTTTTGGGATGAGGGACCTGAAACAATGTGCACAACAGAATGCTCTCTGCTTATAACCAAGCTACCCTTTTTGCTAAGCAAGCTGTTTCAGTATAAGCAGATACATCATATTTTCAATGAAATGTTTATTAATAAAAATGGGCATATTACATAGGGATGGTATTGATGTGACTGATGCTCATTTGATGCAGACTTCTAAACTATGTAAATATGCTGTTATGGAATTATTGTGTCACTGAATGATGAATGTTTGCAGACTGAAACAGGTTCTTTTGTTGTATTTCCCTGTAGATTGAATCACCCATTCATCCTTTTAATACAATGCCCAGTTCCTTCTGATGAAATACAACCCTACAGCATGATGCTGCTATCGCCATTCTTCCCTGTAGGCAGGGCCGAAACTAGGGGTAGGCAGAAGAGGCAGCTGCCTAGACCACAACAGTGAGGTGGCGCTAGGCAGCTTCCTCTTTTGCCAACCCCTAGATCTCTTGCCCCCACAACCGATTTCCCGGCGTTTCCTTCCTGGACAGCGTCTGCGCGCTGCGCTCCCAATTCTACTGCGTCCTTTGTTTGTGTGTATGTACGTTTGTGCACTTGGCCCGCCTCTGACTGTAGGCATGGTGTTGTTAGAGCTCTGGGCAGTTGTTTGATTTGAACCACACAGATATTGATTTGAAAGTTGACCATAAGGGCAGTGGTACACGGGGAGATTTAGTCGCCCGTGACAAATCTTCTTTGTTGCGGGCGACTAATCTTCCCGCAATGCCATCCCATCGGCTAGAACGTAAATTGCCGGTGGGATGGCATACGCGCCACTGCGATCTCCTGAAGTCTCCCGAAGTTGTCTAGTCTCCCGTGTACCACCGCCCTAAAGGTGGCCATACACGCACCGATATTATCGTACGAAACCTCGTTTCGTACGATTATCGGTGCGTGTATGGCATGTCGGCGAGTCGACCGATATCGCAGGAAGCTGCCGATATCGGACGACTCGCCGATCGGACAAGTTTGAAAATTTTGATCGGGCGCCATAGAAGGCGCCTGACCAAAATTCTCCCTTCAGAGCTGAATCGGCAGAAGGAGGTAGAAATCCTATTGTTTCTACCTCCTTACCTGCCGATTCAGCCCTGAATGGTGTGTGGCGGATCTTACGATGTTTCGTGCGACCGATGGTCGTACGAAACATCGTCGGATCGCCACGTGTATGGCCACCTTACAGCTCTATTTTAGTCTTTTCCAACAGTTTAATTGTGAAGACTAGTAGCAGCTACTTGTCAGTGCTACAAATATAGATAATGCTGATCATTTATGGTGAAGACACATGGAGCTACTAGTAGCAGATATTTGTCATAGCTACTAAAATAGACAATGCTGATCATTTACTGAGAATTGTCTCTACATGTTTTAGCAGAGGCAATTCTCAGTATTGTCTATGGCAGGGTATTTTCTGGAGTTAAGTAGCTGCTAAGTAACTTCTTGTGTCTTCATCCTTACCAGATTGCAGATGGATCATTCTCAAGAAAACAGATGTGCTTTTAAATTTCTTTTTTTTTTTTTTAATTTTTCACCTTTTTCTCAGTAAAGGCTTCTTTTGTGCCATTTTTCAATACAGGCTAATGCTATGTAGTAGTATTGATATGGTATTCCCATTCCTACATAGAAGTATAAAAGATGAGACTTGGGTGCTGGTGCTAAAGCACCCCACTATTTTGCACCTAGCCCTACCATAGTCTGCCTGAAGTATACTTGCCTGAAGTGAATTTCTAAATTATGTTGCAAATATGTACTCTACCAAACACAAAGGCTTTTGTTTTTTTTTTTTTTTTTAAACATGTGATCATAATCAAGAACCTATTTTGTATTTCCTGCAATTCAGATCTGCCTGGTGTATGGTTGGTTTATTTTGGAAAGCTGTTGTTAGGTTATGAAGTCTCCACTTCTCTCTGCCTGTGCTTTGAAGGGAGGTGAAAAGAAACAATCTGCTGTCTTACATAACTCCATTTAGCTAAATTGACAGGCACAGCTTTGGCATGAGGGTAGCTACACAGAGTGAAGTTCAGCCCTAACAACGTGAAAGCAGGCATTTTTGGGCCGATCTCAGCTCTATGTAGCTGCATGCAGGTGATAAGTACCCAAGATAACTATTCCAACTCAAACTATGTAACTATGTAAATGAAGACACCCAGTTAAGCAGTGTTTTATGTTTTTATTGAACTCACAACTTGTTGCATTATTTTATTGATGTTTGATCATTGGAGAACATTCACGTGCATCTAGATATGCAGGACTTGTACGGTCTGACGCAGTGTATGCTCACACTGTGCTTCATTAGACACCACAGATGTTGCAAATAAAATTTCAGAGGTTCATTAGACCAAGCTGTAGCATGAACACAAACAGTTTGGTCCATAATGATTCTTAAACTAGCAATGGCAGATAATCCAATTATTTGTGTCTGGTTTTTTTAGCAGTACCCCTCTATGAGCACACCACAGATATACTTCACATGGGAGGTGTTCTCCTGCAAGTG
Source organism: Xenopus tropicalis (assembly GCF_000004195.4). Taxonomy (NCBI): domain Eukaryota; kingdom Metazoa; phylum Chordata; class Amphibia; order Anura; family Pipidae; genus Xenopus; species Xenopus tropicalis. The sequence goes on along the minus strand of NC_030678.2, from coordinate 59,034,070 downwards.
GGTTATAGTGAGGAGGGGGAATGTTATCACGAAGTTACTGGGGACTTGATATAGTCTGGGTGGATCAAGCAGCAATGACCTTTTCATTTATTTTAGGAGGAGCACTGCATATCTGACCCTACTACTTCCATCCTGTTGTATAATATTAATTACCATTAATTTCCTGTAAGCAAAAAGTCAGCAAACGTCATCAGTTTTGTTTACTTTTCAGAAACTGATGTGTGGTTAGTGGAGGGTGGAACTGAATTATTTGTATTTCCTGTGTGTTACACAATTTATTGTATGCTGCAACTAATTGTGTGTGTTTCTACACACAAGGAATATTGTTTACTATATCCTGGATTAGTTCCCACCACTTTGTGCATATTTACAACCTGCCTGAAAGTGGTATAAGTATTTTTGAATCAGCTTTTTTGTAAAATGTTTTATTACATTGTTTGGACAGAGGGAAATTATTAGCTTTTTCCCATTATAGAGTTTTACTATGTTGGGAAGGCATTTTAAAGGAGCACGTTTGGTGCACTTTCAAGATTTATTTATAGAATAACTAACATAGCTTAACTACCTCATTTTCCCTTTGGTGGAACACAGGACTACCTAGCTTGTATATATTCTAGGGGTAGCCAGGCAGAAGCGGTATGTGCCTGGCACACCCCCCTCCTAACACGTGATTCATCTGCCTACCTCTTCAGCCCTGCTGTCCAGGGAGTACTAGACTACTTGCAGAACTGGGATACATGAGAGTAGCATGCTGACTAAACATATGCACAGGGCTGCTGATATACTCCCAATATAACACATTATAGTTACAGTTCTTGCTTTGCTTGTGCATCATTCATCTTACAGGTTAACCTAATCTTCTGGGGTCCCCCATGAGTACCTCTCAGGCTTGGTATTACACTCATGAATTCTCAGCTTCTATCTGTTTTAGAATCCATAGCTGGTTAGATAGTTCAGTGTTTACTGGAAGACCATCTACCATAGAGTCCATTTTAAGCAAATAATTCTAAATCATAAAACTGATTCCCTTTTTCCCTGTTTTACTAAAACAGTACCTTTTACTAAGATGCATGACTCCATATTGGTGGCAAAACAATCCTATTTGGTTTATTTAATGTTTAATTGATTTTTAGCAGACTTAAGATACAGTGATCCAAATTATGGAAAGATCTCTTATCTGAAAAAACCCTTCTCCCAAGCATTCTGGATACTGCCTATACCGATTTATATATTTTTACTTAGTATGTATATATATATATATATAATATATTCAGAATCATAATCTTCCTGCAGTGCTGCTGTATCATTATTTTTGTTTTTAGTAAATCAGCCTTGAATTCTCAATAGATTCTTTTTGTACAGGTTGTTGACAATGCCATACAACCAGAAAATGAAAACTACCAAAGTCTTTGCTTTGTTGTTGTTCTTTTTTTTGCCGGGTAACCAAAGGGTAAACTGCCACTGAATTCTCTGAATTCCTAGATCTGAATTCTAATTGTGAAACTAAATCACCCCTTTGCATAAAAGCACTGAAATAAAAAAAACAAAACAAACAAAAAAATATATAATGCTTTAGACTTTAAAACATAACATGTTGTTAAACTACTATTTCTATAAATTTATTCTTATAATTAATTACATGTATTTATAAATCACCAACTTATTCCACAGTACTGCACAATTCATTGAACATTCAAGCTTAGATACAACCTCAACCCATACAAGAGGTAATGTGGGCCCTACCCAAAAGAGCATACAATCTAAAAATAATTTTTATGCATTTAAATATATGTATGTTTAAATATCTGATGCAACTCAAATTTGATTGTTAAGAAATTTGCCTCAAGGGCATGCAGTTCAGGTTGAATTAATTGTGTTTATATATAGTACATAGCAGGAGGGTCAGTTGACTTAATCGTTTATAAAGGCACATATACATGTATTAAATCCCCTGTCCAGGTATCTGCAGGGTCATGAGGGTTAAACCCACCCTCATATCTTGGAAGGAATGAGAGAATTTCAGAGTGTTGACCCTTCCTCTCAAATTCTTCCTCTTGGATCTGAAGGGAGGAGGAAGCAGAGGACACCCACTATCCCTCCTGCTGATCAGTCAGCACTATGATAAAATAACATTCCTTCTCTGGCATGTCTTGGTTCCCAAGGCTTCCAGGTAAGGGATCTCCACAATTGTTAATATATTGACCCATTGTTCCATACACAATTTGTGTACAATATTGTAACAGTGTTGTCCCAAGCATTCTGGATAACAGGTCCCATACCTGTACCCTCCATAACTTTGTGTGATTAAAGGAGTAAATTATTCTAATACCATATTTTATTTTTGTTTAGTTTAGTGTTTCCTACCAAAGTCCTGCTTTAATAATCTGATTCCTTTTCCCAGTTTTTCATGTGCACAAAACATGTTAGAGGCTGAACTTTTACTTTGTCCCCTCTTCCCTGCTCTTATCAAGATAGCTTATGCAGAGATAACGAGCTCTGTATAAACAAGTCCTTCTCCCAGTGTCAGGCTTTGGGATAAGGAAGAGTTCATTATACAACAGAGTTATCTGTGTACTGGTAATCTGATAAACTACTTTTTCATCCTTTTTTAGAGTTGCTCAGAAGAACAACAGAAAGTTGGAAAGTGAAACTACTTTAAAAGTCAGTCTTTGCCCTGTGTAAGAAATAATAATAATCATCAAACCCAGATTCGGACTGGGGGGTGCAGGGCCCACCGGAGCTACCGCCCCAGGATTCCCCGCACCCCACATGGGGCCCTGCCCGTAGTGTCCCCCAGCGATCATACATAGGCAGATAAGCTGCTGAATCGGACTGAAGGATACAAATTGGCAGCTGAAATCTCCCTGTGTATGGCCTCCTTAAGAATAAATGATATGGGCTGGAGATAGAAATCCGGGTTTGCAGCGTTTTGTCTTGATACACACTTTGGTGTTTCATTTAACACATTGTAGTCCAGTAGTGGTCTGGGAACCACTACTGAACCACTACTGTAAGGGCTGTGTATAAGAGGTTGTCATTACAGGGCAATCCATGGCATTTTCTGTTCCTGTCAACAGAAAGTGATTAGTGGTGGGTACAGGTTAGTGTTAAGAGTTAATAGTGCCAGCACCACAGTAGAGTTTACATTTCTAGGATATTCAGTGTGGAAATATATGTGTTTGTTTCCATACAAATATGAATGTTGTGTTTTCAGCCTTCTTTCTTGAAAAAATAATGTTCTTTGCATAGTTTCCATTTCATGCTGCCATTGTCTTTGGCCAGACTGCAAGAGGTAGCGAAATAAAGTTAAAACTAACTTGTATTTTACATTAAAAAAATTCTAGAAATGTTTTAAGCGCGCTTTTAAAGACGCATAAAATTCTCTTTACCTTTCACCTTTATACCACATGAATACTTATTCATGAATGCCGTGTATATTTTATGTTTGCCCTTTACAAAGGTTTTGTGTGTCAGTTTGCTGATAAAGCCAGCTCCTGTGTCTGAATAGTTTTAGACACTTGATACTTTCTACAAACAGGCCATCAAGACTATTCTTTATTCAGATGCTACATCTGTGCTACATACAGCTAAAATACACAGTGCCATCATTATGCAAAAGTAAAAGCGATTTAAACCCATAAGTAGTATGTTGCCTAAGGAAATGGAATGTAATTCTAAGCAATTTTTCTGATATACATTAATTAAAAATATGTCAGTAGTTTTAAATTTATTTGTAAATGTAATGCCAGTTGAAAGCAGTCATTTTTTGTCTTTCTGCACTACTGACCCTGTCTTTGGAAACAAGGTAGCAGAAGTCAGACATACATCTTAAGATGGTGTTTTAGAAATGCATGTAAATAAAATAATAATAATGTCCAACTTGAACAAAAATTCTAGATAATGGATGCTATGGTGATATGTTTAACATTTTGTCTTAATAATTCCAAAAGGAAAGTAATATACTATAGTATATCGTACTGCTATATAGCATATAGACGGAAAGCCTGTCTCCCATAGACTCCATTTTAATCAAATAATATAGAATTTTAAAACTGATTTCCTTTTTCCTTGTAATAATAAAGCCATACCTTGTAATTGATCCCAACTAAGATATAAATAATCCTAATTGGATGCATGCAAAACAATCCTATTGGTTTTAATTAATGGTTTATTAATTTTTTAGTAGACTTAAGGTATGGAGATCCAAATTACGGAAAGATCCCTTATCCGGAATACCCTTGGTCCCAAGCATTCTGGACAATGGGTCCTATACCTGTATTAGAGCTAATCTCTAGGGGTAATGAAACTCAATCAAATTCTCTTGCCAAAGTTCTTGTTTTATTTATTGTAAATCCAACTATTACAATCCTTATGTAGGATACAACTAGTAAGACTAGTGAAGTTTTTAATATTAAGGATATATCTTTTAATTAGGGATGTATAGGTATCGGACCCCTTATCCAGAAAGTTCCAAATTACGGAAAGGTAATCTCCCATAGACTCTATTTTAATCAAATAATTCACATTTTTAAAAATGGTTTCCTTTTTCTCTGTAATTATAAAACAGTACCTTGTACTTTATCCTAACTAAGTTATAATTAATCCTTTTTGGACCTAAAATAATCCTATTGGGTTTAATTACTGGTTAAATATTTTTTTTAGCAGACTTAAGGTAGGGGATCTGAATTATGGAAAGACCCCTTATCCGGAAAACCCCAGGTACCGAGCATTCTGGATAATGGGTCCCATACCTGTACCAAATCCAGGATTCGGTTCGGGTAAAATTCTGCCTTTTATAGCAGGATTTAAATTCAGCCTAATCCAAGTGCCCGGCCAAACCAAATCCTTAAAATCAGGGGACTTTTGATCACATAAACCCAGCAGTAAAAAATGTTTTAAGTGTGCGCTTCGATTTAACCCCTCCATAGCCTAATTTGCATTTGGGTTGATTTGGTTCGGTATTTGGCCAAATCTTTTACGAATGATTTGAGGTTCAGCCGAATCCCAAAACAGTAGATTCTGTGCATCACTACTTTTAATAAATACTGGCATGCTGTCTTTTAGGGGCAGATTTATCAACATGTGAGCTTAGAGTTTACTACAGAAGAATTCACTATTCATTTCTATGGGATTTTTAGAAGTGTATTTATTAAATTATGAACTTTCACCCACTGGTGATATGCTTCCAAAAATCCCATAGGGAAAGTGCATTAATTTTATTGTGGTGAGCTCTAATTTCACACTTATTAATTTTTATATGCAGATGGCATTTTACACGGCTGCTTTTTTACACAGATTTGAGAATGCATAGTCATCTAAACAGTTAAATGTTTTCTAACCTTGCACTGGAGCAGAATAATACCATGTCAGTGGGAACTAGCTAGCTGGATCTGCCCTGTATTATTGTTTGGTCTTTCCACTCCCAAATGTTTCCATTCCTGACTAATCATTATTGACTCCCTTTAACTGTTGTTAGGGATGTATTCCTTGGACGTGAAAAATAAATGGGACTGTATTATTTTCACTTTCTTTTTTTCACCAAAAAATGTTTTAATGTACGTTGTATTTCTAAGCAGCATTTTAAATATACATTAATATATGTTACTTGTAAATGTAATTGCAGTTTAAAACAATGTATGTTTATATTTTTTATTATTTCTAGTTATTTATACATTTTAGTTTTTTGGCCCTGACTCCTGACACACTGTAGCAGATGTTTGTTCTACAGGTTTCAGATCTGCTATCCAGGAAACCATTATCCAGAAAGCTATGAATTACAAGAAGCCATATTCCATAGATTAAATTTTATGCAAATAATTAAAATTTTTTATAAGTGATTTCCTTTTCGTATGTAATAATAAAACAGTACCTTGCACTTGATCCAAACTAAGCTCCATGAATTCATATATGTGGCAAAATAATCCTATTTGGTTTATTTGTGTGATCAAATTTATGGAAATATCCCTTGTCTAGAAAACCCAGGTCCTCTGCAATCTGTATAGTAGATCCTATATCTTTATTTTTTGCCAGTAATTAGCATTTATTGATGACGATTTGGCCTTTAGTGACTGTACAGCTGACTTTTGCTCCATTGGTTTTGTGTTTACAAAACACACTCTCCCTGGATTGAAAGTTTTTTCCACGAAAATACCTGTTCCTAAAGGCAATCTTACACAAAGCAACTTCAGGGGCTTTAGAGTCTGGGATTTTTAGTAGCTCTTTTGACTGTGCCCAAAATTCCATCTTATTGACTGCTGTGGCAATTGCTTTAAAAGCAATTTTGTAAGAGCTTGTCAAGCAGTTGTGGCTTGGACACATGGGAGCCCACATTTCCAAGTTGAAAGTGATTTCCATAGCAGCCAATGGAGGGATTACAATCAGATAAGCGCCACATTTTGTGCTAGTAAAAATCATATTTAGGGTGATTAGCCATTGTATGTTAAAAATTGTGTGAGATAAATGCGGCAAATTGCAACGTTTGTAGGTGATTTTCATAAATGTCTTCAAAACTGCATCAAAAGTTTAGGAAAGCTTTGTTGTTTGGTGTAGAAAGATGTCCTTGCACACGTTTGTTTTGTCAGAATGTGTACTTTCCAAAAATATATGGTTTTCTGGGGGTCTCTGTAAAGTTAGGTGGTGTTATGGCACATAATATGCAGTCCGGGGCTCTGTTAGCAGAAACTGAGTTGGCAGGTGAAAAAATTCATATGCGCTACTTCCATTTGGGGTTTGTACATAACCACATACTTTGGTATATCTATGTATATTGGGCATCAAACTGTTCAGCAGACCTCTGGCGTTCATATTTGGGGTCATTTGCCATTGTATGTAAAAAATTTGTGAGCTAAAAACAGCAACTTGCAACGTTTTTAGATGATTTTCAGAAAGGTCATAAAAATGCTAACTTTAGGAGAGCTTTGCAGATTGATACTTTGGTGTAGAAAGTCATCTTTACCCACGTTAGGTTTTTTAGAATGTGCACTTTCCAAAAATATATGGTTTTCCGGGGTCACCCTACATTTTTGCATCTTTTTACCTTATGAATTAGGTAAATGTAAGCCATAAAATTAGTGTGCACAAGGTATATTTTGGGGTCTTGTAAGTGCAATGTAAGGCACTGCTAGGGCTTTTTGACCTATACAAGTGAGAATTCTCCATAAAACTCTACATATTTGGTACTGACGTGTTCAAGAGACATTGAACAAATCAGTGTTCATATTATGGAAAATATTCTTCTTCTTCATTTTTTAGACATTTAGAAGCCTATATCTTGTTACAGAAGTGGAATTACAAACAGGCCCATTCATCAATGTACGATTGATTCTACTAAAAATTTGTATTTTTTCGAAGTTTTAGAACTGTGCATATTTTCAGTGGGTTTTTTTTTGTTAATTTCCACAACTTTTTCGTACTTTGCAACAATTTGTGTGACAAAATCGTATTGTCGCAACGAGTACGAAATTTCGTTATTCATTCAAGCTTCGGTATCCTGACTTTCCTTTGGCCAGGTTTGAGCTGCAGAGTGCTATTGAGTCTTTTGGGAGACTTTCAAAAACATGCACAGAAGGTTCAAAGTCAGAAAGTTTTTCGCGCCTTTTCCGATCGTTCGGATATGAAAACTATGAAATTTTGGATCGTACTACGATATTTTCGTACGACCACAATGCAATCCGAAATTTTCGTATCTATTACGATTTTTTCCCACTCGTACTTTTTGAAGTCCGAAAATTCAGACTTTGATAAATCAGCCCCATAATGTTCAAAATCGGTCTGGCAATACAAGTTCCGCTTTGACCAAATCTGCTGGAAGTTAAAGGGTTAAACGCCAGAACTCCAGATACATTTTCTGTTTACAGTCTTCTGTATTTACAGTGTCACGTGTGATGGAGGTAATATTGTGACTGCAGCTAAATTGTATTTGTCAAGGTTGAAAAAATGTTCTGTGCATACATTCATAGGCATCCTACATTGCTTGCAACATATATAGCAGATATATGTCATACATATATAGAAATATGAGTCCATAGACTACAATGTGGACTGAAAACTTTTTTTCTTTGCCTATTAGCCTATTGCTTGCCTCCATTCTCCATAGACTTTTATATTTCCCCTACAACCCACAGCTGAACATTATAAGAAAAATAGCCAGGGACCTGCAGCCCATGCTCCATACAGATACCAGACTAAAGGAGATATTCCCTGAACTACCCCTTCTGTCCTATAGACAACCACCCAGTCTGAGGAAAATGATTGTTAGAAGTGCTCTTCCCCAAACAACTAAAACAGGTACATTTCCTTGCAACAGCAAAAGATGTGAGACTTGCAAATACATCCTGTGCAAAGATCAAATTGCAATACCGAATACACAAAAAGTCTACACCATTCGGGACTGCTATTCATGTGCTTCCTCCAATGTGGTGTACTTGATCATATGTACTAAGTGCCATACAGGAGGAATGTACATTGGAGAAACAGGGCAAAAACTACGCACAAGGATGAACCATCACAGACATAAGATCAAGACCAAAGCTTCTGCAATCAGGACCACAGGCTTCAGGACATGAAGGTGTTAATTCTAAAAGGGAACTTCGGATCTGAACGAGAAAGGAAGATCTATGAATTCAAATGTATGGAGTTATTCAACACATTAAGACAGGGCCTTAATTTGGGGTCAGGTTTCATGTCACACTATCTGATCTGACTGAATCCAGACCCCTGGACTATTTACAACCCACCCTAATAAACCTTAATTACTTTTACTATCTTCACAAGTTATCTCTATCTATCTGTAACTTCCTAATTTACTGCTTGTGAACACTTCTCTCTGATCTAACAGTATAAATGTTGTGCCATTTCAGTTCTCATTTGCATTTTGCCTGATGAAGGGGCCTTAGAGCTCCGAAAGCTTGCGATGTATTTTTATTGTTAGCCAATATAGGTATCATTTCTACAATACTCTTGTATTTGTGTTTTGTTGTTTTTTTTTATTATTTTTGACACTGGCTAACACGGTACTACAGTTTTTGTTTTGTGATAGTTCCCCTAGATATCCTAAAGATTGTTTTAGTTTGTTTTTGCCCTTACTGACTTCATTGTGTTACATTAACACAATGCATATGGTATTTCCTATTACTGTGTATAATATCAATACGCTGGGAAAGTATGTTTAAGGCATAAAATTACAGCAATGTTTATACTTTCCCTTTATTCAGTATAATCCAGTTCATAGGCTAGCTTGGAAGAGACTGCCTGATTCTGATTTTGTCGGGGCAGTTAAAAAAAAAAAAAAAAAAAAAAAAAAAAAGATGAGAATGTTCTAGTATTGTTTGTACTTCTGGCGAGTGCTTTGAGCAGCCCTTAATCACAGGGAGAAGGCATCAATCACTGGCTGGCATTCATTATACAGGAAGAAATGTGCACTTAGGAGTGGAAGGGAGTGGAAAAGATATTTGTGTGGGAGCTAATAAGAGTTTCAAGAAAACCATTAGAAGTTTTAGGAGTGTTCAAGTATGTTTTGTGGTACAGCATATAGGGCTGGGATGTGCAAAATGCAGCTGGCATTAACGACAACCTCTAGCATCCCCTGACATACTTAGAAGCTAATTTTTGAATTTGAGGTTTTTTTTAATTCAAATAAACTTGAAATGTACTTTATGTATGTAAAAATTTGGATATAAAAACTTTAATTGATTTAAACTGTGAAAAGCAACTCAAATGCATTGAATTTGCATTATACTTATCATTTGGAGCAACAAAATATCGAAAAATTTGCATTTTGGCAACCATAATTCAAATTTAGGAGTTCTTGCATAAAAATAAATTTGGGAAAAATGTAAATTCAAGCGTTGATAAATCTGCCCCTTAATTGCAGTGACATCTTTAGAAATTATACATTGGAAAGGAATGTAAATGGATTTCCTCAACACCACAAATAAATAAAAACACAAGCTGAGAAAATGCTGCTGGCTCAATGTGGCGTTAAGGACAGTCCTATCTGTCTATCAGGGTGCACATGGGACAGATTTTGGCCTGAAAACATTTGTGGGCATATTGTCTTTTATTAGACAGACAGCTGCTGACAAAGTTTTGTTAATTACATTTTAACAACAAGGAAGTTTTGGCTTCTTGCAGAATGTTTTGTTTCCTGATTCCACTGCCTGCAGTAAAATTCATGGTCATAAACCCATATTTATTTTTTCTGTTCTTCTGCATAAAACTGGATTTCATGTTCAACCCCGGTAGCTGACCATTCAGTGATACCTTCACAGCTGGCAAATAGTAAAGGAGAGTGCTCCTGAGCTGACAGCTGTGATTGCATATTTGTGGCCTACCCCAATCATTTATTATCAGCATCCTTTGACTTTAGAGTACAGGGTCTTTGTTGGTAACCTATAATTCATTAATTCATGAAGGGATTTAAACATATTGTTAAAATGTTAACAACTTTACCTTGGAGTACAATAGAATCAATAAATAAAAAGTTTTTAGTTTTGTCTTCTCTGACAGATCTTTCACATAATAAGCCACCCTTGAACTATGGCAGTAGAGCCATTTTTTCATTAAACGTTGTTTTATTTGCCACTTGAGGAACCCAGGACTAAAGTTAATAAAAAAAACTTTGTACATAAATGCTAACAATACAGTCTGCAAACTAACTAGCAGCTGATTAGCTGCACAAACAGGGAATTCTGAATAGAAAAAGTGTAATACAAAAATGTACTTTATAGAGGAATGTTAACCTCCAGAACTTTGGTTATTATAAAAAAAGTAATTTCTTCTCCATGTCTGCTGTACTGTATTTGTTTCGGAGTCAGAATCAGCAAAGAATTAGGTCTTTTGACACAACTAGGCCAACATTCTCCCATAGTTCGATGCAACTTATTCCAGTGACATCTCACTAAGGCAAAGATCATAGCAGAGTTCTCCAGCGACATTTGTTTTGTGGTGCCTTCCATTGTTGATAATTAAACCTATTTTTCTCTCCCTTTTACAGAACCTTATAGGTACCTAACTGGTTTCAACCAATATTTTAATTGTTTCTCTGGGCTATGGAAATCTTCGCCAGTGCTAAACCATGTAATTGTAAGCTCTCCTGAGCAGCTTCTGTTTCAGTCCATACCTGCTATTTCACAAAACCATCATAACAGATAAGAACAAGGGGGAAGGAATGAAAAATATAAAAGCTTAGTTCTGCAAAGCAAAGACTGTTACTATAGATACGGAGATCATCAAAGGGTCAGCCAAATAAGATACCATGAAAAGTGATCTCTCAGCTGAGGAGCAGCAAAGAAGTGGAAAACGTATACAGTGGTTAGCAGGTAAGCACATCAGCAGGGGAAAGGGCAACAAGCAGGAAAGTGGCACATAGCCTCCTGGAAACACAGTAGTTGCTGTTTCCAAGCAATTGTTGCCTGACCTGCGAGTTCAGGTGATTGTCATAAATAAATGGGGAATTATTTTGATTGTTAAAACCAACGTTTCGGTCCTTGTTAGGACCGGATTTATCCTTGAGAAAGGTCCTAACAAGGACCGAAACGTTGGTTTTAACAATATATCTACAATAAAAAATTTTTTGATGAAACATTGAAGGGTGTGCTGGCCACAGATGATTATTTTCTATAAATATATATATATATATATATATATATATATATATACAAATTTGTCCAATGCGCCATTGCTCAGTGCCTATTCAGGCATGAGTCCCTGTTTCATACAGTTTAGGAATGTGGCATGTTTTGACAAGGGGATTTTTGGCATCTTGAGTGCCGCTATTTTCCACTTAAGCATTGCACAGTCATGTACCACAGTCCTTGCAAAGTTTGCACAAGGTCTAGTAAGCCATAGAAACCAATCACATTTTTTAAGCATGTGAACAGTAAGTGATACTTGCTAGTTGGTTCCTATGGTTTGCTAGAACTTGTCTTAACTTTGTCATTGTTATTACAATACTTCATGGGTTTGATGCAAACAAGGATATTACATGAAAAATATTGAATTCCTGAATCAGAATAGTCATTAAACCATAAACATGTTTGCATCAGGTCTAGTAACTTAAAGTATATAATTGTAAGATAGTGCTTTGAAAGCAAACATCTCTTTGGTTGGTATGGGTCCCTATTCCCAGTGCAATTTTTGCAAATCTATTACATTACCATAGTCTTAGCCAGTTTCTCAACCAGACAGGATAGTCTTTTATGCAAGCAAAGCTGCACTGACCCTCTGTTCCTCATTAATCTTATAGTTTTAATTTTGCGCACATTATACCTGATGATAAATCATACTGTGACAACATATCTTGACATAACTAGTACCGTATGTTATGGGACATTATTTATTTTGACAAAACTAGTATGATATGTAACATTTACTCATAGAAGAAAATGGGAAAGAAAGACCTAGAACAGTAGCCTGTATGAATATCTCTCAGCAGATTTGATTATTTCAGGAATGGCCTTGTTTATGTAGATCTCTTGGGAAATCTATAAGTTGTGCATTGGCATGATTCCATTCTTAAACTGGTTTATCTTGGCTTAGGAGCAAAGATGGTTAATCCTCTCTGTATCCATATAATTAAAAGGAAACATTCGAAGAAAATGTCACCTTCTATTTATTTTTTTTCCCAAGCTGACAATGAAGTAGTAGCTTATTGCATGCTTAGTAACTCTCTTTAACTATCTTTCTATTTACACTTATGGGTGGTAACTGCTTCACCATTTACAGTGGCCTTACTGTTGTCCATGGACCATAGAGTACTGTATATATGAGTAAGCATTTATATACTCTATATAAGGGGTCCTCAAACTTTTTAAACAGGGGGTCAGTTCATGGTCTCTCAGACTGTTGGGGGGCCGGACTTTAGTCCTCAAACTATGCCCCCTTCCCCCTGCTCGCTGCTGCATCCTCAAACTACCGCCCGCTCCCATGCGGCTTTGTTTTTTATTGTGTTTTGTTTATGCATATCTGTGCCTGCTGGGATATTGTGCAGTTTGATAATTTGTATGAAATTACCCAGAGGCTTACCGAACTGTGAATACCATTTAATATTTTACACAGGCTTTAATAGTATTTTATCACATTTCAGGGTGCCACCTGGCTGGTAAAAATGGTACTAATTAATGTTATCAATAGAGAAGCTAGGTTAAAATATAGAAAAGTCAGTATTTATTTCCCGGAAAAAGTGGTAACCCTAATCAGATTAGCTGTTTAGATATCCGTTTTTTAATTGCATATAATCAGTTGACTTTGTCCCATTTAGTCTTCTTAACTCCATGTGGCAGTATCTCTACCGGCAGAAAATATGGCATGCAATCTACGGACACAGTACCCGTCAGTTTGCATATAGCAAAGACTTTGACCCAAAAATTAGCACGGATTGGATGTGGAATCCCTCTTATAACGTAACAAAGGGCCTTTTTTGTTTAGCATTCATGCAAAAAAAAAATGCACATGACCACAAAACTACATTATATTAATTTTATACAATATATTACAACCAGTAAGTTTCAGGTTCTGACTTTTGAAAAAGTAGGAGAATTCAGCCCTCTGAAATCAGAACCAGTAGTGTAGATACACAACCAGACAGATACTACTTTAATTAGCAATTACATTTACATAACAATAAGACCACTGAAAACTTTTTTTTATAGACATATGTTTAAAATTTGCTTAGAATTAGATTTTCTTTAATTATACAAACAAAAAAACAGTTTTAGATTGAGATCCTCTTGATATAGTAGCTACAGTATTTCTGGCTGTTTAGCTTTATTATAATATAAATATTTCAAACTATTCCATGTAGTCAGTATTGCATCCAGTCACACTGCAGTTTGAATCCAGATAAGAACCCACAAATTATCTAGTGCACCCATTGTGTAGCTGTCTCAGTGACATGTTCAGGATATCCTAGTGTCTATTTCAGGCTGTTTTCGAACTCCACTTTTTTATTTGCACTATTTTTTCTGTTAACTACACTTATAATGTGATTTTTATCACATGTGAGTTTTATACTCAAAAAATGTAAATTTTTAGTGGAATATATGGTTTTTTTAGATCTTACTCTCTATAAATATCTTTGCAACATGTATCTATGGAAATCTATAGAATACTGCTGTAATAAAAAGTTTGTCAGTATGATTATTTTCCAAATGAATTGCACGATTCTCTTCATGTTTTTTTTCCTAGTATGTGCACGGGCAGCACTTCTCCCTATTTTCCATTGAGTTAATGTAACTTTTCCTTAAGGCTAATGAGTCAGATCAATACAAAATCTTTCACATGTGTGGACCAATTACACCAATATCTGGTTGATTATTCTGCGGGACGATAAGTTGGACATCCCTGTAATAATTTTTTTTAGATTGTCAAGGAGTATTGTTTATATACAAGTAACTAACACAAACATGGAAATCATTGCTTTTTGAAAAGCATCATATGCTTTTTAAAAAGTTAACATAATTTCAAGAAACTTTGCAATATACATCAATTAAAGGAGACGGAAAGGTAAAATTACGGGGGGGGGGGGGGGCAGTGATTGTAATCACTTACTTTATACCCCGGGCTGGGGCTCCTGTTAGGAGAAAACTGCACCAGCCCAGGGTATAAAGTAAGTGATTACAATCACTGGAGGCCGTGAGACAGTGATCCTCTTCCTTCTTCTGACTTGCGCATGTGCAGTATAGTGAAAAGCTGAAATTTATCAAAAAAGTCTGCATGTTCACCCTACTGCACATGCGCTAGCCCCAGGATTCAGAAGAATGCAGACAGATGGAAGAGGATCGCTGTTTCATAGCTACCCAGGGCTAGTGCTAGTTTTCTCCTAACTGGAGTACCAGCCATGGATATAAGGTAAGCAATTACAATCACTGAGTCTGAACTTTCAGAAGGAGCCAGTGCTACACATTAGAACTGCTTTCAGGTAACCTATTGTTTCTCATACTCCCATATAACTGGAAAGTCCCAAGTCGGACTTGGGTTTTTTACTATTAAGTGCTATTATGATATCTACCACAGGTATCGGGGAGCTACCATCCCACTGTTCTGCTGATTGGCTGCTGGGGCGGTAAACGGAGGGGGGTGATATCATTCCAACTTGCAGCTCAGCAGTAAAGTGTTACTGAAGTTTATCAGAACACAGTCACATGGCTGTGCCACCCTGGGAAATAAAGATAATGGCTAGCCCCATGTGAAATTTTAAAATTAAATATGAAAAAAATCTGTTTGCATTTTTGCAAAACGGATTTCAAAGCAAGATTCTGCTGGAGAAGCTCTATTAAAGGACATGTAAAGCCTACATTTGCCTACAATGTATATCAGTTGGGCAGGTCTCCCTCACCCAAATGGCATTATTTGTACTGCATATATCCCCTCTGTTTGCCAGCACCATCACATTTTCCTAAAGCAAATAGCAGCTTTCATCCGGTGGCCATTTTTCCTCTGATACATAATCAGTTACATTTAAATCTGAAAACAGCATACACGCACACTCTTATTCAGCATACATTTCATCAACAATACAGGTCTCTGATAAAAGTTCTGCTTTGTTTGAGCTGAGCTCAGGAGAGGAGGTTAGGAGAAAAAAATTGAAGGAGACAGCTAGAGCTGAATTTCTATAGGAACCAGCAATGCCATCTCTTTACTGGCTGCTAGACTGGAGGGCGTGTTTAGTAATCTGAGCTTAGAACAACTGAGCATGTCTGGCAAGCCAGAAATCAAAGCAAATTCCCGAGGGGGGGGCCTGAGTGGGTTACAGGAGGAGAAGGAAATCTAAGTGATTTAAGGAGATGCTGCAGCCTTACTATTAACCTCTGGACAACCAGTGTGGCAGGTATTGAAAGATTTCAAAGTGGCTGTTCACTGATTACAATTTTGTGTGTGGTGGTTTACATTTAATTTTGTAGTAATTTTGATTTGGAAACTGGAATTCCTCTTTAAATATTGTAAAATGATGCTATATGCTTGGTATGACACTTAATACACAAGTAGTGGAGCATCTAACATTAGCTAATTCACATTCACTGTATATTTTTATGCGCTTTTAGACAATTATTTAACGATGTCTGCGCTTCTGATTTGGCTCTCGTTCATGTATGGCATTTATTGCAGATTATCTGAACGTCAAACTCACAAGGTCGTATGACAATGGCTTGATCATTTGTCTGTGAATCATACCACTTTCCATGACTGAGAAGAAGAGCAGGGACATCCTGCTGAGTAGTTAGCTTCCTTGCTTTGTCTGCCGGCATTGTTAACTGGTTTGCCTCCTAAATATGTCCAAAAGAAGAAATGTCACAAGTGTAGTGTATAAATAGTAGCTGATGTGCTTAATGTTTAACTTTTCTAGCTGTGAAGTAAAACTTTCACTAAAGAGTTAGAATGGCTCTTAATTATGTTTTTCAGTGCCTCCCATGTTCATTCTGTAAAATCGACAATTATTCTAGAATATACCCACTTATAAATTAGCTTTGTAGTGACTAAGTTAATGGACTCTGACTCAGGAGAGCTTGGTTCATTACCTGTGTTAAATTCTAACACACGTAATTAAGTCACAATCTAATGCTCTGCAATGCCAAGCCCATATATAATTTGATATAATTTATTATCCAATACTTTGATTTTCCTGTGGGAATGTCAAAGATATACTTAAAATAGTTATGTGTAGATAACAAGTAGTCTAATTCCAAGCAATGTCATTCTGTGGCTTCTAAAGCAAATAAAGGGCATTGAATCTTAAGCCACATCATATTTCCGCTCCAACGCCAGCACCTTCAACTCTCCCATTTTACCAGACTCCTTGCATTAGTAAACATACATTTAATACTAGTACCAGCGCGAGAATTTTGCATAAACAAATTATGGCACTCCCTGCCATTATCAGCATCCCAAAGCAAGTCTCCTCTCCTGGTTTTCCTTACTATGCCCACTACCTCATCTATCCTGTCTACCGCAGAAAAACTCGCTGCACCTCCCCACCTACTTCTAGTTTAAAGTCTCCCTCAACCCTCTAGACATCTTCTCTCCCAAAGCAGCTGCACCATTATCATTATTTGGTTTCTAAAGATGTGGTATGAACAGATTTCAAAATATGGCAGGCTTTAATGCAACTTTATGGACCCAAAAAGCTATATATTTTTCTCTGGGGGTAAAGTAACCTTGTTTGCAACATATGTTTGCAAACACCTAATTATAGTTTCCAAGGCATAGTTTAAACGCCTGGGGCCTGGGTTGTGCCTGAGATAAGTATTTCAGGCATTAGTTAAAACAGTTGAGAGTTGCTGCTATAACCTTTAACTTCCAATTCTCCACTTTATATTCTAAGGTATCCCTTGTATAAGGGTTGTTCACTTTCCAACCACTTGTAAGTTAAGTTGTTTCAGATAGTACACTGGTAATAAAGACATGTTTTCTATTTTTTTCTTTTTGACAGTTCTTTGAATATTTAAAGTTTAAAGAAGTTAAAGTTTTATTTTCACCTTCTCATATCTGGCTGAAGCAGCTGTGTGTCACATTGCTTATTTTTGGCCCTGCTCAGCATAATACATGAGTTTCCATTAATGCTGCTATTATAATCAATACAATAATTTTTAATAGTCTAAACTCCCAGCGGCAATAACACCCACATTGCCCTCTATGACAGCGATTCCAAGATATTGGGCCAGCCATTTGTGATGAGATAGAGGTAGAATGTTTGTTTTCTCTCTTAGATGTTCCAGGTCAGGGTGAGATTTGTGGTAATACTATGGGAAAGTCATCTTCCATTGACTCCTTTTTAAAAAAAAATGTTTTGTTATTTCCATTTCCTTTTTCTCTGTAATAATAAAAGGGGTACCAGCTACTTGATAGTAACTAACCTGCATAAATCCATATTGGAGGCAAAACAAACATACTGAGTTTATTCCAATTTAAAATATTTGTTATTATACTTTAGGTATGGTGATTAAAATGATGGAAAAATAATAGATCCAATACCTGAAATAAATCAAAACATTGGTCTTGGACAATTGTCAAAAAAAATTTCAAGCACTTTCAGGAGAATCCTGCCTGAAGTATACATTGCCAAGTTTTCAGACAAGGAGCACTTGAACTATCGCTTTCAGGCAAACACTGTTGCACCATGACTTTCAGTGACAATTGCCCTGGCTCCACTGCAGGAATTCAAATTATCCTTTTGCAAGTAGTTAAAGCATAACGCTGCAGAAAATGTTTCCATTATATGGGTATTGCTAAAAGCAATTTACTTGTTTATTGAAAGATACTTTTTACTGCAGTTCATCTGGAAAGTTGAAACTGAAAAGAACCTATTATTGTGTGGCTAGGAGTGTTTTTAAAGGGAAAGTGGAAAAATTACTTTAGTTCAGCTTGGTGACTGAGAAAGGATCTTTAATCAAAAGGTAAACACATTCATGGGTTTCTGGAATTATTTGTAATAAAACACATGCACAAGCACATGACAAACAATCCATGTTTTGCTTAAAGGGGAGGGCATTGCTTGGCAGCTTAATGCACAGATGTCTTGTATGTTTTGATTATGGGTGAGTGCAGAGGACCTCTTGTTGCTGTCTGTGTGAGGCACATACAGATGCATTAAGTTTAATGCCACACTTTGCATTTTGGCCATTTCCTTTAGATGATTTCCAGTGGTGGTAATTGATTTATAACTAACAGGATTGTCTTTGCCTGGGAAGTCAGCAGTTACATAAATTGCATTTACATTTGGTCAAATGGGGCAATTTTAAAAAAGTTGGTTGTGGCAACTAATCATGGTGACTTTCCTACCATAGGGTAATGTATAAGTCGCTGTAACTAACCACGCACAGTTTTCCGCTGCACAGATTAGTCACATGACTTTTTACTAAATATATGCCGGCTTACTGCCGTGTGTGTCTTCGCCCTTAGTAGCAGTTACTTCATCGCTACTAAACACCAGAAAATATCCTGCCATAGACAATACTGAGAATTGCCTCTGCTAAAACACATAGAGATGATTATCAGTAAATGGTCAGCATTGTCTATATTAGTAGACGTGACAAGTAGCTGCTACTAGTAGTTCCATGTGTTTTCACCCTAAGGGTAAGCACCCACTTTGGTTTCCTCCTGCAGGCAACTTTGCGCGACTTTGGAAACTGAAGCAATGCAAAGGGCTTTCCACTGGCGACAACTATTGTTGTAAGTGGAAACCCTTTTCGGACCAGTTACTTGCCCACAATAGCAGCAGGCGAGTAAGTCACTCTGTGGGTGCTTACCCTGAAAGCCTAGCCTTTCTTACAAATCTATGGGGCACATTTACTAATCCATGAACGTTCGAAAAGCATCCGAATGCGTTTTTTTCGTAATGATCGGTATTTTGCGATTTTTTCGTAAATTGTCGCGACTTTTTCGTAGCCGCTACGACTTTTTCGTAAATTGTTGAAACTTTTTCGTAGCGTTACGACTTGCGTGAATTGTCTCAACTTTTTCGTAGCCGAGTACGAAAGTTTCGGATTCATTCAAGCTTCAGTATCGTGACTTTCCTTGGGCCAGGTTGGAGCTGCAGAGTGCCATTGAGTCCTATGGGAGGCATCCAAAATCATGCAAAGTCTGAAAGGTTTGCCCGCCGTTTATGAGCACTCAATACGAAAAAGTCACGACAATATACAAGCAAATCGTAACGGCTACGAAAAAGTCGTGACAATTCGCGCAAGTCGTAACGGCTACGAAAAAGTCGCGACAATTTAAGAAAAAGTCGCAACGGCGACGAAAAAAATCGCAAAAAATACGAAAAAGTCGCAAAATGTTCATTTCCAATCCGAATTTTTCCCATTCGGATTCGTGGATTAGTAAATGTGCCCCTATGTGTAGTTGTATTGTAGCGTTTCTTCTCTTGGGAAGACATCCTCTTTGCAAAAATCTCTTATAGAGCCCAGTTTTCTGCAGCCAGAGAATGGACACTTAATTCAAAAATCTATATAACATGATACAAATTAAAGCCTGTAACTTGAGGCATGTGAATACCTTTTTAAGGACACTGCATGCCTTGCATTGTGAAGGACAATTTGTCTCCTTTACCATTCTCACCATAAACATGAATGGTTTTTCTGCTTGGCTGCTTCCCTGATCCTACCCGTCGCATGCCATGTTACAAAACCTTCCACTAATGAGATCTTGAAAGATATATGGCTCTGAATTATTTGGCTGTATCTGTTATTAGCCAAAGGTTTCTGAATGCATAGTTAGCCACAGGGACATAAAGATGTAACTGCCTACTCCAGATTAATGTGCTATATTTTTTACTACTGTTGATTGGGGGTACAGCCTGAAATGCAGCCAGGGTGAAATAAAGGCTTGTTTGCTTCTCTGGCTGTGCCTAAAACTTTAGCAGTGTCACTGTTACATGAATGCTTATAGAGGACATGGCCTGGTGTATGTCAAGTAATGACTGCTCCTAAAAATCTCAAAATCTCTTCAATAAATATATGGTTGGTATTGATTTCTTGATAATTCTAAGCTAGAGTAAACTGGATAGTAGGTACTGATATGACTGATATTTGTGAAGGCTCATATTGGGTTGTTGAGTCAAAATAGGTGCCTTTGCAGGTGCCTGCCCAATATATATCTATCTGCACTGATTTAAGGCTAGATATCTATTGGATAGGGCCCATACATGGGCAGATACACACAGACTGCCCCATACACAAGCAGATAAGCTCCGACCCGGTCTAAAGTTGCCAAATGGCCAACTAAAATCTGCCCATGTGTGGCCTGCTTATAGTATAGATACAAATCTTCAAAAAGGTATATGTTGATTTTAGAGGGAAGTAAGTGCCGCATAAGATATGATATGAATTTAGCCAAGATGTTAATTCTTATTTATTTACATTACTTTCAATCCCATTACAGGCAAACTGACAAAAGCATGCATTCCAGTTTTTTGTGAACCACAAAACAAAACCCTATTCTGGCCTATAATGACACAAAAGAAAGCAGTCGGCGTTTTGCAACACAGCACATGGAAGAAAAACAGGGACCATCTGTCTTAGATTGTGACTTGATTAAATACACAGAACCTGGTTTAACAGCTCAGCTGCTTTGACAGTTGCCAACAAGTGGAATTTTAAACATGGCCTAAGAGTCAGCAGTGAGATAATCTTCTTAATGTCTTGTGTTCTTAATGTTGGTTGCTAGTTTAGACAATATTACTCATTCTGCATTTTGAGCATTTGCTGTTAATTTTTTTTTACCTTGAAGGCTTTTATTTCATATGTGTTGTCAGTGATCAACTAATTGGTTTAGCAAAAGCCTGCTTTAGGTCATGAATGTATATAAGAAATCTAGCTTATTCTGCTCAGCATGAGAGATATTGTTCAGCATTACATATGTGATTGTGACTTCACATGATAGTTTATGTGCAATATTTACTTAAGTGTCACTTAACAGGGGAGGCTTACTTGCTTTTTCTAGTGTATTGCTAGTGGCTAAATATGCAAAAATGAAATGATAGATGAGACAGAAGTATTTGTTTTTAGAGAGTCATGAGAGATGAAGTCAAAATAATTTTGAATTATAATGCAGTATAATACCAGTGCAGCAGAAGACCGCTTGATATTAGGTACCTATAGTAGGTATTTAGGCTACCATCCGACCATAGCTTTGCAACCTAAGTTGACATTTTGAGGGCTTCCATGTCCTGACCTGAAAGTCCCTGACATTTATCAAATCGTCACTGCTAGAATTTTATAAACTCTTTTTGCCAGATGATACATTTTACAATTTCTGTTTTAAGGCCAAGAATAATAACTCTACCTAACCCTTTAATTTTAGTGTATCACTGGAATACAACTATGACAGGGTGCTATTTAAATGGTTAAACTGTCTTTTTACAGCAATGTTTATTTTCAATAAATAATGTATGATACAAAAATGTAAGACTTTTGAAACAAAATACAAAAATGGGCCACAGATGTAGCTGGGAGAGTCTCATGTACAGGATTCAAAAATCATCTTGGGTGAGGCATATTCACTATGGCCAGCTTAGTCACATACTCACAGTCTCAACCACATCTGAATTGTCTGTACAACACAATTCCTTCAGACCTCCTAGTCAGACTGAATGAGAAATTCTCGTAATTACCACTGGTGGGACTATGACCCAACTGGCTTTGCACACACATTTGTTGCACATTAGGCCTGCCTCCTACTACTTGGGGATTTAGAAAATCTGTATTTATACATACAATAGTAGTTTATGAGTGATGATGCAGCTGAACATTCACTCTCTAGTAGCTATTGCATAGTTACATAGTTACATAGTTACATAGGGTTGAAAAAAGACCTGTGTCCATCAAGTTCAACCCATCCAAGTAAACCCAGCACACCTAACCCACACCTACCAATCTATACTCACATACATAAACTATAAATACAACCACTAGTACTAACTGTAGATATTAGTATCACAATAGCCTTGGATATTCTGATTGATCAAGAACTCATCCAGGCCCCTCTTAAAGGCATTAACAGAATCTGCCATTACCACATCACTAGGAAGGGCATTCCATAACCTCACTGCCCTCACCGTGAAAAACCACCTACGCTGCTTCAAATGGAAGCTCCGTTCCTCTAATCTAAAGGGGTGACCTCTGGTGCGTTGATTGTTTTTATGGGAAAAAAGAACATCCCCCAACTGCCTATAATCCCCTCTAATGTACTTGTACAGAGTAATCATGTCCCCTCGCAAGCGCCTCTTTTCCAGAGAAAACAACCCCAACCTCGACAGTCTAACCTCATAGTTTAAATCTTCCATCCCCTTAACCAGTTTAGTTGCACGTCTCTGCACTCTCTCCAGCTCATTAATATCCTTCTTAAGGACTGGAGCCCAAAACTGCACTGCATACTCAAGGTGAGGCCTTACCAGGGACCTATAAAGGGGCAAAATTATGTTCTCATCCCTTGAGTCAATGCCCTTTTTTATACAAGACAGCACTTTATTTGCTTTAGTAGCCACAGAATGACACTGCCTGGAATTAGACAACTTGTTATCAACAAAAACCCCTAGATCCTTCTCCATTAAGGAAACCCCCAACACACTACCATTCAGTAGATAGTTTGCGTTTATATTATTTCTACCAAAGTGCATAACTTTGCACTTATCAACATTGAACCTCATTTTCCAGTTTGCTGCCCAGTTATCTAATTTTGTCAAATCGCTCTGCAAAGCGGCAGCATCCTGCATGGAACTTATAGTTTTGCACAATTTAGTGTCATCAGCAAAAATAGAAACAATACTGTCTATGCCCACCTCCAGGTCATTAATAAACAAGTTAAACAGCAAAGGCCCAAGGACTGACCCCTGCGGTACTCCACTAACCACACTGGTCCAATTAGAAAATGTTCCATTTACAACCACTCTTTGTACTCTATCCTTCAGCCAGTTCTCTATCCAATTACAAATATTATGTTCTAGGCCAATATTCCTTAATTTGATCATTAACCTTCTGTGAGGTACTGTATCAAACGCTTTAGCAAAGTCCAAGTAGATGACATCAACTGCCATTCCAGCATCAAGGTTCCTACTCACCTCCTCATAAAAGGCAACTAAATTAGTCTGGCAAGATCTGTTACGCATAAAACCATGCTGGCACAAACTAATAGTATTGTGAACTGCAATGTATTCAAGTACCCTATCCCTTATTACCCCTTCCAAAAGTTTTCCTACTACTGATGTCAGACTAACAGGCCTTGCATCTTATCTCTGTTGTACAATCATGTACTAGACCCAGGCAGTTACATTAGATTTGTATTTACAGCAAATAATTTGAAGCATTTTTATAACCCATTTGTAGAAGATCTGTGGGCTTTTGCAGGACCACACAGAAAGATATCCACTAAAACAATCACATCTGTGTGGTCGATATCTTGCCTTGCAGAAATTCAGATCTGCATAATGTGTACTAAATTGGTTTTCATGTTCATTTTCATGAAATTCCTTCTTTTTTATGCAAATAGACTATAGCTCTTTGGTAAATGTTTAGGTATTTGATACATCTAATTAAATTGCATAAACTTATAACAAATATTTCACAATTATTTTACAAATTGCTATAATCACAGCAGGTAAAAGTTATCACATATTAATTTATACACCAGCCATGGAGGGTTTTTGGCACTGAAATGAGGGATGGAGTTGTGTGCCTATTGTATATTACATGTAAGAACTAAGAATTAAAAAAAATAATAATAATTATTAATACACTTGAACATGTCTTATGCTTGGCAAAAGTAGTGAGAAGAAGCAGTGGTGGAACAAGAAGTTCATAAGCCACACAACAAAATCTCTTCATCCATAGTAAATTACACAGGGCCTTTGGTTTTCTAATCAGCTGCTAATCTGTTTCCTTTATTTAATGTTTGCTTCCTTACAGGGTCCGATCATTCATCTGTATCAAAGAGTTATCTTCTGTTGCACATGTGTTTTTTATATTGTAATTAATAGTGTCATATATCTGTATAAACAATATCCCATTGGGTGTATAGTGCTAAAACTGTAAACAACACTCTATGAAAAAGAGAATTTAGTAGTTGTGTTGCCTAGCTCTGTCAACAGCCTGTCCTGTGTACTGATGCCTATTTGGTATGCCAAAAAAAAACCCACTGAACCAATGCTGCAACTTGCTAATTACTGTCAGATATGCCTAGGAACATCCGCGGTTTCGGGGAAATCGCGGCGCCGCGTATGCCATCCCACTGGCAATTTACATTCTCGCCGGTGGTATGGCATTTCGGGGAGATTAGTCGCCCGCGACATGGGTAGTATCCAAGGCTATTGTGACACTAATATCTACAGTTAGTATAGATATTGGTGTATGTGGTTTATGTGTGCGAGTATATAGGTTTATGTCTGTGCCGGGGTCACTTGGAAGAGTTGAACTTGATAGACTTTTTTCAAACCAACTTAACTATGTAGCTTAACCATGAAGGATGATTGATTTAGTAAATGTTTTCGGTGTGTCAAGAAAAAGGGCATTAGGTTTAATGCAGTGTTAACTATAAGCAACCTTGATTATTTGCTGTTATTTGAAAGCTTATGATGTAAATAACATGCCTGTATTTTTTAATGCTGTGGAAATAACCATTTGACCTCACTTAGAAAAACCTTTTACTTTCAGCTGTCATGCGGCTTCTTGTTTATAGCTTGAAGTTAACTAGAAAACTGATGTTGAAGGTGGTCAGGCTGCAACATGCACAGCATTAATGCTCCTTAAACCTGACCTAAAAAGCCCTGTGGGTATCTGACATTCAGCTATTTTTTTAAAGGCAACGACAGTCCAAAACAAATAGCCAAATTTAAACCTTTGTTTTCTATTATAACTTTGTTTCATATAGTAACCTTTTTTTTTTAATAACAAATTAATAACTTAATAACTTTGTTTCAAGGAGTATTAAATAGATCCCCACCTCTTTTCAATGTACCCAAAACAGAAAAGCATCTCTCTTCTCTTTGCTTTGCTTTGCTTACAGTTATATTACCTGTTGAGATATAATTTAAAATATGAATCATCTACAAAAGTCCACTTTTTTTTTTAGTCTAGAAGTTATGTCATGGAAAGCTGCAGATTGTGCATTTTGGCCCTTTCCAAATGCTAAATAGTAATAAAATCAAAATAAACATTCTTCTGATCAGTTTTCTAGTCAGCAACTGATGGGAGTTTAAAAATGGTTATAGCTTATTATCTTGAGGGAGCAAAAAAATAAGCTGCTTGCTTAGAGTTGTACAACATGGTACATCTCCTCTATATTCTCTGTAAAATAAGGGTTCTGTGAACTTGGGCTGTTTCTCAGCCTATGTATACGTGCAGGTCTAGAAACAGCTCCTCTTCCCAAGTACGCTTTTTCTTCTGTTTGCATCCAGGGGCACTGTGCCAGCCTGGGTGCAGACACATGGAGTAATTCTTGAGTATTTATTTTCACTCCAAAATCAACTTTGTGTGTCTACACCCAGGCAAATGCAGAGTCTCTGGGTGCAAACACAAAAGAGAACCAATTTGAGCAGTGTGGCATTACCCCAAGCTAATCCAAAAAGCTTTGATGAGCACAAAGGAACAAAATAAAAATCACACTTAAAATATGCATTCTCTTCCTTTAACATAAATTAAGTACATATTAATTGGACTTCTGCATGCTTTCATCACTAAACTTTTATAATTGACAATAATTTAGCTGAACTAAAACTAAATAACAGCACTTTTAATAAGATGCTTCATTTTATGAGCAGCTTCAGGTCACACATTTTTGTAATGCTTCAGGAGAACATGTTAGATACTTTTCTGAAGGAAATGCCACTGAATAAATCTGGAATTTGTGTGCTATATATTTTCCAATCGGGGAAGATTAATTGTGTTTTTTCACGGAGATCTGCATGCCTGCGCAAAGCTGCATTTTTGTTTAGTTCCTTAATTATTTCAACTCCACATATTTGGCAGGACCCAAATCCACCCATACATCCAAATTATGGTTTCAGCCATCCTTGCCAGGAATGTAAGCAGGATTCCAGCTTTTATTTAATCAAATACAGAATATAAGATGTTACTAAGATAAAAGCACAGATTTTCTGTCGGCATAAAGCCCTGAGAAACCTCCTATAAATCATGCATTAATAATGCCATACACTAAGGGAAAGGAAGCAATCCCCTAGTTTCGCACAAACACATTAACCTCTTTGCATAGATGTTGCACAGTTTCCTTCATTGCACAAATATGGGTTTTGTAATAAAAGATCCAACTTGTAATTGCCAACAAATGAACACAGAGCATTTAGTGGTCACTACATGTGTAGATCTTTTCTTTATTGTACAACCAAACTTATCTTGAAACGATCATTTTAAAGTATTTGTCCATCAAAGAATGACCATTTAAAGTAAAATCATCTAACTGAAGCTAGGAAAACAGTAGGTAGCTGCCTGCTTGGCCCTGCAAACATGTGGACAATGGACAAATTAATGACTAAAATTTTTAACCTGCCTGGTCAATCTTCTTAACGTTGTTGGATGAAAAGTCGTACAGTCGTTTCCCACTAACCTTACAGTAATTTGATGGATTTGTTGGATCGCACTGAAATTGGTCGTTAAGGAGTGAAAATTGTTACATGTATGGCCAGCTTAAAAGCTAAACTACATGAGAGATTTTGATCAGATTTTGTGAATCTTGTTGTGCAACAGCATGAGATTTTGTGGAATCCTAAAGTTGTGATCCCAACAGCTGTAATGCAAGTCGTATGTCAGATGGTGTGTTTTGTTAGTGCAGTGTATGTTTCGGACACCATTATATCTTGTCAGATGCAAATTCAGAGCTCCCTTGCAAAAGGGGTGTCGCATCAGATGGCAAATGTACCATGTAGCTTACGTATCAAATTTTTCTATGCATCCCATTATTTTTTGACTCAGGCAACTGTAATGGCAAAATCTTACTGCGACATGTGACCTGTCAATGGGGGTGTTTGGCCCCTGAGCTGTCTGAGGCAGCTCCTTCAATGCCGCCCCCTGCGCTTACCATAACAGGGCTGGAGGGGGTTCAGGGGGGCCCAATCGCTAGTGTAGTGCAATTGCAATTGCGCTCTCTGCACTAGCAGAGATGAATTTCCATTTTAAAACCGGTACATTCTGCTCTTAATGTTACTAGGAGTGGCTTTTTGCCACCCCTGGTAACTTAGGGGGTGCTGCCATCTGGAGCGAGTTTTTCAACTCGCCTCATGGTAGCAGCACCCCTGCCTGTCGATATGACAGCATCCTACAAAATCGCCTGTGTGATGTAGATCCTACACATAACCATTTCTTCATGTGTTCCCTTGATGCGTCCCACCTGTGTTTAATGCACAGTGATCAGCCAATCACCAATTGTTACATCATAGCCCACCCTTGCTGAAACTCATTGTAACCACCCTGTCACCAATGTCACCTGTACTGCCCCCTGTCTGGACTTTCGATGGTGTCAATCCTACTAGCAAACTGTATGTCACCATGTAGGGTATCATCACTATAGGGAAGGTTTATTTAAGAATAAAAAAAAAAATTTCCAATTGTTGCATAAAAAAATAAAAACCTTTCAAATTTCGAAGCAAAGAAGGACCCTCCAGGGAAGGGAAGGGACATTTGCCATTTGCTAATCGTCAAATCCAATAAAAATTTGGATTTTTGTTGCATAGTACATCTTGGAAAAGGTGTGTGACTTTTTTTTTTTTTCGGGGACTTTTTCCAATTTGAAAAAAAAAATGTGACCACTAGTAAATGGCCTTCTAAATCTTTTGTATTGCAGACCAAAATTAGTTCAGCCGTAATCCTTTCTACACTTATTTTTAAGCAAAAAAATATGCCATTTCTGACAGTCCTTCCAGTTACAGGCATTTTACCTAATACGGTTCTGTGGAAAGAGAAATACATTGTTGTACCTTTATGATAAATGGGAAAGCATGCAGTAAATGTCAAGTAACATTCTCTGTTCTATACATTTTCTTATAAAAATTCCTGAATGTACTTTATCTGTCACCACCATCTAAAGATTCTGCAGTAGTTAATGAGTGAATGCCTCAATAAAGAATCCTTTTGTTTTCAGATTATTCTGTAATCCATATCCATATTAATTATATAGCCTCTGGGCAACAAGGTTACTTTCAGTATATTGTATTTCTCTAGCTACTGCATTAACTCCCAACATGCTCTGCCACCCAAGTTGTGAAGTTAACGACCAAGATAAAATATCACAATGGCAAAGCAGCCATAGACTCAATTTTTGTGGCATACTTCATCAGTTATACTCCCACAGCCATCTAATTACCCTTGCCAAATGATATACAGTGATTTTATGGATCAGCTACAATACATGCTAGTGATATGCAAATATATGAAGATGTGGCCATACAAAGACATGTGTTATTATCCTTTATTTAAGTAGATGGAGTGTTTTCATAGTACTTTATTCGAATAATTTACAATTCCAGAGTCAGACTGGCCCTCGAAAACTCCGAAGGGACCAAATGTCAGTCTCCCCTTGAGCTCATTTTGCCTTTATCTATACCATGGTTACTCCCTGTTTCTATTTGAAAACAAAGTGGAGAAATGTTAGAGGAGAGAAGATAGATGAGTGTATGCATAAAGACCAAGAAAAATACAAAGGTGAGTGAAGAGAGCCGGAAAAATAGGCTTAATGTGCCACCTGGCCAGACCCACTATCCAAGCTAAGTTCCCTACTAAATTAACAAGCATTAATTAACCCTAGACTGTAGAAGAATCATACAGAGAGATGATGTGAATATAGAAGCCAGGTCAGAATCAAACTCAAGACTACTTACTAAGCCATTGTGTTATTCTTTGGCACTAAAATATCCCCCTTGAGGCTCTTGGTTTCAGAGCCAATTTAGATTATTCTGCTGCACCCTTCTCCCCGCCCTCCATTTTTTACAGTCATCTTTCACCGCAAACTCAGTTGAATTGCTAGTACAAAGAGCAATACTGTGTTCTCCTGTTCATTGTCTGTTAAAAATGGGAAATGCACATTACCGGAGTCACTTTTTTTTTCCTGTGGGGGAATTATGGCGCATCTACAGGAGTCCTGCTTAAGCCTTGAGTCTCGTGTGCCTCATGACTAGACAGCACTGTTTTATTTATTATTTATTTATTTCCTGTTATTTTTATAGTGCTGACACATTTCTGCAGCACTATAGAGAGATTATACATCATTCACATCAGTCCCTGTCCCAGAGGATCTTACAATCTAAGGTCCCTAGCACATTTACACACACTATGGTCAGTTTAGTCAGCCACTGGAGTGTAGAAACCGGAAGACATGGAGGAAACCCACACAGACACAGGGAGAACATACAAACTCTTTGCAACTAGTGCCCTGGATGTTACTGAAGTGCTACCCTCTGAGCCACAGTGCTGTTTAAATTAATTTATCAGCTTAAATATGAGTCTCAGAGTTGCCAACCTTTTTGCATAGAATATAGTACCAATAAAAGGATATCACAGCTGAGGAATATATGTCCTGCTGATTTTAGTACCAATATCACTATAGTCTATATGTTTTCAACCTTTTGGCTTCAGCTACCACTATGCCAAGGCTAAGGATATATGGTTGTACTGATTATACCCCACTATCATTTTTAATAGTATATAGCCATTCACTACATTTTTTAATGTAACTAACATGTGGGCTAGGCTTTTTTTCCATTTCTTTTGTTGACCCTAAGTGGCCCTTGTTTCTAGAAAAGCAACAAGTTTGTCTGCATCATTGCTGAAATGTTTCAGCAACCAGCCCACTTTCAGCCACTGTGGTCTCTCTTACATTGGATATATATTGTAGCCAAAATACTGGGCTGCTGACCATTTTTACTGTAAACTGGGTAAACGGTCAGTCTGCTTTTATGGCTAAATGCAAGAATGAGAGATTTGTCTTTAAATGATTTCTTGGCGTTCTTCTGCTTCATTGAGTTGAACAAAAGTAAAATCAGCATTCCACTCCTCAGCATTCCACTGTTAAAAATCCCCTGTGACCTACAAGGTTACATTCTAAATAGCCCCATACTGAGTTCTTTAATTATGCTTTCAGCCCATGCAAAGTGACAGGTTAGTGTATTCTTTTTTTCAAACCTGCTGTCTTTACCAAGATAGTGTGAAAGCTACTACAAGCTCCCATATACCCACCTGCATTCTCATTTAAATCAGGAAATGCAGGGACAAATAAGAAAAAAAGGGTATTTTATTTACATGGTCATAAAAGATGCAACAAATACTTAGAATATCTTTTTACTTCACTTTAATCTTAAAATATGATCATCTTGTTGCACTTACTGTGAGTGGTTTGATTTTACCTTTTGGTTGTACTAGAGTCTATTTTACATATCTGAGAGGGTGACATTTTTTCTTGGGGGAGTGTTGGTGTTGTTCTCATAAATTAGCTTTGGCAAAGGCACACTGTGTGGTGGTAAAACAGAACTATAAATATAGATGTGAAATAAATGTAAGTATATATATTAATGCTAGCATTTAAGAACTCGGTCCATTTTAGCATGTAAGATCAATTTTTTTTATGAAGTCCCCAAACAATTCAACTTATTGTCCCAGAAGGCCATTTATGCATGAGAACCTGTGAAATCTTGCCTTCTGGCCTCCCATTATTTGCCTATTGCAGACTGAACCGACTTCAACCGGCTACTCTCTTGATTATGACAGAACATTCAGAAGGAGTGTGACATGTCCAGGTTTTTTTTTACCAACCTCAGTTTTGCTTACCCTGACAAGCCCAGGGCCCATGTTCTGACTGGCAATCTGGGGCTGCTGTAAGATACCATAGACAGTCATTGCTTATTGGGCTATTTGAGCCTCTGTGTAATTGAAATGCCGGGCCTACTTAGCCAGATGCAACCCCCCTCCATTGCTTTACAAAGTTTAAACCGTCAGGATCCATTAAACTGGATCTTTTCTTCTCAGAAAGAGAATAGCCAAACAAACAAATTCATCTCTTTCCTTGGTGTGACGTAGCAGTAGGAAAATTATTGACTACATTCATGTGTCAAGTCAGTGACATTCAAGTAATAACATATCATCTATGTCTCCAATATTAAGAATTAGATGATGGCCGTATCATGGCAGGAAGATAAATGTAAAACTATTACCATGCTGGCATGAGGTTTTAATAACACTGTTGTTGGCAGTGACTGCTGTATTGTAATGTGATCCAGTTTTCTTAATAATACAATTTCAGCAGGCTAACTACACAATGGTAAAAGAATGTTATGACTTCACATAAGTAAACAAAGGAATGTCACTGCATTTAGGTCCTATCACACACCAATTGGAACAAAATGTGGCTGTAAATTCCCCTATAGGGAAAACCACACAAATAAGGTCAAGGAGTTCTCTGTAATTTCACCATGACACTCTGCAGTCATTTGGAAGATAAAATAAACTCTATGGGCCAGTAGCTAGGTTGAAGCCAAATGTTTGCTGTGTTTGTCTTGCCAGATATCAATGCATTGCCTAACAAAATGTTCCTGCGTAGGAAATACATACCAATCTTAAATCATTTAATAGACCACTATACCCCTGAAAAATGTAGGTCTCTATAAAAATATATTGCATAAAACAGCACACATGTAAAACCCTGCTTAATCTTAATAAACCATTTTCATAAAACCTGCTTTTTTAGTTGTATGTATGTGCCATTGGATAATCCTAAATAGAAAATTGTCATTTTAAGTACTAAAGGCTGCACTTGTTAGGTCACAAAGTTCTGTCTTTTACTCCAACCTTTTTTCCGGTTACAGTTAGAGCTGCATTATTATTTTTTGTCAGGTGATCTCTGAGGGAGCACACAGTCCATCACAAAATGGTTGGAAAAGATGTAAAAGGGTAATATTTACTGATATAAATATTCCAGTTTGGTAATATTCTTTAATAGACCATAGGTTATAGTTTTCAGTTATGTATTTATTTCTACATATCATTAGCAGTTGTTAATAAAGCCGGCACTAAGTTTTGTACAAACATAGGGGAAGGGTTCCATGAGAAGTAAGAAAGATGTACACAAAAACCTTTTTACCTAATGCAACTAATACTAAACAATGTTCATCTTGCTCTAGCTTATATATACAGGCAGAAAGACTGAACAAAAGCACAAATGAAACAAAGCTGGATATATGAATCAGTCTGCAGTGGAATGCTCTGCTCTTTAGTATATAAGTGTTTTTATTGCATTTGGCGTTATTACCTTTTATAAGGCACTAATAAAAACAAAAATCCCATAAAGCAAATTAACAGTACAAATGGCTTCAAGCTGGTAGTTCTAAGAACATAATGCTGTTAGACATATATGAATGATATACAGTATAATTCCTGTAAGAACTGCTCAATATGTTGGTGTTTCTATAAACTACTTTTTATAGCTAGTACCTCAGTGAATAACTTTCAAGGGAATATTTACATTAGTCAACCTAAGCCACAGCAATAGTTAACACTGAACAAAACATCTTTTATCATACTTGCTTTAATAATTATGCAGTGTTTTGCATCTCCCAGCATCATTTATGGAAAGCATGACATGCGCTGGTTAAGAGGCAATGAGGGTGAGAATGAAGGAAATAATGCTGCACACTGAAAAGCCTTCCTCTCTTAGGGGAATCAGAGAGGGAAAAACAAGATTAAGGAGGTTTTATAATAAAAGTTGCAAAGTTTGGTATTGGTCAAATCATCTTTAGCAACCACTCAACCTGAAGAATTTACTGGTCACCTGTTTAAAAGCAAATATTTTATTGGTTGCTATGGGTGATATATCTAGCATAGCATTATCTTCCATTGCGAGCATTCACTTATACTTATTGATACGCTATAGCTGATTGGCTTTTCTGTAATCAGTAGCTCATTCATTCATTTTGAAAGATGTCTGCTATTGGTAGGATTACTAATGCTTATTTAATGTTTTTTTACATTTCTTTTTTTTTTATTGGTGAATAAAAAAGACAAATAATAAAAAGAAAAATGGTTTACAGCAATAAGTTGCGGTGGATTTAAATTAAACATTCTGTATACATAATGAAATAAAGCATTGCGTCATCAGTTTATACAAGTAGAAGTAGTTTGTTATTAGTAGTATATTCACCAATTTTAATACTATATATTAGTAGATAACACACATAAGAAAAATCAAATAGGGTAAGGGGAAAAGGGGGTATAGAATGTAGAAGAGCAGAAAGAGGATATTATAGAGAACAAAAAAAAGCACTTTAAAGATACCAGGATATTTGAGTATGTCAGATGCCTTTTCCTACAGGATTGTCTTCAGAGTATGTGCTTTTGTTCCATGGATCCCATTTCGCATGATATTTGTGCATTAAATGGTTATTCCTGGCATTATAATATTCCATGGTAGAGTTACTGTTAAGTAATAAGGTTAGGTCATTTAATGTAGGGATCAATGTTGATTTCCAGTTTCTTGCTATCAGCAAACGGGATACCGCTAGCACGTGTATTATGAAGCGCTTTTTATTCCAAGGAATACAATCTAAGTCCAAGTTTAGTAGGGCAAGTCTTGGGGATATTGGAATATTGATTTGCGATAAGTCCGTTAATATGGGGAATATTGAGAACCAAAATTGAGATATCTTAGGACATTCCCACCATATGTGAATGAAAGAACCAGTTTGGTTGCAGTTTCTCCAGCATTTGTTGGATGAAGTGGCTGGAAAGATTCTATAAATTTTTGCTGGAGTCATGTACCATCTGTACATTAGTTTTATACTTGACTCGAGAAGGCGGATTGAACTAATTGATGAGAAAAGCGTAGAGAAGGCATTATTCCAATCAATAGAGTCAATCGTGGTGTTGATATCAGCTTCCCATTTTTTCATGTGAGGAGTCGTTTCTTGAGTAGGTAGATCTAACAGTCGAGCATAATACTGTGAGATTTTTGAGGATTGTTGTAATAAAGTATAGAGCCGGTTTTGTTCTGTTGACAAGATTTTTAGTTTCTGCAGTGAGTTAGTTCTCAGATAGCTGGATAATTGTAAGTAGGCAAAGAAGGTTGAATTTGGTACTCTGAATTTGTTCCTCAGGTAGGTAAAAGGTTGAAAAATTAGTTTTTGAAACAAATCCGCGAACATAGTGATATTTGCTTGTGTCCATGCAATTAAGTTCAGGTTATCTATTATTTTTTGAAACCCAGTTATGGGAAAATGAGAGTAAAGACCATTCTTGAGGTTATCACTGTGTATTATAGAGTCCCAAATTTTAAGTGTAGCTACTGTCGCGGGTAAGTAGGTTTTTTGTCCTTTACGTAATTGAGGGGGGATCCATATTATAGATGTGATTGGTAACTCTGTGGTGGGTATTACTGAGGCTTCTTGGAATACCCATTGTGGTGGGTTATCCGTATCAAAGAATCGTTGTAAGAGGATAAGGTGACAGGCCTGGTAGTACTTTTTGAAGTTAGGGAGTGCTAAGCCCCCTTTGTTTTTGGCATTTGTCATAGTATTGTATGCTATTCTGGGTCTCCGTTTTTGCCAGATAAATTTGGAAACTAGACCTTGTAGTGAGGTGAAAAATTTAGCAGGTATGTTGATTGGAATGGTTCTAAACAAATATAGTATTTTTGGTAACAGATTACATTTAATTGCTGCTATACGCCCTAGCCATGAAATATCTTTGTACATCCAATCCTGAGTGAGTTTTTGAAATTTTGAAAGCATAGGAACAAAATTTTCTTTAAACAAGTTTTTTTCCGAGAAACTTACATGAATGCCCAAATATTTTATGGAAGACTGCTGCCATTCAAACTTGTATGAGGATTTCAAGAGCGAAAGAATATGGTTTGGAATCCATATCGGAAGTGCTTCTGTTTTAGTGGTATTGATTTTGTAGAAAGATACTAGGGAGAATTGTTTTATTATTTGGAATAAAGCTGGTAGAGATTTGCTGGGATCTGTGATTGTAATAATTACGTTATCTGCAAAAAGAGAGGTTTTACATGTTTGGGAGCCAATTGTATATCCTTGAACCTTTGAGGATTTGCGTATTGTTTCTGCAAGTGGTTCCATAATAAGGGCGAAAATCAGGGGGGAGAGTGGGCAACCTTGCCTGGTACCGTTGGTTAAGAAAAATGGGGTTGAACTAAAACCATTAGTGAGAATCTTGGCAGAAGGCTTAGTATATAGTGCTAGCGTGCTATCTAAAAAAAAGTCAGAGAAACCGAATTTAAGCAGAACTGCTTTAATGAAAGGCCAGGCTACTCTATTAAACGCCTTTTCGGCGTCTAGTGATAAAATCAAGCAAGGTACTCTATTGGAGTTCGCATACCGAGCGATATTGATTATTTTTCTGGTATTGTCTGGGGCTTGCCTATTTGGGACAAAGCCTACCTGATCATTTACTATTAAAGATTGTAATAACGGGTTAAGTCTTGTGGCTAAAATTTTTGCATAAATTTTTATGTCCGAATTTAATAGGGAGATTGGCCTATAGTTAGTGACTAAGTTAGGGTCTTTTCCTGGTTTTGGTATCGTGGTTATTATAGCTTGAAATAATTCCGCACGGGGAGAAGGATTTGCACCTAGATTGTTAAATAGTGATGTTAGCAGAGGGGAAAGATTGGGTACTAGTTTTTTATAGAAGTTATTAGTGAACCCATCGGGTCCAGGGGCTTTGTTATTTTTTAGGATTTTAATTGCTTGTGTGACTTCATCAGCTGAGATGGGTTGGTTTAGATGCTCTCTCTGCTGTTGCGTTAGTATTGGTAAAGATAGGGAGTCTAGAAAGCTGTCAATTTCAGTCTGTGTCGGTTGGGGGGTATGCGGGTCATTACTAAGATTGTAAAGCGTAGAATAGTATTTAGCAAATTCTTGGGCAATTTGTGTTGGATTGGTAAGCTTTTTGCCGTCTGTGGTTTTTATAGATTCTATTCTTGATTTCGCTCTTGCTTCCCTAAGTTTGTTAGTCAGCAGCCTTCCACATTTGTTATCATCTGAGTAATATTTTTGCTTTAGTAATAATAGTTGGTACGCGACTTTTTCAGCATTTATGTCATTTATCTTTCCTTTTAGCATTGTCACCTTTTGGGAAGTAGCCTCTGTAGGTTTTTTTTTCAAAAGGGATAGTTCTTTAGAGAGTTGGGTGTGGAGGTCAAATAAAGTTTTTTGTTTTTTTCTTTTTTGTTCAGAGGTCAGGGAAATAATATGACCTCTCATAAAGGCTTTGTAGGTGCACCATAATAAATCAGGGTTATAGTCAGATAAGGGGTGAAAGGATTTGAATTCCTCTGTGAGTTTAGTTAAATACTCAATATTTTTGGGGTTAGATAAAATTGAGTTATTTAGTTTCCATAAGGTATTGGGAAGAGGGGTGGCGGGTAATTTAAGGCGAATACCTATAGGGGCATGATCCGTCCAGGTGGCAATGCCTATGTAAACTTTATCCATGGTTTGTAAAAGAAAAGGATCTAAAAAAATCAGATCAATTCGTGAATAAGAGAGGTGCACATGGGAGAAAAAAGTAAAATCTTTTTCAGCCGGGTGTGCCGCTCTCCAAGCATCATATAATCCATGTTTTTTTATTGATTGTTGGAGACCTTTAGCCAAATTAAGGGGGGTACGAAGTGCTTGACCTTTAGGAATTGGAAGTTTATCCAAAAAGGGGTCTGGTGCTATATTAAAGTCTCCCAATACTATGATTTGTCTATGTTCCAAAAAAGAGTCTGGGAGAGTTTTCAAAGCTTTGTTTACAAATTTAACCTGGTGGTCATTTGGTGCATATACATTAAGAATAGAATATTTATGAGAGTACAGTTCAAAATTTAATAATAAAAATCTACCATGTGGGTCTTGGTACGTTTCCTTAACCGAGATTGGAATAGTGTTTCTTATCAAAATAGCTACACCATTTTTCTTTACCGGGGCATTAGCATAAAAAGCATCTGAGTAAAGGGAGGATTTAAGCATCACTTGTGTGTGCGCTTTAAAATGAGTTTCTTGTAAGCATAAAATATCAATTTTTGATTCTCTTGCCCAATTAAGGACCATTTTCCTTTTCTGTGGGCTATTAAGCCCTTTAACATTTACTGATACAATGTGTAGTTGCATAGCCGGTTAGGGTGAAAAAAAAAATCCAATAAAAGGAATGAGCAGATGTGTTATTGAATCCTGGCAGTATAGAAATTATCCTCTTAGAGCCAAATAGAAGGAAGAACAGAAAGAAAAGAAAATAGTAAAGAAAGAAACCTTAAACTAATCACTAACTAAATAACTGCCCAGTTGCAGCACTAAGGGCTTGCTTGGGCGATTTGTACAGCCAAATTAGGCTGGTTATGTAGCTGCACAACCCAGCCGGGGGGGGGGGGTAAACCAGGTAAAGCCTAACCGCTACCTATCCAAATAGCACAGTTAATGCACAGATAACCTAGGGGGGGTTAGGAACCAGAGAGAAAAACTATATATAATATGTAAAACAGAACGCACTGCCTTAACCATAATAGTGAGTTAACACTGTTACCGATATCTTATAGTGAAACACATATACCCAATAGTTATATATGGAACATAATAAAGTAGTATCATTCAGAGGTAGTTGTTCTCTGTTGCTGTTTATCTTTGCGGGGAGATACTGATGACCAGTCCAACGGTCTTTTTTTGGGTATTTTCGGTGTAGAGGTATCCATTTGTTGATCAGTTAAGCCCCATTCTGATAGAGAAGCCATGGCTTCTTTGGGAGTTAAGAACGCATATTGGATTCCATTTCTAAGGATGATGAGTTTCACAGGAAATCCCCATTTGTAAAATATGCCCTGATTCCGTAGTATGTTTGTAGCCATCAAGAATTCTTTTCTACGGGCCAAAGTATGGGCCGATAAGTCAGCAAATATGTGCAGGTTCTGATATTGAGGTGGCAGCTGCGCTTTGGCCCTGAAGTGATTAAGCAAAAGTTCCTTGGTTGTATAAAAGTGAATTTTAGCAATTATGTCCCTTGGAGTATCTACTGGAAGATTTTTGGGTTTCGGAATCCTGTGGATTCGATCAACCATTAATTCAGTAGTAGTAAGATGGGGCATTATTGTAGAAAGCAAACTTTGAAAGTATGCGGGTAAATCCTCTTGTTTTGTTTGTTCTGGGATACCTCTAATACGCACATTATTTCGCCTTGTGCGGTCCTCAATATCAGCCGCTTTGTCTTTTAAAGTCAGTAATTGCTTGTTAAATGAATCAAGACAATCGGTGTATTGGTTTTGGGAGTTACGTATATCGTCTACTGCTTGTTCTAGACTGTCCACCCTTTGGCCTATATTTTGCACATCAATGCGTAGTAAGTGCATGGCTTCATTTATGTCTGTATTTATCGAACTTTTTAGTTCTGAGAGTAGTTTTTTCATCACACTCACAGTTATTGGAGCTGGTGTAGCCGTTTCCGCATCCTCCGGTTCGGAGTTGCTCTCATGCGTAGGCAGTTCGGTAGATCCAGCGCCATCTTGAGTTTTTGATATCGGTTGCTTTGATTTGGCCAAAAAGGGGGTTAGATCTGCCTGGGATGGTCTCCTGTTCCCTTTCGCAGGCATCTCTGAGGCAAGCTGAGACAGACCGCACGGGGTTTACTGATTTTCTCTCTCTATAGCCGGTTTTTGAAATGGTTCAGGAAGCGGAGCTCTTACTCACGCGTCCGACCTCATCAGCGTCCTGGCCACGCCCCCCTTATTTAATGTTTTGATATACTTGCTTTAACATTATTTTTCTATACCTATTCATAAAAACATAGAAAACTAGCTACAGGAAGTCTTATTTTACTGTACATTTGTTTATAAGTATGAGTGGAAGTTCCCATTTTGGTTGTACAAATATGGGATCTATTATCTGGAAACCAGTTATTCACCACTCTGTTACTGTTATTCATAAAGCTCCAAAATAGAGCATTGGCATTTCTCAGATACCTTTTTAAACAAGCATTATCTTTTTCTCTGTAGTAATAAGACATTACTTAAATTTGCATGTTTTTATAAGCAGTGTTTCAAATTATGGAACTTCCCTGTACCAAAAAAAAACAAAAAAAAACCCAGGACCAAAGCATTCTGGATAATAAATCACCTACATGTATTTGAAACCTCATACATGACTTAGCTATAGTAAGCACATGGATGTATCCATGTTTTATTAACTAAAGCCAGAAATTTTGTTTTTGTTTTGTTATTAGAAAATGTTCATTATAGCACTGAAGGGCTTGGGCATTCGTTGGTCAGGCTCCCACACCCCATTTTGTTTTGTAAGACATAAATGTTTTTGGTTTTGGTGTGTTCCTGTACAGATACTGGGTGGATTAAAGCAGCAGGTTTAGGTAGTCTGCAGGTTTGACAGTATAAAATAAACGACTATACAAACCATAACATTCCACTGAAATACCAAGCTTGTGTCTTGCTCAAAAGAAATAAACCAGTACTGAAAATCGCAGTCTCTTTGTCATTGGAAGCCAGAACAAGCAGACTGGGAATCAAGATCATATTCTCCTTTGCTAGCAGGAACCGAGTTAATTTAAGGTTATTTTCTTATTAAAGTACCAAATATGAATCAGGCATAGCCAGCTTGAAGTGTTATCTGAAAAATGTAATGTGGAAACAGTAGGCCAGGTTTCAGAACATTTCTTGCTTTAGGACAAATAAAGGGCATGTACAAATTCATTTGTGCTGAGTTGTATTTAAGTGTATATTACACATACACTGCAAGACTAAATCATCAGCACTGGTATATGTGCAGAGGTGTTTTTATGCTTTTTTGAAAATGGTAATCTGACAGGTGGTATTTGTGGGGTGTTCACATATTAACTTCTTAATGACTGGGGCGCACCACGTCCCAAAAATGGGCTTTAACTCCAGTCAGATGAGTTAATATGTCCAAGGGTCTAGAAATGGGTGCACCCAAGGTAAGCTTTGAGAGTGGTGACATGAATGAAATTAATTATCCTCCAAGAATGCAAGGGTTCCTCCACGACCCCAAACTATGGGTAGCAGGCAATAAAAGTACATGCCTAGTATCATCTCATTGTTGTGCCCTAGGGACATATCACTTTTGTCTACCCCTAGTTCCAACCTTGCTGTGTACAAACTAAACCGATAGGGTTACAAGCCATTAGCTATCAGTTCAGTATGCACAAGGGAGTTACTACTAAATAAAAATGACACGCCTAATTTTTTCCCCCTTCACCTAAATAGTGAAAATTTTGGTAAAAACCAATGCCACATTTGACAAGGAAATAAAAATTAAAGATCTGAAGAAAATAGAAAAAAAATCAAAATGTGGTTTATTCTGGGAATGTGTGTTATCGATATGTGTATAGCTCCAGGTGTTGTTTCTTCATTTACTGTGAAAGTATTTTGACATATTATCAATTAGCTTCCCAGTAGGGGAGCATATTTAATACATTTATGCTGTCTTGGCATTGTGCCCTTTGCATACTCTTGGGTTCTAAGCAAACAGAATGGCTATAAGCTGTAGGCTTGCTGGTAATACATCTTTAATTCCATTTTTGTTAAATCACATTTCTTCTTATGTAAATAAATATTCTATAGGCAAAAGAATCTTATTTTAATAAATGAGCTTCTATGTTTAGCTCCTGCGTAGCTTCTCTGCGCTCTTTCTTGTTACTATTGCAAATGAAACATTCTATGAAACATTCTATAGTATAGACTTTGTATAAATGGCAGTGTAATTATTTATGGATTGCTGGGTTCACTATTTTATAGTGTTTTATAGTTTTATAGAGATTTATTTTAGTTGAGACTGCTTTATCTAAAGCTATTGCAGTTTCCCTTGTCCATATTAATGTACATGTAAACAGTGTATTACCTTGGTCTGTTCCATAAATAATAAGTCTCTGTAAGACTTCTTAGTATTTTACCGAAATTCAGATTTATTATCTAGTGCGCTATATAAAAGATCTACTTTTTCTTGCCAAAAAGAAAGCAGAGCTGGTTACAGAAACACCAAGCAATGGTGGTTAGAGGAATTGTATAATGTGTTCACACATTCCTAAGGTAGGGGGTGGGAGTTCTTATGGGAGGGGGGAGAGGAAGTCTGACACCCGAACAACATGTTTACAAAAAAAGAGACAAGAAATCTTGTGTTTCTTTTGAGAAAGGACTCAGTGCGGTGTTTTTTGTGAGTGCTTATGGCTGTATTTACATAGACCTTTCTGAAAAAGCTTACTTAGTTTTTACATTTCCTTCTTCTTTAAGCTAGCAAATGCTCACCCCCCCCCCCCTTTTAAAGACCTGCACTAACAATATCTCCTAAACAATATTCCACCCCTTTCCTTGTATTACATTTGCATGAGAAACACTAACCTATCTGGTTATTTTACACAGGCATTATATGTTTTAGAGGACAGTGTTCCACATCTTGCACTGATAATATTTTATATTATAAAACTGTAATCGAAATTATTTGCTCCAGCCATCCATACCTGTAGGCCCCCACCCCTGTGGACTAGTGATCCATACCCCACAGGCTCTACACCATAGAATTTTAAGTTTTTGTTTGGTTCAGCTTTTCATCCTTATTTACTGAGCTTATGTTGAAAAGGGTTATATATTGTATTTTTAACAAAGCATGATTGGCTGAGAATTATGAGAGGTTACGTGGACCTTACCTCAACAATAAAACTTTCGGCAGAGATCGTCTGTCATCTTAAAATGTGGAATTATCCTATAACTTAATTCTAGGCAATGTCATTTCCCCTAAAGAGACAGTGAATAGGTGTAGCTGTATACTGAAGAGTAGAGCTCTAACTGAAGTGTAAATATAAAATATTATAGTGCCATGGTGACACAGTGGTTAAAGGAACAGTAACACCAAAAAATGATAGTGTAAATAGACAGAA
The DNA here is from genome assembly GCF_000004195.4 of Xenopus tropicalis. Taxonomy (NCBI): domain Eukaryota; kingdom Metazoa; phylum Chordata; class Amphibia; order Anura; family Pipidae; genus Xenopus; species Xenopus tropicalis. The sequence continues at coordinate 58,991,705 of NC_030678.2, read as the reverse complement.
TATAAAAATATAGTGCAATGTTGCCCTGCACAGGTAAGACTTGTGTGTTAGCTTTAGAAACACTGCTATAGTTTATACAAGTCAGCTGCTGTGAAAGCAGACATTTTCAAGCCGATCTGCACTTCCGCTCCGCTCTAAATTGCTGCATGTGGGTGGAAGCTGTGGCTGTTAATGCAGTGAAAAGGAGGTGCGTATTGCTATTTAGCTCTATTTCAGTTGCCTTCATAGCTACTCAGCATCTTGTTTATATAAACTATAATAGTGTTTCTAAAGCAAACACTTGTTTTACCAGCGCAGGGCAACAGTACATTATATTTTTATTATTTCAAAACACTTTAATTCTTTGGTTTTATTGTTCCTTTTTTGTGTGTTCTTCTAAGTTTATTCCCATAGTTCCAACGAAAGTTTTATTTTCCTCTAATCTAAATAATTGATGGAATCAAATTTTAGAAGCAACTTCTCTGAGGTGATATATGCCGGCTGGGATTGTTGTGGCAGGTGCCAAAGGAAGTGAAGATAGTCTAACAGAAAACAAAAGCTAATGTGTGTCTTGTTGTTATTGGAAACATTTGAATTAGTTTTTCTGAAAAAAAAAAAAGTTGTCTTCCCCTTTCCTATGTGGCATTTTTTATACAGTACATTATACAGTAACTTTTCTGTGTAGCTGGAGGCTTGTGAGGATATCATTACGTTACTGTTACACAGTTACATTGCAGATGTAAATTACACTTTTTTCTTGAGAAATTTTGTTATGTGCACATTCTGTTGCAAACTATACATTTTAAAGTATTCAAATCCTTTTTCATTGGATTCCAGCACTGGACCAAGCGGCAAGGGCAGGTCTGGACTGAGATTTAAATAAGATCTTGGAAGTACATAGAGGCCCACCAGTCCATTTAATAGTCACTGTCTGTGGCATCTTACAGCAGCCTCTCAGGCATTTGCCATAATTCACAGATTGCCGGTCTGGGCCATGCTGGATTTCTAATTATGGTGCCCTGAGGCCATTGTAATTAGCCGCCCCCCAGGATTGCACACATACACATCCATTTAGCTCACATACGGAGCACTGGGGACAGGACCCACCAAAGTTGTCTAAGGTTTTCGGTGCAGCTGGGAGGCATGCCAGGCTTTTTGTGGCTTTGCAACAGATTTTGGCCTGAGTCTGGGCCTGGACTAGGGTGCTCAAGGCAGAGCACTGCCACCAATTGCTTGAGATAACGAGTTGGGGGGATGGAAGGGCTTAGATTGTGATATTGGCTCTCGCTCTTGAGCGCCCACCCCCACTGTTGCGCCCTAGACACAAGGTCATTGATATGCTGATATGCGTATTTGCAGCCTTTTTGTTACAGGACAGTCTGAAAATCTACCGTATATACTCAAGTATAAGCCGAGTTTTTTCAACCCCCAAAATGTGCTTAAAAAGACAGCCTCGGCTTATAGTCGAGTATATATGGCAGCACCAGCCCCCCCCCCCGCGCGGATGGACGGGTCCCGCGAGTATACACAGCAGCAGCACCAGTACCACCACCACCCATGTACGGACGACAGCAGCAGCGGGTCCCGTTGGTGTGTACGGGCGGCAGCAGCAGTACTCGCGTATGTAATTACACATCTCTCCCTTACCCAAGTGCTGACCCGCATTCCCCAAGTGGCACCACCTGTCTCCCTGTGACTGAACTGCGCTGAGGGGCAGCTCCGCCTGAGGAACCCACATGGACTCACCTAAGTGCTGCGTCCCTCTGCCCCAAGTTCCCCCAGTATCTTCCACAAGTGCTTCATTCCTTCTCCTCAAGTACCCCAGTATCTTCCCCAAGTGCTTCATTCCTTCTCCCCAAGTACCCCAGTATCTTCCCCAAGTTCCCCCAGTATCTTCCCCAAGTGCTTCATTCCTTCTCCCCAACGACCCCAGTATCTTCCCCAAGTGCTTCATTCCTTCTCCCCAACTACCCCAGTATCTTCCCCAAGTGCTTCATTCCTTCTCCCCAAGTACCCCAGTATCTTCCCCAAGTTCCCCCAGTATCTTCCCCAAGTGCTTCATTCCTTCTCCCCAACTACCCCAGTATCTTCCCCAAGTGCTGCATTCCTTCTCCCCAACTACCCCAGTATCTTCCCCAAGTGCTTCATTCCTTCTCCCCAACTACCCCAGTATCTTCCCCAAGTGCTTCATTCCTTCTCCCCAAGTACCCCAGTATCTTCCCCAAGTTCCCCCAGTATCTTCCCGCAGAATTTACCAAAGCTTGCCAATTGCTTGAATTTCCATCTTATGTATGAAAGTAATTAAAATTAAGGATGCACAGAATCCAGGATTCATCCAAATCCACACCTCTGGCCTCAAAATCATGTGACTTTTTTTTCACATAAACATGGACTTTGAAAATTTAGAGTATGCAAACCCTGATGCACTATCACAAGTAGAAGCTTTGCTGTCAGTTGTGCTGGGAGACATGCTGCATTGTGATGGGAGCGCACACAGCAGGATGGCAAGTACTTGATACTTAGTATGGCAGCTTCCTTAGCCTTCCCAAACTTGCCTGACAGTTAAAAAAAAAAAAAAAACACCCTAGGCTTATACTCGAGTATATACGGTAAATATTTTAGTATAAAGATTATATTGAACTCTAGAAACCCATTTCAGATGCTTGGCTCCACAGCTCACTTGTATACGCATCCTAAGATCCCAGTATCTGTCCTGCACTTTTCCTTTTTAGTTGTGACTATTACATGCCTATTATTGTAGTAATGTACCAACCAGTGCTAAGCCATACCCCCCAACTGTCCTGCTTTTCGCGGGACAGTCCCGATTTTTATGGCGCATCCTGCTGTCCCGGATAGTTCCATGAATGTCCCGCATTGCGGGACATTCATTGAACTATCCAGCACAGCGGGATGCGCTGGCTGGAGCCGGACGTTCCGACTTCTCCTGTGGCTTCTCTCCTTATGTGGCTCCTTATACAGCGCGACAGGCCCTTTTATAAGGTTGCACCCCTGGGTACGTGTGACGTCATTACGCACGGGCGCAACTTTATAAAAGGGCCTGTCACCGCCACACAAGGAGCCACATAAGGAGAAAATTCGAAGGCGGAGCCCTATGGGGGGCTACTGTGTATGGGGGGTACTGTGTATAGGGGGGGTTACTGTGTATAGGGGGGGCTACTGTGTATGGGGGATCTACTGTGTATGGGGGAGCTACTGTGTATGGGGGGTTACTGTGTATGGGGGGTACTGTGTATGGGAGGGCAAAACTGGTACATAGTTATAACTCACTTACAACTCTATATTTGTATTTTAATGTAGGAGTTGCTATATTGTTTTCCTTAGGTCGTTCAGTATGAGGGTATAGCACATTTGCGTCTGATCCCGCCATTTCATCTATTTAAAAGGAGTTTGTTTTTATAAATGAGATGTGGTAATTGGGGCTTGGCCACAAAAGTGGGCGTGGTCAAAAAATTGCCGCGCTGCGTGCGCGCCAAATCTTTTTGTTCCTCTTTTCATTTTCCAAATGTTGGGAGGTATGGCTAAGCTATTTTTAATTTTTTTTAAAGGTTTATTTTTCTTTATTTGTAACAGTAAAATAAAATAAAAATACAACACTTAATAAAACAAGTTACATAAGTAAAATGGGTGTTTGGTACATTTTGTTTTCACAATTTCAGGTTGGTTGCGCAGTACTATGGTGCTGGACATGACCCTGGTGCATTAGTGTTAATTTGGGTGTGGCCCCATTTTAGCTGGTTGGAGGCCCGCTTGACTCGCACCACATTGTGCTAAGCTATTTGAGTAGTAGTTTTAACATTCTACCCTCCTGGAAACAGGGCAGCATGTTTAGACCTGTGTCAAATGTGGTGTTTCAGAAGGAGCTTGGCAATTCCTCCATCTGTGGTTTTCCTCTGTGATGTACACCTTGTTCCATAAGCATGGCATCAGCGGGCTGGAATCCCATGCAGGCTTTTAAAATTTTAAAGCAAGCTGCTAGCAAACTGCCCATAGGATTAGAAAAGGCCGAAAGATTACACAAAAACAATTTGCAGACTAACAAATATTACTGATTTTTAGTCAGACCATGACTAATAATTAAATGTGCTTTGTCTGGGTCTAAACAGTTATTTGTTTATTGATTTGAGTAAGTTTGTTGCATTTAGCTGTTTTGTTGTGTTTTAGGTGTGCATTGTTATTTATGTATTTCTGCTCATACAATTACTGCTGAATAGTACAGGTATGGGATCCTTTATCTCGAAACCCATTATCCAGAAAGTTCTGAATTATGGAAAGGCCATCTCCCATAGACTCCATTATAAGCAAATAATTCTAATTTTTAAAAATTATTTCCTTTTTCTCTGTAATAATAAAACAGTAATTGATCCTAACTAAGATATAATTCATCCTTATTGGAGGCAAAACAATCCTATTGGGTTTATTCAATATTTAAATGATTTTTAGCAGACTTAGTTATGGAGATCCAAATTACGGAAAGATGCCTTATCCGGAAAACCCCAGGTCCCGAGCATTTTAGATAACAGGTCCCATACTTGTATGACTAATTAATCTTATAATAAGAACATCTATCTCACTGTGTCATCTGCAGTGAAAACAAGAATGCAAAAATATAATGAAAATGACTACAGATTATTTTGGTGTATTTGTAGAGTACCGGACATATTTGAAATAATTGTGCTTGGATGATAATCATTGCATTTGTTTTGGATGCAGTTTCATGCATGTAAAAGATATTTACATTATGTTTCTCTTAATATGGAAAATACAATGTATGTACAATGTGACATTATTTTCAGTTAGGCATTTAGAGCCATATAGTTTGTTACAGAATTGGAATTAACACACCAATGCAGGAGTATTAAAACGCTGATGTGGTCTTATCAATACCCATAGAAAATGTCCTGAAAGTGAAAGAACATAAAAATGTAAAATCAGTTGACCTTGAAGCTGGCTGTGTAAGTACCTCTGTATTTGTTGATAACACAAAAGGATGTTAGGTAATGAGCACATAGCAGGATGTTTATACTTAGCACAAAATATTGAATATTAAAGGGGATGTCTGCCCAATTTTTTTTTCTTTGCATAATAATAATAGATAGTATTTAAATTTAAATACAATTTGACAGTACTTTCTATCTGTCCTTCCTAGTTTGCCCAACTACAGAAACAATGTATAAAATAAACTCTACTCTAGCAAAGACCCAAGTCTCAACATTGCATTGCACACTTCTGGTATTCTTTTCCGTTGGTCTGTTAATCGGCCAAACATGTAGTGCATTCTGGGAATTGGAGTCTTGGCTGGAGGTGGCCCTGTTGCAACTTTGCAATGGTACTGGAAGTCAGATAATAGAAAAAGGGGAAATGTAAGAGAAACAAAAATGGCTCTCAATTGCAATAACAATTTCAAATAACTTTAACAATGATTGTTCATAATATATATTGAAGAGTTACATTATATTTCCTTTAACAAATGTATTTATCCCTTTAGATAAATGTTTATATTACATTCATGCACCTATGATAAATGTGTATTTTTAAGTATAATGAGCAAGCCAGATGAGCCAGTAGACTTGCTACAGCTAACGCTCCTAACATTTCTGATCTAAAAATGTGTACATTTAGGCTATGTTTGTAACTGTATGAAATACTCTTGTTTAAGTCTCAAACCTTATTCACTTTATGGTGAGCACTACATTTTTACCCAAATATAGACTTTTGTAATGTATAGGTTCTTTGCCTTTTAGGTAATTCAGTTTCTAAAATTAGCTAACATTGTGCCTTTTTTTTTTCAGGTGGAAGATGGAAACAAAGCTGCTGACATATTAATGGCTGGAGATGAAATTGTCAACATAAATGATCAGCAGCTTTTAGGTTATCGTCAGGAGGCAATATGTCTGGTTAAAGGATCACACAAGATTCTAAAAATGATAGTAAAACGGTAAGATTGAAATTACACTTCAATGTGTCTCCATGTAATTAAACACTAATGATTATTTAAATGAGGCTAAACGGCAGTTGAGTGAGATTGGCATGTATCTGATTTTAGCGCACAATCCACTTAGTAGGTATAAATAATTATTATGTGAATTGGTGGAAAAGGGATCTCAAAATGGGGTTTTTAATGTGAAAGTGAAGGAGTTCCTTGGTTCCCGAAAGTAGTTCCTGTGTTTTATCACCTTCCAAAGGTGCATAAGCCTTTGCGCCTCCTGTGGGAAGGCCAATTGTTTCTGGTATCAATTCCCTAAATGAAAATTTTTCTGAACGTGTTGACATATATTTGCAGCTGTTAGTTTGTAGGTTGCCATCATATTTGATACAAAACTTGTACTCCCAATATTCCAAAATTTGACTGGAAGTGTTCTTATAAATAGGCAACAATTGATGTGGTGAGTCTGTAGGAATTGTGGCAATTGAACATCATTTGAATCGTCATAGTAATTATGATTCAACAAAAGATTTTTTATTGAATGCCTTGACCTATCTTTTATCCCACAATTTTTTAATGTTTGATTCCGTTTTTTACTTCCAGAGGTGTGGGACCTCAATGGGTGTGAAATTTGCACCCACATACACCAACCTAGTAATGGGTTGGTGGTAAGAGACCCATGTCTATGGAGGTGAAATAGAAGGAATCCAACATATACGTACATATAAAAGATATGTGGATTATTTGATATTAGTTTGGCAGGGGGATAAAAAATAATTGACAATTTGTGGAGAATTCGAATAAGAATGTATATATTATAATTTACAATTTACTAGTGATTTTGGAGGAAATAAAATCACATTTCTAGATCATAAATTGGAGGGAAAGAATGGTCAGGTGTTTACTACAGTATATAAAAAAGGTTGTGCAGGTAATTCATTGTTGAGAGCAGACTCCTGTCATCCAAAACATCTTTTTAAGGGTATTCCGGTAGGGCAATTTTGTCTTTTGTGAAGGAATTGTGGAACAGATAAAGAATACATAAAGCAAGCATGTGTTTTTAAAGTGATACATTGGAAATATTGGAACATGCCTTTTTGGTAGCATTTAAGAGAAGTGATTTGCTCAAAGATAGGGATAAAAAGAAAAAGGGCTTTGAGATACCATAGTTTGTAACTCCCTATAGTAACCAGTTCAGACAGATAAAAGATAATAACAAAGTATATACATTTTTAAATAGAGGATATAACTTTGTTGCTAAAAGGGCACCCATTTAGCTAGTATGATGTATGACTTTGAAAGGAAAGCAGAGAATAGAACATGGCTTAATACAGTAGGCACCTATCTATGTGGAGCAATGCACTGTATAACTTGTACAAGTATATATACATCTAAGGAGTTTAATAGGAAAATTACTGTAAGAATATATAAAATGAGGAATTGTATTAACTGTAATACCAATTTTGTTATCTACCTCCTTACGTGTAAAAAAATGTAAATTGTAATGGAGGTGATATCACACAATTGAAAATTCAGGGTATAGAAAAAATCCTGTCCTCTTCTTGTGGGGGAAATAAAGTAGAACGTCTTCTTCATGCAGAGATTAAGTCTATTTTTTGCCTTAACACAAGGTCACCAAATGGGTTAAAGTCGAGTTAATCTCAAGCTGCAGGCATACCTTCAGTTCTCCCAATAGTGCTCTTAAATCTCCCCATATTTCTCCTGTTCAGATTATCAGAAGCCACATAGGAAAAAAAAACGCTAAAGAAAGTTCCCATACTGCCTTGCTCCTGCACCAAGACCGATGTACATGTGCAGTTAGTAAGACTATGAGGAAGCTTCCCACTGATTGGCTCAGATCCACATTTCTAAGGGGGGGGGAGTTCTTAGCTTTCTTGAGGGAGGGGGAGCAGGAGAGGAGAGAGCTGCATGTCTCTGGCACAGGAAAAAAAAGAGACAACAAATCCTGTTTTTTTTTTTTTAAAGAGAACTCAGTGCAGCATTTCTGTGAGTGCTTATGGCTGTATTTACATAGACCTTTCTGCTAAAGCTTACTTAGTTTTTACCTTTTCTCCTCCTTTAAAATAAATGATAAATAAAATAGAATGAATTAAAAAAAAAATTATTTCCCCTTTTTTTTTTTTCCTTTGTCTCTTATGTTTAGCAGTAAGTTAACAATTTTCCTCTAATTTATTGATAATAGCTAAAAATGTTGTAAGGGTTAAAAAGTAATTGTTGTTGGAAATATATTATGTCATTTCCTTTAAGTGTGTTTTAAAAAAGAGGGATGGTGCTCTTCTCTCTATAGCCTATGATTAAGTCCATTGTGGACGAAACACATTTTTAATGTTCTAAAGTGCTATAAATGTCTTTCAATCATCATCCCGTGTGTGAGCCTTTTGCAAACAAGAGCGGTGACTTCCCCCTTAGCTACGGGTTCGGGCATTGGCACCCAGACCACTACAAAAATTGGGTTAGTTACTGTTGCGCTTGTAGATTGTGGGTTTTCGTGTGTTCCCTCACTAGTCCAGGACTTGGGGCTTTAATTACACCTGGGTCTCATAACATTTGGGGTGAGCTCAACTTCAGATGATTTAATAACAGATTGGCATTCTCCCTTTTTTATTTTTTTTAGTACTGGAGTTTGTGACTTTTCCGGTTGAGCTATATACTTTATAATAGTACTGTTACACGTTGAATGGAAGCAATGTATATAAGTAAGCCTATTACAGGTTGTGAAAAGGTCACTCAAACATAAATATAAAGTAAATGTGAATACAGCTTACAAATGCACACAATTTTCCCTTGAAGAAAAATATTTGAAACACATACTTGGTTTGCCATTCGATAGTAAATTAAGGCTATAACGAACTGAGTGTATGTTTGCAGAGTACATTCCTTCTCTGCCTGTTTGGATGCATACATATGAATAGATGCTACAAATCTGCCATATTGCTTACTTCAGTTGACATTTTCTCCACTGTATTTGTTGATTCATTGCTGTGATGGTAAATAGTTGATTCACTGGCTTAATTGGTTCCCCTGAGAAAAAGTTTAAGAAACACTGGTGTAGCCTGTAACTCTGAGTCTCCTAGGAACATCAGCTCTGACTTCACAAGGTTGCATTCTGAACAATGCACTTTATTCTGCAGCTCCAAATATCTCCTCATTGGAGTCTAGATCAAGCCATGGAGCAAAAAATCCAGCTGGCACAGAATTGCATCACTATTCAAAGGATTAAGTTTGCTATGATCTGTAAGCTATAGTGTGTGACAGGTATATTGTGCTTTGAACTCATAAAATAAACTTCATGTGATGCACCAAGCCGGTATTCAAAATACTATGATGAATAGTACAGAGGTGGGTAGTGAGGATCATTTATGATGCTATCTCATTAGCGTGCAGCCTACTTTGATTGTTTTTGTAATTGTTGTTGGCTAATAAAGGAAATGGCTTCTATATCTTCCTTTGTAGTTTGGAGTTTACCTAACTGTTCCTGAAAAACCTGTTTGTAAGCTGTATATATACAGTGTCAATTGATCTAAAATTAAATTACTCCTTGCAATTCCTTTTGGAGCTCTGATTTTAGTCAATAGCTTTGCTTTTGATAGTTCACGCATCAAGCCACAAAAGTAACTGCATCCTGCCTTTCTTAATTAATCAAGATGCCTAGCTAGCTAGAATATTTTGGATTATGGTTTTTAATTGAATAATTTTGAATAGTGCTGTCCAACGTTTTCCAGTCAGTGGCCAGATTATTTAGCATACCACATATTTAAGGTCCACATTGTATTAAACTCATGTGGGGGAATGTAACAGAGGCATGCATTTTTGCAACACATATAATTTTTCCATTACTGACCTTTATTACATTCTCCCCATGGTGTCTATGGAGGTCATGAACAAGCTGGGGCCTTAAGTGCATCTGGCTTGTTGCCCCACCAATTAGCCCTCATTTAGGAGACAAGTAAAAGGGACTTGTCACCCTTCAAATCTTGTAGCTAAACGCACATAGAGTAAGAAAAGACCATTTTTTAGCCATGTTTCTGAAGTAATCTCTTTTTGTAAAACTGTCCTGTCAGTCAAAATCTAGCAACTCAATAATTCAGCAAGCGGACCGCTGCCATTTTGTAAACCCTGTTATTAAAACAAGCTTTGTATCATCCCAAAATCTTGTTTATGCTTCACATTCTGGTACCTGATGTCCATGCCTATGTACAGGATACATAAATGCAATGACATCTAGGATGAATGAAAAGGGAAACTAATTGCCCGCCCTGCCTCTGTGCCTGAGGCACAGAGGTGGGGTAGGCAATAAAGATTGACAGCTCAGATTTTTAAATACATTTAAAACAGGTATGGGTGTTTTAATAATATAAGAATTTGGGTTTCATGTTTAATTTGAAAAGGGCACTTTTTATACAGCCTTTAATGGAGAAGGAAAGGCTAAGTCACTTGGCCAAAATGTTAGGCACCCCCAAGTGACTTTAAGCGCTTATCTTGTACCCTGGACTGGTGCCCCTGTTCAGAGAAAACCGCACCAGCCCGGGGTACCTGCAGCGAGTGCTTCCTCTTCCGCGTTTGCATGTGCGCTTGCGCAGTAGAGTGAAAAGCTGAACTTTAACAAAAAAGTTGACTTTTCGCTCTACTGCACATGCGCCAGCCCAGGGATTTTGCCAGCAGAGCGAACATGGAAGGAGGAAGCACTCGCTACATGTACCCGGGGCTGGTGCGATTTTCTCCGAACAGGGGCACCAGTCCGGGGTACAAGGTAAGCCTTTTCTTCTCCTTTAATGTGTGGGTGGCAGTCCCCCTTTAAAAGCTTATTGGTTGGTAACTAGAGCTGGGCGGTATGACCAAAAATTTATATCACGGTATTTTTCAAAATTATATCGGTATCACGGTATTTGACGGTATATAAATAAAAAATAAATAATAAATATTGGTGGCCCCCCCCCCAACAACCCCAACAACAACCCCAACAATCCCAGCCCCCCCCAACACCAACCCCAGCCGCCACAACCCCCCCAGCCAGCCCCCCCAACCCCAGCCACAACCCCCCCAGCCCCACCAACCACAACCCCCCCAGCCCCCCCAACCACAGCCCCCCCAACCCCCCCAACCCCAGCCACAACCCCCCAGCAGAACTTACCCAGTTACTGTTCCTGGGCAAACTTAGTGCCTTTTATTACATATGGAGGTTAGAGTAGTAACTGCAGAGGAAGCAGACCCTGTGGTTGCAGGGGGAGCAATTTTACCACATAGTAGTAGAAACATTTAACTACCAATATATTGGGTCCTGAATTTGCCGTGGGACCCAGTAACATCTAATTACACAACTATGCCCATTTATACATGCAAAATATAGCAAATTTTCTGCAAACATGAAGGCCTTGCACATTGTTGTCTATTAAGATGAAAATAAATAGAAGATAATTCCTACTTGCAAATAGGTATATTGCACATTTCAATACATAATACAGTCTGGTGAAGTTGGAAAACATTATTGTGTTGTGAAAATGCCTTCATTCAGTATCAGTAGATAGATTTGAGTCAAATAAATAAAAATGCCTAAACCAGCAGGTTTCCTGCTGAACCATAGCCGTTCTTTTTTGGGACACCAAGCAAACGTCATTTCCTTCTGATAACGTTGTTTAAAAATACCAAGTGAAAAAACAGGAATTCGGGACTGGAGGGGAAAGATGTAGCCCTGTTATCTGTAGTTGTTTTATGATCTGATCTATTGAAAACCAAGGTTTAGTATTGCCATAATGCCATAATGTGCAGCTTTGGGAGTCCTTTTGATCATGCAGCATATTACATTGCATCATATTTTTTTTTTTTTTTTGAGACCATTACATTTACATTACAGTCCTGCATGACCTGCCATGGAAGCATACCCAGGCTCATATTACCAGGCTAATATACCTGGTGTTATGTATTTGCATAAGCTCTGTTATGTTTTATAAGCTTATGAAGGATGTCAGAAAGTTGCAGCCTTTTGAAATAGTGGGAGGAGACTGGAAACAGCCTGGCCACCATCCCCCACCCCAGCACACAAAGCTCATACTTACACAGGCGGGATCAGATTAGCGAAGAGAGCGGGAAAACCCTGATGCTTCCTGACGGCGATTGGTTCTGGGTTGGCCCACTGTTTTTTTTCCCCAGTGTCTCACTGGCCCAGTCCGACCCTGACTAGGAAGTTAGTCTTTGTGCATGAGAAATAAAGATGGTGTACTGAGCCTGTCTTTATTACTGTACTGTATTTTTGATATAACACTTGCAGTTACATTTAATCCCCTGTGTGGCCTGCCACAGTTACACTGTATACCTACACAGTGTCGGCCTAAGTGCAGCTACGCAGAGCAGAGAACAGCTTTACCGTTGGGGCCGATCTCCTCTCTGTGTAGCTGCACTCATGCCAACTCTGTGCCTGTCAGTGGACCTACACAAAGGAAGAGATAGGAGATGATCTGCTTCTTTCCTTCTTTTTGAATACAAAACACAGGTGAGGAGAGGACAGTAAACCCTGTGTGCCCTTAGCCTAAAATCTAGTTGGTACTAGTTGATCAGTTCAGTTAAATGCAATATTATAATATGGAAATCAAAGCAACCTACAGTGTTCATCCAACCTCACCTACATTGCATTTTGGGACAGAAAATTATCAGGGCTTACAAGAAATTTGCAAATCAGGAGCATGGATTCTAAACGGCAGCCAGAAAATGTGGAGATTAACCCTGTGCTTAATAAACGTATAAGTAACAGTAGCCTTGTTTATATATCTTTTAATAAAGAAGTGTCCAACAGTTAAATCTGTGGTGTCTGCCAATACAGCTACTTTTGTGTGAGAATTCCTTAATCTTGCACGCTGTTTTTTATACCTGAAGATGAAGCCTGCTTATGCAATGAGAGGGCACTGGCATGATTTTTGCTTTGGAAGAACAAATCTCTTTGTTATGAATAATGATGTGAAATATATTGTGAATGGCTCTGCCAAGTTTTAGAGTAAAGCTTCTTTTTAGTGAAAATCTATAAAGTAAATGTTTTTTGCAGACATCTGCAGAAAATACTTTTTATTTAACTATACTCAACATTATTATAGATACCTGATCATATTTTTGTGTGCCCATTACATAAGTGTCATTTTCACCAGTTGTTTGTCTCTGTCGTAGGGTTATTGCTGTCCTCTGTCTTTTTATATTTCCAGGTAGTATCTCTACATTCCATCAGCAGAAGGGTCCTTGGTCAGAATCCCAAAATTAATATTTCTGTCAGTTCTTGAGATTTTCCCAGTAAGCTTTCTCTTTGTGTATAATTTAAACGCATACTTCTCCCCGAATGTCTAACATCAATAAATACTCGGCATTCCTGCACCAACTGGATCCTGATAACCTTGGAACAGCAGAGCCAACTGGTCTGCACCTTTATCCACATGCTTATTTTCATTTTGCCTTTCTTGTGTGAGCTCTGGGGATTAAAGTTAGGATTTGTGAAGTCTCCCACACCATGAACATGTGCAGGCTGCTTAGGGAAGCAAAATGGATTATGGCTGCATACTTGGCCTAACCTCTGCCTCTGCTGTTCCTTGTTAGGTCTCACACATTCCATGTTTTGGTGCACGTTCTCTAACAACAGGATTGTTTATGCCATGCTATTTGTAATAAAGAATTGTATTTGATTATGTATTTCATGCCAGATATTGATGAATCCACTGTGTTTGCTGATAAACATTTTACGGTTACAGCTGGATTTTTCAAGTCTCTGTTCCATTTCTGTTTTACCATTTATATCACAGCTGAGGTTATCTATATTCTTATGTTATACAAGAGACTAGTAGATGTGAGTTGAAGGTGGCTAAAAATATTTTTTACTGGTTTATCTGGGCCAAGTACTCTGTTATGCCCCATAGCAGTGCTGTCAAACTGGGGGTCTGTGGGCAGCATCTGGCCCATGACCCCTATCTCTCTGGCTGCTGTGGCTGCTTACCTTTTGTGTAAACTTTAAATGTTATCAGTACTGAGATTATCTGCCCCCCCCCCCCCCCGCATTGTTCAAACCTTAAATTCAGTCTATAAGGCCCTGCATGTGTTACACCTGTAAGCCCCTGCATTTGGGTTTTTTCTGTGCTACCACCATTAATGTAAAGGAATATCACAGGAAATACAATTGTTTACCATTTAGGGCATTTTGGTCTGTTTTGTTTGTTTCTGTGCTTGTTGATTATATCTAATAGTGCAAAACGATAGGTTCCATGCAGAATAGTTCTACATTGCAGGGTAATCTGAGTAAGCTGATGACTGGGAAGAAATTGACAAATACATTTTTTTACATTGATAAATGTAAAGCTATGTATTTGGGCAAAATTAACAGGTGTACTAGTAACACAGTAAATTGTTGGGGATGCCTTTATTTAAGAAGTACTTGGCTTTTTTTTGGATAGCCCTTATAATGCTATGCAGTGTCAGTGTCTGCTAAACTTTAAAAAAATACTTGTGGAAACAAAAGAGCATTGATTCAATGGATTCAAATGGGGGATTCATGTGATTCTTCACCTCCTGAAATTTTGCAGGCTTTGGACCCCCCCCCCCCATGCCTGAGGTGATGTTCAGCCCACCATAATAAGAGATTAGTTTGAGCATTGCTGTCCAGCCTATTCAGAGCACTTGGCAGACAAAAAACGCTGCAACTTTTTCGAGATTTACTGAAAATCCAAATTCGTCAATTCGACAGATTAAACTTGCCGAATTCATGTTGAAGTCATTGGCAAAGGGTCCATTCCCTTTTCCTTGAAGTCTCAAAACTTTAGAGGTTTAGCTGGGTTTTGTACGAAAATCATGACTTTTTCAAATTGTCACATCGACAATTCGATAAAGTCGCGATTTTTGCTGCAACAATTCTAAAAGGATGAATTTTTTACAACTTTTGTCAGAGCAACTTTTTATTGCAGCTTATTTTTAGTATATATCTGACATTTGGGAAAACGAATTCAGTTGAATTTGAAAATAAAAAAAACATTAGAAATTATGGAGTTTTAGTAAATCTGCCCCCAATTGACGTTACACAATTTGCAGACTGTTTAGGATTGGGGAAAAAAAACCTTTAATGCATTTTAAGCGCCACCTTGTGGTGGAATTGCTACACTGGCAGTCCTCGCTTCAGCCATTCTCCTACATGCAGATCTTCTTTTCATATAGTACAGAGTTAGGAAAACTAATTATAAACAAGGTGCTGGGATTAGCAGGCCAACAACTGAAAAGCTGTAATTTACCCTTATATGGTATTAAAAAGTAGCAGAAACTAGATTTGCTTGATGCCGTGTTTTGCTACAGTTGTTTCCCTGTCAAAATTACATATTTATCAAACTGCAAATGACATGGATGTATTTAAAATTATTTCTCTTAAGTTCTTATAGTTAATAGACAACATTGTTTTATGATTCCAGTATTAAGAGAAGTTTTAGTTCACAGCACACTAAATAAGAAGATTTCAGGCTGAAGTAATTAAGTCATTTTATTTTACATTAAGGTTATATATTGCATCTGGCACTGATTTTCATTCCAGTGACTACATTTCAACAGATAATTCAAGCAAAATATTAACAAATAAACACTAGAAGAAAACAATAAAAGTTCTTACATGCTGAAACTGAACCCATAGGGGCTGAGTTACTAACCCACGAATCCGAATTGGAAAAATTCAGATTGGAAAACGAACTTTTTGTGACTTTTTCGTATTTTTTGCGATTTTTTCGTCGCCGTTACGACTTTTTGTAAATTGTCGCGACTTTTTCGTAACCATTACGACTTGCGCAAAAAGTCGCGACTTTTTCGTAGCCGTTACGATTTGCTCGTATCTTGTCGCGACTTTTTCGTATTGAGCGCTCGTAAGCGGCGGGCGAAACTTTCAGACTTGATGCATGATTTTGGAAGCCTCCCATAGGACTCAATGGCACTCTGCAGTTCCAACCTGACCCAAGAAAAGTCACCATACTGAAGCTTGAATGAATCCGAAACTTTCGTACTCGGCGCGAAAGCTGCGAAAAAGTCGTGACTTTTTGCGCAAGTCGTAGCGCTACGGAAAAGTCGCGACATTTTGCGAAACATTCGGAATGGCTACGAAAAAGTCGAGACAATTTCCGAAAAAATTGCAAAATACCGATCATTACGAAAAAAAAACGCATTCGGACGCCTTCGGACCGTTCGTGGATTAGTAAATGTGCCCCATAGTGTGGCTGATTATTACTATACTGCTGTTCTATGGGGAAAGCTTCCATTTTACTTTTATTAGCATTTAGCTACACTACTTTTAATAAAATTTGGGGTACTTTTTATTTGTCACTACTACTTGTTGCCAGGATCTAAATTGTTCTTAGCTAAGCCTTAGGGGTAGAGGGGGGAAAGAAACAGAAACAGCACAGAAATTTGACTAGAATTAATATCTGGGTTGGGAAGAGTCCTGGTCTGTGGTGGTTTCTTGGCCACTGGTCCAGGCATCCCATGTTTTATGAAATTTGGTAGGGCAGCTTCTGCTCTGGTAAGTCATTTTATGCCAGTTTTTTCCAGAATGCTCTTATAATTTCCATTTAAGAGTAATTGCAAGGGAAAAGAAAAAAAAAAAAGAAGACAATGTTCCCTAATTGTGGTGCGCACAAAGAATTTTGAGTAAAAACAGAACATTTTCCATTTATTTTGACCTGAGCATGCAGTTTTTAAAAATGTGCACACAAAACCATTTTTTTTTTGCGCACATAGCCGAGAAGGAACATTGGTTATAGGATCATTGTGCCCCAGCAGGTATATTGAAGGGGACTTGATTTTAGGAAAAGGCAAAATGGGTTTGAAGGAATGTGGCAATCTTGTCCCAGTATGTAGCAAGTAATAACCATACAGGTCCAGAAAGCATGCAAGTAAGTAGCCTGTGCTGACTGGCAATTTACAGTAACTTTTAGTATGTGATAGAATGTCTAATCCCTAGCAACTTTTCATTTGGTCTTAACTTTTTTTTTTACTATAGTTTTTGAATTATTTGCCTTCTACCTTTACATCTTTCCAGCTTTTAAATGGGGTTCACTGAACCCAACAACCAAAATCTATTGCTCTGTGATCTTACAATTTTATTATTGTTATTTCTTTCTTGCTTATCTTTCTATTCAGTCCCTCCCCTATTCATATTCTTGTCCATAATTTAAACCACTGCCTGGTTGCTAAGGTGAGCAAGACACTAGCAACCAAATAGCTGCTGAAATTCCACACTGGGAGCTGATAAACAGAAAGCTAAATAATTAAAAAAACAAACCAAAAACAAATAGCAAACTGTCTAAGAATGACAGTGTCTATATCATACTAAAAGTTAATCGAAAGTGAGCAACGCCTTTAATATCAGACCATACCTTGGCAGCTGTTGGATATGTTGGAATGCTGGGATAATGAATTGTGCCTCTGTAACTTGGAATGGCTCTTTATATTTGTCATACAGATACCTTTGGTTTGTACCTGAAAGGAGCCACCTCTTATGTGTTTATTTCTTTATGCTGTCCATTGGTCATACTCACAGTACTCTCTCTGCTTTTGTATTTTTTGTGAATAATACAGTGTATGCCCATTGCAAAGCTGCCAGTGTGGTTAATAGCCATGCATGCTTTATACACAGATTTCCCTTTCAACAATTATACTAATGATTGGAAGCACAGTTAGTGTATAGCATTGTCTTGCCTTACAGGTATAGTTAGGCTTCTTTGTGAAGCTAATTATAGCCACAAAGCTTATACAATGGGTCAGATTAACATGGGGGGAGGAGGATATTCAGAGTTCAGAAGCTGGCAGGGGTTTAGCTTTGTCATGCTAGGCACTTAGCATCTTTATTAGGGTAAATAATGACATTTTACTTTTCAGCTGTGACAGTTCTGACATTGCAAAAAAAGTTTCATGGCATTGTC
Source organism: Xenopus tropicalis (assembly GCF_000004195.4). Taxonomy (NCBI): domain Eukaryota; kingdom Metazoa; phylum Chordata; class Amphibia; order Anura; family Pipidae; genus Xenopus; species Xenopus tropicalis. Next base: position 58,973,846 of record NC_030678.2, on the reverse strand, counting down.
ATGCATCTTAACTGCTTTACTAGCCTTGCAGTCCATTGTCCTTCAGAGAAATTCCCATAAACTTGCTCCTTGTTTCCCCCTCTGGAGCAGTCACTTGGACTGATCCATTGGTAAGGTACGGCCAGTGCAGCTCTCATGGTAGCACCAATGTTGATGTAGGAGATATATTTGTATATTGTCTGTGTGTGTTAGATGCCATGATGGAGGCAAAGTTGCTTGCTGTAGTCTGATGTTTAAAGGTAAGTTATTCATATTTTTTCACTGTTCCTGTAACTCTCTAGTCTTTTAGGCACCATTTCTGGGCACGTACATCATGTAAAGGCTAAACTACACAGGAGATTTTGTTTAGATTTTATTGGTCAGACTTTATTTGATCTGATTTTATCATTTTGGATACACATAAGCAAAGCAGAGTTCTGGAATTGTCTCAAGAGAGCTTGCATTTACTTTGTGTGCATTACAGTGTGTGTGTATTTTTAATTTTTTTTTATTTATTGTTATTTATATAGTATTGACACAAGTTCTTTACAGAGATCATACATTTTTCATCAGTCCCTGCCCCCGAGGAGCTTATAATCTAAGGTCCCTACCATATTCACCCACATGATTTAATCAATATCTAATTACCCCCATACCCTAAAACATGCACAACTTTTCTGTGTCAGTTTGCATAAAATGGGGAGGCAGAGTTATCAGCATAGTTACCTTTAGAACCCCATCCTGCCTGTGCAAAGCTGGTAATAATGTTTTTTTACATAGAGTTAACAAAACAACAAAAATATTAAGTGCAGCTGTAATTTGGAAGTTTGCATCAGCAGTATTATCCTAAAAAATGTACTGTATGTTTAATATGCTTCTAATCATTAAGACCTCAGTTAAATTAACTATGGTGTTTCTGGGGTATGCTATATTTCAGAAACCCTTCATTCAAGTGATATTATCTATAAAATCCAAATGAAAATTGTGCCATTGTTTACATTTCAGCATTTTGTGTGCTGTTTTATGGTATCATATGTCTGATTTTTCATGTTATCTGTATAGAGGAAGCAGTGTAGTATTCCATTCTTATGTTAATAGTTAAAGTAAAAATATACCCCTGAACAACGTAGGTCTCTACCAAAATATATCGCATAAAACAGCTAATATGTTTTGTCTTTTACTCCCATACTTCTTCCTGTTATAGTTAATGCTGCATTATATTCTGTCAGGTGATCTCTGAGGGAGCACACAGACCATCACCAAATGGTGGTTCAAGATAAAATATTTTAAAGGAATAGTTCAGTGTAAAAATGAAACTGGGTAAAATAGACTGTGCAAAATAAAAATGTTTTCAATATAGTTAATTAGCCAAAAATGTAATTTATAAAGGCTGGAGTTAAGGAATGTCTAACATAATAGCCAGCCACACTGCTTCCTCCATTACAGCTCTCTAAGCTGTTAGCAGTCAGTGACTTGAGTGGGGGCCACATGGGACATAACTGTTTAGTTAGTTTGCTTTTGAATCTGATCTGCATAATCACAAACTAACTGAACAGTTATATCCCATCCACCCCCCCTAAAGTCACTGACTAACTAAGAGGTTAGTGAGCTGAAAGCAGTAAGTGGTGTTCTGGATATTATGTTAGATATCTGTTCACTCCAGCCTTTTTAGATTACATTTTTGCCTAACTAACTATATTTCAAATAGTTTTTATTTTGTGCAGACTATCCATTTAACCCAGTTTCATTTTTACACTGAACTGTTCCTTTAAAGGGCAATTTACTTGGCAAGATAAGCCACTTAAAGGGGTGGTTCACCTTTATTACAGTTTCAAAAAAGGGAGGAGATTTAGTCATTTACATAATATTTACAATTTGGTTTAATTTAAAAAAAAAAAAAAAAAGATAATTAAAAAAGTATATACCTGCAAAGGTAGTGCTGCATCTCTCCTCTCTGCCTACGCCAGCAGGATCGGAGACACCCTGGCTGACTAAGGCCTGTCTACATCATTCTGATAACCCAAGCAATCTGGAGGCATTCATCTCTATTGCACATGCACCCTTAATTTGCATATCCATGCTCTGATTGGCTGACACAGCGAGTAAATCTTTGAAATTCAGAAGTGAGGGGTGGGCTCAACTCACTTTTCATTCTCCTAAATTAATGATTTAAGTCTCATTGTGGGATAACAAGAAAAACACAAAGCCTTTTTGCATGTGGGTTGGGGAATCCTACAGAAAATAAAACAATGCCAGATTTAATGGCAGAAAACAAAGCATATCAGAATGCAATATTGCTCACCATTTGCAAGTTTGGAGGTGAAGGCCTAAGGCTGCTCCGTCATTGACCCAGGATAGATTCCTAGCCACATACCTTTTGTGCTATGCTTACTATGAAAAGCTCCAGAGAAAATTATCTAATTTCTCAGTAGCTATATGTATTAAAATCCAAAAATGTTACAATATTTTTTTTTTAGAGATGGTTAAACCTATACTTGTTTGGGAATCTGTATAAAGTACATTGCTCATGTTTTATGTAAGTTCCTAACAAGGAAGTTCACATCTATATTTTGTTGAATGAAACTAGTAGTGCTTTATTTGCCCAGTAGAGGACAGAGGTTCACTGTTAAACATTTTCTTTTATCCATTCTTGAAGTAGGAATTTTTTGTCCAGAAGTCTGCTTTGTCTGACAACTGTTCACACGTGGTTCTATTGTGTTAATGACAGTAACTCCATTGTCTTCCCACTGTTCACTCTGAGACAAGTGATAATTTATATTGCTGTATACTGCCGCCGAGGGGGAACTGTCACCTCTTTGTTGTATCCCTGTCAAAAAGCCTATCATTGCTTTAAGTACAGGACTTTAATAAGTTCCCAGTGTATTTCTTTTTGCCTGGTTTTGTGCTGTACCTGAGAACAACACTTCAGCACTACCAGCATGATTTGTATCTTAAAGATATATTCCATAGTTCATCTTGAACCTGTGCATATTTTTAAAAACCCCACTGTATAGATTTCACTTGCATTGATACACACCTTCCTCTGCTTATTCACTTACTGTCTTTTTTGCCCAGAGGATCTTGTATTCACATTCTCTTGTGTGCTCAACTTGCTCAACTGAGGTAAAATTTTAGATTTCTAGTCCACATACCCTGTACCACACTGTATTATGTAATACTGCATTATGTTTTTGCTTTTATAGAGAAAAAATTGAAGGTTTTGCAGTGTTGTACTAATTAAAACTCACCAGTGTATTGGGGGCTCAGCTATACCAACATGTCAGACCACATGCGCTGGATACAAATACACAGCTGGACTCATAGGTCTATGAATGAGCGCTAGGTGCAGCATGGGGCACATAAGAACAAGCTAATGATTTATTTATTACAATAAACTATCTCTGCTTTTAGGCGCTTCTAGCGATGAGTGCTTTTAGGTCCCTTTTAGGAATTATATCTTGGTATACCTGCCTTGTTACTGAAGTGGAGGCCCATGGTCCAGAAACCAACTTACCTACCTCTTCAGCCCTTTGTGTATAAATAATTTTGATGTCATGTTGTTCTTGACTAAAGTCTGGACACCAGTGTCCTTAAGAAACCTTTACGGTATTGTGCTGAGGCAACTGAGTAGAATCGTCACCTCTTTGTTTATTATCTGCTTCCACTGGCTGCAGAACTATGGTTCTGGTGACTGGAACTCAGGTTGATTTGTTCTTCTTATTGCATTGCTTGGCCACTCAGGAAGATGAACATGATGGTGGATGTTATAAAACTGGAAATGCCTTCAGATAAAGATGTTCTTGTGGCCAGGAAGTTTCTTATGAAGATCTTGAGAAGTTCAATGAGGTACAGTACAAATAACTGTGTTGTCACAGCCCGTATCCACATGGCTATTAGGAATTTTGTAAAGTTGGCACCTTCCTTCCTGCGTCCTTATTGTGCTTTTGTGATAAAGTGCAGCTGTTATCACTGTTGTGTTGTACCTCATGCTAGTGAGAGTTATGACCCACCCTCAATAGATTTCTATAGACAATGATTCCCTACTTTCTGTGCAGCTATTGCTTCTGGAATCCCAATGCTATGTAGAATAAATATTTAAACAGGGAAGCTATATTCAGACCTGGATTTTGTGTCCATTTATTTTCTGTAAAATTGAAACATGAGAGAAACAAACATGCAGCAAACTAATCTGTCAATCAGCAATTGCATCAGCTACCTTCGTCAGTACACTTTTCTCAATACAGGTACCTTGCACTAAATTGCTCCACTTTGCTGAATATTCAGCTTGTTGATTCATTCTTTTATTTAACTTTTCTATTATTACATTTTTCTTTTATTTCCAAATTCAGAAAGATGTCATAAAAAACAGTGTACCAATGTTGCACGTGCTCTTGCCTTTAGGGAATTCCTCTGCTATCCATTTCCCTGTATTCAATTTAAACCCCTCCGATGATACCAATATTCCATGCACAGGCACACTTCCATGAACACAATGCCACATTCATTCATTTATTTTAGCACTCCATTTGTAAGCTCTGCACATACCTAAATAAAAGCACTCATTCACCAGAGCCACTTTTGTAGACTCTGTGGGCAAATCTCATTCCATTTTTGTGGTGGGGAAGCCAGTAGACTCTAAACTACTCTTTTGATCTAATTATTTATCAGCTTTGCAGTAACTTGTCATCTGAGTGTTAATTAGCCAAATGTTGTAGCATGATAGACTGGAGAAATTGTCAGTTATTACTTTCAGACGCCTAGTGAATTTGTTGAATCTGGCATTCAGAAATGATTGTAACAGCAGCTGCTATTTCTTACTCTGGTTATGGGGACCAATTCAGGTTGAGATCATACATATAAGGTTAAGCAAATGGTAACGTGTCTTTCTTTAATGTGGCAAACCATGCATTGACTGCTGAAAAAAATATTTCAAGATTAGAATAAGCGAAAATTGTTTTGCCATCAATATAGACTTTTGTATTGCCTGTATTACAAAGAATCAACAAATCGGCCACAAAGATTGCTTGTTTAAATATGACAGGATATGAAATGACATTGCTGTATTCTTGCAACCTTTTAAAGGAACAGTAACACCAAAAAATGAAAGCGTATCAAAGTAATTACAATATAATGTACTGCTACCCTGCACTGGCACAACTGGTTTGTTTGCCTCAGAGAGATTACTATAGTTTATATAAACAAAGTTGCTCTGTAGCCAGGGGGGCCGCCATTCAGAGGAGAAAAGGCACAGGTTACTTAGCAGATTACAGATAAAACCCCATTATATTCTACAGAGCTTATCTGTTTTCTGCTATGGAACCTGCACCTTTTCTCCAGCTTGAATGGCTGCCCCCATGGTTACACAGCAGCTTATTTATATAAACTATAGTAGCGTTTCTGTAGCAAACACACTAGTTTTACCAGTGCAGGGCAACATTTTTATTTATTAGGTGAAAAGCATACACCTGCCTGGTAGGCAAAACCTGTATGGCTAAAGCTGACCATACATATAATAATTTTTCTATACTTAAGGACCAATTTTAGTGCGTTCCGACAATATCGTCAAATTATCGCCACATGTACATGTGCCAAACTGTATTCAGACAACGGTCAGAGAAGTGATCAGGCAGGTTTAAACATTTTTCGTTTTGAAACAGCGATATTTACCCATTGATGGGATGGAGCGATTTTCACTTAAAAATTTGGAAACTGCACATATGTGGGACAGTGCTTCGATGCCAAAATGATGACAGGTGTCGGAGATTGCATCTACCAACTTTTCATTCTTTGGTACAGGTATGGGACCTATAATCCAGAATGCTTTGGACCTGGGGTTTTCCAGATAAGGGATCTTTCTGTAATTTGGATCTCCATACCTTAAGTCTGCTAAAAAATCATTTAAATAATGAATAAACCCAATAGGATTGTTTTGCCGACAATAAGGATTAATTAATTATATCTTAGTTGGGATCACATGCAAGGTACTGTTTTATAATTACAGAGAAAAAGGAAATCATTTTCAAAAATTAGAATTATTTGCTTATAATGGAGTCGGACATTCCGTAATTCGGAACTTTCTGGATAATAGGTTACCGGATAACGGATCCCATACCTGTACAAGCATTCATATCAATAAATTACAGCAGAATTCAGTGCATCCCTACCCAGTTTAAAATGAATTAGAAATAACTAAATTAACTTATAAAGCAGTTAAAGTGATATAGTTCCCCACTGGTAAGAGCACTCTTTTGTTTGTGGAGTATGTACTTTTTGCAATTTTGAAACTCAGGTGGATGCTGATGGTTTGTTAACACTACCTAATTAACAAGAACAAGTTTCAACATTTGTATGTTTTACATAAATTATATATTAGCTTAACCCTTTTCATTAGACAACTTCCATGGGCTAAGGTTCTCATAAAACACTGCCCTTCTGAAAAGAAATGTTCCATTGTTAAAAGAAATAAAACCCACTGTTTTAAAAAGTTCACTTTATGTCTACAAAACTTTTGATTTTTTTTTTTCATTACTTGGTTTCTGTGGAAGTAGGGTAGAACTTTTGAAGAAACTGAACTGCGCTCCAGTTATATACATGGAGGCAATAACGCAACTAGTCACCCCCAGGTGCAGGGTATGCAGCCAGGCCCCCCACCCCTCTCTGGACATAATTTTTATGTTGAATTTGCACCGGTGCAAGCATCCAGCTGGCCCGAGGGGGTGTGGGCCCTGGGTGTGATCGAACCGTATGCACCCCTGGTAGTTCAGGCTGAGCTGACCATGTGTAAATTCACAGAAATTGTTAATTGAGCTAGGGCCTCTTCAAATGACAGCAAGCCTTAACATGACAGCTTTCAGTAGCATTTTAGACCAGTGCTTTACAACGTATTACATGTATTGCGCCACCTATATGTCATACAGCATGTTGATGGATGAAATTAAAATCAGCCCTCCAACATGCTGTAAAGTCTATATAGCCTCTGAGCAAACTGAGAGCCATATAAATCCTTAGCAGGACCACATCCAGTTCTCGGGTCTTCGGTTGGACAGCCCTGCTCTAGAAAATTTTGTATCTTTGGCTGATTTGTTTTCCCCTTGTAATATTAAGACAGTACCTTCTATGTGATGTTAACTAAGCTAGTATAAATGGATGTTGATGGCAAAGCAACCCTTTTATTTTTTAGATTTTTATTTTGTATTAGTGCTCTACATTAAAAAAGATCCACGTTACCTCAGACTTTAAGCATGCTAGATAATAAATACCTGTAATACACTTGGTTTTAAAATGAGTTGTTGGATAGACAGGTGTAAATCTGTGAACATGTTTATGCTTGTGAGATGGGTAGCATTAATATGCAGTTCATGCCATATGTAGGCACAGTACTGTTTATGTTAAAGCTTACAGCGTGATCAGCCTTGTTTTAGAATACTTAAGAGAAAAGAAAACAGTAATTTAATCAAACTGTTTTATCTCCAAAACCCAAAGGGCCTGGCAAGTGTTTTTGTACTGTAGAGACATCCATAATATGACCCTCAGCTATAGTAGGACTGTTAACACCAAGCTTTTTTATTTGCTTCATAACAACGTGGAATTATTGAACCTTTACGATATTGTATATATCATTTATAAAGTAGATAAATGCTCCTTCATGTCTTACGAAGTTTTTTGAATTTTATGGATTACCCTTTGGAAACCTCTGGTTTTTAATCCCATTTTTTTTTTTTGCAAATGTTGTTATAGAGCGACAAAATGTATCACAAAATTATAATTTAAAAGAACCCATTTTAGTCTTTGTGGGAAGGGTTCTAGCTGGATATTTGGATATTAAGCACTGGGCCACCAAACTGGCAAGTTAATTCTTTTAAACTGGTCAATGGAAAAAAGGACATCATTTGGAACACATTTTGTTTGATTTTGTCTGAAATATACAACTTCTTTAGTGTACCCAGTAGTAAATTTTTATATACCCTATCCTTTGCTTGCTATCATGTGTGCAACTGAGATACTGTTATAACAGAGAATTTGGAAATGAGTATGATCATGTTTGTTCCATTATTCTAATATTTAGATTTTTTTTACTTTGCATAACAATTCAACACGCTCTCTAAAATGAAATTGGTTTTTGTTTGTGTATAGGAGAAATGACATCTCATACAGGCCTCATTCCTGGCACTCAAATAAGTTGATTGAAAGTGCTATGGATACAGTAACTCCGCAGATGTCAAATGCCAGCCCATTTTGGAATGCCCGATATCGCTCCAGGTAAAAATGGTTGTAAAGAAAAGTGTTAATGTTAACAATCAAAATAATCTGCTAAAATTATTCTTCTTATACTATAGTTCACAATCATTATTTTGTTAATTGTATACAATCACAAGAAAATATAAGGGCTCTGGCACACTGGGAGATTAGTCGCCCACCACAAAACTCCCTGTTCGTGGGCAACTAATCTCCCCGAGTTGCCGCCAGTTGCCATCCCACCGGCGACAATGTAAGTCGCCGGTGGGATGGCACACGCGGCGGCGCGATTTTGGGAAATCGCGCCGCCGTGTGTGCCATCCCACCGGCGACTTATATTGTCGCCGGTGGGATGGCAACTCGGGGAGATTAGTTGCCCACGAACAGGGAGTTTTGTCGCGGGCGACTAATCTCCCTGTGTGCCAGAGCCCTAATGGTTCGTACTTGAGCGGTCACATTTACAAAGCTGTTTCACTGCACATTTAGTGGTGGTGGTGTGTATGTACTTTGCTCTTTTTATGCCTGGTGTGGAATCTCTAAACTACTGCAGCAATGCCCATTAAAGGAGAAGTAAAGGCAAAAACCTAAGTAAGCTTTATCAGAAAGGTCTATGTAAATACAGCCATAGGAACTCACAGAAACGCTGCACCTGTATCAAAAGAAACACAGGATTTCTTGTCTTCTTTTATGTAAACATGTTCTTCAGTACAGGTATGGGACCTGTTATCCAGAATGCTTGGGACCTGGAGTTTTCTGGATAAGGGATCTTTCCGTAATTTGCATCTTCATAACTTAAGCCTGCTAAAAATCGTTTATATATTGAATAAACCCAAAAGGCTTGTTTTGCCTCCAATAAGGATTAATTATATCTTAGTTAGGATCAAATACAAGGTACTGTTTTATTATTACAGAGAAAAAGGAAAAAATGTATGCTGTATTGTAATTTTTAAAAATTAGAATCATTTGCTTATAATGAATGGCCTTTCCGTAATTCGGAACTTTCTGGATAACGGGTCTCTGGATAAGGGACCCTATACCTGTATTAGACTTCCTCTCCTTTAGGGCTCCTTCACATTTGGGGCAAGAGTCTTTGCAGCTCTCTCCTATCTCCCCCTCCCTTTTTTTGCTCCCTGTCCCGTAAGAATTCACTCCCCCTCCCATCAGAATGTGTGATCTGAGCTACCGATGGCTAGAGCTGCAGCAGGAAGCTACTGAGACCAAGCTAAAATGGCAGCTGCTATCTTAAACAAATGGAGGGAGTTTCTAGGCCTGTTTACTCAGGTATGGTAAAGCTTTCTGCAGAATAAATATAACATTCTAGCTTGCACTAATGTGGCTAATCTATTGACAGTAAAATGCCAAAATACCTTTCCTTCTCCTTTAAGTTCTAAGCATCATGCTCAAATGTGCTCACTTTTCAGGCGGCTTCAATTTGTAGACCAAATGTAAGTATATTTTGCAGGAATTATGTGGTCATGGGTCAACATGCCAAATAGATCCTTCAGGGATTACCCAGATTTTAACCCCTTGTCATATGCCGTAACAGCCTAGTCACACGCACCAAAACTAACGCATTTCCCCATTATTGAAATGCATTAAAATGCACCGAGATATCTCATAGAAAGGCTAAGGAGCATTATTGGAGGGAAATGTGCATAGATGTGAATATGACATGACCAAGACACATCCAGAGCAAATAAAAAGCTCCAGGTTGGTGCCTCAGGTTTGGCTGGACATGTACTTTTTGGTAAACCTATGGGATGTAAGGAGTGCTTAGAAGTAACCTTTTGCATCAGTGACATTCCATACAAAGATACAGTAAGTCCATAAGTGAACTTAAATTCAGATAAAGAAAATACAATTAGCATACTTTCATGTTACACAGTTGATACATCATTTTACCTGCCACCATATATATTGTTTTCTGTAATTTTGCCATGTTACCATCTTAAGTCTGTATTAAGTATATGTGTTTTTTTGTTTGCAGCTCTTCATCTCATGATCTCTCAAATCCTTGGGACCAAACAAGCTTGCAAAGAAATTCTGGACATTTTAGCTCCATGGGGAGTATGGACAGTATTGACCAAACATATCAGTTTGGAAGACTTTCATCTGCTAAATCAAATAACAGTATAGATTATGTAGGAAGCCAGAATAAGAGAGACTCAGCATATGGTTCTTTTTCTGCAAGTTTCAGCACTCCAGATCATACCTTATCTAAAACTGCTTCTGCATCAACAGAAAATATTCTATATAAGAACAATGAGTGGGACAACACAAAGCTAGGTTATGGCAAGACAAGTCCATCTATGAATGAAGTCAGACGTTCTGCAGATAGACAGGTATTACAGTCTACTTCTATTAATGAGACAAGCAAAATACAGAGGACAGAAGATAACACTGAACCTAGATATTCTGGGCGATCAAACTTTGGTCCTGTATGGAATATTCCTGATAAAAAAAAGACAGCCTCACCTCCCCCTCCACCACCACCACAGCGCAGTGATAGTTATGCAGTCACTAAAATCCATGAGAAGCCTACCAACCTTATGCACTTGGATGCTTCAAGCACTCAGCACTTTAATGTTGCAAATAGGTCTCAAGCAAAACCTGACTGGAGCTTAGAAATATCTGAACAACAAAGACCTATAAGAGCACATGACAGGACTGTAGCTGATACAAGAAGAACCAGCAATTCCTCTTACCATGCTGGCTTAAATGCAGATCAAGGGTTGTCCCCCTATAAGGACAAATATCCAAGTAATTTGCCCAATGTCAGTAGAATACAGGCTTCATTATCTACCAATGATGTCAGGTTTGCACAACCTGCTTACAACTATCATCACCAGCGGCAATACAGTGATGAAAGCACTCTTTTTCAGAGCACAAGAACATCAGCACAGCATAAATCCCAACAACAGCCAATGAAATATGAATCTAGTGTAAATCAGGTGCCATCTGATTTGACTTATGTTTACCATCCTCATCAATTTAGAGCACCTGCTACTTCTGCAGGTTTTAGTAGTGGGAAACAAAATGTAGAAAACAATGGGCAGAACCATTTTCACGTTGTGAGTATAAAACATCCTCAGGGAAATACAACACACCATCAGTTCAAGGAGGAGGAAAACTATGCACCAGAGGTGAACTCTGGAAGAAAATCTGTCCAACCTGAAAATACTGTCATTAGCATTGAAATACCAGCTTACAGTCTACCTCAGGAAAGTTTTGAACCTTCACAAATAAACTGTGAAAAGAACTACCTAAAAATATCTGAGAAAAAGGATAATTATTTAGGTAATAATGAACAAATAATCAATAAAACCACTGGATATTCAGAAGAAAAATGTAACGACAGATTTAGCCAGCTGGACCATTCTGAAAAAGGTTCATATAGATCAAGTCAAGATTATTCTTGGAGAAAGGAAGAAAATAAGATAACACCTCTAGTAACACCAATGTTGCATTCTTTAGCTCAAGAAGGAAGAAATCGATCTGAAAGTTTCCCAGATACTGGAAATGAAAAACTGTCTTTTCCAGATGCGGGCAAACAGTCTCGTAGAAGTGATCGGTTTGCAACGACTCTGAGAAATGAAATTCAGCAGAGGCGAGCTCGTCTGCAAAAGAGCAAAAGTACAGCTGCCTTGACCGAGTCAAACGAAACAGAGACCTCTGACAACTGGAAACAAGACTCACTGGAAAGCATGAGCCCAACTTCTGAAGGTTCTTTTTCAAGCACCTACAGAAGTCATCTGCAAGAAGCCCAGGCCCGTGTTTTAAGAGCTACTTCCTTTAAAAGAAGAGACCTTGATACAGGTATTTCTGATCATCTTTCACTGTTTCAAGATCGAAATATGCAGATCTCAAGCTTTTCAGGCCTATCTTTAGATCCTGTTCAACCTAAAAAAAACACAGCTGTTAACAGCTCACAAAATGTATCTCGTATTGGAGCAAGAAAGAGGTTCACAACTCAGCAGAAGCTGATGTCCTACTCAGAGCCTGAGAAAATTAATGAAGTTGGTGTTGAAGACCAATACAATTTCCGTACTGAAAATTCTACTAAAAGAACTGTGGGATCTTTTGCAGACAGATGGAAATTCTTTGAAGAGACCAGCAAATGTGCACAACCAAAGGTTCCACCAAAAGTTGTTTCTTCTAGCCAGTCAGAAGAAACTTCTGAAATAGCCATTAACAGGGATTATGCCAAGAGTTCTGAGGGGCAAGAGAGCAAAAGGGCTTTGGCAGTGTCTGGACAAAATCCTGCTGATGAAAACGGCTTCCCTGATAAAGTTACAACAGAACGTCGTCAAAGATTAGGGACTTTTGCAGAATATGAGGCATCTTGGAAAGAACAGAAAACACAGCTGGAGAGAAAAAATTCTGGCAGATGTCATTCGGCTGACAACATCCTTGATGCTGATCTTGAGCAGAATCCTAAAGCTCAGTATATTCATGAGCGGTCCAAGTCTTCTCCTACCACAGATTTTTATGCACAGGTAAGCAAGAGTTATATCAATTATGGTTCTTTATTAATAAACAGTTTGTTGGGGCCCAAGTGAACTGCAGTATTACGCTGATAAACTAGCTTTGGTAATTCTTGTTGGGAACTAATGTGCATCAGGTTATAAGAATGCATAATGTGTACAACTTCAGGACCTATGGAGGTGCAGTGTATGGTTGCAGAGAGAGAATCATTATTCAACACCCCACATTTTCTGTAAGAGCTTTGAAGTAGTGTTGCCTGTGGCACAATGAAAGGTAGCAATAAGTAGGGAAAGGTTGAGAGCATTACCTGTATATTATTTTGTATAATGAATGTGTTCTTACATAAGGATGAGAAGATTATAGCAGATTATATTTATTATATGTATTGTACTGTAATTATTTTTTGGTAAATGAAGTAGCAGAAGAAACAGCTCCTCCAAAAATACCTTTAAAAACAAACAATGTTTAAATTATAAATTTACAGGCAGGGGACGCTGAGTCCTCAATTAACTTTTTGTGATTAATTCAGAATGTATTAAGGCCATAGCTGCTGCTACTATTAGAAGAGGAAATATTGGCCTGCTGGCTGGATGTGGCCCTCCAGTTTTTTTGGCTCAAGGACACCATATATTTTTTGTATTACACCATAATTTCAATATAATCTTGCTGTTTATTCAGTTATTCATTGCATAGCTGTATCTCTCAGGCGCTTATATCTGTATTCAGAATTTGTTTTGTTTAAATATGAATACTCTTCACGTAAGCTTTCCACATTTAAGCCTAGAGAGCCAGACCTATAATTTATTCTTGTAAGAGGCTTTCACGTTCGTCTGCCACATGATCTTAGTGTACAGGGTCCTGAATGATCAAGTGTTAAGTGCCAGTGGAAAACAATGGAATTTAGTCTGCAATTTAGTAGCAGGCTGCTTTAAAAAACTGTACCCCATGCTCCTTTATGGTTTTATGTGGCATTGCCTAAAATTAGTGGTTTAAAAACAAAATAACAAAATCAGCCCTAGAAACATGATATGGGGATGAATAATATTTTTCGGGGCAATCAAAACACTAGCTCTCTGATATTAATACAACTTAGGTGATTTCTTCCCACTGTTTGAAAAACGTTAAAAGGTTCTGCAACGTGGTTGAGGTACCATACAATCCTCCAGACTTCACAGGTTAAAGTAAGGATTCATTCCATAGAACCGAGTACATTATCCAGTCATCTGTTTATTGTATGTTGCACTACATGTTTAGGATTCAACTGATCCTTCGTCAGGTGCTTAGTCCTATGTACCTGATGAAGGATCAGTTGGATTCAAAACATATTGTGCTGTATACAGAAAACAGATGATTGGATAATTTACTCAGTTCTCCGGATTGAATCCTTACTTTAATCCACTCGCTCTGTGAGCCTATTCCCATTAGGTTGAAAGGAAATGGGTCTGTCAGTGACAGATACTGGCACTGTCAGGTGAGGATTTTTAAAGATCTAGTATAATCTGGAAAGCAGGTGCCCTATTTTAGAAAGCTTGAGCGGTCAAAATGTACTTTATATCTTGAGCATCAAGGAAATTAACTTTTTATTTACAAATGCCCATTCATTTATATCAGTTTATTAAAATACCACTCTATTATGCCAACTTTGACCTTTTTTCCAGCCAGTTAACTAGATTTCATTGTTACAGCTTGTGCCTTTTATTTAATCCTTTTTTGTCCTGAATTAGCCAAACTACATTTTTGCTGTATCAGGACCTAAGCCCTTTGTCTTTTCACTCAATGGCTCATATGACTGTAGTTAATGTAGATTTGAATCTTTTTATGATCCTGCTCTTGCCTAGGCTTTTTACATGGCTTTGTGGGGATTGCCTACTAAACCGTTGCCATGCAATGCTTTAATTACTTATAATTTAATACTACAAAGGCATATTTTTCATTTACATTCTTAAAGTAATTTTCTTCTTTGTGTCACTGTGATCAGATAAAGCCGCTGTACATATACAGGCAACACTTTGCTTAAAATCTATGCTATATTACTATATACAATTTTATAACACTTACTGCATGTTTGCACGTATTGCAGTAGGCAGAAACATCGCAGACAGTTTTGTGAAAAGAGCTTGTAGGAGTCGGGAAGCTGAGCAAGAAAAGAGCATAGCTTTGATGCATCTCTGCAGTTATAGAATGGTTCCTTTAAATACTGTTATTGTAATGCTACAAAATCTTCTTTTTCTTACGGGCAACTTATACTTACCAGTTATAACCTCTCTATATAACACCCTGTCCAGAGAGGCCATGGGTGGGAGAGACCATACATTACACTGTATGGTAAAAGCATGAGTGGAGGCAATTGGGATTGGCAGGAGGTGAAGTCCCCACATAAGGTGGCCATACATTTTCACGTTTATACACAATACATGCACGGATTTTTCCATTAGCCGACCAAAATTTTCTAACCTTGCCAATCTACTAAACAGCCGATCGGCATGGTACCAAAAGACAATAATTCGGAGCCCACACAAGGTCCGAAAAATTTCATATACGATATTATCGGTACATGTATGGCCAGCATTACAGAGAGGTATATAAACTGGTGCAGACATTGGCGGCCTGTGCACAGTTTTCTGGAAAGCATAGGGTCCTCAAGCCCCAGAATCCATCATTTTATCTCATTTCATCATGGAACACAGTGAGGGAGGAGTTAATTGACTCAGGTTAAGGGGGTAGGGGTATGGTCCCTGTGAATCTCTCACTGTGAGAATCTGTATTTCTGGGTTAAAAAAAAAAAATGTTTATCTATTTATAATCAGTTCAGATTATATGTATTATATTAAGTGTTTATGCACTTTTTTTCTGCATATTCCAAAAGCAAAGAAATGTCACTCTCTAAAAGCTTACCAAAATCACAATTTTGCAAACACTGTTCTATAGGTACAGGAAAAATAACAATTCCCTGTGGATGTTCATATCTATTTATATTTGTTCACACGTGTTGTGCTAGGATACCTGCTTGGTTGCAGTGCTGAAAACCCGTTTAACATGCAAGCAGCTGAACGTGTGTGAAGTTTTCTTGGCTCAATATCTTGTGCTGTTTATTTTTTTTCCCAGTAAGAGCACAATGAAGAATAGCAACAGCACAGCAAATCTGGTAAAGCACTGAGAGTCATGTGGTCAGGCTGCTACGCTCTGAGCCAAGCCAGCATGATAAGACAGCTCTCTATTGGCTTCATATAGACTCAGGCAGACCAAACCCACAAATAAAAGGTTCCATAATAACAGGATTTTCTCCGTTCTGAAATTTGATGACTGCCTGTCTTACTGTGCTTTGAAATCATTTCTACAGGCAGCAGCCGTTGAGTCAAAGCAGCAGTCAGAGAGCGTGAGGAGAGACACCGAGAATTCTAACTCGACACACTGCCGCAGTAGCACAGGGGATTCTCCCACAAGGTAAGGTATATTCCTGTCCTTGTTGCCAAGGTTAATATCACTGCTGCAAATAATTGGTACTGATATGCTTACTAGGTTCTAGTGCTCAATGGCAGAATGCATGTAACTTCCCAGCTGTGGGGATTACATTGTCTGTTGTGTCAGTATCTGGCATGCAGTAACCTTTTGTTTTATTAAAAATACAAACATGAATAGAGAGAGAGAGATTTGCTGTAGCTTATAAGAGCAGGTAGTCTCCATAAGTACTGGTGTGTTTATTTGCAGTAGCTTATGCTTTTTTCCCAGAACATTTTAGATATTTTAATAAATATAGCACTGCATGTAAACCCTAAAATAATTTACAAGTAAACCGCTGTAACTTTTACTGCATTTTGCTACGATAAGACTTTGAATATACTAGGGTATACAGACAAAAGACAATATTGCAAAAAATCATTTTTAAAAAGTTTCCACACAACCTACATAACCTAATTGGGGTTTATCCAGAGAATTATATGAAAAACTGCTTTTATGTTATTTGGTATTAAAATGGATATGTCAAAGTCATTGTTCCATGTATTGTATTAGACTGAGGAAAATGTGTTTTAATGCTTTTGATTTTATTTGCCAGTATAAGGCAGTTCATTGTTTATCTCACACAGGAGCTATGTATGTTATGTGCCCAGTATACATTATCAACATTTATTATATCAACCCTTTTTTTTTTTTTTTTTTGTAAGTACAGTTGAACTGTGTAACTGCCTGGGTAGGAGGCATACATTTCTGTGAGAGCTGCATATTTGGTGACTGCATTGTACAGTCCACCTACAAGAGAATTTAGCTGGGGCAATCTCATACTTAGTTCATTCACGAAATGCAGAAAGCATGATATTAATTGTGAAAACAATTTGTGGAATGCAGTGTTCTGCAACAATGTGCTGCTCTGGCAAAGGACAGATATTTTTCTTTCATTAAATTGCAAGAAGAATATAAAAGGGACAAAACCAAAAACACTGCAAAACAGCATTTTTATTACTTAAAGCAAATATTTAAATATATAAAAGGATACATAGATATACAGCTAAGTTAGGTTGAAAAAAAGAACAAAGTACATCAAGTTCAACCCCTACAAATGAACCCCAGTGCACATATGTACGTACTACCTACTAGTGATGAGCGAATGTCCCGTTTTGCTTCGGCGAAAATGTTGCGCGTCAAAAAAAATTTTGGCCCACGGCTATTCTTTTGGATGTGCAGCAAATTTTTCCGGGGCAAATTTTTTCATCCATTTTACGAAACAATCCGCCAATGGTGAAATGCGGAAATTTGCCGCAAATACATGCCTGCCGAAACATTTCGCCCATCACTACTACCGACCAATACACTCACATTTATAAATTATATATACACCAATATCTATAGTAATTGTAGATTTTATTATCACAGTAACCTTTGATATTATGCTTGTTCAAGAAATCATTCAAGCTCCTCTTAAAGACATTAATAGAATCTGCCATTACTCGGAAGGGCATTCCACAACATCTCTGCCTTCACTGTAAGCAACCACCTACGCTGCTTCAAATGATTCTGTCCCTCTAATCTAAAAGGGTGGCCTCTGGTGCATTAATCGTTCTTACTGGGGAAAAAACATCCCCTACTATTTGTCTATAATGCCCTCTCAAGAGTAATGATGTGCCCTTTGCAAGCGTCTTTTTTTTTTTTCTAAAGAAAACAACCCCAAATTTGACAGCCTACCCTCATTGTTGAAACCTTTTATCCCTTTTACCAGTCTGTTTGCACATCTCTGTCCTCTCTCCAGCTTAATCCTTAAAGAGATACTGACACCACAATTGAAATCTTTTTTTACATCTGTCATAACATTGTCTTTGCATGAGCTTTATAATGTTGCCATAAAAGTATTTCCTGATGCTTTTACATTCCCTGTCTGATCCCCCATGTTCCTCTATGAGGGGGCTGCCTTATTTGTGCAGCACTAATCCGTTAGCATTAGAAGCTATAACTGACAGGCTGAGAAGGGACAGTCAGGTTGCTAAAACAATCAGGTTTAGGAACTTAAAGTAGCAATTGCTTATAAAAGCAGTCATATCAGCAAAAAATGATCAACATGACCTTTAGGTAACTTTGTATGTAGAATGATAATTTAAAAAGTAGTTTTTTCATGTCCGTATCATTTTAAGGACTAGAGCCCAAAACTGTACTGCATACTCAATGTTAGGCCTTACCAGAGACCTATAAAGAAGCAAAATTATGTTTTAATCCCTTAAGTCAATGCTCTTTTTAAGCAACACAGATTTTTATTTTCTAGTAGCCACAGAACGATACCCTGCCTGGAATTAGACAACATCTATGTTATCTACATACATCTGACCTGAAAAGCTTTTGAAAAGGGTATTCCTTATCGGGGTTCATATAAACTTCACTTTGGGTTGGTAAACAGAAAAAAAAGTAAAAATAAGATGTACCAGTAGCATTCGGGTCACAAAGTGAGAAATGTTTGGTGCCACCCCAAATTGTAGAGGGCTATAAGTGCACTGTTGCCCAAGAAAGCATCTAGGACTAGGAGAGGGAGATTTGTTAAGAAGATATTTTAGGGTAAGAACCCCACAGAGCAGTTGACTTGACAGAGTCTGAAGTTGGGCAAGGTTGCCTGCAGAAGGAAACTTCTAGCAACTTTGGATTACGAAGCGATGCGGAGGGCTTTCCACTGGCAACTCCTATTGTTGCCAGTGGAATTCCTTTTCGGAGCAGTTCGTGGCCTGCGATAGCAGAAATATATTGCGGACGACTCCACCTCTCTGTGGGTTCTTACCCTTAGGGTGAAGACACACGGAGCTACTAGAAGCAGCTACTTGTTTTGGCTACAGAAATAGACAATGCTGATCATTTACTGATAATTGCCTCTACATGTTTGTTTTAGCAGAGGCAATTCTCAGTATTGTCTAGGCCAGAGTATTTTCTGGCATTAAGTAGCAATGACAAGTAGCTGCTACTAGTAGCTCTGTGTCTCTTCACCCTTAATCTCTCTCTTATGCTACACAGTAACTATTGTGTCAAGCTGCCAAAGTCATACAAAAGAGACAGTATCCCATTAAGTTAACTAAGCTGACTCTAGGCAATTTCATTGCATCTAACACAGAGTGAAAGTAAATTTGGTTTTGGTGCTGGTAAGGTTCAGGTTACTACATCAAGGGAAATCAGTGGAACATTGTATAATAATAGTAAAAAAGTCCAAACCCTGGTCTCCTGGCTGATAGCAAATTTGGTGCATGCGATTTGCTTTGTGTAATGGTCTAAGACCTCAACAAAATGAGTTCTAAAATACTTTGTTTATTATTAATATTCTAGTTATATATAATGGCATCAAAAAACATATCTGAAGAGTTATTTTGCGTTACTGATCCATTGTGTCATAAGTATGGGATTTCAGCCACAAAACTTGGTTTCTTAATAAAATAGATCAGTTTCAAAAACCCAGGCAGAATAGGCCCTACAAGAGCTAAAGTTCTCAAGCAAATATTTGCTCTTTTGCTCCACAATGCACATATATGCCATTCAGGAAATCAGAGTTCAACCCAAAATCTCAAGGGTTTTGACAAGTGCTCAGCGTTGTTGGGTCTTAAATCATCTCCTTCATATTTTGCATTGATTGACAGGTGGTAGAGTTTCCTAGAATTATTTAAGGGCTACTTTCCTTCATGATACATATCTGTTTTTAACACACACCATAGGGTCATTTATTTTTCCCAGTGGCGCAAATATCTGTTAAACAGAGAGATTGCTGAGGTGTAAACTAAATCGTTGCTGTTTAAACATTTTACTTATTGTGGGGTAAATATTTTAAGATGAATTATATAACGTGATGGATTATATAATATGATGATGCCATACAACATATTCCTTGCCTTGAACAGACTGACAGCTTAAATATTCCTTTAAAGGAGAAGGAAAGGCTAATAAAGAATTAATCTCAAGCTGCAGGCATACCTTTAGTTGTCTCAATAGTGCCCTTAAGTCTCCCCATATTTCACCTGTTCAGATGATCAGAAGCCAAACAGGAAGAAAAAACACTGAGCTGTGTAAAGAAAGTTCCCATAATGCCTCACTCCTGCACAGACACCCAGACCAAGTGAACATGCTCAGTGTGTAAGACTATGAGTCCGCTTCCTGTTGATTGGTTCAGATCCACGTTCCTAAGGGGGGGAGTGAGTTCTTAGCATTCTTGAGGGAGGGGAGAGCAGCAGAGAGGAGAGAGCTGAAAGCTGCGTGTCTCTGGCAGAGGAAAACAACTAATCTTTTTACAGAGAAGTCAGTGCAGCGTTTTTGTGAGTGCTTATGGCTTATTTACATAGACCTTTCTGACAAAGCTTACTTAGTTTTTACCTTTCCTTCTCCTTTAAGACCTATATTTTGTCCTTGAGCCTCCAGTTGGACCACCTTGAATTAATTTAATAAGCATTTGGGAGGTTGAGACATCAGTTCAGACACTGTTGTCTTATGCTGCAGAACAAGAAATGTGTAGAATACATATCCACGGGTAGAATGTATTATTTGTGTATTTGTGATATATAACATGATCAGAGAACAACTATACAGTCATCAGGTCCTGAATCATAAAGGCTACATTAAAATATTGTTACCAGTGTACATTGTTAATGTATGGATATGTGATCAGATGCAGATATGTTTATTAATCCCCATGCTTAACCAGGGCTAAACAAAACTTTGCTTTGGGTCTAGATTAAGTGCTCACACTCCTTTCTTCCAAAGCCTAAAATTATTGATTAAAGGAGCAGTAACACCAACAAAATGAAAAAGTTATTAGAATTGAATGTACTGTTGCCCTACACTGGTGTTTTTTGCTTCAAAAGTACTACTATAATTCATATAGTCAAGGTGCTGTGTAGCTACAGGGGCAGCCATACAAGCTGAAAAAGGAGAAAAAACACAAGTATATGTAAGAAATATCAGATTGGCTATGTAGAATAACACTGTATAGGGTCATTTACAATAGACTGGAATACTGGGTGGTTTATTCCTTAGTTATCAGTTATATTAGTGAGGGATTATACTTTTAGTTTAGCTCAGTGTATAACAAAAGGAAAACCCTGGAATGCTTAAGACCTGGGGTTTTCCAGATAACAGGGAGAAGATGTTGATTTCTTATCATTTGTATTGGTGAGGGATTATCTTTTTTGATTGGCTCAGTATATAACAGAATATTGTAGATGCAGGTATAGGGAAACCCCAGAATGCTCAGGCCCTGGGGTTTTTCCATGTAAGGGGTCATTCCATAATTTGGATCTCTATACCTTAAAGCCGGCCATACACGCACAGATAATATTGTACGAAACCTTGTGCAGGGGGCTTACAAGTGTAAACAATGCAGGGGCCAATGAATCTCAGTACTGATACCATTTAAATCTTACACAAAGGTAAGCAGTCACAGCAGCCAGGCAGATGGGGGGAGGGGTGTGGGCCAGATATGGCACTGTCAGCTGCCAGTTGGACAGCACTTTATTAGAGTAATATTGTTCCATTATGTAGCACTCACTTGTGATCATTGAACCTGATTATTTGCATATGCAAGAGCATGCCCACTTACCATAGAGCACAATTAGATAAGGGATCTATTATCGAAAACCCATTATCCAGGTAGCTCCGAATTATGGAAAGTTTATGTCTCATAGGCTTCATTTTAATTAAATAATTACATTTATTTAAATTGATTTTCTTTTTCTATGTAATAAAAAAGAGAACCTTGTGCTCTGTCCCGACCAAGCTATAATGAATACTTATTTGTGGCAAAACAGCCATATTGGGTTTATTTAATGTTTAAATTATTTTTTACTAGACTTGGGGCCATTTACTAATCGTCGAATTATCTTTATCTTCTGCAACAAAATGGCTAAAATTCCGAATCCGACAGCTAAAACTTACCAGTATCATGTAGAAGTCAATGGCAGATGTTCCTTCCCTTACCTGGAGGATCTTTCTTCGCTTTGAAACTTTAGAGGATTCAGTAGAGGATTCAGTGCATTTCTGTGACTTTTCCCCCGCACAGACTTCAACTTTTAACACTCAAAAATCTGAATCAGAAAAAAAAATCTGACCGTTAGTAAATGGCCCCCAAGGACCACAGCCGTGTGGTGGTTTTGCTTGCTGCCATTGATCAATTGATTGTCTCCTTATAATTCCAGTCATGAAGAACTGAAATAGACTGCTCTAGTGCTAAAAAAATGGCTACAGTGACAGAGGTGTTTGTGGTTTATATTTGTTACAAAGAGACTTCACTTTCAAGCAGAAAAATGAAATCAAAACACTTCTGAAATACTTATAAGCCTAAATAGTCACTTACCCAGGAGATGAGTTATAACACTAAAATGTTCTTCTTAATGTTTCAGGTCCGAGACAAAACAACATCTGGTTGTATGACATTATTTGTGAGCATAATAAATGCCTAGACCTGAACATCCTTTTAAGTGTAGTGACTCATTGTTGGTTTTTGCTTGGTTAGGGACATGTTTAATATAGAACAAATGTAAATAATGCTGACTGTGTCCATTCCTAGAACGTTTCTTAAAAATGTGGCTACCCAGTTAAAAGTACAAAGTATAATCGTTATGGTTTTACTTTCCCAGTAAATCTGTTTTCCCTTTCATTTCTCTTCTTGTTGAAAAGGTAAAATCATACTTAAAATCATCCTATTACTCTTTGTTCAACTTTGTTTATCTTTTAAAGATGTAACATACTATATGTGGGGATGTAATATACCCTGCATCCTTATTATGTAGGGATACACTACAGAACCATAGGGGATAGACTAAAGGTGGTAAGATCCGCTTATTCGCCTTGGGGCCAAACAATCAAATTAGAATGGCGAGTAGTGGTGCCGGTTCGGGGTCCGCTTTAACGAGCCAGTGGGGTTCCCAATCCAACAGAAAAATCCAACCTGCCCAATTTCAGGTCATATGTTGATTTGGCAGGCCCATCGTTCATGCCTGTACACGGACAGATAAGCTGCCGATATTGGTTCTTTAGAATCAGCCCATGTATGCCCACCTTAACTATCTGTTAGGATGATGCTTTCCAGGGATAAACAGTGGTATGGCTTAAAGGAGAAGGAAAGGCTAAGTCACTTGGGGGTGCCAAAATGTTAGGCACCCCCAAGTAACTTAAACCGCTTACCTTGTACCCTGGGCTGGTGCCCCTGTTAGGAGAAAACAGCACCAGCCCGTGGTACCTGTAGCGAGCGCTTCCTTCTTCCGCAGCAAAGTCCCTGGGCCAGGGCATGCGCATTAGAGTGAAAAGCCAGCTTTGTTGTCAAAGTCGCAGCACGCCAACGCAGAAGAAGGAAGTGCTCACTGCTACCCTGGGCTGGTGCAGTTTTCTCTTAACAGGGGCTCTAGCCCGGAGTACAAGGTAAGCGATTTAAGTCACTTGGGGGTGCCTAACATTTTGACATCCCCAAGTGACTTAAGCTTTCTTTCTCCTTTAAAACTCTTATTGGAGAATGTTAGCTTTTCACGTGCCTGTTCAATATATAAAAGCAAACAGATTAGTCAGATTTTGAGTGGATACCAGGGAAAGAGGGCCCTGTAGGCG
Source organism: Xenopus tropicalis (assembly GCF_000004195.4). Taxonomy (NCBI): domain Eukaryota; kingdom Metazoa; phylum Chordata; class Amphibia; order Anura; family Pipidae; genus Xenopus; species Xenopus tropicalis. The sequence continues at coordinate 58,950,101 of NC_030678.2, read as the reverse complement.
AACATTGCCTAATCCAGTTCTAGACAATATGTTCAGGTATTGTATCTGCAAAAAGCAACCATTGCTTGAAAGTTGAGAAGGTCCAAAGCTTCAGCATAGAGTGATATTAGAATCAATACCCAGGTGATTATCTCCAATATAGGGATGAGTCATGAGACTAGACGAAATGTTGTATTTTTAAGCGATTATTGTAGGTTGTGTATCTTACAGCATCTCCCAGTGTAGTAGGTAGTGGTCTATGGAATTTTTTTGGCACTTTGATTTTTATATATCAAAGTATATTGGGAAAACCTGTGTGTCATTGTCTTGAAAATGAATATAAATGGGCTCATACAAATGTAGAGGAGTTGGTGTTTAAACTCATCCTTTAGAGTAGTGATCCCCAACCAGTGGCTCATGAGCAACATTTTGCTCAGCAACCCCTTGGATGTTGCTTCCAGTGGTCTCAACGTAGGTGCTTATTTTTAAATTTCTGACTTGGAGGCGTAAAGATCATGTGTACAGCCAAACAGAGCCTGTACACTGCCAGTCGACATTGATCTACAAAATAACCAATCACAGCCCTTACTGGTCAACCCTTGGGTTCTTTTTCCATGCTTGCTCCCCAACTTTTTTTATATTTAAAAGTTAGGGACCCCTGCTTTAGAGCAATGGCACATGGGAAGATTAGTTAGCCATGGTTAAATCTCGCCTTCTGTGGAGTCTAATCTCCCCGAAATGCCTTCCCACTATAAAGTGAATTGCTGGCAGGAAGTCACCTGAAGTTTCCTGCACAAGAGAGGATTTAACTGTGGGCAGCTAATTCCCCCATGTCTCTTTGCCATAACAAAACTATACGGACATAATGCAGTAGATATCTGTCATCTCCTTGCTGACAGATGCCATTGTAAGATTGAACAGTTTTAGGAATAAATTGGGGAAGCTGAGAGTTACCTATAGTCTAAGGGTCTTAGATGGGTTTGTTAGTCCATAAAAGTGAGGGGATCCCAAGGTTCAGATGATAGAGGGAAGAAACCAAATGGTAGATAGGACTGGCTATTTAGAAAACTAGCTCCTGTGATAACTTTAGTAAAAGGGTAGAAGATTAGGGTAGTTTGTAGACCAGCCTGAGGTTCCACCAGGGAGAGCAGAAAGGGTTAGAACACTAGGCATTACTGCATTACTACTATATGGCATTACATAGACACTGCTCATGCAGTCTTATATCTTACTCATTTACATCTAAGCCTTCTGTTACATTTTTCTGCCTTCTGTAATATTTTGTAGTTGGATTTTTACCAGGATGTTATAGTAGTGAGCAGTGTCCTTGTTTCCTTGTTTTAATGCTTAGTCTGTTTTTCAACTAATGTAATAATTATTATGCTGTGTAATCAGAGGGGTAATAATACAGGATCACTTAATGATTCTGTGTGTGTGGATATTTTTACACACCTCCTCACACCCAGCATTTATAGTTATATTACCTTTCTAACACCATGATTCAAAAGGGAAAACAACTGCACCTCCCATTAAAGATAGATGTTTAAAGGGACAGTATGCACCCCTATTTAAAATGATCTCAAGAATTAGGGCATGTACTGAACATCCTCTATGGTTTCTCTTATTTTTGGCAATAAACAAGAATGTGAAGCCACTTTCACTTTAGCACTTCCTGACAATTCCTGATCCCACAGGAACTTCCAAGGGGCTGATAAAATTAATTATCAGTCTACTGGAGATAGGGAGCTCTACCTCCTTTACTAGTCATTCTGTTTATATAGGAAGAGGGTAAGTGAAAATAGCACAACTTTCAAATTAGTGCTTTATAGTGGGGAAAATTAGGAAAATGTGATTTTTCTTTAACTTTAAACAATATGCAGAACGTAATTTTAACACAAGTCCTATTTATTGTGTTCATTTTTAGTGCAGGTGTATGCTGTCCCTTCAGTTAGTGGAAACCTTAATACTAAATAGATGAGGCTTTTCATCTTTAGGAGGAGATTAAGCATGATTGGTATGAAATGCTACTAAATATCATTCATCCTATATACTAGCCATATTTTAAAACCCAGACCCCAAGTAAATTTACTCTTAGCTTCTTTCATTGTTTCTCCTACAGCTGTCTGTGTGATTGAGGAAAGGCTGCAAATTAAGGAAATTTGGTAGAAAAGAGATATTTTACTGGATTTTATATAATGTGACAGTAATGTGTCGTTTCAATCCACTTAAATGTCAGCACACAGAATTGGACAAGTTCACAGCAACAGTGCAGGTGTCCCTTTTGGTTATCACTTCTTTCTGAACCACTAAATTTTAACAGCTATTAAACTGAAAGGAGATTACAAGTGAAGACTGACAAATTCTTAGCCAAGAGCCTTTTCAGATGATTGGCTTTTCAGAGAATTTCTGAGTGGATCAGCTGTAATACATGTCTGTGGATAACAGGAGTCTGTGTGTGTTGTTCATTTTGTTACAATGAGGGTTTAATATCTTAATAATAAAATAAATAATTTGAATGTGTGCGAGGACAAATACCTCCCAATTTTCCTGATTTAGACAGGTCGATGCAGAATTCTGAAAGCCACAAGGAAAAGCATTTACATGAATTGAGTGGAGTGGACTTGGCATAGCTACTGGGCTGGATCTAGAATGAACTTCAGATAGTCCTACGATATTAAGTTAAAGGACCATGGCACATCTTAGCTGGTGGGAAAGATATAAAGGAGGAAATAAGGGACGTATTGTCGCAGGTGGTAGCAAAGATTTATCGCAGGCAACCAAACGTCCCATGTGCCATCACCCAAAGGATTTATGTATGTTTATAGAGATAAGCATGCTTTAAGTTTAAAATATAGGAATCAGGTGTAGAATTTCACTTTTGTGTGACTAGAGGTAGAGATATTTGCTTTAAATATTAAAAAATAAAATTGTTAACAATTAACAAGGATTTGTTCTGTGTAAAGGTGGCCACAAACAAGCAGATTTTAGTTGACAAGTGTGCAGTCGTGACTGAGTTGATATCTTAATGGCCTGTCTTTGTATGGGGACAATACATGTATAATACAATATATGTTTATGTCCGAAGTGGAGTAGAGTACTGTACCAGTGTATTAGTAGATGTGCTTGTGTGGACATTTTGGTTAAGGGCATTCCTACTCTTTTGCCATTTGTCATTGGTTCATTATCCTGTTCCTGTTTCCCACTTCCTGCATAAGCTGAGAGCAAGTTTGGAGCAGGCCAGTTTACCTGCTATGTTATAATAAATGAGCCAGGAGTTACTGTGCTTGCACTAATGTCACCTGTACTGACACAGCAGAATCATTTAACCCACTGCTATCCAATTAGTGGTAGACTTAAGCTGGCCATACACGTGGCGATCTGACGATGTTTCGTGCGACCATCAGTTGCACGAAACATCGTCAGATCCACCACACACCATTCAGGGCTGAATCAGCAGGTAAGGAGGTAGAAACAATAGGATTTCTACCTCCTTCTGTCGATTCAGCGCTGAAGGGAGATTTTGGTCAGGCGCCCGATCAAAATTTTCAAACTGGTCCGATCGGCGAGTCGGCCGATATCAGCAGCCTCTTGCGATATCGGTCGACTCGCTGACATACTATACACGCACCGAATATCGTACGAAACAAGGTTTCGTACGATATTATCAGTGCGTGTATGGCCACCTTTAGTTCAAAACCATGAAGATAGCATATAAAATAACAAAAAAAATATTTATGTATGTATTTATTTATAAAGCACTACTTATGTACGCAGCGCTGTACAGTAGAATACATTAATACAAACAGGGGGTTATTAAGATAATGATAAAGAATACAAATAAATAAATACAAGATACAGTTGCAATAAGTTAAGAGTCAAAGACACAAGAGGATGGAGGTCCCTGTCCCGTAGAGCTTACAATCTATATAAAACGGTTTACATCTATTCTGATAAAAGGTTACCTTTACTTGGCAAGTACAGATTACATGCAATGTTTCAAGGCTCCAGCAACTAAGGGGCTGATTTACTTACCCACGAACGGGTCGAAATGAGTCCGATTGCGTTTTTTTCGTAATGATCGGTATTTTGCGATTTTTTCGGATTCTTAACGAATTTTTCGTTACCAATACGATTTTTGCGTAAAAACGCGAGTTTTTCGTAGCCATTACGAAAGTTGCGTAAAATCTGGCGATTTTTCGTAGCGTTAAAACTTGCGCAAAAAGTTGCGCTTTTTTCGTAGCGTTAAAACTTACGCGAAACTTTGCACCTTTTAAGTTTTAACGCTACGAAAAATGCGCAACTTTTTACGCAACTTTCGTAATGGATACGAAAAACTCGCGTTTTTACGCAAAAATCGTATTGGTAACGAAAAATTCGTAAAGAATCCGAAAAAATCGCAAAACATACGAAAAAGTCGCAAAATGTTCGTTTTCAAGTCGGAACTTTTCCAATTCGGGTCGGATTCGTGGGTTAGTAAATCAGCCCCTAAGTAGTGACCATAATCCCCTTCGGTTTATAAAAGCTCAGTTAAAAACACCCACCCCAAATGGATAAACCAAAATCTATAAACAAATTAGTACATGTTGATTACAGGGTTCATAATTCCACAAGTACAAACAAATGTGTTGAAAATAAGCCATTATATAAATCCAAAAACCACAATAAATGGTGGGTGTAATGTTTGGAGTGTGAATCCAAAACTTCTGTCTTTACTGAAGTTAATGTGTTCTCTCTCTCTCTCTCTCCCTCCCTCTCTACTTTCTACAAAAACAAGTCTTAGGTTAAAGAAGATTGAAAAAAAGACCCAGTAGCTGAGAGTTTGGGTTAATACTAGTAGCTCTTTGAAGCTCCGGCAGGCTAATGACATAGCATTCTGTTCAAGCAAAGCCTTCTGTCATTAAGGTTAAAGTGTACAGTGCCTGCATGGGCTGTCAGTCAGGAGGCAACAGGCAAAAAGCAGCTGTTGTGAAAGACATGTAGTTCATGTAGTCCTTGTTCTTATGAATGGAATGAGATGCTTGTGCTACTGCTGCTTCTGTCCATTATGTGTGCATTACCAGCACTCTGTCTCCTGGCTCTAATTCTGCTCAATTCTGGTAAGCTCATTCTAAATGTACCTTTAAATCAGTGACTAAACTGCATGTGATACTTTGTGCCAAGGGCTTGACTTGCACTCATTTTTATAGTGCCAAGAAGAAGAATGTTGTAATTCTTTCTGTGCCTTTTGTTACAAGTAATCTTGTTTAAACATAAACCCAACTTGCCCAGCCCAGCTCACAAGGCTACAGAGGCAGCTCTCAAGAAGCAAACTGAGGAAAGATATGTAAGTGCATTTTAAAGGAATTATGTTCTCTTATGTGAAGAAAAAAAGGGGTTTAGGGTGTCCATATATTGTAGTATATAAGAATGCCAGTGTTGGGAAGAATGGGTAGTGGTAGCCATTTGGACATGTTAGCTTTCTGGGAGATGATAGATACCTAGATTTGCTTTCACATGTAGTAAACTGTTCGCTGCCCTCAGTCATAAACACTACAGAAGCACTAGATACATTTAGTACATTTCTTATTTATATATTTGCCTAGCAGCACTGACTAACTAGAGCTAACTTTTTAATGCTCATCATTTCTAAAACTACAGATTTGTTAGTTGCTAAGCAACGTGTTCCCTGCTGCAACCCAAGACTTAGATTTGTGATCAGTCGATTATATGCCTTTATTTCCCTCTTTCATCTTTTTAAAAGCCTTCGATTGATCTTCTTTTGTACAGCAAAAAGGTAGTATTTATATGTACATAGCTAAAGGAAGCAATGCAGACATCAGTAAAAATGTAATCATGGGAAATATGAACAAGAAGAAGGAATACAAATAGAATGTTAAAATAAATCAAGATTATGTGGCCCCGTGCCTCCCAGCATACTTAGCCAGCCTGTAGTTTTTAGTTCAGTAACAGCTAGTGAACTGGTCAGACCACTTTATACTGACATTTGTTTGCTTTAGTTTTACACGTAACTGTATTGTTTTTGGCATGCATACTTGGACTAATGCCTAAAGTATAGACAATTATTAGAAAATTATATGAAATTATTAAAACTTCATAATTTCGGAAAATGAGGCAGCATAGAGGCATTTGGCTCTCTAGGTCCAGTTGTGGAAAAACTGAAAATGCTGAATTTTTTTTTTCCAGTTTTTTATTAAACCTGCATATACATGGCGAAAAGCAAAAAAAAAACCACTGCAGTATTTGCTTTATTTTTACTGAATAAAGACTTGAATAGCATCATTTATACATTATATGCATTCACTTATGTGCAGATAATGGATGGAGCATAAAAAACACTTTGCGACTTCACTTTGAACAATTATCTATTCCATTGGTTTCTAGACTGTTTTGGTACGAGTTCACCCTTTTGAGGTTCAGTAGGTAGCCAGGACCCATATTAGCTCATAACAAAGTTACAAATACATATTCTTGGAATCTTCCCAAACAGGTCAAACATTATTACATTTTTAATTATTTTTCTGACTTTGTGGAACATTCACTTAACCAGAATTCCACTCTGGCTTTTCCACGAGAAAGTGTTCATCAGCGTAAAGCAGTCAAATTAATTTGTTTCCTATGGACATAATGGATGCATAGTGTGCTTATGTTATAGGGACCTGAGAGGGACAGGGACTCGCTCTGCGAGTGGGCCCTAATCTCCCCGTGTGCCAGTGCCCTAAAAGAGACCTGTGTCTGTGCTGTATAATTAAAGGATAATAATAGTTACATAGTTATAGTTACATAGTTACATAGGGTTGAAAAAAGACCAGTGTCCGTCAAGTTCAACCCATCCAAGTAAACCCAGCACACCTAACCCACACCTACCAATCTATACACTCACATGCATAAACTATAAATACAACCACTAGTACTAACTGTAGATATTAGTATCACAATAGCCTTGGATATTTTGATTGTTCAAGAACTCATCTAGGCCCCTCTTAAAGGCATTAACAGAATCTGCCATTACCACATCTCTAGGAAGGGCATTCCACAACCTCACCGTGAAAAACCACCTACGCTGCTTCAAATGGAAGCTCAGTTCCTCTAATCTATAGGGGTGACCTCTGGTGCGTTGATTGTTTTTATGGGAAAAAAGAACATCCCCCTTCTGCCTATAATCCCCTCTAATGTACTTGTACAGAGTAATCATGTCCTCTCGCAAGCGCCTCTTTTCCAGAGAAAACAACCCCAACCTCGACAGTCTAACCTCATAGTTTAAATCTTCCATCCCCTTAACCAGTTTAGTTGCACATCTCTGCACTTTCTCCAGCTCATTAATATCCTTCTTAAGGACTGGAGCCCAAAACTGCACTGCATACTCAAGGTGAGGCCTTACCAGGGCAAAATTATGTTCTCATCCCTTGAGTCAATGCACTTTTTTATACAAGACAGCACTTTATTTGCTTTAGTATGTAAAGTAACAATGTTAAAATAATTGTGTATTGACATTTTAGCTATTTCTTTCCAGTAATAACTGAATACTAGATATAACATGCAAAGTGCTGGTATCTGTGGTGTCTTTCCTCACCTTCTCTGTAAATGCGTGCTGCTTTGCCTCTGTCATATGCTGAGGCCCATCCACTGGGAGAGCTGTTGTTTAGACATTAGCTTTTTATAGCACTTATTGACATTTGTTTGGTACTGGCTGCCTTACTTCTACTTTAATGTATAACTTGTAAGAAGCTCTGACCCAGTCTGGTTTCTCACTGTTTCCCATTTAGCACAGGTTCTGCTTGTTGAGGGGCCTGTATAGTTCTTATGTGACTCATGGCCTGCTATAGATCTTCAAGTATCTGAGTCTTCTACTTAATCTTCCTCTTCCTCCGATCAGTCTTCAGCCTGTGTTTATTGAACTTACCAGAATGCTTCCAGAACTGACCTTGGCATTTGAACGGATTCTAATTTTGCCACTGATGCTGTACTGAGTGGCTGATCTGCTGTTAGGCTGCCCCTGTCTGATTACATTTCTGCTGACTTTCTTCTCAATCAATGGTCTTTCCATGCATGGTGCAACTGCCTGTACTGTAGGGATCAGCACAAATGCTCTCTGAGACAGATCTGAAGAGTCCTCTTGGTATTGATTTGAGTGTCATATGTGATACATGATCACACAATCCCTGCAAAATGAAAGTAAAAGTATTTTAGCCCTTACCTGCATGGCTACATTTCATAGTTACATAGTTAAGTTGGGTTGAAAAAACACCAAAGTCCTTCAAGTTCAACCCCTCCCGAAAAATCCCCAGTGCACATGTACACATACTCATAACAGGCTATCTATACTCACATATATGAACTATATATACCAATATCTAATTGTAAATTTTTGAATCACAAAAGCCTTGGATATTATGCTTGTTCAAAAAAACATCTAAGCCCCTTATAAAGGCATTAACAGACATCGCTCGGAAGGCATTCCACAACCTCACTGCCCTCTCCGTAAAAAAACACCTACGTTGCTTTAAATTAAAGTTCTGTTTCTCTGATCTTAAGGTGTTACCCCTTGTGCATTGATTGGGGATAAAAGATCACCCCCCTATCTGTCTAGAGTATCCTCCAATGTACTTGTACAGAGTAATCATGTCCCCTCGCAAGCACCTTTTTTCCAGAGAAAACAACCCCAAACTTGAAAGTCTAAGCTCATAGTTTAAATCTTTCATCGTCTTTACTGGTTTAGTTGCACATTTCTGCCCTTAACTTGTTATCTACAAAAACCCCCAGATCCTTCTCAATTAAGGATCCCCCACCACACTACCATTTAATGTATAACTCACATTTATAATATTTGTTCAAGAGTTAATAACTTTGTATTTTACATCAACATTGAATCTCATTTTCCATTTTTCTGCCCAGTTTTCCAATTTCGTCCAATCGCTCTGCATAGCGGCAGCATCCTGCATGGAACTTAGTTTTGCACAATTTAGTGTCATCAGCGGAAAAAGACCCATAGATGTTGGTTCCTTTCTAAGCTGTTTTCAGCACCCAAGAGGTTAACTAATGCCTTAATATTTTGCACAACTTTTTTTTTTCTTTAAATTATTTAGGCATTGAAGCTTTATGGATTGCCTTTTCAAAGAGTCCAGCCAAACAGATTTTTAGCAGTTTGCAGTTCTGGGGATCTGCCATTTGTTATTTAAGGAGGGCTAAACCCTGTCTAAAAATGTTGTATTTTATATATATATATAATATACAGGTATGGGACCTGTTATCCGGAATGCTTTGGACCTGGGGTTTTTCTGTAATTTGGATCTCCTTACCTTAAGTTTACTGAAAAGCCATTTAAACATTAATTAAACCCAATATGATTGTTTTGCCTCCAATAAGGATTAATTATATCTTATTTGGGATCAAGTACAAGGCACTGGTTTATTATTACAGAGAAAAAGGAAACCATTTAAAAAAAAATTTATGTTTTTGCTTATAATGGAGTCTATGGGAGACCCTTACCATTATTGGAACTTACTGGATTATGGGTTTCCTGATAATGGATCCCATACTTGTATAGGTATGGGACCAGCTCAGGACCTCTGATTTTCTGGATAAGGGGTCTTTGCTTTATTTGGATCTCCATACCTTTATGTCTGCTAAAAAAATTATGTAAAAATTATTTAAACACAATTGGATTGTTCTGCCACCAATGAGGATTAATTATATCTTAGTTGGAATCAAATACAAGTTACTGTTTTATTACAGAGAAAAAAAAATAATTTAAAATTTTTTTAATTATTTGATTAAAATGGAGTCTGTAGGAGACAGCCTTTCTGTAATTCAGAACTTTCTGGATAACAGATTTCCAGATAATGTATCCCATACCTGGTACTGAACTTACTGTTCCTAGGCTGCCCTATAACAGCAAATGATCCCAGTTTTCAGATTTGTCCATTGGAGCTCCCCGTCTTGGATCTTCTCAGGGCATCTTTTGAGCATATGTAACACTGCACATGCTCGTTGTGCTCTGGCAGCTAAGCTAAGGGATTGTTGGGTATCATTAAAACATTAGCAGAAAGTGTGGTTATACTGTTATTAATGTAACTCTGAAACTACTAGGGACATATTCAGAGGTAAAGATCTTCACTGCTAAAGTGTTGGGATAGTTTTGGGCTGGTACAGAAGGCCAAAACATAACAACCATAATTGCAAAGACACGTTGGCTGCATGTATTGATGCTGGCCATGTTGGGAGCCCCAAAGCTAGAACGTAGTGGTAGCTCCATTGTCTTCTTGCACCAATATGCAATAAGATAACTAAAAAGTGACAATTATAAGATTGTAACCTCAGAGAGCAATTGTTTTTTTTTTACTCCCATTTGAAAGCTGGAAAGGAGCAGAAGAGGTTGTCAAATAATTGGAAAACGATATCAAATAATAAATGAAGACCAAATGCATAGCTGCTAGCAATTGAACATACTAAAAGTTAACATAAAGGTGAAACGCCCATTTAAATTTTTTCCTTGTATTCTCAGTGTAAAAAAAGAGCATGAACAATTGTCACTGCCCTTTTATATGTTTATATTGAGAGTTTTTATGTTTTTCTCTTAGATTTAATGCCTTATATAGTCTGCTCTATGTTCTTTTACCTTATGCTACCTTTCGTTGAGTTGTTGGTTTAACCTCAACCTCGGTATGTTTTAGGCAAAGCATTCATTCTAATGTTACACTTCTTCTTTCTCCAACATAAATTCTTATATTTTGTACTTTTCATCTCACATGCTCTCCTTGCAAATGGTCTTATAGTATAACTATGAAAACAATATTGAATAACTGTTTTAATTTTGCCTTATCTTAAAAGAAATAAATATATACACAAGCATACACAGTTGGAACAATAACTTGCTTTTTCCCATCGCACTATGGAGAGAACAATAGGGACATGTGAGGGGCTAGGAGTATAGCAGAACCAAAAGGACCCTAACTGATGCACATTTTTAGAATATTTCTGTAAAACAGATCATCTCGCCAGAGGTTTGGTGGGTGGGGGCTTAAACAAGACTTCTGCTTTCTTTGTATTCTAGAAAATGTTTGAAATTTATATGACCAGAGCAAATTTTCACTGAGGTGTGTGTTGGACTGTGAATGTAATATATTTTTGACTGTAACCTTATGGGTTATTAAAGAAAATTCCTATATATGTATATTTAATACTTATGATTAGGCAGTGAACATCTGCATGAAAGTGCATTTATTTTGAAGAGACTTTAAATAAAAGCCTGTGCTTTTCTGAAGTTTTCTTCATATGTGCAGTATTTAAATGTACATGTAAAAAGTTACTGTGTACATCATGTAATTTGAAGTAAATTGTGATCTTCCTTTCTCCTCTTTCTTTCTAAAAAGTAAGACTGCCTTGCTGATTGATGAACAACATGCTTGTATGAATTAACACCTGACCACTGGCATAACTACAGAGGAAGCAGAGCTTGCCCCGGGCCTGGGGGACAAGGCCGCCCTGAACTTGGGGCTTCCTTTATGAATAAGTAGCAAATTAGAGGGCATACCACCCCCAAAAAGGAGCTCTGTGAAAATCACTATTGTAAATGAATACACTACTCTTGTAAATGGAAGCAATCTTTTTTATTGTTTTAGATTTTTTCTCACCCTAGACATTTGCTGGGTGTGTGAACCAAAGGGTTAAATCACCACTTGATCCATGGTAATAAGCAGCGGAAATTGGAAATATACATTTTGTGACATATAAATCTCTAAATCAAGGTGTATATGAAACGCCCAGATTCACTTCACAGCTTTGTTTACTCATGGCTGTTTGGCCTTATATGGATGCTTAATTAATGTTATTAAGGGATGCACGTAGGTGGAGAGCAGCATATAAAATGTATATAAAACTTTTGCCAGCAAATACTTTCTTATTTATGTAATATGAATATGTGGATATTTAATAAATCTCTTACAGCTAATCTTTGTTTATATATTTAAAGGACCGGTAATGTAGAAAAATGAAAAATGTCTTTGCATTTATATAAAATATACTGTTACCCTTTACTGCTACATACTGCATGTCTGCTTTAGAGGCTTTAAGGAACAGTTCAGTGTAAAAATGAAACTGAGTAAAATAGATAGCCTGCGCAAAATAAAAATGTTTTCAATATAGTTAGTTAGCCAAACATGTAATCTATAAAGGCTGGAATGGGCCGATATCTAACATAGTGGTCAGAACACTAATTTCTCCCTTACAGCTCTCTAAGCTGTTAGCAGTCAGTAGCCAATCAGTGACTTTAGGGGGAGGGGGGCACATGGGACTTAACTGTTCAGTTAGTTTGTAAGCATGCAGGTCAGATTTAAATGCAAACTAACTGAACAGTTATGTCCCATGGGCCCACCCCCCTAAAGTCACTAGCTAATTAAGAGGTTATGGAGCTGAAAGCAGGAAGTAGTGTTCTGGCTATTATGTTAGACATTCGCTCACTGCAGCCTTTATAAATTACATATAGTTTATATAAAAAGAAGCCACTCTGCTTCCATGAGAACAGCCATTCAGGTGGCTATAGAAAAGTAAGGCACATGTGTTTACATAGTAGATAACAGATAAGCTATGTAGTATGCAATAGTTTTAGGTTAATAGTGCATGGGGCATGGAGCCGCCACATAAAAACTCTGATAAAGTCCACTTCTCATCACTTTAAGTGCACCAGACAGGGTACTTTTTATCGATTAACTTTATAAGTGGTGACAGCCGCAGACAGGCAGGCATATTGACCATTAAAACCCCCCCATGTGCTATTAGCCTTTCACATATAGGGGCCTATTCATTAAAGTACGATTGTCTGAATGCCAAAAATTCGTATTTTTTTATAAGTTTTAGAACTGTGCATATTTTCTGTGATTTTTTTCGTTAGTTTCCATGACTTTTTTGTACTTTGTGGCAATTTGTGAGACAAAATCATATTTGTCACAAGTTTTGTCAAGCTTCAGTATCGTGACTTTCCTTGGTCCAGGTTGGAGCTGCAGAGTGCCATTGAGCCCTATGGGAGACTTTCCTTGGTCCAGGTTGGAGCTGCAGAGTGCCATTGAGCCCTATGGGAGACTTTCCTTGGCCCAGGTTGGAGCTGCAGAGTGCCATTGAGTCCTATGGGAGGCTTCCAAAATATGCACTGAAGGTTCAAAGTCAGAATGTTTTTCGCACCGTTTCCAAAATTTCTGAACTTTTGGACCGTACCACGAAATTTTCGTACGACCAATATGTGATTTTTCGTGCCATTAATGCGGAAATTTTCGTATGAAAGTTCATACACGCATGGCACCTCTTATCTAGAATGTTTGGGGGGTTTTAGTCTACTAAAAAGAAAATCATTTAAGGGTAATGTGATAAATTTCTGCTACCGCGGGCGACTAATCTCCCCAAAAAGCCTTTCCACCGGTAACAAATGGAATCGCAGACGAATAGACCTACACGTCGCTTAGGTTTTCATAAGTCGCGCAAACTTTCTCCCTGCTCGTAACTTCACTGGTGGAAAGGCTTTTAGGGGAGATTAGTCGCCTGTGGTAGCAGAGATTTATCGCCACTAATCTCCCCATGGGACATTACCCTAAACGTTACATTAAGCCAATAGGATTGATTGTCAACAATATGGCTTACTGATCACTTAGCTGAATCAAGAACACCTTAATGTTTTATTTTTAAAATTCTGAATTATTTGCTTAGAATGAAGTCTATGGGAGATGGCCCTCCCGTAATCTGGAGCTTTTTGGCTATTGGGTTATTGGGTATCCTGATAAGAGATACCTGTAATAAAACCTGTTTGTCAAAAATAATACTGTGCAAACAGTAACCATCACATTTTGTTTTGTACTAATAACAGAATACTTTATATGAATATTCAGATTAATTTCTTAATAACATACTTGCCATCAGTGCTGAAATGAAAGCGTTAATAAAGTTTTCATACTAAAAGAATGGCCATCTATATGAGTAAAAACAACAGTGTTTTTAAGACTTACATAACTGAAAAGCCTACAGTTTAAATTGGCATGACAAGTGTGTACACTCTAAGCACTTCTCAAACAAATGTCTTATTGTATTGTGTGTCACACTAAGGACAGCAGGAGAAATTGCTCAGTGGTGAATGAGAGCAGAGATATATTAAGCAAATCACTTTCACAAGCCTAGAATGGATTTCTTTAACACTAATATGCAAGTAGTGAGTCCCAACTGGGATAATGTCTATTTCATCCTCATTTCATTTGAATTATGTTCTGTACCCACACTGTCCACTTGTGCATTCAGAATGTAGCTTAAACCAAAAGGCTTCTAAAGGAGAATAAAGGGTTAAATAACAGAGAGGTAGCAAAATGTTTGGCACCACCCAGGGAATATAATTGCTTACCTGATACACCAGGCCAATTTGGCACCCCCCAGTGATAGTAACTTCCTTCTCCATTAATCAAAGCTTAACTAGACCCATAATATAAGGCCTCTGTTAATACATAAAAATTATACTTAAATCAAGTTTAGACTTATCCCGACATGGCCATCTTGTAATTCTGGGCTTTCTGGATAATGGTTTTCTGGATAAGCGATCCCATACCCCATATCACACCAGTGTTGGTAATGAAACTATTACAGTGAACCCTATACTTGTATTCTTTTAATACAGGTGGAGCACCACCAGCTTTGGAAATTTTAGGCTTATATTTACAAATTGTGCAGTGTTTCCTGGTTTAGTATTGAACGAGTCCCTATTATGACATGCCCTTTGCCCCCAATGATAGTTTTATACATCATACCTGAGTGGCTGTGAAGCATACTGTGTTTAACAATATCTGAACCATGTTGTACTTCAGTTCAGTGGAAGCAATATGCTATGTATGCGAATTCACACGGCCAGATTGTTAGTGCATCCAACACGGTAGTTTTAGTTTCAGATGTTTGATCTAGGGATGAAGATTTATAGTGCATAGTATGGTACCACAGTCAATAATTATAGAAAATTACCAATACCATTCTTTATTTAGTCTGGTTGTTCTTCTTGATAATGAGACATTGATAAACAAATGAAGTAGTAGCCACATTAACATCCTTTTATGGACTTTAGAAGAATGATGCCTTCCCACTAAAACTGCTAGCCACACTAAAAAGAAGAATGTTTGACTTTTTAATGCAGCATCTCTCGGATACACTGCAAGAAATACAATTCAAATATATTGTTTTCTAAACTGAACGGTATTATTCCCTGTATGGCTGATGTGTTCAAGCGGCTATGTACAGTATATTTACATATTACTTGCTAGTTCTTTTTTTCAAGCAAGTTTCAAAGTTTTATGGTTAATATTTATACAGCTAAGGGCTTGTAGAATGCTTCTCTGGCGTGGCTGCCTTTTTAATTAACGTGTTGATCATTGTTATGTACCTTAAAATAACAGACTCCTGCCATAATTATGCAGTACAAAGTTTATTCTACAATTGCATGACCCGCCTGGCACAAATGAATACATACATCTGTTGTGGAGTCATTCTGGGTAGTTAGATTTACTAAATAATAAATGTTCTGTCTGGTTTCTTGACTGGTTATACAAGGCCTCACTGTGACTTAAGATACAACCAGTAACATTAAAATGACAAAATATTTATTTATGTTTTGTTTCATTTGACAGAGCACCAACAAATAATCTATTCCTTGGCTACAAATGTTGTATTTCAGGTTGTAGTCCTGATGAAGAAAGCCATGAATGGCGGGGAGATTTAGTCCTCCGCACTTGCTTATTAGCTGCTATTAGATAGTCTTACTTTTTGGGTATTCTTCACTTCTCAAATATGTTGCCAGTTTTCATTTATGTCTTTATGTTAAACATCACTTTTTTATTTCTTACCTTCAGAACTGTTGAAGCTGGCGATCAGTGTGGTGCTACCAATGAACAAGAGGTTTTAACCTGCAATACTAAATGGAAGCCACATGATAAATCGTTTCCGATCCCAGAAACATCCAATGAATCCCAGCAGAGCAGAGCAAGATCAGGGACGCTACCAAATGATTATAGATTTGCTCATGAAAATGTGAATCAAGGAAATCGGGATATCAGCTTTTCTGCTGTTCCTATATCTGAAGCCTGCCCTGATTTCTCCAATGCAGACAGCGATCAGTTGCAAGATCACCCATCTGTGTTTAAGAAGCGCAGTGCTGCCCCACAAAGGCCTCCTCCGCCTAAACTTGAAAACAAATATTGGCGGCAGAATGGCTCCTCATCTTCCCTTGCCACATCCTCAGAGTCATTGCTGACAGCCCAAGCCAGGAGGGCACAATCCTATTCCCCTAGCAGCCAAGACACATTTCCTCCTCAGTCTCTTCAGAAACAAAGCCCAAGTACATATCCTGATAAGAATCCTAGCATTCATATATATGATTATCAATTATCTGTGCCACCAGAGAATGACAGGTATCATCTAGAAAAGAAATACTTTGAATCTGAACTGTCCTCAAAGTCACACTTGCAGATTCCTGGAATGGAACCGTCTCGATCACCCTCTCCTCAGTTTGCTCCACAGAAGCTTACAGACAAGCCTCCCCTTCTGGTTCCAGAAGAAAACTTGTCAAGGTGGGTATAAAAGTATCTACATACAAAGAGACTAGTCTCTCCTATTAATAAAGAATATAAGAAGTTACCATATAAAGGCCACAAGTTTCTATATAGGTTACAGAACTGTGAGGCATACAGAGGGTATGTTGTATTCTATAATACAAAAGGTTTGGTGAGTCATGCTGTCACTTAAACACTGATTTATACCGATGACATCACTAAGCACTGTTTATAAGAATATAATTTGCAAGATATTCATGGCTCTTGTTTAATGTATTCATATGATACACAAGAGCCATACATATTCTGTAAAATGTTTTCTTATAACAGTGTTTACTTATGATACTGTATATCATGTCCTGGTTGAATGAGAATCTTCATAGACAGTGTTTACTTATGTCATTGTGCATTATAAAAACAAAAGAAATTACCCCCTGATAACTTTTAGAATTAAGTCCAAAGCAACTGGAGTTTCTTAGTTCATGAAAATGTTTCACCGCTCATCTTCTTCAATTTACCTGTGTGGTAGGAAATTTCCCAGCATTTAAACCTTTAAGGGTAGTAGAGTCTCAGATATCCTATCACAATGGTTTATTGAACTTATTTAGTTAGGTGTTGGCTGAAACTCACAGATATGTGAAGGTTTGATACAGTCACAATGGTACCATGATTCCCATTGTAGCAGGTGTTAATATTTTATTCTTCAGTGCACTTAAGTGGAAGTGTTAATTGATGTGACATCTTCAGAGTAATGATATGGTATTGCAGCCCCCCTCCTGTGATCAGTAATGGTTTTTCTAGTTTGACATGAATGGCTTCCTTCACGCACCTTTCAAACCATCTGTATTCTCTGTCCAAAATATGCATATTGCAATCCTCAAAGGAGTGTCCCCGTTCCTTCAGATGTGGATAGACTGCTGAGTCTGTTTAGTCTCACTGAGCACTCTTAACTACAATGGACAGCATAGACCACCTTACTATTTATTGCTTTGGTGCTGGGCCTTCTAGGTGTAGCAGGAATGCAATGTTTATTGGCAAGTCCTCCAAAGTATTTGCAATGCTCCAGCCACAAACGGAATGACTATGTTCCTTGATCCCTGAACAGAGAAGGGGGCCTGAAATATTGTGTCTCAACAACATACAGTGCCACTTTGACATCCTTACCCCTACAGTTTCACAGCAATTCACACTTCCACTCAAGTATGTTAAAAGATTAACTCCTGCTTCAGTGAGAATCATGGTACCATTGTGACTGAATCTAACCTTTACAGATCTGTACATTTCAGTCAACAATTCAGAACAATTGTGATTGGGTATCTGTGACTTCCCATTTAAATTCCTGGGAATTCCTTACCACTCAGTTGAACTGAAGAAGCAGTCGGACGAGTGGGGAAATATTATCAAGAAAACTCCATTTGCTTTAGGCTTAATTCTACTAGATACTGTATGCAATGACCTAGTCCTAGACAAATGAAAATCTGCATAGGCATACCCCCTGTTGCGGCAATTAGAATTACCTCAGAGTTCCATGACCAGTAAACATTTGTAACAGGTTTGTACCATATATTTGCAAAGAGCCAGTTTACAAATATTGGTAACCATGCATGTCTGTTTTAACCATAAAATATA
This sequence comes from Xenopus tropicalis, assembly GCF_000004195.4. NCBI lineage: Eukaryota > Metazoa > Chordata > Amphibia > Anura > Pipidae > Xenopus > Xenopus tropicalis. The sequence goes on along the minus strand of NC_030678.2, from coordinate 58,931,931 downwards.
ATTGAATTAATGGTGAACTGAAGAGGAAAAGTAAAGTAAAAATGATTGTGTCCTATATTTATCTGCATATATTCACCAGCTGTATAATGGGATGATTTCTATTCCCAGTAATATTTAATATACTTTAAAACTGCCTCCTACTTTTATTGGCATCATATATAATTATGTATCATTTAAATTACCCATGCTTAGGTGCCACCACTAATCCCATTTTATTTCATCCCATGCACTTAAATTTGTTTTTCCCTGTTGCAGATTTCCTTTATTAGAAGTAAGGATTAGCAGTATATCACTCATGGTGAATATGTATTTATTTCACACGTGCTCATTTTGCAGTAGCAAGGTATTATAATTTAGGAATCCTTATAAAAAGGAAACATTTTATTGCTTAAAATATAAGGCAAAAAGCATGGGTAAGAGAAAATCTTATGTCAACATCCATGTCATCACATAACCATATTATTTTATAGCAAGACGCCTTGTCATTTACACATCACTACCTTTTTTAATGTGTAATCAGAGCAATTCAGTGATTGGAGTAATACATTTACAGACATACAACTGTCATCGATATGAAGTGTTTACTTGAAACGAAGTGTTTTAGTGTTTTGGAAAGGAGGGTTGAATTTCCAGTATTTGGGTTGCTGGCTCTACTTCCTTTGTGTCAGTAATACAGCAGTCCTTCTATGCTTTTTGGAAGGAATCCTAGATACATATTTAAGGTTCATGGCACATACTTTTTAACTACCTGACAAGACCTAAAAATCTTGCCCTGCCACCTCGCATTGACTTGAATAGGAAGCATCTGACTCCAGAAAAACAGTATTTAGCATGCATTTTTACTGCAAAAAAACCCCTAGTTCTGGTGTTGTCAGGCATTTCCCATTCAAGTCAATGGTAGGCCATAACAGCATTAGATCAGAGCATGTGTCTCATAAGAAGCATGGATGAAACAATCACCCTCTAAAATTTGTTGCCTTAGAGCAGTGCTGTCCAACTTCTGTGGAAGGCAGTTTGGCCACTCCCCCTTTTAAACCACACCCACTTAAAACCACACCTTTGTTATCACATGACCATACCCATATTAATGGTGGTAGTACAGCAAAAACCTGCCATACTCTGCCTTCCCTACCCTACCTGTGTGTGCCATACTCTGCCTTCCCTACCCTACCTGTGTGTGCCATACTCTGCCTTCCCTACCCTGCCTGTGTGTGCCATACTCTGCCTGCCCTATGCTGCCTGTGTGTATGGCACACATAGGCAGCATAGGGCAGGCAGAGTATACAGCGACACAATGCTAGTACTGCTCCTACAGTCTGCACAATAACTATATATTAAAAAACTTTTTAATTGCAGTACCACCTCAGTATATGTTCTTTTTATAGTGTGCAGGGTTAATTTGTGCGTTTCTACTGCTCCTACAGGATGTTTTAGGTGTGAACATGGGAACAATGTGGGTTATTACAGTCTAAGCCTGAGGTGTGAACAATGCAGGGGATGAACAATGTAGGGATTAAAAGGTGTGAACAACACAGGGGATTACTTTATTAAACAATACAGGGGGGTTACAGCCTGAATCTGAGGTATAAACCATGCAGGGGGCCAGTTAATCACAGTACTGATACCATTTAAAGCTTACACAAAGGTAAGCCATCAAAGCAGCCAGACAGGTGGGGGGCCACACAAAGGGGGGTCTGCGGCCCGCGGGCCGCCAGTTGGACAGCACTGCCTTAGAGTAAAGGCCACAACCATCAGCCCTCCACATTTTTACCATTGGAAATGGTGTCAAAACACCCAAAATTGCCCCGTTGCCCTATGCGTTAAATGTAATTCAAGAAAAAATTTATAAACAAATGCACATAGTACAAAATAATTAACATTTGCCTTTGTTTTTAACATGTACATCATGTAAAATCAGTATTTTCTTTTGGTTTAGGTTTTTGGTACTTCTTAACCAAACATGAGTATTTACAGACAAATATGTTTGCCCCTGAGTTTAACTATCCTATTTTAAAGTTGTAGCTTTTGTGATTGTGTATAATAAAGTGTGTCCCTTGGGTTTAGCCAACCATCTAATTAAAAAAAAAAATCCTACTAAATCCCACTGTATAATTTGTTGCAGTTACTGAACTGTAATTTAGAAAATGCTGTATATTTATGCCCAAAATGAAAGTTCTTTTGATTTCTTCCTGTTCTTATCATTGGCTTGAACAGCTGTAGCTTATTTTGCATTGCCAGGTATGTATAGGGTTATCATCCATTATAATAGTGCATTACTATATAGTCTGAGATCGGTATGTATGGTTAAATTCCAAGTGTCCATGTTGCCCACCTGCTGAGCTGGAAACTGTTCTGGATCCAAAACATTTTCATACATTTTAGAACACAATCCCTTCATATAACATTACATTTCAATAGAAAAACCCTTGTTATTCAGCAGTACCATTTTAAGTGAATACGCTATAGAGAATGTTTGTCAGGGCAGCTGCTAAAGTGAAACCTTTTACCATGGTGAATGATAATAAGAATTTTGAAAGATATCAGAGTAAGAAATCCAAGCCCGGCTTGGGACTCCTCCAGTTACATGGGAGTAGGAGAAACTATAGGTTACCTGAAAGCTGTACTAATGTGTAGCACTGGCTCCTTCTGAAAGCTCAGACTCAGGCACAATGCACTGAGATGGCGCCTACACACCAATATTACAGCTAAAAGAAAATACATTTATTGGTTCAAGAATAAAATTTTAAATGGTAGAGTGAATTATTTGCAATGTAATTTAAAAATAAAGTATACCATAATATCATGACAGTATCCCTTTAATTTAAAGGTGAACCACCCCTTTAAATGCCATGTATCATCTGATTAACACCCATGACATTGTCATTTTAGCTGGAGAAATACTTAAAATCTATCTATTATTTACATTATGAAGCAAACATATCTAAACATATTTTCAGGAGTATGTGTAAAATATTATTCCTAAAAGTAGAGCTCTATATGATTATATTTGCCGAGGGTATGTAGTGCACACAGAGGATAACCACAATGACAACAGCAATCCCTAGAAACCAAAAGGTTTTAAAATAAAAACAAAATGTACATTCTGGGACTAATGAAAAAACATGGTGTGTAGTAAATAAAAAACTGAATTATTTTGTGCCCTGTAAGCATTTGATCATTTCATTTTGTGACATTATAGCAAAAAGTGCGGGATGAAATCATGACTTGTATTTATATAATGTTCTTTTATAGGATTGAAAGGGTGATCGATAACACTACAGTGAAAATGGTCCCCATAAAGATTGTTCACTCTGAAACTCATGCTGAGAAGGAAAGCAGACACAATTTGCTGAGTGCTATTGAGCCCACTGCCTTACCAACTGGTCTTGCCAAGGACCAACTAAAGACTTTGAGCACATCAGAACAATCCTACTCCCGATTTTGTGCTTACACCAGGCAGGAATCTAGAGAGGAAGAGGAATCCAGAGTGACTGACCTTTACTCATGCCAGAGAAATGCAGAAGATGATAATGAAAATGATGTATCTTCTCTTGCACCCTCAAATGCTAAAAGCAAAGATGCAATCTACGCGGATTTAAAGTCAGAGGAGCTGGTGAGGGAAATTGTAGATAAAGATAAATCTCTTGCGGACATTTTAGATCCAAATGCCAAGATGAGAACTACCATGGACTTAATGGAGGGAATCTTTCCAAAAGATGAACATCTTCTAGAAGAAGCTCAGCAGCGTAGAAAACATCTCCCAAAAATACCATCCCCAAGATCAACAGATGACAAGTACGTTCTCAATTCTTGATATTTAATCAGTAGAAAATAGAATAGTTAGGTGTATAATGTTAGATCTGTTGTACCTGTCCTGTCTTAGAAAAATAACTTTCAAGGCTGAGCATGGCAGCTCCCAAGCTTTCTGATCCCTCTTCTGGCTTTTCTGTCACACATCACATGCTCTGTGTCCTTTGGGCTAGTTTAGAGAAGCTAATAATTATTGTTTTAAAGGAATTCTTGGAACTTAAGTAAATTCTTATTCCAAATTAATCCCAGCTGGACATGCCTGTTGGATGGTTTCATATCGAGGTTCATGTTCAGAAATTTTTTGATGCATGGAAAATGTAAAGAGTGTTTTGTGTAGACAAAGCTCTTACCTCCTAACATACCGGCATATTTATTATAGCTTATTCAGCCTTTCTAGTGTCGAAGTAAATTGAAAATGAGGCTGGAAAATAAACTGTAAGACAAGGAAAATGCTTAGAAGATGAATTGGAAAGAATTAGTGTTTGTTACATTGTGGTTTGTTCTTTTCCAACAGAAAAGATGAGCAAAATGTCCCATCAGCTGTTTCTCTGACAACCAGTTCCACGTATTACAGCACTTCAGCAGCCAAAGCCGAGCTCCTTATTAAAATGAAAGACATGCAGGAGCAGCAGCACATTGCGGAGAATTCAGAGGATGAGCTGGGTCAGAACCTATCCGAGAAAAAGGTACTAGAACGTATAGTGGCAGCTGCCTTTATAAACAGTTATTTACCAGTAATTTTAGGGGAATGTGTGATCTACCCTAAACAGGAAATTTGTTTTCAGAATACAGGTATAAGATCTATTATATGAAATGCTTGGGACCTGTGGTTTTCTGCACAAGAGATCTTTCATAATCTAGATCACCATACATTTCCTTATTTATCAATTTTCAAGTTTGTGAATTTGAGATTTTCTAATTCTAATAAACTCAAATTCAGAATGCTTGCTAATTTATTAATCAGGAATTCAAATAAAAAACTTGAATTTCTTGAGTTTGTGAGTATACAAACTCAAAAATCTCAAAATAATAAATACGGCTTGACTTTGCCTAGGAAAATTGCCTTTGACTTCTACATGAACTCGCAAGCTTTTAGATGCCAAAGTTTTCCATTCAAGTTTTTGGATTTTTCTTACCTTAATAAAAACCAGACAGAGTTTTTGAACCATAATTTGAATTGTGCAAGTTTTAGCACTAAAAAACTTGCATCGTGGAAAAAAAACCTTGATAAATCACCCCCTAAGTCTGCTAAAAAACACTTAAACATTAAATGAACCCAATAGGATTATTTTGATGCCAATTTGAATTCATGTAGTTTAGTTGGTATCAAGTACAAGGTGCTGTTTTAGTATTTCAGAGAAAAAATACAACAGTCCATCGAATAGTTGAAGTCCTTACTGTTCAAAGTAATTTTTAAATCCTTAGAGAAATAAGGTCATTGCCGCTGAGAATGCTGTAAAATACTATACTGTAATCTGTAATCTGTATTTGTAATCTTAATAAAAAAATTTATAGTATAAAAATAAAATGTGTATACATATATTTTACAAAACTCTCTATGAATAACAAAATACCTACACAGTAGCCTAGTTGTAAACACAGACAGGCTGAGAATCCGCCCCTACGCTTAAAGGAGAAGTTCAGTGTAAAAATGAAACTGGGTAGAATAGATAGACTGCGCAAAATAAACAAAATGTTTTCAATATAGTTGTTAGGTAAAAATGTAATCTATAAAGGCTGGAGTGGCAGATGTCTAACATAATGGCTATAATACTACTTCCTCTTTTACAGCTCTCTAAATTGTTCGCAGTCAGTAACCAATCAGTGACTTGGAGGGGGGGGCATATGGGACATAACCGTTCAGTTAGTTTACATTTGAATCTGACCTGCGTGCTCACAAACTAACTGAACAGTTATGTGCCATGTGGCCCCCCTAAAGTCACTGACTAACTAAGAAGTTAGAGTTCTGTAAAGAAAGACGAAGTGTTCTGGCAATTATGTTAGACATCTGCCCAGTCCAGCCTTTACTAACTATATTAAAAACGTTTTTTATTTTGCACAGACTATTCCTTTAAGGGCAGGGGTACAAGGGGACAAATCTCCGTTGTCGCGGACGACTAATCTCCCCGCAATGCCATCCCACCTGCCATACTCTTCCTGCCCTATGCTGCCCGTGTGTGCAATACTCTGCCTGCTCAATGCTGCCTGTGTGTGCCATACTTTGCCTGGCCTATGCTGCCTGTGTGTGCGATACTCTGCCTGCTCTATGCTGCCTGTGTGTGCCATTGTCTGCCTGCCCTTAGCTGCCTGTGTGTGCCATACTCTGCCTGCCCTATGCTGCCTGTGTGTGCTATACTCTGCCTGCCCTATGCTGACTATGTGTGCCATACTCTGCCTGCCCTTTGCTGCCTGTGTGTGCCATACACACAGGCGGCATAGGGCAAATTATTGAAGTTTTATCTAAAACAGATTTGCGAGAGGGCTGTATTTAACGATACATAGAACCTTTGTAGCAATTTTCCAACAGGATTTACTGAACGATAGACCCGATTATATGTAGATCTGGACTTATGCCTAGCAATAAAGTAAAGTTTATACCTCTTGGAGCTTTCTTCTGCTTTGCTATAAGGCTGTGAGCTGCTAGTATCAACTTCTACCCCCCACCCCTTCCAGTGGCCTAGATCTGCTTGCACCCTGACCAGCTGTTCAAACCATCGAGTTTTGTTTCCTTGATATCCTCTTATTTTTGGCTGGGGTGAAATGTAATGCATTTTATACCTAAGATTGTTACACTCACTCACCCCCCCCCCCACTTAGTAATCAGTTTAATGAAGGTAAGCTGCTTGTAATTGTCACCTTTGCTCATTTTTTAATCTCACTACTCTGTTTTTTGCTTTAGTTGGCTTCTTGGATTAGGTAACATAATAGCAGGGCTTTCATTTCAAGGAATTTATATATTGAAATACAATACTGCTTTGTGCAGAGGTAATTAATGTAATACAGAGTAGTTAATGCAATGTAATACAGTGTAGTTAATGCAATGTAATACAGAGTAGTTATTGCAATGTAATACAGTGCCCTGGGCAATGCACACTGTGACATAGGTAACTGGGATGCAATTCTGTACTTAGGGAGGCCTGGGGCTAAAGACAAGATATAAGGAAACCATGATAATGTCCCATCCCCCTCTCATGAGCCACTGTGAAGCAATGGAGTGATAGAAGGGTTGGACTCAAGGTCGGACTGGGATGGCAGGGGCCCACCAGAAAACCCTGAACCATGGGCCCACTTTTAAAACTTTAATTCCACCTCTCCCCCTTCAAACTCTTTATTCTCCTAGTCTCTTTTCTCTACATACTATACTCTTTCCTTCCATCTATCAAGCTTCCTTGTTCCCATACAGAAATAGGGAATAACCATGAAATAGGCTAAATAGTTAGAAGCAAGAGGGCCCACTGACACCTGGGCCCACCGGGAGTTTTCCTGGTATCCTGGTGGGCCAGTCCGACACTGGTTGGACTACATTGTGAGCCAAAGGAATGTTGGGAATTGTTCTTACAAGTAGCATGGCTTCCTTTCAATCTGTGGAATTGGGTATGTCTGTGTAGTTTAGAGTGTATTTATGCACATTTTCTAAATAAGCCCAACTGACTGAGTTTAAGGGGGGGGGGATATTTTCCCTTTAAATCTCAGTGTCTTCTTCTAAACATGAAAGTGCCCCTTAATTTTTTAACAGAAAACAATACTAGAAATTCAGCCCCACTGGTTCATTTAAATTTGATGCCTCTGAAGTCTCAATCTAAACAAATATAATAATTCCACTTTTAGAGTTCAGTACCAAAAAGTAACTGGAATAGCTCTAGGGAAATGGATCATATTTTTAAAGATACAAAGAAAAATTATGATTGAGGAGATACTAAGATATAAGTTTTTGTCCCCATTCAAATTTGATGCCGAATAATGTTACTGTACTATCATTCATTCTTATGCTGTTCTGTTCTGCTTTCTGTTAAACAATTTGACTCATTAAAACTTGTTGCAAATTTGGTAAAACCAACCCCAGCAATTAGTTTATACATAGCAAATATTTGTAGCAATGTATCTGTTTGACTCAGGGGGTAACAAATCCAAAAGAAAAATACCACCAATGATTTATAGCTGCCAATAAATCCAAGGGTATGTTATCTACAGAAATCGTTATGAGAAAATGAACAAAAGTAACACATTCTTTTAACCCTTGGCTTTCAGCAAGAACTGATTGACAGCATTAGCAAGAAGCTGCAGGTCCTGCGAGATGCAAAGGAAACCCTGTTAGAAGATGTCCAGTGTAACAATGCTCTGGGGGAAGAGGTAGAAATCATTGTGAAAGAAGTCTGCAAACCAAATGAATTTGACAAATTCAGGATGTTCATTGGGGATCTGGAGAAAATCGTCAATCTTCTGCTGTCACTTTCTGGGCGACTTGCTCGAGTGGAAAATGCTCTTAATAACTTGGATGAAACCGTGTCTCCTGAAGAGCGGGTAAGGAAATATATAAACTGTTAAATATACCGAGTCACACACAGGGCACCTATTCTGTTGTTTTTATTTAATAATGATGCTCTTGTGACCATCTTACGTAACTGGAGGACCATGCCCCCCCCCTTGTTGCCCAAAATACACATTCTACAAAGTGAGTAAAATGAAAAGGTAATTAGCAGCAGTCACCAAGCATTATTAAAGTACTCTAGTACAGTGCTGTCCAACTTCTGTGGTACCGAGGGCCGGAATTTTTCTGGCCTACATGGTGGAGGGCCGATAATGGAAGCTAGTTTTGACCACTCCCCTTTTTTAAACCGCACCCACTTCAAACTACACCCATGTTATCACAAGAGCTACACAGCAAAAACCCAATGGTTGGTGCTCACTGAAGGGATATCACCCTTCATTCATATGTGAAAGAATTATATTATGTCATATTAAGACCCTGCCTATGTGTGCCATACTATGCCTACCCTATGCTGTCTGTGTGTGCCATACTCTGCCTGCCCTACCATACCTGTGTGTGCCATACTATGCCTACCCTATGCTGCCTGTGTGTGCCATTCTATGCCTACCCTATGCTGCCTGTGTGTGCCATACTATGCCTGCCCTACCATACCTATGTGTGCCATACTATGCCTGCCCTACCATACCTATGTGTGCCATACTCTGCCTGCCCTCCCCTGCCTATGTGTGCCATACTTTGTCTGCCCTATGGTACACACAGGCAGCATACAGTGACACAATGCTGGATGTGTCAGAGGGAATGTGTCTGAGGTGTGAACAGGTGAAAAATGGGAGTGATTACAGCCCGAGCCTCAGGTGTAGTGATAAGACAAAACAGAGGCGCCAAAAGGATAAAATTAGCTAAAAACACTTAAAAACCCAATGGGTAATTCAGAGGAAGTAGTAGTAAGCTTACCTCCTCCAGGCAGACACCAACAAGAGTGGTAATTTTCAGTAATAGTTTATTCACAACAATATTGCAACGCGTTTCGCAGGCATTTCCTGCTTCATCAGGCTATGTAGAATAAGCACAAAAAAAACAGTGTCTTTGTATATACACACCAGGCTCCTGTAGATGGTAGATTGGGATAAGTACTTTCCATATGACAGGGCAGGTCCACATCATGTACATAAAGTTTGCAGCCAGGGATGCACCTCTAGGACATGATTTGCACTATTGCACACTGGGGCTATATCCTCATCATCCCAGGCCCAGTGCCTTTTGATTCTGATTTCATTACTCATATCTAGTCACTTAGATATCTCACAAATAAGGATTTTTTCCTTATTTACCACCCAAGATTCTGATCTAGTCTCTAATTAAATCACACATTGATTTATAAAACTCTCTATTAATAGACGCCAGTACAAAATAGGGAAAAAAAAGTCTTATTTCTTAATGGTATATAGTAGGCTGCTTAATAATATGCAAAACCAAGGTGTCCATATTTGAATATTTAAAGGGCATGTCAACCCCAAAAATAATGTTTTGCATAATGAAAGAAAACATAACTCTAAGCAACTTTTCAATATGAAATAATTAAAAATTTGTAGCATTTTAAAAGTTATTTGTAAATGTAATTGCTATTGAAAGCAGCATTTGCTGAACTCCTGGTTGTTACATTTTAAACAATGTTGCACATGTTTTGCTTCTCCAGCAATACAGGTCTGTCAGTCTGCTGCCTTGTGTTACATTGTTTCAACAGTCAGAGAATAGAAAAGGACAGGCAAGCACTGCTTCTAATAGCAATTATAAATACAAATAACTCAAAAACCATTACAAACTTGTAATAAATGTATATTGCAAAGATGCTTAGAATTTTGGTTTCTTTTATTAGGCAAAAAATTATATTTTGCGTTGCCTTGTCCTTTAAGCAGTAGGTAAAACAATCTGTTTGTTTCTATGGCTAATAACTCGATTGTGTGTTTATATCCTTTTAGAAAACACTGTTGGAAAAAAGGAAATTACTTACGAGACAGCATGAAGACGCAAAGGAACTGAAGGAGAACCTAGACCGGCGTGAGCGCACCGTTTATGAGATTTTGGCTAATTACCTTAATGAGGAAAACCTTGCAGATTATGAGCACTTTGTGAAGATGAAGTCGGCACTCATCCTTGAGCAGCGAGAGCTGGAAGACAAAATCAAGCTTGGAGAGGAGCAGCTCAAATGCCTGACCGATAGTCTTCCATTGGATCGTATCAAGTAGGAATCAGACGAGCTGCTCAGCCAAATGTGGACTTCTGCCTTTGCCTGTTATTCTCTGAGTTTTCCTATGTTCAAATTAGTAGCATTACTCATGTTTGTGGATGTCTCACAAAATGGAAATACTAATCTCTAGCAATACCCTTGGTTTTATTGGATGACGCCGCATATTTCATTTTCTAAACATTTTACTGTACAGATTGTATCCCTTTATTTTAGACTCTCTAGACATTCCTAATAGAAATGGAAGTTAAACTGTGTCACTTTCCTTCTGATGGCGAGCTCTGTTACAAAATTGCATGTAGAAAGGTCTTTCGGCTGGTAATGATCCTTTTACGTACGTCCAACCTGCTAAAACCCCAGCAGTGAAATCATGTGACAAGAAATGTGATTTGTTTAGATTTTATATATACAATGTTTAACTGTACGATTACTGCCCTGCCGTTCCATTCCTCATACTGTCCTTGTACTGATTTTATTTATCATTGTGCTGTTTTCTCACATTTTGGAGAAAAAATAAACAGTATAAATCTATTACCAGTAGGAAACTGTTATTTATCCATGTAGTGGGTTAGGCTGAAAGAGTCTGGCACATGAAACTGCACAGTTTAAAGTGGAACTAAACTCAGCAGTAATGATTTAGGCCTTCAGAGTTGTCACGGTAGCTTCCTATCTTGAATTTTGTTAGAAGTGTCAGTAAGGGCTCTGGCACACAGGGAGATTAGTCGCCCGGGACAAATCTCCCTGTTCGCGGGCGACTAATCTCCCCGAGTTGCCATCAGTTGCCATCCCACCGGCAAAAATGTTAAGCTTTAGGAGTCATTGCAAATTATGAAACAGAAAATGAGATTTGCCATATAAACTGATGCTACAGAACTGATACAGAATGCACTGGTTTCAGAGCTGTCGTGCTAATAATCTAAAATTATTTCTGCGGTGAAATCCCTGGGCCGGCACATGGGCGTTAGAGTTTGACTTTGTTGTTAAAGTTCGACTTTTCACTCTAATGCGCATGCGCAATGCACCAACGCGGAAGAGGAAGTGCTTGCTGCTACCCCGGGCTGGTGCGGTTTCTACAGTGTAGAAACTGCTAATATCTTAAAATCTAAAAAAAAAATGTAAATTGCAAAAATACTCTGTAGGTATATTTCCTCTTTAGTATCCTGTTTGTGGTGCTTGGTTTAAAAAGCAAAGGCATCCATTGCAGTGGGTGGGTGAGATTTTGGCTTAATTCACATAGGAGGATACATTGCAGCTAGTTGTGGCCTGCTAGATATAGGTTTTTTGCTTTATATGGGGAAAGTAATATGTTATACCCCATGACTACCTATATTTAACTAGCTACATGTAATAACCTTAAAAGAACAGTAACATCACAAAATGAAAATGTATCAAGATAAGTAAAAAGTATTGTTTGTTGTTGTTGTTGTTCCGCACTGGCAAAAGCTATATATTTGTTTCAAAAACCCTACGATAGTTTATATAAACTGCTGTTTAGCTATGGGGACAGCCATACAAATTGAAATATGGCTAAATGGCACAGGTTACATAGCAGATAATGGATAAGCTCTGTAAAACACCATTTTATTTTAGAGAGCACATCTGTTATGTGCTATGTAACCTGTGTCTTTTCTCCTTTTTTTCAAATTAAATGGCTGCCCCCATGACACAGAAGCTTATTTATATAAACTAAGCAAACATGAGTATATTATGATAATTACTTTAAAACACTTTAATTTTTTTAGTGTTACTGTTCCTTTAAAGGAAATAATTTTGCCTCTTTATAGGTCTCTGGTAAGGCCTCACCTTGAGTATGCAGTGCAGTTTTGGGCTCCAGTCCTTAAGAAGGAGATTAATGAGCTGGAGAGAGTGCAGAGACATGCAACTAAACTGGTAAATAGATTTAAACTATGAGGTTAGACCAGTGCTGTCCAACCCCCCCTCTGTGTGACCCCCCACCTGTCTGTCTGCTTTGATGGCTTACCTTGGTGTAAGCTTTAAATGGTATCAGTACTGGCCCCCTGCATGGTTAACACCTCAGATTCAGGCTGTAAACCCCCTGTATTGTTTAAAGATGTAATCCCCTGTGTTGTCCACACCTTTTAATCCCTGCAGTGTTCACACCTCAGGCTCAGGCTGTAATCACCCACATTGTCTGAGGTGTGAACAGGTGAACAGACTGTAGGAGCAGTAGAAACCCACAAATAAACCCTACACACTATAAAAAGAACATATACTGTGGTGGTACTGCAATTAAAAAGTTTTTTAATATATAGTTATTGTGCAGACTGTAGGAGCAGTGCCAGCATTGTGTCTATGTAGGCTGCCTGTGTGTGCCATACTCTGCCTGCCCTATGCTGCCTGTGTGTGCCATATCGGCCCTCCACCACGGAGGCTGGAAAAATTCCGGCCCTCTGTGCCACAGAAGTTGGACAGCACTGGGTTAGACCATCGAAGTTGGGGTCGTTTTCTCTGGGAAAAAAATGTAGTTGCAAGGGGACATGATTACTCTGTACAAGTACATTAGAGGGGATTATAGGCAGATAGGGGATGTTCTTTTTTCCCATAAAAACGATCAGCGCACCAGAGGCCCCCCTTTAGATTAGAGGAACAGAGCTTCCATTTGAAGCAGCGTAGGGGGTTTTTCATGTAATGGCAGATTCTGTTAATGCCTTTAAGAGGGGCCTGGATGAGTTCTTGTGATACTAATATCTACAGTTAGTATTAGTGGTTGTATATATAGTTTATGTATGTGAGTGTATAGATAGGTTAGTATGGGTCTGTATGGGTTTATGTATGTGAGTGTATAGATAGGTTAGTATGGGTCTGTATGGGTTTATGTATGTGAGTGTATAGATAAGTAAGTATAGATGTGTGCTAGGTTTACTTATAAGGGTTGAACTTGATGGACTCTGGTCTATTTTCAATCCTATGTACAGTAAGTGAACAAACTCTGGTTTAGAAACAAATCCGGGTCCTTTTTACAGAATTCTTCTATTTGTTTCATGAAAGGCATGGGATCCGCCGATTTGTTCAAGAGATCTTTGCTTTGGAAGGTGGAGTAGATAAGAACTGTAGCCAAAGTATAGCTGCAACGTAACAGCACGAATACAATACAATAATGTACTCACAATGTCCGCTTCTGCCACTTAGTAACTAAGGTTCTCTTGCTGTAATTACTTCTCTGAAGTTTGTTTTGCAAATACAACACCTACTCCACATATAGGAGGATCAAGGGGCAAGTTGTGACAAACAGAAAAAGGCAGCACTTCTTTTACCCTGCTATAAATACCACAATCTCTGTCGTCATGATGTAGAAAGTTTATTTGTTTTTTTTAGAAAATGTGCTAATCATTCCCACAGATATTTGTCTGGTGTGCCTCTGTTTTCCTGTGTCAGATAAGAATAACGTCATGTATCTGTGATCCATTTACTGTTTGCTGAACACCTTACTAATGCGTTTGGCAGTAACGACAATTAGTACCAAGGTTCAAAATTAGCTTACAAGTCATGCAGCTTTGGACACAAGGGCTCATTTGTTAAACTAAAACAAAAAACATGTGCTATTGAGTTCCAGCTTATATCGAGACTCAATCAGTCACAATCAGATGCAAATTTTTGGCCCCGATTTGGAAAGTTTTGTACAGATGATTAAACTGGGTAAGGAAGGGTGCAACTTGTGCCTACAAGGGAAGGAGCAGCACAGGGGGGCACATAACTGGCTGCTGCTAGAACAGCAGATGGACACGGGAACTTTGTGATGGCCTTAAAGTAATTTCTGTTGGGGTATGTGTGTCACAGGTACCAGGAAAGAAGGATTCATTGTGCACTGTAGAGTGGAACAAAGATCAGAGGGGATCTATAGCAGGACTAGAGATGTGAATGACTGGAATGGGGATGGCTGAGCAGAACATAGCAAGCCTTGTACCAGTTCTTCTACACTGGCCACGCACAGGGCAGTTACTAGGGATCACAGGTACACACCCTTAAGGCAATACAAGCTTGGGGCAAGTACCTTGCATTTATTAAGTCATTTAAGGAAACACAACATTTTGTGGGCATGTCCCTTTGTCAGGTGATCATCATCTCACCTGAAGAAGGGGCACGTGTTTAATAAACACAAGGGGCTTGTCCCCTACCTGCATTGCCTTGGGTTCTGGTACCTGTAGTTCCTACTATTTTGCAGGAGGAGTGCTTTCCCTGGGGCTTGTGCACCAGGCAGTATTATTAAATGGTGGCCCAGGTGTGCTTGTAAACTACGGAATAAACACAGAGGTCAACCTATATGATATTCTGTTTACCATGGTGGCCAAATGGATGGATTGTGTACTAGTTACCAGACTAATCTGATGGACTGCCAAATGTAAAGGATAATGTATTACTTTAGAAAACACATTCTAATGTGAGTCTAATAACATAGATATTTAACTACTGCCAGTGTGTGACATTGCATGATGTTAGACACCAATAAAACAAAACTCACAGTAAGGGACAGTGTCAGACTGGCCTACCAGGGTACCAGGAAAACCCCTGGTGGGCCCTCCTGCCCACCCAGCTATGTGGCTTTGTATGCTTATACTCATGCCATTTCACGTTCATGTAAGACAAGGGGGAGGATGATTTGTCCAGAAGGATAGATGAGCGTTTGTACTATAAATATAGAAAGGGAGTGAAGAGAAAATTAAAAATTGTCTTGACAGTAGGCTTGTGGTCTAAGGCTTCGTGATGGGCTCCCGGCATCCAAGTCCAACACTAGAAGGGAATTATTAAGGAGAAGTTGGAAAACAGGAGAAGGGCTGTCAGAGAGAGAAGGGAAGACTAATGATCCTACCTGATGTACATAACCGCACCTTCACAAGGCAGCAGGTAAAATTGCAATTATAAATAGCTAAGAGTAGAAGAACTGAGTGTGTCTGAGAAAAACAGGAGTGGTTTTGTATGTTGTAGCCAAAAGAGCATGAGCTAACAATTTCATGTAGTGAACTTCTAACAGCTGGTAACGCTGCATTGTGGGGGAATGGCTTTGTCAGCATACAGAATATTCTGGATAATGGGTTTTTGTATAACCCAACACCTCTAGATGGGAAATTTCTGTTAAGAATGATTTTCTTTGTCATGTTTTGTTAATGGAAAGAGTTTACAATAGTGTTTTGAACAAGATCACAGGCTTGGAACAGCAGAACTTTGCCTGTATCACCTTTGTGTGTGTTGGCCTAATATCCAATAATATAAAGTATTTCCTGTAGTTTAATACATACAAGTCTAAGGCCTCTATTAATCCTCTGGTGGAAGATTCTGCTGCTTTAATTGTCATCGGTAAATGATAATAACAGGGCACTCCATAAGCAAACAATGACATAAATATCATTTATGTAATCAAAATATTGCCCATCATATGTCAACCCTTAAAGTTATAGGGTCTTCTTTCAGGGAACATGCATATTAAAAGCCGGCAAAAACAGTATGTGGCAGATATTATATGGAACATTATTACCAGGAGAACCCACAAAGGTCCCTTACTGTTGTCAAATCCTTGGCAGGCTACAGAGTCCTGGAAGTGCCAATCCCCCTCATTACATCACTTCTATATGCCCAATATTATCACATAGGTCCCAATGTCAAGAGCGGCTACTGAAGTGATGCAAAAAGCATTGTGGCATCATTGTTAACAGCCAAACAAATACAGCACATTCCAAGTCAGTGGGAGAAAGGCTGCTAACGGGGAGGAACAGGAAAGGAAGACGTTCACACTGTCCTGCTATGTATAGTTAAGGTTATATAAGACGCCTACTTTTTGGTGCTTGTTTTTTTTAAATTGTATTTTTGATACATGTTCAGACTAAGCAGAATTTTCTGGTTTACATGATTTTGAAGGACTCATTTTCAGAGTCTATGCCCCTGTCTAAGTCTACTTGCCAGAGGGTACTGTTGGTCTTTTTACCATTTACTGATGAACTTATTTTCTGTATCACATCTGGATGCCCTATTAAAATAATATGTTGATGTTGTTAAAAGAAGCCAGTGGAACCCGTGTGCAGACTGGGGGCCACGAAAAGCCAATGGGCCTTAAGTTGTAGAGACCTGATAATAAATGATGATGAATCATAATCAAACAACCCTCTGCTCTAATATATACCACAACCCCTGCCTAAATGCTGAGCTCCTAGAAACAGACAATTATCAGAGAAGAAAATTACAACATACTGCTGGAAACACAATAGATATCATCCAGTACTATTCAACTTCAAATTTGCATTTCTGAACTATTTTTGATGATATTACTAGACATACTATGTGGGATACCCTTTAAAGGTGAACTAAAGCCTAACTAAAGAAGTAGGGCAGAAATGCTGTATGTTATGTTGGCTTCTGTACCAGCCCAAGGCAACAACAGCCCTTGAGCAGGGAAGATCTGGCCAACCTAATTTTCTGCTTGATAATTTGCAACAACCCCTAAGTTTAGCTTCTCAACAGCTGCTCAGAGCGCACTGAGCATATTAGTGTCACAGATACTTTCCAAGATGGGGATCTCCTGTGACGAATTTAAAGTCCTGGACCTGCTGCTCTTGAGATGCTCAATCTTTAGTATGTATTACAGTAAATAAAATATGGCATTTTTATTTTAGTTTAATTCTCATTTAAAATTAATGATGATGCTACTGCAATTCTGACATTCGGTATGTGCCTACCATGGGTTTACTAAGAAATCTGTTTGACACTCCTCACCATGGTGTCCCCAATATTTATTCAATGTCAGTAGGGAGTAGGGAATGTGTTACTGTTACATCCAGGAATTTACAGTATATTTAGTCATCATTAAGTACAAATTTGACGGTCTGGTTGATATGTTCCGAGAATCATAAATATGTTTAGAGGGCCCCTCCAAACATAAAATATGTCATTCACATACCTATTGTACCAAAATATATTGGAAAACATGGTGTTTTACACTATGGTTTTCACTTCCAAGTCATGCTTTATACTGGTCCCTTGTTTTTGTAAATAATATACATTAGCAAACCTGAAATAATTTTTTGACAAATGGTTTCTAAAATAAAACGTAAAAATGGGTGTATCGTGGGGATATTCTTAATGTAGTTGCAAAGAATCACTTTCTACCCCTTTATTATGGAGGATGCTTGTGTATAAACTCACTATGACCATAGTGCATAGTAAATTTCCTCTTGTTCTGTAACTGATTGTGTAATCGATATGTGTAGTATTT
Organism: Xenopus tropicalis; assembly: GCF_000004195.4. Lineage (NCBI taxonomy): Eukaryota > Metazoa > Chordata > Amphibia > Anura > Pipidae > Xenopus > Xenopus tropicalis. The sequence continues at coordinate 58,914,165 of NC_030678.2, read as the reverse complement.
TATTAAGTAAGTAAATAGTGTATTTTAAACAGGTAGGTAAGTTTTGCACAAAGGACTGTAAATAGTTTGCAACTAAAATAGCCAAGGGTTTCTGTAGTGAAGCATTTCCAGAAACAATTGGTCTCCTTGGATGATCAGTATGCCCTCAAATTCTGTGTCTTGTAACAGTCTACATGTCCACTACTTTTTTATATTCCCAAGTGGGATCTCTTAATGCAGTGTATGCTTTGAGTTCAGGGCCGGAACTAGGTGTAGGCAGAAGAGGCACCTTCCCCTGTTTGAGTACAATACAATGGCTCAGCCCACCTGCAACACCTATTTGCACAAGTAGGGGCTCAGATTCTGGTAAAAGCCGTTTTGGCACACTGAGTATATAGCTCATGCCAGTTTACCTGAGTCATGCTCAGATATACAGTAGATGATAACTTTATGTATTTGGAAAATAGAGCAGATATGTATTTGGAAAATACAGAGCTGATATCACTGGAGAATGTGCAAAGCAAAGTGCATTTCCAATCTTTAACATGACGGCAGGGAGGCAGCTAACTGCAGGGCTGGCCATTGCAGTATTTGTATAACATAAAGAAAGTGGCTAAACAGAAGTGACTTTTAGATTTAATCCCCAAAAATACATTGAGTGATTCTCTAAGCACTTTAGCCATTTACATTCCTTTTTTATTTTAGTTGTTTCTAAGACATTAGCATTTTAGGCTTCTAATACTCAGGCTTTTAGCTCAACTGCTGTTTTTGATGGTCAAATTGTCAGTAGCCCAACCTATGCGCTTTCTATGCACTTACTGTATGCTAAAAATCTAAGAAACAGCAAAAAATAAAAAGTGCAAAAGTGCTCAGAGAAACACTTGAGTAAGTTTAGATCCTATTTTAATACCCTTATATTTTCATTATATCAAATAAAATAAGTATTCCAGTCTATGGAAGGATTATGCTCATTCACCCCAGCGTTACTGGCACAACTGCACAGGAGCCTTGAGCCATGTTGTTGTGTCTCCTGAGTTAAGTTCAACTGGGCTTGGGGAGGCTTGGAAAAACTTTAGACTAGAAAGATGTTGGTACATTAACTTTTCAGTAATACTGGCAGATTCCTAGGACTGCATCATCTCTTTAAGTGTGTCCTATGACACAAGTAATATCACTAAGCACTGATTATAACTGATTGTATCACCAAGTTCCTTTTAAAAGGACATATTTTACAGATTAATCATCACGCAGCATGGTAAGTGTACCAAATTATGTGAAAATCAAGGTCACCTATAGAAAATTCAGGTAGAAGGTCTGCAACAAATGCGTTACATTTTAAATACACTTTGTGCTGCCCAATAATTTGCCTTTTTAATAAAAGTCTCATCTCTCAGGTTATCTTTGGCGTGCAAGGCAGCATATGGTGCCACAGCGCTTAGAATAATCTGAATTTTACTCTGTGTGTTGTATGTGTGACCCAAAAGAGAAGGGTAACTTACTTTACAAAAGATATGTTTATCGTATATATTATCAGCTGTAATAGTCTTATTGTTTCTGTGCATGAATGATACAGATCTGTAGAAACCTCAGGCGGTGTGCACATCATACTAGTACAGCTAGAGGTATCACCCCATTCCCCCACTATATCACTGTGCTTATATATGTCTGGGCCATGTTTTCTTGTTTTCACTCTATGTCTGGAATCCCTAAACAGCCCAGACTGACATTTCAGTAGAGATCACCATCATCTGAGGTCATCACTATGTGATAAAATCTGAAGCATTCCTCTGTACAAATGTTCGCCAAGTTTATTAGTTATAATAACTTGATACGAGAAATCCATATTAATTTAAATATTAGTATCAGATACTAGCTGAAAATTAGAATCTAAATTTTTCTAGAAGGCAAATGTATTTTTATCATTGTTTATATACCAGTGCATTATAGAGATTATACACCATTCAAATCAGTCCCTGCCCCAGTGGAGCTTGCAATCTATTACATTCACACATACTATAGTCAAGGACTTGTAAACCCTTAGGGGCAGATTTACTAATCCACGAACGGACTGAAAGTGTCAGAACGCATTTTTTCGTAATGATCGGTATTTTTGCAACTTTTTCGTCGACGTCGCAACTTTTCTGTATGTCCCGCGTTTTTTTCGTCTCCGTTGCGAAAAAATCGGATTGGTTTTTCCGGCGTTTACTATAGCGCAATACGAAAAAATTGCGACGCCGACTAAATAATCGCGCAAAATATGATAAAGTCGCAATGGCTCCGAAAAAGTTGCGACAAATACGAAAAATCGCAACGGCGACAAATAAGTTGCAAAATTTTCGTTTCCAATACGATTTTTTTCCTTTCGGGATTCGGATTCGTGGATTAGTAAATCTGTCCCTTAGTATTCCTGCCATATATATAAGTTGGGCACATCTCTCCCACTCAAATGGCATTGTTTGTATAGCACGTATCCCCTCCATTTGCCAGCACAGTTTTTTTACTAAAACAAATAGCATCTTTCACCTGGTGGCCATTTTCCATCTCACACATCATCAGTGACATCAACAGCATGTGTTTTTAAAGGCCCTTGTTCAGTGTAAAGTTCATGTTACTCTAGGGACAAAATTGATACAATAAAGGAAAATGCCCAATACAGCAAGGAACTGGGATAACAAATTGGCACACAGACAGGCTGGGCCTGGAATAGAGGTAGAGGGCTCAATTAAAGCTGGCAGCTAGAGTTGCCACCTGTCTAGTAATAATGATGCCTGATGCTGAAGTTATTCATATAAAAAAGATAAAATTATAGGAAAGACAGTATTTTTTTTCAGAAAAGGCGGTAACCTTACAGGTTGGAAACTCCCAGACTATTTTAGTCCCTAGTCCTCCCAATACAGAAAAGTAAGGAGTGTAAGGCATTGCTGTGTTGTGCACCAGGGACTCTTTCAAGCAGAAAATGGGTCTGTAGTTAAATATTAGCTAAAAGCACCAACTGGCCCATATGTTTAATCTGAGTCACAGGACAATGATGCCTACTGCAGACTGCTTACTATAACTGGCCCCGCTCATACAGAGGTTGGGCAGGGTCATTGACCCAATAAAGAGGGACTTACTAAAGCAGAATGATTACCTCACCATAAAGCAGGTACAGATATACTTCCTGTTATAAAGCTATTAAAGATCAGCTGTTTATTTGTCATTCTTATGGCAAGGATTACACATTAATGGGCTTATCCGTTTTCGAGTTTGTTTTTCTAAATCAAATAAAATCACATATTAAATGCTCTCTTATTTATAAATGTGGTAAACTCGTGTGATAAAAAAAAACTTCTAGCAAAATACCTTGCATTTTTGACTTTACAAACTTGAATAACTCAAATATCTTGAATTGAAAATTTGACTTGACTTTGCTTATCAAACAAAAAAAAATGACTTTGCCTAGGACAGCTCCCATTCAATTTCTTTTTTTTAGTGTAAAAAAACTTAAATCATGAAATCAAACTCAAAGGTGGATTAATCACCCCCTTAATGTGGAAGCAAATTTTCCTCTCAGCAGGATCTCAACTGAGAAAAAAGATGCAAAGATTACATGGTCTAATTACTCACAGCAACCAATCAGCAGCCAACATTTACTGGTCACAGCAGTCTTGTGGGTTACTAGACTTTACCTCATACATGCATGGTTTGGGTCCAAAGTGGCCAGCAGAGTTGCCTAGGGTGCCCAGCCAATCACCTTAGCCCAACCCTCCTCTCATGTTTGCATGCATGTGTGGTGAGTGGGGGTGTGAAGTGAGGAGTGAATGGTGGGAGGGGGAGACAGGAATGGGAGGGAGATAAGGTTTATAAAACTGTTAAGATTAGGTTTTGGTATTGGGGAACTTACTTTGCTGTTGCTTGTTGTTACCACCTACAATGGCAGGCACAGTCTTAGGATAGGAGATTTGGCACTAAGTCAGGTCCAGAAATAGGGCTAAGGAAGAGGTACATGCCCCTTCTGTCTACCCCTAATCTCGGCCCTGCATTATCCCAACAGCTTTACATAAAGCAGTTCCCAATTATACTCTAATTAAAGTGATACTGACATGTTCTGTAAAAAAATCAATAGGGATAGTCTGTAAATAACCACCCACCAACCCACTCCTATAGCCCCAGTGGTACTTGTAGTCAGTATGTACTTTTTTAGTAATACTGAAATGCTTTGTGAAGTGCCTTACTGGTGTAACCTGGGGAGACTTCTACACCTGGTAGGTCTTTTTACTTCAATGTTGATATTCACTTGCACGTGTGGAAAGATGGATAAATTGTAACATTTATTTAAAATACATTACAAAAACACGGATTTGTAACAAAAGTAATTGGATGGATGTAAAATCAGCAACCTGTCCTGAAGGAAACTTGATAAAGTTACTGAATCAATACAAATGGATAGATGTTAAACATGACTACATAACATACTACAACTAGATCAGACTAGAATGCATCAGTTAATAGAGCTGCTCAGCAGAACTCTGCACTGAAATCATTTTTTTGAAATTATGAAATTTGACCTGAGGCTAGATATGTTCTTAGTTTCCCAGATGCCCTCTGCCATGTGACTTATGCTTTTATAAACATTCAGTTACTCTATACTACTGTGCTGCAAGTTGGAGTGATATCACCCCCCTCCCAGTAGCCTATCAACAGATCAATGGGAAGGTAACAAGATAACAGCTCCCTGACAGCTGCATTGCTAAAAATGTTCCGATGCCGTACCAAGTGGTAGATATAAGAACAGCACTCAATATTAAAAATCCAATCCAGCTTAGCCAAGTCATGACTGGTCAACCCTTTTAATTGGACCACTAGGACTTTCTATTGCAGCCGCAGCCCAGTGTGATTCCTGAGGCACTTATAGTTTCTCACTATGGCAACTAACTTAGAACTCCACATTTTGTTGCCCATGCTTTTGCAGGTACAAATAAGCAGTTTTAAAATGCTAACACCTGTAGTACTGTCTAAATGGATGAACGATTTTATAATAGTGATCAGTAATGAAATAATTTTATTATAAGCCCTATGGACCAAAGTACTTGTATATTCCCCATGGCCTTATGCAAATCACTCTGAATCTTAGCAGGAGTTCTACATAATTTAACTTGCACACATACATACATAGGCCCTGAAATTATTAACCATAAAAACTGGAAGAAACATCAAGGCTAACCTTGGGTTCATATAACCACTTTCCCAAAGCCCTGGATGCTGAACTTCTAATCTCAGTGGTTTGTGGCAGGCAGTAAAGAATTGCTCTTGGCATAGGAACACTATGAATTCCTCACAGTCTGCTGACTATTCACATTCCCAAAAGTCAGTCTGTCTGACACACACAGCATTTAGAACTGTATGGCAGCAACACACATACATATACATAGAAACGATATTACATTTATGTGATTACAAAAATAAGCTAAGTGTTGCACTTATAGTATAACATGAATGACTAAAAAAACCCTTAAACTCACCAAGATTGTACATTTATTATGGATTTTAAAAACTGTGAGTAATGACAGATTGTTTTATACTACAGGCGATTAATAATTTTGGGAGCATTTCCATATATCAACCATTTTTTGGCACTATCATCTAAGGTTGGACTATACATCAAGTCATTGAACTCACCCTCTGATCTGATTGGGCAATAAGAAATAAAATAAATAAAACTTTATATAAAAGGAAAGAAAGAGAAGCTAATACAACAATGCACACATATAAAAGGCATGTAATGGGGATACCCGTAACTGGGAGATCCCCGATAAGGGAAAGGGGATTGGGAAGGATTTTGCTGCAAGAAGTAGGCATGTTACAAATCAATGCAATGAACCAGAATTTACTGTCAGCTTCTCATTTGTGTAGCAATGACAGACCAGAGCATTGGTTACCAACTCAGGGGCACATTTATTAACACTAGATACAAACATCACCAGTGATGTTGCCCATAGCAACCAATTAGAGCTTTGCTTTTGTCTTCTAACTTGTAGATGACTGTTTAAATCTAATTGCTAATTGGTCACTACAGGCAACATCACTGGTGATGTTTGTTCCCAATGTTAGTAAATACACCCCCAGAGTATTCCAGAATAATTCAGTTACACAATAAACATCCTCTCTCTTCCTCAGACACACCACCTTCTCTCTCTCAGAAGCCTACAGTGCCCTTTTATGTGGAAAGACAGAATGAGTATAAGACAATGGTGACCTCTAAATTCACACTTTGATGCATCTGTCCCCTTGAGTGAGCCGACATAAATCTCCTAACTCACTTCCTAACAAGGTACAACCTCCCATTTGGCCTGGCTCTGCAGATGTATATTTGTTTTCTTGACCTTTCTTTTTTTTATCAATTCTTTATTTATTTTGTATTTTGTGGGGGGGGGGGGGGTACATAAGAAAAGAGGGAGAGGGATGGAGGGGGGAGGAATCAAAATTTACAACAATTAGTATGATGGAGTTTTCTTGACCTTTCTAGGCCAAAGAGAAAGTTTCCAGCTCCTGCACTTCCTTATACAGGCTCCTGCAGGGAAATCCCCTACTGGCCAACCATAAGGGTTGGTGTCACCTGCTGGCTGAACTGAATATTGCCCAACTATTTACATTACAAAAAAATATATTTATTTCACCTCCTGACAGGCATAAATAAATATAAAATGAGAAATATCTGACAACTTACACAGTTCTTAGTAAACCACAGACAATTCTGGTTGGTTAAAAGTAAGAATCAACCAAAACATCAAACGTCCAGTTACGGCTCATCTTTTAAGCAGGGTCACCAAATGTTCTATTTGTTTAATTGTGGGTGATGATCCTAAAATTCTACCATTCCAATGTCAGCTTACTCACAGGGAGTATCTCAATCACCCTTAGCTGAAGCTTGGGCCACCAAGGCAACAGCACATGACTAAGTGCCCTGTGAGGCACAAACACGTAAACCACCAGAGATGTTGAACTTTTTAAATATACAGTATTTTCAATAAAATATATTTTATACTTTGATATTTTTGTGACCCTTGTGGAGTTCTTCTGAATTCTCAGATGCCCTATACTGTTGTTGCTGGAAAGCAGATGAATTCAGCTCCAACCCTTATACTGTGGCCATGGGCACTTCCCTGGCTATCAGAATGGTCTCCCCTCAAATAGTACAGTAGCTGTCCTTACAGCTTCTGGCTTTCCCCTTTGCCAGGGGGCAACCCAGAAACTTTCTGGTGACACCTGTGATTATATTATTGCTGGCAAATGGGAGCAAGGGGACCATATATTAGTATAAAAATATGAGTATAAAAATAATGTTTAAAATACATATACAGTGCTCTTCTGTAACACTAGCATGGGGCAGGTAACATAGTGAGGGTGTGACATATTCCCCTTTGTAACACCACTTTTATTTACTGTCACTAAAATGCAGCACCTGGACAAACATAAATCTAATCTTCTATCGAAAGGTATCTAAACTTCTCCATTTGTTACGTGCTATAATGTAATAATATTCACAAATGCATCTCTGGTTATTTGAATGAAAGAAAACATTTAAAAAATATGTATATAATGCAAAAAAAAAGACAAGTAGCATTGACACTGGAATAATAAAAAAAGTTTATTGAACTGAAAGGAGCAATAAAGCAATTCACCTATTTTCTAGGTTTAAGTTCAGATTTAATTCATAGCGACAGAAAGGTAGCAGAACTGCCTCAACGGGTTTTGTCATAGGAACATTTTCCCAACAAAGCCCTTTGTTCTTATTGTCAATGAAATGCAGCTTTATGGGACACCAGATACTTTATTGTTCACCTAAACAGGACTGAGCTCTCAGCTGAGCCGCAGAGATAAGGATGGTAACAATACAGAAATACAAAAGTAGGGAAACCAGCAGATCCACAGATGGCTTGGCTGTTGGTCGGAGAACATTAACTGAAGTTACAGAGCATTTTAAAGGGCTAAGGGTGACGACACGGCACTACTAGTCGCAGCTACTTGACACTGCTACTAAAATAGACAATGCTGATTATTTACTGATAATTGTCTTTAAGTGTGTTTTAGCAGAGGCAATTCCCAGTATTGTCTATGGCAGGGTATTTTCTGGCATTTAGTTGCTGTGACAATTTGCTGCTACTAAGGGGCTCCATGTGTCTTCACCCTAAAGCTTACTAAGCACTGACATCATGGTTATGGGGCAGGTAGAAGACAAACATACATTAGGCAAGGTAGTGGCCTTCTGTTGTCCTTACTTTTAAAAGCCATACTGTATATTATTATAATGACAGAACTCATTTACCAATAGGGCAGACTGGAATGCTACGCTGTAGGGCCCATACATTGAATGCTTCAGATGGAGTATGAGATCTGTTCTGTATGTGTAGGGAGTGTGGTTAATCCTTCCTTCATCCTACAGCGAGAGAAAGAGTCCTGTGTAATGCATACTCCTCCTAGAGTTGCAAGACAGGCCAAGTACTAGGTACCAAGGAGTAATCCTTCTTAACAGCAAACATCCAAAATCCTTAGTGCTGGTCCCCTTGTATTGTTTCCACATTGCCTCATTCATTCATTCACAAGCAAAAGATCAAGATCCAAATATAAAATGGGAATTGCACAAAAATAAACCTCTTGTAGCAGTTTGTCCCTATTTTTGTGAGGGTTCCTCTGATTTCCCCCATACTCATTGTGAATGTGATAGGGACTGATGCTAAACTGGAACAATTACTGATGTGAATGATGATCTTTGTAATGCTACATTTGATATGTTAACAGGATATAAATAAAGAATAATAATAGTGTAGACTATGTAATGTAACTACATTAGATGGTGGAAGTAAGAGTAACAGGAGCACCCACAGGTGCTGTTTGCTCTTTTGTCCGTTCATTCACACTATCAATGACAATATCAGTATACAGTTAATACTGTATCGGTTAATACATGATTGTCAGGTTTCCAACTTTTGACTTTGCTCAGTCAGATTTGGGTTCATAACCAAAATTAGCCCATGCAATTACCCTGGAAGATTATAAAACATATATAACAAAAGAACAGATAGTATTAACTTTTCCCCTATGAGTTTGCTACTTTGTATCAATGTAACCGAGATGTTTCTATTTCAATGCAAGTCCTACTTATTTTGAATTTGGATCTTATTCACACACACTAACCTGTTTCAATGTTTATATTCAATTTTAGCTGGATATTTATCCATAAAAATGATGTATAAGTGTGATTGTATAAATGTATATAATATGCATTATCTTTATTGCTAAGGTTTATATAGCACCAATATATTCTACAACACTGTACAATAGATGCATACATTGAATATACAGATTATGTACAAATATCAACCAGTACAGGAGGTACAGAGGGCCTTGCTCATTATACTTTTCACCCTTTTACTTATATTATGTACAAGCAGACACGTTATCTAATTCACATTATTTCCTCAGGGATATGTTTCAACACAATTGTAAAAAATGACAACATTTCTATGTTGTGTTAATTATTAACTTCATTTCATCTATGTTGACTTTCTGGGTGAGAGACAAGGTAGGGAGCCTTTGACTGGTACCTGTACTTCCTGGATGTGCCTTGCACGGCCCTCGCTACAATCACTGGGATCCCATATCTTAGCCACTCACTGTACAGATCTTTCCATAATAACATGTGAGCAACAGGATCCAGACCGTAAGTACTTTACCCTCTTCAGCTATTTGTCTTGTTGTGATTTTACAGAGTTTCCAATATTTTTAGGACCCATTTCTCTGTATGTATTTGCTACAATTATATATATATATATATATATACACCAATATACAGTATCATATACAATCTAAGAATCAACCTATATGTAGACTGTACAGTAGCTCTAAATATGTTTTATTACTGAGCATACATCTGTTTTCTGTTGGTGGTTGAGTTGCTATGTGTGCTCAAGACATACATTAACTATGCTCAGAGGAATGATTCATAAAGGGATCTGTACTAAGTAACATTGCATTGGTCCTTTAATATTTATTTGGAATGATTTTCTGCCTTTTTCCAGTCTGCAAATGAAAATACTACCCTGGGCACACTTACTTTGCAACCAAAAGAACAGACTGACTATGAGGTTTTATTCTTATTTTTTATTGATTATGTTCTGTTCTGAGCAGAAAAATCAATAAAAACTAAAGACCACTTTCAAGTTGCCTTACATTTAGGGATGCACTGAAACCACTATTCAGTTAGGGATTCGGTCGGGATTCGGGCAGGATTCTGCCTTTTTCCAAGTGCCTGGCCAAACCGAATACAACTTTTTTTTACCGTGTGTTTACCACATGGTTGTCTTTAAAACCTGATTTTCATATGAAAATTAGAATTTGTCTAAACATTAGAATATTTTGTGCCGAATACGAAAATAGTGGATTTGGTGCATTCCTGCCTACTATACTGCTGCCATCAGATCTCATTAAGATGTCCCTTTTCTAAAAGGACATGAGTCTATAACTCATTGTGCAATGGGACAAATTTTATTTTTACAAGCGTAGCAGTCATGGTATTTAAAGAAATTTGCAACAATTTTGTCTTTGTTTGGCAACAGTTTTGGCACTACTGTTTAGTAAAATAGGTGATAGCATGTGATAATTGATATGCGTGTCCCTGAAAATCCATGTTCACACTTTAGTAAATCCTATTTTGGTACTTTTTCTTGTAAGTCATTTTCGCTGTGCTTTAGCAGATAGACACCTTAGGTGCATGTAGGAAACTCAGTGACGTCTACTGTCCTGTATGAAGAAATTCCACTGTAATAAATGGGATCATGGTGAGCCACCTTGTGCAGAAGAGGGTCCCTGTTTTGGGTCTTGACTCATTGGTTATCAAGGGCACATTTACTAATCCTGTAAAATGTGTAAAATTTTGATGACAATTCAAACTTTTTTTTTTTTTACCAATAATGCAGCATTCATTACCAGCAAATTTTCTTTAGCTTTGGTTAAAGACACACATATCTTATGGGTGTGTACTGCATAATTACTTAGGTGTAAGTCATTTGTGTGTGTTGCAACATGCAAACGGAGCCCTGGAATTAACACTTCCTTAAGGCAGGGTTCCTTGCAAATGTGGTTGAGCAAGCACAGATTATGGAAGTATAGAAGTATAGAAGGGTGTGTATAGGCCTTTGTGGATAGCGCTGCAACGGACACTAAACAAGCCCTGCAGTCTTCACGGCAGAGATTGTGTTTATGAAGTGGGTTGTTACTAGATTGGCAGCATATCTTCATATATGCACTTGGGCTTATGTAAAAGCCAATATATACTGTAGGTGGTAAAAAATCCACAAAGTGTTTGACAAGTAATAAATATAGAATGATTTGTCTTCAGTGTCAAAAAAACACAAAGTTACAATTTAGCTGTTTCGAGGAAACCTACCATTTCTGTTTGCAAGGTTGGCACATGCAGTACTTTTTTTTTCCTTTTTTTTTTCATATCCACCTATCTACTATCATAATCAGCAACACGATAGCCCTGTTTGGATTGGCTTGCAGTGTGCTGATAACACATCTGCCAAGTCATATTCAAATACACATTAAATCACACACGTGCATGCAACGTGGCTGAATTTCACTGCAAATGTGCTCGGCTGGTCTCACCTAAAACATAATGAACAATATGGAATCAATATGGAGTCTGTACAGGGCATAAATGAAAGAGCAGAAAAAGAAAGCAAATCCGTCGGTCTGTGATAGCATCAGTAACTATGAGTAAAGGTTTTAAAACAAATTCCCATACTTGGGACTACATTCATAATCAAGAAAATAAGATATAGATATAGATAGATAGATGATAGATAGATAGATAGATAGATAGATACCATCAGCCCTTGCACCTAAATCAAGCTTCTTGCAATAAACCAGTGGAATAACAATAAAGTAGGCAGAGCTGGGAGGTCTCACTGTTAGTTCACAGGTAGGACAGCGGGAATTTATACACAAGTGGGGAGAAGGGGACGGGTGCAGGCAGGAAAGGGTAGGCCAGGTAGGGTTTGCTTTTTTGTTCCAACTAATTTTTTGCAGGGGTTTCTGGCGCAGAGTAGTTACGATACTGCAGTAGACCCTTTATTTCAATCACTGTAGCTCCTACTTGCTAGGGCACAGGTACCAGGCACCAATGATTTTGAACAAGAATTCTCAAATAAGATGGAATTGCCTTCCTTATTTTCTTTTAATACACAGTGCATGGTCTATACTATAGGTTGGTTAAAAAAAAAAAAAAATTATACATTGGGCCTCATTTACAGGACAAAGTTCAAATGCACAAACAAAGTGTGAAATTTTACATGCTTTTTTCCACAGTGATTGCCACGACACAAAAATTTGCTATGCTACAAAGCACATTTGTATACATGAATTCAGTGAAAAAAGGGATTGGTGGATTTCTGCTAGAGAATGGAAACAAACATGTTGTAGCTGAAATACGCTCCATGTGTAACATGTGCCAGTAGCCTTAGATGAAGAGTTCATCTTATGCCATTTTCATTAGCATAAGGTCTATAATACTCATTATATCTCTTTATTTTCCTTGGTGATTTTACAGCCCAACAGATGGTCGCTAGTTCTGTATTGTATTTAATTATGGATACAGGATTGTTTCTATAAACATTATATTTTGCAAATACGTATATGGGACCTGTTATTTAGAATGCTGGGGCTCTTTCCATAATTTGGATCTCCATAACTTACGCCTACTAAAAATAATTTAAACATTAAATAAAGGCAATAGGATTCTGGATAACCTGTACTACTTTGATGGAAGGATAATGCCACACGGGGGCTGATTTTGGACTGTGAAAAAGCATTTCAGCCAGCCAAGTGCCAGAAATCTCGTGTAATTTGTTCCTAGCAAATGCTGGATACATGACGTATGGATACATGACGTATACGCTGGGTGACTTAAATACCAGTATGGTCCCAGGCTAAAATGACTGATAAGAAAGATCAGTTTCTTGAACACACCTATACAGCAACTGTGCATACATTGTGAAATGTCACACAGTATTCCAGGTCACAACACAACATTACATGTATGTATTGAATAGAAAAATCAATAAAACATTTGTGTCAGTTGCAGCACTATCACTTTAAAATGTACTTGGGTGTGAAAATCTGATATTAACATTGAAAGTGATACTTTAATAGATGATTAATAGAGTTATGTAATATCACTAGTACAGAGATACCACCCAAATTCCTAGTGGTACTGACTATATATTTTTACTACAGTTTGATTTGCTCTTTATGTGACCTCTTCATCTACAAATGGGCCAACAGAAAATACAGTTTACTGGAAAATCTGTTTTGGCAACCAGACCTTTAAATGATTTGCCAAAACTGTAGGCCAATAACATTATATAGACCTTTATACAACTTTTTAATTGGTTTAACCCAGCAGTTTTCCTTCCATATTTAGTGCTGGGGGGTGGGAGAGAGATTAAGACAGTGGGCTACAATGAGCCTAGGGACAGTGAGCTACAAAAAAGGAAAAAGAATTAACATACTCTTCACCTGGGAATTTTCCCTTGAATTTCCTACCACTGTGGTGAACCAAAGAATAAGCTAGGCTGACTAGGCAGAAACTTTAAAGGCAAGGTGTGCTGGGAAAGGCACTTTCCACTTTGGCCTGGAATACCTTTGCAGCAAGGAAATGATAGAAGGAAAGTGTTTTTGTTCTGCATGTTTAACAAATGGGTCATGCTTGCTATTAAAATATTATAATCCCATCCAAAATCATAAAAATACATAAAATCATATTATAACTGTGTGGCATCCATTGTTGGCAAACAAAGCTAGATACACAAAAGAGATTAGAATCACTTTTAATATACATGCAAAGTGTAATATAAAATGCTGCACTCTAGATTATGTAGCTAGTTATAGTGTATAGTGCACAGCACAGATTGGCACCATCTAAAATATCTACAAATTGTGTAATTTGGTCACAGTTCTGACTTTCATTTGAATCAACCTATGTGTTACAGCTCACAGGATGTGCAACAGAGGAAGTCTCACCCCTCCTAGAGAAATCTGTGTGTTGTTTGTAAAGAAATATAAACTTTTCGTGCAAAGAAACAAGTTTAATAGTATTTAAATGCTTTACGGGTCCTTTTATCCAGAATGCTTGGGACCTAGGTGGTGTCTTCCAGATAATTCCATAATTTAAGCCTACCAAAGAAACCATTTAAACATTAAATAAACCCAGCAGGATTGTTTTGCCTCCCGTATTAATTATATCTTAGCTGGGTACTGTTTTATTATTACAGAAAAAAAAGAAAATCAATTACAAAATTTGAATTATTTGATTAAAATAAAAATGGACTGTATGGGAGATGGCCTTCCTGTAATTCAGAGCTTGCTGGATAATGGGTTTCTAGATAACAGATCCCATACCTGTACATACTAACAGAAGTAGAACTGGTTATAAACTGTCACCTAGCAATTAGACAAAGTTTATATGGTGTCCATGGGTGAAATAGCCTGAGGCAGGACTGTTTAAAAATCCTAGGAATTGACAATCCTGCCCGAAAGTGTAAAAATATCTGAAATCCTACAACATTTAGAAACTGTTTTAGAGTGGAGTGGAGCCAATCTTTCTCTGTCTATCAATTATCAGAACTCAGCTTTTAGATTCCCCAAGCATTTATAAAAATTTCTGTTAGATGTCTCCACAGTTGTTTCGCTGTAACCAGACAATATGAAATGAAATAATTTGTATTGCTTAACAGATTATAATGAATGCTAAACCTATCTGACCTCACTCAAGAAACACAAGCAGAAATGACTCCACTGCTTACACCTTCCTTAATCACCAGTCAACATACAATATTGTTGCCATGTTGGTCCTAGCATGCATTATCCTCCTTTCCTTTCTAGTCTTACTGGTTAGAAATACTGACTGTCTCTTGGCAACTGAAGGTGTCAAACTACATTATACATCTGAAAGGGATAGGTAGAAAGCAGAGCAAAGAGCAGTGAGTGAAAGATCACATTAGGCATTTCTGCTTATGTTAAGCGCATATAGCATAGCATACATAGTTTTTTGTTGAAATATATTCTTTTTTTTCCAGTGGTCAGCTGATAATCAATGATCAGGTGATGTGGGGGAAATTTTGACACAGCCACTGAAGAACTCCAGGTCATGCCCTACCTTGCCCATACTGCAAATCTTCAACTTGCCGGGTTTGCATTTGCTACTGTTGGCTGGATTTTGGGCACAATCACTACAGGACTTGTACAATGGAGAGTTTGGTATGTGTCTAATACCACCATCATTTCTTCTGGCATTGCTTGGATAGGCATCTGGCGAACTTGTTTCTTCAGTGATGTACTAGTGTCTTCCAACCAAAGGGTAATGTACTGCCAGGAATTCAATGTTCAGGATTCCTTTGTACCTCGGGAGATCTTCGTTGCACAAGGACTCATGATAGTAGCTATTATCCTGGGGGCAGCAGGAAAAGCATTTAGTGCCTTCGGACTTAAGAATGTTTATCAAGGTACACCTAATGTAACTGTGATCCCACGGCGGTTTATTGCTGCAGGAGTGCTCACTATGCTGTCTAGTGTGTTTATTATAATTCCAGTGGCATGGAACCTACATTCTGTTGTAAACAACTTCAGCATATACTTTCCAAGTTCCTATGATATGCCATCCAGCCCAGAGAAGCAGGAAGTTGGTGCTGCTATTGCTGTTGGAATTGTGTCTTCTATTTTCCTGTTCTTTAGTGGGACTTTTTTCCTTTCTTACAAACTGCCTTACAATGTGGATCCAAGGGTCTTTCCACTGTCTTCAGATGATATACTTTGTGATGGTCTAAGTTTTGCCACTAGTATAACACCTAGGACTAACAGCATTGCATCCAGAAGAAGTTCAAATCAAATACTAAATTGTGATGGAATTCCTAATGAGGCTTTTGAACTAGATGAAAAGTTGTAAATAAATATATAGTTTTTTTCTTTGATTTCTATAGTTTTTCCCTATAATATAATACACTACATTTGGAAAAGATGTTACTTTTAGGCAAATTTTTAAAGGTCACAATTTAGTTTCAGTTGATATATTGATTTCAGTTAATATTGTGCTGGAATGTTACCGTTTGACCAATATGCTCTAGGGCAATCCAGTGCATTGTGTTTGTATTTTTACTTGTTGCCTGTAATGTTATTATTTGATGTGAGCAGCCAATATTGGCACAGATTTGCTTCTGATCTTACATAAAATGTCTATAAATGATGCAGAACTTTGCATAGGGCAGAGTTCAGAATATGAGGAATGCAGTTGTGTTAGTCTACTTCTTTCCGGTGATGCTAAAAATATATGTTTAATACTCTAAACTATTGGATTGTGCAAAAAAAAAATGAAAAAAAAAACCCAGATGTGAAGTTTAATTTTCTATCTATACTAGAAAAGGATGTGATTGGTTTCTACTGAAAACATTATTGTGAAAATGTTAACCATACAGGGTGAGAGTGGCATCAAACTCTACTATATACTACTGTAAACATAAGGAGAAGCAAGAAAAGAATGGTTTTATTTATCCAATGCTAAATTAATATTGTATGTTTCAGGAGATCTCTCCTACCCTTTGGTGCACCTGTCCCTGGGTCCTTCTGTGTGTGCCTGCACCTCAGTACGCGTCTTGATGTGTGTGGGATGTGTGGGATGCTACTTTGGCACCAAATTTGAATTTAAAAACTAATTCTCGCCATATTATGTGCCCAAGCTGGGTCTACTGTAACAATTCCTTCCTAAGGGGTATAGTTATCATGCTATGTAAAAAGTGGAGTAAAACATTACTGGTGATGTTGCCCATAGCAGCCAATCAGATGCTTTGCTTTGGCTGATTGGATGCCTTGGGCAACATCCCTGGTAATGCTTCACTCCACTTTTAGCACAGCATGATAAATATACCCATAATTGTTGTTTCTGGTTTTTGATGTCCTGGTTTTTCACTCCTGACCACTTCCTACCTTTGATTGTTCACTGCTTTGCCCTGACTTGTTGTCTGCCTTTCAGTTAACCCCTTTCTGTACTGAACTTTTTGGATCAAACTCTGCTGTGTTCTGGTTCTCCCTGTCGGCCCGCAGCAGAAAGTTCCGGGCCTTAATAACAGTCCTCAGGGTTCCTGCTACACTGATTGTGAAAGATATCTAACACTATACTATGGGTGTTTCCAGGGGAAATAATCCCATGGGCTTTAGTGAGTCTGCTGACATTTTTCCCCACAAAGAGGAAAGCTCTAAAAGTCCTTGCAGATAAATGTATCTGCCTCATGCATTTATATAACCCAGAGCATGTGCAGGAAGAGTAGACACTAATCCACCAGCCAGGCAAAGATTACCGTCACTGTGTCCATATCCCTGATTATGGGGTCTGTTTATTAAAGTGTGATGCATGCAGTCATCAAAAAAGTCACAAAAAATATGCAGGAACATAAATGCCTCTTTTACTGTACTGTAAATGTAAATCTACTGTAGCAAAATCTCATCACAATCACTAAAATAGGGTATGTTAAAAACATTTTTAAATAATAGGGTGGATAAAATCGAATTTAAAATGCATCACCTCATGAAGGGCAAATTTAGACATTGTGTTACCTAAAACTGAACACATGCACAGTGAGGTATGGGGGCTGTCAAAATAGGAAGAAAAAAGCAAATACACTCCTGTCAGCCCTGTCTTGAGTATTCATTGATGATATGAGACATATATGAGATTTGAGACATTGATAATATGAGACACTCATGCTTTCACATTTTTGTACTGAAATCTGACCTTTGTTTGTGCTGTCAGGCTGATCCAAGTTTGACACTGCGGTAGTGGTTGGTAGACAAAAAAGATGTCACCTCTTGACCCCTAATCCAACTTGGGGTGCAGAAAAAAGTAAATTCTGTAAGATTTTTTTTATTTAGCCCCACCCTGAAGGGGGTTGTTATTGTAGGCAAAGGTTGGAGTGCAAGGAACAAGGATACAGAAACTCCCATAAAGTAATGTGCAGTTCTCACAATAACACATTAGCCTTTATACATCATTTCTTGCTGATCCTTTATCTCTTCACAGTCATAAATGTAATACGGTATTTCTCCAAAATAAACATTCCAGTACAGCTACATGTTTTTATACCTTGTGCCTGATGTAATCCCCCACCTTCTAGATTGTAAGCCCTTTCAGACAGGGACCTCATTATACCTACTGTACCAGTTTGTCTCTATGCTAGTTATATACCCTGATATTCTGTTAAATGTTTTGGGGCTTAATAAATTACATTAATAATAATAACAATAATGAAAAATAATAATGGAGCTCAGTGCCCCACATTTCCCTAAAGCCCTCTTCTACAAAGGAAGGTGGATTCTCCTGGCTGTAAGGGAGTTCGCTGGTCCCTGCTGTTTCTTTTTCTTTTTACATTTTTATCCACATTTTTTCATAATGTGCATTCTGGTTTAAAAAATAAATCAACAAGGAGCCTGCATATATAATGAATATTTTCCTGCTTTAAATAGTAGAAGAATGTATTCCAGCTCCACTAGTCCGGTGTGTCCCCTCCATAACTGTCCTATCTGAGATATAAGACCTAGAGTGTACTGTATATAAGAAAGGTAAGTTGTCAAGATCAATCGCTTGATTCCCTGATCTCAAGCTTTAGGGTGAATGTGTGTCCAAGAGTTGGTACAACATTTTAGTTGCACCCCTGCTAAAACTTTCATAGTGGATAAAATTTGTACCCTTTGCAGTGAGATTAAAAATCTATGGGCTCTCAACCAGATCCACATGCTAATAAAAGCTGCTCAGTGAATAACCATCAGCATTGGTCATCACTGGCATCATGGTTTATCACCCCCACTGAAGCAATGGGAACAAGTGTATACAATGGAAATGGTGTAATCTGAACTGTAAACCAGAACAGCTAAGGAAGAAGTTACATCAGCTACATTTATTGGAAGTAAATCAGTTAGTACATATGTCCCATACAGGGATAGTAAACAAAACAAAATGTTTTTAAAACAAACCTCTCCCCCTGCTTACAACCCTTATACTTGGTGGGATTTCATATTACTGCAGAGCCTGCATGAAGAGATTCAGTTCAGAAGTTTTCAATAGAATGCAGACAAGGTTTTCAAACACATAGCATGCAAATACAATGCAAGGTGGTTTCAAGTCCCCTAATTCACCAGGGAGTATCAGGCAGCCTTCAGATTTTTACGTGCCCTGGGAACTTTCAAAGGCATTGCCGCCATCTTCCTTATCTCTCTCAGTTGCCCTTGCAAAGAATTTGACCTTCAATGTGCAGTAGTGTAAGACTGGAAAATTGTATTTTAATGCACATATGCAAGATTTTAAATGCCCATAAATGGTTATTTCTCTGCCCACTACCCACATGCTGGCCAAATCACGCTCATCGAATCGGTTGAGAACTGCATTAAAATACTGACATGGTCCTCAGCTGGATTTTTAAACCTGCCCTGGAGTTTGTATCAACCCCTGTATGGGCAGCTTTAATTTAGGAAGCGACACCTGGGAGAAACAGCAAAGACAGGGACATGGTGCTGCTTTAGAGACTTTCAGTAGTTGAACCAGACTTCCAGACAACAACTGGGACCCTTACGCCCTTTCAAAACTATATACTGCCCCCTACCAATTGCCAGCACCATCAGACTCCATGGGTGCCCAGGTGCAGTCGCTGACCCCCCTATGGTTACACTACTGTAATTTCCCCAGGCCACTGCATATTGTTCTAAAAAGGAGCACTAACCTGGGCAAAACTATTATTTAAACCTTAACATATTTCTTTGATTGAATTGACTTGACTCCATAAAGAACCCTACACAAGACAAATGTCATGGGATATATCCAGCTCTATTTAATATTAAGGAAGGCTAAATCTTGTTTTAATAATTTATACTTGGCCTGTAGTTTGGTAGATCTTTATTAATCACCACTGAAATGACCCACAATATTCCCATTACAATCATTCTCACCTGACAGAAAAAACATGTATTTGGCATGTTTCCTGTCTGTCATTGGATGATGTATGATTTCTATGTATCTCATTAATAACTTATGAACAAAGCACCTCTATTACCCTAATACAGCAGAATACTTTTTTGATCATCTAGAAGCAAGCACTACCTAGAGCAGAACACCACACATTCTGTAGTCCCACAACAACATTAGCAGCAATATTTTTGTCCAAAACTAGATCTTGGTGCTTCCCTCTGCCCCACTCAGTTAAGTTAAACCATTGCAAAAATAGACTTCCGCAATAATGCATGTGTATATCTGACCCCTGGGTAGAGAGTGTGCCAGAGGATGATATTTTCCTCACAAGGTTGAGGGAAGTAGACAGATCCATTTACAGTTTGAACAGCAATATTGGGTCACTAATATTAGTGCTGGTCAGTAGCAACCAATTAGGCCTTTGCCATAAATGGCGAGATCTGCTTGTTTGGTGGTCCTTTTTTGTACGGCCTAAGTGGTTTGCCACTTCGGGCTAATCCGATAGTTTGACCATCAGGCCAAAAGACTGTATCGCATAGGAAAGCATGTACAAACACATTAGCTATTGACCTTATCTATTGGGTAGGACATATTTTTAGCTCAATGCACTGGCCAACAGGGTGCCACCTATCTCACATAAGGCCTAGGTTGTAGCCAACATATGCCCATATATAAGTAATGTCATGACACAATCCAGCTGGTAAAATAAGTCAGGAATATATGCAGCAAATAAATACCAGAAACTGTATAGATATGCATGTAAACTGATTTTGGACTACAAAATAACCAAGCTAATACGGTTTGTTGATTATATAGTGTAGTTATTTCTGATATAATAAGTTCTACCAAATCTCACATGGTACTGCTAATAAAAATACACGCATTCCACTGAAAACAGCCTTTAAAAATGACAAAAAGTACAACTGTGCTCATTATTTCCTTTGCTCACCACAGTACTACTATACGGTGGACTACATGAGGCAAGCTGCACTATAGTTACAGTCTGTAGGATGAATAAACTTTACCAATCCAAAAAACAAACATTTTCTCTCTAAACTACACATTATAGCAAATGCTATAAGCCCGGTTTGTAATAACAAAGCATATTTTGATTTTGAAAAACCATAAAAAATGAACATCTAATTATAAATTCAAATGTGCTACTTGTGTGGGTATTTTTTGGCTTGTACATGTGTTTGGGCTGAATGGGAAATTGCTATGCCTACAGCATCGGTTTGCTAAGGGGTGGGGGCTAATTTAAAAAGCATGTGAGCAAAGTACTTATACAAAGGCTCCTATTATTTTCAGCTTACCCTTCATTGTAAAACACATGTGGAAAAAAGAGACATTATTTGTGACTTTACATTCCATTTGCTTCTAAAGATAACCAGTAACACTTCTGTGATTTACAGGATAACATTTATTGAAAAGAAATATTTTCAAATTTAAATGACAAAAGCTATAAAAAACTGTGTGATGAAATGTAATCCTGGAATAACTATTATTAGAAATAACAGACTTTTAGACAGATTCAAGCTTTATGGTTGTGGTATTTGAACCCACTGCTGGAGTTCCTCCTTGGCCAGTGTAGAAATGGGAAACAATTAGTACACTTCCACCTGCTATTAAGAAGAACCCGCCAGCCCAGCCAGAGAACATGGCACTTCCATATTCAAAACGAGGAATGTCTTTGGGTAAGTTCCAAAATTTCACTAAGGCATCATAAGCAAAGTAGGATATAAAACAAATGGATAAGGCTCCAGCTAGTAAAAAAAGCACTCCTCCAACCATAATTGCTATTTTTCGAACATATTTATCTTGGTCATCAAGACACTTTAGACAGTTCAGTGCAGGCGTTGAGACCATAAATCCGAGTGCCCCAAAGGATACTGAAAGACACATAAGTACACGACCCAACTGGATCTGAAGAGGCAAGTCAAAGATAGTGTGGAAATCCTGACAAACTCTTGAACCCACATCTTGAATGACACAGGTCTGCCACAAACCAAGCCGATAGCTTTCATTGACAATCATGCCTGACGATACAATTAACCAGTGAGGTATGAATAAAGCCACCAAGCAGCAGATATGACCAATCAAAGAAAGGAACAGGGCTGCAAGTTCAGTAAAGCAGAGCCCTGAATCCATTTGAGCTTCTCTATCTGCTTTGCTTCTGTGTAGAATGACTGGCTGCCAGCAAAAGGCAAGCTTTCACATACTCATCTGAAGGCTGCCTTGAATAAATCAATGTCCCTTTTTTATTTGTGAGCCCACACTGTTCTGTCAAATCCGCCCTAACTGTAGTCAGATCTTATCATAACTCTCAAAATGTAACCAAAGAAAATGTGCCTATTCTTCTAAGAAGATCATAGGACTAAATTACATGAGCTACTAGGATAAAAAAGAAAATAATATACATGGATTCCAAAATCAAGTATATTCTGTCATGTACTGAGATGTAGATTTTAAATAATCAGATCAGAATAGAATACAAATTAATTTAAATAAAATTGTTCCTAGGTAAAGACAGTGGGCCCGATTCACTAAAGTGCGATAAAAATGATCGCACGCTTTTTTGCGGTAAAAAAGACGCGATAATTAGCGCGCGATTCACTACAGCATTACCGCATGCGATAAGTCGCCATTTTCGCATACGGTATTTCTCTCGCTAATTTTACCGCATGCGCTAATTTCCGCGCTGAAAAGAATAAGATCGCATGATTCACTATAACTTTGGCGCGCTAAATATCGCATTCGGCTATGCGAAAATTAACACCTACTACAGGCAGGCGAAAAATTATAGAAAAGTACAGTAAATGATTTTTTTGGCATGTATGGAATTTCGCTACTAATATACAGTACTATAGCGGTAAAAATTTAGTCGCACAAAATACATTACTAGGAATTGGCGATTTGTCGCGACTTCGTAATCACGCGCGATTTGCAGCCATTTTGTGGCGATTTTGGAATCTCGTGACATGTGCGACTTGTGGCCATTTTGTGTCATTGAGCCTGCTGTCACCACACTGAGAGCATCATGCCTGGGGTGTCAGAGCTGCTAAATGAGGAGAGGCGCTATATTATAGCGTTCCTCCTGCGCTCAGGGTATGACAGGCTGCCGCTGGGGTCAATAGGGGTCCATGAGAGGAAGAGGGCTATCCTGCGCAACCTTATAGCTGGGTTGCGCAGGGACCTTCACCTCATAATGGACCTCCGCCAGCTCCAGGAGCTTTCAGGAGATAGCTGACATAGCTGAAGGTAATTATTCTACTTTAATATGGTTTTACACAAAATACGTTTCTTAAAAGATTTGGCAAGTAATTTGAACTTGAAATGTATTTTCTCTCTCTCTCTATATATATGTGTATATATATGCATGTTTTTTATAAAATACACAATAAAGGAAGGTGCTGTTTAATTACTACAGAGAAAAAGGAAATCATATTTGCCATTTATTCTGTGTCTAAAATCTCTAACTTAATTTAAGCCACTTTAGCTAACGGACCCCTAAGTATTTGGCTAAATATTCTTAAATGCCCCCCATTTTATTATCTCTAGCACTTCTTTTTTTTTCTTACTTATATTTTTATAGTTTTTTGGGGGGTTTTTTTGCAAATAAACATTTATACAACAACTCTATAGCACTCTGTGCTTTCCCAGGGCAAAATGTCGCCATTTTTATGCTGCCGATTGTCGCGTGCGTAATGTCGCGACAATTAGCGCATGCGATACATAGCGTGCATGCGGAAAACACCACACGCTATTTATCGCGACAAGGATATCGCATGAAATACCGCGCGTAAAATATCGCGAGTGAACTATTAGTGAATCGTGCGAAAAGTCGCCAAAATTAAGAAGAGGTAAAATGTTTTGCGCACGCTAAAAATATCGCACGTTATTTCGCACTTTAGTGAATCAGGCCCAGTGTTTCTTGTTTTTGGATGGGACACATAAAATCTGGGATTAATCAAAGAAGTTTAGAACTAAATTAAAAATATTAAAACATATTTTACTCTATTCACATAGACCTTAGTCCAATCTAAAAACAAGAAACACCTTCTTTACTCAGCAACAATTTTAATAAAATGATTAGTTTCATTACTATAAATAATGGCCATTTATTGAAATGAATAGCATGGGTCCCATTTTTGGGCCCTAATGCAAAAGATCCCTGAAACAGCAGGAAACATTATTGTGGTGATTATTTTCAGTTTATTGGCAAATTAAAACATTAAAACCCCAAAACAAAAATACCTGATGATTACTGATTTCTCCTTCCAAGGCTCTTAGAAGGTTTTTACCAAATAGGGCACCCCCTCCTTTTCTGTGCAATATGGTCAGATATCAGATTTCAGATTTGACCATTTACAAATGTGGATACTCACACCTAATCTGGCTACCAGGCCTGCCACATGATGGATCCATCATGTTATACAGGAATTATGCCCACTCTAGTTCACCCTAAAGAGACACAATTAGGTAGCATAAGTATCCTGGGGGCCTGACAATCTGTTAATTCTGTGAAATGCCAAAGGGGCTGCTGTATGATGCTATAAACAGTCACTATTTATTGAACCTGTGACAGCCAGTTTGGGCCTCTGTGTACCTGAAATGTCAGGACCTATTCTGAATTCCAGTCTGAACCTGGGTGCCTTTCCTAATGAAAATTCAGGGGGCCATTTACTAACGTTCATATTTTTTCACAATTTGTGTTTTTTTTAACAAAAACTTTTGCGTAAAAAAATTCACATTTTCACCATTTGTGTGTAAAAACCACAAAAAATGCAAAAGTAATACGCAATCTAAAAGCTGTCAAGGTCATGTAGAAGTCAACAGGAGCTGTCCTAGGCAAATTGTAACAATCTTTATTTAATCTGGGGTTTAAAGGAAAACTATACCCCCAAACAATTTAGGTCTCTATAATAATAAACATAAACCAGCTGCTATGTAAAACCCTGCTACATCTAAATAAACCTTTTTTTATAAAAATATACTTTTTTTAGTAGTATTTGCCGTTGGGTAACACTAAATAGAAAATTGCCATTTTAAGAATTAAGGGCCGACTCTTGGGATCATAGGCTTCATGGTGCATACAAAACAAACCAGGACGCACATACATGCTAGGCCACACTTCCAGGCCCAGATTTGTGGCAAGGCCACAAAGGCCCGGGTCTAGGGCTGCAAAAATTTAGGGGCAGCATGCTGTCCAAGCCGCACTAAAAATTTGCTCACATGCACAGAGCAATGGGGACAGGGCACACAGAAAACTTCAGCGCATCCTGTCGCCAGTGCTCTGTGCGCAAGTTAAATGGACATGCATGCTCCTTGAGGTGCCATGATCACAAATCCACTGTTACACACTTCTTCCTGTTACAGTTGAAGCTGCATTATTTCTGGTCATGTGATCTCTGGGGAGCACACAGGCCATCACAAAATGGTGGCTCAAGAGTAAAGATGCAAGAGGGCAATATTTACTGATATATATAATTCACTTTGCCAAAAAATTTTAATAGGTCACGTAACATAGTATAAACCATCTGTTGGTTAAGTATTCATTTTGGAGGTACAGTTTTACTGTAAGAGGTTTTCAGGGGTTTTACAACAGTACCTTTTAGCTGATCCCAACTAAGATATCATTAATAATTTTTAGAGGCAAAACAATCCAATTGGGTTTATTTAATGTTAAAAAATTTTTTAGTAGACTTAAAGGACATGTAAAGCCTACATTTGCCTACAATGTATATCAGTTGGGCATGTCTCCCCCACCCAAATGGCATCATTTGTACTGCATATATCCCCTCCATTTGCCAGCACCATATCATTTTCCTAAAGCAAAGAGCAGCTTTCACCCGGTGGCCATTTTTCCTCTGATACATAATCAGTTACATTTATATCTGCAAACAGCATACACACACAGACCCTTATTCAGCATACATTTCATCAAGAATACAGGCTCACACAAGCAGAACTGTCTGATAAAAGTTCTGCTTTGTTTGAGCTGAGCTCAGGAGATGAGGTTAGGAGAAAAAAAGAGAAGCAGACAGCTAGAGCTGAGGTTTCTATTGGAACCAGCAATGCCATCTCTTCACTGGCTGCAAGACTGGAGGGTGTGTTTAGTAATTTGAGCTTAGAACAACTGAGCATGCCCACAAGCCAACAGCCAAAGCACATTACTGAGGGAGGGGGCCTCTGGACAACCAGAGTGGCAGGTATTGAAAGATTTCAAAGAGGCTGTTCACTGATTATATGCGTGTGTGGTTTACAGATCCAAATTAAGCAAAGATCCCTTACCTGGAAATCCCCAGGTCCCGAGCATTTAGCAAAACAGGTCCTATCATTCATGGGTCATTTTTTACCTATTCTAAATAATATTGCCTTTGGGCCAGTATCACAGCATTAAAAATTATCTTCCTCTAGAGATCTATTTAATTACAAACTTCCCATACAGGATTTTAGGCACAAAACATATCTGCAAATGTGCAAATTCAAGTGCAAAAAAGTAAACAGAATAAACAGCACTTTTATTGGACTATGTCTATAGTAAATTGGTCTTTTAGAATTTCATCAATTTCCTTATGCCTTGTGGCAGTTACAGGAAAATGCTGACATCTAATGGATAATTATGCTTAGTGCACTTGTTTGTGTATTTATATAATTTGAGACTTTTCAACAGACTTTAATGACACATTTCGGGGCACATTTACTAATCCAGCAACGTCCGAAAAGCGCCCGAATGCATTTTGTTCGTAATGATCGGTATTTTGCGATTTTTTCGTACATTGTCGCAACTTTTTCGTAGCCGTTACGACTTTTTCGTAAATTATCGCGAATTTTCCCTAGCCATTACGACTTGCGTGAATTGTCGCGACTTTTTCGTAGCCGTCGCGCCGAGTACGAAAGTTTCGGATTCATTCAAGCTTCAGTATCGTGACTTTCATTGGGCCAGGTTGGAGCTGCAGAGTGCCATTGAGTCCTATGGGAGGCTTCCAAAATCATGCAAAGTCTGAAAGGTTTGCCTGCCGTTTACGAGAGCTTAATACGAAAAAGTTGCGACAATATACGAGCAAGTTGTAACGGCTACAAAAAAGTCGCAAAAAGTCGTAACGGCTACGAAAAAGTCGTGACGGTGACGAAAAAATCGCAAAAAATACGAAAAAGTCGCAAAATGTTCGTTTCCAATCCGATTTTTTCCATTCGGGATTCGGATTCGTGGATTAGTAAATCAGCCCCTTATAGTCTCCAAATTGTAATGGGCACACCATTTGAAACAAACACTCCATTACCCATCTCTCACACTGGGACAATATTAATAAACAGGAAGCAACAAAAGAGATCAAATCGTTCAAGAGAACTTGCTGGCCAGTTAAAAAAATTGCTTAGTGATACCTTGAAGGAAAAAATTAAAAAAACTAAAAAGGCTGAATTTCTTTATTTAAAGTTTGATTATACAAAAATTCAATCACTGTCTGTAAATCTTTTTGCATTGAGCATTTTTTGACCTTAGGTCTACAAGCTTAACAAATAACAAAAACATTTTTTGCGATTAAAACAATAGGCAAAAAGTATGTTCATTAGAACCCTATTCATTGAACTCATGTTAAAGAAGGTATTCTGCGCTTTTAACAGACAGTCTATGTTTTTGAAAACAGCTTGTTTTTGATTGGTGACTTTGCCTGCACCCACAAAAAAGCAAAATATACTATATGGACAGGACAGAGTTCTGGGTGCCCATAGCTTGAGATGCCACAGTGGTGGAGTTTGGTGAGTATATTGATTAAATAACCAGCAAATGAAAATGCCATAAAATCATTTATTCATATTCTTTAAAATTCTCTGCATTTTTAAAAATCTACTACTATTTCTAGAAAGTGTGATAATTATATCTGAAAATACAATACTTGTAGTAGGATAGGGTATTTGGGATCAGTTTTTAAATCAGTAATATCTAAGGATTCATTAATGGGGTTAAGGATTTGTTAAAGTGGACCAGTCACCCATGTATAAAGAGCTGTATAATAAAAGCCTTTTCAAATTAAACATGAAACTCAAACTCATTTTTTTATCAGCACATCAATACTTATAATAAAAGTATTCAAAAATCCCACTTTAGACATAGAGGTGGGGTAGACAGTTACTTTTACTTTCTATTTGCTCTCTTCACCTCCTGTATCGTTTATTGGCTGCTTTATATGTTACTCTGTATGTCCAATGTATGAAACCCACTTACAGCGCTGCGGAATATGTTGGCGCTTTATAAATAAATGTTAATAAATGTTAATAATTTAGCTGTACTATTTAACTATTTAGCTGCACTCCTCACATTCCCCCTCCCTCCTCAACATCTAATTCTGTAACCAGTGGATGGGCATCAGGTCCCCCATTCTGGCACAGAAACAAGATTTTGGCAGAATACAAAGCTTGCCTTAATAACAGTGTCCACAAAATAGTGCCTGCCTGCTTGCTGCAACTGTGAATTCCATTGCTGAAGAAAATAAAATGAAAATAATTTGAAGTTTATTTTGCTTGACAAACACAATAGAAAACAATTTGGAATTATTTCTTAGGGTGACAGGTCCCCTTTAAGACAACAAAAGATGGCTGAACAGAGGTTTAACTAAATGACCGTGACCCCCCTACAAACACCCATTGTGTGTGCATGCAACCTGTGATCCCCATACATGTCCTTCTGCCACCCCTTCTGCCATTTCCTACCAGACCCCTTCTTTCCTGGGCTCCCCTGCAGTCACAGGGGCTACTACCAAAATAGTTGCACAACTGCATTTGAGTATGAATTACAGCTATTAATCAATTCCGGTGCAGAATGCGTTGGTTTTTATACTGCCACTACCAAATAGATCTGAATTAATATCAGACTTGTACTGTGTACTGTATATCTTTTATTTTATCTGTATTTTTTTTATTTTTATAGTGGGTAATTGGTAGCAGCTGAGAGAGCATATGCAGTGAATCAACAAAAAAGTAGATGGGGAGCTGCTGTGGGCAACCATGAGAGGCACAGATTTTAATTGTATAAGTTATAGCCTAAAGGTGGCCATACACGCACCGATAATATCGTACGAAACCTCGTTGCGTACGATATTCGGTGCGTGTATGGTATGTCGGCGAGTCGACCGATATCGCAGGAAGCTGCTGATATCGGCCGACTCACCGATCGGACCCATTTGAAAATTTTGATCGGGCCCCATAGAAGGCGCCTGACCAAAATCTCCCTTCAGCGCTGAATCGGCAGAAGGAGGTAGAAATCCTATTGTTTCTACCTCCTTACCTGCCGATTCAGCCCTGAATGGTGTGTGGCGGATCTGACAATGTTTCGTGCGACGTCAGATCGCCACATGTATTGTCCAGACTAAGGATGTTTTTCTGTCTCTTGAGACATACCCCAGCACCCCCAGAATCTGGATTGTCTTAAACATCGTTATAGACTCGAAGATTTGCTTAGTAAAATTTAATCAGATTGGGCACTTCGATAAATAAGCTTGCAGTTCAATATTTTAGCTTTATATGTATAGAGGCTTGCACTGCCATAGCATTGTCTGTTTATAATGCAGGTATAGGATCTATTATTTGTGAAGTGTGGGGTTTTCCATCTTTCCTTAATTTGGACCTCCATACATCTACTTAAAATATTTAAATGTTAAATATTTAAACTTTGATTAAACATAATAGGATTGTTTTGCCTCTAATGAGGATTCATTTTATCTTGCTATTGATCCTTCACTTAATCCTTCACATGGATTTGAGTTATGGTTGTAAAACTCAAAAGTCTGGTATTTATTATGTGCAAAAAAACTGAAAACTCGAATGGCAGTTGTCATAGGCAAAATCAAGCCATATTCTAAATCTCAAATTTTTCGAGTTTCTAGAGCCTGTAAACTCCAAAAATTCGAGATATTTGGGTGTTTTATTTAAACTGGTTTTCCTTATTAATAAATAAGCCACAATACGATATGTGAATGAAACATGTATAAGGGCAATCATTTGGTGTTTTTTAAAAGCCAAATCTTTTTTGGGGGATTTGGCATTATGGTGCAGCTAATTTTTATTTTATTTTTTTGCTCCCCTTGATCTCTTTATCTGATAGCTGTCCTAGGGGTTTGCAATATTGCTAGGCTATTTAGTTGTTTCAATTAGCCTAGGGAAGGTAATAATTGAGACCACAGCCCCTGGGTTCCTGCCTTCTCTTTCTTTGTGGTATTCCCAGGGCTTAGATAGCCAATCTAATCTTGATTCTATCAAGGTGGTAATTGTTGCAATTATTTTTAAGTGGTTAATATTTATCATTTTTAATAGTTCATCTCACGTAAATGAAGTGTTAAAATTATGGTATTGTCACTTTCTTTAAATTAGCACAAGTCACTTTATTATTAATTGATTAACAAGCACTTTATTAGTCCAGTGATGAATTTCTAGTGATGAATTTTATCTTGGGCACTTTATGGCAATGAATTTATGATCTAATTAGTTTATTGGCACTTATGTATGACCACCGAAACATGAACAGACAATGAATTTTTAACATTGGAAATTATAAATAATAGTTGTTTTTAAGACTGATAGGAACAGCTATTGGGTTTTGTGGTACTGATTACTGCAAAGAATCTTTTAAGCATCAAGGGAAAGTGTACAGTCGTGGCCAAAAGTTTTGAGAATTACATAAATATTGGAAATTGGAAAAGTTGCTGCTTAAGTTTTTATAATAGCAATTTGCATATACTCCAGAATGTTATGAAGAGTGATCAGATGAATTGCATAGTCCTTCTTCCTTTCCACTGCATTTCATTTCTGTCATTAAAGGACCTGCTGAGATCATTTCAGTAATCGTCTTGTTAACTCAGGTGAGAATGTTGACGAGCACAAGGCTGGAGATCATTATGTCAGGCTGATTGGGTTAGAATGGCAGACGTGACATGTTAATAGGAGGGTGATGCTTGAAATCATTGTTCTTCCATTGTTAACCATGGTGACCTGCAAAGAAACGCGTGCAGCCATCATTGCGTTGCATAAAAATGGCTTCACAGGCAAGGATATTGTGGCTACTAAGATTGCACCTAAATCAACAATTTATAGGATCATCAAGAACTTCAAGGAAAGAGGTTCAATTCTTGTTAAGAAGGCTTCATGGCATCCAAGAAAGTCCAGCAAGTGCCAGGATCGTCTCCTAAAGAGGATTCAGCTGCGGGATTGGAGTGCCACCAGTGCAGAGCTTGCTCAGGAATGGCAGCAGGCAGGTGTGAGCGCATCTGCACGCACAGTGAGGCGAAGACTTTTGGAAGATGGCCTGGTGTCAAGAAGGGCAGCAAAGAAGCCACTTCTCTCCAAAAAAAACATCAGGGACAGATTGATCTTCTACAGAAACTATGGTGAATGGCCTGCTGAGGACTGGGGCAAAGTCATATTCTCAGATGAAGCCGCTTTCCGATTGTTTGGGGCATATGGAAAAAGGCTTTTCCAGAGAAGAAAAGGTGAGTGCTACCATCAGTCCTGTGTCATGCCAACAGTAAAGCATCCTGAGACCATTCATGTGTGGGGTTGCTTCTCATCCAAGGGAGTGAGCTCACTGACAATTTTGCTCAAAAACACAGCCATGAATAAAGAATGGTACCAAAACACCCTCCAACAGCAACTTCTTCCAACAATCCAACAACAGTTTGGTGAAGAACAATGCATTTTCCAGCATCATGGAGCACCGTGCCATAAGGCAAAAGTGATAACTAAGTGGCTCGGGGACCAAAACGTTGAAATTTTGGGTCCATGGCCTGGAAACTCCCCAGATCTTAATCCCATTGAGAACTTGTGGTCAATCCTCAAGAGGCGGGTGGACAAAGAAAAACCCACTAATTCTGACAAACTCCAAGAAGTGATTATGAAAGAATAGGTTGCTATCAGTCAGGATTTGGCCCAGAAGTTGATTGAGAGCATGCCCAGTCGAATTGCAGAGGTCCTGAAAAAGAAGGGCCAACACTGCAAATACTGACTCTTTGCATAAATGTCATGTAATTGTCGATAAAAGCCTTTGAAATGTATGAAGTGCTTGTAATTATATTTCAGTACATCACAGAAACAACTGAAACAAAGATCTAAAAGCAGTTCAGCAGCAAACTTTGTGAAAACTAATACTTGTGTCATTCTCAAAACTTTTGCCCATGACTGTGTATAGGTTAAATAAATGATCTTCTTTTTCTTTTCTATAATCAATGTTAATCTCTAAGATACACTAGAGGCTGTAATAGTGCAATCTGTTTGCTGTATTATGCTATATATGCATATTTTTTTTATTTTATTTTTCTTTCCCCTTAAGACCTATTCTGGCAAGTCTAAAACAGAAGAGGGCGCTCCAGTGTTAAGTATTTATCTACAGTATAACAAACAGCTGAGATGAAAATCTATATTCAGTTCTTTGGTGGCTGATAATAGCAAGAACTGTACCACTTTTGTCCATGGTTTTATTATACGTAATGTGGCTTGAATTTATTAGGTACATGTATAACATGCAACTTTTAGAACAATATCCTATTTACTGAACTTATAACTGCGTGTTCCTTTTTTCCTATAGTTTTTCGTATTGCGTACTCTTCAAAAGGATTTTAACTAGAGCTACTAGAGAACTACTTTAATTTAAAAGAGTTGGCTATTTGGATAACAGGTTTCCGGATATGCGATCCCATACCTGTACTGCCAATAATACCTCAGTCCTCTTTTAACTACTTTACTACTGGTTTCTTTGCCATAGAGGTAACTGTTATATAGATACCCAGCTTTCTCCCTATTCTTGCCTGCACCTCTTCCTCCAATAAATTGACTAAATTTTTAGAATAATTTACACATTTTTGCATCACAAAGAGCTTGTAGGTTTGTCCCTTTCTAATTTGGCAAAATCACTAGTGGTAGATCCAGCAAAAGAGAAACGTTACACTGACCTTAGATATCATTACCCATTCTCTTTCTCCAAAACAGTGAACTGAAAATTTCTCATATTTGGCTCTTTGCTATTAGGTAATCACAATACTCTCAGGAGGGTTTAGAAATAAACACTTGCAGGGCTATACAGGAATAACTGAAATAAGACATGTTAAATCAGTGTTCAGGAAGTTCATAGGTAATGCCAAGATCTCTAAGATCTCTAGCACTATCTCTTATCTTTTCTTGCATGTTCTGTTCTTACTTGTCTATTCTTTTGATGAAAAATGTTCATTTCTGTGTTATTTATGCAGTTCAGTATGAATGCAACTATAAAAAATACCCGACTATTCATAACTATCTCAGCATTTACAGCTCTGTGATTTCGAGTTCATTGCCCTGTCTTTTTTAAAAAAAATATTGGCTGACATAAGAACATAGGTATTTAAACACAGAAGACCGGTTGCCAATAGCAACCAGTCAGAAATTAATTTTGAACAGTCTACTACAAAGTGTAAAATGAAAACAAAGTCCCAACAGGCTCCTATTGTCAATTGTACTGCACACTTCTTTAGGCTAATCTATTCTATATCTATCTATATATAAATATATCTAGATATAATTAATTCTCTAACTTCACTCCTATTAATAAATGATTCTCTTTATCCCCCTACTTTCAAGAAGACTATCATTAAGCCTACTACCTTGTACTTCCTCTTCCAGTACTACTAGTTATCAGACAGAAAGGACATTACTCTGAACAGATATTTAAACTTTTTTGCCACTAGTCCCTCAACGGGCACTAACTGTGAGCCTTGTATTAACTAGGTATGATCAGGCTTTGCACAGGAGTTTGAACTCCCATTAAGACCTGTAGTCAAGATATGTTTGTATCTCTGCATTTCTATGTCTGCATAATCACTAATTAGCATCTGCATTTGCCTTTACAATAAACTGCATTTTGAGCCATGTCACTAGATTATGATTTCAACTCTGAGGAGATCAGGATTTTAATGTGATAGTTTTGCACAACTTTTTCCAAGGGAGGTGAGAGTACATTCTCCCAATGTTGCTAAGCTGTGAGTCACATAAGTCTGCAGCATGTGAGTCAATATAATTTGTGTTTTTTTAAACACAACTAATAACTGATCTATTGTTTATTATTAAAGGGGTAGTTCATCTTCACCTTAACGCTTAGTATGTTATATAATGTCCAGTTCTCTACAACTTTGCCTTCATCTTTTGGCTCTTTCCAGCAGCCAAAAAGTTATTGCTCTGCGATGCTACAATTGTTTTGTTACTGTTAACTTTTCTTACTTCTACATTCAGGCCACTCATATTCATTTTACAGTCTCTGATTCAAGCCACTACTTAGTTGCTAGGGTAAATTGGACCCTAGCAACCAGATAGTTGCTAATATTTCAAAAGAGAAAGCTGCTGAACAAAAAGCTGAGTAATTCAAAAAATACAGGTATAGGACCGGACCTGTTATCCAGAATGCTCAGGACCAAGGGTATTCCGGATAAGGGGTCTTTCCGTAATTTGGATCTCCATACCTTAAGTCTACAAAAAAATCAATAAAACATTAATTAAAGCAAATAGGATTCTTTTGCATCCATTAAGGATTAATTATATCTTAGTTGGGATCAATTACAAGGTACTGTTTTATTACTACAGAGAAAAAGGAAATCAGTTTTAAAATTTTGAATTATTTGATTAAAATGGAGTGTATGGGAGATGAGTTTTCTATAATTTGGATCTTTCTGAATAACGAGTTTCCGGATAAGGGATCCCATACCTGTACAAAAATAAAAAACAAAGACCAGTTACAAACTGTTTCAGAATATTACTTTCTACTCTACATCAAACTAAAAGTTACTTTGCAGGTGAAGTAACCCTTTATGTGAACTCTTTCTTATTTAAGAAAGCAAGTCAGTTGTCTCCCCTAGTACACCCATGTTTGCACATAAAGTCAGAGAAGCAGATTGCAACCATAGTGTTCTTGGGATGTGATTTTGAGCAATGCTGTGATTGTAAGCAATATTGTTATTGTAAACAAGATACTTATTATTTTATGACCAACAGCAGAGAGACTGTAGTTATGACATGCTTGTGTTTTGCCGCTCCAATTATTTGCCTTCAATTTTTGTCCATGTATCACTTTAAACAGTGTTTCAAACCAGCAAGTA
Source organism: Xenopus tropicalis (assembly GCF_000004195.4). Lineage (NCBI taxonomy): Eukaryota > Metazoa > Chordata > Amphibia > Anura > Pipidae > Xenopus > Xenopus tropicalis. The sequence goes on along the minus strand of NC_030678.2, from coordinate 58,879,035 downwards.
ACTTTAATAAAAAAAAATAGGGATGCTATTATCCTCCAATATTTCTTTTCTAATACCTCAATCTGTGACATATTTATCAGTGGGTGAACAGATGATTCACCTCCATTCACCTTCTGGCTGAATGTAAAAAATTATATTCTCACCCTTTTATAAATATTTTTTTTAATTCCCTCAAATCTAGAAAGCATTAGATATGACTGCCATTTATTTTTATTGGCAGCTCTTCCAGGTTTTTACAGATAACTATGTTACTAGTTAACTATCTTGTTAACTAGCTTGTTCTTCCAATCTCTAAGTCTAATGCCACAGAAGCCATATTTTAATATGCTCCACTGTTGAGATCTAATAATTGAAATCGACTCTCTGCAGATTTGTTTCCCTACCTGCAGGGGTGTTCCAGCCCCTAGTGCTGCCCTCAGGCAACCTAAGAGATGATGTCCCCCTAGCCCATCCGTGCTTTGGTGTTTTTATATATCGGAGGGTGCCAAGGGGGGGCTGCATCACTAGCTTTAAAAATCAGAATTTCAGCTCTTTAATTTACCAGGAGTGTTTTTTGCCTCTACTAGTAACTTCAGGGGGCTGCTGCCTGAGGCGAGTATCTCAACTTGCCTTATGGCAGCAGGGCCCCTGCCTACCATCAGTGTCAAAAAACCATGAGCCTAATTTCCCTTGTTCACTTAAGAGTCACCTTGACTCTATTTTCTCATTCATTCCCTACATTTAAATGCTCACTAAATCATGGAGAGATAATGACACCAGAAATTAAAACTTTTTTCTATCTCTTATAATATAGTCTTTGCATGCTATTGTAGGGGTCCATAGAATTAACAGCTTCAATCCCTACCCTTCCTAGTTCATTATGTTACCAGGCAGAAGCTTATTTTTCTTTTAGCTTATTAACATATGTATATTATTGGCCCACAGGTTTGATGACCACTTTCTGTGCACTGTAATATAGTGCTTTAGCCATGGGTGGAATCTTCCTCTTCATCTGTTGATTTGGGTGGATGTGTTCCAGGGAGCCTGGAATCAAAAAGGCCCAGTAAGTGTTCTGCCCTAGAGGGACCCTACCTCTAGTGAATTCAATAAGCAGGGACCCCATGAACGAGGTTATGTCAGTGTACAGGAATAGCACATAGGTGAGTTCTAGTTAATAAGAGTAGAACTGTGCTACACATAGAAGGGAGTATCACATAGAAGGGACCGCAATGTTGAAAAGGGATTCTGGCAAAGTCTTCTTCCTGATTCCAGTTCAACTATAAGGGATCTGGGTCGCGAGGCATTAAAATCCTGGAAGTTCATAACCTATTGCTACAGTGGTGTCACAGATCTCTGCTGTATTTGTGATTGTGCCTGATGTTTATTTCCTATCTGCTACCTCAAGAAATTGTGAGTATTACCCCTGTGGATTTTGTCTTGGACAAAATAAAAGCTGTTCAGTTCCTGTTTTGCAAAGAATCTCTGGAGTCCTTATTTTTGTTATTACTGTGGCAGTGGAGAGGTGTAGTTGCAAAACACCCTCTTAACATACTCTTTCAGCTAGCAAAGATCCATCCTGAGGAAAAAGAGTCCTATGTAACCTGTGCCCAAACCAACCTGATCAGCATGACCAACAGGTAATGTACATTATTTGAATAGTTTTTCATGTCAGTATCACTTTAGGAACATTTCTCCTATTTGACTTCCTCGCTAAGGAGCCAGACAAAATTCTTATCCATGACCTTGTCCTATGCCGTATGATAATATGCCCTTCTTTGCCAGTCTCTGCACTGTCTACTTGTAATAGATGGAATTCATTTCAAGATTCTTGTACTTACTTACAAACACCCGGTAATGTCATCATACTTCACCTCTGTAATTACCAAGCACACTCCCAAATGTAACATTTCGTCTGCACATGACTTTTTTCTCTCCTCTATACTTAATTGTTCTCACCCCTGCATCCAGGACTTGTGATGTGCTGCACCCATCCTTTGGAGCTCTATGTTTCATCCCATTAGACACTCCCAGAACCTCAAGGTTCTAAAGCAATCATGTAAAACCCACCTTATCATTCAAGGCTATAACATAAGCCCTCAGCAACTTGAGCACCCACTGAATCCCCTTATTCTTCACATACACACAATTGGTTTCCCATTTTTCCTTATGCACCTACTATTACTATGCCAATGAACTAAAGCCACACTGTATGTCTTACTTCCTCTCCCTCTTAGATTTTTAGATCTCATGAGCAGAACCCTTACCTTATGGTTTCCTAGCAATGTGCAAGCTGTGCATCTATTCTGATGGAACATTTGTCTATGTATGTTAACTGTTATAGGGCACATTCACATACTTTGACATAGTGTGCAAAGTGCAATTTTGAGTACCATCACCATTTTTTTTTACCACAATCCAGAAATTTTCCCCAGAATTCCGGCATCATTGCGGACACAAATGGTTATTCTCGGGATGCGCATTGCCTACCACAGTTGCAAATTTACAAAATGAACACAACTGTTCAACTTAAGTGCGCAGTGCCTATTGACGCAGGTTGCTAAGTAAACCCTGGAGCTACAGCTACAGTAGGTGATGGTAGCCTCAGGGCTTTCATTTTTCAATAGGCACAGCAGAGCCTGATTCATAAAGGAAGACTGCAAAGACTGAGCGGCACCAAGCACAACTACATGGAAGTGCAAGTAGTACATTTTAAAGCAAGAACATGTAATGAAAGTGGTTTTACACACAAATGACTGCAGGTAAAAGCACAAGATGCCCATTGTACTTGCGGACATAAATGAGCCCTTATGTCTTTTATTTCTATCCTCTTCCTTTGTAAGGAGACAATGGTACATATAATAATAACTATAATAATAATTATAGCATTTCTGTATATATGTATAGATATCTCTATACTTAAAGCACCAGATTTGGATAAATTTAGACACTGGGACAGAACCACAATTTGTATGTCTCTGCTCATAATTAATAAAGTGAGGTTTAAAATATTTTATTGTTTGTTATAAGGATGAATGCATATAGCATGAGGCATGTTAATGTTTTCAGTTTTGTTTAAACACCAATCAAAGCATGACAAGAAAATTCCTGTAAATCCATGGCACCACAATTTCCAGACCAAGGCATGTAAGTGGTGAAGTGTGAAGACAGGCACATCAGCATGTATTAATGTGCCAGTGGACCTGGCAGTAAATAAGAAATTACCCTCTTTGCATAGTGCATCACATCAATTCCAAGTCTTTCTTTTGCTACTAAACATTACACTTTACCATTCTTGCTTTCATTATTATAGCTTACTCCCTGCCATGCCAGTATATTCCTTTGCATATTAACTTTTTTTCTCAGCATGCTCTGTGCTAGTTAACATTCTTTATGGCCCAAAAAAATTTATGTAACTAACAGTCGGGCAAGTGTTCTGGTGGTTTAGTTTGACACTTCTGCCCAGTTTGATTCAATCTATTGCTGACATATATAGGGACATCTGGAGAACAAGTGGCTTCTCTACCACTGAAATAAGATTCACAGTTGTTGCATTTTTGTGTTTGGTACTGCTGGCCCTCTAATGAAGTGCTCCGTGCTAACATGTAAACCAATACCCCCGGTACAGGTGTCAACATCCAATGCAGAAATTGTAATTGGGGAGCACAGGATAAGCTACTTCATGAGTTAAAAAATCACTTTTATTTCCATAGTTAAACATCCACATAATGGAGATTCACACCATAAGCTTAACACGATTCATGGCTTCTTGCCACTTCATCAAAGGATAGTACAGTGTCCCTATGCAGCCACATATTAAAATACACATTCAAGTTAACACTCATTAAAAACATTAACCCCAACAGTGCTAAACATTTAAAAACAATAAGAAAAACCCACAGAAATTATAGCATACATCATACTGTGAAATTGTATCTGTGTGAACTGTGAAACTTTTTAACTTCTACATATATCTATATGCAAATATATTAACCTTACCAGATAGTTTTATATACTATTCACAATAACAGGACACCTGCCACTCCCTGTTAAGACCCCCATAAGACAAGGGGGCATCGATTGTAGTATTGTATGTTGAGCCATATGAAAAAGAGGTTATGCGACACCTATCCACCCTTGCCAACGATCCTACACAAAAATTTCAGAAACAGCTATGGGATGTGTTGCTGAAGAGGTACAGTATAGGGATTCTTAGTAAGAAAGAATAAAAGTTTCTAAATGGCATGCATCTGATAATCCCCAATTTTCATGTCCTTCCAAAAGTCTCTTAAGGATGTTAAAGGATAAGTAACTATTGCAGGAATTGGAGCTTTATCACTTTCCTGATATGTGGATAAATAACTGATACCTTTGGTTTTACAATTACCAACTTTTTTAAAAGCCACAACAATTAATAAATTGGCTGATTTGAAACCCACTTACAGATGGTTTTTCGATGGATGTTATAACTGTGTATTTGTCAATTACCATGAGGTGGGGTTACACTGTAAACAATATTGGTTGGATTGAGAACAGAGGTTTCCAGTCAGCCATGTTGAATTATTATATAGTCTGTCCACTTTCTGTTACACACTAATTATTTCCTCTTTATCAGTTTTATCTCCAGAGAATGTAGAGCTGCCATGAGGGCTTCCTTTGCTCCTACTCATGCCAACCTTTTATGGGTTGGTGGGAGCGGCTCCACATCCATTTCAAGGACATATAGTCCAATTTTACTGATACATTGATGACGTGTATGTATCTGGGTAAGGGATGGGAATGAGTAATCCTTACCATCTTTTGTGAAGTATTGCAATGGTACAGTGGAGGGTATAAAGTTTACATATGAAACTGACCCAGTTAAGATTCCATTCTTGGATGTGTTTCTTTCCATGTAAGATAACAGAGTGGAAAGCGATCCATACTGTAATTACACCTAATACTCTCTTGCATGCCCACTAGATATCCACTCGGGCATGCAAGAGAGTATTGTATTGTGTTGTATTGTTATGCAATTTTTGAGATCCTCTTGGGATAAGGCTATGCAGTTTTGGGGCAATTTTTGCATTTGAGATGCATTTGCTCTTCTTGGGATCAGGCTATGCAGTTGTGGGATAGATTTATCCAGAGGGGATATGATGTAGGAGTGGTTAATTCGGCCTATAAAAGGGCAGGAGCTTCTTATAGGTCTGACTTGTTGAGCAATACATCAAGGAGTAAAGAGCAGAGATTGGGTCTTGAATATAAATCCAAATGTTGTACTGCCTATGGACATGGGGTTTTTGATATACAAAGGAGTGTTCGTAAATATTGGTGTATTTTACTACAGGATTCCATATTGAGTAATTTTTTTGACAACAAGACTACCTTCCTTTTTCAGAGGGGGAGGAATTTGGCATCTTGGGTTTCTAGAAGTTTGTATTCTACGAGAGATAGCGAACAGGTATCTGCCTGGTTACATCATAAAGGAACCTTTACATGTGGTAAAACTAGGTGTAAGGCTTGTGGGGTAGTTAATGTTTCTAAAACCTTTACATGCACCAATACAGGCTATATTTATGAGATTCCCCAATATCTTAATTGTCATTTTAAAGCAGGGATCTCCAAACTTTTTCACTCATGAGCCACACTCAGATGTAAAAATTGTTGCTGTGATTGGCTATTTGGTAGCCCCATGTGGGCTCTTAGCCTGCACGAGGCTCTGCTTGGAGCAAAACTGCGTCTCTGTGCTTTCAAAACTTGCCTCCAAGCCAGAAAAGGAAAAAATGGGCTCCTAATTTGAGGCCACTAGGGGCAACATCAAAGGTGGTGGTGAGCAACATGATGCTCCCGAGTCACTGGTTGTGGATTACTGGTCTAAAGGTATAATATATTTGGCCACCTGTGGATTTGGAGCCCAGTATGTGGGCAAAACAATAAGGAGAGCATGCACTAGATTTCTTGAATATTTGTCTGCTATAGAAAGAAAGGATTTTAAGTCTGTTGTAGAAAGTATGAAAGTATTGAAACTGTAATTTTCCATATTAATGATAAACCCCAATGGGATATTAGAAAGGGTGATTCAGATAGTAAACTGTCTGAAAGGGAGGTGTAATGGATATATCATCTAAAAACCAGTCTTATTGGTGTCTTAACAGGGAGTGGGATGTGTCCTGTTATCGTAAATAGTATATACAATTATCCGGTGAGGTTAATATATTTGCATATAGATATATGTAGAAGTTAAAAAGTTTGCATGGCAACTTCAGATATAATGTCACAATATGATGGATGCTATAATTTCTGTGAGTTTTTCCTATTGTTTTTAAATGTCTAAACATTTAAAAACAATAGGAAAAACTCACAGAAATTATAGCACTGTTGGGTTGATACTTTTAATGGGTGTTAATTTAAATGTGTATTTAAATATGTGGCTGCATAGGGATAGCTTCAGATGAAGTGATGAGAAGCCATGAAACGTGTTAAGCGTACAGTATGAATCTCCGTTATGTGGATGTTTTTACCGATGGAAATTAAAGTGATTTTTACCTCATGAAGTATCTTATCTTGTGCTCTGCAATTAAAATTTCTGAAATAATATTTATTTGGAATATCAAAAACAAGGTATCTGCAATTGCCGTTGGGCCCAGTCATCATCACAACTGAATGTAAGAAAGGATAAATGTGTGTAAATCTCAAGTGCTTAGCAATGTTGAGGCTATTTGTTTAGTAACGCCCAGGGCTGGGTGTCAAGGACTTAAAACATAATCTGCTTGATAGCACACTGCTGATGCGCATCGTCTTGTCAGACAAATGCTTTCCTTGGCTTCAGTATATGAAACCTACATAACCCTGCCTGCAAAACTATGGTGCTAGCCTCAGGTGATGTCACTGGCACTCTGCAACTACATTGCTGTGATCTGTGTCCTTGTGCCAAAATGAAATGTAGCCAATGCCCTTTTGCAGGGTCTACAGAGTTGTATGACTATTTGCCATCATATGGGCTCAGATAGCTAGTAGTGGGTTTTTATACTAATACATGGGGAAAACACAATTTATATATACTATGTATATATATATATATATATATATATATATGTTGTTGTCATGTTGTACTTTTAATAAATTATATTTATTTTTTCATAAGTCCTGAGCGAAGCGGCCTGTTTGTGCATATATATATATATATGTATGTATATGTATATGTATAGCAAACCCAGGGTGGCACTCTGCTTCAGCTCTTAGCTCGGGTGCAAGGTAAATGATTTAAATATCCAAAAAAGACCAGCAACACCGAGTTATATTCCAAAAACAATCAATTGTGTATTAAAAACGCATGGACAGCCAACGTTACCTTTCTGTCCCCATCGGGACCTAGACACACACATACACATTATATATATTTATAAATAAATTGCAGTAACCTTCATTTTACCCATGAAGAGTGGCTCTTTACATGTTTTTCTACAATGCCTGCCAACTCTTATCCTCAAAAGTACAGTAAGAGAGCCATGTTTTGTTTTTCTCATTATTATTTTATTCAACAAAAAAGTCGTTTCTAAACACAACTGCTCTGTAGAGAGTCCCAGAGAGTTGCGTCCCAGCCTTGCTAAATGTGGAGGTGTGATGTTGGCAAGAGGGATGCAGCATGTGAGGAAGGACGGGGCCAGGGGGAATGGGAGGGGACTGAGGAGGCACCGTCCCTGCTAATAACATGGGCTCTGAGGAATGAAAGCTATTGCTGGGTAAAGCCGTCATGGAAGGGAAAGAGCTGGGTCCGTAAGTGTTGGCCGGCCGCTTGGCCCAAGTTAGAACTAAAAGGAAAGTGCCACATTTACATCTGGGGCCACAAAAGGGCCACGCACAGGAAGAGACGCCGGAGAAAGACTTCTTGCATGTGGTGTGCAGCAATTAGGAAAAGTCTCCTACATGCAGCGATAGAAGTTCCCTGTTTGGACGGTGGAAGCCCTGATTTGTGGGCACCATGGGGGAAAGCGGCTGCACTAGCGGATAAAGAGGAGTCGGAAAGCTCAAGCGGTTAGAAAGCGGCCAGGGGGCGGCCCGGGAGAAGCGCCTGGAGTCCCACTGGAGTGTAGGAATATGCCCTGGCTCAGCGGGGGCAGGAGGCGCAGGCGGCAGCAGCAACAACAGCAGCAGCCCCAGGCACCGTCCGAACAGCAGCGATGCCCCTCACCCGGCCCCTCGTCCTGTCGGAGGGGGAGCTCGGAGCTGCCTCTGCCCGCTGGCTGGGAGGAGGCGAGGGATTACGACGGAAGGGTCTTTTATATTGACCACAACACCAGGCAGACCTCGTGGATAGATCCCAGGGACAGGTAAAGTGATTGTGCCTACCATGTGCCGGGCATCGTGCCAGCTCTGGCATCTCTCTCTTCCATATATCTGCTGCTGCTGCTGCTGCCTTGTATCTAAATTCCTAGTTAGGAGGTTTATTTGGGGAGTTTGCTTGTGCGGACTTGGTGTCTTGGCCAAACTAGTTTCTCCCTACCAGTGGCACAGGGCTAGAGTATGTTTATTATGCCAGCTACTGGCACACAGGGTGGCCTGCTTACCAGCATGAAAGGAAATGGCTGGGGAGCAGGATAAAGACCAAAAAAGAGATTTTACAAATTATAGTTTGTTCCAGCCTTGGAAAGGCTGATGGAAAGCTCCTGTACAGCTGGCACCCACATGGGTAATGCTGTAGGGCTCTTTACATAGTGAGGGAGGCAGCTATAGGTAAGGCAATTAGTAAATCTCTGTAATATGGCCCTCAGTCACCTCTTGCCTGTGCAGCCAGTGCCTGTAGCATTGGTGCAATAAGCAAGGAAGGGACAATGAGATAGTATGAATGAGAGGGCCATATGGTACCCAAGTATCCCAAAATGTTGGGTTAACCCTCAAGCTCCAATTTACCCCTTTAACTGCACAAATTCTGCATCTTTGTTATACAAGTACTGCTCCTACTTCTGATGGCAACAGTATCATTTTATATCAAGGTTGCCCAATCTGCACCCAATATAAATCAGGAGTTGTAGTTATGAGCAGCTAAAGGGCCCATACATTCGCCTGTCCTATTTTATACACACTTTAGGGCCTTGACAAATCTACTTTTTTCTGGGGCTCTGCCCCCTAACACAATGCATGATGCCACAGATTTGAAAATTGGTTCTCCACAGTATCCTGAGGCCTTGTTAGCTGTTGTGTTTTTGTATTGAGCACAGTTGAAATAAAATGTTTATTCCAAATTCATTATTGGGTTAGGTGGTGTAAGAAGAAAAATGGTGTCCAGAAGTTCGTGAGATTGGTAAATTAACAATCCAATTTAATGCCAGATTTGCCTTAATGCCACTTCCTTTCCGTCATAGTCACATGATTCCAGATGTTATTTTAAAGCAGTGTCAGTGCAGTCCAGTCCATTATGTTTTGAGTAGAGAAAAGAATGTTCAATGGGAAATTCATCAGTTTCTTTGTAAAAGTGTAGAAATGTAAATATTTCTCTAAGTACAAAGTTGCCCAGTGTTCCAAACCATTTCAAAACTCCCAATAACTTGTGGTCACTGGTAGACGTCAGTGTTAACTGGCCAAATGCGCCCAAACTTCTCATTAAAAAGAAGCTATGCGCAGTACTCTGCAATTTTTGAATTCCCAAATAAAGTGCATTCATGGCAACATTCTCATATTAAAGAGTGACACTTATTTGGGGCTGTACAGGTAAGTTACAGAAAGCACCAAGATTTGAAAATATGCTGATAATTAATATGGTTTGTAAGTTACACTGTTGTACACTACCTTTGTAATAATTCTAATATCACATGTAAAAATGTGGCATTTGGCCCTCTAGGGATCTGGATTATATTTGTATATTTAATTTCTGGATATAAATATTTTGCTATTTAAGTGTTTAAATGGCAAACAATCTAAGCATACTTACAGAATAATAATAATTCCATATATTATGCTGATGCTTTATTAAATCAATGATGATAACATAGATGACTAGAATAGCTCCATGAATAAAATCACCCTCTTGATGTCAGTTTGATAAATGTTTCCTCTAATTGTCTGATTTATTTGGTTTTATTATGATTTTGTCAGTAACCCAGCACTTTTCTTTTCCATCTGCTCTCTTCCTTGGTTGCTCTGGGTAAGAGTTTCTTAGGCCTCCACAGAGGTCCTCCCCTCCTCCCCTTTCCCTAGATCTAACAGGATGTTCAGACACAGCTCACTTACTGTATTTTAACAATTATGCTGCAGGAATTGAAGGGGTGGAGGAAGGAATTTCCTTTTGCCAATCTTATTTTATTTATTTTTGCTTCCTGTATTAGATTCCATGAAAGAGGTTTTAAAAGATTTTGGTGGCAACATTTCAGTATTGCGTATTTGCAAATTAGTAAAATGTTATTTTTAAGGCGTTATAGGAATAAAAAATGTAATAAAAGAAATATTTCCGAATTTTAGAGTTGCAAAAAATGCTGAGTTGAACAGCAATGTTATGTAAATGACTTTCTCAGCAAATTTCCAAATGTGATACAATAATTTCAGTCTGGGTTTGCACAATACCAGGTTACAATCTGGTATATACAAAGTCACAAAATCAAACACAAACAACTACACTGTTTTTTCTTTATGATATTGCATAGATAAATGATTAGAGGAGCAGATTGCTTAATTCTTTCCAGTGACATCCAGCAAGCCTGGCACATGCTGTTATACAGTACTGAAAAATGAGTAGGAGTCATTCAGTGTAAAGTCAGCTTATTACATGCAAATCTGTGCAAGTATCCTCAAAGCAATGCTCAGTATTTTTCTGACAAGGGAGCAGGTAGCTGATAGGATTTAGGAACAGCCCCAAGCTTTTATGGTTCAATAGTTTTTTCTATTGATTTACACTTATTAACACATTGGAAAATGCAATTAGGAAATAGGCAACCATAAATAATACAATAGGCTTGATTCACTAAAGTGCGATAACGCATATCGCATGCTTTTAAAATTGACGCGAAAAAATGCGCGATTCGTTAAAGTATTATCGCATGCGTTAAGTCACATATTGTGTGCGTTAATTAGCGCACAACCGCATGTATTCATTTTACCGCATTGCGTTAATTAGCGCGCAGAAATAATACTAACGCATGATTCACAAACACTATGATCATCATAGACATACCATGCAGACATATAATATATATAAGAAGATATATGCTGATGTTGGTGGAACACACTGAAACTGAAAAATAGGGGAACAGAGAAGAAATAAAGTAAAACAGAATAGAGAAACATTCTCACACTAGTGAGTGTAGTATAACAATTTGTACACTAAAATGATCAACCCTGTCAATGTGAATTGATCAAAAGTTACAGCCATAAGCTTTTAACCCCTTTATTACCAAACTAAGCTATTTTGTCAAATAAAGTGTTTGCACTTTAAATGCTGTGCCTAAATGCACCTAATTCACTAGAAGGCATTTTGCTATGCCAAAGTTTGTAAGGGATAGGTAGAGTATTTTCATGTTGTTCGCAATGCACCCACCTCAACTGTGTATGTAAACCAATAAAACTCATGTATAATTAGATGCTTAACAACTAGGTTTAAATATATAAAAAATGTCACTACTCTGTCCTTTTAAACTCACTCTCTCACTGCTACATCTTTTGCTAAGCAATTTCAATTACTGATGGCCTGTTCTGAAAACAGCACACATGGGTGACTTACATGTGGGTTTTGTATTATCTCTTGGTGTCTCTGTGTAGAATGACCCAACTTTTCACACAGCTGATATGTATGCCACTACGCAGAAAACATTTATGTCAAAAATATACTCAGCTTCATAAATCAGCACACAGCGATTCCTGATGATCAGATGGTGATGTGTATTTGGTCATTTTTTTTACACTGCATGATAAATGGGCCCCTTTAAGGTATGGGACCTGTTATCCAGTATGCTTGGGACCTGGGGTTTTCGGATAAGGTGCCTTTCCGTAATTTGGATCTCCATACCTTAATTTTACCAAAAAATCATATAAATATTAAACTTAATAGGATTGTTTGTCCCCAATAAGCATAATTATATCTTAGCGGGGATCAGGTACAAGTTACTGCTTTATTATTACACGAAAATAGGAGATCAGTTTTTAAATTTGAAATATTGATTAAAATAAAGTCTGTGGGAGATGGTCTGGATAAGAGGTTTGCATATAAAGGATCCCATACCTATGTATTTTTTGTTTTATATGAATGGCAGCCACATTTACTTACAGCTTCATTGTGTATAGTGTGAGTAAGTTGTTCAGGTGGCTCATATCAGATCCACTGTTTTGATCCTTGTATGTGTCTGTATGCGTACGGGTGGTTACAGATTAACAATCCCTCTTTTTCATGTGTAGCCTACCATTGTACAAGCAAAATCACAACTACCATAGTTGTGTAGGCTACATTGTGGTAGTGGAAATGTACTACAATCTCAGTATGTCTCCATTTAAGACTTTTTACATGCAATGAAGAGCATGTTTTATTCTGCAGATAACCTGTAACAGAGGTACATAGCACAGGCAGAGAGGCTGTCTAAACAATGTTACAATGCAATGACATGCTGCCTACAGGTACCTTCAAAGGTAAAGCGCCTTCAATACTATGATGTTTAGAATCTCTCACCATCCAAAATTATTATATACATAACAAGAGTATAAATTGTAAAAATAGGAGGTTAACATGTTCTGAAACTCCTGCATTTGCTTCACATTCAAATCTTATAAGGTTTGTTGTGTAACAGGTGTCAATTTTCACCAAAACAGAAATAGTAGCAAACCACAAAGATTTTTTTTGTCATAATTCTAGAAGAACTAGACCAGTCCAAGCTAATTGCGTAATTGCTATTGGTGGATTTGCAACCTAGCAGTTATAGAATAAACTTCAGTGTCACATGCTGAATGAAAGACTTGGCTCCTGAACAAAGTGACATTTTTAGGCAAGTATATAGAAAGGACAAGTTTGCCCTGGAAATATAGGTAAGACAAACTTGTGGCCCTGAAGTGTAAAATATGGCACACATGGAAATATTTGCAATGCAAAATAATAACCTCAGAAAAAATTTCTTAGCATGTTTCATTGAAATTGGATCAAGTGACTAAGAATTAGCCTTCATGAAAAAACAACTCGCTCTTTAGCAATGGAAACTTTCATTTTAGCATTAGTGTTCCTTTAAAGACTTAAACAAAGACTTCAGTCATGCCCCTACTGTCGTTTATACACGTTTCAGATCTGTCTGCTGCTAAATTGAGCTGAGTAATGTCATGGCAGAGCAATGCAGGAATTGGGTGTTTTTCCCCATTTTGCTTTTAAAAGTGATGTAAACCTTCTGTCACAGAATTCTGCTGACAACATATTTCTGCAACCTCCTTATTGAAGCACTAGGGCGACGTATAAAAATGGAGGTGGAGCCAGTTTGGTACAAAATTATAAAACTGCACATTCAACCTGTTTTTTCATTAATTAATATGAAAGTGAAAAACCACTTTGCATTAGATTGACTTCAAACACCACTTGTATTCAATTAACTTGCTGTATGAAAGGTGAATTATAGTTAACATTTGCAGTGTTTGCAAAGGAAATTTATATTTTGAATATTGCACCTCTCATTTTGGGCTGACAGACAAGAGTCACAGAAAGAGGAGTGGTGGACCACCGAGGATCTGCTCTGAACTTGCTCTGTTCATAACACAGTTAGGGCAATTCACAGCTCTCTTCACACTTAAAGGACAAGTCAACCCAAAAAATATATTTTGCCTCATAAAAGAAATAAAAATAAAAAAAAAACCATAATTCCAAGCAACTTTCCAATATTATTTTGTTAGTGCTTTAAAAGTTATTTGTAAATGTAATTGCTATTAAAAGCATTTGCTGAACTCCTGGTTCTTACTTTTTAAACAATGTTGCAATCACCTGCTGACTTGGTTTACATTGTTTCAACAGAGCCACCAGGGCATAGAATAGAAAGGACTGACACATACACAGACTGCTCTTAATAGCAATTATATATACAAATTAGGGATGCACGGAATCCAAGATTCGGTTCGGTATTCAGCCAGGATTCGGCCTTTTTTGGCAGGGTTCGGCTTCGGCCGAATCCATAGTCCTGGCCGAACCAAATCTAAATCCTAAAATTAGCATTTAGAAGGGTTAAATGTTAGGGGAAATTTTTTTTTATTTATAAAGCACCAACATATTCTGCAGCGCTGTACAATAGGTCAGTTACATACATTGGACATACAGAGTAACATATAAAACAGCCAATAACCGATACAGGAGGTGAAGAGAGCCCTGCTCAAAAGAGCTTAATGAAAAGTCTATGGAAAATGCTGTGTATATATGTGCACACAATATAAATAAAGAATAAGAAATATAAGAATATATTCATAGAAGGACATGTTATATAGTTTTGCTTAAACCTGCTAAGGCATTATACAAAAAGAACACTATCATCTAGAGATGTTCCTATCTTCAGTTTATAGGAAATATATTAAGCAAGGTAAGCAGTATGACGGCTCCAGCTCAGGTATAGTAATTTTCTGGCACACTTGTGGAAGACAAACACAATTAATGCACATATTAACCTCTTACCTGGCATAGATCATATAGTCTATGATTCTGGTTGTAACTTGACAACGTTGTTGATTTCTAGTTTTTTCTTTGATCTCTGCTGAGTGCCTTTGATGTTTTCATGCCACACTTCCAGACAAGAGGCGTGTCAGAGAAAGGGTTAATTATACCTTTTGGGTATTAGTATAATTTACAAACAGAAAGAAAACATTATTGTTGAAAAATAAGAATGTACAGTGGATATTAAAAGTCTACACATCCCTGGTAAAATGTCAGGTTCCTGTGCTGTACAAAAATGAGACAAAGATAAATCATTTCAGAACTTTTTCCACCTTTAATGTGACCTATAAACTGTACCACTCAATTGAAAAACTCAAATCTTTTAGGTGGAGGGAAGAAAACCAAAAAAATTTAAATAATATGGTTGCATAAGTGTTACTCACATGCCCAATGTGCTCTGGGCAGTTATTGAAAAGCAAAGCTTAGGGGTTGTCGCAAATGATGGTACAGGGCTGATTATTGAATTCTGATGCTAATATCATCTGTATTATTTACTAATCGGCCATACATTTATATTCTATATATATGCTTGTAAGAGCATACATCCTTGTGAATTATGAGCTTAGTTGAATCACAAGTATCAGTTGATTATGGAAAAAGTGGATTTGGGCCATTGCTGATTTTAGGGCATACGTGTGTATTCTGACTTGTAGAAAGCACTTATTTATACAGTGGATATAAAAAGTCTACACACCCCTGGTAAAATATCAGGTTCCTGTGCTGTACAAAAACGAGACACAGATAAATCGTTTCAGAATATTTTCCACCTTTAAGGTAACCTATAAACTGTACCACTCAATTGAAAAACAAACTGAAATATTTTAGGTGGAGGGAAGAAAACCAAAAAAACTAAAATAATGTGGTTGCATAAGTGTGCACACCCTTAAACTAATACTTTGTTGAAGCACCTTTTGATTTTATTACAGCACTCAGTCTTTTTGGGTATGAGCCTATCAGCATGGCACATTTTGACTTTGCAAGATTTGCCCACTCTTCTTTGCAGAAACACTCCAAAACTGTCAGCTTTGGGTTGTTGTCATGCTGAAAGATGGAAGTTCCTCCTCATGTTCAGCTTTCTAGCAAAAGCCTGAGGGTTTTGTACCAATATTGACTGATATTTGGAACTGTTCATAATTCCCTTTATCTTAACTAAGGCCCCAGTTCCAGCTGAAGAAAAACAACCCCAAAGCATGATGCTGCCACCACCATGCTTCACTGTGGGTATGGTGTTCTTTTGGTGATGTGCAGTATTGTTTTTGCGCCAAACATATTTTTTGGAATTATGGCCAAAAAGTTCAACCTTGGTTTCATCAGACCATAACACCTTTTCCCACATGCTTTTGGGAGACTTCAGATGTGTTTTTGCAAAATGTAGCCTGGCTTGGATGTTTTTCTTCGTAAGAAAAGGCTTTCGTCTTGCCACTCTACCCCATAGCCCAGACATATGAAGAATACGGGAGATTGTTGTCCCATGTACCACACAGCCAGTACTTGCCAGATATCCCTGCTGCTTCTTTAATGTTGCTGTAGGCCTCTTGGTAGCCTCCCTGACCAGTTTTCTTCTCGTCTTTTCATCTATTTTGGAGGGACGTCCAGTTCTTGGTAATGTCAGTGTTGTGCCATATTTTCTCCACTTGATGATGACTGTCTTCACTGTGTTCCGTGGTATATCTAATGCCTTGGAAATTCTTTTGCACTTTAAATGATGGCACGTGTATGCTGACACCTATTTGACATGATTTTGAATGTGATTGCTTAATTATGAACACAGCTACATCCCCAGTTAGAAGAGGGTGTGCACACTTATGCAACCACATTATTTTAGTTTTTTTTGTTTTCTTCCCTCCACCTAAAAGATTTCATGATGATCATGATGGGAGGGTATTTTATATAACACAGCACTAGATGGACATCATGCAGAGAAAAGCACCAATTCATATTATCATTGTGTTGCTATTTTGTATAGTGCAAATGAAGACAACAGACTGCAGAGAAGCATAGAACGCACTGAATGCTATTAAATGGAACTACACTGTGCTACCGCCAGTAGAACTACAGATGCATCCTAGTTTCATTACCATGTTGTGCGTTTCTAACTGATTGTCCCAGAGAAAAAAAATACCAACATTCACCACAAGGTGGTACATGTTCTGGGGCATTTTCTATTGTATTGTGCTGGCAAGTCTTTGCACTTTAGCACCATCTAGATGCAGGGTCTAACACCCAAAAATATGGTGTCTGGACATGGTGAGACAACATGTGAAAACTTGCTGGCTGCATATGTATACAAGAACTTCCTTTAGTTCAGCTAAACTGATCCTTGTTATAGTTACATAGTTTTACACTCTAATCATAAGGTTCAGAAATGGTTATATAATAGTATTTCATATAAAGAAACAGACTTTTTAGTCCAGAAAAATCGATTCCCCTTTGTAGTAAACAGTGGCCCTACCCATGTGCTGTGCACAGTTGAAAATTCTTAGGGGCTGATTTACTCGCGTTTTTACGCAAAAATCGCAAAGACGCCGAAAAAAATTGCAAAATTACCGATCATTATGAAAAAAACGCAATCGGACGCATTCGGCCCGTTCGTGGGTTAGTAAATGTGCCCCTTAGTGTAGTAATAAAAGAGTATTACAGAGCCAAAGGTTTCATCTTATTTATGGAAATATTTTTACGGTTTTATTTATGACATTCACCCCATACTGTATTTATGGGAAAAAATTGCTCTCTGTTTATAAATGCACATTATTTGTTATACAGTTGTCTAAATGGATCATCAAGACATTTCCAACTGTAGTTGTTATGTCTCAGATGTAGTGCTTTTTGTCCTCCACCCTTTTTTTAGGCCCTTTAAATATCTAGATAGCGATGGCCAGAGAAGAAAATGGTCCCTGTTTGTAAGGCTTTGTAAAGGCTCATAGAAGATGTATTAATTTTCTGTGTTATCTCTGTAGAACAGGTATATTTGTTTTGTTCAGTCTGTATGTGTTTTACTGCTGATGTTCTGGTCTGCCTCATTTGTGTTGGCTGCTGTTGTACCATAGAGAATGAGTAGTAACAAAGATTATACTCAGAACAGATTGTACAGCAACTAGATTTATGAGTAATTGTGTGTATTTTCCCAGAACTAGCCGTCAGGTTTACATTTAGGGACACCAGTAGTAAAAGACCACAGATGCAGCTGCTTCTAGAGACAGGCACTTGGTAGATCAGAGGGTATAATAGCAACACAGTAGCTGTATAGTGTTCAATTACTACTCAGTTTTGCTAAGTGCAAATTAAGATTTCCATGTCCATAATCACCATGTTTTTTAGCCACAATGCAGTGTTTTTTGCAAGAATTTCCGTGTAATTGTGGGCATGCTTCCACTTCAAATTAGTGCTCCTTTTGGTAAATCACACACTCATAAGTTATAGTTCTAACAAGGTAAAAGAGTATCTCTCCATTAGCAGGACAAACAGGCAGTTTAATACATATAAACTGCCATGGTTTGGCCACATAGTATCAATTTAAATTACTTTTTTGCCTAGGACTCTCAATTCACTTTCTAGAAAGAAAGGGAGAGGAAACATCCTAAAATAATAGATTCCATTCTTACAAAGCCAAAAACCATGGGAAGATTTGGAGTACCAAAGATGTTCTGCTACTATGAAGCAAGTTGACTAGAGGCAATGATTACTTTGCATTTAAACTTGCTCTGGTTAGAGAAAGTGAGAACCTTTGTATGTGCCACTACCAGAGAGCATATAAAATAATATACAGATTGTCCTATACCACCTACCATCTTTCAGTAGTGTTGAGGGTTTCTGTGGGTAGAGAGTATCTTTCATACACAACCTAGTGGATGTGTCAAGGGCTTTGAGAATTTGGGAAATGGTGGCAGAGACAATCCACTGTAGGATTATGTTTAATCCCAATTTATCCTAGGTCTGAAAATATATGCCTTAAATGTTCAAAGCCATATTATTATAACTTTTACTATGTTATTGTGTTGCAAGAAAACTGCCATTGACCCCAGAAAACTGGCATTCACCCTAGATGTTATCATGATTATCATTCTTTACCCCCATTTATGTGAAGACTGTGTCTTTCTCTCATGCTATCCTGGGGTCATGATGCATTCTGCACCCTGCGCCAGATTTAAGGTTGTTCCTGTTCTTTGCTTTTTGCACTCTGACCCTTTTGGTCTCTGAGTTATTGGGGTTGGTGTATTAATATTGCCACAGAGATAATAGGGATATTTACAACTGTAATCCAGAACTGGTAATTGTACTTTCATTATTGTTTACTAAGTGCCATGTCAGCTGCTTTCCTGAAGTAGTGGGCACAATGTGTGTATTGTGTGCTACCACAGAAACTACAACCCAGTGGTGCATAGGAGCCGTTTTACTTGCAAAAAACAAATTACTTGGTATAGAATGCAATTGATGTATAAGACAACTTATCCTTAAATGATATGTTAAAAAACTTCTGAAAATAGACTATTAACTGGAATGGAATCCTTGTTCAATTTCCTCATATCCAACATTTGGCAATACATAACAATACTGCATAATTGGCTATTAATGTATTCTTTACTTTTAAGCACTGCCACCCACAAGGGTCCAGTGGTAGAACATATTCAGCAGATCTTTAACATTTGTGTGTTTGTGAGAATATTTCATAGAAAATGTCCAAAAGATGCAGACCTTTGCAAATAAACAATAGCATGCTAATGTATACCTTTATAAGAAATGATTGTCTTTTTAGTCATATGTGGGTGATTCAGTTGCAGTGCAAGGGTTAATAGGCAGCATGGATACATATATTAGTCCTTTGTACTTGGTATGGCCAAATTGCACTGATAGGATTGAATTTGATTTGGGAGGGTGTATCAGCATTTTCATTTCCCGATGGACAATGACTTCCTGTATTTTAGTCTGAGGCACTGGCAGGGTTTTCGGCTAAGTAGAAGCAATGATTTTCCTAGAAGAAAAAATGGTAGATCTTAGTGGATAGGTGTCTGTTGCTCTAATGGCGAGGATATCTGAAAAGAAGTAGTCGGTAGCCATCTGGTAGCTGTGAGAACCTTACTTTAGTAGGGAAGTGGAGCACTGCTGCTATAATTAAAAAATGATCACACTGGCTGTCTATTTTTCTGTATGAATGTATATCTTGAACAGCACTTTATATTGCCATTACAGCTGCTGTGTTCCTAATAATGGCAAACATCTCATTTGAACAATTAAAGGCGATCCACAGCAAATACTCTTCACATAGATTTAGTAAGATATAATTCTATGTGTGTGTGTGTGTGGGGGGGGGGGGGGGGGGGTTAGTACAGAGTTTTCAGCTATATTTGTTAGTTCAGCCATATTTGTTAGTTAGGCCAATCAAGGAGATTGTCCAGACTAAAGGTGGCCATACACGGGCCGACTATAGCTGCCGATATCGGTCCCTTGGACCGATTCGGCAGCTAATCGGCCGTGTATGGGGAGAGCAGAGCGGCCTGGCCGACCGATATCTAGCCTGAAATTGGCCAGATCTCGATCGGCCAGGTTAGAAAATCTGGTCGGATCGGGGACCGCATCGGCTCGTTGATGCGGTCCCCGATCCGACTGGGGCCAAACGATCGGATTATTATTTTTTTTACCTAAATGGTCCCCGATATCGCCCACCCGTAGGTGGGGATATCGGGGGAAGATCCGCTCGCTTGGCGACATCGCCAAGCGAGCGGATCTGCTCGTGTATGGCCACCTTTAGTTGGCAGGTAGTGATAGTTGTTATGACAGTAGATTAGAATATACTATTGCAAATTGGTTACTTAAAGCTGACTGCTGATACAGGTAAGGGATCCAGGATGGCAAACCTGTTATCCAGAAATTAGGATAGCCAGGCAGAACAATACTTTTTTGTTTATTTTATGTTTAAGTGATTTTTAATTTAATTTTTTGATCCAAATTACAGAAGGATCCCTTATTTGGAAAACCCCAACTAACAAGCATTCTGAATAACAGGTCCCACACCTATATATATATATATATATATATATATATATATATACACTGAATATACACTGTATATAATATAATGATGTTTGTATCAAAATACATGCATTGCTTTAATGTTTTAATGCTTTTTATGCAGGCTGAATTTGTTAAATGTTTCCTATAGTTTAAACTTTCTTTATACAGTAACAGTAATTAGCTAAAATAACTCCCACTGTTAGATAATGCTGTGGTGGTGGATATCGATAACGTCTAATACCTGGTATAAATACCAAGTGAAAGCTAGGCAAGGACAGAGTGAACTTCACTTCCATCATGTCTCTGGCAGAACTATGTGAGGAATGTTAAGCAGGCCACAGAAATCCTGAAGTGGAGTCCATGGTAGACTATAATAACAGCCCCTGCAATTCCTGTTTACCAGCATACTGAATTGCTGGCATACCATGTTCCTTTAGCTGAATATTTATGTAAACAAAAGCATTTTCCCATGTAAGGTGAATATATAGACATTTATTTGCCATTCCTTGATATGATTCATATATTATATATGATATACATTTATATACTGGTATGTGTGCTGTTTTAAAACAACTCCTTGTTGCATTTAACTAAACACACTCTTTTAGGTGGGTCTTGCTGTAATACAGAAGGAAAGGGTTTCTTTTCCTTCACAGTAAAATTGGTGCCAGTGATTCTCAGAAAACAACAGTTAACTTATAGCTGGAACTTGTTCTCACAACAGGTCACAAAGATCTAAGGCAGTCATACTCAGGTATGCACTCTACCCAATCTGCCCTTAGGCTTAATGGATGTAGAGCTTATGAGTAGACACACAGAATGGTGGGGAAATGGTGGGGGAATGATGGGAAAAATAGAAAATGAAGAGGAGCTGCAGTTCCTCTTTACTTCCTCATTTGCCAATGCACCATGAACTGGCAGACCGTTCATCAACATATAAAATTATGAAACTTGCTTGATTTCAGAACCTTTTGTTTTTTATTATTATTGGTATGAGTATGGCCAGTTTTACAGATGGTAAACAAGTAAAATCCTCTCAGATGTTACAGTGAAATGCAGGATAGTAGCTACAGTGAGGTATCTAGCTCGTCAGTACAAGGCCTTCAGAGTTTTGTTCCCCTGGAATTCCCTCTGCCTTTAGCCATGACTTTTGGGTGGTTCACACCTGCGGTACTAATCACTTTCTTCTTGTTCTGCTAGCTTCTCTACCTCTGCTGCTAACTTCTAGAGTGATCTTTAGTCAGAGAAAACCCAGCTGATATCCTTGGGCATATAAGGAACACCTCTCTGAACATACCCAGCCTATAGTTAGGCCAATCCTGGCTGTAAGAGAAGGATGCAATCCTTACCCCCATGAACACATAATTAAACATTGATAAATGTTATACCTGGTTTATTTATGTCAAGAGATATATTGGTAGCATTTCCTTTTAATAATAATATTTTTCTGCCTCAGAAAGATCTTCAGATATAAGAAATGAAAGTAATGTACAAATAGCAGCACTAATTGGTAAATCTGCACACAAGTGTTATATATATATATTAATTCCTCTTGTTCTGTCAATTATCATATTGTTGTCTGTTGTGGGCTTGTATGTTATCAATGTGTATCTTGTACTTTATTTACTGTGGGTGATTCAGTGCCATGTGTAACAGGATATACAGGGTTAAATTATTCTGTAATTTGGATACTAATCTTGTTATAGTCCTTTGAGGCACTAATGACATTCTGTCTGCTGAACCTAACCCCTTTCAATATGGTAGCTCCACCCCTTACTGTGTTTCCTGTCCTTACCGTCAGGGCCGCCATCAGAAACCACGGGGCCCCTCACAACAAGATTTTCTGGGCCCCCCCCTCCTCCCACACTCCCAATGGCCCCTCCCCCAGTGACCCCTCCCATCAATACAAAGGACATACAGACATTGGTAGCCAGGGCCCCCCTAAAACATTGGTGGCCAGGGGTTACATTTTGCATTGGTGCCAGGGCAGGCACCCCCTAAATCATTGCTAGCCAGCCCAGGGCCCCCTAAAACATTGGTGGTCCTCCCCCAAATTACTCATACTATGGCCTGCTCTCCGCTGCTTCCTTCCGCATCCTTCGGCTCCCCCCCAGCATCCTCCTGTTTCCCTCCAGGCCCCTCCAAGCATCCTCCAGCTCCCCCACAGCATTCTTCAGCTCACCCCCCAGGGCCCCCAAGTATCCTTCAGCTCACCTCCCAGGGCCCACAAGTATCCTTCAGCTCACCCCCCAGGGCCCCCAAGTATCCTTCAGCTCACCTCCCAGGGCCCCAAGTATCCTCCAGCTCACCTCCCAAGGCCCCCAAGCACCTTCCATTTCCCTCCTTCCCGGCCCCCAGCAGCCCCCACCTCCGGTGATGTCCTCCTCTCTGTGCCGCGGCTCGCTGCTACTTCTGTGCTTTTATAAGGTTGCGGCCCGTGCGTGTGACGTCAGTACGCACGGGCGCAACCTTATAAAAGCGGAGATGCGGCAGAGAGCCGCGGCACAGAGAGGAGGATACAGCTAAAGACAGGGCCCGGGCTTGATGAAAGGGGGCCCGAGCTAAGGAAACTCTAGCGCGGCCGGGCCCCCTTTAAAGCTCGGGCCCGGTACGATCGTACCCCCTGTGCCCCCCTGATGGCGGCCCTGCTTACCGTGTCTGCATATTCATACCTACAGCTCAGCAAGGTTATCAGACAAAGGTATGAGATAGCATACCTTCTGAGGGGAGGCGTGAAGAAAGTCAGTAGACTTCAGGAGTATATTCTAAGGGGTTTATGAGTGAATATATAGTTTTTAGGAGACTTAGGAAGAGGAAACAACAGGCAGAACGAGTCATGAAATCCATGGAAATTTTAAACCCCCTTAAAGGTGAGCAACTACAGTATCTTTCTCAAATGAAGGGAAACTTAGAGACCAACATCCCTCCCACTAAGGCCCATGGAACTCTTATGGGACCATCAGCCCCACTGGATTTGTGCAACCTGGAGAAACAATAACGTCAAGGATTGCAGTATATCAGCCTATCTGTGGCTTGGCTACACATGGACTGTCTACGGGACACTCAGGGCAAATCCTACCAGTTGGTGGCACTAACTCTGTTGAATTTATGGCTTAAAATGGCACCAATATCTTGTGCTACTTGCCGATTAAATTACTAGAAAATTCTGTCCCTGACCTCTAAGTTCTCTTGCCTGATAAATATACCACGTTATGGTGCATGGGTCAAAAAGGCCTGTTACACATTACATATGGTGTCTCTTGACCTGCTTTTTAAATTCCTCTTGTTCTGTCAACTATCATATTGTAGGTATCATAAAATAAAAAAAGGAAAAGAAGAAAAATGGAGAAAAAAAACATTACCAGAAATACATAATCTTAAAACAAGAAGTAAACTTGTGGAAGCAGTGTTGGATGTTCAGTCACAATTCCATAATTGTTGAAATGCTAATGTATGAACTTATTTTCTTGCGGAGCCATCACTATTTATGGCTTTGCAATTACATATTTAGGAAGTGTTTGTTTTATGACAAACTGTTTATTAACATCTGGTTATATATATGACATTTTGGATTTTTTCAACATTTTTTTGCATTTATTTATGAGAGAGACTTAACTAATAAACCCACTTACGCAAAGTAAATGTAGATGTGGGGATTTAACACCCACAAAAAAATAAATAAATTTGGCAAGTGGTGAAATGAATGAATAATTAAATAACATTGGTAATAATTTGGGGTTGGACCCAGCAATGTCTGGCTGTACTTTTCAAGCTTGCTGTGTATTTGTGGTGTGTCATAGCATTTCATTTTCATTACCCAGATGGCAAAGAGTTCATGCTTTTCCGGCTTTGTGCCATATGTTGTGTGTTATTTGTGTATGTCATGTCTATAATTGTTACTCAGCAGAGATTCCTCTCTAGCAGTCATAACATGGCTACATTTTGATAACTTGTGCTAATATTAGAATCATGTGTGCTTTCCTCATTAAGAGAATTTTGAGAGCCATTAATGTAATTAAATTCCAGTCGTCATTAATTTTGCATCTCAAAACCTAATTTAGTATCTTTTTTTCCTAGTTAATCTTTAAATTACATTTTAGTATAATGAAGCTTGATATTCTGAGACTATTTGCAGTTGGTCTTCATTTGTTATGTTTTTTGTGTTTTCATTTTTCATGGTTCAGTTTTTTGTATAGGAGCTCTCCAAATTTGCAGTTGGTCTTCATTTGTTATGTTTTTTGTGTTTTCATTTTTCATGGTTCAGTTTTTTGTATAGGAGCTCTCCAAATTTCAGCAGCTGGTTATCAGGGGCCAATTTACACTAGTAACCAGGCAGTTTTTGAAATTAATGACTGGAAGATAAATAGTAGAATGTGTTAATAGAAAGATAAAACCTGGAAACAATAATTCAAAAATCAGACTGATTTCAAAGGTTGCTAAGAAGTGTTTAAGAATATGAAAATTCTTTAATGCACAAAAAACTTGAAGGTGAACTTTTAATTGATCAACCCTAGCTGTCTCTGTATTCTGCCTGATGAGTAAGTCTAATTCTTTCATTAAAGGTATGGGATCTGTTTTACAAAAAACAGCTATCCAAAAAAATATGAAATTCAACAGTGCTTACTTAAAAAAACATTTCCTCATTTTTAAATGATTGGCTTTTTCTATAAGTAATGGTAAATTAGATGTACTTGATGATAACTAAGCCATATTAATAGAAAATAATCTATTGTATCTAATCTATGCATATCCTTATATTTACATTTTTTTCATTTATTGGCTTGATGGTTTTACAACGCTGAAACACAAACAGACAACTGAGATCTGAACAACTGAATTGAGGTCGAAACTTCAGGTTTCAAGCATGTACCTCTAAAATTTATATTAGCATGAAAGATTTGAATTTTTCTCTGAAATGTTAAAGGGGAAGGAAAGGTAAAATCACTGGTGGATGGCAAAATGTTAGGCACTGTAATCGTTTACCTTATACCCCAGGTTGGGGCTCTTGGGACTGACACATGTGCGGTAAAGAGAAAGACTACTGCACATGTGCAAGCGAGGAAGAAGGAAGAGGATCACTTGCTAGCAGCTACCCTGGGCTGGTGTGGTTTTCTCTTAACACAAGCACCAGCCTGGGGTATAAGGTAAGTGACTACAATCTCTGGGGGGTGCCTAACATTTTGGCACCCCTCAGTAATCGTACCTTTACTTCTGCTTTAAAGGGGATGTTCACCTTTACAAGACACACTGTTAATCAGCTTCTTCATGTAAAACATATTTGCAATTTATTGTGATTAAAAAATATGCATAGTTTTTAAGTTATATACCTTGTAGCATTGCTGCAAACCTGCAGAAGCCTGCCTCCTGTGGATTACATAGAATGCTGTAATAGCTGCAGCCCAGTCTTGCAATATTGTGCAAGACAATTCCTGTTGGTGCTTATTTGCATGTTCTTGATCCAATTGGCTGTTAACATTAGACATGATTAAGCCAATCAGATCACTAATATGCAAATGATTATGAAGAAGCGAATGCGCACAATTGTTTAATTGCGCCACAGTGTTCCAGATTTAGGAGAAAGCATTTCGGACCTGTAGGGCTGCAATTCACCGCTTAACTAGGTATCTTAAAAACCATGCATTTTTTCTGTGTAATAGTTGTTTAAGAATATGTCTTGTAAGGTGAAAACCCCATTTAAATGTATAAGTATACCCTTAAAATATTTATAGTGACAGTTTAGTTGCCTTGCTTGTGTTGCCTGGATACCATTTTTTAACTTAACTCGCTGCAGATTATGAATGAATGCATATTTGTGCAAATTTAGACACCTTGCAGTTTACCAGCTGCAACTGGGCTTTGCAGTCTGCACTCCATACCTTGTGCTTTTGGGCGCAGCTTTTGGGGCAGGTTTGAAAGTTGAGAAACCCATGGTGCTCTATGCCGTTTTTTTTTAATTTGCACCCTAGTTTATACTTTGTAAATGATCATCTGACCTCTACTTTGGGGTACCTAGTAACTGTACTAATTAGCTAGGAAGAATTTTGCTCCAACATTGCTTGTATTCTGTTTTTCCTGCAAAAACACCCCTTTTACAAGTGGCAATATTTGATAATATATATCTTTTTCAAACAGTATTTTTCTCTGTTTATGTGCAGCTGAAAATGGCTTGAATACTTTTCAGTTATACTATGGTTAAATTGTATAGTTAACAATAACAAATGCTTTCCCCACCTTGTTAATGCCAGAGATTTCTTAAATTGCTTTGTCACATTCTTAGCATTCAAATTGTTCTTACATTTTTGAATTTTCTGTGTTATTCTCTTTTAAAAGGGCCTGTCACCCAGGCATTAAAAGCTGTATAATAAAAGCCCTGTTCATATTAAACATGAAATCAAAATGTATTTTTTTTACTAACACATCCATACCCATTATAAAAGCATTTAAAAATTCTAGCTGTCATATATTGCCTTCCCTGCCTCTAGGACTTAGGCATAGAGGTGCGGCAGACAAATACTTTTACCCTCCATTCAGCACTCACTTCCCTCTCCCTCCTCACCATCTGTATGTATAGCCAGTGCATGGGCATGGACATCAGGCCCCTGTTCTGGCTTATAAACAAGATTTTGGCATGATGCAAAGCTTTCCTTACTAACAAAATGGCACCTACCTGCTTGCTGTAGTTGTGTAATTACTGAAAAGACTGAAGAAACAAAATTAAAATCATTTATATAGTGTAGGTAAAGTTTATTATGCTTGACTAAAAAAGAATTTTACATTTGGAATATTTCTTAGGGTGACAGATCCCCTTTAACATACTGCAGGAACTTGTACTAAGAGTAATTAATCCCCATCCCCCACTTTTTTATAACCCCCTGAAATAGCCCCCAGCATAACTTGGTTTCACTGTGGATAGTTTCAACCCCACATGTTTAATTTATTGTGTTTGGTAAATCCAAACACGTGATATACAGGGAGCTAGTTTAAAAAAATACAGTTCTTAAATATATAATACTATAATTACCCATTACCTCAAATGACAAAGCAGTGTCTGGTTCAGCCTGCTGCAGAACAGACATTTCTTTTTCTGTATATCCAAATTCCAAGTGGAATTCCTCCAACACCCAAAAAAAAATATATATATATAGTTAGGGGTTAATAGGCTTCTGATAAAATTAACCATAGTGTGGGTGAATGTGATAGGGGTCACATGGGGTAAAGTTAATATCAGGAGCAAAGTTTTCTATACTTCTTATCACCTATAGCAACCAATCAGCCGGTAGCATTTTCTAATAACTTGTTTAAAAGCTAGCATCTTATTGGTTGCTATGGGTGAATGATGAATAATATATGTAATACTATATGCTGTGAAATATTTCAGTGGTATATAAATGAATACTTTCTGGCTGTATACTTGGCCTCACATAGTGAGATGGACTGTCATTTTTAATGACCAATAGCTCTGTTTTCATCGGCGGGGACGCCCGGCGCGCCGTCTTCTCTCTGTGCAGGCTTCTCCCTAGTGCATGCTTAGGCGCATGCGCACTGGCGTGATGACGTCAGCGCGCAATAGCGCGAAATTCAAAAGGATTTAAAGGGACTTTGCCACTTTTTCATTGCCCGTGATAGGATTTGATTCCTAGTGCCTTCCTGAGCCTTGTTCCTGTATTTCCTGCTTGTGTTTTCCTGTTATTGACCCGGCCTGCTCCTGACTATTCTGATATCCGTAATCTGACCCCGGCTTGTACTTTGACTCTGATTTTGCCTCATCCTGCTGTTTGATCATCCGGTTTTGACCCTTGCCTGTCTGACTACGAACGTGCCTAATCCTTTTGCCTGATCCTGCCCGTTTCTCCCTAGATTTGTTCTTTCATTCCATGGCAAATCTTTATGATGACCCGGATCGCATATCATCTGCCAATTCGGCGATTCGTAAACTGCGCCAAGGGAGACGGGATGCGCAGGTGTATTGCACTGAATTCCGCCGGTGGGCAGTAGAAACTGGGTGGAACGATGCGGCCCTGCGCAGTCAGTTCCGTATTGGGTTATCCGATTCTATTAAGGATAGTTTGGTTAACTACCCCTTGTCGTCCAGCCTGGATGATCTCATGTCCATAGCCATCCAGATTGATAGGAGACAAAGGGAAAGAAGGAGTGAAAGGGGTCATACTACTTTCTCTGAGGTTACGTATGTCAAACCTGATTTAGCGTCCAATGTTAAGTCTTCAGTTTCCTCTGTGTCTCCACCTCAGGAGGAGCCCATGCAGCTGGGCCTTTTTCATCTTTCTCCTGAGGAAAAGACACGCAGGCGGACCCTTGGTCTGTGTATTTATTGTGGGGATAAGGGTCATTTTCTTAAGCAGTGTACTAAGAGGCTGGGAAACGCCTTAGCCTAAATGAAGAAGGGGAGCTTCATTTGGGTGCAGGCGTATCCTCTCCCCAATTTGCCTCCAAAGTACAGTTTCCAGTCAAACTGACCTGGCCTTCGGGCTCTATTGTCCGCTTTTGTGGACTCTGGGGCAGAGGGTAACTTTTTAGATGCCACGTTTGCAGCCAGACATGGCATTCCTGTGGTCCCTCTGGATGTTCCCATGAGAATTTTAGCGGTGGACAAAAGACCCCTAGGCTCAGGTGTGGTAAATAAGAAAACCATCTTTTTATCATTATGCATAAATGATTTTCATTGTGAAGAGAGAGCCCTTTTTCTGATCGAAGGTGCCTCTTCTCCTCTCATTTTGGGTTTACCCTGGCTCCAGGCTCACAACCCCCTGATTGATTGGGTTTCGGGGGAGGTTTCTCAATGGGGTGATAATTGAAGAGGTGTATGTATTTCTCCTGTTATTGCGACCACCTCATTAGAGGGTTTACCTGCAGCCTATTCGGCTTATGCTGATGTTTTTTCTAAAAAAGCTGCCGAGACCCTACCTCCACACAGACAGTATGACTGTCCCATTGATCTGGTTCCAGGTGCCTCCCCTCCTCGTGGTCGTACATATCCTCTTTCCCTACCTGAATCTCAGTCTATGAGGGAATATATCCAAGAAAACCTCGAGAGGGGTTTTATCCGGCCCTCTAGTTCTCCTGCAGGTGCGGGGTTTTTTTTTGTGGGTAAGAAGGATGGTGGCCTTCGTCCTTGTATCGACTACAGAGGCCTAAATAAGGTCACTATTAAAAAACGCTACCCCCTTCCTCTAATTTCCGAGTTATTTGACCAGGTCAAAGGCGCCAAAGTCTATACCAAGCTTGATCTTAGAGGTGCATACAATCTCATTCGTATTAGAGAGGGGGATGAGTGGAAAACTGCTTTTAACACCAGGGACGGCCACTACGAATATTTAGTAATGCCCTTCGGGCTTTGTAACGCCCCCGCAGTTTTTCAGGAATTTGTCAATGACATTTTCCGTGAATTACTGGGGGTATTTGTAGTGGTCTATCTTGACGATATTCTTATTTTTTCTTCTAGTCTAAATGAACATCGTAATCATGTTTGTGAGTCTTAAAGAGGCTAAGGGAGAATAACCTGTATGCAAAACTAGAGAAATGTACCTTTGAAGTCTCCTCTGTCCAGTTTTTGGGGTTTATTATTACTAGCAAGGGTCTAGAAATGGATCCAGGCAAGGTGAAGGCTGTCCTGGATTGGGCACAACCTCTCTCATTACGTGCAGTACAAAGGTTTCTTGGTTTTGCTAATTATTATCGCCAATTTATTAAGAATTTTTCTCTTATCGTGGCCCCCATCACGAAGAAGGGCGGTGATCCCAGCATGTGGTCCCCTGAGGCTGTACAAGCTTTTGAAACCCTCAAAAAAGAGTTCAGTTCTGCCTCAAATACCCCGATTCTGCACTCCCTTTCATTGTAGAGGTAGATGCCTCTGAGGTGGGTGCCGGGGCAGTTCTTTCTCAAAGGCACCCGATAACTAACAAGATGCATCCCTGTGCCTTTTTTTCTAAAAAGTTTTAACCTGCAGAGGTAAATTACGACATAGGCAACAGGGAATTGTTGGCTGTCAAATTGGCCTTCGAGGAATGGCGCCATCTTCTAGAGGGGGCTAAGCATCCGGTAACGGTCTATACCGACCAAAAAAATTTACTTTATATTGAGTCCGCTAAGCATCTGAATCCGAGACAAGCCAGGTGGGCCTTATTCTTTTCAAGGTTTAATTTTTTTCTAACTTTCAGGCCTGGTTCAAAGGATACCAAGGCAGATGCACTCTCTAGGAGTTTCAATTCTGTTTCCTCCGACTCTAGTGAGTGTACTCCCATCATCCCCAGGGAAATAATTGTTGCAACCTTGGAGTCTGACCTCTCTTCCTTATTGTCCCCTTTTCAATCTTCTGCCCCTTCTGAAACTCCATCTGGTAAATTGTTTGTTCCTGAAGAATTTAGGGAACAAGTATTAAGTGAGGTACATGATTCCAAGGTGGCAGGTCATCCAGGTATTGCAAAAACCATTTCTGTATTGTCCCGTCATGTGTGGTGGCCATCCTGCAAACGGGATGCTGAAACTTTTGTCAATTCCTGTTCAGTCTGTCAAAGGTCTAAGCCATCTCATCTCCGGTCCCAGGGTTTATTAAACCCCTTACCCATCCCGGAGAGACCGTGGTCTCACATTTCCATGGATTTTGTTGTGGAGTTACCCCCTTCTCAGGGTAAAACAGTGATTTGGGTGGTGGTCGATAGGTTCAGTAAAATGGCTCATTCATTACTCATATTTTTAAGTTTCATGGTTTTCCTGAAAATATTGTTTCTGACAGAGGGGTTCAATTTGTTTCAAGGTTTTGGCGTGCTTTCTGTTCTCTGATTGGTACAGAATTGTCCTTTTCTTCTGCCTATCACCCCCAAACTAACGGTCAAACCGAAAGGGTGAACCAGTCCCTTGAGCAATATCTCAGATGTTATGTATCCGATAACCAGTCCGCTTGGTCTGAATTGCTTCCCTGGGCAGACTTCCCATACAACAATGCTACCCATTCCTCCTCAGGGAGGTCTCCTTTCTTTATTGTTTATGGTTTGCACCCCAAAGCATTTTCTTTTTCGGGCTCTAATTCCCCTGTACCCTCTGCCAATTCCTCTGTCTTAAAATTTTCTGAAATCTGGTCGATAGTTCATGACTCGTTGTCTGCAGCTTCCCTAGCCCAGAAAAAAGCCGCTGACAAATCCCGTAGGGAGGCTCCCCAGTACAAGGTGGGGGATTTAGTGTGGGCATCAACCAAAAATATTAAGTTGAAGGTTCCTTCCCCCAAACTGGGTCCCAGGTTCATTGGTCCATATCCCATCATTGCAATAGTTAACCCATCTTCTGTCCGTCTTCAGTTACCTCCTAATTTCAAGATTGCTAACACCTTTCACGTTTCTCTTTTAAAACCTGCTTCTAATACTCGTTATCTGCCTGTTCCTCCCCCGGTGTTGGTTGAAGGTCAGCCTGAGTACGAGATCCAGGAGTTCCTCGACTCCCGCCTGGTGAGAGGTAAGTTACAATATCTTACCAGGTGGAAAGGCTTCGGCCCTGAGGAGAACTCTTGGGTCTCAGTTGATGACATCAAGGCGGACCGCCTCAAGAAGCAATTTCATTTAAGGTTTCCTGAGAAGCCTGGGGGTCCAGTGGCCCCCCCTAGAGAGGGGGGTAATGTAATGAAATTAGCCTTACCGGCACGGCGGGGACACCTGCCGCGCTGCCATCGGCAGGGACGCCCGCCGCGCCGTCTTCTCTCTGTGCAGGCTTCTCCCTAGTGCGCGCGCACTTCCGCATGTTTAGGTGCATGCGCACTGGCGGGATGACGTCAGCGCGCAATGGCACGAAATTCAAAAGTATTTAAAGGGACTTTGCCACTTTTTCATTGCCGTGATAGGATTTGATTCCTGGTGCCTTCCTGAGCCTTGTTCCTGTATTTCCTGCTTGTGTTTTCCTGTTATTGACCCGGCCTGCTCCTGACTATTCTGATATCCGTAATCTGACCCCAGCTTGTACTTTGACTCTGATTTTGCCTCATCCTGCTGTTTGATCATCCGGTTTTGACCCTTGCCTGTCTGACTATCCTTGATTACTGCCTGCCTCGACCCAGCCTGCCTGACTACGAACTTGCCTAATCCTTTTGTACCGTGATCTTCGGCCTAACTGACTTTTACTACAGTCGTGCCCCTTTGCTTGCCAGAACTCCTCGCCTTGTTCCTCTCATTAAGTCCAGGTGGCATCTGAGTAGCTGAGGGCTCCTCCCGAAGCCAAAGGCGGTCACAATACTGGTGAAGCCGAGCCGAGACCAAGGAACTTGGCATCAGTTCTGGTTTAGGGTGCCGACCGTGACACTTACATAAAAGTGAGGAAGTTATTTTCAAGTGTAGCTTTAGTTTATTATTTGCCTTCTGCAAAATTTTATTTTTAACTTTGTTTTATTGAACTTTTATTTGCAAAGGATTTTTTGTCAACAAAAACAGGAGCACCTTTCTGGGTCCATGTATGACACCCTTTATTGGGCGTTTAATTATCTAAAGCAGTGCTGTCCAACTTCTGCGGTGCCGAGGGCTGGAATTTCTCTAGCATACATGGTAGCAGGCCGCTAATGGAATCCAGTTTTGACCACTCCCCCTTTTTAAACCACACCCATTTTATCACAATGGTGGTAGTGCAGCAAAAACCCAAATGCTTGGTCCTTACTGCAGGGATATCAACCTTCATTCATATGTGAAAGAATTATATTATGTCATATTAAGACACACTCTTAAATCCATATGCCTCCTCATCCCCTGTGGATAGCACAGCAACCCCCAGCATATAATTACACAAATTAGGGACCATTTAATGGCTATTTCCAACTGCTAACAAAACTCCCAGAACAAACCCCTGCCAGGTTCACCTCCCACAGGCAGCATAGGGCAGGCAGAGTATGGCACACACAGGCAGCACTCTGCCTGCCCTTTGCTGCCTGTGTGTGCCATACTCTGCCTGCCCTATGCTGCCACTGTGTGCCATACTCTGCCTGCCCTATGCTGCCACTGTGTGCCATACTCTGCCTGTCCAATGCTGCCTGTGTGTGCCATACTCTACCTGCCCTACCCTGCCTGTGTGTGCCATACTCTACCTCCCTATGCTGCCAGCGTGTGCCATACTCTGCCTGTCCTATGCTGCCTGTGTGCCTTACTTTGCCTGCCCTACCCTGCCTGTGTGTGCCATACTCGACCTGCCTTATGCTGCCAGCATGTGCCATACTCTGCCTGTCCTATGCTGCCAGTGCATGCCATACTCTGCCTGTCCTATGCTGCCTGCGTGTGCCATACTCTGCCTGCCCTATGCTGCCTGTGTGTGCCATACTCTGCCTGCCCTTAGCTGCCTGTGTGTGCCATGCTCTGCCTGGCCTACCCTGCCTGTGTGACTATTCCTTTAAGGGCAGGGGTACAAGGGGACAAATCTCCGTTGTCGCGGACGACTAATCTCCCCGCAATGCCATCCCACCTGCCATACTCTGCCTGCCCTATGCTGCCCGTGTGTGCAATACTCTGCCTGCTCAATGCTGCCTGTGTGTGCCATACTTTGCCTGGACTATGCTGCCTGTGTGTGCCATACTCTGCCTGCTCTATGCTGCCTGTGTGTGCCATTGTCTTCCTGCCCTTAGCTGCCTGTGTGTGCCATACCCTCCCTGCCCTATGCTGCCTATGTGTGCCATACCCTCCCTGCCCTATGCTGTCTATGTGCCATACTCTGCCTACCCTATGCTGCCTGTGTGTGCCAGGCAGTACATACAATGTCTGAGGTGTGAACAGGTGAACAATGTGGGTGATTACAGCCTGAGCCTGAGGTATGAACCTTGCAGGGGGTGAATAATGCAGGGATTAAAAGGTGTGAACAAGACAGGGGATTACATTTTTAAACAATTCAAGGGGGTTACAGCCTGAATCTGAGGTGAGAACCATGCAGGGGGCCAGTTAATCTTAGTACTGATAACCTTTAAATCTTACACAAAGGTAAGCCATCAAAGCAGCCAGGTGGGGGGCCACACAGAGGGGGGGTCGTGGCCCCGATGCGGCCCACGGGCCGCCAGTTAGACAGCACTGATCTAAAGTAACCTAGGGAAACAGCCTGTGCATTTTCCATTTACCTTGGTAATATTTGTTAAATTTGCTATGTCTAAGGTAAAAAGGAACTGAATATTAAATTGGTGACTCTGCTAATATTTAATTACAGAAATACAGCTATGTGACCCATTATCCAGAATGCTCGGGACATGGGGTTTTATGGATAAGGGATCTTTCCGTAATTTGGATCTCTATACTAATTTAGTCTGCTAAAAATCATTTAAATATTAAATAAACCCTATAGGATTGTTTTGCCTCCAATAAGGATTAATTATATCTTAGTTGGGATCAAGCACAAGCTACTGTTTTATTATTACAGAGAAAAAGGAAATCATTTTTAAAAATTAGAATTATTTGCTTATAATGGAGTCTATGGGACTTTCCTTAATTTGGAACTTTCTGGATAACAGGTTTCCGGATAAGGGATCCCATACCTATAATATGTATTTTTTATTATTTTTATTATTAATATTTTTACCAGCAGAGAATATGCCATCTTTGCCATTAGTCTAATAGAGGGTGCAACACTGTTCTTTCATGAAAATTGTAGCCATATTATCCGGAAACCCCTTAACCATAAAGCTCTGAATTTCTCTGTGTAATGAACAAAAGTCTTTATCATTAATTTATATAGCACCAGCAAGTTGCACAGTGCTTTAAATTAATTTATCACACAAGTTACACACAGTGTTGGACTGGCCCACCAGGATACCAGGTAAACTCCTGGTGGGCCCAGGTGTCAGTATTTCATGGTCATTCCCTATTTCTGTATGGGAACAAGGAAGCTTGATAGATGGAAGGAAAGAGTATAGTATGTAGAGAAAAGAGACTATGATAATAAAGAGTTTGAGGGAGGAATTAAAGTTTTGAGAGTGGACCCATGGCCCAGGGTTTTCTGGTGGCCCCCTGCCATCTCATGTTGATTGATATTACCATGTAGTCCATGTGTATTATTACCATCCATATTTCTATATGCATTTGTTTTCATACTAACAACTGTAGCACAGTCATAAACCAGGAAAAGAAGATGAGCCTGTGGTGCTTTTGACCATATGGATTGAGAAATACAGACACAGGGGCATGGCACCCTATAGGTTAAATGGAATTTGTTGGAGTAGGGGAGTATTTATCATAGCTAAACTTACCCTAGATCTATAGAGCTTTCCTGCAGGATTTACAGTCAGGAGGAAGGTAACGGAAAGGTTTGTGCTCAAAATGCATGAGCTTAAACGGGAAACTGGTTCACTAGCACTTCAGTGGCACTTGGTATGCACGGCTAAAAAGAGAAAGGAGAGGGTGCTCAGTAAGCCATTCACTTATACTTTTTTGTCCAGTTTAAGGAAGAGCACTGCTGAGAAACTCTATAAACCATAAAAAGTATGCCTTGTTGGTTCTCATTGTTATATTTTGTGTGGAAGTGATGTGATGTATAGATTACATTTTTTTTTTCTTATGATTTTCTAGTTTCCGTCACTTGTAGGCTTGTCATTAATAAGGGTGTTGGCTGCTAAATACTCAGCTGCTGTGGTATTCCCTCCATAGCACTTAACTGTGTTCCACCCTTCTAATACCTGCACAAATAACCCTAAAGTAACCAGAATGCATAGTTACAGTATTTTAAATGAGGTTGAAAAAAGACCAAAGTTCATCAAGTTCAACCCCTCTAAACAAACCCCAGTGCACATATAAACACATACGCATTAATAGAATCTGCCATCACAATATCACCCAACAGGACATTCTACAGCCTCACCAGCCACTCTGCTTCAAATGAAAGTTCTGTTCCTCTAAATCTAAAGGGGTAGACTTTTTATGGTAAAAAAAGATTCCTTGCTATCTGTCTGTAATTCCCTCTAATGTACTTGTAAAGGGTAATCATGTCCCTGCACCAGTGTCTTTTTTTGCAGAGAAAACAACCCCAACCGTAAAAGTCTAATGTCATAGTTAAAATTTTTCAGACCAATATTACTGTATATACTCGAGTATAAGCCGAGTTTTTCAGCACGAAAAATGTGCTGAAAAACTCAACCTCAGCTTATACTCGAGTCGGTATATGCTTTCGTCGTGCAACCACCCCCCCCCCTATCGCGTCCACGCTCCGTCTGTAACTGTGCGCGTGCGTGTACGTGCGCGCGGAAGTTCGTTCAAGCGCTTGCATTGCAGTCACAGACACCTCCAGGCAGCACAGCAACCTTTATGATGTGCCCAGTGAGGCTGCCAGATTTGGGCTTGTGCATCGTTTTTCAGTGGGTGCAGGTGGGTGTCACTGTGGTGGAGGGGGGGTTAGGTGATGTGATTGGCTGGTTAAAGGGGTAGAACATCATAAACATGGCAAGTGCCACACGACATAAGCCTACAATACAGCATAGTCATTTAGATTGTAAGCTCTGTAGGGCAGGGAACGTCTTCCACTTGCCTTTTAACACTTAGTGCCTAGTCCTGAATGCAACTATATTTTTTATTGTTGTTGTTACAGTTACTGTAGGTGCAAAAGAACAACTGAACAAACGTGGGACTATAATTAATTATTTTAATCTAAATGTTAAAGTATCTTCATATTAGCATTCTTATCTTGATACTTAGTATGGCAGCTTCAAGGCAGAAGGGTCAAGGGGTCCTCCATCCACCTTTCCCTAATCTGCAGCTGTCAACATTATATGTTTATGAAGAGTTCACAGGGGGACACTCTAAATGTCCTTTATTAATTATTTGATTATTGAAACTTAGCAGTGGCGGCTTCATTTACCACCCTAGGCTTATACTCGAGTCAATACGTTTTTCCAGTTTTCTTAGGTAAAATAAGGTACCTCGACTTATATTCGGATCGGCTTATACTCGAGTATATACGGTACTTCATTTTACCATTAACCGCTTAACTGCTTTAGCCAAAGTCACATGGTTTAGTCCATCACATCCACTGCCATCCTAGAGTCAAGGTTCCTGCTCACCTCCTCATTAAAGGCAATTAAAGGGGACCTGCCACCCTAAGAAGTGACTTCAAATTCTTTTCTATTGTGTTTGTCAAGCAAAATAAACTGCACTTACACAATATAAATAATATAAATTTCGTTTCCTCCAGTCTTGGAAATACACAATTACAGCAAACTGGCTGGTGCCATTTTGTGGACAAGCTTTGTATTACCCCAAAATTCTATTTATGGTCCAGAATGGGGGACCTTATGCCCATGTCCATGCACAGGCTACACAATTAGAGGGTGAGGAGTGAAGGGGAAACTGAGTGCTGAATGTAAAGTGAAAGTAACTGTTTGCCTTGCATCCATGCCCAAGGCATAGAGGTGGGGCAGGTAATACATGATTAACATCTGGGATTTTTAAATGCATTATAATGGGTATGGACTTGTGATAATAAAAAAAAAACAGAATTTGGGTTTCATGTTTACTTTGAAAAGGACTTTTATTATACAGCTTTTTGTTATACAACTGTCATTTGTTATGACAGGTCCCCTTTAAATTAGTTTGGAAATATCTGTTACTTGTAGTATTGTGATTTGTAATGTAGTCAAGTATGTTATTCCTTTATTACTCCTTCCAAAATATTTCCTACCAGTGATGTCAGGCTAGCAGGCCTATAGTTTTCAGGCTGAGAACGGGATCCCTTTTTAATTAGCACCACCAAATGCTTCAGTAGTTATATTACTAGAACTGTGTCTGTTTAAAAGGAAGCCTTCATTACGTCTTCCCTCAGTTGTGTAGACAGATGAAAAATAACAGTTAAGAATTTCTGCTTTTTCCATGCTCTCGTCAACCAACTAACCCCCTTTTGTTAATATAGTTTTATTTTTTTTACTATTTAGATATTTAAAAAACAGTTTTGAATCCATTTTACTCTTTATAGAAATACCCTTCTCTATATGAATTTAAGCTTGTCTTTAAAGCTTTTTTGCTTGCTTTATTAGCCTCCTTGTATCTGGTGAAAGTTTCAGTTGTCAGCATGAAGCCCCCACTCCTCTTCCTGTTCAGCTCTCTTCATCTCTTCGACTACAGGGTAGTTGAAGAGATGACTACTAGTCGAAGAGATGACTTCGACTACAGGGTAGTCGAAGCGGAGAGCCTTCTGTGCATGCCTGACAGAGAAGAAGCTTTCTGGGAATGCACAGAGAAGCAGGAGCCAGTGTGCAGCAGCAGCATATTTTCTTCTGTGCCCGTACATAACTGCCTGACTCACTGTGCATTCCCAGAAAGCGTCTTCTTTGTCAGGCATGCACAGAAGGCTCTTCTCTGTAGTCAAACAGGAAGTGAGGGCAGGGCTTCATGCTGTACCAGGAAGTAGAAGAAAGGAGCTAGAGATTTCAACTTATTAGAAACCAGATCAGATTGAATGCAGGGACTAAGGTATATTATTCTGGGGGTTGTTTAGAGTAATTTTAAAGAAAGAAAAAAAGTTTACTTCTTCTTTAAAAGCATGTTTTTTTTTTTACCAATCTCAACACAAAACTATTATTAATCCATAAGAGTTTTTGAAAGATATTTGGACAGTGCTTAAATGTGCACTAAATTGTGTTGGACAAAAATCGTTGTTACATTTTTGGCAATTTACAAATGCATCTTTTATAATAACATATTTGGCAGAAGGAAATATGCAAAGCGACACTATTTGTGACATAAATGGTTCCTTTGGCCTTCTCTCATTTTTTAATGTGAGTATGTTGTTGTAGGACATTATCAACAGCTGTATGGTAGTGTTTGTTGCAGAACCCTCTTCTTAGCACAAATGCTTTCCAGTGTGAAGTAATATCATGGGTTTCATTTCAACCCATGTTTAGGGTTTGGAGACTTGAAATAAATGACAGTTGTAGTCTTTCTTAGACATTGACCATTTGCTGCTGCCTTAATATATTTGCCAAGCTCCCATTAAAGAGGGGAATGTATTTTTAAGAGTTCCTTCAATTCCCTCTTGTCTAAAATTGAAAGTATTAGCTGCATAATGTCTAGTAGGTCATAAATTGCATTACTTCATAAGTTAGTAAATTGCACTTTCTCTACAGTAAACTAAACATTTCCCAGTTTTAATTCCTCAAGCGCATGGTTTACTGGCACTAGATATACATTCATTTCTACAGAAATGTGAAAAAAGGAGGATGAAACAGTGGCAGGATACATGGCATCTAATGGCATCACAAAATAAAGAACTTCAGCCTTAAAGGAGAACTAAACCCTAAAAATAAATATATGGCTGAAAATGCCATATTATATATGCTTAATTTATTGCACCATCTTAATTTATTGCACAAGTTTCATCATCTCAATCGCAGCAATAATCCAGGACATCAAATTTGTTACAGGGGGTCACCATCTTGGAAAGTTTCCAAGCAAGGGAACCAGATTGTAGGATGAGGACTGAGGCAGCATACAAGAATCAGAATCATGCAGGCCAGGTCAAAACCAGGACAGCAGTGCAGTACAAAATTGTGATCCAGAAGAGAAGTCAAGCAGGCAAAGGGGGTCAGTCCAGGCAGAATTCAGTCGAAGTCAGGATACAAGCAGGGGTCAGAACCAGATGGACAGAACAGAAAGCACACCCAGGAACTATGCTGGCTACTGGTTAAACCTTTATCGGGCGTGGAAAGAACTGCTGTAGGGATTTATAGGCTGGATAATTGGAGATTTTAGAACAGTTGTTGATAAATAAAGACCACCTGTAGCAATCATTCCTGCCTACAAAATTAAAGATGTTATTGAAGTGAACAAGGAACCCAGCAGTCTGCTCAAATAGGGGTAAGGAAACTGCATTGTAAGTAGAGGGTTCTTTCTTCAAATCCAGGCAAGATGTTACAGTGTCTGTCGGTGTACTCTGGGCAGCTGTTAAGAAGCTGAGCTTAGGGGTTAGGCTCTGGTTGCCTTGGGCTAGTACAGAAGCCCAAAACATAATGTACAACATTTTTAGCTTACTTCAGACTTTAGTTCACTTTTTAAAAAGTGTTGGGATTGTAAAATTAGTTATTAACTAAAACATTTTTTAAAGGCTACAATAGTTTTTTTTATTTTGGTTTATTCATTGATACATAAAGCCCCTATCCCTAGCATTTTAAGTAGGGATGCACCAAATCCAGGATTCAGTTTGGGATTCAGCCAAGATTTGACCTTTTTTAGTAGGATTCAGATGAATCACAATACTATAAGTTTGTACCAGTGTGGTTTTATGCATAACAGATCTTGCCAGACTAATTTAGTTGTATTTTATGAGGAGTTGAGCATTGCTTACGATAGTACATTGTGCAAAACTACAGTTCAGTGCAGGATGCTGCCACTTTGTAGAGTGATTTGACAAAACTGGAAAACTGGGTAGCAAAATGAATAATGAGTCTCAATGTCGAAAAATGCAAAGTTTTGCACTTTGGTAGAAATAATATAAATGCAAGTTACACACTAAATGGAAGTGTTTTGTGGGTATCTTTAATTGATAAGGAGCTGGGGAATTTGTAGATAGCAAGTTGTCTAATTCCAGTCAATGTCATTCAGTGGCTACTAAAGCAAATAAAGGGCTCTCTTGCATTAAAAAGGGCATTGACTGAAGGGATGAAAACATAATTTTGCCTCTTTATAGGTCTCTGGTAAGGCCTTACCTTGAGTATTCAGTGCAGTTTTGTGCACCAGTCCTTAAGAAGCATATTAGTGAGCCGGAGAGAATGCAGATACATGCAACTAAACTGGTAAAGGGGATGGAAGGGCTAAACTATGAGGTTAGACTGTCAAGGTTGGGGTTGTTTTCTCTGGGAAAAAAGGTGCTTGCAAGGGGACATGTTTACTCTGTACAAGTACAATAGAGGGGTTTAAAGGCGGATAGGGGATGTTCTTTTTCCCCATAAAAACAATAAGCGCACTGGAGGCCACCCCTTTAGATTAGAGGAATGGAGCTTTTATTTGAAGCAGCGTAGGTGGTTTTTCATGGTGAGGGCAGAGGAATGCCTTCCTAGTGATGTTGTGATGGCAGATTTTGTTAATGCCTTTAAGAGGGGCTTGGATGATTTCTTGAAGAAACATAGTATTCAAGACTTTTGTGATAATAAATTCTACAATTAGTAGTGATGTTGGTATATATGGTTTATGTATATGAGTGTATAGATAGGTCAGTATAGGTTTGTGTGTTCTGGGTTTACTTGAAAGGGTTGAACTTGATGGGCTCTGGGCTTTTTTTAACCCTATGTAACTATGATTCCATGGTCCTAAATCCGAATCAAGGGCACACATACATGTTAGGTCTTATCAGTCAGTTAATGAATAAAGTTCTGTCTTTTGCTCCCACCCTTCTTCCTGTTACAGTTAAAGCTGGTTAGATCAGGTGATCTCTGAGGGAGCAAACAGACCATCATAACATGGTAGCTCAAGGTAAAAGATGTAAACAATATATATTCCAGTTGTTGGTAATTGTGCAACCAAAAGCACTTTGTCATTAACCCTTTAAGTGCCAGCCGAATTTGGCATTTCAGTTCCCCCCAGTGCCAGACGTTTTTTAAGCATTTTGTACTCATTCACTTTAACAATGTTTCTTGGTAGGAAAACCTCCATATAATTAGGGAAAATATATATTGTTTTTTTCGTCACTAATTGGGCTTCGACATACACACTGAATTTTATAACTTTTCTGGAGATATGATGTGTATTTTGGGTGAAATATGTAAAAAAAAATAAAATTATGAAACATTTCTGTATATTTTGAGGTTTTTTTCCATAGAAAAGTTTATTTTGCACACATTTTTTTGTTGTTTGTAAAAGCCCTGATACTCCCAAGTCCAACGATACCAAATATGTGGTGGTAACCCACTGTTCCTGTCCAGAAGTAACCCCCAAACTAAAGCAGTACTTTGTACAATATCACACCAGAACAAAGTGGAAAAGCGCTTGTAACAGTTGATGCAGCATAACTTATATCTAAATCTAAAATATCCCCCCATGTTTGGTATTTTTAGAAACTGCAGACCTTCAGGTTTCTAGGTGCAATCTAGTTTTCACTCAAAAGCCAAATACTTTTTGTCAGTGCATCGTGAAATTTGGAACTTTTTTTGCATCTTTGTTTTTTTCTAAAACGTAAACTTGGATGCAAGATCAAATGTGGATTTGGCAAAAAAAAATCTCAGAAAGATTTTCGAACCAAGACAAATTTGAAAGACAAACTTCTCCCCAATAAAATGATGCCCCATATGTATGGGTGCACATAAAGAGGTGACCCCAAAGCAGGGGCAATGCATAAGAGCAAGTACAAAAAAAAATTGGGGGGCTGCGGTATATGTGCACTACCTGCAGTTTTTCAGTGTTAACCCCCCTACCTCTGAAATAACCCCCACAAACTATATATTTCCAAAAAGTGCACACCTTCAGCTATTCAGAGGCACCACTCCTCTCTTTCTACATGGAAAAATTGTGGCAGCAGTCCCTTGCAGAAATCAGCACTTTGGTCAGAAATCAAGGAAAAACCAGATACAAACCTAGATTTTTCCACAAAATCTCCATGGCAACTACCAAAAACTTACTAAATATCAATCTGCAAGTTTCCCTGAATAAAACGATACCCCATGTATGGGTGCACATAAAGACGTGGCCACTAAAAAAAAAAAAACCCACTAAAAGCAATGAAAGAACAAAAATTGCAATGAAATCGGGGGTCAGAGCCCTGGATCCACCAATGTCACTGAAAAACCAACCTTTTTTGGGGCACTAAACATGCAATAAAGAACAATGCAAAGAAAACACAATAAAATCAGTAAAATCCAATAAAATCACCTAAACCAACAGAAGATCTACCAACGACACCGCAGAAGCAACCTTTTTGGGGCACTAAACACGCAATAAAGAACAATGCAAATGTAATAAAAAATCAAATCACGAAAATGCAATAAAACCACTAAAAGCAATGAAAGAACAATAATTGCAATGAAATCGGTGGTCAGAGCCCTGGATCCACCAACGTCACTACAAATTCAGCACCCAATAGCAATAGAAAAGTTAAAATGCAATAAAATAATTAAAAAACAGAAATAAATTATAAAAACGCCAAAAAAACACAAAAATACAACCAAATAAATCAAATAATTATAGAACAAGATCAGAAACAAAGTTTTAGTGAAAAAAAAGACTGCCAAAGAAAGCAAAGAAAGAAAGTAAAGAAGTAAACCCGAAAGTGCTGCAGGACGTAGATTCTACGTCCTGTGGCACTTAGGTACTTTGGTACCCAGGATGTAGAATCTACGTCCTGTGGCACTTAAAGGGTTAAACGAGTATTGTAGAAGCAGTTTCAGTAACACACACACAAACAAACGCTGCAACATGTGATTAGATAGGGTACAAAAGTGTTTTTTTTTTTTGTTTCCCTTTTTTCTCTTTTTCTTTTTCCTCATAAGACCTCATTGCTAAGTCTAAAGCAGAAGAGGGCACTTTGGAGTAATTTATTGAGCTACAAAAACTTTGCAATCATTCCCCTACAGGGTAAAAACATTGCTTTGTAGAAATATCTCTTTCTGAAGGCATACAAAATATTAGTTACCATTATCCTTGATATTGCCTAAATTTTTAGGTTTCCTGTGTAATGCTGAACCAGCAGTGCAGTTTACCTGCACACAATGTAAAGGGGGGAAATCTGACAATCTGCCCAGCCTTTTCTCTTCCATGTGTAACATGACCTTTTGACATTTCTCTTAAAGGAAAAGTAAAGGTAAAAGCTAAGTAAGCTTTATCAGAAAGGTCTATGCAAATACAGCCATAAGCACTCACAGAAAAGCTGCACTGAGTCCTCTATCAAAAGAAAGACAGGATTTCTTGTCTCCTTTTTTGTAAAAAATGTTCTTCGGTATCAGATTTCCTCTCTTTTAGGGCTCCTCCAGGATTGGGGCACACGTCTGCTAAGTTCTCTCCCTCCCCCCCCCCTTCTCCTGCTCCCCCTCCCATAAGAATGCATAAGAACTCCCACCCGCCCCCTCTTAGGAATGTGTGATCTGAG
This sequence comes from Xenopus tropicalis, assembly GCF_000004195.4. Classification (NCBI taxonomy): domain Eukaryota; kingdom Metazoa; phylum Chordata; class Amphibia; order Anura; family Pipidae; genus Xenopus; species Xenopus tropicalis. Next base: position 58,834,400 of record NC_030678.2, on the reverse strand, counting down.
CTTCCAACAGCTATAACTGCAGCAGGAAGCTACCAAGACAAAGCTTAAATGGCAGCTGCTATCATAGGGAGCTTCTAGGGCTCTTTACTTAGGTTTAATAAAGCTTTCTGCTTTAGCGTTCTAGGTGGCACTAATGTGGCAAATCTATTGGCAGTAAAATACTAAAATGACTTTCCTTCTCCTTTAATACATTTCTTACCCTTATACTGTAAAGTACATAAATCCCCTTTTGACGTCATCCTGCCTTGGGTTGTCACAAATTAGGGGCTGTTGGTTTATTATTGGAGTGGTATCCCACCACAGGTCTTCTCCGTATTTGGTTTAGAGTCTTCACCTCTGGTAAATTATTGATTCTAAAGGTTTAGTTTTGACAAAGCTTTGTCAAAAACTATATCAGCTAGATCTGTTGGATAGCCTCTAGATTTCCATTTAATATTTAGGACACCAGACTGAAGGTCATAGTTCTAAGGAAGAACAATTAAGCCTATATCAAAGAAATTGGTTATCAATAATATACTTTGGACAACAACCATCGGTTTATAAGATCATATTCCCTGCAGTAGATTAAGGATATATTTAGGATAGAAATAATGCTCCCCATACCTTTTATGTTGGCATCTAGAAAATTACATTGGTATTGTCATAGTAAAAACAAAATTTTAAATAATTATTAACAAAACTTAAAAAATACCTTTGCATTTCTGCTGAACAAGACCAGATTAATTTGAGATCATCGGTGTAGTGATCATACTTGACAATATAGTCAAGAAAGGGATTATTGAGGAAACAAAATGTGACTCGTAGATTGCCCCCCCCCCCAAAAAAAACCACAAGTACATTCAAGTTTTCATTGTTGACAATGGTCCCTATACACAAAACCTTCTATATGTTCTATATGTGTAATAAACCCCCAGTTAACAGTAAGTTAACTGCAAAAATTGCACATAAGCGAAGGTGGGAGCTCCAGATGCTACTGTGCAGGCTCAGTCTCTCTTCAATAATTTGAATATAATTAATTGTAAAGACCCGTGATCCCCAACCAGTGGCTCAGTGGCAACATGTTGCTCACCAACCCCTTGGATGTTGCTCTCAGTGATCCCAAACCAGGTGGATATTTTTGAATTCCTAACTTGGTGGCAAGTTTTAGTTCAATAAAAACAAGATTTACTGCCAAATAAAGCCTCCTGTAAGCTGATAGTGTGCATAGAGGCTCCCTAATAGCCAATCTTTAGCCATTCTCTGGCACTTCAATGAACTTTTATGATGCTTGTGTTGCTCTCCAAGTATGGCATACATATGAGCACTGAAGCCATGCTTTCCTGACTGCTCCTGAATTTCACTATTGAACTCATCAGTGCTCAATCTAATGAAGTCCGGGGAAGTTCTTTTATTGCTTATCAGTATAAGGGGAACCCTTCTCTGTTATTGAATGTTATTACCAAATGCTTTATTTTGGCAAGTCTTATCGCATCCCCCTGAACCATTAATCTCGGTAGGGCTTTGTTGAAGGTTAACATCCTCATAAATGCACTTTTTGAGAAAGATTATGTTCTTGTGCGTTGTATGACTGTATACAATATCTATTTTTTTGAATGCCCACATTATGAAATAGTAAATAGAAGCACCAAAGCACTTCCCAATCACAAGGGGTTCATCAAACTTGCTGGCCTGTTACTTGCCTTCATATATGTATAACGTAGTGAAAAGAACGTCATGATTTTAAAATGATGCTAACGTATGTTATATAATTTAAATGATTAGCTGAAAGGCATTGGTTGCTTTTTCTGTTTAGTGTTTACATCTCTGAATTTCTTGGCACAGCTAAAGAGCCATTACAAGAGCTGGCATTCTACAGAGAATGCTTCCTGACATACTTATTTCCAAAACAGTAATCTATTTATCAAAATGTTAAAAATTATTATTGATTGTTAATGAATTTTGCCACTGAGAAATGCTGCAGAATGCTTTTGGATTTTTTTTTTAAGTTTTTAGGTATTTATAATTTGTCACTTTCATTTTATAGACTGAAAACAACAAGAAAATTTGTTGTCATTTCAAGGGGACATTTCACCCAAAAATAAAAATCTGTATAATAAAAGCTCTTTTAAATTCTAACACAAAACCCAAATTCTTTTTTTTAGACATCCATTAAAACATCCATACCGGTTATAAAGGTATTTAAATATCTCAGTTGTCAATCATACATCGCCTGCTCTGCCGCTTTGCCTCAGGCATAGAAGTGGGGCAGGCAGTTACTTTCCCTTTCCATTCAGTACTATCCTAGTTCACTGCACTCCTATCCTCTCCCATTTCGGCACATAAACAAAACTTTAGGAAGATGCAAATCCGACCTTAATAAAAATGTCCATAAAATAGCACCTGACAGGTTACCTTTAAATAAACAATGATGTTCCTGTTGGTTTGAATTTATCTCAGCTGGTTGGAGCTCACAATTTTTTTAGTTGAAGCTGAGACAATGCAATCTTATATAGTCTTTGAATAAAACACAAATCTATAAGAAAATTTGAGGAGATAGCAGCCCTTTAAAGGGCAAGCAAAGCCCCACAATTTTTGAGAATGCTTTGCCATATGCCATAGCTAGCTGCCCTGGCCAGTTTTAGTTTCCTTGTCTTTACCCCCTTGTCTCTCTTTTATAGTCCACGTCAAGGTAATCGATACATATGCACATTAGTAGAATTTTAAGGCCTACCCTAGTTACCCTAGTTCTGATACTCACTGCAGTCTACAATGCACAGTACATTCTGTAAAAATGAACTTTCCTTTTGGAGATATAGGACCTGCTAACCAGAATGCTCAGGAAGCTGGGGTTTTCCAGATAAGGGAACTTTCTATAATTTAGGACACAAGGGGCCTGATTCACTAAAGTGCGATAAAATGTGCGCTATTTTTAGCGTGCGCTATAAATTTTACCGCGTCTTAATTTTTGTGATTTTTCGCACGATTCACTATAAGCATACTTGCGCTTTTTTTACGTGCGATATTGCATGCGTTATTTAACCTGCGAAGACTATTTCAATGCGGTATTTGCCGGTACATGCGCTAAATTACGCACGCGAATAGTCGCCGCATATGAATGGTAGCATAGAAATAGTGTATAAAAATTGTCGCCACATATAAATGGTGTATATAAATATTAGCCACATATAAATGGTAGCATATAAATGGTATCACATAAATAGTAGATGCTTATAAATAGTAGCCACTAGTGATGAGCAAATGTGTTCTGGTTATCTTTAGTGAAAAATTAGCAAATCTTTCGAAAGATCCACGAAACTGCAAAAATGTTGTGCGGGCAAAAAAATTGTTGCCCGTGATGCGTTGAATTTTTGTGTGGCAAATTTTTTCATGCGTTTTGCCATTGGCGGATTGTTTTGCGAAACGCATGAAAAAATCCACCGCAAAAAAATTCAACGCACGTCCAAAAATTTGCTGCGAATCCATGCCTGGCGAAACATTTCATCACTTGTAGCCAAATATAATTAGTCGCGCAAATGAACGCACCCCATGTTAGCCATACACGCCAATACTTGCGGAAAATTACTGTATTAAAAATGAACATTTCGCTGCAAACTGGCGGCTGCGTCACTCTAGGGGAAACACAGACTTCAATAAATAACACTGTAAGTCCATATTTTATTGCAAAAAACTAATTTACTGTACTTTTCTATAATTATCGCCTGCCTGTAGTAGGTGTTAATTTTGAGTAAAATTGAGTAAAAAGACACATACTTGAATAAATAACACTGTAAGTCCATATTTTATTGCAAAAAAATCATTTACTGTACTTTTCTATAATTTTTCGCCTGCCTGTAGTAGGAGTTAATTTTCGCATAGCCGAATGCGATATTTAGCGCGCAAAAGTTATAGTGAATCATGCGATCGTATTCTTTTCAGCGCGGAAAATAACGCATGCGGTAAAACTAGCGTGAAAAATACCGCATGCGAAAATGGCGATTTATCGCACGCGATAATACTATGGTGAATCGCGCGCAAATTATCGCGTCTTTTTTACCGCAAAAAAGCGTGCAATAATTTTTATCGCACTTTAGTGAATCAGGCCCAAGGCGTGCTAAAAATAATTTAAACATTAAATAAACCCAGTAGATAAACAAAAATATAATTTACCCAGTAAGCCAAATTTTGCCACCAATGTGGATTCATGTAGCTTAGTTCAGGTATGAAGTTCCATTTTATTCTTACACAGAAAAGTAATTATTTTTCGATAATGGGATTCCATATAAGGGATCCCATACCTGTATGTTAAAATCTATAACAAACATCTACTAATACATTTTTTGTGCCAGTCACATTTAGAAAGATGTAAAATCCAACTCACTTTAAATATATTTGGTAAATACTTATTTCTAGGAACCTGGGGTTTTTGAGATTCTTATCTTGATTATATATAGTTAATATATTTTCTTGACATTTCAGACATACTTGGCGCAACATAGATAAAATATTTTCATTTGATTTTACTGTCAAGTTATTTTCTCTTTAACTAAGCAATATTCAATTTTTTACTGAGCAGTCATGAGGAACCTGAACAGCTTTACTAAATGGGGCATAAAAGGCATTTAGGATGCTTCAAACCAGGGCATTTAATGCAAACAGGGAAATGGCTCTTAGAAAGGACTTCTGATGCCATAAAAATATTGTTACTATGGCAACCAATGTTTGTTTGCATTTGAAGGCAGAGCCTGTAGCAAATTTCGGTCTCACGTTCTTGTTTGAGTGTTTTTTGGCAATGCTGATATACTCTGTGATTTACAGGCAAAAAGCAGTACCAAGACCCAGATCTGACCACAGTAGTATGTTTCACTGTGCTACAAATTGCTGTCAGGTACTGCAAGCAATACTGCTCAGATTGAGGTCCTCATATGTTTTGTCGATGGTTCTATATCTACTTCTGAATTGGCTTCAAATATACTTATTATTTCATTTAAATGTCATGGAAAAATTATTTTATCTCTATATTATTTGATGCAATGTGTATTCTGTGTGCTGCGTAGGTGCTGTGAACTGTGTTTAAAGAGCGTATTAGCAGCATTTCACTCCAATATTCCACTTGCAAGATGTGAAACAGAAATTCTGGCAGTAGCAAGGTCTCCCCAAGATTAAAGGGGAACTCTGGCTTCCAAACCAAAATTTGTTAAAAAGCACCATTCAACACATAAATCCCTAATATACCTATAACTGTAATCTGTTTCTTTAACAGATTAACTGCAAAACAGTTCTTCTCTTTCTCCATCATTTGAAATCCAGCAGGGGAGGTGGGGGTTTAAAACATTGATGTTACAAATTGTAACAACTTCTCCACAGCTTACAGACAGCATGCAGGAACTACAGAACCCACAATGCATTGCACTGTGATGTTCCTTTCCTTATTTACATTACATCTGCAGGGAATTGTGGAATTTGGAAGATGCAGGCTGAGGACAGTCAACTGCTGCTACATTTCTTTTTTTGAGTCTCAAAGTAGTCAGCCAGATTATCAGGAGAACAGTGGGCCAGGCTTAGGTAACTGTTCCAAAGCATATTATTACATTAAAAATCATGTAAAGTGGTATATTTTCTGATTGATGTATACTGAAAAGTTGCTTGAAACAATGTTTAATTTTCAAAAAGCAAGTTGTGTTTGGGTGGAGTTCCCCTTTAAATAGTGAGAGAATGCATTATGTGGGCAGACTTGAGTTCTTAAGTGAGGAACTCCTGAGAGAACTGGAGAATGTCACACTCCCTTGCCCAGTCCGCATGGGAGTTAGTAGAATAGAATAGATGTATGAAAAATGAGAGATGCAGTCCTATTGTGTCAGCTCATATCTGCTGTACATAATTAACTCATTCATTGATGAAGATCTGAAAAAACAACCCATTAAGTGACTGTAAACAAACCAATATGCTTCCTTCATGATTCACATACTGTATATACTCGAGTATAAGCCGATCCGAGTATAAGCCGAGGCACCTAATTTTACCTAAGAAAACTGGAAAAACTTATTGACTTGAGTATAAGCCTAGGGTGGGGAAATGCAGGAGCTACTGAGGACACTCAGTGTGACCCCCTGTGAACTCTTCATAAATATATAATGTTGGCAGCTGCAGATTAGGGAAAGGTGGATGGAGGACCCCTTGACCCTCCTGCCTTAAAACTGCCAAGTATCAAGATAAGTAAGTATCAAGATAAGAATGCTAATATGAAGATACTTTAACATTTAGATTAAAATAATTAATTATAGTCCCACTTTTTGCAACTGAATCGCTCCATAATGGGTCCTTAGCCTAATATATTTGTCTTCATAACCCAGATCTGTGAGTCAGAGTCTTAAGGTGGCCATACACGTGGCGATCTGACGATGTTTCGTACGACCATCGGTTGCACGAAACATCGTAAGATCCGCCACACACCATTCAGGGCTGAATCGGCAGGTAAGGAGGTAGAAACAATAGGATTTCTACCTCCTTCTGCCGATTCAGCTCTGAAGGGAGAATTTTGGTCAGGCGCCTTCTATGGCGCCCGATCAAAATTTTCAAACTTGTCCGATCGGCAAGTCGTCCGATATCGGCAGCTTCCTGCGATATCGGTCGACTCGCCGACATGCCATACACGCACCGATTATCGTACGAAACGAGGTTTCGTACGATAATATCGGTGCGTGTATGGCCACCTTTACTGTAACTTATATAATGTTCAACAAACATGAAATAAACGTAAAAAAACAAAAACAAAAAAAACCCAGATAGTTTCAATTTGCCCCAGTTTGCACAAAACCTATTTTCTTTTTGGTCAGTATGGGAGTAGTGGCTCTGATAATGGAAGGTAGTGTGGGCAAATATAAAGGACTTCTAAGGATATTTTAACCTGAGATGTCGGAGGGCACAGCGAGAAAACAATCCTAAAATCAACTTTTTTTTTTGTTTCTATTTATTTTATGCTCAAACAGGTATAGGAGATGCCAGTGTTAAAACAAATTTTATGGGCAGCTACAGCTATTAGCAGCTTCCACCTGTATTGCACCAACTCGTCACTTCCTCAAAGCGGCTGCTGTGCGTCACTGGCTTATGTGTAGTCCTGACGCCAGTCTCGCGTGATGAGACATGGGGCTTTGAGACCGTAATACTGGAGTAAGAGTGGAGTAATACTGGAGGCTGGGAACCAGCAATAAACCGTTGTGCAGGAGGTGTAAGTAGCAGTCTCGGACTGGGCTGTGTTTGGGAATTCGGGACTGTGTTTCAGTATGAAAGCTGTATAGGGTAGTTATAATAAATTTACCAGCAACTGTATAGGGTATATTAGGACAATTGTGCGCACGTGCACATGCTGACGCGTACGCGGACACACACTGGGGGAAGTGTGTGACGAATAAGCTGGGGGACTCGAGTATAAGCCGACACATTTTTCGTGCTGAAAAACTCGGCTTATACTCGAGTATATACGGTAATTGGTCAGTTAATTGGAAACATGGAAAACTATCATGAATATTCAGTGGGGTGACTTATACCTTTATAAACATGGAAGCTTAATAATGATGAGTGTATAGGTTACAGCTGCTTACTAGTGCTTAGTAACCACATGGACACGTGTAGCGTTTACGTTTCTTCCCATGCTCCCCTAAACTACTTATGTGCACACCTTAGGTTCCAAGACCTGCAATGATCAAGTTTCAATCCTAACCCGCCTGACCTAAGGGTAAACTTGTGGGTCTCGGGGTTGTTGGCCAACCTACACATCACTAGTCTATAACTTAATATAATAATGATATTTTGAGGTCTGCCTATAATAAAGGGAATAGTACCCCCTATTGTAAAATATAGGGATATCATAAGTTAAGGAAAGCTTTTATACAGGTCATGGAACTCCGAGGTGACTTCTAATATACTCATATTTTACAACGGGGTACTTTATTTATTATAAAATACAAGTTTTAGTGAGTCATGTGACAGAAATTACATCACTAAGCTCCGATTATAACTGATGACATCACTAAGCACCGTTTATAAGGATATAATTTACAGTTTGGTACCATAGGGAAATGACTTAACTGTATGTCATATAATTTTATAATATATAATTACTGTGAGGTTGATTCACTAAAGTGCGATAAAACGAGTGCTATTTATAGCATGCGGTAAAAATTTTATCGCTTCTTATTTTTTGCGACTTAACGCTTGATTCACTAAAAGGACAGGCGTCATAATTAAGACACGATGTTCTTTGCGTTATTTAACTCGTGATAAGCGTTTTTCTTGCATTAATTCCCGCCGCGTGCGTTATTTCCAGCTGCGCGCGATAGATATATATATTTCACCGCTTGCTATATTAGCGCACGATTTTACGCACGTAACCATTACTTTCGGAAAACTACTGTTCTGAAAATTACCATTCCCTGAAAACTGGAGGATGCATCGCTCTAGGAAGATTGTATACTTGAAAAAATCCCACTGCAAAGTCCATGTTGTGTTGCCAAAAGCTCATGAACCACAATTTTCTTTAAGTACCGCCTGCCCCAAGTAGGTGTTAATATTCGCACAGACTAATGCAATATTTAGCGCGTTCAATGCTTCATATGTGTTTGCGAATCATGCATTAGTATTATTTCTATGTGAGAATTAATGCAATGCAAAGTAAATAACGTTGCGTTTTTTTGCTCATGCCATATGCGTCTTAACGCATGTGAAATGACTTTGATGAACCGGGACTTAATTATCGCATGCTTTTTAAAGCAAAAAAGCATGCGAAAAGCGCTATCGACCTTTAGTGAATCGGCCCCTGTATATATGTGCATTTAGAGAAAATAGATATTTAGTCTTTTATTTATTGCAATGTTTGTTCCCATCAATCTCTACAAAAAATCTTATACTGGTTTATTTTAATTCAATTTACATTTTAATAAATAAAAGAATAAATATACAGAGATATACAGATATAAAGATTTAGCTCCAGGTGCTAAGAGTCACAAAAAGAAGAAAGACCTCAGATGTGTGTGGATGTGTGGACCAAGCAAAGTCACAAAAGACTATTGAGACTATTTAGGCAATGTAATCAAAGATCATTCAGCACACTGTGGAGTCTTCAGTTGATATCAAGGGGTTTATTTATCATGCTGTGTAAAAAGTGGAGTGAAGCATTACTGGTGATGTTGCCCAGGGCAACCAATCAGCAATTGGATTTATACAGTTAAAAAACCAAAGCAAAGCATCTGATTGGCTGCTATGAGCAACATCACTGGTCCACTCTGCTGGACTCTCCAATACAAAACAATTCTCTATTGGCAAATGTACCATTTAAAAAAGTGCCGAAGTTCATGATAACAAACAAAGCTCATGTTTCTTCTAACACAACAGGAAATAATATTCATTACAAGGGCTCATACTTACACATTTCTTCCCATGCTCCTTTACAGTGGTGTTCCCTTGTGTTCCTCTGCAGGGAAGCACAGGAAGCATATCCTATTTTTGGGGAGGGACTGTACTAATACAGGCACATGTAAGCCCCAAGTGTAGGTGGAACGCAGCATGCTGTGTTCCATCTGAGTTTGGTGCTTACATGGCTCTATATTAGTACAGCAGCATTAGAAAGTATAGGATGCATTTCTTCCTGCACTCCCCTGCGGTGGAACCCAGGAGAACGCCACCACAGGGGAGCACAGGAACAAATGCCCAAAAGCGTATCTGTTAAATATGCCCAAAAGTGTATCTGCCCCCATTTTGTGTTTGACTTTCTCTTAATGTAGAAACATACCAACAAACTGGCTATGGCTTCCTGATTTCTATATGTGCTGACAACCCAGGTTAAATCTGAAATAAAAAGCATAGACTGGTACTGAAAAGACACTGGCGACTAGAGGCTATTTGACCATAAATTTGTTAATTGAATCTGCATTACAGCAATTTCTTAACTGTTTTTTTACACAAATTTCTTTAAGAAACTGTTTTAAATATTTTCAGAAAGTGAATTGTGATGGGTGCATATTTTTGTGCACTTGGAAAACCCCTATTTTATAAAGAATGTGAAACCTCAGCCATGCTATGACATTCTCATGTTAATATACAGTCTCATGTTAACTTGGTACAGTAAAAACTATGTGAAAAAAAAACCTTGAAGAAATATTTCTTTTCTGCAGTTCTGGGAACTTTCTATTTCTTCATACGTTTTACTTTCTTCATGTTTGTTTTCATTAAGCTCTGTTAATTTTTACTGCAGCAGAGTAAAATTTTACTCAAACCACATTCATTGCTATTGCTTTATCGCATTGCTATGTGCTGATGTTGTACATTTTACAAATGCTATATCATGGTCAGGCGATTAGTCAAGTGACACTTGAGCATATTTTGTGTGCTTTCTATGAAGGTTTAGGCATTTATGGCCATTTTAAAAAGGGGTTTATAATAGTGATGTGTGTTTCAGGAAAAACATAACCTGCACCCAACCCTATCCTGCAGAACCTTAACCCGTACCTGACCCGCAAAATGTTGCCATTGTAGGACCCATACACAAGCCATTCCCTGCGTCTTTCCACTCTGTACATTACTTCTATGCACACTGTAGGTTCCAAGACAGGAAAAATTTGGGAACAGAGGAAGAGTGTACCTTGCCAGTCTGACCCAACCCCAACCTGAAATGATTGCTCAAGTTTCAATCCTAATCCACCTGACACAAAAAATCTTATACTTGTGTGTTTTAATTAAATGTATATTTTAATAAATAAAAGAATAAATATACAGAGATATAAAGATTTAGTTCCAGGTGCTAAGAGTCACAAGAGGAAGAAAGACCTCAGATAAGGATGTGTGGACCAAGCATAGTCACATGGGCAAAACAAAAGACTAGTGAGACTATTTAGGCAACTTAAAGGAGAAGGAAAGGCTAAGTCACTTGTTGGGGGCCAAAATGTTAGGCACCCCCAAGTGACTTTAATCGCTTACCTTTTACCCTGGGCTGGTGCCCCTGTTAGGAGAAAACTGCACCAGCCCGGGGTACCTGTAGCTAGTGCTTCCTCCTTTCATGTTCGCTTTGCCGGCAAAATCCCTGGGCCGGCGCATGTGCATTAGAGTGAAAAGCTGACTTTGTTGTTAAAGTTCGACTTTTCACTCTAATGCGCATGCCCAAGCGCGCCAACGCGGAAGAAGGAATCACTCTCAGCTACCCCAGGCTGGTGCTGTTCTCTCTCTGGTGCTGCCTCTGCCTTTCACTAGTCCACTCAGCTGGACTCCAATAAAAAACAATTCTCTATAGGAAAGCGCCAAATTGATACTATGGTGCAGTACCTTTAATTAATTGAAATAAAGTGCCAAGTGCAACACACTGTGCTATGTTAATTTTGTAAAACTTATTTAGAAAGTTGCCATGTGCCAAAGTCCCTTCAGGAATGTTAGACCAAAGATGATAGGTCTGCCACCCAATGGTAAATTGCCAACTCACCAAAACTTTAAGGGTAAGTACACAAAAACCAAATTTGTGGTGAGCTGAGTCCAAGCTGTCTTCAAATATTCATGCAATATTTAAAATCATAAATGGAAAAAAGTAAATAATAGTACATATGTCTTTCTTAAAGTAATTTGCCCCCACAGCTATGTATACTCACAAGATAACAGGAATTCAAAAATGTTGCACAATTTAAACCGATATACTGCCACTGCTCCTAATCCTTAATGCATTGCACGTGAGCCCCCATGCTTTTTCGGAAGGAATATCTGTATCCTATCCTACCCTAAACCTTAGAAAGCGTAAGTTTAATCCACATGTGGTGAACCAACTACTTCTACCTTGATTGGCTGAACTTGTGAATATTATTTACATGTTCAGTTAGGTCTGCAAGTCAGATGACCGTATGTAAATGTAGCAAGGGGATATGTGACCATGATTCTACTGGGAACTGCTCTCCCTAATTCTAACAGATAATAGACAACTGGCATTTCAGTATTAAAACATTGGTAAATAAAAAAAGACTAAAATTGTCAAGATTAAAAGCATGTGAACTCAAAAAGAACTAAAAAGCTGTCTAGATCTATATTCAAGCCATGGGGTTGCAGACTATTAAACTCAAAATTCCATAAGGTCTCTCTTTGCCTCAACTAAATCAATCTGTTACCTCCTTTGAAACTAGCAGGTATTTGGTCAGGCCCGGATTTGTAACAGGGTGGAGAATGTGGCGGCCTCTGGGCGCCCTGTATTTAGTACAGCACTACAAACATTGTAACCTTAGGATCACTGTTATGGCTGTCTTTATAATGTCTAGAAACGCTGTGATTCATTTTGGCTATCCTGATGTTCGGGATGTGCTCACAGATCCTCTTTCATACAGTTCTTTTGGTACACAACATAGAGGAACAATTCCAAAAATATCTATACTGGCAAGGTAATTAGTTATATATTTTTTAGGCATGACATATGACCATCTATTCTTTTGGCATTTGAACATGCCTTTTAAACAAAAATGGTTTTGTGGCCTTCCTTGTTCCCAAATCCTAGATGGGGTTAGCATATTTTTGATGGATTGTGCCTTTCTAAAGCACACTCTAGATGTATCAATAATAATAATTTATTTAGAATGGGATTTACTGCAATGAAATGGCAATGTTTAGGATAATCCATTCGTTTTTTCAATAACTGTTTAATCTTTAATAAATGGTCCCTGTCTGTTTTGGACACAGACTTGCAGGCTTCTTGTATCCATACATTCTTTTTCTCTTAAACCTGGCTTCCAATACTTGACAAAAAAATCTAATTCCCTGGAGCAATTCAGCTTGGCTCTAAGGAACTGCCCCTTTGGGATATTTTTAACACATCCCATAGAAAGGCCCACTGCTGGCATGTAATAGGCCATTCCTATCAGTGGCTTTCCTGTAAAGATTGCTTTCAACATTCCCATTTTGGACAAACAGTGTAACATCAAGATAACTGTGAGGTGAGGAAGCGTAGATTAATTCTTAACCTTTTTCCTTAGGTGTTATAAATTTAAGTCAGTGAACCAGTTTTGTAATCCTACAGTTTATAACCAGTCACACACCTGACATATTACATGGGGACCCACTGTAAACAGCATGTTGACCCATAATTTACTAATCTCTTTCTTAATGCTTTAAAATTATAGGGAAAATAATAACCCTTTTAGTAGTCCTGACATATAATACTAGTGACTATTTAATGGCTATTAAGTAATGACGGGAAAGCTAGCTTTTTGTGTGTCTATTTAAATGAAAAGTAAGTTCTTCCATACCAAAATGAACTGAAAAAAATAAAGGAAATTATGTCTAGACATTATTTACTTATAATAGTTACATTTGAACCGGAAGTCATTTCACCTAATAAATATTACAATCAATCATGTTTTTTAGAATGTGTTAAAATGACAATATACGTCAGTAAGCAATGTGCATCTTATAACTTCTGAGTAATCTGTGGTGTGCTTTCTGCATACAATGTGTACCAGTTAGGAGCAAAACTATTTACAGATTTATGACTTGCAGTCATAGAGAAACATCTGTAGCTATGCATCCAATCTGTGATAGCCTTCAATTAGAAAAAAAGAAAATAAAAATCTAATATACACTGGCATATTCAGAATAATTATAGGCTTGCTTTTGATGCCAATGAAGGACAAGCACATGCTTTCATGAGTGTTGTAACCTGGTTGTATAAATAAGGAAAAGAAAAGCTTTAATGTATACATCTCACATCTGGAATGCCACACCTCTGTTTCTTTATTACCATTTTTGCCAGCACCCAGGGCTTTTGATTCTCTATAGGGTGTGCTCCATTTGTTCTTGTGTGTGTGTGTGTGTGTGTGTGTATATATATATATATATACACACACACACACACACACCATGGCAAACTTATTCACATGTCTCTCTCTTTTTCTAGCTTTCCCTATAGTTACTATATCACAATATCTTGGTATCTAGGTATTAAATGAGAGGGGGGCAAATATATTGGCAGACTGATTTGCATGTCTCTATTGCAGGACTTGTACAAATGAAGCAATGCTTAACTTGGTGTGTACATTATAGCCAACTGGTTACTAACAGCCAATTATACAGCCTTGAAATTCTCAAGTTAGGTAAATACATATTTAGAGCTAAATATACAGAGTATTGTTCTTTGGAATATATCACTTTAGCTCATTGAAAGCCACAATGAAAAAAATGTGTAGAACTCGCATATTTCGGCATATCTTGTTTCCTTCCATGGCTTTCTTTCTAAACCCTTTGGGGGCTGGCAATATCTACTAAGGAAGTCTGCAAATGATTTGCAGTAATGTGCACATTCTTTAACTTTTTGCTTACAAAAAAGCCAACGTTGATATTCAGTTTTGTACTTTATATTAGGGATGTCACAAATTTACAATGGGAACCACAATTCCCAGAACTCTTATCAAGTCACTAGTTTTCTAAGGATGCTGGGGGCTTTTTTCTAACTCAATGAATTAATAATAGAGACATGCCTATTTTATTTGGTCTTTAGAATTTGTAGCACTTTAATTTTAACACAGATGATGATTTTTTTCAATAGAAAGCCAAATAAAGTATTAAATGGAAGAAGAGAAAACTAACATTACCTCATACAACCACCAATTCAATGTAATAGCCAAAGAAAGGAGCAAGTCATACTAAACCTGTTTTTATTGAAATGTATTCTTATTTGTAATGCTAATTACACACACTTGAGTATAAAGCTCTCATTAGTTAGCACTGGATATTGTTCCTGTGCTTATTTGTTTTTTTAATACCTTGTAGAAGAACATAACTTTTAAATATATATGGTAAAATTAAATAATTAATGGAGACAAACAAAAAAGGAATAAGGTGCTAAAAGAAAGTATTTACACTTGCATATTAGGTACAATATAAAGTAACGAGGAGGTCTTACCCTCTCATTTACTCAATATTGCTCTTATCCTTGACCACTGATTATTAGAAGTACCAATACACCGTATTATTTTATTAGACTTACTCTGTACTGGTGAGTTATTTTGTATTAATGAGTTACGGTCTGTGTTCAGTGCTCTTTGAGAGGCTCTCTTCAGACTTTTTTGGGGTAACCCCGTTTTAAAAATCTCAGTTGTAGATCTTTTGCCTTGTTTTAGAAATCAACAATATCTGAACAATTCTGTCTTACTTGGTATACCTCTTTAAGGGGAGTGGGGTCAAAGCTGTCATAGTATAATAAGCTATTGGTAGATGTAAATCCACAAAAATTCATTTGGTGCCTTTAGCGATTAAAATATAACCTTTAATTTCATTAATTAAAAAAATGAAATTGAATGAATTTTTGTGGATTTATTAGAATAGAGGTAGCAAATACCAGGTGTACAGCAGAAATGATATTGAAGCCGGATCTTTGTTTATTGTTATTGGTAGATGTACTTTTGCAGTACACACTTGATTTAGATATCCGTTATGCATATACAGTGGAGGAAATAATTATTTGACCCCTCTCTGATTTTGTAAGTTTGTCCAATGACAAAGAAATGAAAAGTCTCAGAACAGTATCATTTCAATGGTAGGTTTATTTTAACAGTGGCAGATAGCACATCAAAAGGAAAATCGAAAAAATAACTTTAAATAAAAGATAGCAACTGATTTGCATTTCATTGAGTGAAATAAGTTTTTGAACCCCGACCAACCATTAAGAGTTCTGGCTCCCACAGAGTGGTTAGACACTTCTACTCAATTAGTCAACCTCATTAAGGACACCTGTCTTAACTAGTCACCTGTATAAAAGACACCTGTCCACAGAATCAATCAATCAAGCAGACTCCAAACTCTCCAACATGGGAAAGACCAAAGAGCTGTCCAAGGATGTCAGAGACAAAATTGTAGACCTGCACAAGGCTGGAATGGGCTACAAAACCATTAGCAAGAAGCTGGGAGAGAAGGTGACAACTGTTGGTGCGATTGTTCGAAAATGGAAGGAGCACAAAATGACCATCAATCGACCTCGCTCTGGGGCTCCACGCAAGATCTCACCTCGTGGGGTGTCAATGATTCTGAGAAAGGTGAAAAAGCATCCTAGAACTACACGGGAGGAGTTAGTTAATGACCTCAAATTAGCAGGGACCACAGTCACCAACATTACACCGCAATGGATTAAAATCCTGCAGGGCTCGCAAGGTCCCCCTGCTCAAGAAGGCACATGTGCAGGCCCGTCTGAAGTTTGCCAATGAACACCTGAATGATTCTGTGAGTGACTGGGAGAAGGTGCTGTGGTCTGATGAGACCAAAATAGAGCTCTTTGGCATTCACTCAACTCGCTGTGTTTGGAGGAAGAAAAATGCTGCCTATGACCCCCAAAACACCGTCCCCACCGTCAAGCATGGGGGTGGAAACATTTTGCTTTGGGGGTGTTTTTCTGCTAAGGGCACAGGACAACTTATTCGCATTAACGGAGCCATGTATCGTGAAATCCTGAACGACAACCTCCTTCCCTCTGCCAGGAAACTGAAAATGGGTCGTGGATGGGTGTTCCAGCACGACAATGACCCAAAACATACAGCAAAGGCAATAAAGGAGTGGCTCAAGAAGAAGCACATTAAGGTCATGGAGTGGCCTAGTCAGTCTCCGGACCTTAATCCAATAGAAAACCTATGGAGGGAGCTCAAGCTCAGAGTTGCACAGAGACAGCCTCGAAACCTTAGGGATTTAGAGATGATCTGCAAAGAGGAGTGGACCAACATTCCTCCTAAAATGTGCGCAAACTTGGTCATCAATTACAAGAAACGTTTGACCTCTGTGCTTGCAAACAAGGGTTTTTCCACTAAGTATTAAGTCTTTTTTTGTTAGAGGGTTCAAAAACTTATTTCACTCAATGAAATGCAAATCAGTTGCTATCTTTTATTTAAAGTTATTTTTTCGATTTTCCTTTTGATGTGCTATCTGCCACTGTTAAAATAAACCTACCATTGAAATGATACTGTTCTGAGACTTTTCATTTCTTTGTCATTGGACAAACTTACAAAATCAGTGAGGGGTCAAATAATTATTTCCTCCACTGTATAGTACAGGTATAGGACCCATTATCCAGAATGCTCGGGACCAAGGGTATTCCGGATAAGGGGTCTTGCCGTAATTTGGATCTCAATACCTTAAATCTACTAAAAAATCAATAAAACATTAATTAAACCCAATAGGATTGTTTTGCATCCAATAAGGATTAATTATATCTTAGTTGGAATCAATTACAAGGTTCTGTTTTATTTCTACATAGAAAAAGGAAATCCGTTTTAAAATTCTGAATTATTTGATTAAAATGGAGTCTATGGGAGACGGGCATTCCGTAATTCGGAGCTTTCTGGATAACGGGTTTCCGGATAAGGGGTCCGATACCTGTATTAAGTCTGAAAAAGGTAGTTTATTCTCAGAAAATTCACTGGTAAACAGTAATCCAAGTTCATTGTCATTAAAAAATTCAGTAAATCCAAATCTTGGTGGCATGCCAAGTAATCATAACATCTTTGATGTAACTCTTCCACAGTTTGATTTTTGGTAAGTATCCTTTGACTGAGGGGTTGAAGACAGTGTTAGCCTCCTGCCAATCTAAGAATAGGTTTGTGTAGCTGGGCGCACAGACACTGCCAATAACCGTGCCCCTAATTTGAACAAGAGAAAAAAATTATATGTGGGTATACATTTTCATTTTTTTGATTGGTTTTATGGCTAAAACTGTTCTGTTGTGATTGGCTTTTTTTTTTTAACTTAAATAGGATACAAAGGGAAGTGACATGTCATATTTCAGAACTTTATGTATTAAGGTTTTCAGAATAATAGATCTCATACCTGTAGGAATAATTAATGGCATTGTGCACAGCAGTTCACTGTTTCCCCACTTAGTCATATTACAGTAGGGCTAATGGCACACAGGGCTGAGGTTCAGCTTTTCCCTACCTGAGAGAAGCTGATGTGCTTCCATCTCTTTGCACTGACAGGCATGGAGTCTGCCTGTTTGCAGAGGCACAGAAGAGCCAGTTAGCTTGATGTAGGAATTTTGCAGAGATAGCCAGTTAACTTTACGTTCTTTTTCATCCTGATTGCTCGGCTGTTGCTTACCCTCATACAGGCTTCAGTCACATCAAGCTATTTTTTAGCTTTGATTTCCTCTCTTTGCATTACTGCTCACATTAGATAAGATAGAATTTTTTTTGGAAATTGTTGCCACTGGTGAACAAGTCATTCTTGTGCTTTTGCAGAAAAATTGATTTTAGTAAAAATATACCAGAATTCCAGAGAATTATCAGCTGTTTAGAGGAAACATTCTGGATGTTGTATTTTAAAGGTTATGGGAAAATTGAGTCAAGGTTTCCAGCAGCACATAGCTTTTCTAAACACAGCTTGTAACAGTATTGTTTATATGGACTACATAAATAGTTATGCTGCATCTAGACATTTTACACGTGGTGTTTTTTATGATTTGTTAGTCTCAAATGAGTCCTTTTTTTCCATAGTTTGGAATCCATCAGATATTGCATCCAGTCATTGGGTCTGTGTCACTGAGGATTCTTGGAAAAATAAGTTGTAGTGCACAGTGCTTGACTCGCTCAAGCTTCAGCTCTAAGCTGTACACTAAGGGGCTGATTTACTAACCCACGAATCCGACCCGAATTGGAAAAGTTCCGACTTGAAAACGAATATTTTGCGACTTTTACGTATGTTTTTCGGATTCTGTACGAATTTTTCGGATCCAATACGATTTTTGCGTAAAAACGCGAGTTTTTCGTATCCATTACGAAAGTTGCGTAAAAAGTTGCGCATTTTGCGTAGCGTTAAAACTTACGCGAAAAGTTGCGCATTTTTCGTAGCGTTAAAACTTAACGCTACGAAAAATGCGCAACTTTTCGCGTAAGTTTTAACGCTACGCAAAATGCGCAACTTTTTGCGCAACTTTCGTAATGGATAGGAAAACTCGCGTTTTTACGCAAAAATCGTAATGGATCCGAAAAATTCGTAAAGAATCCGAAAAAATCGCAAAACATACGAAAAAATCGCAAAGTACCGATCATTACGAAAAAAACGCAATCGGACTCCATTCGACCCGTTCGTGGGTAAGTAAATCAGCCCCTAATGATTTTAACTTTGTAAACAAATAAAGATGCAGCTTAATCTTCCTGTTTCTGGACATCTGCTACTAGAATATCCACTTCAAAACCTGAGGCACTGTGGCCATATTCACTTTTTGGCTTTTTAGAAATTTGCATTTGTGGACACTGACAGGTGGATATTATGCAGGTCAGTTCTTCTGAAACACAGGGGGGATCAGAGCAGATATGTTTTTAAATACTATACGAATTTAAACCAGTGGTGAAGGTGTATTTTAAGTGTTTGGTTCAGTATTTGGTAGAAGCGGAAAAATTGTAGATTTGGTGCATCCCTAGTATAAAAGTACTAGAGCCTTTATATGGTCATGGAAAAATTGCCATTGAGCAAGATTGGCAATAAGAAAAATCTTTTAAGTGCCAAATCTAGTCTCTCGCTAGGTGGCCCTGTTTTAATCATGAACCTTCTTTCAGTGTGCTACTTAAATAGGGCAAGTTTCGCCCATGTTAGTACATAACATGTTGAAAGATGGACAGAATGTTTTCTAAAATTTTAAATGCCTTTATTGACACAATGCCTTCTGTAATATAAAGCAACATAGGGTTGCCACCTGCCAAGTTTTGAACTGGACAGTCCCTTTTTACAGGGGTTGTCCGGTTTAAAAAGAGAACTGAAACCTATACAAAACTTTGTCAATATAATAATCTATGACCATGTAACCTGCCCCCCCCCCCCATCAGGGTTGGCAACCCTGGCAGCCACATGGGGTTTTTCAAGCTAAAAGGCACCTGTTTTCACTTATTCTTAAATAACTTTTGTAACATTGCCTCCTATCCAGGGGTGATGCAAAGAGCTGCAAAAAGCCTTTGGTAACTTTAAGAGAAAAATTAAAAACAGCTATATGTAAGAAAAGCTAAAATCAGCTTTCCAATAATACTCATTTTTGTCTTCTCTCATTTCTAAACGCAATCCACATTTCTATTTTTGGAGAACAGTTCACAGTCTGTAAAGCATTTTAAGAACATAGGCTCCAAAGGCAATAAAATATTACGGTGCAATGGTGTATAAACATTGTAGATATAAGACTCTTTTGGAAGATTTTAAACGTAATTCTACAGATGCCCAATTATTAAAACTTAGTTGAAAAATGTGAGACATTGTCCTGTCAAAAATCATTTTTAAAAATTAAAAATTTGTTTTTATTTCTTTAGGATAACAAAACCTTTAACATTTGCTGACTGTGTTGGGAATGAGCTACCTTTGGGATGGGAAATTGTTCGCGATCAACAGATAGGCGTATACTACATGGACCACATTAACCGTAAGTATTATTTTAATTCTTTCTAGAAAATTTTCAGTCATAATGTATGGGTCACTTAGAAGTGTTTTGCTTAGCCCTGTCATTGCATACTGTTTCAGGGCTCAACCCACTGGGTATTTTCTAGTAGCCTGATTATTTATATTATAATGTAGGGTTGTATTATTCCAGTATGCCAGCCCTCTCCCTCTATGTCAGTGGTTCTCAACCTCCCTAATGGCGCGACCCTTTAATACAGTCCCTCATGTTGCGGTGACCCCCCAACCATGAAATTATTCCTAAGACCATTGGAAATATGTGTTTTCCGATGGTCTTAGGCGACCCCTGTGAAAGGGTTATTCGACCCCCAAAGGGGTCCCGACCCACAGGTTGAGAACCGCTGCTCTATGTGGTCTATGAAACACCAGACTGTGTTATGACTGAAAGTATGCATTTTTTTAATAGTCCCAAGATACCTTGGCAGTTTAAAGGGAAAACAAAAACATTTGTTGGGTTTTCCACCAATAGTTTCTGATGTATTAATCAATTTTTCATGGTATAGCAATTTGTGCATCTGGTTTAAGAATTCAAGAGAAGCTAACATTGCTGCTAAGCTTTTAGAGAAAAAGAAAGGTATTGCACTTCGAAAAGCTGTCAAACGCATTTTGAGAGACTGACACATTGATATTTTTTGATAAACGTGTCAGTTCTTTAAAACACATTCCTGACTGTCAGAAACATTTTCCTGAAACTTAGGAAAGTGTAAATAAAAGTTACAGAATTTTAATTCAATTTAGAATTCTCTTACAGCTACATCATGGTTTCTTTTTAATCAGCCAATATTTATATCAGTATGACAGCTGCACTTTACAAAATGTTCCTAATAATAAAAAAAGGCAGATTCTTTAAACCTGTTCAAATAAAAACTAGACAACAGATTAAACACAAGTGTATGTATGTGGGGTATATACAGTATACAAGTAAAAAGATATAATATCGACATGTAAATAAGTTGTTTTCAATTATTGGTGTAAGTGGCCTTGTAAGTGTTCAGTGGCAGGTTGCTGCTATACACATACAGGACCATTATTTTAGGGCAAAGTCAGACCTAGGGTATGATTTCGTAGGTAGGCAATGAGATCCAATCTCGTCAGCAGCTCCTTGTAGCTGCATTGACCGACACAACTTTGCCCTGAGGGCGTTTTCAGGCTAACCTCTGCTTCACTCAGGCTGAAGCTGTGCTGAGCATATCCACTTCTCTCAGCCTACCTATGAAATACAGGCAGAGAGAAGCGGACCATATACCAGATCTTACTTTGTCCAAAAAGTTGGGGCACCAAACAGTCTTTTATCACATATCTGTTTATTGCACAATGGGTCAACATTTTAACCCATGTCCTAGGGGCCTGTGCTTTGTACTGTTTTATTAATGGGGTCAGATTCTATTGAAATGAGGATTCTATTGAAGTGAGGATGTTACTCAAAAATAGCCCCTCAAAAATCTCTTGTAGGACAAGATCTGATCCCTGGAGGGTCCAGTAAGTGCACACATTTTTATCAGATTCTGTGTCATCTGTCTTATAGAACTTACACAGGTTGAGGACCCACGAGAGCAGTGGAGACGAGAACAGGAACGTATGCTGAAAGAATACTTGGTAGTAGCCCAGGAGGCTCTTAATGCCAAGAAGGAGATTTACCAAATTAAGCAGCAGCGTTTTGAATTGGCACAAGAAGAGTTTCAACAGTTGCATGATCTCTGTGAAGATGACAGTCGTTCTTATGTCAGCTGTAAGTAACCTGCTACCTTATTATCACTGCCTTACAGCTGTTTAAATATTCAGTATTCAAACACTATTATGGAAAGAATTTACTTACCTAAAAGAGTTTATGGTATAACTTTGGGTAGTGTAAACATGCAGTAAATGATGGCATATTAGTGTGTATGCAAGTAATGTTAAAACTGAGATTGGGAAAATAAAGTCTTAAAGAACCATTACACATTAGAGGTCTAAAGTTCTTAGTACAGAGAAATACAGAACTGGCATACATTTATGGGGTCTCCCTGTACTGGAGATTGCTTGCTTTTAGTGGCACCAGCCAACAACTTCTCTTACTGCTAGAATTTATTATTATGAGTGAAAAACTGTGGGGGGGGGGGGGTCTATGTAAGGTTATGGGCAGCATAACCAGTATGTGGTCCTGCTCTAGAATGTACTGTTACTTTGCTGGGCAGGTTGTTTTCAGCCAGTTTGATATAGCATGGGCTAGGATAGAACTAAAAATATTTGTATTTTTTCCAATATGAAGGTGAAATAAAGAAATAAAAGATTGTGCTAACTTTCATTTTGTTTGCACATCTAATTATGTTTATTTTAATTAAAGCCATTATAGTACAAATAGATTTTACTCTGTATCTAAACAATAGACAATAGTGGTAGAATGTAATGTAAGTCACTACAAGTCATGGTAAAAGCTCTGTACTCTTCTCCCTCAGCCATTCCCATTCTTTGTCAGCCCTCCTTCTGTGTCAGCTGTCATGCATCATCCACTCTAACCCTAACTCAGGGATCTCCAAACTTTTTTACTTATGAACCACATTCAAATGTAAAAAGAGTTAGGGAGCAACACAAGCATGAAAAATGTTCCTGGGGTTACAAATAGGGGCTTTGGCAGTTTCTGTGTGGACTGGCAGCCTGTTTGGCAGTACTCTGTTTGGCAGTACACCTTTTTATGCAACCAAATTTTGCCCAAAAGCCAGGAATACAAAAATAAGCATCTGCTTTGAGGCCACTGGGAGCAACATCCAAGGAACTGGTGACCAACATGTTGCTCACAAGCCACTGGTTGGGAATCTCAGCCCTTACTCTAAGGGCTGTGGCACAAGCGGAGATTAGTCGCCCTCAACAAATCTCCCTTGTTGCGGGTGACTAATCTCCCCGAAATGCCATCCCACCGGCGAAAATGTAAATCGCCGGTGGGATGGCATATGTGGCACCGCAATTTCCCCGAAATCGCAGAAGTTTCCTCTGAAGGCAACTTCCGCAATTTTGGGGAAATAGCAGTGCCATGTATGCCATCACGCCGGCGATTTACATACTCGGCGGGCGACTAGTCTCCCCGTCTGCCACAGCCCTAAGTAAGTGACGCAAACATTACAGTTTTAGGTTGAAAACTTCACCAAAAAATATAATGAACTCGGACCGACACCCCAACGTATGACACAAACCCAAATTCAAAGGGCAAAGTAGAGTATGTGCCTTTGTCATGGATTTTCGGAAGAGGACAATGAAAAAGCAGAACTATAGGGAGAATAGGGAGGAGGACATGCAGTAGTGCTGACAGTAGATGTAAGAACATGCATTGAAAAGACCTAATCATAGAGGTAGGATACCTGATGCATGACAACTGTTCAGAGTACAACGAGGAACAGAATGCATGAAAATATGTGGATAAGATTCAATTTGTTGTGGTACCTCAGACTTGATGCAGTAAAAGGCACAGGTGGGACAGACTAATTACTACAGGTTATCCTAAATGTTCATAGTTACATAGCATTAGAAGCCCATCAAGTTCAACCCTTCCAAGCAAACCCAGCACACACAAACCTATACTGTCCTATCTATACACTCACATACATAAACCATATATACCAACATCAATACTAACTGTAGGTTTTAGTAACACAATAGCCTTGAATACTGTGCTTGTTCAAGAACTCATCCAGGCCCCTCTTAAAGACATTAGCAGAATCTGCCATCACAACATCACTAGGAAGGGAATTCCACCACCTTACTGCCCTCGCCGTGAGAAACCACCTACGCTGCTTCAAATGAAAGTTCCATTCCTCTAATCTAAAGGGGTGGCCTCTGGTGCGCCAATTGTTTTTTATGGGAATAAAGAACGTCCCCTATCTGCCTATAATCCCCTCTAATGTACTTGTACAGCCAGCTTATGTCTTGCCTCATCTTGGTTTATACTAAACATAGTAATTGCTTTCACCTTAAAATTGTTACAATCACTCTTTTATACAGATGCAAATTACTGGAGCAGTACAATGTATACTGACACTTAAAGGCCACCTATGAAGCTAAAACTACTTCCCCCACTGGCAGTGTGGGCTAATAGAGCCCACACTCTGGTTAGGGGAAACAATAGTCTTGTTTTGAAAAAAAATTATCCCCCTACAGTGCTAGGCTGCCCGCACCAGAAGGGAGCCGGTTTGGACAGCAACCTTGTGGCATTCGCATGCGCATTACAAGCAAGTGACACAACTCACTCATTGTGCACATGCATGTGATGTAGGCAGGTGAGTCACATCCACGGCTCCTACATCACACGCATGCTCATAATGAGCGAGCAGAGAGTCTCCCTTGCGGTGCAGGCAGCCTAGCGCCGATGTGGACTGTTTTTTTAAAAAAAGAGATACATTTGATTATTTTAGTTGAGATTTAAGATATAAGTTTAAAAAGTGTACCGTGGGAGAATATATGCAACATTTTTATTGCTGTCAATTTATGGAAAACATACAATTATTTCTGAAACATATTAAGTAGAATAATGCATTTTATTACATATACATTATAATGTGTGTAAAAGACAAATGTGTAATTATTCACAATAATTATACTTACTCTTTCAAGGTAAACTATACACACCTAAACAAATCAATGTAAAGTTGCTCATACTGCTCTTTTGAGCATATTTGCAATTAAGCTTTTTTTTCTGGCTAGCAGGAAAAGCAGGGCCACTGCACTTGCAAATAAATAATATTAGCAGTGTACAACATCTAATAACATGAAAACTAAATAGGTATGTAATAGTTTCCCTATTATCCTATTTTTGTTTTTGATGTGAGGCACTTTTGATTTGATTTGGTTAGATTAATTCAACCTAAATATACACATAGTTATATATAGAACATATAGTAAAAAAAATAAATATTATCAAGGAAATTTGGAAGCCTTTTCTCTCCATATTTAGGCTTTCAGCTGGTTCTTAATGACTTTATGTTACATTAGAGGTTACAAAGATACCTTGTCTGCTGCTACACTTAGGGCTTTCGCCAAGAGCAAACGCAGGTCTTGCCAAAGAATTAAATTACATTTGTCATTTTGATCAGTGACAACATCATAATTTGGGTTATAAATCTGAGCAGATTTTATTTCCCTTGAAAACACCAATAAGTCTCTATTTAGCAGACACAAGATGCAGTATGGTGTTGATATGTGCCCTTACACGTGGTATTCACATTCCGTTGCTTGCAGAAATATAAATGCTTCCCAGTACAGGTTATGGAAATTATGCAGCAATTGAACTTTTAATGAAAGGACAGAATTATGTACATTCTGCCTGCACTCTTAAAGGAAAAACCTACTGTATTTATAAATAAGCCTTTTATTTTTATTCAGACATTAAAACGATGTGGCCATTCCCAGACCATTCCATCTCGGTTATATCTGCATTTATGTTCAGAAATGGGAGCTGCTGTTATTATTATTTGGGTACATAGCCTTTCTGTTTGTGAAGCACTTTCATAAGTGCATATTTTGCGTGTGTGTTCAATGAAACATGCAGTCATGAGTGAGCACAGAAAAAAAGGCTGCTGCTGCACATTGGCTCCTGCTTCTCTGTGCATTTCCAGAAAGCTTCTTCTCTGTCAGGCATGCCCAGAAGGCTCTCCTCTTGGACTATCCTGTAGAAGAGATAAGGAGAGCTCAGCAGGAAGAGGGTCGGGGCTTCACACTGTACCAGGAAGTAGAGAAAAGGAGCTGGAGATTTTAACCAGATCAGACTGAATGCAGGGACTAAGGTATATTATTCTGGGGGTTGTTTAGAGTAGTTTAAAAAAAAAAAAAAAAAGTTTACTTCTTCTTTAAGACCACAACCAAAGTGGTACCTAAAAATGTATAAAGTATATAAATAGTAAAACGTTGTTTCTGCTGATGGAAATTTACGTTTACAAAGCTAAATACAGTTTTCAAAACATCTTCTTTACCCTTCTGGCACTCCAGGTAAGCAAAATCATTCACAGGCTTGGTGGATTCATTCAGATATAAGCCTTTTTTTAATAACAGATCAAACTTTGTGCTACATTTTCTCTCCCCTATATTTATACATCCTAAAGGGATCATCCCAGAGGAAGGGCATTAAACATGTTAGCACAGATATAGCATGCAGGTTGATCTATTAATAAAAATAATATGCTCTGAACAAATGTATTGTCTATGAATGACTGCTTATATGGCCAACCCCAAGGAGAAAATTACGATTTTTTGTTTATGAAACAACTGTGCTCCAGAGCAAAAATTGTTGCATTGACAGCCAGGGCCGGACCTAGTGGTAGGCAAAAGAGACACATGCCTAGGGCACAACAGTGGGAGGGCATTAGGTGCGTACCTCTTCTGTTTTTCTACCCCTACTTTGAGCCCTCGCCCCCCCCTCCCCAATTCTTTTGCAGCATGCACAATTAATGTAAAGTAAGCCAGAAAACGTATATGTCTGTGTTTTCAAATCATAGCACCCATGCTTCTCACATTGTAGTCAAATTAAATGTATATGCAATTTTAAATCATATCCCACTGATGTGAAATGCCACCGTTTTTATTGGAATGACACTAACTTGCTGGTGCACACTTAATAAGAATGTCAGCTGACAGTAGTCATCGTATGTAGGCTGCACATAATACAAAGCCAGGCTTTATAGTAATTTTCTGCATCCCACATATTTGGCCCAAATTCACAGTATGAGTTACTGATGGGACATTAATAACTAAATTGCGTTATTCAGTTTGTGGTAAAAACAGTATTTTCAAATAAATGCATCAAATATCATTTTGACTTTTCATGCAGTATATCAGCTGACATCAGCTAGAAGGAAGATAATGGTTTTTGGATAACACATAGGGGCACATTTACTAAGATGCGATTTTTTTCTGGGCTTAAAACACGATATGAGATAAATTCGGAATAACCACAATAATTTCTGAAGTTCTAAAATGTCTTGAAAATACTTGTGAAAACCTACTCGTGGAATTTTAACGAACTTTTCGCATACATTCAGAAATGTTCTATAAGTTAGAAAAAAGTTAGAAAAAATACTAAATTATTGTTTAGTAAATTGGCCCCATAGTGAATGTGTTTGCATGGTCTTGCTTTTGCAACAACTCCATCATTCCTAAAGTAAATTAAATTGTACTTATAGGGTGGTTAGCATATTTAGTTTTTTGGGTTCTGTGTCATAAGACATAAACATGAGAATGTCTGTAGAAACATAATTTGGATACTTTTTTGTGATGTTAGGTTTTTTAGGAGATGATTTTTATTTCTGGAAATGTTATAAGTGGTCATATTTATTGAAGCCACATTTGTTCAGAAATATAGGGGCAGGATGGTTGGATTCCAGCTTGGGCACTTTCTGCAAGGAATCTGTAGAACACATTTGAGAACAAATTTGCAGCATGCAAAGTGCAAATAAAGCCTCAATCTGGTATCATTTTCACACTGCGTTTGGGTGTGCAGAAATAGCTGCATGCCTCTGCTCTCCTTTTCTGACTGTGTTAGCTCTGTATTAGGGAAGGGTGGTCATGAGTATGCATGTAAGCATGCTCTTGCAGTTACACCCCCTGCACCCCTTATATATTCCCCTGGTGCTTTGGTTTCAACTAGGTATTCTGGTTCACCCCAACACTCCACAAAACTGGCTCCTGATAAAATTGACCTTTGTGTCTGTATGATTGCAACAGAGTTGTTGAATCAGCTGGGTTATGGGTTGTATAACAATGTTGAACATGTCAGCACTACATAAAATACAGGATAATGATACAGTCCCTTGCAAAAATATCCAGACCCTTGACTAAGGGGCAAATGTTTTCATTTTCACATTAAGTTTTTTTTTTTTTCTAAACAAAATCTTTATTTTTGTAAGAAATATGATTGTGGGAAAAAAGTGTCTGTGATTAAAATAAATGCAATAGAGATATTAGGGCAACTAATAAATTTGCCCCTAAGTATCACAGTTTGTGAATAACAAATCCTAAACCCCAAATGTATTTTCTTTAACCTGCAGTGCATTCAGCAGGGTTGTGTTCAGGGGGAAGGCACATAGACATTTTATTGCTCCCCTTTGTGCTGTTGCTTTCAAGTCTCAGCAAATAGCTAAATAGCTAAAATGTGCATAAAATTTGATTTCCTGTGTTGGAAGATCAAAAGTGCAAAACAAACTTTTGCCCATGGGCTGCAGAAGATGCTTTTCCTTGGGGGAAAAAGGGATGAGAGATTGTTTGCAATTATCTTAGAACTCACCTCCACCAATAAATCATTAAAATACCAAAATTTTTGCTAAAACCCTCATAGAAAAGGGGTTATTATTACTTATGCACTTTTTGCAGGTTTTGGATTCAGCTGAATCCCTAAGGGGGAATCTAATAAAAGCTTTTAACTAAAAAAAAAAATATGAATTTATTGCAGCGTGAATATTATTACATTACGCAAATATATTTCCTTCGCACAGATTTAATATAGCTTTTGCAAACTATTTATGGACCTTATCCTGCTGAATGTGTTTTAATTGAATTCACCTGTCACATAATGTTAAAGCTGAGAAAACTAAACCCATCATCTTAAATTTACATATGATCAATATTTTAAAAATCTGAATATGCAAATTAAGGTTCTTGCAGAAGCACACTTGCAGTCAGGGTACCCACTTCTCTCTGGAGAACCTCTCTCCCTGGGGCTACTCGCGGTACTCCCGCCAAATGATCCTCCTTTGGGGTTCCCTCCGGTACTCACGCCTGAAGACCCTCACTAGGGTTCTCCCCGGTACTCCTGCTAAGCGTACACCCCCTTGAGTCCTCACTCCGGTACTCACGCCTGAGCACCCACTGGATTAGGAATCTCCTAAACTGCACACTATACACCCTGACTCCAGCGATGTAGTGCTGGGGGATCTTAATCCCTCTGGCTCCTGTCGGGGCAATGTCGGCCCTTACTAAATAACCTATCTATCACTCCTGGAGTGATCTCTCACTTCCCAGATCTACTATCTATCACAGGCCTGTTCTAAACCTCTGTCCAGAGGGAGGTCCCGGGCTGGAAAACCTGCTGAACAAGGAAGCCTTCCCTTTTTATATCCTGACACACCACCCAGTGGTTGCTGCCTTAACTACAAGGAAACTCCCTTTTTCACACAAAAACAACTAGGACCACCTTTAGGTGTCCAAATCCCATGAGGTCACCCTCTAGTGTCTGTCTAAGGAGAACCCATCCTAGGGGCCCCAAATCTTGGGGATCCCTACATATTATTTCTTACAAATTGAAACATTCAAAATTTTTTTTTCGAGTTTTAGTAGTAAACTTAATCTTTAGGATATCTTTTTTAGTAAAATGAGAGAATAGGTTAAAGGTCGAAATCAGGGCCACCATCAGGGGGGCACAGGGGGGACTGTTGTCCTGCTTTAAAGGGGGCCCGGCTGTTTTTTTTTTAGCTCGGGCCCCCTTTAAAGAATTATGGGCCCTGTCATTGGTGGCCAGCAGGAAATTTGATTGGTTGCGCCCCGTGCGTCCGTACGCACTGGACGCAACCATATAAAAGGTGCAGATGCAGCGGGGAGCCGGGCACAGATCTAGAGGACACGGCCAGAGGAAGTCGCTGGTGGGGGAGCTGGAGGATGCCGGAGGAAGCCGCAGGGGAGCCGGAGGGAGTCGCTGGGTGGGGTGGGCTAGAGGAAGTCGCTGGGGGGGGGGATCTGGAGGAAGCCACAGGGGAGCCGGAGGGAGTTTCTGGGTGGGGGGGAGCTGGAGGAAGCCGCTGGTGGGGGGGGAGCAGGAGAAAGTCGCTGGGGGGGCTGGAGGAAGTCGCTGGTGGGTGGGGCTGGAGGATGCTGGGGGAGCAGTGCAGATGCTGGGGGGAGCTTTGGCACATATCAAGAGGGGGGAACCGCAGGAAGTCACTGGGGGGGAGCTGGAGGATGCTGGTGGGAGCAAGGGGGGAGCCAGAGGATGCTTAGGGTGGTGGGAGCTGGAGGATAGTGGGCAGGATGCTGGGGGGGAGCTGGAGGATAAGGGAGGGGGGTTAGCTGGAGGATGCTGGGGAGATGCTGGCTACCCAGGGCGTGGGGGGAGGGGGGCCCAGAAAATTTTGTTGGGAGGGACCCCGGGATTTCTCTCTCTCTTCTTCCTTTGACTCTCTTCATTCTAACATCCTAACTGTCTCTTGTCCTAATCAGGCTACCTCTGTCTACTACAGCACACTCACCACTGCCCTTAATGAGCTTGCTCCTGCCAAGACAAAACGCATGAGGCCCAAACCACTCCAACCCTGGCACACTGCTCATACCAAATCCCTCCAAAAACAGTCACGTACACTTGAGCGCCGCTGGCGCAAATCAAGGTCAGAGTCAGATTTCTGCAGCTACAAATCTGCTCTGCTCTTCTATAATAACACCCTCTGCCAAGCTAAACATACCTACTTCACTGCACTCATTTACTCCCTCTCTAAAAAACCTGCACAACTCTTCTCTACCTTTAACTCTCTGCTGTCCCCTCCTCCGCCCCCCCCCCCCCGTGTGCTTCTGTCACTGCTCAAGCTATTGAGACCATCCAAAGTGACATTGCACAACTTAATCCCCATAACCATTTACCTCCCTCCCTACATACTACCCAGTCTCTTCTTGGCTCCTTCTCCCCAGTGACTGAACGCCCACATTGTTCCCGAGGTATCTATAACGGTTAACAATTCTACCATCACCCCATCTTCCCAGGCCCGGTGCCTTGGGGTTATCCCTGACTCTGCCCTGTCCTTCACTCCTCATACCCAATCACATGTCACTTTCACCTAAGAAATATTTCCAACATACGATCATTTATCACCCAAGATGCTGCCAAAATTCTTATTCACTCTCTTATAATTTCTCGCCTGGACTACTGTAACTCCCTGTTAATTGGCCTTCCCCTCCAAAGACTGTCCCCACTCCAGTCCATAATGAATACTGCTGCATGCTCCTCCTCTGCTGCGCCACTCTGGCAATCACTGCACTGGCTTCCCCTACCATCCAGGATAAAATTCAAACTAATGACTCTCACATTCAAAGCAGTTCATAACTCTGCCCCACCCTACATCTCTGAACGCTCCTCTACTGACGTGCTCCTCAACTCCTCTCTCATTCCCTCCTCACACGCTCGCATTCAAGACTTTGCTAGGGCTGCCCCCCTTCTCTGGAATTCGCTCCCACAATTTATCAGACTTTCTCCCAATCTCTTTGCCTTCAAGAGAACTCTAAAAACGCATTTATTTAGAGAAGCTTACCCTAATCTACTTTAGCAATACCCTGTGCCACACCTCTCACAACTCTGGTCATGCCCATTCCCACACCTTGTGTCTCAATCCTTTCTCCTTGTAGATTGTAAGCTCTTTTGGGCAGGGCCCTCTTCACCTCTTGTATTGGTTATTGATTGCTTTATATGTTACTCTGTATGTCCAATGTATAAAACCCACTTTTTGTACAGCGCTGCGGAATATGTTGGTGCTTTATAAATAAATGTTAATAATAATAATAATAATAATTTCTGATGGTGGCCCTGGTCAAAATACTGAAGCGAGACACTATCCAGCCAGTGTAAATTTCTAAATTTGTTTATTTTTCAAATATATAGGGAACAATGTCAATCCGTTTGCTTGTAAGGGGCATTGGGTCCACATTTAATTTGTTAGCTGATATGAAAATTAGAATGATCTTTTTAAGTTTTGGCATTTGTAGAAGCCAGTTATTTTTGTAAAACTTTACATATGTCGAATCAAGACACTATTTTCAAGACAGAAATATGTGCCATTCGTATTTAGGGCCCCCCTAGAAGAACTGGCATAACATATCCAGATCAGATGGCATAGAAAAGATTAAACCAAATAATCATAGTAAATGTGGTTTTGTATTATTGGAAGAAGAGAAGATTTATTTAAGAGGTCAGAGCTACAAGAACATTTTCTAAAATGAAGTAATGAGCTAGTGAGATTTTAAACTGCTTTTGTGCTTCCAATAACTACTAACTGCTAGGCCATTCTTCTTTCCTTATGGTTCAGGACCCAGAATGTGTTTGGGTGGGTCCCTATATTCCTCTTTAAAAATATCACTTATCCTCTTGGAAAAT
This sequence comes from Xenopus tropicalis, assembly GCF_000004195.4. NCBI lineage: Eukaryota > Metazoa > Chordata > Amphibia > Anura > Pipidae > Xenopus > Xenopus tropicalis. Next base: position 58,801,906 of record NC_030678.2, on the reverse strand, counting down.
AGTAATAAAAATAAGGTACATTTTTAACCTTCTTTTTAAAATAAGGTATGTTTTTAAACCTACTTTTAAGCCTAGAAATGAATTCTCTAACTTAATTTGGGTGCCCAGGTTTTTTTAGCAGCTTTCATGCATGGTCCGTTGGTGGACCATGGCAGTGCATAGATAGGATTTATCCAAAGGCTTCTTACTCTCTCAGTATTTAACAGGTGTTAGCATTCCTAAAGCAAACATTGTATGCTTACTTCAAAACAAACAGGGATACATTTTATTTGTATGGAACTTAACATAGACCTGTAGCAGTGCTATCCAACTGGGCAAGTTATTCACTATACCACATGTTGGTGCTATTTTTTAAAAGGCCTTATAGAAAGGCCTAGAGAAAGATCTATAGAAGTGCAGCACTCAGAACATCATAGCTAGAACAGTTGCTCAAGTACTCAGTATTAATTACAAGTCAGCACGGTACAAGGTAAGCCCAACTGCTGAAGGTAAGATATGTAGCTCGTAAATATTTTAGAAACCTTCACTTGTCCATGGATAATCCTCCAGTACAGTGCAGCTTTTTTGCCGGAGCAGCTGACTGCAATGCTAATTGCATCTAAAACCTTAAAATATGCAGTGGTATTTTCATCCATTCAATCAGAGGTTTGAGTGGCATTAAGTGTGTAGCATTCTACTGATCAGAAACTCCTACTAGCTTATTTTACCGTGCTTAAATTGAGTAAATATGGAACAATTACTTAAATTTACAAAATTAAAAAATATATTTCTCTGGACAGCCCTTTATGCCAGTGCAGTTTGACTGGAAGCAAGCAAAACTGAAAAAAATCCATTCTGCGTTATTGTCTTGTCTTCCTGATCTGTATGAGGTATCAAAGTGCTTAGCCCACTACCCAGCAGACATTGGGCTCTGCCAACTAAGTTTAATGTGGCCCCCCCCCCCAAAAAAAGGTACAGGTAGGAGGTATTTTCGGCCATACGCCACGTCTGACATCAGCCTTAACTGGCTGATGTGGCCTAGCATGTATGTGTGCCTTGACTTGTTTGTGTGCACTGTGAATACTATGATCCCAGGAGGCGGCCCTTAATTCTTAAAATGGCAATTTTCTATTTAGGATTACCCAATGGCACATACTACTAAAAAAGTATATTTTTATGAAAATGGTTTATTTAGATCAGGGGGCTCAAACTCAATTTACCTGGGGGCCGCAGGAGGCAAAGTCAGGATGAGGCTGGGCCGCATAAGGGATTTCTCAAAAAAAAGTCCATGAAGGCTTGCATTATCGGATAATGCATGGCACGGCGGGCGGGAGCTGCTGATTGCGGAAATGACGTTATGCCATCATAACAGTTATTATGGGAAGACGTTCTGTGTGCACAATTAGCTGCTAACTAAGGAGCTAATTGTGCACACAGAACGTCTTCCCATAACATCATTTCCGCAATCAACAGCTCCCGCCCGCCGTGCCTTGCATTATCCCTTGAATCGCAATAAAAATCGCGATCCATTCATTGCTTTTGCGAAGGCGTTGGTGCGGGCCACAAAATATTGTACTGAGGGCCGCAAATGGCCCGCGGGCCGCGAGTTTGAGACCCCTGATTTAGATGAAGCAGGGTTTTACATATGAGCTTGTTTATGCAATATATTTTTATAGAGATACATTTTTTGGGGGTATAGTTTTCCTTTTGAATGGTTTAATTTTGTAAATGCAAACTAATATGTGGCTTCTCTTTTTTTTTACCAATGTTAATATCACTCTTTATTTTTTTTAGCCTTTTCTGGATTCTCAGCAAACACAAAGTATGATCCGTACCAAATTAAGGCTGAAATTGCAAACCGGCGAGACAGGGTAAGCTGAAACCTTAATACTCTTCCTAATCTTTCCATCTGTACAGCTGTATCATAGGGTATTGTTTCCACTGTAAGAATGAATACTTTGCTTTTTTTGCTTTACTTTGAAGTGTTTGCAAGTTAAATAACAAAGCACAATAGGAATTATTACAACTACAGACTACTACAGCTAGTAGAGCTCTAAAGCTCTAAAACACTGCAATGCTATTTGCCACTGTGTCCTATTTATATAAATGGTACTTCGTCTTTGGGTGATTTGTATTTTCTTGTGCTTTATGTTAAAGGAGAAGAAAAGTAATTGTGGCCAATAGATTTGCCACATTAGTGCCACCTAGAACGCTATATTTATTCAGCAGAAAGCTTTACTATACCTGAGTAAAGAGCCCTAGAAGCTCCCTATGATAGCAGCTGCCATTTTAGCTTGGTCTTGGTAGCTTCCTGCTGCAGTTATAGCTGTTGGAAGCTCAGATCACACATTCCTAAGAGAGGGGGCAGTGAGTTCTTATGCATTCTTATGGGAGGGAGGAGCAGGAGAAGGGAGGGGGAGAGGAGAGAACTGAGCAGACTCAAGCCCCAAACCTTAAGGAGCCTTAAAAGCGAGGAAGTCTGATACCGAAGAACATGTTCCCAAAAAAGGAGACAAGAAATTAGGGATGCACCGAACCCACTTGATGGAGTCCCAAATAGAACCAGAATCCTAATTAGCACTTGGTAATTACGATCGGGAAGGGTTAAAAATCGGCGGGCGGCTAAATCCCCCACCACAACCATTTAACACTTCCGAATACTAATTTATGCTAATTAGGATTCGGATTCGGTTAGGCCGGTTCCGTGGATTCAGCCAAAACCGAATCCTTCAAAAAAGGCTGGATTCAGCCCGAATCCTGAACCGAATCCGGGGTTCGGTGCATCCCTACAATAAATCCTGTGTTTTGATAGAGGACTCTAGTGCAGCGTTTCTGTGAGTGCTTATGGCTGTATTTACATAGACATTTCTCCTTTAACTATAAGGAAAACTTAATTGCTAAAGCATTCTGGATCAAGGCTATAAAAGCTAGCACTGCCTTGACCCCCTCACCTCTCCCTTATCGCATAGTTTCTAACTTTTAAAACTGTCCCTTTCACTAACCCCAACCAAAAACAGCAGAGTAGCGCAGCTGCGTACCTAGTCGACATCTTCCCTGCAACTGAACAATCTTGCAAACTTAACAATTGGGTCTCTCCACCGATACGAACCCTGCTTGCGCATGCACAGTTGGTGGTAGCAGGAAATCTGCTTAAACTGCACATGCGCAAGCAGGGTCCGTGTCAGTGGTGAGACCCGAAGACTGTTCAGTTGCAGGGAAGATGTCAGCCACGTACGCAGCTGTGCTACTCTGCTTTTTTTAGGTTGGGGTTAGCAACACAGCTTTAAGGTATCTAAGCTTGATATCCCAAACTGTTCATTCTGAAACACCTATGGGCCCATTTATTAAAGGTTGTGTTTTTTTTCACAATTCATATATATATATATATATATATATATATATATATTTATACATATATATATATATATAATATATATCTTTTTTTTTTGCAAAAATAATTTTTTTGTGGGAAAAAAACTTCACCATTTATTATGTGTCAAGACTGTCCAAAGTAAAAATTTGCCATCTGTTTTCTATTTTCCTCTATTTTTTAATTGATACTTTTTTTAAAAGGCTGTTTTAATAAATAACACAAGTTTAAAATGAGAATGTTGGTAAATGGACCTTCCCAGATGAGGTTATCTCACAACTATGACTATTTGATTCTGGGCTACAGCTCCCAGCATCCTGTAACAGCTTTTTTGCTGGGATTTTTTGAATTAATGTAAAAAAGAATCTTGACACCTAGGGGCTGATTTACTTACCCACGAACGGGTCGAATGGAGTCCGATTGCGTTTTTTTCGTAATGATCGGTACTTTGCGATTTTTTCGTATGTTTTGCGATTTTTTCGGATTCTTTACGAATTTTTCGGATCCAATACGATTTTTGCGTAAAAACGCGAGTTTTCCTATCCATTACGAAAGTTGCGTAAAAAGTTGCACATTTTGCGTAGCGTTAAAACTTACGCGAAAAATGCGCAACTTTTCGCATAAGTTTTAACGCTACGCAAAATGCGCAACTTTTTACGCAACTTTCGTAATGGATACGAAAAACTCGCGTTTTTACGCAAAAATCGTATTGGTAACGAAAAATTCGTACAGAATCCGAAAAAATCGCAAAACATACGAAAAAGTCGCAAAATGTTCGCTTTCAAGTCGGAACTTTTCCAATTCGGGTCGGATTCGTGGGTTAGTAAATCAGCCCCCTAGTGCTGATTTACTTGTTTTTTTTCTGGCCTCGAAAGTCATATAAACTTAACATGGTGTAAATTTGAATTAAACTCGATAATTGTTGTATTTATAAAATGCTTTTTATAAGTGATATTTTATATAGACAAAGAACACAGTAGTAGTCTTTTGTTAAGGCTACTTCACTTCACAGTCATGGTCTCTGGCAACTGACTATTATACTACTGGAGTGTTTTAGGAGGATGATCGGACTGCTGTGATGCCAAAGAACAAGGGAAGCCTTGTGCAACAATAAGCAAGTCAATACTAACTTTTTTTTTAGAAGCTAGAGAATGCAACAGTTTTATTAGACTAATAAAACAGAATTTAAAAACAATCATTGGTGTCCCACTGAAAAAAATCCAAAATGGTTCAAGTTCAGAACCTTTGCTTGTGAAGAGTGCAAAATGTTTGCAGTTGTCTCTCCAATTGTTTTATACATAAAAACACAGGCTGCACAGAGGAGAAGGGGGCTTAGCAAACATCTCATTATACTTGTGAAAATGTGTAGCCAGCTCACAGAAACTCTATAGAATAAAGACAATGTAAGTAGTGCGTAGAGACTTCTGCACCATAAGTATTGTTAAATGGATAAGAACCTGCCATTTATACCCCTGTGCTTAAGTTAAGGTGCAATTGTGTTTTTGTCAATAGCTAGTGAGCAGCTGATATTGCATTACATGTCATATTATACTGTGTTGAACTGGTAATTTGGGTTATCATTACCCTCTTTTGACTTTCATATACTATTTTTTCTGCACCCTCTTCTCTCTTTAAAATCTTTGTATAAACCCTGCACCTGTATATTGTATTATTTTTAATTATAAAGTATATCTAAAAAAATGATTATTAAGAAGACACTGCCAGTTTAGACTATTTTTAAATTAAATTAACCGACATGTGCCAAATTGACTACTGTGTGCTTTGAGAATTGTGACAGTCAAAATGTCATAACCACCTTTCCATTCTTTTATCTTTAAAGTCTGGGAAATGCTTTACTTGTGGCAGTCATTGTCAGTGACAACTGCTCCCTATGTTTTTCAGTTCAAAGTGACAGCTAAAGGTATTTTGTCCAACACAGTTCTCCATGAGAGCACAGTTGTGGTATAAATGCCATAGCCCTAGTTGAAAGAAAAAAGGACAATAAAAACAGAGTATATTATTGAAATTAACCTTTTTTTTAATTTGCAACTTTATGAATTTTTTTTGCATTTTTAGCTTTCCAGGTTAAAACGAGAGCTGACAGTGATGAAGCAAGAACTGCAATACAAAGAAAAAGGAGTGGAAACCTTACAAGAGTAAGTGAATTATACATAAAAATTTAGGTTCAAGGACAACTAAGTTGTTTCAGTTTTGAGATCATGACACATTTGTCAAATATTATGTCTCCAAACAGTAAAAGCATACGTCACTTTCTCTTATGGCTTGCATATTGTGTTGTTGATCCAATCTGGGTAAGCCTAGCAGCGGTCTAGCCACCATGTTATACTATTAATTGCTTTGGGACAGTTGATTAAATAAGGCCCACTTAACAATGTCCTGATGGTACCTTATCCATAACTCTAACCTTCCACAAACCCTTCTTTATTATTAAACAGCATCAGCAAGCCCTGTGGGGAGACATTAGCCTTTGTGATTTTATTCATTGGGGGTGGGAGTGTTTGCAATTGTAGCTGTGTTTCTTTTCAATGGTTTTAATGGTCATTTTTTATATGTTTTCTATGTTATATAGTGGAATGAAAATGTAGAGGCGTGTATATTGTTAGTGTAATAAGGTTATAAAATATAATGGCATTAGAAAGTATAGGGGATCAGAGTTTTATATTTTACTTATTGATTGACTCATTAAACAGTGTTCTGGAAGCAGTTAGACACAATTTAGCCATCAAATTTCAATATTAGTGTTAAGATTCTGATTTGGTTTGGCATTCAACCAAATGTAGGGTTGCCACCTTTTACTCATCTCATAGTCGAGCATCGATGTTACAGGGCAAGTGGGATGACATTGGAGAGGGCCAGGAATGTTAGCGGGTGACATGATAAAGTAGTCAGTGAGTGGGGCAATAAGAACTCTGAATCTTAGTCAAGCAGTTTTAAACCAGTCAGCCCATGTTAAAATACAAAAACCAAAAAAAAACAGTCGGTGAGTTGCAATGAAAGTCAAAGCTGAAGGAAACAGAAGGAACTGTGAACAGAGGAAGAGACAGTATGTATAGACAGCATGAGAGGCGCATGAGGATGTTTGAGTTAGACACAGCTGTAATAAGTAGAAAGACAAGAGCCACAAGATTGTGTGGAGAGTGGAGGGAAAAAGGTCTAGATTGCTACAAAGTATTGTATGGGGAAGAGAGCTTTGTTCAATGCTACCCCCTACCCTCGCCTGTAGGTGTCTCCAATTTGAGATTCCAACTGGAATATTTATGAAAAGGCAAAGGGATAGTTTTCATATTATAAAAAGCGTACATATTATTTAGGGTTGTTGAGTATTTGTTACATTTATAGTAAAGAGGCCTCTTTAATTTTTATAAATCTAAATGTGTGCACTGTTTGTGGGGAGGTGTGATCTTTTTTACTAATTGAAGTCTTCTGGAAGATATATTGCGTGAAGGTGTAAATATTCAGATTGTGTTTGACTGATTATTTTAATGTGTAGAAGCTGAAGTGTAATTGTGCACACACTTTAATTTAGGGGTGGTGTTTTACAAATCCCAAAAGAAAGTTTTAGGAACTATTGATTCTTTTGATCCTATACCTGTAATTAAAAGATGTAATGTGCAGTTTTCACTAAAAATGAATTGCTGTTGAAGGAAGGTTGAATTATGTGGTTATATTTATTTGTAATATTGGCTCTGCTTCTTTCTGCAGGATTGTGTGGAAAATGTAATTTGCCTGCCTGGGTGATGACTCAGTGCTGTAATTGAAGGGGAATGAACAAAAAGTGACTGATTTAAAAAGTTGCAAACTAGGTTATCATTTATATCTATACTTTATATTCATTGATAGGATTAACAAATGCATTCCTTGCAGATTTGAAAATGCTCATTTTGGATTTCATTAAAAATTTTAATAATGTATCCGTCCTTTTAATTATTCCCCTAAAAGATTTTTATAAATGTATAACAAATATTTGAAAAGTATATTTATTCATTGTTTTTGGAACGTTGTATACTCCCATACATTAGTGTATCAATATGGTTCAGGCCTTAGGGCACTGTATTTTCACCATTAAGGTCTAGGTTGTGCTCCAAGGGCTCATTTTTTAAAGCACCAAACATGTTGAGTCCCCTATGTTAAAGCATTATGTCTTTAGGCAAGTCACAATGCACATGCATATGAGTTTAATATTTTACACCCCATTGTCTTAAATGGGACCTTTCTGTCTATTAAATAATTCCAAATCCTGTTAATCTGGCAAAATAAACGTTGCTTATACAAGTTCCTTTCTAAGGTTTTGTTGGAAACCAAGATCACAGCAAGCAAGCAGATGCCATTTTGTGAAAGCTGCCATCAAGGCAAGCTTTGCATCATCCCTAAATCTTTTGTTTGCACTACAATGGAGGACCTGGTAGACATGCACACAATATGCAAGACTATAGACAGTGAGGAAGGAGGGGAGAATATGAAGAATAGAAGGGAAGTGTAGTATGGGATGTGATTGCTATGGCAGTGGTCTAGACGCAGAAAAGAGCATATACCTTGACTCACAGTTTTTAAATACATTTTTTAACAGGTTCCCTTGAATGTGGCATATACTTGGTGCACAGGGATGGTTAAAATAAACAGATTTATAAGAATAAAGGCATTATTTACTACAGCAAATTTGCCTCGGTTAAATGTTAATAAAGTATCCTGACCTTAGATAACATTACCTTATAACATTACCTATAGAAATCATGGCAAATCAATATTTTTCTTGTTATTAGTGATTGACATAATCTCAATTTTGTATAATAGGGCTTGTGTCCTGTTTGTCCCAATTCTTTTTTAGTGTCACCCCTCATATGCTGAAAGTTGTAAAATAGTATTCCCTGGGGACAGATCATTCCTTCCTTATGAAGGCAGAACTGTAAGAAGCTATGGACAGTGCAGGTTTGGCTGTGCAAGGAATTTCCATCTGGTGTAATGTTTACTTTAGAAAATCTTAGCATAGTTCTAGAACAGCATGGCATTGTTTAACTGCTGCTAGAAGAGTAACTATAGATTGTATATAGCAGCACATGACCACCAGAAAACTCCGCAAATAGCCATTTTCCCGAGATAACAGCAAAAACAAAAAAGGCATTGTTAGTGTTAAGGGGACAGGTTATGTTTTTAAAAAAGCCCTGGCTTTCCAACAGTACCTGCTGTTGATAGAAAGCTTGCAGGAAGCAGGCTGTGGTTAGCTTGGGGCCTTGTGCCAAGCTTGATGATGTAAAAGGCCAGGTCTGTAACAAAAAGTATCATTCTTCTTCTAGGTAATCTATGGCTTGGCTTGGGAGGTGTCTTCTAAGGCTCCTAGTCATTACTTCAGGATGCAATAAAAATAGCACTGCGAGGATTAGGCCTTTGCTAGTGATAAAATTTCATGCACTGCATTCTTCTTTGTCACTCTAAAGCAAGGTTACCCATCCTGCAGCCCTACAGCTGTACAACTACTTAACTACATGTAGAGATTTAGGCATACGAACAGCACACAGCATGTTTTGATATGATAAACTAAAAATATAGATAGATAGATGATAGACAGATAGATAGATATTTAGATAAACAGTATTCTAATCAAAGCAGCATAACCTGGGCTCAGCTTTACTCCACTATTATGCCAAATCAGTGTTTTTACATTACACTTTCCTGTTAATAAATATATCCAGTTTTCATAAATTACATGTTTCAAAAAGTACAGGAGATTTGTTTCTCCTGCATTGAAAAGCTCTCTGTTCTAAATGAATGAATACTTAACCAACAGATAGTTTAAATTATGTTAAATGACCTATTAAAGAATTCTGTCATACAGGAGTCTATATATTACTAAATATTGCCCTTTTACATCTTTTCCCTTGGCGCACCATTTTGTGATGGTCTATGTGCTCCCTCAGAGATCACATGACCAGAAATAATGCAGCTGTAACCGTAAAAGTAAGAAGTGTGGAAGCAAAAGGCAGAACTCTGTCCATTGATTGGCTGATGAGGCCTAGCATGTATGTGTGCCTTTACTTGTTTGTGTGCACTGTGAATTCTATGATCCCAGGAGACAGCCCTTAATTCTTAAAATGGCAGTTTTCTATTTAGGAGTACCCAGTAGCACATACTACTAAAAAAGTATATTTTTATAAAAATGGTTTATTAAGATGAAGCACGGTTTTAATTATGAGCTTGTTTATGCAATATATTTTTATAGAGACCTACATTGTTTGGGATATAGTTACTAGATAATCCTTAATCCATAATATCATTCATTACACCAGACATGTGAATCCCTTTAAGAAAATATATGTGTGTCTGTTTAAAACAAAAATATAAGCCAATTTAAAAGAGTTTTTCCCATTTCTCAATACTTTTTTTTAAAATGTAAAAACAAATTGACACATTTAAAAATTTATAGTTACATAGTTTCAATGTTACATAGTAAAGTTTAGTTAAAAAAAACCCAAAGTCTATCAAGTTCAATGCCTCAGAATGAACCCAAGAATACATATATACACACCTTCATTCCGACCTATCTATAAACTCACATATATAAACTGTATACATCAGTATCTATACTAACTGATTTTAGTGTCACAATAACCTTTGATATTATGCTTCTTCAAGAAATCACCCAAGCCCCTCTTAAAGGCATTAATAGGATCTGCCAACACAACACCACCCAGTAGGGTATTTCATAACCTCACTGCGCTCACCGTGAAGAACCAACTACACTGCTTTAAATGAAAGTTATGTTCCTCTAAGTTGGTGGCCTCTGGTGAGTTGGTTGTTCTTATGGCAAAAAAGATTATCTGCCTGTAATGATGTCTAATGTGCGTGTAAAAAGTAATCACATACCCTCACAAGCACCTTTCCTCCAGAGAAATATAGAAGACAAGCTATCCTCACAGTTTAAATCCTCCATCCCTTTTACTAGTTTAGTTGTATCTCTCTGCACTCTCTCCAGCTCATTAATATCCTTCCTAAAGGAACAGTAACATAAAATATTAGTTATTAAAATATAGTGTACTGTTGCACTGAAGTAGTAAAACTGATGTGTTTGCTTCCAAAACACTACTATAGTTTATATAAATAAGCTACTGTCTAGCCATTCAAGTTGAAATGGGACTAAATGGCACAGGTTAAATAGCAGATAACAGATAAGCTCTGTAGAATGCAATTGATTTAGTTTAGACCTATAAAGAAGCAAGACCATGTTTTCATTCCTTGACTTAATGCAATGTTTTTCAATTTAGTCAAATCACTCTGCAAATTGGCAGCATACTGCATAGAACTTAGTTTTGCACAATTTAGTATCATCAGCAAAAATAATCAAACACCATTTATAGTTACATAGTTGTAACATAGTTAATTTCATGTAAAAAGACAGTACTTTACGTGAGTCCTACACTGCCTATTAAAGGAGAAGGAAAGTCTAAGTCACTTGGGGGTGCCAAAATGTTAGGCACCCCCAAGTGACTTAAATCGCTTACCTTCTACCCCGGGCTAGTGCCCCTGTACAGAGAAAACAGCACCAGCCCGGGGTAGCAACGATCGCTTCCTTCTTCCTGATCGGGTGCGCGCGCATGCGCAGTAGAGTGAAAAGCCGAAGTTTGAACAGAGAATCAGCGTTTCACTCTACTGCGCATGCGTCTGTCCCGGACAATTGGCTGCAACGTGAATAGGGAGGAAGGAAGCGCTCGCTACAGGTACCCCGGGCTGGTGCTGTTTTCTCCTAACAGGGGCACTAGCCGGGGTACAAAGTAATCGATTTAAGTCACTTGGGGATGCCTAACATTTTGGCACCCCCAAGTGACTTAGACTTTCCTTGTCCTTTAACATTGAGTCTGTGATGCAGTTAAAATAAAGTCCCCCAGCAGACAATGTGACTGAGTAGTAAGACTGTTGCACCTACCTTTAGCTAAAGTCTCTATTGAGAAAGCAGGGAGCTTTTAAGCCCCAGCTCATTAACATACACATGAAAGTAGCAATATTTGGATACAATCTGTACAAAAAACACAGAAAGAAATCACCAGCGCTCGGTCTAATCCCTTATTACCCCTTCTAAAATGTTCCTGCCACCGATGTCAAACTAACAGGCCTATAGTTTTCAGGCTGACAACATTATCTCTTTTTGAATAGTGGCACCACATTAGCAATTCACCAATTTTTCAGCACCATGCCAGACCTTAAGGAATCCAGAAAAATTAAGAGGTTTGACAATCACAGAGCTAAGCCGTTTAGTACCCTAGAATGAATACCCCCAGGTCCTGGACCTTGGTTTCTATTCTATTTCTATGCTATTGCTAATTACATATTAAAAAAATAATATTGGCTTAAATTTACTCCTCACTGCAGTACCCTTTTCTATCTCTATTTTAACTTATCATACTTTTTTTGCATTCACTTAAATAAAGTGGTGCTAAAATGCATACATTTGTCTTTTCATGCCGGTATCTTCACACACAGGCCGACACGAGGCCTGTCAATGGAGCCATGGGGGTGTGTGCATAACAGTGGCTCCACTTTCATCTACATCTATAAAAAACACACAGGAAAACAATGAAACTGCTTAGTGAAAAAATACATTGTGCCCTGTAGTTCTAATTTCTGAAATAATGTGAACATTTGTTTTCAGGTGCTATATGTGGCCAATCTCACACTATAATTATAAAGATGCTGGAATATATCATGACAAAAGTGTGGCTCTGAAGGAGGAAGTTAGGAGATTAAAACATTTGAATACACCCAATATTCAAACACAACACTACATTTAATTATACATTTTTTTTATCTGCTAATGCAAATTCTTTTGTTCAGCATGAATTCAGTGAAAACATAATTTGCTGAAATACATATAGTTTTTGTTAAATCTTGCACTAAACAAGGCTAAGTATGACTAGGAAGCACTTCCTAACATCCTGCTTCTTTAGAGCAAATGCGGGAGAAAATTATTTTAACGTCCATTATTAAACCCTGAGTATATAAACTCTGCCTTATTTGTAGACCTGAGACAAAAGCAGCAGCTGGGGGAAGGGAGGGTCTTGTTTATAAGGGACTTATTATCCATTTTTAAACAAACCCACCCTGAAAACAAAATGAATAGGTGGGGGGCAGGTAGTAAAAACAAAATAAAGATCTGTGTTGTCACAAACATATATATACCATAACCATTGAGAGACAGAGAATTACAGTAGGCAATGTAATATTGTTATTTGCAGCTTTGCTATGGCCGTAGTGTACCTTTATTCACACTTGACTTCACATACAGTATATCTAGGAGATTTTGAAAATCAAAGCTAAAGGAAGCAAAAAACTGTTAACAAAGCTAATGTATCTTTATTCAAAGATTATTATGTGAAAACAAAATGAATGCTGCTGTGACTAAAAAGTAGAATATACTGCCCCATTAATATTTACATAGATGTCGTATCTACTTGTTTATAATGTGTTAGATGTTAACTTACTTTTGTGCTTGCTCTTAATTCTGGCTCAACATTTAATGCAAATGTTTCAGGCAGTGTCAAGCAACCACAAACACTTTCTTAGGGAATTATAATAGAAGCTGTAGCACTTGTTTCATGCAATGTTTCCAAATCCTTCAGTTTAGAACTGCTTCAGTGCAAATTATTTTGAAAAAGCCAAGACAGTGGATGTTATGTTGGTAACCCAGTTTTTGCATCCCCAATTCAGCTTTTGGTTTGGGAGGAATTGTAATCAAACCAATAGGCTTGTCTAAGTTGCCACCAACTATTTGTAGTTTTTAATTATTTCAATAATTGTTCAGCAACTCAGTTTGGAGTGATAACAGCTATTTGGTTGCTAGGGTTCAAGTTACCTTAGCAACCAGGGAGTGGTTTGAATGAGAGAGTGATGTATGAATAGGAGAGGGACTGGATAGAAAAAAAAAGTTATAAAAAGTAACAATAACAAAAAAAAAAAAGAGTTTGAAGAAGGCAAATAATTAAAAAAGTATAAGAAATAAACAATGAAGACCAATTGAAAAGTTGCTTAGAATTGGTCATTCTATATTATACTAAAAGTTAAATTAAAGGTGAATCACCCCTTTAAAAAAACAAACAAACAAACAAAAAAAAACCAGAAAGTAAAAGGTTAGTGATCACAGGACAAACATCTATACAGATAATACATTATATACCCCTTCAGTATGCAGGTCTTCACTCATAATAACATAGTAAGTTAGGTTGAAAAAAGACGTACGTCCATCACGTTCAACCATAATGCCTATATATAACCTGCCTAACTGCTAGTTGATCCAGAGGAAGGCAAAAAAACCTCAATCTGAAGCCTCTCTAATTTGATTTAGAGGGGAAAAAATTTCTTCCTGACTCCAAGATGGCAATCAGACCAGTCCCTGGATCAACTTGTACTAAGAGCTATCTTCCATAATCCTGTTTTCCCTCACCTGCTAAAAAGCCATCCAACCCCTTCTTAAAGCTATATAATGTATCAGCCAGTATGATTTGGGGAGGTAATTCCACAACTTCACAGCTCTCCCAGTAAAAAATATTTTCCGAATATTTAAACAGAACCTTCCTTCTTGTAAATGGAGTGGGTGCCCTCGTGTTAGTTGGAAGGACCTACTGGTAAATAAAGCATTAGAGAGGTTATTGTATGACCCCCTTATATATTTATACATAGTTATCGTGTCACCTCTTCTCCAGTGTAAACAAAGCCAACTTGGCCAGTCTTTCTTCATAACTGAGACTTTCCATACCCTTTACCAGCTTAGTTTCCCTTCTCTGGACCCTCTCTAATTCAGTAATGTCCCATTTGAGCACTGGAGACCAAAACTGAACAGCATATTCTAGATGGGGCCTTACCAGTGCTCTGTAAAGGGGAAGAATAACCCCCTCCTCCCGTGAATCTATACCCCTTTTAATACAGCTCAAAACTAAAACCATTCTTCATTGGAAAAAAGAGTATTGCAAAATAAATGGACAAGCTAATAAAAAATTCAGTCTCAACTCCATTGGTAATAACTCATTTGTGTTTCTGGGTATACCTGTGATGCTTGTTTACAACTCCTCCCCACTACCCTTCAGATTAAATGTGACATTGGTCAGACCAAAAGGTACATTGCTTTTAATCCATCCCTGTGTGCAGCCACAATTACATTATATCAGTCCACTAGACCGTTATTAAAGGACAATGAAAGGTTATTATACATTAAAAGTAAGTCTAAAGGCATTATTTTTAAGTACTTACTGCATATCTAAATTCCCAGATCCCTGCTTGCTTCTCTGAGATAGGGTGCTGGCAGCCTACAGCAGTGTGAAGACTACAGTGACATCACTGAAATCTCTCTTCCCTTCCTGTAGGCTGCCAGCGGCAGCCTTTCTATTCTCTGAGCATGTGTGTGACTTGATCCTGTCTCCTGTTCTGAGCTACACATGCCCACCAGCCAATCAGAAGCGGATCTGCCAGAGGGGGGGAGGGAGGGAATGAAACACATGTGCAGTATGAAGCAAGGGGGGAAAGGAAGGGAGAATACCTTTTTAAAGATGGCTGCCTGTTCAAGAAAATGTGAAGTAAGTGTGACTGAGTAAATATTTGATTGGGTGAGCCAAAAGTGTGGCGTTTTTACTAAACAATAGGAGGACTATTGGGCAGTATGCTTTTTAAATTTTGACTTGCATTCTCCTTTAAGCCGTACGGCAATCTAAAAAGCATTACTGATGCTAAACAGAAATTACATTTTAAGCAGGAAAAAAGTAGCTGGATTTCTATATATAACAGGGCCATTAAGCATTCGTAAAATGTATTGTAACCCCTTCTCTTTTAGGTGCAGCTAAGAGATTTCTGCTTTTTTCCCAACAGGATTGACCGCAAAATGTCCAGTGCTCACACCAACTATAAACTTGATGAAGCACAAGCAATAATGAGTGAATTAAGAACATTACGCCAAGCAATTTGCATGGGAGAAAAGGAAAGGCGTGACCTTATGCAGGTACATAAAAAAATAAAAAATTTTGAATGCAAAACAAACTATAGAAGTTCCATACAGTTCCATACCTTTCAGCATAAATGTGTGAATTTTGGTACATGCCACTCAAGGTAATAACAAGCACAAAATGCTTAAAAGCAATTAAAAACAACTGAATTGTCCATGCACCCAACAGAAATAGTAATATCAAAGGGTTAACAAAATCCTTTCCTGGATGACAGTTTTGAAAAACAAGCAACAGCTTCAAGGTGGCATGTTTAGGGCCTTGGTCTATATACTTTGTACTTAATTATCTTACCATCTTTTGTTTCAGTGGCAAACATATTATTTATCATTACAGACAGGCAAATGAAGAAAGATTTTGCATAGATTAATAATTTTGCTTGTTGCTCATTTGCTGATTACATTCCCTTATTTTTGGCCAACATAACATCCACTGTCTTGGCTTGGCAAACCTAGATGGGCACAGGGATACCATATATAGCGAATAATGTATCCTCTGTTGTAATACACCAGGATATGATAAGTCACAGAGAAGTTCTTTAAAATACTTAATTATTCAGGTAGGATACTGTAGTGGAATTACCATAAAGTACTATGTAATAGGTGTCTCTAACTTTTTTTTTTTTTTAAGACACATTTAATTGTAAAAAGAGTTGGGGAGCAACACAAGCATGAAAAAAAATTTCTGGGGGTGCCAAATAAGGGTAGGGATTAGCTATTTGGTAGTCTAAAGGAAGCTGTGTTTAGCAGTACATCTGGTTTTATGCCTCTAAAACGTGACTCCAAGTCCAAAATTAAAAAAATGAGCACTTGCTTTTAGGCCACTGGGAGCCAAATCGAAGGGGTTCATGATATGTTTATGTACAGCCTATGACCACTATGCCTTTCACCTGGCCCTATATGACACACCCCTGGCTGTATCTGAAATTTTGGGTTAAATACCCAGTCTCCTTTATGGTCCAGCATATGGTCAGACTAGCCCTTGTTTAGCTCTTAAGCATATAGACACTATCTGCATGTTTTGTATATTCTCCCTTTTTCTAAGTAGCTTTTCTTCTACACTCCCAAACATACTGGTAGGTTAATTGTTTGCTATGTAATTGATACTAGTGTATGTGAGGTAGGAATTTCAGATTTTAAACTTTGTAATGATGTGAATGTTGAACAATATTTGTAAAGTGTGATCAGTTGGGAGTTTATAAATAAAGAATAATGAGAACAACCAGGGAAAGCTATGCCATGTTTTTTTAAAGCCAGGCATTAGGTAAAGGAGAAGGAAAGTAATTTTGGCATTTTACTGCCAATAGATTTGACACATTAGTGCCACCTAGAACACTATATTTATTCTGAGTAAAGAGCCCTAGAAGCCCTAGAAGCTTCCTGTTTGCAGTCTATCTGTTTTAGCTCAGAAGACACATTCTTAAGCGTGGGAGGAGTGAGTTTTATGAATTCTTAAGGGAGGGGGGTGCAGGAGAGAGGAGAGAACTGCCCAGACTCTGGCCCCAGGAATAAAGGATTTTTCTGAGAGAGGAAGCCAGATACCCTAAGACCATGTTTACAAAAAGGAGATAAGAAATGTTTCTTTTGATAGAGGACTCAGTGCAGCATTACTGTAAGTGCTTTTGGTTGTATTTATTTAGACCTTTCTGATAAAGCTTACTTAGGTTTTACCTCTCCTTCTCCCTTAAATATGTACTTGTGAGTTTTTGGAAGCTATCCATATGTTCTTTTAATTGAGCCTAAAAGAATATTCTAATTAACCACTTAATGTGTCACAGTTTTTCTTTTTCTGCCAAATATTTTATTTTTTACATCTATAATTTTGGTTATAAACAATGCAACCACAAAATACCATACAGTGACCTAAAAGCACACTCTGTAATTTAATTTTTACACATTCACCCACGTGTGCCTATCCTGTTTTTCATTCATTTCCCCCATGCTTCCTCAGAATTAATTCTGAGCTTTATTTTCAGAGCTTTTTTTAAAATTTTGACTCCAAAATTTAATACCCGCCCCTCATTTCCACTTAAAACAAACCACAAAACTTTTCCAGATGCCTACCTGAAGATTCCTGGTATCTTGCCACATCTGTCTCCTCCTTACATGATACAACAAAAGAGGATGTTTAAATTTGTAGCTCTAAAAATGACCAGCCATAAACTCATACAACAGAAGCCTTTTGCTGGGTGTATCATATTTTTTTATGACATAAAAAAACATAACTCTTCTACAACTTTCCTACAGAGTGTAGGAGCTAAGTATAAGTCAATTTACCAGGCTAGTAGATGATGTAGAGCATTTGTTACATGCGACCCCCTTTCTCAGGATGGGCCTCCGCTATGTAGGAGAAAGTAAGATAGGGTGTAGGGTGCTGAGGGTGTAGTTGAACTACAACTGGCTGATGCTGTGTAGTTCAGATGATATAAATGGACAGCCAGAAAGGTTCTTGCTGATGAACTATAATACAGATTTATTGGTCCAAGATACAGATGTTATGCAGGGTTATCATACTCACAGACAGGCAGATTGAAATGGTAAAATGAGGAAATGCTCTTTTGTAGAAGAGAGGGTATGCACCGTTTTATCCTACCTCTTGGTAGAGTCTGGGCCGGGATACACACCTTTCAACCAGTACCCCTTGAGAGGTAGTCCAAGTAGTAGGAACTCCTTCAGGTTGATAACCTCTAGTGCAGTGCTGTCCAACTTCTGTGGTACCGAGGGCCGGAATTTTTCCGGCCTCCGTGGTGGAGGGCCGATAATGGAAGCTAGTTTTGACCACTCCCCTTTTTAAACCACACCCACTTGAAACCACACCCATGTTATCGCATGACCATAGCCATATTAATGGTGGTAGTACAGCAAAAACCTGCTATACTCTGCCTTCCCTACCCTGCCTGTGTGTGCCATACTCTGCCTTCCCTACCCTGCCTGTGTGTGCCATACTCTGCCTGCCCTACCCTGCCTGTGTGTGCCATACTCTGCCTGCCCTACCCTGCCTGTCTGTGCCCAACCACGCCTGCCCTACCCTGCCTGTGTGTGCCATACCCTGTGTGTGCCATACTCTGCCTTCCCTACCCTGCCTGTGTGTGCCCTACTCTGCCTTCCCTACCCTGCCTGTGTGTGCCATACTATGCCTTTCCTACCCTGCCGGTGTGTACCATACTCTGCCTGTCCTATGCTGCCTGTGTGTATGGCACATACAGGCAGCATAGGGCAGGCAGAGTATGGCACACACAGGCAGCCTACAGTGACGCAATGCTGGCACTGCTCCTACAGTCTGCACAATAACTATATATTAAAAAACTTTTTAATTGCAGTACCACCACAGTATATGTTCTTTTTATAGTGTGCAGGGTTTATTTGTGGGTTTCTACTGCTCCTACAGTTTGTCTGAGGTGTGAACAATGTGGGTGATTACAGCCTGAGCCTGAGGTGTGAACAGTGCAGGGGGTGAATAATACAGGGATTAAAAGGTGTGAACAACACAGTGATTAAATTTTTAAACAATACAGGGGGTTTACAGCCTGAATTTGAGGTGTTAACCATGCAGGGGCCAGTACTGATACCATTTAAAGCTTACACAAAAGTAAGCCATCAAAGCAGCCAGACAGGTGGGGGGGCCACACAGAGGGGGGTCGCGGGCCGCCAGTTGGACAGCACTGCTCTAGTTGATGAGTCCTCCGGGTGAGTAGGGATCAGGGGTTATCCTGCCTGTCACTATCTCTACTCCGTGGCCCTGCACTGAGGCAACATTGCCGGATAGGAGAAATACTCCTGGATCTAATCACTCGTTTGGTGGGGCTAATGGCTGCCCTTTCTAGATAGAGCTGACTATGCTCACTTTCCTAGAAAGTGCTATTAAATACTCTGCTGTGCTTGCTTATCCTCGTTCACGGGGCCCTGTCCCCGACTTCTCAAGATGGTATAGTGTTCTCTGGACTAAGATGGCTTACTGGGGCCTGTTACTGCACCCAGGCTCAGAGTGAGCTGTGCTTAGATAGCAGACAGGCAGCCAAAGAGGAAGCCACTCCTCCTTGCTAGACACTATATCAGTCTGAAACCTGAGTATAAGGGCTTTGCCCAATAGCAGTAAAGATTGTGAAGAGGTAGGGGATAAAGCCATAGAGAGCTTAACCCTATGGGGTTACTAACATTACTAACATTATTAATGTTAGTAATGTTATTTTTTATTCTTTACTCTTCATTCTTACTTTAATTTCCTTCCCTTTTTCTTTCTGACTTACATATGCTAAAAGTTCTGTCTCTCCATATCCCAGCCACTCAGTGCAACTGAAACTACATTTTATTATTTTTACAAACTGCTTTGAAGGTTGTGAATAATTTGCCTTGCAGGTTGCAGTCAACGCAAGCAGAGAGAAGCAGATTTGCTCTTTTCCGCAGTTACGTGTAGCTGAAGCTGTCTCTGTTAGTGCAGCTACATGGAGCTGCAGAAGAAAGCATATACACTCCTTAGCGGAGCCAACCCTTTATATGATTTTGGCCTTAGCGTTCATAGAACTTTTATTAAGTGATAACAGATACCAGAGAAGCAGATCACAACGTTTCGGGTATACCTTACCGTTAGTAAAGTGCCACTAACTAAAAGTGTATAATATGGACTCCTCCATATTATATGAAAACACACATACTGCCATTAGTGTGCACAGCACATACATCAGTCCCATTCAAGTGTTGCGGTAGAGTGTTGTAGTCCAATATACCAGCATAGTGAAATAGTAATTGTGAAGTAATACAAACAATGAGCCCAACCTTTACAATTAAACTAAACTATAAATTAAACCAAATCTAACACAACCCAAATGGGCATTTAAGTAACAAATAATGTTTTTAGACAAATATGTAATATCCACAAAACTTAATGCCATGTCTCCTAGACAGATGTGTCACTACCCAGAATCCTCTGATTATGCCATCACAGTTTTGGTATGACAGATGTGCCAACAATACAGAAATATGTCAAGGAGTACCTAGAAAAATCTGTTTGAGACATTTATGTTGTGTGTCCTCAGATTTCTTCAAAAGATACTCTAAATTCTTTCCTCTCTTGTGTCTAGGGGAAAGTAAGGGGCATATTTATTATATCGTGTAAGCCAACATCAACGATGATGTTGCCCATAGCAACCAATCAGATCTTTGCTTTTGTTTTCTAACTTGTTGGTGACTGTTGAATTCTAATTTCTGATTGGTTGCTATGGGCAACAACAGAGTTGATGTTGGTTTACACGCTATAATAAATATGCCCCTAAGTGTCACTTGACACTTTAGTTTCATATGTATCACTTGAGCTACACTTGTCACTTGTCTTACAGTTTAATTCTAAACAGGACAGAGTATATTATACTTGTGGATTTCTTTGAAATGAGTTGTGTAAATGAAGCTTGGACTTATTTCTTGTATTATAGACAATCACTGTGGTTGTTTCACTATGGTGGACTGTATTGAACTAAGCTGAACCTCAGCACTTAAATGGGACTCATTTACCTCATATAATAAGAGAGGTCACTTTCCAATTACTAGCACTTGATAAAGGGTGAAGTGAACCTACATACCCGAAATGTTTTTATCTGTTTTTTTTGGTGTTTGTTAATTTGTTATCACTTACTAAATGTGAAAACTTCAGCAGCATGGGAGACACCATATTTTCAGTCTATACTGATTTTGGAAGTGATCAGTGTGCTCCGATGATTCCAGGACTTTATATTTAGTGCTGCTGTGTGCCATATTATTATATTATATTGCACAATGGTTTGCCTTTTTTAAATAAATGAACTAAAAAGATTTTATGTGTTGCTTCCAACCAGAGCCTAGCAAAGCTGACTGATGGATTCAGAAACAGCTGTTGTATTTCAGACTCTCTATACGGCGCTCAGCACAATTCAGGCTCCCTAACTGACTCCTGTTTACCTCAGCAATACTGTGATGCCTGCTCGCAAACTGATAACATCGGAGAGGTACTGTATGGTTTGACGTCACAGTTGTGTAAGTCATGTGATCTGTTATACATGAACAAATAAACTTTTGACAGGTAATAATTCCACTACTATGCCAGGAATTAGCCTGTACTGCTGTATTGCTAATTTTGTCCCTGCAATCCATAACTGAGACATAGGTTGTGTGCTTGCAGTGATATGATGTGATTATGATAACACCGCTCATCAGCAGTGAACTTTGACATAGAATGTAAAGCTTAGAAATGTAACACACTTTCATAGATTAGTAATGTTGCCTCACTGTATCCAGTCCTCTGTAAATTGCATCAAATACTATAAAACCACTGGTCAGTGATGGATGTAAAGAGATTGGGTTAATATTACTTTTATATGATAAATTATTTCTTAGTCATATATTCTTGCTTATGTCCTTGCTAATATATAAATGATGCAGAATTCATATATGCATTAAAGGTGACAGAAATAGTAATTTTAAGAATTTTTTCAGTACACATTACACATTGTATGGCTTTAAAGTTATCTGTATATGTAATTCCAATGGAAAGCAGTATTTGTTTGTTCCATTATGTACAGCTGGGTTTGACTCTGAAACCATGTAGCAAAAGCCATGCCTGCTCTAGACTCCAATTACCTCAAAATCCTGCCTTCTCAAAATCTGGTTCTTCTGCTTCTTCTTGGATATCTTGATCAGCTGGCTTATGCAACATTTTTTTTATATCAGAAGTAGTCTTGAGATGAGGACAGATGGAAACTGCTTTCATTTACAGTTACATTCACAAATAACTCTAAAACCACTGAACATGTTTGATATATATATGGGAGATTTGCTTACAATTCATTTTCTCTCAGTGATGTTGAGCCAATGGACATACCTTATGTGGAAACAACAGAAAAGCCTCTTTTCTCACTGCCCCTTAGCACTTTCCAGTTTTGTGCTTTGCTAGAGCCGCTACTGGCTTCTGATTCTGAAACACAGAGGCAATATTAGTCAGTGTGCAAAACAGATAAAAATATAATATTACAGCAGATGTAAATGTGGTGCTGCATCAGAAACAAACCTCACCTTCTTTGGGAGTCAGAAATCCCAATTTGTAAAATCATATTATCTGACAAAAGCTGCTTGTGTGGCTGTAGCCTAAAGGGCTTAGATTTAGCAGAGGTGTTCTTGGGTGACACTGACACTGATTTTCTTTCAAGTGTTATTTAACCTCCCGTTAAATAATGGTCTGTCTAAAATAAATTACGTTTTTGTAGGTTTAATTTGTAGCAAGATTTCTGTATTAGAAGATATTATTTTATATTGAGGGTTTCCACATTTACAACAATAAAAAATATATTTATAGCCAGCTGTATTTTGTTAAACTCTTTTAGTGTCATATAACATAGAATCTACATACAGTACATGCATAAAAATATCATAGTAATGGGAGTTAAAGGTTTATATTTTAAATCGTTTGTGAATGATTTTATTGACTGCTGTTTTAAGTGACCCTGATTTTCTTCATGTTTTTTTTTTTTTAATTAGTTTGGCTTTGATGATAAATCCAGATTGGCAGATAGAGTCAGGCTTAACTGGCAGTATGAGGAAGCCAAAAAAAGGTTGGTAATGCACCAAAATATATTTGATACATATTTATGTAAAAATATGTTTAATTCTGTAGGTATGTGTTGTGTGCAATACTATTTGCTTACTGAGATCAAGGAACTTAAATATTTAGGGAAGGGCCAAAGAGGGTCTAGGCTGCAGTACAGTGCAGACATAACAGTCATTATGGTAGACTGAGCAAAATGATGGGTTAGCACATTGCACAACTTCTTCCTAAACTGTCTTAATATTTACATATAAACTGATGTTATACTTTCAATTGGGTGGACTGTCACAATGAGCAGAGAAACAGGGCAATAAATCAGAGAAGTGGCAACCAGAGGTGTTAAAATAAGGGAAGCAGACTATTTAGGCTGGAGTAGAAGTGTAGAGGGACCAGTAGAGTCCCAACTGAAGTTGGGTATCTGAGATGATTTTTTCAGTGGAGCCCAGTAACTTCTATTAATGTCAGTGCTTGGGGCTTTATGGTAAATTGGGGCCATTGTCCAGGAAGTGGAATCAGAGCCTAGCAATGTTATGGAGAGGTTAGAGAGCTGGGAGCAGTAAGAAAAATCAAACCTATTGATTTGTTATGGAAAAGGAATGTTGCCTTGTGCAGTCAAACAATGGAAGACTTGAAAGAGGGGGGTTAGCATAGGGTGATAAATTGCTGGGCTCTCACAGATTGGAAAGTGAAAGGAAGAATACTATAGCAGTTTTATGGACTGTGTAGGGGGAATGGCGCCAAGAGAAGAATCAGAGCTGTGGCAGCTTTAGTGTGAGGAGACCCTGGTACCAAGAGTATATATGTAAGAATATAGTTACATAGTTACATAGGGTTGAAAAAAGACCAGTGTCCATCAAGTTCAACCCATCCAAGTAAACCCAGCACACCTAACCCACACCTACCAATCTATACACTCACATACATAAACTATAAATACAACCAGTAGTACTAACTGTAGATATTAGTATCACAATAGCCTTGGATATTCTGATTGTTCAAGAATATTGATAGGTTTATTAAGGTATGTGTGTACATTTACACTTGGGGTCATTTGGATTGGAGTTTTGCTTTTTTAAACCCAAAAGAACTATGAATGTAACTATAACACACATTTATATATTATCCATGGCTCTACATAGTATCACAGACCAAAGCTTAGTGCATCTTACCAAATATATACGCATTTGGTTTAAATCTGAATTAAACTGGGCGTACACACAGATAATGTCAGCCAATATTATTCATTTAACCATTACAGCTGGCATTTGCCATTCTGCACAGAGAACATTTTAGCTTCGATAACACACTGGAATTAAGACTTTGTTATGCTTAGTTATTTCTTTATTGTGTGTATAATCCTTCTGTTTATATTAAAGGATTCTAACACTGCTGTGACTGTTATCATCCCTAGAATTCTTGAGGCCACGAGGGCAGACCACATTAAAAAAGAAACTCTACAGGGCAGCAGTGTCCAATGCTGAGATTTGGGGTGGGTGGGTGAGGAATGCCTGGCTATAATTACGAAACTAGTGGAATTTGGATGCAGTGCAGTTAGGGATTACTGATCTTTCTACACATTAATATATTGTCCTAATCTGTTTTTGCTCTTCTTCTTGATAGTTTTACTTTTTTAAGATGTTTTATTTTATAAAACATAATTATAATATATATTATAAATGTAATATTAGCATTATATAAACAAAAGAAAGTACCCCCAACTAAAAGGTATAGGGATATAGGCAGTTACTCAGGAGTAATTTACTTCCAGGCTTCTTTATTCACCCATCTAGATACCCATAATCCATACTGTTTACAGGAAAAAATCTTTAAGTGCATTTGGTTTGTTTTTCTAAAATCTGTGCTAAAAGATCATATTCTTTGGGGATGATTTGTTATCTATCAGACTGGTGATTTCCAGCTATTCTATGTATTTTACAATTTAACACTTTTCTGACTGACCTTTTTTGGTTTTTAACTTTATTATTATTGATTCTAATGCAGGGGTCTCAAACTCGCGGCCCGCAGGCCATTTGCGGCCCTCAGTACAATATTTTGTGGCCCGCACCAACGCCTTCGCAAAAGCAATGAATGGATCGCGATTTTTATTGCGAATCAAGGGATAATGCAAGGCACGGCGGGCGGGAGCTGTTGATTGCGGAAATGATGTTATGGGAAGACGTTCTGTGTGCACAATTAGCTCCTTAGTTAGCAGCTAATTGTGCACACAGAACGTCTTCCCATAATAACTGTTATGATGGCATAACGTCATTTCCGCAATCAGCAGCTCCCGCCCGTCGTGCCATGCATTATCCGATAATGCAAGCCTTCATGGACTTTTTTTTGTGAAATCCCTTATGCGGCCCAGCCTCATCCTGACTTTGCCTCCTGCGGCCCCCAGGTAAATTGAGTTTGAGCCCCCTGTTCTAATGTATTGTATAAACAAAATTCCAATCATACTTGTCACAAAGTATGTTGCATGAAAATGCTCTGTTGAGTATCCAAGTCCCATATGACTGACTAAATTTTTAGCTGATGTGTGTGCCAATTTGTCCAAGGTAATTTCCATTGGTTTGCAGAATTTACGCCTATCTCAATTTGTAATCCCTTATGCAAATCACATGTGGAGATACAATTTGGACAGTTGTTTTCTGCACTGGAATTAATTGGTACTGCTTGTAAAAAGTTAACAATAGATAGAAAATTAGTCCCTTCGTCTGGACGAGGAACCACAGGTTCTAGGGTCCAGTTACTAGGGTCCTGGGCACAGCTGCAAGATTACCAAGGGCCACAATATCAAAGAACAAATCAAATCAAACAAAAGTTAAATGAAACCTTCAGTAGCAGGAAAAATTCCCTGGCTTTTCTCATACCTTATACAAAAAGATAACATAATTTATTGGTATTTCCTTCTACTTATGGAAGGTTTGAGTGTATAGTGACCCTTTAATTTAGTAATGAAGTACAAATGCTTCTTCCATTGTCTGCAAAATTGGATTTTGATAATAATGGGGCACTGTATAGTTTACAGACTGGAATTCCCTGAAAAATGCTGAAGGGCAGGGAGTGGTAGAGGAAGTTACAAAGGAAAGGCCAGCTTTCCTGCATGATTAGCAACCTAACTGTGAGTGGGATAGAGAAGTCAGCTGCTAAAATTGTCAGAAGGTTTTATATTCTTTCATAAGGGTATGTTGTTTGTGAGATTTGATTTGAAAAACAGAATTTCCTCAATGGCTGTTTATTTTTCAGTTTTTGTAGGAACTGACCCATTGTCCTAATAATTAAAAGGTGTTATTGAGTTCCTCTTTCCACATACAAACTTGTTCTCTAAATAAATATAATAATAAATTAATCTCTGTTTAACCTTTGTTTTGTTCTTTAGACCATATGCAAAAAGTTCCAAACTTCCTGCAAACAGTAAGCTATTCTGGGCATTTTATTTCACTTCAGCAAAAGGCACATTGGCAAGGCTGCAGTTTAGATACCCCATCAGTCTGCGTGCAGTTGAAGGATAAGTTTATTATCAATGCCAAAAGGCAGTGTTATGCTCCACTCATTCAACTTAATTTACCTGGTATTTAAAGTGTTGTTGACTGTGGATTTCACTAGCAGAGGGATCAAACAGTGTGCAACTGATGCTGCAAAAAACACCACAACTGTTGTGAAGCAGTCTTTTCTATAACTTGTGTAACCCTGAAGATGCTGGGCATTTGTAACACAAATAGGCATGTACTGAAACATCTTTGAACAAAAGATACTGACTAGTGATGAGCGAATCTGTTCCGTTTCGCCGAAAAATTCGCGAATCTTTCAAAAGATCCGCGAAACGGCGAAAAATTCGCGAAACGGCGAAAATGTCGTGCGACAAAAAAAATTGTCGCGCGCTGTTATTGTTTCATCGCACGCGGCTATTGTTTTGTCGCACGGCTATTGTTTCGTCGCACGCGGATATTGTTTCGTCGCCCGCGACTATTGTTTTGTCGCACGGCTATTGTTTCGTTGCACACGGCTATTATTTTGTCGCGCGGCTATTGTTTCGTCGCTCGCGGCTATTGTTTCGTCGCCCTCGGCTATTACTTTGTCGCACGGCTATTGTTTAGTCGCACGTGGCTATTATTTTTTCGTGCGGCTATTGTTTCGTCGCACGCGGCTATTATTTTGTCGCACGGCTATTGTTTCGTCGCACACGGCTATTATTTTGTCGCGCGGCTATTGTTTCATCGCCCGCGGCTATTATTTTGTCGCACGGCTATTGTTTCGTCGCCCGCGGCTATTATTTTGTCGCGCGGCTATTGTTTCGTCGCACGCAGCTATTATTTTGTCGCGCGGCCATTATTTCGTCGCCCGCGACTATTCTCTTTTGACGCCGGCGACAATTTTTCGTCCGTTTCGCGAAACAATCCATGCCTGGCGAAACTTTTCGCCCATCACTAATACTGACTTCTAACTAACCATATCCCTGTCATCCCCAGAAACCAATGTCTAAGACATGACACTTTTTTTCCAAAAAGTAATTTTTGGTAGTAAAAGAGCTGGTGAGATTTTCACCTTGACTCATTTTAATGGCATTTGAAGTAGAGTTGCTGGAAAAGCCTACCGAGCTAAAGGGAGTTGGGGCTTGAATTGCATCATGTTAAACTCTAACTAAAATAAGCCCCCATTAACTGTAAACTTAAGACAAAGGCATCAGTTAGGGAAATTAAACAAATACTGCACATTCTATATAAGAGCAACCCCCCCATACAAATTAGCCTTATTATGCAGGCAAGTAATGAAAATGCTTCCCACTGGCAATAATGTAAATCACCACCCGCAGTAAAGCAGATTAATCTTGGGTGAATAATCGCCACTTGTGTCATATCCCTAATTTTGAGCTAGGTCTGATCTCCAAATATCATTGACCAAATGTAGAAATGTAAATAAATGTGTAGCCCACTTATTAATACGGATGTGGCACTACCTGCTGATATGTCACTATACTTGGCGCTTTCAGGAGTCCTGAGCCCCGCTTACTTTGGGGAACAGCTATTTCTTTATACTGTGGCGTGCCTCCACCCAGGATAGGGATAGAATGAACTATAACTCCCCTCCTGAGAACTTGATACTGTACTGCAGTGTGGGGACTCCCAGCACTCCTGGCACCTTGCCCCCTCCCTGGGGTAGTTGCTTACCCGGCAGTGTGGATCCTCCGTGTATGCAGAGACAGAACACTGGATGGATGTTTAACCAGTGGAACTTATTTATTGTCACAGATGTATCAGACAGGCAGATCACACACAGGAGCAATGTTACAGTCAGGGTACACTCTCCTCTTCCTTAAGAGACCCTCTCTCCACGAGATATTAGCAGTACTCCCGCCAGATGATTCCCTTTAGGGGTTCCCTCCGGTACTTCTCGCCAGAAGCCCCTCTCTAGGGCACTTCCCGGTACTACACGCCAAGCGGACACCCCCTCAGCAGACCTCACCCCGGTACTTCCACTTAGATACCCCTGGATTAGGCAAATCTCCTACACTTAGCACTTTATCCCCTGACCCCCCTTAATCCAGTAATCCTCCTGTCGGGGCCACACTGCCCAACTAGCTTGCCTGTCTCCCACTCCTAGAGTGGTCTATAACAACTCTCTAACTGTCTAATGCTGACCTGTGGTTTACCTCTTATCCAAGAGGGGTCCCAGGCTGAAAGACCTGCAGGCACATGGCTGCACAGCCTTTTATACTAACTGTACCACCCTGTGGCCATAACCTTTAACTGCAGGGAAGCTAATCCCCTTTTAACTATTTAGGTACCAACCCACCCAAAGTGTTGCACTATTAAGTATCACCCACCCTTGGGGTCTATCCTGGGGGTAACCCACCTAGGGGCCCAATTTTGGAGATCCCTACAAATGTATTTGCAAGGATTTAAAGGAATCTATTTTCAAAATTATTAGTTTAAATTTATCCAGAGTGATCCTCTGTGCACTTTTGTAATCTACATTAATTTTCTATCTTAAGAAAATCTTGCTTGTAGTTTGTTCCAGTCTGCTGCATAAGGGCTGTGACAGACGGGGAGACTAGTCGCTCGCGACAAATCTCCCTTTGTCTAGGGAGACTAGTCTCCGTGTCTGCCACAGCCCTAAGAGGCAGATAGGGCTTATGCAACTAATGATCCTTGATAGTTTACAGGTAGAGAAAGGGCCTGTAAAGGTTATTGGCAATACTAAGGATGCTGGTTCAATTCCAGCTAAATGGTGATCTGCTGCATATGTATTTCCCTCCATCCCTCCGAGTGCAAAAATAATGCTACCCTGGGGCCAAACAATTGAATTATAACGAGGGGTATAGGCAAAGTCGGTCCGGGGACTGCATCAACGAGCCGATGCAGTCCCCAATCTGACTAGATTTTTTAACCTGCCTGATCGATGTCTGGGTGATTTCAGGCCAGATATCGGTCGGGCAGGCCCGTCAGTGGTGCCCATACACGGGCCGATTAGCTGCCGAATCAGTCTAAGGGACCAATATCGGCAGCTAGAATCGGCCCGTGTATGGGGACGTTTAGCAGACTTAATTACGGAAAGACCCCTTATATGGAAAACCCCCAGGTCCTGAGCATTCTGGATAACGGGTCCCATATCTGTACATTAAAAATAATTTGTAATTAATGTATATTGACAAGTTGCTTAGAATTATATCTTTATCACTTAAAAAGCTATTTTTTGGGTTACATTCTTTTCAAACGATATAGAGATATACACTATATGTGAAGTAGAAGTCAGGAATCCCTCTAAAAGGCTCATTTACAATTGCAAGGCAATATTCAAATATACCTACATCCCTGCACACACAGCTTTTAAAACAAAAAGAAAAGATAGAAAGAAAAGCATAATGGCAGATAAGAAAAAAATTTAGGAAATATTGATAGCAGCACTAGTCTGCCTTCTGTGTCTATATTCTGTGTTTATAGTATATACTGTACTGTATACTTTATACACTGAAAATAGTATATAGGGTACTGTGTGGTGTTACAAAACATTAGCGTGTGTTTCTTTTTGTGCAGGTTTGTGGAGCCTATTGATGCAACCTGCTGTTGGGAAAACTGGAATATATGCCACATTTAGGGTCATTATAGCTCTAGGGATCCAGTGTCAATGGGCTCACATGGTGCATATGAAATTATAACAAGTGTGTTTAATTTCAGATACCTTAAATAAATGGTGTCAGTACATGTAACATTGGCATACATTTTAGCATGCCACACTTTACCCTTCAAATTACCCTTACATTGTTTGTGAAAAGTGCAGATTTTTTTTTCAATCTTTTTTCTTTTTTTTTTTTAATTAACTATTGCCCTTTTAACCCCCTAATAAAAATTGCACACTTTTTCCATAATTCATTTTTCATAATGCATTCCCCAGTAGTATTCTAAGTGAGAATATTGTTCCATATAGTTTTTTTCAAACATTGTTTGGCTTGAAACTAATCACTGTTGCTCAGTATGATGTCTGCTTGCACTTAAATTACAGAAGTGGGTTAGACTTTTACTGGCTTTGGCCAGATTTGGGCATATATGTATAGTTACATTGCAAACATAACTGCAATTTCAAGAACGTTGAGTTATTGCTTAAGTAATCTTCCATACAAACCTATATGACTCCGTTTCATAATGTGAAAGAACAAATATTAATTAGGTTAGTTTTGTCTAACTTCTTTTCAACATGGAATGGGGCCCCTTTCATTTGTCACTGCATGTATTGATAGCACGTAACACAAGCATTTATTTGAAAACATTAAGAATTCTAAGGTGCAGGCATTCGATCATGGGCCTTATGCAGAAATAAAAGTTTTCTGTGCGCCCTGTGTGAAAACCTTTTATTTTAAGCTATTCCTAATTTATGCTATAGGAAGCACCTCCTGTAGCATGACGATCTCTATTGTTTAAATGTAAAACATTTTTCTCTCTTACCGCATTGTAATCAATTATACACATTGTGACAAGCTTTCTGTTTTTGAACATTATTTCAAGAAAGACATTTGCCTTGAAGGCCAGATGATCCAAATTCCTTCCAGATGCAAGTAGGAAATAAACTGTGTTAGATTTCATTTCTTCTGGGATAGCTTTTCCTGGCCATATGCAATGTCATTTTCCTTTGGAAACCGAGAAATATCAGCATAGTTTGCTTTCATTTTGGCTGTTGATCCTGTATCCCAAAGCCAAAGAAGCTATTAAAACTTTTTAGAAGGCTGTCTATTCTGTTTCATTAACTGCTTGTCATACTCACTCTTTTATAAGGTCAGTAAAATAGTTTTGTAAAAATCTGAAAGCCTATTCTTAAAAAGAATTAAAATGTACATGTTGATTTAATCTGCAGTGATTACTGCCAGCAAAGGTTCACTCATATGACAGATTTTAGTATTTTATTGTCGTCATAATAAATAGCTTTGTTTTTGCCTTATATATAATATTCACTAAATGAAGAAACTAAAAATGGAGTTTCAGAAAATAAAATGAAAAAGAAAAAAAAATGCAAGGAGTGTTCATTAGATAGAATGCTCTGATGGTAAAGGTGCACCATGTCCTTTTTACTAAACATATTCTCATTTCAGATGTATTGTATTGTTTTGTTAAATGCTGAATAAGTACTTAGACATTTTCTCAAATGTGACGTAATGCAAGATTAATCTAGTCATGAGTGACATTCACTTTCTTTATTAACCTAGTCATTTATTACTTTTCCTGCTTTAGAGTTTCCAGCATACAGCATCAGCTGGCCCTCCTTGATAATGAAACCTGGCCAGTAATGGCAGAAGCAGACAGGGACCATCTACAGCTAATCAAAGAGAAAGAAGCTCTCCTTCAAGACCTACAGCTCATCTGCCAACAGAGAAGATCTCCTGAAGACCTCTCAAGAATGGAGGAAGAAATGAGAAGATTATCAGATGAGATCCAGAGGGCCCATGCAACATCCGCCCAAGGCATCACTGAAAGGTTTTTAGCTTTGATTATGTCACTGCAACTTACTTGTCATTGGAATTATTAACTAGAGGTGCTTTAGGTTTGCAATGCAACATTCTGTTTATCTTTGCATACTGTATATTCAGATCATAGAAACCCATGGCTGCCCCCATAAATAAAGCACCCCCTGTGTTAGCAATGCTACATTTTTGAGAGGTGTGGGGGGGGGGGGGAGGAGCACATAAACATTCTAATAAACAACCCCCAGTAAGTGTGTGTAAAATTAAAATGAATTGTTTTTCACCATAAAATCAACGATTAGCCTTACGTGTAATGAGCTGTTTTAAAATAATTTGCAAGAGGTCCCTTTAAGAGGTCCCCTTTTGTAAGGTTAAACCTGATATATTTAATTTTGGGAAAAGTGTGAAGTAATTGCATAAGTGCAGTTAATTTCTGAACCCAAGCTATGTGGACCTTTAGAGAATTGGGTGTTTATGAAGATTCATAATGCATGAGTATTCTTTCATGGATCCAAAACAGTCTGTTGCTAGGCTGGACTTTCTGGTGTCTTCATGAGTAACTAATAAAGTTAGTCATTTCATCTGGTCTGCCATAAGCAGAATTTGGGCCTTTTTCGCTTCATTATCAAGTGGCCAGAGAGAGACTGACAACGTAGCCACTGTTACCTCTGTGCATGAAAAGTACTCAGTCAGTATTTATCTTATTTGACTATAATTGTATTTTCCTATTTTCATATGTTTCATATGTTTCATATGTTTTCTACATATCTTTGAGGCACTCTTATTTGTAGAGTCTTAACTAAAAAATGATCTCTGCAAAGAAAAAGGCAACAAAATGCATGTACTATATTGTACTTTCCAGCTGGCATTTTTGCGCAGCTAAAGGTTTGGGGTCTGATCCATTAACAATCGTTAAAGGAATACTGTCATGGGAAAACATGTTTTCTACAAAATGCATCAGTTAATAGAGCTTCTCTAGTGTGTCCATGTGTCAATTAGTTAAAGACTTTCTTAAAAGTAGAATTTTCCTGTTTGAATTAAACACAAAATCCTCCTCGATTCCCCAGTTAAGTTTTAATATATCTGCCCTATAATATATACTTAGCAGTAGATGTTCTGTATAAAGGAACCCTGTAATTATTGTCTGCTCCTGATAGGATGTTGATTGCATGGCCTCCCCACTATTCTCTCTGTCTATTATTGGTTATACATGGCATTAGTCACTGTGCAAATATGCAGTCTAGCCCTTATTTGCCATCCATTATGTATATGAGTATATAACCCTAAACATGTCTTCAAAAACTGCAAAAAGAAAGATGGTTAGCTCAGGGGAACAGAGAGGAGTAATAATAATCCATTATTAACACCAAAGCTGCTTAGCAGTAGTGAAGGAAAGAGCATAAGATCTTGGATTATGCCACAAATAATGCCCAGTACCACTCTGTTTAGCCCAAAAACACACATTTTCACCTTTCCACCCTATTCTATGACTATCAGCTGGCGCTAACCCTTGTGTGGAACTAAGCTGACAAATAGACCAACTGAATTTCCTAAGCTACTTGTGAAAATAATGCATTGGAAAAAAAACTTTTAACACATATGAAATATAAAATGATGTTTTATTTAAAATTTTAACATTTTTCTGGTTACAATTTTGTGGAACAAAACAAACTAGCGCTCAAAGAAGCCACAGCTATAATGTTTATGATTTTCTCAATCACTTTTTAATATACTTCACATATATGTTGTGCCTGTACTGGTGCACTGTTTCTGGTCATGCCCAGATATTTCATGTATGTGGTCAAAGGTGTCTTCTAATATATGACAAAATAAAGCATCTCTAGAAGTAAAGTTCTAGTGTCCAAGAAATGTTGCAAGCTACTATGTAAATGACCTTTTGCTTGCTTTAAGCCAGGGGCAGAAGTTGAGCTCAGCCCCAAAATGCACATTTTAACCTTTCCATTTTATGCTACGGAGCCCACCTGACTGCACCCTTGTGTAGTTTTCTGCTAAATTAAATGGAGGTTGTTAGTAGGTGATAGGCTGTGAAGCACACAAATCTCGTTCTGTGGGGCTCCAATCTTTGTTGCTGCTCTTGGTCCTGATGCATGCGTTCTGTGTGTGCATGGTGATGAGAATTTGATGCCAAATTCCTTAGTGAATTATTGGCAGGTGTGAAATGCCACAAAAAACCTTCTGGCGACAAGAACTTTAGCAACACCACTTACCTACTGCTGAGATAATAAGGAAGGCTGCTTAAACACACAGTATGAGCCCCTTCTCAACATTAGCTCAATGACAAGGGCTTGTCCTGAAATACTATTGTTTTAATTTGGAAATATGTATGGTTTTTGTTATTTCTTGCACTAAACTTACATTCAACTTCCTGTCCTGCAAAGCAGGCTTTTCTGTGGCCTGTTGATTTGATTTTACCTTGCAGGCAAGGACTGGAAGTAGAATTTTACTTAAGTAAGCTTAGATTTTCCCTGTTTAGTGCAAGAAATTGTAGTTTGGCAGCAACTGGGGCTTGTGAGCCTTTCCAAATAAAATAAATATGTAAATGAGTAAATTATAGAGGCAATAAATCTAGGCTTTTGCAATCAACTGATTATTGTATTTGCTGTGTTAGTATTAAGCTGGCCATACACGCACCGATAATATCGTACGAAACCTCGTTTCATACGATATTCGGTGCGTGTATGGCAAGTCGGTGAGCCGTCCGATATAGCAGGAAGCTGCTGATATCGGTCGACTCGCCGATCGGGCCAGTTAAAAGATTTTGATCGGGCGCCATAGAAGGCGCCTGACCAAAATCTGCCTTCAGCGCTGAATTGGCAGAAGGAGGTAGAAATCCTATTGTTTCTACCTCCTTATCTGCCTTTTTCAGCCCTGAAGGTTAGTGGCGGATCTGGCGATCTTTCGTGCAACCGATGGTCGCATGAAAGATCGTCAGATCGCCACATGTGTGGCCACCTTAAGAGTATGTTTTAGGTAAAATTTGCCAACTATAACTATACTGAATACATTTGTGAATGCATGAATGTTTGTGTGTATGCTAATTAGAGTTTCTGATGACCTGGTTAGTGGCCCTGCTGGTAAACGCGTACAAGTATAGAATGTTAAGAAGAATTAGTTTGAGAGCATGGGAGAGTGAAAACATAACATTTACCTAAGGGCAGGATGGCTAATGCTGAGAATACCATAGAAAGGGGTAATTCTAAATACATGGTTTAGTCGAGATTTATACTTCATCCTTTTCATTTCTGTTTTTTATATTTCTAGTGTGGATTTTTTATGAATCTTTTTCACTTTACAGGTTACTGTTACAAGAGAAAAGAAACTCTCTGTTAAGGTGCCTAGAGGAGGCTACTCGCTTGGCTTCATATTTGCACACTCAGATAAAGAGGTAATTCAGTGAATTATGCATGCCTATAAACTGATGAATGTATTTCTGAGCGGCAGTGTAGGAAACTGGTATCATCAGGGTCCCAGACACATCCAGGCGCACATATATCCATACACAAACTCTAGGGGCCAGGGCTCACAGAGCATTGGCTCAGCTACTTTCAGCCTGTGGGGCTGACAGAAGCAGATCCACTCCCTTCCCCAGCTCCATTGATCTGCAATTAAAGGTACAGCTTTCACTGTAGACACACGGAGCGGAGGTTGGCCTAAAAAACACGAAAGCAGGCATTTTGCCCTGCTGTGTGTGCCTGCATGCAAGCTGAAGCTGTCGTTTTAGGGTGAAGACACCCAGAGCTACAAGTAGCAGCTACTTGTCACGGCTACTAAAAGCCAGAAAATACCCTGCCATAGACAATAATGAGAATTGCCTCTGATAAACACACATAGAGACAGTTCTCAGTAAATGATCAGATTTTAGCATGATCAGTCTATTTTAGTAGCTGTGACAAGTAGCTGCTACTAGTAGCTCCATGTGTCTTCACCCTTAAGTGCAGATCAACAGAGCTGGACAAATGGATCAACTGTCGTCCATTTTTTTATGTAGTCTCATTGACAGGCACAGCATCGGCCTGCGTGGAGCTACACTGAGCTATTTTGCGCTTTGTAGAGGTGCAAAAGTTGATTTCAAAATCCATCTGGAGCCTATTTTAGCCACCCTCTTTCAAAAATACAGTATTTTTCACTTTTAAGGCCTCATTTAAATTCAAATGATACTTAACTAGCTGAATGCACAAACCTTAATTTCATATACTGTATGTGTTTTTCCAGATCTATCTCTTGCTGCAATCTGGTAGCTAAATTATCAAATTTGTCCTGCCAATTTCAAAAACATTTTAAGTCAAAAGAAATACAATATGTGCTTTAGCCCTAGTGAAAACAAACTTTCCCCAGGTTTCTGGCAGAGTTTACAAATATGGAGTTACAAATTATTACTGAGTTCATAATATAATGTAATTTTGTCAGTAATGCTTATTGTAAGAGAAAATGCCATTTTGCTGTCATTCTTCTGTGGTTGCTAGAGGCTGCTGGGTTCAGTAATCAGTATAGCTTGTTGGAAGAAAAAAAGAGTGAATTACAATGTGTATCTGTGAGTGTTGTATGTTTTTTGGGGGCCGTCTGGTTCCGTAGCTGGCATGTGTTTTTATCCGCAGCACGTTTATTGCCCATGTGTGCTGCCATTTTGTGCATGGATGGCAATTTAGTTTAAATAAAAAGCATAATTAAAGCAACATTAATATACATGGACCATGATACCAAGCAACCCCTTATATCCAAACAGGTCCTGTAGTTTAATAATTATATTTAAAACTACTCTATTCTAGGCAGGTACCACACTTTAGATGATCAATTCTCCCATGGTTCATCTCAATCCAGATTACTTAACCTCTAAACTGTAACACCAGTGTATTACCCTTTTACATCCTTCTGTCACATCTTCTGCCCAAAGCATTTCTGGGTAGACTGGACCATCTGCTATAGACTTTTAGGCTAATGTCCTCCAGGGGGTATTAGTTGCGATAAATCTCTGCTACCACAGGCGAACATTTTCCCATAAAAACCTTTTCTTTGGTAAGCTGTGTGCTATGAAACATGACAAATGAAATAATTTAAATGAAAACAATATATGCTGATTAGGGATGCACCGAATTCAGACAAATCTGACTCTTTTTTCCACCCCTTAAATTCATGTGACTTTTGGTCAGTTCTTTTTGACCCTTTCTTTCTCTTTTTTGCCTATGAAACTTATGGTTTCAATTCGGATGAATCCTTTATGAAAGGTCAGGGATTTGACTGAATCCCAAAATAGTGAATTTAATGCAAAAGGGGAACTGTCACCCAGACATAAAAAGCTAAATGATAATAAGTTTTTTGTTTTTTTTTTAAATTAAACATGAAACCATAATTCTTTTTTTAAATAAATTATCTATACCTGTTAAAAAAGCTATTTAAAAATCTCAGCAGTTAACCAAATATTTCCTGCCCTGCCTCTATACCTCAGGCCTAGAGGAAGGGCTTCAATTTATATTCAGCATTTCCTGGACATCACTGCACAATAATTCCCCCCCCACTCTCTATAATTGTGCAGCATGGGCATGGGCAACAGGTCCCCCATTCTGGTGCATACTCATGATTTGTCTTAATAACTGTGTTCACAAAAAGGCACCTGTGTATGTTCACTAATTGTGATTTCCAAAACAATGAAGGAAATATTATTTAAATATTTTTATACTGTCAGAAAAGTTTATTTTGCTAGACAAAAACAATATAAAAGAGTTTGGAATTATTTCTTAGGGTGACAGGTCCCCTTTAATACTGATGCTTATATATCTGCTTATATATAATAGATCCCATCTCACCTATGGTACTAAAATATTTAAAGGGGCTAATTCACCTTTCAGAGTGGTAGAACTTTGCAAAAGAAGCATGTTTCTCAAATTAAATGAACTTGTTTCTATATCATTAATCCTGATGGGAGCCAATAGCTATAATACTGAACAAGCGAATGAGGACAGCCCAGGGCATGGGAATTAGCAATTCAAGTCACTGTCCTTACTAATGTTTCTTTCTGATCTCTGCTTCTGCAATTTTCTGTATGGTTGGGTAAGTACAGACTTTGTAAATGTAATTCTTTTACATAGTCCAACCAAAGGTGAACATCCCCTTTACCTGGTTTATGTAAAACTGATTTTAGCATTTATCATTTGTATAATACTATCTGAAAATTATTAAAGGCAGCTACATGTATGACATATTACTCTAGGGGGCTGATTTACTAATCCACGAACGTCCGAAAAGTGTCCGAATGCGTTTTTTTCGTAATGATCGGTATTTTGCGATTTTTTCGTCGCTGTCGCAACTTTTTCGTAGCTGTTACGACTTGCGCAAATTGACGAGACTTTTTCGTAGCCAGCGCGAAAAAATCGGAAAGGTTTGCCCACCGTTTACTAGCGCTCAATACGAAAAAGTCGGGACACTTCGCGCAAGTTGTAACAGCTACGAAAAAGTCGCGACAATTCGCGCAAGTCGTAACGGCTACGAAAAAGTCGCAACAATTTGCGCAAGTCGTAACGGCTACAAAAAAGTCGCAACAATTCACAAAAAAGTTGCGACGGCGACCAAAAAATCTCGAAAAAGTCGCAAAATGTTCGTTTCCAATCTGATTTTTTCCCATTCGGAATTCGGATTCGCGGATTAGTAAATCAGCCCCTAGGGGTCACTAGACAGGAATACTAAGTAAAATGAAACATTTCTTGGATTTATTTTGATGTTTGGTCACAATGCAATGCATTGCAGCTATCTTAAGCTACAGTTTGCTTTGACTGTTGAAAGAATGATCTTTTGACTCTTAATTTTTATGAAATATCTCTTTGAATTTGACAAAACTAAAAAGAATTGCTTTTCCAATTTGCAGTTTGTCTGCCAGTACCCTGACTGTGTCTTCTGGTAGTAGCCGAGGATCTCTAGCATCAAGTCGCGGCTCACTGGCTTCAAGCAGAGGATCTCTCAGTTCTATAAGTTTCACAGACATTTATGGTCTTCCACATTATGAGAAAGCTGAAACCCAAGTGGAGTATGGGCAGCAGATGCGTTTTGATATGATTCCATTAGATGCTTTGAGCAAAGATTGTCAGTATTCAGAAACAGGCGGCCTTCCCAACCTAAATAAACAAAAGATATCCATGGATACTCCTCAATCACTGGCATCACTGTCATCGCGTTCATCTCTTTCTTCTCTGTCTCCTCCAAGTTCTCCATTGGATACTCCTTTTCTTTCTGCTTCTTGTGATTCTCCCTTGACCCAAATGTCTGAAGGCTTGGAGGAAATAATGAGTATTGGTTCTCTAGATATGATTAGAGGAAATTCATTAACTTTGGGTGAAGAGAATAACCAAGGCACATCCTCCCAAACACAAGGCTATAACACTGAAAATAAGGGTAAGAATCTCAGTGGACCACTGTTGTCAAGACTTCAAATGAGTGCCGGTAAGATCTTAATCTAAAAATCATTTCATATCACACTGTAATAAGTGCTTTATTAAAAAAAAGTGAAGAACCTGTTCATTAGTTACTGCTAACAAACAGCAGTTCACACCAATATATACTGATGGTTCAATTGTTTTTATCTGACACAGATTCTGTCTTGCTTTGCAGGTTATTACTCACACACAGAAACCTAGTTTACAGAAATTGTCTGTAGCTCGTAGCCTGTGACACCTCAGCCTTACCTAGAATTCTCAAATATAAGAGCTTGTGATACAAATACATACCGAAAAACACACACATATATACTGTATATATATATGTATATACACACACACACACAAGAATAGAAGGAAAGTGCCCCTGTGCCCCAAGTTTCTCAATTATAAGGGATAATATCCCATTGTCATATTGTTTTTAGCACCCATGGATCCACCAAGCTTAACTTGGTATTACAGTATTTAAAGGACAAGGAAAGGAATAATACAAACAGGGCACAGTAAAATCCTTAGTTATAACTTACTGTACTGCTGTATTTTGTCCCCGGTGTCTGCAGTCAGTTCACATTGTCTCTAAATATTTTCTAGATGCCTGACATCATTCTATTCAATGCCCCTCCTCCTGCATGCACAAAATAGTAAGCCCAAGCTTTGCACATTCCTGTTTTGTGCCACATTTTTCTCCTTCAGCCATAAAATTAAGTCACATGACATGCATGCAAATGTATGCTCCTCATTTATATACTAGGAAAATGCATTTCATGCCATTTTCAGCTCTTTTGTTTCAGGCATTTTAATATTTTCCATAGTATTATAAATATTCAGTGCAAACTAACATTTTCAGGGTCAAAAAATTCACATTAACAGTCCTGTCTTTTTTATGTTTAAAAAAAGTAAGGGGGACAATTTTATTTGATCTTAAATGCGCTTCACAAATACTTGGTACTTTTGTGTTTTTGTTCTGCAGCAGTTGTCTTGGATTTCCTCAAAGAGCTAACAACAGTACTGTAATCTTGTACTGGTTCTTAACATATGTTTTAAATTAAAATTTAGGCGAAGCTGGCCTATAATAAATGAGCTCATAAAATAAGTATGTCAGATATGGTTACTTTGGTGCCATCTAGTGGCTTAATTCAAAACAATGTTGGCACGTTTTCATACCAAATATTTAAGATGTGGATGCTATGGAGAAAAAATAAAGGCATGCTCACTTAAATAAAATTATGTGATTTCACTTATTTAAAAGATCTTCCATAGTCATATTTAAAGACAGAACAACAATTAATTTATGTATAATTACTCATGCTTTCTAGCCTTTCATTTACTTGGTGATACATTCACTTTTGTCTTAATGACATCATCCATGCAGTCACTGATATACATGCACACTTAGGGGCATATTTATTATAGTGTGTAAACCAGCATCACCAGTGATGTTTCCCATAGCAACCAATCAGACCTTTGCTTTTTTTTCTAACTTGTATTTGACTGTTCAAATTTAATTGCTGTTTGGTTGCTATGGGCAACATCAGACTCTTACACTCTATAATAAATATGCTACATTAAAAGGTTTATTTGTTTGCTTAATATCTGCCCTGTAAGTCAAGGATCTGGTACATCTTGGACAATTCAGACAAATAATTGTGATGTTATGTTATTCATTAGCATTTGCTTTCTGTTCCCTAGGCCTTGCTCACCAGTCAAAGAAGTAATTGCTTCATTCTTGCTACTCCCTCATGTCTATATGTAATAAAAGGCACTAAGTTTGCCTGGGATGAGTAATGCATAGCAACCAATAAGATGTTTTCATTTAAACAGGTGACAAGTAAATTCTACCTGCTGATGCGTTACTGCATCTGGACAAACTTAGTGCCTGTTATAACATAAACCCAAATGAATCTAAAATTAGCTAAATACTTTATACAGAATGCAACACAAAAGATTTGGTCAAACACTGAACCAAATATGAACTCTAAGTTGTATTATTTAAACTTGTGGCGTATTCAAAAAAAATATAGTTTTATATTTCCAGTATATGTCACATAACATGAAGTAGGTTATTTATCAGTGTTCATATTGTTTTTCAAGATTTGAGTTTTTTTGCATTTATAATCATGATTTTGAATTATGTGAATTTATTAAACTAAAAAAACACAAAAGAACTCTAATGCAAAACATCAGCATGTGAAGGCTTGCAAGGTGATGTAGTCAATGGGAGCTGTCCTAGGCAAAATTTAAGTCTATTCCAGGATTTTTCAGTTTTTTCAATAGCCAAAATGATGTGAAATTTACAAATCTGAGTTATCCACATTTTTTTTTTCAACTCAGATTTGTAAATAAATGAGGTAAAATATGTGTCTTTAAAAAGTTTTGAAGTTATTCAAAGTAGAAAAAAATACAAAAATTAAACAAATTTACTGTCACGCACTGTGTTTTGTCTTTAAGCAGGGCAACAGCGATGCCATCCTTTGTATGTTATATGTGTGTGAATTGAATCTGCTTGTCACTCAGCAAATAGGGTTGCCACAGGGCCAGAATTGCACTTTCCAGTAAATTTGTAATCCTTAGTTATCAGCCCAACCCCTCTCCCTACACTTTCTCTATTCCCCTGACACCTTCGCCACCTTGTGGCCAAAGAGAGCCCCCCTGAATCCCACCTGAGCTGCCCGCCCCTCTGTCTTCATCATATTATAAAATATGTTGAATTAGTCACTTAATCAGCATTATTTAAACATTGTTGCATATTACACAGCAAACTTAATACTGGGGGGAGCCAGCTGCCTGTTCAGAAAATATTATGCTTGCAGCACCATTATAGCCTACCTTACCCTGTACCCTCTCCCCTATATTCCCCTTATGTATGTATGTGTATATACAGTATGTGGAAGGGATTGTTTCTGAGCAAACAAACCAGAGAGCTCAGAAGCACAATACCTGGTCTTTGTCCAGAATAGTAGCTGTAGCTGGTGCAGTCAGAGTGCACACAGTCATCTTCTATGGAGACTATGGATATTTAAAACAGTAGTTGCAATATTTTATTCCAGACTTCTAAATACATCACCAAAACAACAAAATACAAGCTTTGACATCAACACATTTTGAGGAGAACAGTTTGGTATTGTGTGTAAAAATATGTAAAAGAGAATTCTAATGAGTATGCAATATTAAAAAAATGTTCTCTGTTTTCTTAACAGCAAGCCCCATCCAAGAAGTCTGCACAACAAGGCTACAAGGAGCTTGCCGAGTCTCTGCTGGTCTTTCAGATGACTCTCTCACAAGTGATAGTGGTGTTTTTGAAACTTTAAATAAAAGGTGTGCAGTTTCTACAGTCATTATTCTGTTATGCTGCTTTGCACAACATGCAGTACTATATCAAAAAGGGAAAGCAGTTGTTTGGTAGTGTTTCTTTATGGGTATACATACATAGCACCACCAGATAAGCAGAAAAGAGAGTTAGATAAAGTCTCACAAATTATGCATACAAGAAACAGAAGACGAGGACAACAAAACTAGGCCTTAGAAAAAGATATGGCAACTTTAAGTTTAGTGTAAAACTTGTCAAAAATATTTAAAGGAACAGCGCACGCGCACACACCCACACACCATTTTCCAAAATAAGCAACATAAATAGAACCTATGTTGAACTAAATTCTGCCTATTCCTGTTAATTTAAAAATAATTAATTCCTTCACATCATTATTTCCACATAGTTAGTTTAACTAGAGATAATGTGCTGTGCATAAACAACCCCCCTTCTTTCATTCTTTGTTGTGTTTGTTTGGCTAACATATAAGCAGGAGTCCAAAATGCAGGGGTTATCTGTGCAACTCCACCAAACATGGAGTAACTTTAGTTTTCCTGATTGTCCTGTTTAGCAGCCTCCCTGCATCACATGGGGACCTGCTCTTACTCTCATTACATGAACTTATCTTATGGCCCAGTTTATTTTTTATAAGTCTCATAAGTGCCCAGAGATTTATGTGGCATTGGCAAACAGTTTGCTG
Organism: Xenopus tropicalis; assembly: GCF_000004195.4. Classification (NCBI taxonomy): domain Eukaryota; kingdom Metazoa; phylum Chordata; class Amphibia; order Anura; family Pipidae; genus Xenopus; species Xenopus tropicalis. Next base: position 58,758,599 of record NC_030678.2, on the reverse strand, counting down.
GTTATTTGATGTCCAGACATACATAATTATATTCTTTATATTTAGAAATGGAAATGTTGACGATTCTGTGCTAAAGAACAGTGCCAAGAATGAAGAACCTCAAGTACATGTTGGAATAGTGTAAGTAGAATGGGATTTTGTATTTGGTTTCGCTATCTTGGTATAAATCAGCATAAATTGTCTTCCTATATGATTTCTTTTTATAACTGTCCATGTGTAGATATTCAAGATTTCAAAAGTTTTCAGGAATGAATCCATAGGTTTTCAAGTTACTGACAGCATGAATTTTACATGTAGTGCTTTGGGCTAGATTTATCAACAGATAAAAATGTTAGGGTTCCATCCACAGTTGCTGTGAGCAAAGTGCAATTTCGAGTATGCTGTGCCTATTGGCACTGAGTGTGAATGGAACCCTGAAGCTACTGTCTAGTCAGTAGGTGGTTGTAGCTTAAAGGTACCCTGCGTCAGTGGATACAGCAGCGCTCAATTTGGAACTGAAAGCAGAAAGGACAGAGCGAGGCCAAGCACAACTATACAAAGGTGTGAAAGCAAGTACCTATAATCGAAGAGGTTTGCCCCACAACTTACTGCAAGTAGAAGTGCAAGAGTGAAACTGCACTTGCTAACATGAGCCCTTTTATCTGAGCAATTTTTTTTTTATACATTTTTGGTGAATTTCCAGCAAGAAGCAGAAATACATCTACGTTAAGGCAAATCATTTGTATATAGTATAATGCGCATTTGCAAAAAAAATCATGATTTTTACTCATATGCATTATTTGTACTGTAGGTACGACAGTGAGAGTGAATGCCTTCTTGTGCACGTTTTGCAGTTGAAAAATTTAAGTTGTGCCTTTTTCAAGCAAGGGTGCAAAATGTAAGTGCCATAAATATATATTGTCAGATATTATGCATGCTATTATATAACACAAACCCACAATGAACAGACTTTTAAACATTGTATAGTATTTATTGAAACACTTTATAATACTCAATAAATTTAAGTGGTTACAATAAAAAGGAGAATTTATTCTTAAAGGTTGTTTAGCTTGTTTTAAAACCAACAAAATAATCTAGTAGTGTTGTTAGAATTTTTCTCACAAATCATCAATAAATTATATTGGTCACCAAATTAGAAGAACTTAACTGCACACAATGGGTCAAATCAGGGCAATTTGTCCCAGGTTTATCCTGGTTAATCAGACTGCATTACTTCAGCCAGGTTGGCTTGTGTGACCCCCCTCCCAATTTGATCCATCTCTTATTGTTTAAATGGAAATAATAATGCAGTTGTTTTGAAATTCTTAAAGCAGTACTACAGCATTTCAGCATGGGCCCAAGTTCTGCATTATAATGCTCAGACACAGCCTCAGAGATTATAGTTATGGTAAGGTTGGATAATGTCATGGAAACGATTGTTCTGGTTACTACAACATATGTATAGAGATGTGGTTGAGCATTAAGAAGAGTTTTGTTCAGGTCTCATTTGTTTGTGTATTATATTATTTGGTTGTATGTCTTGTTTATGTTTTTATGCTATGCAAACCATTTTGATAGCTGTGAATTCTTGCATACTATATCATTGATGACATAATTTCATTTTGACATTTTGAAATATATTGTTTGTAAAATTTAAAAATGTGTTTTTTTGGTTTTTTTTTGGACATATAAACCTATTTAGACACATAAGAGTCTACCTGCCTTCCCTGGACTCCAGCACACCTAGCACATACTGCTCCAAGGCTCTGGAGTTCCACATGCCGTTGATGTTTAATGAAATTTTCCAAATCCCTATGCATGCAAGCATTCTGAAGCAGAGCTCACTGCAGCTGTACATATGCTCTGTGTGTCCCCAACTTCAGGAAAAACTACTAGTAAGTCATTTTTTTGTCCAGAAGCCTTTATCGATTTCATTTGATTATCAGTAGCTTGAGGAAGTCATTTTCCTGTGCTGTACTTTTATCTTAGTCCAGATTTACCTGCAAACAGGTAGAGAGAATAATGCTGATTCATTTTCACTAAACAACAAAGCTGTATTAAATAAACACACAGCTTAGTAATTTGGCCAACGGTATCTGACCAAGTTAAAACTATGTGTATTTAGAGATAGAGTAGGATTTGGTGGTGCATTATAACTAGGCTTTGTGCAAGCTAAGGCATAATGCACCATTAACAATTACTTGGCACAGCATGTTATATAGTAACCCTTGGCAATGAATCAGAAATGTGCTTTCAAACAGGTAATCAGGAAATACTTGTTGAGTGGTTTTTGTGGGTAACTAGACCAGTAGCAAACTTTATTACATAGAAGGCCCAAATGCCTTCCTCAACCAAAGTAACATTTTACATCACAAAAAGCTATAACATTTTTTGATCCAAGGAAACAGACTAGTGGCTGCTCCAGGACCTTGCAGAACATAGTCATTTTGTTGTCAGACTGTATTTTATTTCTGGTTTTAACTGCAAAATAATCTTGTGCTACATTTAAATGCAGGCCATGGGTCTTGGAGAGCTGGTATAAGTGGAAAGAGAAAATTATATTTTTAAAGGGTAACTGGTTTAGTCCAAAAGGGCATCTATTTCTTGGGTACATCAATAGAGCTGCTCCATTTCAAATGGCCAATTGGTATGGTAGCTATGCGGCAGCCAAAATAAGATGAAGGAGGGGTCAGATGGAAAATAAATAATTGCAATTATGAGAAAAGGCACTTTATGGTCAACTGTACATTTCCTTTGTACATTTTTTATGTTTACAGGGTATTGCCCAGATTGGTTTGGCTGATTATGAAGGTTCCACTGAGATGCATCTCCAGTGGTATCCAATCCAAATGTACAGCAGCACAGATCCACAAAAGGTTTCTGAAATTGAAGACAGCATGCAGCCTGCTGAAAATGTCACTGAAACAAAAACAGTGAGCAACAGAAATGTCTTGCCTATTTAATCTATACTGTAGATCCTCTAGACTAGAGCAATGGCACTAGGCATAATTCCATGCATGTAGACACCCAGAAGATTAATAATTCCAAAATGAAGTTACAACATGCTTGCAATTGCTTCTCAGTGATTTCAATGGTAACTGCCTGGACTCGCAGGAGTACACACAAGTCCAGTGTATTTTTACTCGTAAATGTGACAGCACATGAAACAAATTGTGGTGCACACAAGACATTGTGTGTAAAAACACATAATTTAGCACTTATTCTGAGCTACCCACCATTCTGAGCACAAAGAATGATACATTTGTGCACATAGTTGAAAAAGTGTGCACAAAAGATATTTTGTGTGCACATGTCCAAAAATTAATTAGAGGGTACACTACTTCAGAGCCATGTTCATTTTGGTTCCACTATTTGGCTGTCTGGCAATGGTTGATAGCTGTGCTTGATACCACCTCCTACCTCTGTTTTATTTATTTTGTACCTGCAGTAAAAAACTGCACTAGATCTTCAACTGCCAGTAATTAAATATAGTTTGTATCATTTTGCATTTCTGAAGGAAAAATTGAAATATATAAATATATATATATATATTATTATATTATCACTTCCCCTCAGGCATGGGTTGTTGAGAACAAAGTTCGAGCAGAGGCGAGTCTTTCATGCCCTTTCTATCAAGCTTCAATTGCATGCCATTGAGCAGACTGACTTGCCAGCCTGTCATTTAAAAAAAAAAAACCTAAAATGGAAGAGCTTTATGCCTAAACTTCCTTTGTTGGTGTCACTTGGGTGGGCTCAATTATATTTACCTTGACAGCGGATTATTTTTTCAAAATTAAGACTAGCTGAAAAAACATTTCAGTGATAGGGACACTTGAACAAAGATGGACAGCCCTTTTACTTTGTGGGACTTTTGATAAAATGTATTTGACTTCAATGTTGTTCATAAAAACTACCTAAAGCTAACTGAATTAAAAAAAAAAGAAATAAACAGTTATAATAATTATAGAAAGATAAATATTTTTCATCATGTGCACTGTAGCAGTAACATAGTAAGTTGGGTTGAAAAAAGACATACGTCCATCACGTTCAACCATAATGCCTATATCTAACCTGCCTAACTACTAGTTGATCCAGAGGAAGGCAAAAAACCCCATCTGAAGCCTCTCTAATTTGCCGCAGAGGGGAAAAAATTCCTTCCTGACTCCAAGATGGCAATCGGACCAGTCCCTGGATCAACTTGTACTAAGAGTTATCTCCCATAACCCTGTATTCCCTCACTTGCTAAGAATCCTTCCAGCCCCTTCTTAAAGTTATATAATGTATCAGCCAGCACGACTGATTCGGGGAGGGAATTCCAGAACTTCACAGCTCTCACAGTAAAAAATCCTTTCCGAATATTTAAATGGAACCTCCCTTCTTCTAAACGGAGTGGATGCCCTCCTGTCCATTGGAAGAACCTACTGTTAAATAAAATATTAGAAAGGTTATTATATGATCCCCTTATATATTTATACATAGTTATCATGTCACCTCTTAAGCGCCTCTTCTCTAGTGTAAACAGACCCAACTTGGCCAGTCTTTCTTCATAACTGAGACTTTCCATACCCTTTACCAACTTAGCTGCCCTTCTCTGGACCCTCTCTAACTCAATCATGTCCCGTTTGAGCACTGGAGACCAAAACTGAACAGCATATTCTAGATGGGGCCTTACCAGTGCTCTGTAAAGGGGAAGAATAACCCCCTCCTCCCGTGAATCTATACCCCTTTTAATACAGCTCAAAACCTTGTTTGCCCTTGCAGCTGCTGCCTGGCATTGCTTGCTACAGCCAAGTTTATTATCTACAAGGACTCCAAGGTCCTTCTCCATTATGGATTTGCCTAGTGCAGTTCCATTAAGGGTATACAGGGCTTGCATATTTTTACATCCCAGGTGCATGACCTTACATTTATCCACATTAAATCTCATCTGCCACTTAGCTGCCCAGATTGCCAGTTGGTCAAGATCCTGCTGCAAGGATGCAACATCCTGGATAGAATTGACTGGTCTGCAGAGTTTTGTGTCATCTGCAAACACTGATACATTACTCATAATCAGGGCCGGAACTAGGGGTAGGCAGAAGAGGCAGCTGCCTAGGGCGCAACGATTGAGGGGCGCCAGGCAGGAGCCTCTCCTGCCTACCCCTAGTGCTACTTTGTCATTGCCTCCGCCGCTTAACACTAGCGGTGGAAGCAATGACCGATCGAAACGCACCGCCCCTCCTCCTGTGCTTTGGCGCGCATGCGCCGTTCGGGGGGGGCGGGGAGTCGGCTTGGCCCACCCCTGCTCATAATACCCTCCCCAAAGTCATTTATGAACAAATTAAACAAAAGTGGACCCAGTACAGAACCCTGAGGGACCCCACTGAGAACCTTACTCCAAGTAGAGAATGTACCATTAACAACCACCCTCTGTACCCGATCCTGTAGCCAGTTTTCTATCCATGTGCAAACGACTTCACTAAGACCAATAGACCTTAGCTTAGAAAGCAGTCGTTTGTGGGGAACGGTATCAAATGCTTTGGCAAAATCCAAATAGATTATATCTACTGCATCCCCACTGTCCAGCTTCTTACTTACTTCATCATAAAAAGAACAGTACATGACAGGCATGTCTATAGATACTTGGATTTATATTTTTCAAATAATATAAGCCAAATGTCAGTGTACTGTGGTTATTGCTTGAATATCAAACTTGAGAAAATATACATAAGAGGTGTTGGTTTCTCTAGGATGCAGTGTCCATACTTTTAGCAAGGACTACAGCCCAACTTGAAGCAGTGGAGCGGGAGCTGGCTGTGGAGAGGGTTAAGCTGGAGTACACAGAAGAAGAGATACTGGAGATGGAGAGGAAGGAAGATCAAACTGAAGCTATCTCAGAGAGGTATAACACAGAATTTACTATACATTTAAATAACATAACATACTCCTGTTGTTATATACACATAACAGGAGTCACTGTGCCTTTATATGTAATACATTAGTCATAGTATGAATTGCAAATATTGTTGTCTTTGTTTTGTTGACCAACATATAATATACAAATACATCTACCTGAGCTGCCATTTGACTTCAGGTGACTGTTGCTATAATATGGAAACTAAGGGGGAATTTTTATCCTTTTACACGCGCACATATTGCATTTACATGCACCTGGGTGCATTTTTGTCATTTTCAAAAGCAACCCTCTATTCTATTATCTTTTGAACACATGTCAGGCAGAATATAATGGAATCAATTAATTGATGCATTTAAGTGCATCAAACCTACATTTTAAATGGGCGGCAAAAACAAATAAAATTACACCCCTGTGTAAGAGCCCTAATCATTGCATAAAATTGTAAAGACGGTATACTATCTTCTATTGGTCTCCTAGGCAGAACACCTTAGTCTACTAAATGATTATTTAGCAATACAATATGTTTTCATTTGTTTGCAATAGGAGTTGGCAAGCAGAATCTGTTGACAGTGGATGTCACAGTAACTATAACCAACTGAGTCCTCATTATTCGGAAGGCTGTTATGGTGATGCTGTGCAAGGATCTGCACAAACAGGACAGGCAAATCTGTATGATCCCGTGAAGACTCACAATGAGCCCATTAAGGTAAAAAGTGCATGTTCTCAGTAAAGGTACCAAGGAGGCAGACAAGTGTCTTATGACAGCAACCTGAATAGCACAGCTTCTCATCATTGTTTTGTAAGGCACAATTATGTTCATTGGTTAACTGTACAGTACAGTGGCCTACTAGCTAAAACTGAATCATAGAGCTCATACCTGTATTTTATGTAGTTATGCAGTTAATCATCAAGCCTTTCTCTTTGGGCTCATTATTAAGTTATGTAGAAATAAAAAAATCCACTGGAGAGCCAAATGCTTTCTGTGTTGTTTATTAGTTCAGAGATGCATAGCACTACATGTTTCGGACCGCTGGGGTCCTTCCTCTGGTGCAGTATACAGAACGCATTTGGCTCTCCAGTGGATTTTTTTATTTCTACATGGTACCAATTTGTAGACCTGGCGAAACCTACACCATTGTGATTGAGCCTCCTCACTGAATTTCTCATTATTAAGTTACTTGCTAATGGTATGGGGAATTACAAACAGTGTTTAGAGGATATAAAGAGTTGAAGGGTCCATGTTTCATTTAATAAAATAAAGCAAAGTATGTTAAAGTCTTTTAGCCCATAGACATTACTGATAAGTCTGGCATTAAAAAACATTAAAAGCTACCTGCTAATAGGCTTTCTAATAGTTAATTAAAAAGAAAAGAGGAGAAAGCTAGCACCATCCACACAAATTACACAAATCACAAAAAAAACATCTATATTATCATCCCGATGTTAAATTGGTTTGAATGAGGACCAAGGGATAATGTGCAAATAAAGTATAAATACATAGAAAAAAGGGGGGGGAAAAAGACACACCGCAACAGGTGGTCCCAATCAAGACTTCAAATTACTGCACCACTAACCCAATCAGGTAAGTCTCAGATATGGTAAAATATTAAATAAAACTTAACCTTTATTGTTAATCATTAAAAAAGAGAGAAAGAGAAATTTGTAACTTAAATTAAATCCCCATTAAAAATTGCATGGGGTGATAGTCTGATACAAAATAAACTGTGAGTCTGTCCTTGAGAAAGCTTCATGTGGGCTGGAGCGAAACGCGCGTCGGGCTTGGGGGAAGGAACGGGTGTTGATGTGGGGAAGTGTGTTGGAAAGGGAGGGATGTTGAGGGCGCACGACTGATGTGAAGCAGGGGTGCTACAAAGGGAAACGGGAGGCTGGGCTGCTATCACACGCTTCGGGAGTTTTGCTTAATTGTCGGGTGGTGGGCAGTTAGAAACCAAGCCTTGAACTGCAGCTTATCCACACCCCAACAAGTACATTTGTTTGGTTTACCCTGCCAATCGGGACGACTGGGAAACATGATACACTATCTCCCTTTTGAGTATGACTTAGAAACACGTGTTGCAAATTAATATAAGTATCCTTTTTTGGTGTTCTCCACCGCAGAAGGTGAAGTGTGGAGAATTTAGATACTCAGTGTATCATTTCTGCGTAAACAATATATCCATTTGTGCTTAGAAGGCCAAATGTTAGCAGCCTTACTATACCTCACAGTTTATTTTGTATCAGACTATCACCCCATGTGATTTTTAATAAAAATAGCCGTTTCTAACTGCCCACCACCCGACAATTAAGCAAAACTCCCGAAGTGTGTTATAGCAGCCCAGCCTCCCGTTTCCCTTTGTAGCACCCCTGCTTCACATCAGTCGTGCGCCCTCAACATCCCTCCCTTTCCAACACACTTCCCCACATCAACACCCGTTCCTTCCCCCAAGCCCACATGGAGCTTTCTCAAGGACAGTCTCACAGTTTATTTTGTATCAGACTATCACCCCATGCAATTTTTAATGGGGATTTAATTTAAGTTACACATTTCTCTTTCTCTCTTTTTTAATGATTAACAATAAAGGTTAAGTTGTATTTAATATTTTACCATATCTGAGACTTACCTGACAATAATTGGGTTAATGGTGCAGTAATTTGAAGTCTTGATTGGGACCACCTGTTGCGGTGTGTCTTTTTTCCCCCTTTTTTTCTAATAGTTAGTTAAAACTGGTAAAAACAATGTTCCTTTTATTATATCCACCCCAGAATCATAAATGCAGTATGTTTGCCTTTAGATTTCGCACATATTTCATGCATATTATTGCCAAATCTGTATGCTATGCTATATTTAATTCAAGTTCTAGGTGACAGTATGTTACGTTACAGTATATCTGTCTGTCCAGTTTATTTATTTGTAGGGCCAGCTGAGCTGGAGTATGACCGGCTTTAACCCCCAAAACAAAATTCTCACACTGTATGTATCCTATCCTGCAGGTAGATAAAGAGACCAACACAGAGGATGTCTTTCCAGATGAAGTCACAAATCTTCCGAAAGAGAGAACCTGCCACCGGTCCCGTGGATCTCCATTTGTGCGGAGCAGTACAATAGTTCGGTCCCAAACGTTTTCTCCAGGTGCAAGAAGTCAGTATGTCTGCAGAGTGAGTACTAATAACCTGCATGACAAAGATAATGTCTGATCAGGTATTGCTGAACTATGATGGCTGGCATCCTTAGAAAGATGGGGCACGTTAAAGACCCTATTAGCAACCGGATTACTTTACCCATCTTTTTTATGCCTTTGCTATAACTTTGCAGAGTAGGCAGTTAATTACATGCATCACTTCCTACTGGCCCATCTGTCGGCTCATGCTGTTTTGGATTGACTAACTGAGCAATACTTGTCACTGGGAACCACTGGCCACCCTGGAATTTAGTTTCAGTGAGATCAACTCAGGTGGGATTGCCCTAAGGCTTCACAATTAGATAATACAGGTATGGGACCCATTATCCAGAATGCTTGGGACCTGTGGTTTTCCAGATAAGGTTTGGATCTAAATCCACTAAAAAATAATTCAAACATATATATTTATATATCGGGAGAGAGCCGACACTCACGTCAATCGGGTCACAATAGCCTAGGTGCAGGTCCAGGTGAAAGTACAAGGTGCTGTTTTATTATTACAGGGAAAAAGGCAATATTTTTTAAAAATGTGAATTATTTGATTATAACCCAGAGCTTGTAGCTAACAAGTTTTCAGATAATGGGTCCTAAACACAGATTAAGGTTCCCGATGGACAGACAGATAACACAGTGGTAATATACAGTATTAGGTTACTTTTCAACAAATTTCTCATGCGAATAGAAAAATACCTAAGACATTGTTCATAAATTCTACATTTCCTAATAATGTACTGAATGGGGTGATGGAACCCCATTTTTGGATGCTAAAGATTTTTAGCGTTTAACTGTAAAGTCTCTGTTTTATATTTTGAATTCAGCTTTATCGAAGTGACAGTGATAGTTCTACATTGCCAAGAAAATCACCTTTCATCCGAAATACACTGGAAAGGCGAACTCTACGCTATAAGCAGGTACAAATAACAACTTTGGTGATCAATTACAACTCTTTCTGACATTTGTCGAAGAATTCTGACACAAAAGATACACCATGGTTCTTTTCACTTGGGTGCTATCCTTATTTTTACTTGCACACCACTACACTTAATCCTAGAGCGTGCTGTAAACTCATACAGAGTAATCAGTCAAAGAGTCCCCAACTTCCACCGTGGTACTCTTGTTTCTTTAAGTATTTCTCTTTATACTGAGGCATTTGCCTTTAGCTCCACTGGCAAAGCTAACCACCCATTGGCCTGGGTGCAGTCAGGCCCCCATATGCAGTGCCCTTCCCCACTGTTTCACACACTGCCACCATCGTGTCCTCTCCCACAGAGCTGGGGTCTTTAGGGCCAAAATCTGGGTACCCTTCTTTTTATAAACTAGGTAATACCCATAACACCCCAGGGTCAGTAGGTGTCTTCTTGCCTGTCACAGGTCATGTCTACATTAGGTATGACTAGGAATAATTTATGTATACATTGAATTGTTTAGGGGATTAATGGGGAGTGGATTAACTTCCTTTACTATTTGTAGGGCATTGCCAGCTTTCAGTTGGCTTTTCCTCATATCCAGAATGGTAGCTGTAGACACCTTACATAGTATCAATAATCCAACCATGTATTAGAATCTTCAGATTGTGGCACCCAGGATTCAGAGCACATGTGAAGCAGTGATGCAGGATAAAGTGAGAAATAGAGACCCCAGAATATGAAAAAGAATATGATTACATATATAATATGTTAACCATAAAAATGGTTGGTCTGGACATTAATTATAACAGCTTTATAAGATAATTCTTATTTTAGAATCTATTCAGAAGTACAGTTGTTTGTTTAGTTTAAATATTTAATTTAATAGTGTTTACCTACTTAACCAAGTATTTACAAAAACTCATGGTGCACAAAAAATTTAGATGTAAAGGGTCCAGATCTGGTCATATTTGCAGCCACCACAACTCTAAATGTTCTGCTCCTGATTTACTGCCATTACACAAAGCAGACAGAAACATGTATTCAACTGTATCCAAATGCACAGACTCACTCAATCAGGGGAGACTGCAGTATGACAGCACATCTTGTTATATCTTTAAATAAAGTGTTGCATGAGTTTTACTGATTTTGCTTTACAGCAGTCCTGCCAGTCTTCCATGGCAGAGATCATGGCTCGGACATCTCTTGACCTGGAGCTGGATCTCCAGGCTTCCCGAACCAGGCAGCGGCAATTAAATGAGGAAATAAATGCTCTTAGAGAGCTAAAGCATCGATTGGAAGAGGTACAGCTTCGCGGGCAGAGCGATCTTCCACAGTGGGTGCTTCGAGATGAACGTTTTCGCAGTTTGTTATTGGAAGCAGAAAGACAGGTATTGGACTTACTGCTGATGGTGTCCTCATGCTACAAAAGGATAGATTTTATGGAAGAGATTATAATAAAGTAAAAATATTAAATACACAAAGAGAACAAAAAAATAGTTGTAGTGTAAATTAACCAGGTTAGCAGCTGGGCAGATGTAAAGTGCTGGGGTCAAGAATTTAATTACTACATGGACACTATCTGCAAACAGTCTATTTGTTCTTGCCATGCCTGTGTGGGTACTCCGGTGGGTACTCAGGTTTCCTGGAAGTATGGCCAAATAGTACAGTATCTGGTTGCCAGTGTTTTGCCACCTCTGTAAAGGTCCACAAAAACTACTAGTGATATTACCTGCAGTATACTTTTGTTAACATATTAGGGGTAATTTACGTAGTCCCAATAGTGATAAAAGTAGCAGGCAGTGTTACACTTGATACATTTATTTGGTGCACAAAAAAATAATAAATGTACCCAAATAATAAAAAAATCAATCTTACAAAAACAACAGAGGTTCCTCAGAGTTCCCTGGTCCTTGAGTTCCTTCTTCCTAAAGCAGTGGTTCTCAACCTTCCTAATGCCGCGACCTTTTAAATACAGTTCCTCATGTGACCCCCAACCATGAAATTATTCCTAAGGCCATCGGAAATATGTGTTTTCCAATGGTCTTAGGCGACCCCTGTGAAAAGGTCTTTCGACCCCCAAAGGGGTACCGACCCACAGGTTGAAAACCACTGTCCTAAAGCGTTATCCATCATTGGTTGCCTCATCAGAGGTGGAACACATTAGGAAGGACCATGGAGCACCGAGATACCTCTGTCCTTTAGGTATGGTTGATTTTTGGATACATTTATGATTTAACTGTGCACAAAGTATATGTTTCATGTGTGACACTGCCTACTACCTGTATTACTATATTGTTTCTTCAGGGTCTTGGGCAGTATTCACATGTGTATCAGGTGGCTTACTCCTAAGTGCTATTTCACCTCTTAGTGATTATTTCAAGAGCACTTCCTCCCATGCTGTTACTGCACTTTGTGCCTGACATTGGATTAAAAAATTCAGCTCAGAACACAGCACTGGGAGAGTTGAATGCAGCCCTGTCTTTTCCACCTGCCATAAGGTAAGGACAGGGTCCTGTTGCGCCATGTGCCCACTGTCAAACTGACTGGCAGAGGCATGTGATCTCCAGACAGGACAGGACACAACCTGCAAAAGACATGTCAGATTCTGTTTGTTTTTTAAACTTTGCACTCTGATTATAGCAAATGACCCCATAGTATTGCTAAGAATGCAAATATATGGAAATGGTATTTTAGAATTAGAAAATTGATATGAAAATTATAGATTATAACCTTTTCAATAATTAGCTTATTTATTGTTTATTCTTTATATGCAGACGAGACAGACCAAACTTGAACATCATCAGGAACAAGCTGCAGAGAAAATGCTTAAGAAGGCATCCAAAGAGATATTCCATCTGCGTGGGCAGAATCAGAAGGAACCATTTCAAGTGCAGACCTTCAGGTATATCAAATTACTTCTCTGCTGTTCATACTGAGTATATTTTATTAAGTGAAAAGTAGTAAATAACTAGTGCAGGAATTAGTGTTAAAAACAACATATTTGCAAATGTTAGGGGCTGATTTATCAAAATGTGATTTTATTAATGTTCTGTTCATTCTTATGGAATTTTTAGAAGTGTATTTATCAAATGGTAAACTGTAAGTGTAACTGTAACATTAATAAATACAGTTCTAAAAATCACATAGTAATTAACTGAACAAGGGTGAATTTTTATGTATTAAACTCTTAACTCACATTTTGATAAATCTGTCCCTTAAAGTAGAAGCAAAGGTATAATCACTGGGGGTTCCAAAATGTTAGATTAGTGATTATAATTAACGGTTATAAAGAACGGTGCTCCTGTTTTGCAAAAAAAAACTGCAAAGGCCTGAGCTATTTATGTAGAAGCCATCTTCTTTGGTTCTTCTGTTGATTCCCGTATGGGCAGATGCATTTGCAGTAGAGTGAAAACCGAACTGTGACACAAAACGCCAGCTTTTCACTTTGCTATGCATTCGCTGAAAGTACCCTGGGGCAGTGCAGAATTCCTGCAACTTATTTAGGAAATCCATATTACTTCACCCCAACATACAAACTCCCACTTTCTTCACAAAACAAGCAATTACTGTAGAACCTGCCTAAAAGTTCTTTTCATGCATTTTCCCAGGGAGAAGATAGCATTCTTCACAAGACCAAGAATCAACATACCTCCTTTGCCCGCTGACGATGTATGACATGTTTCATTAGAAACATTGAGTATTGATGTTTGTGTTATCTCCATGAAGTTATTAGACTAAGTTACTTTTATCTCATAAATGTTTCAAAAGCTATTTTTTGTAAAAAATAAAAACAAAAACATATATGCATATATAAATATCTATAATTATATATTTTATAAAATGACTGCAGCAAGGCTTGGTTTTTCCTTGTTGTAACATTGGCATTTGAAGAACAACCTATTTTATAGATCAACTGTCTTGTCTGTGTACAGTGCTGACACTGTTTTATGTGAATTAATAAAGGCTGGAAATCAGAAACAAAGCCAGTTCAGGGGAATTCCCTGGAGTGTAATTTATTTAAAGTGCTCTGTTTTCCTTGAAGGAAAATACCTGCCTTAAGATGTCTTTAGACTGAGTTTCTGCTTTCCGGTGTTCTTTATACAGATGAATTCACCTTGTCCAGCTGGCTTTGTTTCTGGTACCTGAACTGAAATACTGTTTTGCAGTTGGTTTTAGTAGCTTTTTTGCCGCTTCTCTTTAATGTGTATGTAAATCTTATTGCTAAGCACCAACTCTCTTATGTACTGCAATATTATCAAATCCAGATTTGTAAAACTGATTAAAATGGCATTGCATTTTTCAGAGAAGAGTTTGGTTCTCCTTGTCTGTTATGTGAATATATCAGTTATTAGCTGATGCTTCTTTGGGTTACAGCTATCAGACTTTTGTTTAAATACAAGCACATTCTTGCAGGCTCCTCAAAATACAAAAAAAAATATGTAATTATTAGTGATGCTTTTATATAGGGGAAGTACAGGTATTTGTGTAATTGTGTTGATGGAAGCGCATGGAATTAGAGAAAAACAAAAGCAAAACTAGTGCAATACGTACAAAACTTTCTTTGTGACTAAAATGCTAAAAGATTTTTAGCGTTCTAATTTGGTGCAAAATGTGCAAATATATTAAGTGAATCGAACAATCAAAAGTGCTTATATAAGTGCATAAAAGTGCATTGGGCTGATATATAAGCACTTTTGATTGTTCGATTCACTTAATATATTTGCACATTTTGCACCAAATTAGAACGCTAAAAATCTTTTAGCGTTTTAGTCACAAAGAAAGTTTTGTACGTATTGCACTAGTTTTGCTTTTGTTTTTTTCTAATTCCATGTGCTTCCATCAACACGATTACACACATCTGAGACCCATCTAAAAAGGGAGGGTTGTTCTTATGAGGAGGCAGCACACGATCACACAGTTTCAACTATACTGAAGATTTGGTTTCAAAGAACTCCACCATGAAGCGCTGAGTATTTGGGGGACCACCCTATTAACTGTTACACGAAGTACAGGTATTGACTACATGTTTTACTGCACCCCTGCTGCAGCCATATTATCATTGCGATGCACCGAATCCTGGGTTCGGTTCAGGATTCGGGCCAAATCCAGCCTTTTTTTGAAGGTTTCGGCTGAATCCATGGTTCCGGCCACACCGAATACTAATTAGCATAAATTAGCATGTGCTAATTAGCATTTGGAAGGGTTAAATGGTAGAGGAAAAAAAAATTGTGCACGCTTGCCTATTTTTTTTTTTTTTGTAACTTATAATTTTTATTTTTTTTGTTTCACTTACAAAAATGAACATGGCATATAAAGGCATTATCATTGTTCATACATTTGTTGTCAGTCACAAATATGCAATAAAAAAGGAAATCAGTGAAAAAAGAGATATATGAATCAGAAAGGGAGGGGGTATAGGATAGGGGAACATT
This sequence comes from Xenopus tropicalis, assembly GCF_000004195.4. Taxonomy (NCBI): domain Eukaryota; kingdom Metazoa; phylum Chordata; class Amphibia; order Anura; family Pipidae; genus Xenopus; species Xenopus tropicalis. The sequence goes on along the minus strand of NC_030678.2, from coordinate 58,743,205 downwards.
AATTAACCAGGAGTGAGGGGGGGAGGACCACAGAGAAGCTTAGTTCTGGTTATATGAAAGTACACGGATCTATACTTGCCTTGGGTGGGCAAGTAAGTCCCAAGGCGACCATATTTTTAGACACTGTGGAGTTTTGTTCTGTAGGCGGGCCAGGCTATATTTGAATTGCTTGATATTATTTACTTTTTGTTTTACTTCTGGGAAAGAGGGAATGGTAGGCGTCACTTGGCCACTTGGCTGCAGTGGAGATGCGGGCAACCGAGAGCACCTGATTGACCAGCTTCTGTATATGTTTTGACAGTTGTTTATAGGGCTTGCCCAAAGTAAGGTAGTGATATCTTTTTCTAGGGTTGTAAGCGTAATCTGGCGCAATAATGTCAGGATGTCAGGTCCCCGGGTCGCCCGCATCCCCTCCAGCAATTTTGTGTTGTTTCTGGAAATAGTGCGTGAAGCTTTACTGGTGTATGGTACCAAAACATGATTATTTTATAAATATTCTCCTGCTGTCTTACGCAAGTGATACCTCATTTCATATTGTCCCATATGGCTTCCCAATCATTTTCCTCAATTTCTCTGCCAATGTGGGTATCCCATTTTCGGATATAACTATGTTTATAGTTCTCCTCTAAGAAAGGGTTAGCTAGTAGCTTGTAGATAGAGGAGATCAAGCCTTTTTGTGGGAGGCCTTGGACCGCCAAGCGTTCAAAATATGTGAGGGGATCACTTCTGTCAACTGACAATATAGGCATAAAAAAATGTTTTAACTGGAGGTATTCATACCATGCTAGGGTGAGGCCAGGGGCTTTATCATTCAGAGTCTCCCGTGGGAGAAGCCCACCATTCACTCGATCTGTCATGCCTCACACGGTAAAAAAAGGGGTATGTATCCATCTTTGCAAATATTGTGGGGGTAGAGCTGGTTGAAACCTTGGGTTGCCCAGATGGTAGATTAATAGGGATGTGGTTGATGCCAACTTGAATTTAAATCTGAGCTTCCACCAGAGTTGTAGGGTGTGCTCTGTTGACTTGAGCATTGATATTTTGGGTTTTTCTTTCCCTAGTGTGGACCATACCCAAGCATTGGGATGATAGGGCTTAAACTGATTTGTTTCAATATTTGCCCATATAGCATTAGAGGACCACCGTGACCAGGCCAGTATTTGGCGGATTTGAGCTGCTCTATAATAGTGGTGGAGATCCGGAACTCCTAGGCCGCCAGACTTAGTTGGGGTGGTGAGGGTTTTTTTGTTTATTCTATGTCTTTTTTTCCCCCAAATAAAGTATAGAATAGGGCTTGAGTAGCCTTAAGGATCATGGAGGGAACAAAAATGGGTAAAGTCTCAAAGAGATACAGAAATTTTGAAAGAATAGACATGTTTACTGAGGCTATCTTCACACTTGCCTATTTTTAACCCTTCCCGGTCCTAATTACCATATGCTAATTAGGATTCGGATTTGGTTTGGGATTCAGCAGAATCCTTCAGGGGGGGTTCGGCTGAACCCAAAAAAGTGGGTTTGGCGCATCCCTAGCTATTACTAGGGGTAGGCAGGTGCATATGGCATTAGGCAAGTATGTCTTGTCTGCCTTGCCCAGGCCCTCCTGTCCTGCTTACTCTGCTCCCCAATACGTGTCTCTGGATCCCTGCTACCCGCTCATCACTCCAAATCCCCACTCGTCACTGCATGTGGGCCTGTTCATAGGAGAAGTGTGGGCAAGGTGACTGGGTCACCTAGGGTGTCCGGCCAGCTTGGCCCTGCACTGCATATAAGCCCTGAATCTATAAATCTTTCCCCTTTCCTGGTGGGTCACACTGTCTTCCACTGAAATATTCAGATGTGTTAACAATGTAACAGAACTTTGCTATTGCAGAATTGCAGATAGTATTTTGAATTACACGATCCTGCGGAAACACATGATACATCTCTTGCTTTGGTTGAGCCATAATAAAAAGGAAATTATTACGTTTGATAAACTGTATTGTTACACCTTTTTCCAGTTAAACATTTTTCATTCTTAATATAACCTCTAGCCTATAGCCTAGCCTAGTGAGCCTACATTGTGTCAGATTGTTAGATTATAGCAGTTCACGCTCTGATGTTTTAGTAATTGACCATATTTATTAGATTAATATTATGTGAAAGTGCTGGATTAGGAATAAGCAAATTTAATACCTGAGGATGTCACACATCCACAGAAGCTGGTCTATGGAAGAAATGTTAGAAGTTGTTGTTCTGCAACATCTTGAGTGCTGAAAGTTGCCTATTATGTAGCACAACATCGAAGCATTTCCTGTAGCAAAATTAAAATGGGGTTAATATGATAATGTACATTATTTTTTTATTTTGAAATTTGCTTTTATATGCAAACAATACTCAAGAAAAACATTTATGTTGGGATATCTATGGTTTTCAGGAAACCACTTTATAGCTCTACGAAGGAAGCACCACAGTGAAGCATATAAATAACATAGTAAGGCTGTAAGACCTTGCTTATTATGACTCCCCCAATTATGATTCTTGTATTTTTTTTTCCTCACACATATAGCTCGCAAGGGAACACTGGCACATACAGATAAGTAATTATAACATATATATTTCACATAAGTACACAGACTGACTGCTACAAAAAGTAAGCACCTAAAAGGCATATTTAGAAATACTTGAGCAAATTTGCACTTTTCTAGTAACCCATAACAACCAATCACTGAATAGCTTTTCTATAGGCTGCAGTGAGGGTATTATGACTAAATTGTAAGGGGTTGCACGGGTTACTGCCGAAGTGCAAATTTACCCACTGTTAGTAAAATGTGATTGTTGTACACACAACAGATTGGTACACTAAGGGGCTGATTTACTAAGACACGATTTCGAATCCGAATTGGAAAAATTCCGATTGGAAACGAACATTTTGCGACTTTTTCGTATTTTTTGCGATTTTTTCGGCGTCTTTACGATTTTTGCGAAAAAATGTGAGTTTTTCGTAGCCATTACGAAAGTTGCGCAAAGTTGCGATTTTTTGGTAGCGTTAACACTTGCGCGCAAAGTCGCGCCTTTTTCGTAGCGTTAAAACTTAAAAGGTGCGACGTTTCGCGCAAGTTTTAACGCTATGAAAAAATCGCAAAAATCATAAAGACGCAGAAAAAAATCGCAAAAAATACGAAAAAATCGCAAAATTACCGATCATTACAAAAAAAACGCAATCGGACGCATTCGGCCCGTTTGTGGGTTAGTAAATGTGCCCCTATATATTACAGATAGGTAGGAACAAAATCTTACTGGAATATGGATCAACAAACACTGTCTTCCACACACACACTCATTAGCACTGAGAGAATATATTAACATACATTCTAAACTGAAAAAGTTTACTTAGGGTGATGCCACAATTCTCGGCCTGTGGAAAAATGCTCGCCAAGAATCAGCTGGCATCAGCCTCCTACCTTTCCTGCAACAGGAACCATTGTGTATGCTTAGATGCAGGCACACAATGGATATCGGCAAAAAATGTGACAATTCGTATTTCGAGCCAATACCCACCGTGTGTGCCTACACCCAGGTGGAAAAAATGCTTCCGGGTGCAGGAAAAGTAGGAGGCTGATGCCAGCCAAGGGGCTGATTTTTGGCCTGCGTTTTCCCACAGACCGAGAATCAGCCCCGTGTGACATCAGCCTTTCTCAAAAAATCAGCAATCTGATATTTGTTGTAATATACTAATGGCTACAAGAGTTGACTGACCAAAACAGCTATTGCGCCTGTTAACTGCTCCGGTGATATTTGTTATACCTACATTTGCTCCTCTGAGGGGAACAGAGTTATAAGCACATACTGGGATAGTAATACACCCACACGGCTAATAGACGTACACACGTTGTGGGACTTATTTAACAACACTGGGCAAATTTTCACCTGGAGAGTAAGCTATAAAGCAAAAATGTATTGGATGTCATAAGTTAGTAACAAGGTGCAATACCATAGGTAGAAATATGCACAAAAGCTGACCGACACCAAGTGAAAAGAGATACACTTTGATTAAAGCTAGGCAAACATTTGACTAGAGCAGAGGACAAACTAACACACATGCTGGCACAGCACATACTCACTGGCACAGAAAGTGACCGATCAGACACTAATGCTTAGCAGATGTATTAGTTATGAGAATTCCTTTTTTACCTCAAACTTTTAAAATCATTTGTTAAAGCTTATTGGCCACCATGCGTAGCTACTCTTATACTTATTTTAGGCCAGTAGCAACTTCACCTAAAAATGTGGAGCTGCTATCGGCATAAAAGTTTAAGGTTAAAATAGAATGCTAAGTTGCATAGAGTCCCTATTCTGTATGGTGGGTAAGAGCTAGGTCAGGGCCCACTATACTCTTGCAGCAGTTACTGGGTATTGGTATTTCTCAAGTGTTTGGATATTCCTTATAATATTATTCCAGATTACAACAGCTAGTGATTAGTATTTATATAATGCTACTTGTATTGAGGGTGAAGACACACTGAACTACTAGTAGCAGCTACTTTTTCACAGCTAATAACCTCCAAAAAATAGCCTGCCATAGACAATACTGAGAATTGCCTCTGCTAAAACACACGTAGAGACAATTATCAGCAAATGATCAGCATTGTCTATTTCAGTAGCCATGCCAAGTAGCTGCTACTAGTAGCTCCGTGTGTCTTTACCCTAATAGTTCTGTACATTTCCAGTGATCCGTTAAGGGCTCTGGTACACGGGGAGATTAGTCGCCCGCGGCAAAACTCCCTGCTCGCGGGCGACTAATCTCCCCGAGTTGCCTTCCCTCTGCCATCCCACCGGCGAACATGTAAATCGCCGGCGGGATGGCAGACGCGGCGGCCGAAATCGCGCCGCCGCGTCTGCCATCCCGCCGGCGACTTACATGTTCGCCGGTGGGATGGCAGAGGGAAGGCAACTCGGGGAGATTAGTCGCCCGCGAGCAGGGAGTTTTGCCGCGGGCGACTAATCTCCCCGTGTACCAGAGCCCTTAAAGTACGGAAAAGGTCTGGTCAGTAAAAATAATACTTGATGCCAATGTAATTAAAGCCTACATTTGCCTACAATGTATATCAGTTGGGCACATCTCCCCCACCCAAATGGCATCATTAGTACCGCATATATCCCCTCCATTTGCCAGCACCATCACATTTTCCTAAAGCAAATAGCAGCTTTTACCCAGTGGCCATTTTCCCTCTGATACATAATCGGATACATTTAAATCTACAAACAGCATACACACACAGACCCTTATTCAGCATACATTTAATCAAGAATACAGGCTCACACAGGCACAACTGTCTCTGATAAAAGTTCTGCTTTGTTTGAGCTGAGCTCAGGAGAGAAAGTAGAAAAAAACTGAAGCAGACAGCTAGAGCTGAGTTTCTATGGGAACCAGCAATGCCATCTCTTCACAGGCTGCTAGACTGGGGGGCGTTTAGTAATCTGAACTTAGAACAACTGAGCATGCCCACAAGCCAACAGCCAAAGCAAATTCCCGAGGGAGGGGGGTGAGTGGGTTACAGGAGGAGATGTTGCAGCCTTACTATTAACCTCTGGACAACCAGTGTGGCAGGTATTGAAAGATTTCAAAGAGGCTGTTCACTGATTACAATTTTGTGTGTGGGGTTTACATGTCCTTTAAGGCAAAAAGCTAGGCAAGGCCAGTATTTTCTAGAAAAGATGATAAATACAACACCCTCATTATTATCATTTATTTATATAGGGCCAGCAAGTTACCCTCACTTTACAGTCATTTTATAATGTAACAAAGGTTATGGAATAATAAACCTGGATTACAAGGAATACAATTCCATTAAAAGTGACGTTCTAAGTGTTAGGAGACACAAAAGGAAGTACCCCCTGCCCCACAGTGCTTAGGGTTGTCAGACATGTATGGTCCTGTGGCATCTTGGAACTACCAATCCCAGCATGCATTAGAAGTCTCCAGATACTAGCAAATTTTAGAAATACAGGAGGACCTGAAATATTGCAATATATCATATTACATTAATGTATGTAATAGAATTCAAGATTTAACCGATAAATATTATTATTATTATTATTATTATAACAATAAAAATATAAAAAAATCTGACAAATGGTGTTTTTTTTGGTCTGAGAATTTAAAATGTAGTGATATTTCTCTTTATCTTTTAAATGATTTTTTTAATGAAGTTTGCTCAAATATCAAATGTAGCTTAGCAAATATTGCTGCAGTTTAGAACACATCTGAATTTTCTGTACTTAAATCCCTTAATCCTCTAATCTGCTTTTGCAGTGTAAAAATATCAGATCTTCAGTGCTATTATATAGGGCTCCAGCTCTGTGTTTGTAAAGATCAAAAAAAAAAAAAAAAAAAACCCAACAGCAGCAGCAGCAGCAATTGCCAGCACTGAGAGTCTCCGGGAGGAAATGGTCATTGTTCCTTTAAATCAGCCCTTGGTGTATGGAGGCAGGTTGCTGTACAGGGAGACCACATGACTGTGACTGCATCCTCCCTACAATGACATCACATATCCCATATCATTAGCTCCTAAGAGAGGATGCTGTGCAAGCCTATGGATGTTGGAAAGCTGATGTTACAGTGCAGGTAGGTGACTCTTTTCTATTTAGTATATGACAGCAGTAAAGCTGTGGGACACATGAGCTGACTCGAACAACACTGAATACATTAAGGCAGCGACAATGCAGGTCTTTCCAGCTGAAATGGCTGCAGATATATTGGCATAAGGAGCCCTGCAGCAGAAGGCCTATTGTCCAGCTCTGTATCAAAAGGCCTTTTGTTTATGGCAAAGTGTATACATAATTAATGAAGGGGATCACTAGAATTTAGAAAACATTCCGGGCACAGACTGTGAACACTGAAATCAAGTAGATCTTTTTAAAAGCCAGGATTAAAGAAAATGTCCCAGCACAATGATAAGCAATTGGTCTCCCTGTGTATGTGACAGAGAGACAGCTAATGAAAATACGGGCAGTGCAGTGGGGCTGAGATTACACTGAACATCTATAAAGTGCTTGCCAGAAGGGGCATGTACTGGTTCTTTACTGAAATAGATTACCTGTTAATGCCATGTATTCTATGCCCCTTCATATGATTCTGTTCAATGGTTATTCATTATCACAAGTGCTGTGATTGTCTTAACACCTATGCCATAAGAAAACAGCTTATTTCTAACAGCATCAACTATATAAACTCCCTGCCCTATACTCAGAATGGTGTGGCAGCAAGCAGTTATATTAAAATGCACTTTTGGCAATGTCATTGCTAGAGATGCTGTGCACTACAAATGCAAGCATCCGAAAACTGCATGAGAATTATGGGAGTTGTAGTTCTCAGCAGCTGCCAACACCCTGGCCATCTGGAGGTGGGTTAACATGTTAAAGAGCATTTGTCAGAAGCCCCAGACTGAGCACTAACTCATCCTGTCATTGGCTACTGATGGACTGATAAAGCCCACACTAAGCTTACATGGGTAGTTCATTTTACCATCTGATTGGCCACAAGGTTTTTTTTTACATGTGAAATTCACTTACAGTCAGTAAATTATATAGTGGTCCATCCAGTGTACAGGAGGAGTACTTTAGCTAAAAGGAGTAGTCTTGACCATTCTGCAGTATTAAAATAAGTGAATGGCTATACAATTCCTTATCTGGAAGCCCATTATCCAGAAAGCACCAAATTATGGAGTAGCTATCGCATGTTTTTTTGCGTTAAAATAGACATTAAAAAACGCGCAGTTCGCTAAAATATTATCGCATGCGCTAAGTCGCATATTGCATGCGTTAAATAGCACGCAACCGAATGGGTTAATTTTACCATTAATTCTCACGCAGAAATAATACTAACGCATGATTCACAAACACTTAGACGCGCTAAATATCGCATTAGTCTATGCGAAAATTAACCCCTACTTGGGGCAGGCGGTAATTATAGAAAAGTACAGTTCATGAGCTTTTGGCAACACAATATGGACTTTGTAGTGTGATTTATTCAAGTATGTGTTGGCCCTAGAGTGATGCAGCCTCCAGTTTGCAGGGAAATGGTCATTTTCATAAAAGTAGTTTTACGAAAGTAATGCCGTATATGGCTAACATGGCGTGCATTTTTTCCGCACACGGCAACTATTTGTGCGTGATGCGTTGATTAGCGCACGTTCCGTCAAATACTGCACAAAAATAGTCTTTGCGACTTAAAAAACGCAAGCAGCATTGCGTCTAAATTAACGCAAGTATGCTTTTAGACGCGAAAAATTAGACGCAATAAAATTTTTAATGTGTGCTATAAATAGCACACGTTTTAACGCACTTTAGTGAATCAACCCTAAATTTTTTAAATGATTTCCTTTTTCTTTTTTAATAATAAAGAAAAAACTTGTAATTGATTAGCTTCAGTTGCTTGGGTTGTTCTTTAAAGTGACCAAGTGTAGAAGGATTCATCATATATTAGAGAACTGTGATATTAGTAAAGTATGGTGTTCCTGTAAACATTACAAATGTTGCAAATTTGTTTCATTATAGGTATTAACATGGTTAACACCGGTGACATTAATGGTTCTAGCAACCTTATGGATTTCCTTGATGAGCCGATTCCAGATGTCGGGACATATGAAGATTTCCATACCATTGACTGGCTAAGAGAGAAGTCACGTGATACAGACAGACACAGAAAAGTACGTGTTTCCAGTCAAAGTGAATGAATGTCCTGATGATCAGGAAATATTACCTATTGGCTATTACCTATTCATTGTTGCTTTTGGTTATAAGACCTACATAAAGGTACACACACAAATTTCAAATTGCAGGAGGCAGTTAGGGTGAAGACACACAGAGCTACTTAGTAGCAGCTACTTGTCACAACTACTAAACGCCAGAAAATCCCCTGCCATAGACAATACTGAGAATTGCTTCTGCTAAAACACGTGTAGAGACAATTATCAGTAATTGATCAGCATTATCTACTCTAGTAGCCACGATAAGTAGGTACTAGTAGCTCCATGTGTCTTCACCCTTAACCTACCAGCAGCGAAGAGCTAAATTTTTCACCAGGTTTTGCTGCAAAAAAACACCCATAGATTCCATTGTATTGTAAGCTGAAAAAAAAAAGAAACTGTGGTTTGGAAAAGTCTCTGTGAAAAAAACAGCCATTGGTATCAATGCGTTACACAAACTTTCACTATTTTCAATTTTTTGGGGACGCAAAACAGGATACATTTGCTCATCAGTACCTACCAGTATATTATGGAATGTGTGCCAGAAAACCGATGCAGACACAAAACAAACATTATGCTCAGGACACTGGCAAGCCAATATTACTAACCATTGTGTCTAATAACATTTTTGATCCTATAAATACTGTTGTGTGATAGTGATAAAGCTATGTAGCATGAGTTGGACCTCATAATAAAGGGGGATAAGACCCCTCCAGAGGTGTTTATTACTATATTACTACATTTTGGGAAACACATAAAAGGAAAGTGACTATGTCTCTCGTTTGAGAATTCTAGGAGAGACATTTACATATTTTTTGTATGCCCATATGTATTTGCAGATATGCATTTATCATCAAATGGGACATTTGTCTGTCTTATCATTGAAACATATCCTTATTGGCAAAGATCAAATGCGAATTTACTAGAGGTCAAAATGAATTCATTTATTAAATTATTTGTCTTTACCCTCCTTGCGTTTCTGTTTCTGAACATTATCCCTTAAGAAGTTTTTCGTAGTTAACAGTTCCATCAGCTGAGTGAAAGCAATACTGCCTGAAAGCTTATCAGCAAACACTTTACATGACTTTACATGATTATGTTTTGGAATGTAAGACAGTACCAATACATTAGCTGCCCATTTGTAGTATAACATTTGTGACATGTAACTGTAGACATTAGCATTAAAATACTAAGCCAAAATTTCAAGACATTCCACACAAAGAGACAGGATGAAACAAGCAGTATGTTATGATAAACCTCTTAAGGGAAGCAAGCTATACGCTGTCTATTTCCCTACATAGGCAGGCCTTTATGAATAGTTCTATGGAATAACATGGGGGTAATTGGAGAGCTTCTCCTCACAGGAGGGACATCTTACCTCTTACTACAACTCCCATTGGGTCTTACTTGGAAAAGAACTCCATGCTATTAAAAATGTGTATTTCACATGAGACTTCCTTTATTATACAAGCCTGGTTTCAAATTCACATATTTGCTACATTTACCTAAAATAAAAGGAGTGAGAAAACTTTATATCAATCTAAATCTTAATTTTATGTTTTCAATAAATTACATTTCTTGTCATTTGACATTGATTTAATCAGTAAATCTGTTTTCCCCAACAGATCACTAGCAAGAGCAAGGAATCAATCTGGGAATTTATCAAAGGCCTTCTTGATGCATGGTCAGGATGGGTTGTTATGCTCCTTATTGGACTTCTGGCTGGTAAGAATAATATTCCTCAAAATATTATAACATATCTTAACATATTAAAACAAATACATCACATATACATAACATATAGAAAGAAAGGAAAAGTTTTGCTCACCACTAAATTCGAAACCATTAGGTGGGGGTGCAATGAGGCTGTGACCACAAAATTCATATAGACAGAAACAAGAGGTCCTGCACTCACCCATTATCAATATATATAGGACTTTAAGGCATTCTGTCCATAAATGCTGCTTAGTAATGCCCTTCTCTTGTATGTCCATATATTGCAATATACTCAAGCTGGCAAACAAAATCACCCCTGATCTGGCCAGGCCAACACTCACTTTTATCTGATTTATTAAGAATTCTACTGCTTAATTATACATTTGATACAGGAACTACAGGAGTTTTACCTGCAACTTTCTTGCTTTCAAGGTTAAAACTACCAAATAGTTGCCCTTTTATTGCCCACCATTGGGATCACTTGACTGTAGCTGGGAAGGGTGGGAGTAACAATATGTAGCTGGCCACTGCTCCTGTATACACTAAAAGAAGAAGGGAAAGTTGTGTTCACCACTAAAGTTTAAACAGTTAGGTGCAATGAGGCTGTGACAAATATCACATAGACAAAATCAAGAGGTCCTCTGCACTTAACCCATGATCAATCTGCCTAAATATATTTAAATTAGGCATTAACAGAATCTGCCATTACCACATCTCTAGGAAGGGCATTCCCCAGCCTCACTGCCCTCACCGTGAAAAACCACCTACGCTGCTTCAAATGGAAGCTCCGTTCCTCTAATGTAAAAGGGGTGGCCTCTGGTTCACTGATCCCTTTTATGGGAAAAAAGCATCCCCTATCTGCAAGCGCCTTCTTTCTACAGAAAACAACCCCAAGCTTGACAGTCTAACCTCATAGTTTAACCCTCCCATACCAGTTTAGTTGCACATCTCTGTACTGTCCAGCTCGTTAATATCCTTCTTAAGGACTGGGGCCCAAAACTGCACTGCATACTCAAGGTGAGGCCTTACCAGGGACCCATAAAGAGGTAAAATTATGTTTTCATCCCTTGAGTCAAAGCCCTTTTTTATACAAGACAGCACTTTATTTGCTTTAGTAGCCACTGAATGACACTGCCTGGAATTAGACAACTTGTTATATACAAAACCCCTCCAGACCCTTTTCAATTTATGATACCCCCAACACACTACTATTTAGTGTATAACTTGTGTTTATATTATCTCTACCAAAGTGCATAAATTTGTACTTCAACATTGAACTTCATTTTCCATTTTGCTGCCCGGTTGTCCAATTTTTCCAGTTTTTCCAATTTTTCGCTCTGTCTAAAAATGAGAAAATATTTATTAATCATGTGGAAAGCCCAGCATTTGGTCACTGCAACACAACCTTTCTCAAGGACCTAGGCTTCCACAAACAAAAAATCAGAAAGGCGCAGGGTCAATTCAGAACCACAGTAGTTAGGGACTACATCTTGAAAATATTCACACTATTCGGAAACAGGTCAAGTGTGGAGACTTGGAATCTTTAAAAACTGATGTATACCATATTAATATGAAAGATTTTCCTTCTCTGTTTCTACCTTGACCAGCTTGTAAAGTACTATGGATCAAACATTGCATACCCAGAATTTTTAACAGTGCTTGAGCAGGATTCAGATCAAATCCCTCTATAATGTACGTTAGATGGTGTGATGCCTTTGTTGGTTACAACCCTTTATTCCTCACTTTGGTTCCATAAGTTATTCCGAAGTTCCGGAAGGGTTGAATATAGCTGAATTCCAGAGCTCTGATCAAAGAAATCTAACTAAAGTTTAGCCAAAAGACAGTTATTGTAATACTTTTCACTATTTTTTGCAGAAGATGCTGCTGGAAATTTGTTATAACATTCTGGAAAGAAACCCTGTCTCCTTTTTCATGTTTAAAATTTACAGGGCCATACAATATACAATATAATATTGTATATCATATAATGGGCCCGATTCACTAAAGTCTGAAATAAGGAGTGCTATTTATAGCATGCGTTAAAAATCTTATCACTTCTTATTTTTCGCTCGATTCACTAAAAGGACACTTGTCATAATTAAGAAGCGATGTTCTTGGCGTTATTTATCTTACAATGACATATTTTAATGAAAAAAACTATGCGATAAGCGTTATAGGGGCCGATTCACTAAAGGTCAATAACGCTTATCGCATAGTTTTTTTCATTAAAAAGCATGCGATAATTAAGTACCGATTCATCAAAGTCATTTCGCATGTGTTAATCCGCATATCGCATGCACAAAAAAACGCATTGCGTTAATTAGCGAATAGAAATAGTACTAACACATGATTCACAAACACATATGAAGCGTTAAACATGCAAAATATCGTGTTAATCTGTGTGAATATTAACCCTACTTGGGGCAGGCGGTACTTAAAGAAAATTGCGGTTCGTGAGCTTTTGGCAACACAACATGGAGTTTGCAGTCGTATTTTTCAAGTATATGTTGGCCCTAGAGTGATGCATCCTCCAGTTTTCAGGGAAATGGTGGTTTTCAGAAAGTAATGGTTACGTGCGTAATATATTGCTTGAAAATATGTCATCGTAAGATAAATAACGCCAAGAACATCACTTCTTAATTATGACAAGTGTCCTTTTAGTGAATCGAGTGAAAAATAAGAAGTGATAAGATTTTTAACGCATGCTATAAATAGCACTCCTTATTTCGGACTTTAGTGAATCGGGCCCAATATGTCAGTCTGCTGGCTTTTGTTACATTGTTTCAAATGCCACCAGAGCAGAGTATAGAAAAGGACAGGCAAACACTGCTTTTAATAACAATTATATATACTAATAAGTCAAAAACCATTCCAAATTTGTAATGAATTTATATTGCAAAGTTGCTTAGAATTTTGTTTTCTTTTATTAGGCAAAAAATATATTCTGGGTTGACTTGTCCTTTAAGTTAGGGGGCATGTGAGGGGGATACTATATGCCCCCCTCCTTCACCAATACAGTGCTGACTAATGTAGTTAGCTCTGTATTCCAGAGACAAGTGGCAGGTATCTGTGCTCAGAAATTAAGTACAGAGGCCGGTGGCAATTTACACAATGCAGAATGCAGTGTTCTAAGTGCAAAAAATGGGCACTTTTTGCAACCTTTTTTTTTTGCACATTGCAAACTGCCTTAGTTGTTGTTAATGTTGGGTTACCTACCCAACATCTATATTCTGCACAAAGTCCCCTGAAGCTCTCAAAGGAACTTGTCACTTTAACAGAATAGAAGGATGTCGCATACAGCGAGTAGTGCGATCAGGACTAAGACCAAGGCTGGGGTGCATGAGCAGAACATCCAGTATAAGTCTCTCAGCATCAAGATCTGCAGTTTCACCACTAGGTGGCGCATGCGCACAAGGAACCTGATGTCTGGAGAATGATGTGAACAGAATCAAGATGGCAGCTGCAATCTCAGAGCAAGGAGGATTTTCTTGGGCTCTTTTGAAAAGTAAAGAGATTTCAGGGGACATAAGGCAACAATTAGTGAGGCAGATGTGGACTACTATTTGACAAAGTGCAGGTTCGGGGGCTTTTTTATCTTAAAAATTTTAATAAATTAATTTCCATGAATGTCTGACATTTACTTAAAAGTCTAAATTCAATAAGTCAGTGAGGAAAAAACTTGCAAAAAAGTTGAGAAACTGCAATTGTTGCATCAAAACCTTTACTTTTTCAAATTGCTGCACAAAAAAAACAGTAAAAAATATCCAGGGAAGGGACATCTGCTATTAACTGCTACATGATCTTGGCAAGTTTTAGCTGGCAAATTGTCAGATTCAGATTTTTAGCCATTGTGTTGCATATTGCAACTTTTAGCTTTTTCTGTGACTTTTAAAAAAATGGCACTCATGTCAAAACACAATTAAATATGCCTGGGTGCAGTGTAGAATACATCATATGGGCTTGAAAAACATACCGGACTCACAGGAATTTTATTCACACGTGAAACTGTAAAATTCTTTTTTTGCATCCTAAGTCCTGTGAGTGTGGTATATTTTTCAAGCCTATATATAGTGAGCAAAGAGTAAAGGGGGTTAGGTGACAAGTTGGGGAATGGTTAGGTTATTGGCTTAATTGGTTAATGACAAGGTAAGTCTTCAGGGATCATTTGTAAACCTGGAGGCTCTGAGAGTGTTTATTGGGATGGGACAGAAAGCACCAAAGTGTGGGTGCAGCACAAGTCCTGGATGCAGGAGTGAGAAGATGTAATGAGTGAGAAGGAGAGAAGGAGGTCATGTGCAGACCAGAGGTTACATATGGGGGTGTGCTTGGTAATGAGAGAGGTATTTCTGGTTATGAGCATTAAGGTTCTTTAAAAACTGACACTCTAAAAATCGCATCAGAAAAGCCAGAACACCAATTCACATTCCTCTGTTAAACAGCCCAGACCTTGCTCTATATACCAGGGCACCACTGTGTAAAAAACACATAAGCAAGCACAATAAATATATATTGAATTACTCCAGAAATGGCTTCTGGCATGTAAGTAGGATTATTTGTTTAAAAACTTCAAAGAAGAGGTTTTCATTAAGACTATAGTTTCATGGCCACTTAAGACAGACTTACATAATTTGCACTGCAGAGCGGCATGAACTGAGAAAATGTGTGCTTTTTGCTGCTATTAGCACTGCCGCTTATCAGCTGTGACTGGAGCATGTCCTGCTGAGCCGCTGTTCCTGTATATTCTAGTCATCATTAAAAGAAGCAAGTCACAGATAGTCAGATAGGTGCAGTAAACAACCGCTGTAGCAAAGAATACATTAGAGAGTACAAAAGAAGCAATGGGAGCAAAATAACAATTTGCAAATATTTTTTTGGCTATTTTGCATAAACAAATGCAAAATAGCCAAACTTGTGGCATAATGTAACATAATGAAAAATGTGTTTATTAGAAAGAAGTAGTGTGATGTTGTATATTAAGCTTTGGGAAGAAAAAACCATTTGGAGAGTCGCCTGTTGCCAAGTGTGTGTGCAATCTCGCTGGCACGGCTTTGTGTTTCCAGCAGTTCTTCTCTAACAAACCATATTACATTGCAAGATATGATTTTTCTGCATTCATTTTTATTCCACTGTAACAGCAGCCAATCAGCTAATTGATTTGATTAGTAGAAGTAAATGCCTGACTGCAACCCATAAGTGAGGAACAAACATAATACTGGTACTGAAAATCACCGCTAGATGTCACTGTTTTATTAGCTCTGAAATGGAATTCACAGGCTGCTTACATGTATGTTTCTAAAAAGAATCCAAAAAACCTTCATTAAGTGTTACAGGTGTCAGGGCAGCCAACAAGGGCTAAAGGGGTGATAAATGTATGCCAGTAATTTGAGATTTTACTAGTGCTAATTTATAAATGAAAGTGCAAAGTGCTAGTTTGGATGCAGAATTAGAAAGGTACTTGCATTAGGGAGGTATATGAATATCCAAATTAGCTTATGAAGGGTTAAAAAAAAATACTGACTTCCATGTTTGTGTGATCAAAAAACATCTAAATTTAAGGGTTCAGAATCAGTTTAACCAGGCACTTGATATCAGCTGAATCCTGTTGAAAAAGGCTCAGATGTGGCTTAGGATCCAGGGTTAGGTGTATCCCTAGCATCAATATATACTCCTGTGCAATATGTCCCTTCAGCCTGCTCTGTGCAAACAGGGACCCTGGAACCTGTCAGTAATTTCAGTCTGTCTGTGGCAGGTTGTGTCAGTGTGCCAAGTGTTTTGGATTATAATGAAAGTGACAGCAGGCTTAATAAGGCACAAAGAACAACACATCTCTTGCTTGAAGTGTACCCTAGCATTGCTAGTGATGATAGTCAAAAGCCAATCAGTCAATTTTTGACACAGATAAAGCCCAATAAGGCCATGTTTTGTTAATATAGCAGTGCTCTGGCACTCTAAACAGGAGTAGGGTTGTGCACTTTGCAACCTCAACACTATCCAGGCACAGTGCTTGGCTGAGCATAAAAGGCACTTACTATATCAATGACTGTTTCTACACAGAATTAAAACCACATTGCGCCACTTCTTAGAATAATAATTAAACTTCTCAAGTAAAAGTCATTTGTGAAATTCCAAGCAGGTCTTGATTTTATTACATTTGGCTGTTGTTGTGCTTTCAGGTACATTAGCTGGAGTTATAGACTTAGCTGTGGACTGGATGACTGATCTCAAAGAAGGCATTTGTCTTAATGCTTTCTGGTACAGCCATGAGCAGTGCTGCTGGACATCAGATGAGACGACGTTTGAGGACAGAGACAAGTGCCCTCAGTGGCAGAAATGGTCCGAGCTGATGATCGATCAATCTGAGGTATGGGGAAAGCATTTATTGACATGAAGAATTCGGTTACATAAGGCTGCCTGTAATTAAAAGCTTCTCTTTGTTTGCTTAATAAATGGAAATAGTCAACTATTCCAAATGCTTAAAGGATTCTAGTAGTGAGAATGCTAAGAAGGCTAAGGTCTTTGCTCTTCATTTTCACTGCATACTCCACCTAGTGGCAGAATGCAAAATCTATTAAAAAATGTTGCCTGATGAGTTCACAACTAATTTGTTGGTGTAGGAACAGTTCTGAGAACATTCTGTAGAATCCTTGTTCCCTGTACCTTCAACCTGTCTGGAAATGAATGATCCTAAGGATGGAAGTTGCCATGCTTGCCGCCAGTCCAGCCACTGCAATACCACAAATGAATCCTGATGCTCAACCTGTTTTCCATCCAATGGAGATCAAGTGATTTGCGGCTCGGATCAAATCTGTTTGCAGTGGGGGAGGCAGCTGTAATGTTGGCTCTTTTTTACCTCCACATCAGTGATTGTCATGCAAGTTGTGATATTGGGATTGGGGGTTGTGCAACAATTATTAACACAGATTTGGCAGCATCTGTCTGCAGAAACAATGTGTTAGGTCATTTTAACTCCAAGATCCAAATACACACTTAGAGGTACATTTTTACTAAGCTATACACAGGAACTGTGTGACCTTTCCTTTAGAGCCCCACTCATAGAAGTATAAGGCATCTAGGCCAATGTCAAAGGGGTGTAACAAAGAATTCAAATTGAAACCGAGGTTTCACAGACTGCCTACATTCCATAGCCATCGGTGGAAAAGCTTGTAGGCTCCTGTGTGCTGTATAGTGTACTCTGTACTCTGTGTAGGATGTGTGTGTGTAATGATACCATGCCCATATTCCTGAGTGTTGTGCTTAGTGCAGTTGGCCATGTTAGACAGGATACATGGTAAAGTGCATGATAACCGCTGAATAAGCTTTAATGTGATGCATTCCCCCAGGCAGGATTTTGCTCTGTTTTCTTGTATTTTGTTTGTATCACTTAAGATGACAGTTTTGTAACAACACAGAATTGATCACTGATGGCTAAATAAACTCTACACTACATTCATCCCAGCCCTTTAATCTGTTGTTCAGCAACATTGCATGCTGGAAATGTATTGCTAAATGGCCTAAGGAAAATAATATACAACCCTGTTGTGTTTAGAGATGTGTTTTCACCGATTGCCGTTTGCCTCAGCCAACTTCTATAGCATCGTCTGCTTGATTACACAATAGGCAGGGGCATGCAATGTTCATGCCTCAAGTATGTGCTCTTTTTACATTTAGAATGCGTGACTGATTGCTGCAGATTAACCTGACAGCCCCACAGACGCTCTCACATTATGCTAGCCAGCTATTCTGTCACTCTGGGAGTTATTAGCAGATGAAATAGCAAAAGTTCTTCTGTACCGGGTGCAGGCTATTACACACTGATACCTTGCATAAAATGAAAGCAAGCCTTGTCAAGAACCAACATACCCTGCAGTTAAATGATGGAGCTGTATGACACTGGACAGATAAGTCAAATGGGATTATTGTGAATTTCGACAGTGAGATCCGCATTCTTTAGTGATTTGCACCTTTCTTTTTAAACCGAAATAATGATTGGATATCTTTACGATATGTAAAATCCGTATTTCCCAGAGCTGACAGTTTTGCCTAGATTTACTTAATCTCAGGAAGGCTAATAGCCTAGTTTATATCAAAATCTGCCAGTGGCAAATAAAGACCTTGCACACTAAAGAGAACCAAAGGTGTTATTGCAGTTATAAAAAACCTTTTAAGATTATTGTTTAACAACAATTCAACATTCATATGATATGTACACAATATCCCCCAAAGGATCAAACATATACATACCAACCAGCAATATACAGCAAAAAAGGTGAAGGCAGATACTCTGGATAAGAGAATTACCCCAGTGTTTCAGCTTTAATGCCTTTGTCCAGAGTGAAGAGTGAAGGTAGATGCCTTCACCTTTTTTGCTGTATATTGCTGGGTTGTATGTATATGTTGGATCCTTTGGGGGATATTGTGTACATATCATATAAATGTTATCAAATTATTCAAGTAAGGAATTCATTGCACTTTGTACATTGTACTTTGTGCATATAAAAAAAAAGCTGAACTGAACTGTTGAATTGTCGTTACAAAATAATCTTATATAAAACTTTTTAACTGCAATATGTATGGCTTTCTTTAGTGACTGTGCAAGGTCTTTGCGTGGGTTTGTGTCTATTGAGGGGAGTGTGTGACCTTAGCACCAGAATTCATTTTATGTTGGTAAAATTGTTTAAGTAGAAGTATTTCTTAGTTTAGAGTGCCCTCCATTATCTCAATTTTTATACATACTAGTTGCACCTACCTTGTAGGACAAGACACAAGGTGCATCACAGAAAGGCCATATACTTGATTGCATCAAAATGTGTAACATTTTTCACTTGCTGATATGTTCTCCTACTGATGTTAATGATGCCCCATGTTGCCACAACTAGTGTCGTATCTGCAACAGTGACACAATTTTTGGTTAGAATGCTGGCATAGAAACATGAGATAGATTGTGCTTTGCCGTATGTGGTGCTTTTGTGAATAAATCCAAACTTTCTTCTACAAAACCTAGGTGTTTTTTGGGCTTGTGATTACTCTTTTGAGCTTTATAGCAAATGTGGAAAATTTGACAGGGCATTTTTTTGGCTTAGGCAAAATAAGGAAGGAAGTGAAAAGTATTGCTTTTTCTGATATAACCGCAGTGGTGTGACTATAGAAGAAGCAGACCCTGCAGTTGTGGGGGCAGGGAGACAGGGGGGACCAGCCTGAACTGCAGGGGCCACTTCCCCTATAATATGGAAATTCCCCCTGCCCTTTCTAATGTAACAGCAGTGGCGTAACTATAGAGGAAGCAGACCATGTAGTAGTGTGGGGCCCAGCCCGGACTACAAGGGCTGCTTTCTTTATATTATAGAAATCCCCCTTCCCCAGGTTCTTTCCTACCTGAGAGCAGGCAGTGAGTGAGAGACACAAGTGGGCAGGAGGTTGGGGAGGGGGGAGAGCTGGTCACACTGGGTTGTGAGGGCCCGGCACCACATAGTTAGGCTTCTGTGTAACAGTCGAGCTTTCTGAAATAAAAAGTCTAGGTGATCTGGGCAAGAGTAACTTTTTATCTGAACTTTATTTGTGTAGCGGAGATGCATGGCTATAAGTAAGCTCTAATATGGCTATATGTAAGCAGAGCGCTCTTTACATCATGTATCAATCAATTTTTGTATGTATATTTACACCCTTATATTGTATAGCACTGCAGAATATTTTGGCACATTATGAATATGGGTAAGTTATAATAAAGATATTAATATTAAAAATAATTCTTCTTGTTTTTTCTAAAATATGTCTATGTTCTACTGAATATTTCAATGTTTCAATATTTTACTGTTTTAGGGCGCCAGTGCCTATATTCTCAATTATTTCCTATACATTATGTGGGCATTATCATTTGCCTTCTTGGCAGTTTCCTTGGTCAGAGTCTTTGCTCCTTACGCCTGTGGATCTGGAATACCAGAGGTAGGAATTTATATTTATAATGCATGCAGTGTATTATTTATCTTATTTTGCCTCATATTCTGCAAAATAAAATGTCCAGTCAAAAACAATTGCGGTTGATAAAGGGCACAGTATACTGTTAGACTGCACAGGGCCAAAGTGTAGATTTATGTGCATTACACTAAAATAACCCTGGAGATAAGAGCATGTGTGCAGATATAAATTACTGTGAGAGGTGAATGTTTAAAAAGAGATGTTGCCAGTAGAAGAAACCTAC
Source organism: Xenopus tropicalis (assembly GCF_000004195.4). Classification (NCBI taxonomy): domain Eukaryota; kingdom Metazoa; phylum Chordata; class Amphibia; order Anura; family Pipidae; genus Xenopus; species Xenopus tropicalis. The sequence goes on along the minus strand of NC_030678.2, from coordinate 58,722,568 downwards.
ACCATCTCCCTCTGGCACCCCATCCTGTCACACTAGTCAGACTGAATAAAAATACAGCATTTGTTATGGCCTAGTTAGGGCCTGCTTTTTGTCATAAGAAGTTATTTCAGGTCTGAAAAGATAAATACTTCTGACAACTACTATGGACATTCTGAAAATGATTTCACATTTAGTCTATGCAGAACATAGAAAAGCGTAGGTGTTGCTTTTACAAGCGTTCAAATGATTTATCAAATATAAAATACTACATAGTCTCTGATTTGAACTATTGCTGTAATTCATTACAACCTATCAGAAGTGTTCTTTGATCAGTTTACTGCAGGTCGAATAATGACAGGAGATCTTTGGCTTGTTGCACTGGGTCATGTTTTCCCAGTAGAAGTAAATCAGCTCCATTGACTTTATCTTGATAAATCTCTTCCACTAACTCTTCCCTATCAAAATATATAAATGTGATTTAATGTAAGCAATCATTTATTAGGGGATGAATAATTGCCTTCCACTATTTCAAAACTCTTCCCTGGAATTTTGAGAACTGTAGCTAAAACTCTACTAAACTCTCCACTATTGTCCCTAAAAGTTTGGCACAATATAACTAATATAAGGTGGACAAATATCTGAATCATTTTGGATTTTAAAATAGTATTTTATTTAGATATATTTATGGTGGCTTTAGATATTGTAATCAAAATGACAAGTGTAAGTTTACCTTCATCATTCATACATTAATAGTCTTTTCAAGTAGGATCATTTGCACATTTCATACTCATACTATATTTATACATCTTGCCCCATTTGCTTACAGAAATGACAGTGCTTCATTAGATTAGATTAGATACTGTACATGTTTAACCACCTGGTATGAAGAAAACTGACCTATAGCACTATTATTATCAGTTTATTATTAGTAGTATGTTATATAATCATAATTGACATCAGTCCTTATCACACTGACACCACTATGGTGAAAGTTATCAGAAGCCAATGAACCTGTCTGTATGTGTGGGGTGTGGAAACAAGAGTAGAGAGGGAACCCAAATGGGCTGAACATTCTATATTCAATTCTATGCAGTCAAATGCAGTACGCCAGAGTTGCAAGGCAGAAATGCATATTACTGCATGATTGCTTTAAAAGTGGTTTAATTTATACATATATAAAACCAAGCATTGGATTTCTCAAAGACACCACAAAGAGTGCTGTTTCCTTATTTTGATAAATTGTTAAAAGGTGTACATAGATAACAGATAAAATATATTGCACTTGAAAAGGTGCCCATCTAAAATCCAGTCCTGTTCAATCTGTTGGGCTTATTTATATGTTTTCATCAGTTTAAGCTTGTATATCAATAGTAAATGATCATTTCTTTTTGGGTTTGGTTCTTAAAGTGTGCCCTTAAAGCTGGTTGTACAAAAGTAAGTACATGAAAAACTGGATCACACACACATGGTCAAAATTCTAAGATCTGGAGGTAATAGATAGAACCTAAACCATGCCCCTGGGAATTATAATGAAACTGTTATTGTATTGACTCTGTTATGTTTGCTAACTGTTTTGTCATTTTATCTATATGTACAGAATCTGACTTGACTTTATGCTACATGATCTTTGCCATTGACTATAATAGCTACAGTATTACACCTTGAGGAAATAAACATTGTATGTTAAATAATGCTGTCAAAACCAAATAAAAATTTAAGTTACGAAAAAAAAATTCTAAGATCTGGAACAATAGCTAAACAATTATCTAAGACCAATATAGTTGATGAAAGGATCAGACAGTCAGCTTGCTTTGTGTAAAACTCTACTGGTATCTTGTAAAATGTAATGCTTTTTCATATTTTTGTTCTTCCTTACAGATAAAAACTATTCTCAGTGGATTTATAATAAGGGGATACTTAGGAAAATGGACCCTTTTGATAAAAACAGTAACATTGGTACTGGTAGTGTCGTCAGGCCTAAGCCTTGGGAAAGAAGGACCTTCTGTTCATGTGGCATGTTGCTGTGGCAACTTATTCAGCAGTCTGTTTTCCAAATACAGCAAGAATGAGGGAAAGAGAAGAGAAGTAAGCTGAATTAAGGAATTTCCAAAATCATTTTTCATCTTGCAAGATGTTTTGCTTAGTACATTGTGGTTTGTCTTACAGGTGCTCTCAGCGGCTGCTGCTGTAGGAGTCTCTGTTGCCTTTGGGGCTCCCATTGGCGGTGTTCTTTTCAGTCTTGAAGAGGTACAAGAATGTTATTGTTTAAAATGTTGAATTTGCCTGTGGTGACTTTGCTGGGGGCTCACATATAAATATGATTATAAAATCAATATCCCCCTTTAATAAATACTTATCATTGGGCTAAAAGAAAGTAGAACATTTTTTTCTTATTTAGGCAGAGCACTAAATGAAGAAGTATTACAGTGTTATGCCATGTAATAGGCAAACATTTGGCATGTTGCATTGAAAGGAAAATTTTGGGGGTGATTTAACAACTTTCAATTCATCAACATTTAGATTTGAATTTTTGCCTCCATTTGAATTTCTTGGATTTTTTTGGTTTGCTTTCCAGCATTCCTAATATAATAGTTCTCACACCACACCCCTTAAAGATGTATTACCCTGTGCCATATTTGTGCCTGTGTGGATGTGTGCCTGTTTGTCTTACACTTATGCCCATATCTCTCATTTTTACAAATACCCATTGAGCATGTATATGGATGGATAGAACTGCAAAGCAAGAGAACACATCAGGAAGGTTAGGGTTGATAATAGGATTGTTAATTTTATAATTTGCAGCAGTGAGTGATAAATAACAAACATCAGCTTTAAGCAGTGCTCAAAAAATTTGATTTATACAGTTATGACAGAAAAGGCAAATGTTTGGTCTTCTTTATAACAACATAATTGTCTGTTTTTTTATTCACAGGTTAGTTATTACTTTCCACTGAAAACACTTTGGCGTTCATTTTTTGCTGCCTTGGTGGCCGCATTTACTCTGCGATCAATCAACCCATTTGGAAATAGCCGTCTGGTTCTGTTTTATGTTGAATATCATACTCCTTGGTACATGGCTGAACTTTTTCCATTCATCCTCCTTGGTGTCTTCGGGGGTCTGTGGGGGACACTTTTTATTCGCTGTAATATTGCTTGGTGCAGGAGGCGTAAAACCACTAAGCTTGGAAAATACCCAGTGTTGGAAGTTATTGTGGTCACTGCAATCACAGCTTTATTAGCCTACCCAAACCCATATACCAGAAGAAGTACAAGTGAACTCATATCAGAGCTGTTCAATGACTGTGGGGCACTGGAATCTTCCCAACTCTGCGATTACATCAATGATCCCAACATGACCAGACCCGTAGATGATATTCCAGACCGTCAGGCTGGTGCAGGTGTTTATACGGCAATGTGGCAACTAGCCCTGGCTCTAATTTTTAAAATTATTATTACAATATTTACATTTGGCATGAAGGTAAGATCAACTTTTAATAAAAGTAATAGTATTACATGTTAATAGTTATAGTATTGCTTTCTATGGAAAGAAAAGGAAAGGTGTATGTGAGTGTGTGGAATGGGCCATTGCAACAAAAATGGACATTCAGGCACTTAAGGATTCCACAAGGGCCATGAAAATAAAAGCAAAAATGTATTTATTTAACGCTACATTAAAATAGTCAGCATCTCCATTTTCTCTTAACATTTCGTGCCCTAGGGGCACTTAGTCATAGGCTAACTCCATACAGCAGGAAGAAGGTATTTATGGAAACAAGAATATGAAAAAAGTCTTTTGGTACAGGCATCCTGTAGATTTAACCTATGACTAAGTGCCTCTAGGGCACAAAATGCGTAGGGCAAATGGAGATGCTGATTATTTTAATGTAGCTTCAAATAAAGAATTTTTTACTTTAATTTTCACAGTCCTGGTGGAATCCTTGTACCTGAATGCCCATTTTTTTATCTGTTTATGGATTACCTCTCCCTTTGCTGAGGGTCTGGGGTAAGTACTGTGACTTGGTGAGTGCAATTACATTTGGTTTCCTGTGTCCCCTTTCTTTGGCTATATGAAGTGTCTATTGATTTCCCAGCCATTCACAGAATGAGTTTAACTCAATTTATCTACATACTCTTGCAAGTACAATTTATATACTTACTTCACATGCTCTTAATTAACTGTGACAACATTCAAGTAAAGTGCACTATTTAAACCTTTATTCCAAGTGAGGTCATCATACCCCACCGCTAATAAAAAAATGAAAAGAAAGATTTTTACTTGCAAGACAGTCAGTCCTGGTGTCCCTCATTCTTACATATTTTACGGTTTGTAGTAAAGTGTACGAAAGGCATAAGCAATGCATATAGGACAAATATAATCTAAAAGGTTTGTGGTTCTGTTGCACTAGTCCTGTATGAGAGCATGTGACCTTTAAACTGTTCTACTTTTTCTTTTCAATTGTGGAATGTTCACTATTTTAATCATCTGTTTTCCCCTGTCTCCTTATTTTCATGCTTTGTTTAGTTGTTATTCATTCTTTGCTTAGTTATTGTGTAAATTGCCCACATTTCCTTTAAGCTCAGGGGGATTTCATTAGTTGTGGAGCTATCTAGGGGGCTTCTTTTTAACTTGCCATTTCCCCGAGGAATAGCTGTGTCCTGTTAGAGCAGAAAATGCTTAATTCTTATGAATGTGAATTCATATCAGAGATCTAATAAAAACCAGCATGGTTTCATTCTTCCAAGTGCAAATTTCATAAGACAGTCCTGATTTGTAGAGGGATATCACACTGTGCATGTAAACTGCATATTTAGACCTGAATTACAAATACCTGCCTATAATATTACTTTTCCACATTTTCTAATCTTATGTGCAACCATTTGGTGTGTAACTAGCTGACTATTGACCAACCAGTAGGGTAGACCATATATATTCAGTATGAGCATAAAATGTCACGCAGTCTAGATAGAATAGATCAGTGCTGTCCAACTGGCGGCCCCCTCTGTGTGGCCCCCCACCTGTCTGGCTGCTTTGATGGCTTACTCTTGTGTAAGCTCTAAATGGTATCAGTACTGTGATTAACTGCCCCCCCTGCATGGTTCTCACCTCAGATTCAGGCTGTAATCCCTCTGTATTGTTTAAACATGTAATCCCCTGTGTTGTTCACACCTTTTAATCTCTGCATTGTTCACCCCCTGTAGTGTTCACACCTCAGGCTCAGGCTGTAATCACCCATATTGTTCCCGTGTTCACACCTCAGGAGCAGTAGAAACCCACAAATAATCCCTGCACACTACAAAAAGAACATATACTGAGGTGGTACTTCGATTAAAAAGTTTTTTAATATATAGTTATTGTGCAGACTGTAGGAGCAGTGCCAGCATTGTGTCACTGTAGGCTGCCTGTGTGTGCCATACACACAGGCATCATAGGGCAAGCAGAGTATGGCACATACAGGCAGCATAGGGCAGGCAGAGTATGGGACACACAAGCAGGGTAGGGAAGGCAGAGTATGGCACATACAGGCAGCATAGGGCAGGCAGAGTATGGCACACACAAGCAGGGTAGGGAAGGCAGAGTATGGCACACACAGGCAAAGTATGGCACAAACCAGCCAAGAATGGCAAACACAGTGAAAGTATGGCACATGCAGGCAGGGAAGGCAGAGTATGGCACACACAGGCAGGGTAGGGCTGGCAGAGTATGGCACACACAGGCCAAGTATGGCACAAACCAGCCAAGAATGGCACACACAGTGAAAGCATGGCACACAGGCAGGGTAGGGAAGGCAGAGTATGGCACACACAGGCAGGGTAGGGCAGGCAGAGTATGGCACACACAGACAGGGTAGGGCAGGCAGAGTATGGCACACACAGGCAGGGTAGTGAAGGCAGAGTATGGCACACACAGGCAGGGTAGGGCAGGCAGAGTATGGCAGGTTTTTGCTGTACTACAACCATTAATATGGGTATGGTCATGTGATAACATGGGTGTGGTTTCAAGTGGGTGCGGTTTCAAAAAGGGGAGTGGTCAAAACTGGCTTCCATTATCGGCCCTCCACCACGTAGGTCGGAAAAATTCCGGCCCTCGGTACAACAGAAGTTGGACAGCACTGGAATAGATAGTATGCTTGTATTGCAGATGGGAAACTTTGCAGGAGGCTAGCCGCTAGGGGAATGTAGATGGGGATGGAGTTCATATAGAACTTTATTGCTTTTTAAGCTAGCATGCCCAACACAAATATGAATTACTGCAAGAAAAGCCTTGAACAGTAAGTCAACGTTGTATAGATCTCATAAATAACTACATGGAGGGTATAAAAAGATGATACTAAAAAACCTTTTTATAAGCAAAATCCCAATCCCTTGTCATAGCAGGACTTCTGTTTTTTTCATTATTATTAATATATGTTATTTGGGTTATTCAGAATACTATACAGAAAACTCATCATGGTTTTTATATACTTAACCCACACAAATTACATTAAAGTTGATATATTTTTAATAGCTATCCAATTCATAGCAGGGCTGCCATTTTTAAATTATTATTAATATATTTTATTTGGGAATTCAGAATATTATACAGAAAACTCATCATGGTTTATATATACTTGAATCACACAAATTACATTAAAGTTGATATATCCTTAATAGATATTCAACTCTACATATACTGTATGCTGAAGGAAAGATATTGTAGCCAGGCACTCCCTTCATAGCGATCTCCCTGGACAGATCCAACAGTAATGACAGAAAAGTGGGGGGACATGGTGACTAAGGCAGTAAAATAGCCCAACATGCCTTTGATTTCCCTGAGCACCGCAATGTGACTGACAAGCTGTCAGTCAGGAACTCTCTGGGACTGATTGGAGTACAGTGCAGTTATAGCCATAGGGTTCATAGCAGTCTGATATGTTTGTTTTGAAGGGGAAAAGCAAGGGTCTGTTTTAAAGAAGAAACACCAAATAAAGCCAGCACTGGTAATTTGTAGCCCAAAAAAGCAGCAGTGGTGTTGTTAGGTGTTTCCCATTCAAGTAAAAGGGTGGCAGGCAATTCTCTTCTGGCTCAAACACACTGGCACAGAGAGGCGTGCCATTACCTGAGCCTATGATTAAGTGCTGGTTAAGCATGAAACGCGTCAGGCTTTGTACATGGGGTTTATTTTAATGGAGTGTAAGTTTATAATTTTTAACTTTTGGATTGGTGCAAAATTATATTTGCTAGTTGTTCCCCTCTTTGGCCACTAGAGGGTTTAATTTGCACCTATATAGCTTGGATCCATATTAATGATAATGACTATTCCATATTTTGGCTCTTGAAATGAGTTAGGTGTGCAATTATTTAAAGGGCCTTTTTATTCTTTATTCGCCAAATCCTTCTTCCCAATATGTTTGTTGTCCTTCAGGAATTTGCAGGTTTTATTGTGTTTTTTTTAATATCAGATTATATCAGATAATAGAAACTAGAACTTCTGAATTCTGCAGATGTGGGATATCTGAAAGGTGAAAGTGCTGCCCTAGTTGGCCCCCAGCTGATGTGGAATTTTAATATATTTTTTTGAAACATAACCAGAGTCCAGGGCCCAAATGATATCTCATTACACCCCTGGATTGACTTTTCATACTGTACCTGCTGTAATGTGTTAGCCCTGTCCTAGTCGTCTGCATTTTTTAAAACCATGAATATGACCACATATGGATATGTTTTTTTCTTAAAAATAAGAACTGTGTGGGCAACACTGACTAATTACAATTAAGCTTTATGGTTTATAGTACATTTAAGCAAACATAAATGGACACATGAATTGGCTCCAACTAAAGGCTATCTTATATACATATAATATTGGTGAATGTTTTACTGTTTGCCAGAGACATATCAATCATTTAGCTGTTTAAGAGAGATCTATGACAAGTGTGGTTTTCAGTGACAAGTAATACTCCTATAAAGATAGATATGATTTGCAGAGCATGTTAAAGCATCTCATTTGGGACTTGGTATCTGGGTTAATTGTGTTTGATCTATCATTTAAAATGCTAGCTTGTCATCACTCAGGGGAGCGTAGCATTGTAATACACCAGGCAAATCCTTGCATTTAGTATTGGACAGTAAAAAGGCATCAAGCTGAATATCATGTAACTGCTGCAACAACTAAAAATAAAAAAAGCAATAAATAATTTCTATATCACATTTGATTACCAATTATAGCTTGATTGCCTACATATCCAATGAATAAGAAATAATTAGAAAAATAATTATTGTTGTATAATTAAATAAAAGTAAATGTATTATTAAATTTTTGTTGGATAATTTAATAAAGGTAACCCATGACAACCAATTAGATCTTTGCTTCCAAACACCAGAAAATGTGGCATGGGTCACCAAGAGCCAGTCTGAAAACTAAGTTTACCTTCCATATAACCTGCAGCAGGGCACTAGTGTATATAAGCTGAAAATAAGCAGAATGGAATGACACGCAAAGGCTAATAAAAATCTACCTTAACTTTGTAGCCCAACATGCTTTTCTTTACTCCTTGTGGCTAGTGCAGATGTTTACTTTCTCTTCTCACTAGGTCACTTGAGGTACTCTTATTAAGTCTCATGAGGAAACATTGGATTCCATTGTATTCTGAATATCAGAAAACTACCCTAAGATAAACTACTACCTACTGATTGTAACAGTTACTTTAAAATTGTATATTAATCTTACTTGTTTAGGAATAACAACGTCTAAAGCACTTGGTTTATTGCCCCATGTGTGTCTCAGATTACCATTTCTATTTTTCTCTTTAATGTCAGGTACACTGCTACTTATGAAAAGAAAATGTATTGTATTTTGCATACTTGGTAGAAATTGTATGCTTTAGAAGGAATTATCCAGCTTTAGAAATATTTACTTTATTTCTCTTCTGCTTTCTAGATACCTTCTGGGCTGTTTATTCCCAGCATAGCAGTGGGGGCCATAGCTGGCCGGATTGTTGGAGTTGGTGTAGAGCAGCTGGCCTACCATCACCATGACTGGATCATTTTTAGGAACTGGTGCAGACCCGGAGCAGACTGTGTGACTCCTGGGCTCTACGCTATGGTGGGGGCAGCAGCCTGTCTAGGTACTGTGAAGAACTTGGCTCTCCTCACTTTGCAGTGTTCTATACATGTGTCCTTGCAGAATGTGTAAACAAACACCGACAGTGTATAAGTACTGGACTTGTCTTTTGTCTGCCTATAGTTTCCCACAGCCAATTCAAAGTAACAATTTTTTATCCTATAAAGCTCAGCTTCTGTTATGTTAAGGTGGCTATAGAATACAGCAAAGTCCTTTCCAATCTACTTCTTAGTCTGTAAAAGCAGAGGGATATAAAATGACTTGCCTGCATGGCAACTGGACAATATTATACTGATAATATCATATCAAGTGTCTCTGGGGTACATCTACTAAATCTGCACAAAGACACCAAAAAGTCTACAAATTACAACATACACACTAATATATTTCATCAGTTGGGGTGGGCAGTGGCAGACAGAAGAACAGGTCTGATTTTGAGAGTAATATTGCATCTCTGAAATTACTGTGCTCTCCTGGGAACTACAAAGTCTTGTGGTTTAATTACATGAATAAAGCGAAGGGGCACAGGCTTATGATAAAGGCATTCACTGTTTGTTGATTAAGACTGGCTTTGTTGACACACCAAATAGATTTTACTGGCTACTATGAATTACTTTCTAAGGTTAATTTAAAAAGGTCCTTAATGTTTTATAAAAATATCTTTTACAACCCCCCTACTAGAGGTAATAGTTATAAAATTGGTTATATTTAATGGAAGAACTTATGTCCTCCTTAAATTTGCAGCTACATGGTTTTTCTGGATCCAATATATAGAAATCACCATGAGATTCCCCGAACTATGATCTTGGTTTAAATTTAAAGTTCCTATCTTCAGTGGCGATGCTACAGCTGCTTCCGTATGAGGCAGCAGCCCCGATACCGCCCCCTCTCTCCTGCTACACTCTTACAACGATAGCATCGGCTACTGCAGAGAGCGACCAAGGGTGGCAAAAACCCCCTTTGGTAAATTTAAGAGACAAATTTTCATTTTTTAAAACAAAAATTTAGCTCTGCTAGTGGTTTGGTGTTTTTCCAAATTTTTGGTGTAGGTTTCCGTATTTAGCTAAAAAAAACTGTGGTTTCCATGTGTCCCTAAATAGTTTGGAAGTCTGTTTTGCCCCCAGGCCATAGGTTTTATATTTTCTTTTCTTTTCACCCACTACAACAATGTATATTTGTCTGTTTGACATTTCTACTAGAGTTCATTTAACCCACTTGTTATAACAGCTTTTGGCCTTTTTTTCCAAACAGGAGGCGTTACAAGAATGACAGTTTCCCTGGTAGTTATAATGTTTGAATTGACTGGTGGCCTAGAATACATTGTGCCATTGATGGCAGCAGCTGTGACCAGCAAATGGGTTGCAGATGCATTTGGAAAAGAAGGAATTTATGAGGCACACATTCATTTAAATGGTTATCCATTCCTGGATGTCAAGGATGAGTTCACCCACAGAACACTTGCAATGGATGTAATGAGGCCTCGCCGAGGGGAACCCTCGCTCTCTGTTCTTACCCAGGACAGTATGACAGTAGAGGATGTGGAGACTTTAATCAAAGACACAGATTACAACGGATTTCCTGTTGTGGTGTCCAGAGATTCTGAGCGTTTAATTGGCTTTGCTCAACGAAGAGAGCTTATCATTGCAATCAGTAAGTCTGATTATGGCTTTACCTTTGTGGATCTTTCTAAGTCATTTTTTGAAGTGTGTTTATGTCTCAAACCTATTGTCTGAGATTACTGTGATGACACAAGTTGAAGGTTTGCACGTCATGACATATAAATATTTAACAGCAGTATTTCCTGTATATAAGTAACTACACACATATTGTTTGATTACGTTCTTCTTGTGTCCATATGGGTTTGCTTCCACACATTCAGGCAGATTATTGGGTTTTTAAGGAAACTGTATCTAGTGAATTGAGTGATAAAACACTTACCATAGATGGTAAAATATATAGAATAGTAATAATCAAGTCCGGATTGAGATTAAAAATAGGCCTGTGCAGGGTGTTGCTGTGCTATCCACAGGGAAGGAGGAGGCATATGGATTTAAGGGTATGTCTTAAAGAAGCAGGAAAGTCATTTTGGCATTTTACTGCCAATAGATTCGCCACATTAGTGCCACCTAGAACAATATATTTATTCTGCAGAAAGCATTGCCATACCTGAGTAAAGAGCTTTCTCCATTTGCTTAAGATGGCTCAGATCACACATTCCCAAGGGTGGGGGTGTGGGGTTCTTAGCATTCTTATATGAGGAACAGGAGAATGGAGAGAGGAGAGAACTGCCCTCTGGCCACTGGAATGAAGGATTTTTCTGAGAGAGAAAGTCAGACACCCGAACAACACGTTGACAAAAAAAGATACAAGAAATCCTGTGCTTATTTTGTGGGTATAGTCTTCGCTTGTGATAACATGGGTGTGGTTTTAAAAAGAGGAGTGGTCAAAACTGGCTTCCATTATCAACCCTTGGTACCACAAAAGTTGGACAGCACTGATTTAGAATATATATTTATATGTACAGGGTAGGCTGGTTGTGCATCTCTGTATGTATAGAAATTATATCAAATCCAGGGTTGCATTGGTTTCAGCACAAACTGACTAATGTCAAACCTCAGAAATTAAAGGAACAAGGTATCTGCATTAAGTAATGCACCTATTTAAAGGCAGTTGGTGACATTTCCTCACAGCTCCAAAGGATGCATTTTTTTGAGAGCAAGTATTTCTAAATTACTGATATTTAGCAACAGGGGCACTTCTACAATGAGGCAAGGTGAGATCTGTGCCTCAGGCGGCAGCAACCCACAGGTTACCATGGGTGGCAAAAAGCCACTCCTGGTACTTTATGCAGGCCCGGATTTGTGGCGAGGCCACAAAGGCCCGGGCCTAGGGCGGCAAAAATGTAGGGGCGGCATGCGCACCCTGCACGGCGGCGGGGAGGGGGGGTACGGGGAGAGAGAGGTTTGTTTGTGCATGCGCGCGCAGGGAAGGGGGGGGGGCGCGAATGGGGGGTGGCGCCCAGATTTGAAATCCGGCGCTGACTTTATGTGCTGAATTTCCAGTTTTAATAGACTAGAAATTCAGTTCTTCTAGTGCAGAGAGTGCTATTGCTCTTTTGGACTTTTTTGTATTAATCCATCAGGTTCTAAAGGGGTGACCTGGCTACCTTTAATTATGCATTTGTAGTAAAATTCTGCAGGGGTAATGTCAAATATTTGAAGCCTCACATTAGGAAAAATACAAAGCTTTTTCTTTTATTGACCTAGCATAACTTTACTGATACTGAAAAGTAGGCCTTTCAATGGAATGCCTTTGGATTGACCCACAGGTTGGAATGCTTGAGTAAAAAGTGAAGAGCTATATGCAAAGAGTGATATTAATTTGCAGGACATTATCACAAAACATTTAATGCCTTAAAGACAAGCTAAAAAATAACCACTGAAAATCACATGGTAGAAGAAGGGCTTAAGGTGCATGGGGAACCCATACTACTCATGGGCTACATAAGATAACCTTGTGCATTGACAGCTTCCCTTTACATAGTAACATAGTAACATAGTAACATAGTAACATAGTAAGTTGGGTTGAAAAAAGACATACGTCCATCAAGTTCAACCATAATGCCTATACCTAGCCTGCCTAACTACAAGTTGATCCAGAGGAAGGCAAAAAACCCCATCTGAAGCCTCTCTAATTTGCCTCAGAGGGGAAAAAATTCCTTCCTGACTCCAAGATGGCAATCGGACCAGTCCCTGTATCAACTTGTACTAAGAGCTATCTCCCATAACCGTGTATTCCCTCACTTGCTAAGAATCCATCCAGCCCCTTCTTAAAGCTATATAATGTATCAGCCAGTACGACTGATTCGGGGAGGGAATTCCACAACTTCACAGCTCTCACTGTAAAAAATCCTTTCCGAATATTTAAATGGAACCTCCCTTCTTCTAAACGGAGTGGGTGCCCTCGTGTCCGTTGGAAGGACCTACTGGTAAATAAAACATTAGAGAGGTTATTATATGATCCCCTTATATATTTATACATAGTTATCATGTCACCTCTTAAGCGCCTCTTCTCCAGTGTAAACAGACCCAACTTGGCCAGTCTTTCTTCATAACCGAGACTTTCCATACCCTTTACCAGCTTAGTTGCCCTTCTCTGGACCCTCTCTAGCTCAATAATGTCCCGTTTGAGCACTGGAGACCAAAACTGAACAGCATATTCTAGATGGGGCCTTACCAGTGCTCTGTAAAGGGGAAGAATAACCCCCTCCTCCCGTGAATCTATACCCCTTTTAATACAGCTCAGAACCTTGTTTGCCCTTGCAGCTGCTGCCTGGCATTGCTTGCTACAGCCAAGTTTATTATCTACAAGGACTCCAAGATCCTTCTCCATTATGGATTTGCCTAGTGCAGTCCCATTAAGGTTATACGGGGCTTGCATATTTTTACATCCCAGGTGCATGACCTTACATTTATCCACATTAAATCTCATCTGCCACTTAGCTGCCCAGATTGCCAGTTGGTCAAGATCCTGCTGCAGGGATGTCACATCCTGGATAGAATTGACTGGTCTGCAGAGTTTTGTGTCATCTGCAAACACTGATACATTACTCATAATACCCTCCCCTAAGTCATTTATGAACAAATTAAACAAAAGTGGACCCAGTACAGAACCCTGAGGGACCCCACTGAGAACCTTACTCCAAGTAGAGAATGTGCCATTAACAACCACCCTCTGTACCCGATCCTGTAGCCAGTTTTCTATCCATGTGCAAACGACTTCACTAAGACCAATAGACCTTAGCTTAGAAAGCAGTCGTTTGTGGGGAACGGTATCAAATGCTTTGGCAAAATCCAAATAGATTATATCTACTGCATCCCCACTGTCCAGCTTCTTACTTACCTCATCATAAAAAGCAATTAAATTGGTCTGACATGACCTGTCCTTCATAAAGCCATGCTGATTACTGCTCATAATGCCATTCTCCACTACATAATTTTGAATGTGATCCCTTAACAAGCCTTCAAATAACTTGCCCACCACGGATGTCAAACTTACAGGCCTATAATTGCCAGGCTGAGATCTTATTCCCTTTTTAAATATGGGAGTGACATTCGCCTTCTTCCAATCACTAGGTACCATACCTGATGAAAGAGAGTCTGAGAATATCAGAAACAAGGGCCACTGCAATTCTGCCCCTAGCTCTCTCAGTACCCGAGGGTGTATTCCATCTGGCCCAGGTGCCTTGTTTACATTTATCGTGTGTAACCCTTTAAGCACCATATCCTGTGCCAACCACTGTGTAGTTGGAGCTGAGGCAACAGTGAAGCTATTGGGTGAGACTTGGCCCACTGGCTCCTCTACTGTATACACAGAAGAAAAGAACTGGTTAAGCACATCTGCCTTTTCTGTATCCGCTGTAACCATATTGTTATTATAACTCAATGGGGCCTTTAGTTAAACTTTAAGTACAATTTGGGTATTTATGGCTATGACTGCTCCTTTTTAAAAAAATAAATCTAAAAAAAGAGTGAAATTGAAAACAGGAAAAGGTTTGACTGTAATGTTTAGATCTACAACATCAAAGGATGTAAACTATGCACTTGGCAAAGTATCCCTTCCCACTTCTCACAGACTTGAACAAATGGGCTCTTAATGAATCATGGTCTGTGGCCCCAGATTTAAAAACCATATCAATGCAGAGACATTGCTGTGGACATGATAACCTTAAGTACATTTACAAGGCATGTTTATATCTCTAAAAACTCTTGTGGTTCAGCTAAGCTATTGCCTGTGGGATTTGGTTTGCGCTGATGGCTTTTGTAGGCATGGAAATGAGGTAAGGAGAAAATAAAAAAGCTGCTGCTTTCTTTCTGTAAAAGTGGATTTCACAAGAGGAAGCTTGAACCCCCATTTGTTTTCCCAAATAAATGTAGCTATTGCTTTTTAATATGCTATAAATTCCAATTAAGTTAGAAAGTTGTAGATAGAAAATGGCAGGTCTCTGTTCATCATAAAGATACCCTGCTGTATTTATAAGTCCCACTGTGTAACAGTCAGCTGCAAGTTAGGGTTGGCCATGTTCTACATGAATACATGTGATAATGTTGCAACTGCATGGTGCCTAACAGGGGAACTTGTTTTGCATTTTTATTCATACATTTTGGGTTATTCACTCATATGACTGTTGGGCATGGACAGTTCACCTTGACCTTATGTTTGCTTCATTAAGCACAGAGCATTTTCTTATTGCTTGCTTGCTCGCCTGCTTTTGAGTAGTTGTATCTGTAAATGTCTTGTGTAAGGGCCTACAAGTAAGATCTTTGCCCTGTAGATGGGTTACAATGTGGTGGTGGTCATTAAATAATTGGTGTATAGACTGCAAATTCTATTAACAATGCACTTGCATTTCCAGAGGAATGAATAATGCCAGTCTTGAACACACAATGAAGACTAAATCCTACAATCTGTCTTGAGTTAATAAATGTAATAAAATGCATTAAATCCGTATGTATTTAATTCATCAATTTGTGTGAACATGAACCTGGTTTTCATTAATCATTGGCTTCCATGCAAAACAATTTGTTAGACACATTTTCAGTTAAATAAATTTGAGAGTGCAACAAAGAGCTCATATAAAAAAGGCTGTATTTTAAGTAGAAGTTGCCTTTAAGGGACATTCAAAGCCTACATTTTCCTACGATGTATATCAGTTGGGCACATCTCCCCCCACACAAATGGCATCATTAGTACTGCATATATCCAATACATTCGCCAGCACCATTACATTTTCCTATAACAAATAGCAGCTTTTACGTGGGGGTAAAACATCAGGAGTGGCAGGTAAATTTTGTTAGTGTGGGGTTTGCATGTCTTTTAAAGATTTCACAGGGTATGTCTGTATACTAAAAGGATTGGCATGGGACTTTTGATCGCCACCCTAGCCAATAAAGAGTGACTGATTAATAAAAATTGCTCTCTGAAGAATATATGGTAGTTGTTTATTTTTAAATTATGTTTATGCTACTTGATCCATAAATTATTATTCATTCACAAGAAAAGATTCCAAGCATCTGCAGGCAGAAAATGGTTTAAAATCTTATTTAATTTTTGATGGGGTAATTATCTGTACTGCACAATACCTATTCCTTTCAGCTTTTTATGTCCTCTATAGCTCCTGTTAAGTGTCACGGTTAAACCAACATCCTAGGTTTTTGGATGTGCAGCCAGATTCTCAGGGCCTTTAGTTCAGAATAACATTAGCTCCGGTATATGTATTTTTGGATGTTCTTATTGAAATTGCACAGAGCAGCACCCTAATGGTTGCCCATTTGGATTGTGTTAAGTTGTGGTTCAGGTGGTTACAAGAGGAAGCAGTTATGGTTTGTGACCACACTGATTGATAGCTCACAGTACATTTAGTTCTATGCCTCATGCCACAGTCTTATACAGTCTTATACACCTCAGCAACTGTTCATGCCCCTAAATCCACCCAGTGCATGATCCATCTTGCCTTTGCCTTTTTAAGCAGGCCACATTCCTTTTGCCATTAGGACTGCCCCTTAACTGGAATTACTGGGAAGTAAGCCTCACAACACAATATGATTCAAAACGCTGTGATTATATTACAAGACTTAATTATACAGTTCATTGCTTTTATTGTCGGTGTTAACCTGTATTATTCAATGTATTGTTCTCAGAATATAGATAAATAATAATAATAATATATGTAGAGACATTCAGCAAGTTTATTTAAATGCCGAAATTATTAGTTGAATCGAGATATTGCTGTATAGTTGATATTCTTTAAAAATCTTATTTGATATCTGCTAGTTTTCATCTTGAACATCTGCCGCATTTCTAATATGTGACTCAAAAGCTGAAAAAGGGCCAATCTTCATGCCTTGTCAAGCACATCTATCACAAGCTAGCATCAAATGCTAAACTGACTCTCTTTAATACTCTTTTAAATAGCAATATATTATTCACTTCAGCTACAGCTTAATAAACTTCTGCGATGCTATGTTTTTTTGGCAGGGGTTCTTACCTTGATCATTTAAAGCTTCCTTTGCTTTTTTTTGAAAAGGCGAATGTTTTATTCCCTCAGCTTTATAGAATTATAACAAAAGAAAAGTAGACTTTATTCAGTTAACAATATGCTTACCTGTCCCCATGTAGTTGCTTGTTTAATGAATACTATTTATAATATGTCTTTTATTGCCTGTTTTGGTTTTCAGAGAATGCTAGGCAACGCCAAGATGGGGTAGTGAGCAATTCTATTATATATTTCACTGAAGATCCTCCAGAGCTTCCTGCTAACAGCCCACATCCACTCAAACTTCGTCGAATCCTTAACCTAAGTCCCTTCACTGTCACTGACCACACACCTATGGAAACAGTAGTAGATATCTTCAGAAAGCTTGGGCTAAGGCAATGCCTTGTTACTCGCAGTGGGTAAGTACCCACACCTTTATCAGAACACCCTCCCTAAGGTTAGCAGCAAAGGGCTTCTCATGATCCCTATGAAATGTATTCCTATGGCAGTTTACAAAACCACCTAAACTGGTCATCTTTAAACATATTTTTATTTGCTGTGCTTCCAACGATTATGTTCAGTACCTATTACAATTATAACATAAAGCAAGGGAATTGTTTATTTGTATAGCTTAGTGGGTTACTAGTGACTATTAATACCCTAACTAGGTGGCAATGGGCCTTGGACATACTCTGTGGTCATAATTATTAATTGTACCTACCAAACACTGTTACCATGTAATGTTAAAGTAATTACAGTATAATGTACTGTTGCCCTGCATTGGTATACCTGGTGTGTTTGCCAGGTAACCAAGCTGCTGTGTAGCTATGGGGGCAGCCATTCAATGAGAAAAGGCACAGGTAACGTAGCAGATAACAGATAAAACCCCATTATATTCTACAGAGCTTATCTGTTATCTGCTATGTAACCTGTGCCTTTTCTCCCTTTTTCCAGCTTTAATGGCTGCCCCGATGGCTACACAGCAGCTTATTTCAGCTTATTTATATAAATTATAGTAGAGTTTCTGTAGCCAACACACCAATTTTTACCAGTGCAGGGCAGCAGCACATTATATTCTAATTACTTTAAAACACTTTCATTTTTTGGTGTTACTGTTCCTTTAAGTAAGCCTTCATGCTATCTATGTAAAGGTGTTGCCTCTGGTAATATGCAAACTCAGCAGGCTTCATTAACTGACAGCAGGATTTGAAAAAACAAGAACATCAGCACAGTTTGCCATTGCTTTTTGCCAGTAATCCATTAGCTGTTCTTAAAAAGTTACTTCTTTCAGGAAACACAAACTATGCATTAGTACTAACATGAAGTCTGCCAATGCTTTGGTTTAATGAAGGGCTTAATGAATGGTTTAATATCAGTGGTTTAATGAATCAAGTCATTTCACCACTTCATCTGATTTGTTTACAATAATATATACAACTGAAGAAGTATTTAACTTTTACTCACTTTATAGTATGTGTAGAATGAATTTACTTGACTATATAGAATATACTTGATTTAATAGAATTAAATATTGTGGGCTGACAACTTCCCTTTTTCTTGCAGGAGACTTTTGGGTATTATAACGAAAAAAGATGTTTTAAGGCACATGGCTCAAATGGCTAATCAAGACCCTGAATCCATTATGTTCAACTAGGATTGCAAGAATATTGCAAAGCGAATAGTATTGAGAGGAAGTTCTTTAAAGGCCTCCACCCTGTGTCCTTCACTTGACATACACTAATGAGGAATCATTGTTGATCAACTGAGGCAAGCAATAGAAGGGCGAATGTATGAGAAGCTGCTGGGTTTGTTTACATGCCTAGAGATTCAGGCATAATACATTGGAAAAAAAGTTGAAAAGAGAACTATAATTTCAAATAAACATTCTAAAACTGAGCAGATTAATTCTTACACAATAATGTATTTGTTCTCTGGAACGTTATGATACTTAAAGTTTATGTCCCGATTTAATCACAATGTACAATGCATGTTTTGAGTCAAATGTGCATTCCGGAGATGAAGTGTCTCTGCAACAAGTAATCAGTTTGAGTTTGTTAATTCCCCTCCTGCTGGATAGCATATGTTTTACCTACAGAAATATTTGCTCTGATCATCCTGCTTCATTTATTCCTATGCTCATTATTGAGATGTCCATGTACAGATGTGCAGTGTGAATGATGTACAAATGTTTGAATGTTTCGGTAAATCTGTATATTTAAAATCTTAAAGTGATACTGTCTTTAGACTAAAGAGCTTCTTTTGGGATATTTATATCAGTGGCATCTCTAGCTTTAGGAAGATATGTCACATGACCCAAATTTGGTAGCTAGTTGCCCAGGGGTCATTGAGCAGAGGGGAAGATAGAAAAACAAGAGGTATTTGAAGAGCTGGAAAGTATCTTGTGGCAGCTGGAGACAAAAGCAGGAAGCAGAGAAAGGGAAGAAAGACCCATGGGTCAGGAGAAAAAATATTGTGATGGGGTAAAGGAGGGAAACAGCAGAAGGGAAAAAAAGTAAAGAAGTCAATGGCACAGAAGGAAATAAAGAGAAAAGAAAGATAAAATGTAGTGAAGCGAAACAGAGGATAGAACAACAATATACTAATAATGGTGAGAGGGGAGGTGCACCCAGTCTGTTAATGTATGTTAAACAGTATATGGCTGTGGGCCTGTGCCCTTGAGTATCATAGGAATGCACCAATTCTAGATCAAAGAGCACTCCAACAAGGACAAATACTGTTTGTAGGGAGTCACAGAGGGAATATGATCCAAGCTGCAGTTATATATAGGTACAATTATTGTTTATTATATGTGGTCTGAAAAAAAGATTTTGCACAGTCCTAAAAAACTTTGCTCCTTAATTAGGCACATGGTCCACGAGGAGATTAGTTATCTGTTGTTAAGTTTGGCTACTGCAGGCATCTAGTCTCCCTCGAAAGTTACACGTAGTTGCCTCCAGAGAGATTTGTCGCCTGCGGTAGCAGAGATTTACTAATCTCTCCGTTGGACATTAGCCTAGGTTAAATGGAAACTTGAGTAGAAGAATGGGTGGTGTGGGTGTTAGCCAAAATGCCGTTTGCTTTATTTTCCTGTTATCTAACACGCTAAATGTGTTATATTATAACAGTAGGTATTGACATACCCCTTTCACTGTATATCACCTATAGGCTAAAGTCAAACTGCTCCCACATTGCCAAATAATGCTGAGTGCTTCCTTGGTTTTTACCAAGGTCAGGGTTATGCTCACACACTTTCAGCAAAGAAAACCTCTGATTTTGTATTAAACACTGGTCACTATTATATCCTTTTAGGTTCTGCAAGCTTTATCTTACACATTTGATGTAGGCACTGTCATCCATAGTAAGGTTATTTTGTGAATATGTGGAAGCATTGCATTTCAAAGGATAAGCATAAAATCTAGGATTTTTTTTCTTGCATATCAATATTAGTTACACATAGCTGAGAAGGAAAGTACAGGTATGGGATCCCTAAATTCAGAACCCTATTATCTAGGAAGCTCTACAGAAAGCCATCTCCCATTTTGAGCAGATAATTTTAATTTTTTTCGCTGTAATAATAAAACAGTAGCTTGTACTTGATCTCAACTAAGCTGCATGAATCCATATTGGTGGCAAAATAACACTATTGGGTTTCTATTATTTTTGAATGCTTTTTATCAGAATTAAGTAAAGGTCCCAAGCATTCTGGATAATAGATCCTATACCTGTACATTATTATTATTTATACTGATACCAATCATTTGTTTATGTAGCAATGCCTCATATTGCTTTATATGCATGAACATTAGCATTTGATAACATTCATTTTTGTTTCTACTGCTGTAAATACAATAAGGGGAAATATGAAACATCACTTTCTTTGTTTCTTTATAAAATAAATCAATGCAAATGGATATTTGTTGAAGGCCATGTTAATACTGACACATTATATAGAATGAAAATGTTTGGAATCTATTTTTTAAATAAAGATAATATATGGGTTAAAAAAATCATTTTTTAGACTCAGATTCTTTATAACTGTTACTGATTGTTGCACTATTTTAGTTTTGAGGGGAATTTACTTATAATAATATATAAAATATATAATTTTGCTCTTTTTCAGACTGCAACATTTGCACTCTGAGGGGAATGTACAACTTTTACAGCCCCTTGGACTTCCACATTTTGCTGCGTTATAACCTGGAATTAGAATGGATTTTATTATACAAAGTAATATTTGGGGCGTAAGGTAATTGGGACTCCCATGTACCAATTCAGGAGATGTGTTAGCTACCCCAGTCCTCCAACATCTTACCTGGAGTTGTATATCAGTAGTTATGAAAGCAGAGTTGTTTGTACATTGAGTACATTTATCACCACTGTGATCACCAAAGAGAAGATTATTTTTCATTGGAATTTAACATTTAGTGCTCTGGCACACGGGGAGATTAGTTGCCCGCGACAAATCTCCCTGTTCGCGGACGACTAATCTCCCCGAAATGCCATCCCACCGGCGAAAATGTAAATCGCCGGTGGGATGGCATAGGCAGCGCGATTTCCCTGAAATCGCGGAAGTTGCCTCGAGAGGAAACTTCTGAGATTTCAGGGAAATCGCACCGCCTTGTATGCCATCCCACGATTTATTTTTGCCGGTGGGATGGCATTTCAGGGAGATTAGTCGCCTGCGAACAGGGAGATTTGTTGCGGGTGACTAATCTCCCCGTGTGCCAGAGCCCTTAAGGATAACAGTTTCTGTCAGAAGGTTTATATTCAGTGCTTCTGTCTTTGCATGAATAATATGGAATCGATCACCTTTCCAAAACATATTTCGTGTTATATCAATTAGGAAGTGAAGGTAGTGGAATAAGGAGCATCATCTAATGGGTAAACAAACTAAATCTATTATCTTTTGTGATAAAATAATAAATGTCCTAAGTTTGCCCGCATTTAGTTACCCATAAATAGCAACCACTGTTTATTTGAAAGCATAGGCATTATAGCGTGTATTAAAAAGCCCCACACAGTTTACAAAGTGCAAAAAAATGCTGCTATGCTGCTATATATCAGCTATTTTTTCACAGTTTGTCCACTTCATGGGGCATTGTACAAATAGCCACAAGCACAGGGAACTGCGGACTGCTGTTCGAATCTATTGTTGCCTGCATATTGCTCTGGCCCATTGGAGCAATAAATCTCTGCAGTGACAGACACTGCATATCTCCCCATGTGCCATTACCCTTAAAAATTATTGATGAAGAAATGTTATATTTGCAATCTGTTTATGACAGCAGTTTATTACATTTTGTCTGACTGTTCTACGTGAGCAGAGGGTATACATTTTTTGTCACACGTTTCTATATCAGTAAAGTATAACAAAATATGCACTTAAAAATGCTTTATATGCTTTAAAATCTTTTACAAATTGCACTCATAGCTGGCATTCAGGAATCTTTCTGACTTCACCATAGAAATGTGTGTATGTAGGCATGCAGGGCTCCAGGGCATCTGTTTGTGATTCTGATATTTTGGTCAGTCGGAGCTGTGGTGGTTTGTGCTCATAAACACGGGTCAAACAAGGGCCAATGCTGTTGACATGCACAAAGGATGAAAAGCAATGTGAAAAAAGCTGAGCGTGCCGCTCAAAATAAATCATTTTCACATATACTGGATGGCAGAAAATATTTCAACAAATATGAAATATACATACCCTTGAGAGTAAAGCAATAAACATGTAGACACACCAGCTATATATATCCAGTAAATGTAAAAGAGTTTTGGTTTTTTTTAAGAAGAAATCATGTTTTATTGCTATAGGTGCTGGTGTCTGCAGTAAACATTTATCTGTTGTTTAAATGGCTACTCAGTCTCTTGTGTTCATTGCAAATGGCTCACATTTATTATATTGTCAGAAAAAACAAAAATATATTAAAAAAAATGCTTTAAATAATAAAAACTAGTGAATGTGTGTGCTAAGTCAGTGTTACATGACTCTGATTCTGTTTTACTTGCACTAAATTGCTAAATTACAGCACAGGGAACTGAAATAAATCAGTTATTGTACCTGCTTAAAGGAACACCAAAAAATGAAAGTGTATCAAAGTACTTCATATATTTTTTGCAATTGCCCTGCACTGGTAAAGGCTGTGTGTTTGCTTCAGAAACACTACTATAGTTTATATAAACAAAGCCGCTGTGTAGCCATGGGGGCAGCCATTCAACTTGGAAAAAAGGAGAAAAGGCACAGGTTACATAGCAAATAACGGAAAAGCTGCATAGATTCCCATAGTATTCTACAGAGTTTATCTGTTATCTGCTATGTAACCGGTGCCTTTTCTCCTTTTTTCCAGCTTGAATGGCTGCCCCTATGGCTACACAGCAGAGTATTTATATAAACTATAGTATTGTGTCTGAAGCAAACACACAACTTTTACCAGTGCAGGGCAACAGTACATTATATTTGAATTTTTTTAAAACATTTAAATTTTTTGGTGTTATTGTTCCTTTAAGATCCACTGTCTTGGCGACGTGACAAAATAAGCTGATCATCTCCCAATATGCCCATCTATTGAGGGTGATATCGGTCTAATTTGATTGTTCAGTCCTAGGGCCAAACTATATAATTACAGTGATGGGTATAGGAGTGTTAGACTGAGGACCACATCAGTGAGCCACTGAGGTTCTCGAACCAAAGGGAAAATCAAATCTGCTCAGCCAGATCAAAATCAAATCAAATCTGCTTGGCCAGATATCGGTCAGGGAACCCCTTCAGTGCTTCCTATACACGGGCAGATAAGCTGCCGGATCGCTCTGAAGGACTTGAATCAACAGCTTAAATCTGTTCATGTATGGCCTCCTTAAGTCTTCCAAGGATTTGTCAGGTAAGGTTCAGGTAAGCTACACCTCAATTCCAGTCACGCACAGACATGGACTTAATCTACCCAGGCTGCTTCCCACTCAGCCTTCGGCTTCTTTTAGGGGCTTTTCCACCTAAATCAAAAACACTGGGAAATGGTACTGTCGTTACATATTTTAAATATAAGAATAAACATATTCCTGCGTAATGTTACTGGGTGCCCAGGTTATCACTTATAAACAAACCAACAGCATCACAATGTCTGAAAAAATGTAGTTCTGGGGAATTAAGATCCCATGATCTCCCATGATCCTAGTTCATAACATGATATTATATTTTGTTTAGTTGAATACATTTTCTGTAAATTATTATGAAAAAGTGTTCAAAGCAGTCCACAGAATTCATATGCAAGTACTCACCAAACCACTTAGTTTGCACTTCAAATTATCTAGTCTTTAGCACCTCACTCATTACCTTACACTTATTCAGTGCTCTACAGAGCTACACCCTTTCTCTGGAGCTCCCACCTCTTGTAGCAGTCAGTATATGTATGTTATTGTGTTTAGTTACACCCCCTTGTTTGGTGCAGCACTGCAGAATATGCTGGAGCTTTGTAAACATGTGTAGTTTACACAATTACTTGGGTTTTAAAAAGACACATGTTCAGCCCTGGATTTGTCATTGAGGCACCCCATTCGCACCTGGCCTAGCCACAAATCCGGCCCAGCCACCATACAACTTCAAGGTAAACCCCATATGGTGGCCCTTTTTTTCAAAGGCTGGTGCTTCCCTGCATGGTAGCATTTCTTGGGATAAGTGTCCTCTGACCAAGGCATTGATTTAGTCACAGGGCTTAGTCCACCCCCATGTCTGTAGCTCTTATAGGAGAGAGATTGGCAAGACCACAGCATTGGTTCTACAGGCTTACTCCTCCCCCGCTTGCGGCTTGTAAAGGAGAAGACTGCCCATAGATCAACACCCATTTTTAAAGGCATAAGATCATAATTAAAGGGGATGGGCAGGGCCGGATTTGTAAGATGGGCTCCCTGAGGCCGCCCCCTGTTCGTCGCCCCACCCCCCCCTTCCCGCGCACGCACGCACAAACGGCATTGGGGGAGAGGTCCCTATTGCTCCATATGCGGAAAAAAAATTATTTCAGTGCGGCGAGGCGGCATGCCGCCCCCCAATTTGTGCCACCCTAGGCCCGGGCCTTTGTGGCCTTTCCACAAATCCAGGCCTGGGGACAGGTGTGGGGGAATGATACCATGTTGGCTGTTGTGTACATTAGTGGGTGTATGGCAGTAACAATGGAAGGATTACACATTGGACACCTCAGTCTTATATCCTTCAAATTATCCTTCAAATTTTAGCTGATGTTATTTTTTTCAATAATAATTAAAAGACAAAACATATTTGTATTTAGTGTGTAAATACTCCAAAATGAAAGAGGTTTCCCCATTTGTATGTTTTTCTCCCCCATTGTTCTTGAGATAATAAACACAAAATAGTTTTCTACATTACAAAGAGCTTTAAGTGCTACCTTAGGGTCCTTTAACACAGGTATTTTTAGCACCCATGCACAGAATATTTTGTATGTTCCAGTGCACAGCAACAGCAAGGTTAATTGATTTCTATTTCCCTTATGGGTGTATACCCGCCTGAGTGCACTAAAATACTGAATGGTGAAAAAACAAAACAAGAAAAAAATGGATATTGGGTCAGTAAAACAAAACCCCCACTATACAGCAGGTAAAACAAGCATGTATAAAGTCCCTTATATAACATTAAGTTGTTCTCTGAATAGCCATATGTTATGATAAGCTACATTATAGGGTATGATGATGATGACAAGGCATGTTTACTTCCTAAGAGTTGTACTTTTGCCCTCCTTTCTCCTTTTTTTAAACTAATGTTTTTCCTAGACAGATGCAGCAGGGCGAATAAAATGATTGCTGTAAAACACAAATAATCCAAGGTCAAGTCCCCAAGTGAATTCTCTGTGGCAATGTTCAGTGCCATATTAGGCAGACATAATACTTAATTTCAGCACTGCTTCAGTGTGCATCTGTATTCTTTATTCCCTATAGAGGGATGCCAGAAACAGAATTTCTTAAAAGAGTCAATGACTAAAAACGTATTGCTTGGTGCTCCCTTCCTTGTTGCTTCCAGCAACATGTCACCATTTACGTAAAAAAATTCTGCATTTAGGAATTATTTGTCTATAGAGGGCATATTTATTATAGTGTGTAAGCCAATATCACCGCTGGTGTTGGCCATAGCAACCAATCAACCAATCAGCAACTTTATTTTAATTGCATCACAAACTCAAAGTCATTAGACAGTGTAGGACTCGCGTACAATGAGGGGCCTTGACGTGGCACGTGAGCTTACATATTTTGGCCAAAGTGTGGTACTAACACCTCATTTTTTGTAAAAATTATTTTTAAAGGCAAACTAAGCGCTGGCAATCTTTCTTTCTCTTTGTGTATAATTAATGGCTTTTTATCGTTTCTAGCAGCTGGTCAACTCCAGATTGTGGGTTAGACCGAGCGCTGGCACAATAGTATGTTTCTAGCAGCTGGTCAATGCTACAGCGTGGGTTAGACCGAGCGCTGGCACAATAGTGTGTTTCTAGCAGCTGGTCAACGCTACAGCCTGGGTTAGACCGAGCGCTGGCGATTTCTTTCTGTGTTTTGTGTACAAATAAAAATATAGACTATATATAGTATGAGAAATCTCAGAGTGCATTGAACCCAGTATCATCTACATCAGTGGACTATCTGTTAGAATGATATAGATATATAAATTCATAGAGCATCACAGCTGTGCACAGTAAGGGATTCAGAGAAGAAAAACTACAGAAAATCTGTAGCACTGTGCAGAATTAAACATAACAAAGCCTAAATTATTTTTGGTTCCAGTTTATATTTGAAGCTTCATGTGTTTAAGAGACAGTGACAGGCATGTTACAGAATAATCTTGCTCACGTTCCAAATGTCAAATTTTGTTCTCTTTCAACAGACAGACGCTAGTTCCAATGTCACTTTATGGCAGATCAGTACTTCACGGTGTGTGACAACATTTTGATATGTTACACAAAGGAAATCTGTTCCACACAACACACACTGTCTGTGTTAATATTAAGGCAACTTAGTTAGATCATTCTCAAACTGCTTTAGGAAATGACTATAAAGATTTTTTTTTTTAACCTGGAGACTTGTTATGGATTTAATATACATTTCATTCCATTAATAATACAAAATCATTTAACATATAATTCAATCAAAAGGCATCATCAAAGTTATGTATTCTGTGATGCAAATAATGTAAGCTATTGTAATCTTATTAAAATACAAACATCATAGATTCATTCATTATTAGTATAGTTATGTCTGTTTGTTTTTATAGGCTGTGTGTGCCAAGCCAAAAAGTCACTGCAAAAAACCACCCACTGACTTTAATGCATTTGGAGTGACAAAAAACACCTATTGGCTTTAATGCAATTGGGTTAAGAAGAAAAGATGCACGTAAAAATTTGTCGTGTGGGAAAAAGTTGCCTATTGACTTTAATGCGCTTCGCTGATTTGTGAATTTTTTTTGCCAGTTTTGCGAATTTTTTAGTCACAGGAAATGGGACAGATTTGCTCATCATTAGGCCATTATGCACCTTCTAAAATAATGAAGCCACTTTATCCTTACAAATAACAGACTGCAGCAAAGAAGCCCGCTGCCTGCACTCTTTTCTGCTCCCTCTCCTAATCATCCTTCTCCTCTCCCAGGGAAAGAGCAAAGAGAGTAGCTGCCTAGTGGCATCTGGACATCATTATGTCATTCTTGAAAGTGAGAATGGTGTCTGTTCCTGGTGTTAGGTGATATTTCCAGTAATTCCATGTTCAACTTTAACCTCTATCAATTTATTAAATTATATCTGTATTGCATGTTTCCCAGTTTTGGGAAAAAAAACATAATTTTGAAATTTTACCTCTGGCCCAAAGCCAAACACTAGAGCAGTGGTTGTTCAAGCATGGTTACCGAACCTTTGGTCAGGGCCCCCTTAGCTTTTAAGAAGGTCACAAAAATAGGGACTCATTGGTGAATCAGCAATGTATCCACAGTTCCAGGAATACCTAAGACATTCTCTCTAACTGCTCTTCAGCCTGAGCTACCCAGCCCCTGCCACTGGACCTTTGGGGGCCAACCTCACAGTTAGGGAACCACTGTTAGTGTTGGACATGATATACAGATACTGCAATTAACTGCCACAGTATGAAAGATAAGGTTCATCTTATCACTCCAGCTTTGCTGCCCTGGTAAATGCAGAGCTTAAGAATGGGTGGCACAAAACACAAATAAAAACTTAATTTACACGGTGGCATCCATTTTAGCCACCAGCATCAGCATCTGATTACTATTCATCCAACCCTCCTGCTGTCAGCTGTGCAAGGGCTTCCATGGTGAAAATAGAAAGGGTGAATTTCTTTTGTGTAAATACTGATGGCCACACATTAATATTGCACTACCATGTCCTCTGCATAGCTACTCATAATGCAATAAAGGTCAGAAAAAAGACATTTTGACTTATATATATAGTTATAAAAGGTCATATTATTAAGGTCATAAAAACAATGTTGAGGGACAGCATGGCTCTATTTGCCTCACCTGTCAGGGAATGTAATTTACTTTCATTCTTACAGTAATAAAAAAAAATAAAATAATAATAATTGTTCTTTTAATGAGAAATTCTGCTCACACTAGAACTGATCTCTGCTGTATTATTATTATTATGTTTATGATAATAATATATATTTAGATGTGAACTACTTTGATCACACAATTGTCTCAAGAATGTAGATGTTTATTATTCCATGCAATCAGTCTGCCTAATGCGTGTCAAGCAGTCTCTAAAAACCTAAGAAAGAAGTGAGGTATTTTACAGGGCACTTTATAAAGACCGTAGCCTACTCTGATTAAAATTAGCTATTGGATAATCCCTTTGCACCGCATTGCAATTTTCCTGAAAACTTGGAGTAATGACAACTGTCTTGCTACATTATAAATGTACTTTATCCTATCTTGAAATTATGAAGCATGCAATTAACTGTCTGATATGTGCTTGGAAGATATATACATTTATCTGATTGCCATCCTCTCTAAAATAAGTAACTCTGCCCATAGTTCCATATATTAAACTATCAGCAAAATAAATATATGTGTAATGTGAAAATAGAAAGATATTTGCTGATCCAGGGGGCAGCCATAAGGGTTCAGTAATCAGGGCCAGCTTAGCAAAACATGGAGCTAAGGAAAATGGTAAATGTGGGTGCCTTCTGTATAATTACACTGCACCCTAAATATTTATGCCATACTAGAAAATAGTTAAAGTTGTACAGAGTGGTGGTGATGGTGAGGGGTTGGTATGTGACCATTACTTACGCTTCTATATAGTCAGGGTCGCTCTGGCCGCAGGCAAGGCGACAACCCATAATTAATACTGCCACACAGTGAGGGTGTTCATAACCTCCAGTCCTGAAGAATCCCGTTCTTAATCAGAAGAAAAGCTACTGGCACACAAAGCCAATCCAAGGTGAACTAGCCTGACAAAGGGGCACACCCCCAAAACGTTGTGTGGTTTTGGCATAATAAAACATTAGGGGCTAGTATTACTAACAACTGATACATTGGATAGAGTGTCGTCTCCTTGAACACTAAGCATATAGTACAGAGGCCTAAGTTGCATGTACTATTTATTCTTATCCTGGACTCACTTTCTTAGATGTCCAGATGATTTGCATCCCCTCATGATAGGGTGCTTGATACCTGATAGTGGGTGCTGATATAGAGCAATAATGTACATTGTAATGGCATTTAATTCTTTTTAGCCTATTTGTTCAAGACTATAGAAATACTAAAATTAGCCTTTGTGTGCCTTAGACAAATCCCAAACTTTTTAAACATGTATGATGATTTGGTAGAATCTGATCCTGCCATCCTTAACAATCATGCCTAATGTAATGTTACAGATGGTGCAATATATTAAATGGATTGGTAACCTGGATTGGTAATATCAGTAACAGGGCCTCATTGCCCGTGGCAACACGTATGCACTTACGTAAGCATTTTGTAACGTAAAAACATGTCCTCTTATATATTTTTATCAATGGCATCAAATATAACTTTTACCAGCCTGGTAACACTACACAAATGAGTTTTAAATAAAATAAATAAATATATATATATATGTATAAATGTGGATGACTTTGCCGTAGTTGACCATTTTGAATATATTGTGATATACGGCATTTTTAGTATCTTTATTAGCTTAATGCACAAAATATCTTAATGTTCTCTATATGTTGATAATGGTTGTGTGCAGAGGACCTTTTGTTCCTTGTCGCTTGAATTTTGTGATCACAGCCTCATTGCCCCCGTTTTTTGGGAGAGAGAGAGAGATACACAAAATAAAAGGTTTTAGCACACCAGTCCACTTGTAAATATGACCCAGGTGCTACCTATTACTGTAACATGCAAAACCTTTGAAAACAAGGTGCACGCTGGGAGTCTTTAAAAATATATAAATATTATGATATTTTTTAATGTTTAAAGGGCTCCCGGTGTGCACCTTATTTCAGAAGGTTTATATATATATATATATATATATACTGTATATATATATATACCATATATTTAACCAATTTTCTTGAAAAAAATTACAAGTTGGCACTGGAAATGGACCAGAAGAAACGGTTATTTCTGGAAAACTGGACCAAACCTGGCACTCTCTGTAGGTTCCCTTTTAAATCCCACAGCCATTTGGCTCATATCCCTAAATTGCTATTCACTGTGCCATTTTGTGAGTTTATGCAGTTTGATAAAATAGAAGCATTGTGAACATAGATAAACATAATTAATGGTTGAATAAAATTATATTAATGATGCATTTAAAGTTTATAATAATTGGTTTTGGATCAAGCTTGAAGCAGGATGCCAGCTCTTGTATAATCATTGGTCCAATGAGAACATTCTAAAGAGAAAACACATGTATGGTAAAGGTTGTATCCAGCTCTGAAAAGAATAGAAATATTATCAAGGTTAGCCCAGCTGTACAGTAGAACATAGGTGTAAAAAAATGATTAGAAAGTTAAAGGACATCACAGAAGGGAAACGCTATTCTATACAGAGCAGATGGAGAACATCAAGCCAGAGAATTATGTGCAACCTTACTTTTAAACACACATGTTTGTCATTTAAAATACTCTTAAAATTAGTGAGAGTCCAAGCCACATAGATTAAAAACAAATGTTGTATGACTTAAGAGCCATGAGGCATTCTGAGAGTCTGAAGTGTATTTCCCAACTCTGCACTAGGATCTAGAAAAGTAGGAAATGACACTGCTGAATTAGATCTGCAATTTTATTGTAATGTTGCTCTTGTATTTATTGCTGTGGTAACACGGTTTCTACACATCATAATGGGATTTCACTGTGTAACATATGTTCCGTTGGGGCACATTTCTGTATATCATATATCTACAATAATATAAACAAGAACATTGCATTTTCATCCCACTCAGAGGGATCTCCCAAAGCTTAAGTAAATGATGATTGCTTGTAGAGCAAAGAATTAACAGTTATTGATATACAGTGAGCATTGCTCTCCTTAACACTTCCCCCATCTAATATTCATTCCAGTGTTACAAAAACTTTGCAGTGCAATTTATTATTTAGAGTTAGAAATAGCAAAAACGCATTGTAGGGGACAGGAACAATTATAGGGCACCAGTATTGAGTAATCCTATCAGCTATAACTAACGCATGTACAAGAGAGAACACTTGAAAGGGTTGTCAGAAACCCTATTGAAGCCAATTACAGCTTTAATTATTGCATTTAACCACTAGAAGGAAACTGCTAGTGGTGTCTGGGCCAGGAATGACCTTTTCACATGTTACTATATAATACTTAATAACAATTGATTATTTATGACCATCCCATTACGCAGTCCTACTGAACAAAATTATAGTTAATGAAAAGGAGACACAGTGGGTCATGTGAATACAACTGGAAGGTCATAAATGCAAACGGCTCCATGTAAATTTTAGTTCTGTGCCTCTGAGGTAAAAATGTAATTAATCATTGGCATCGCTGCTCATCCAGCTTTGAAGCTGGCAGGGTTTACAATTTACAGCATTAAGAGAATACTATTATGAATAGAAGATTTAGTACAGGCTTCATCTCAGGGAAATAACTTTGTTATTAACTATCCCCCCACAACAACTTTGCATTATAGCCATATTTTTTTAATGCTTACTTCTTATACAGTAAATGATTTGTCTGTGCTCCCTTTGCCTAGATAATATATTAGAGCTACTTCAAAAACACACAACTCTGACACAAAGCTGTCTGAAGCGACAGACTGCTGAGAAGGGGATAGTGAAGAGTAATTTGTTTTTTTCAGAAATTATACAATTGTCATTATTATTATTAATAAAGAGGTGGTTCACTTTTAAGTTTACTTTCAGCATGTTACTAGCAAAGGCAGTGCCTGTGGGGTTATTGTGGATTTATAGGAGTTTTAAAATTTCATATAATTAAACTCAAAACAAACTAAATTTATGATTTCCAAATGGCACTACCTTTATCAGACATGATGTGCCCCCCAGCATTTCATGGCAGGCAATGAGTGTCAGCCCCCCAGCATTTCATGGCAGGCAATACGTTTGACCCCCCAGCATTTCATGGCAGGCAGCATATGTGGCCCCCAGCACTGTTCCATGTCTCTCTGGCGTATTTTTTTTTTTATTTTTTTTATCTCTTGGTTGTTTCTATACCACCAATATCTCCACAATATTTTGGACATTTCACCATTACTCTCTGCTCTCCCCCTCTCCTCGCCTTGCCATCCTCTCTTTCCTGTGATTTCCCGGTATTTATAGTAATGTGGACCCTAGCAACCGTATAGCTGCTAAAATTCTAAACTGGGGAGATGCTAAATGCTAAATAATTCAGAAACCACAAATGATAAAAAATGAAAACCAAACACAAATAGTTTCAGAATAGTGCTCTCTACAACACAGATGTGAACAAACCTTTTAACACTTTTTTTAGAAATCAGCAACATATTTTACAACAGGGTACATTAAATCATTACATACATGAAAAATATACAGTTTACATACAAACATACAGTTGATAACTGATAATGAGGGCCCTGCCCTTACAGTCTAAGCTGATTATATTTAAAACGTTTCTTATTTTGATTAGATACAGTTTATTTAAATGCAGCTGCTTCATCTGCAAATATATATGTGAAATGTGCTTATATAAAGATGATATTATATATTGCTTGATGTATATTTTAATTATAGTTATCCAACTTGTTTAATGCCTTTTTGGCTGAAAAAACTGCACACCAAGTTGGCATGGGGCTGATAATTTAAAGGAGAAGGCAAGGTGAAAACTAAGTAAGCTTTATCAGAAAGGTAAATACAGCTATAAGCACTCACAGAACTGTTGTTGAGTCTACAGTGAAAAGAAACACCACTATTATTTCCTTTTATTCTGTATACATAATCTTCTGTATCAGGCTTCACAAGTCATGGTTTGCTCAATTTGCTCTTCTCCCCTACTCCCTTCTGCTCTCTCCCTCTGCTGTAATGTGAGCTACCAGCAGCCAGAGCTGCAGCACAGAAGTTATTGAAACCAAGCTAAAATGGCAGCTGCTATCTTAAACAGAGGGAGCTTCAATGGCTGTTTACTCAGGTATCGTAAAGCATTTTGCAGAATAAATATAGCATTCTAGCTAGCACTATTATGACTAATCATAATAACTAATTTGTTGGCAATAAAATGCCAAAATGCTTTCCCTCCTATTTTATTTTCCAGATTAGTGTTTTACTCCAGTTAGCAGTTTTTTCCATGAGCAAGTTATGTTGTTGTTGATGGTGTAAACAGAAGCAAAAATGCCTGTGGTAAGGAGAATAAACTGTTACTGGCTGGCTTTTACTGCACCACCAGATTATTCACACACTCTAACTGCTAATATACTCTCTGTAGAACTAACGTTGCCATCAGGATCTGGATTTGAACTGAATAGTTAGTTTTTTTCATGGGGTTATTCTGTTCAAAACTATTTGTCCAGGTTTCAGCATTGTGAGACTCAAATAAATGCCTGGTCAATACCCTTCTATTATGTCCCAGCCCTGCTGTCACACATCACAGACACACCCCCACATATCATGACCCCACCTCCAAAAGTTACCAATCTGCCCCCAATGTCACTGCTCCTTCTCTGCCTTTAGCCTGTCCCTAGACATCACTGGTCTGCCCCTTATCTGTTTTTTTTTCCAAAGGTGGAAACCCAAAGTGGGACTAAAACAAGTATTTTATGGAGAAGGATGTTGAATGGTAATGGATTTAGCTGGAGAAAACAATGAAAAAGCAAAATCAGGGCCAACAAGATATTGTTTTGTATTCAAATGGTTATAGTATTCTCCATTTACAATAATTTGTGCATTTTTGGTGTCCATTACAAGTATGGAATCTATTATCCAGGTTGCTTGGGGCCTGGGGTTTTCTGGAGTATGATTCTTTATGTAATTTGGATCTCCATACCTTGTCTACTAAAAATCATTTAGACATGAAATCAACGCAACAGGATTGTTTTGCCCCCAATAAGTAATAATTATATGTTAGCTGGGATAAAGTACAAGGTACTGTTTTATTATTACATAGAGAAAGGAAATCATTTAAAATTGAGAATTATTTGCTGAAAATGGACTCTATGGGAGATGGCCTTCCAGTAATTTGGAGCTTTCTGGTTAACGGTTTCTGGGTAAGTGATACCATACCTATACCCAAAAGGAAGATTATTGAAACAGAGTAAATCCAGACATTGTAGTCAGTACTGAAGTGTACATTTTCTTTTGTAACCCTCCCCTCTGAAGCAACTTGGAGAAACTTGATGATACCTTCCTGGCTTGATATTGAATTGAACAATGAGTGTAATGGGACTATTATTTTTCATGTGATAAATACAGGGTCAGACTGGGCCACCTGGTGAGTCCTGATCCTGTTGCTATATGCCTGCAAGGCAAGCAAAGGAAGTAGCGCAGCTGTCTAGCGCAGTAGTCTTACCATCATTTATAGATAGGCAGAAACTAAATTGCACAATACCAGAATTAACATAACCTCGATATACACATTAAAGTGCATTATCAATGGCATTCAATGTCCCAAATCCCGTTAATGATTTCTTGGCCACTAATGTGAATACTTTAAAAGGTATGGGATCCATCCAGCTGGGTTCTAGAGGCATTGTCTCTATAATAATGATAATTATTAATAAACATTGATAATATAACAATTTACTTTTTCTTTGTAATAATACCTTGTACTTGATTCTAACTAAGATATAATTAATCCTTATTGGAGGAAAAGCAATCCTGTTGTGTTTCTTTAATGTTTAAATGATTTTTTAGAAGCCGTAAAGTATGGAGATTCAAATTATGGAAATATCCTTTATCTGGAAACTTTGTAAACTAATAAGCTTTTTTAGGCAAATGTACTTAAAGTCAATGCAAAATCTAAACAATTATTCTTCTATGTACATAGAATAATACTAATAATGTGACTATTCAACAATAACTTGTTGCAAAATTCAGTGGCTTTTTGCTCTGCTTACAACTTTACATCTCCAATAAAAATAATGAAACAATGAAAAAGTAAAGGAAAAAACATCTATGAATATTTTTTTCTTATTTCAGATCACCAATGTACAAAATGACACTGTATTTTGTGTTCCCTTAAATGGTATTTATAATGGTATTTTCTGCACCACACACTTCTCTATACATGTACCTGGCATCAAATGCCTGTTAATTGCACTTTCCAAGGTTCAATGTACAGGGCACACAGACAGAAAGTATTCCTGAATTTAAAACCTTCCTTAAGGAGATACGTCCAGAGCTCCTTTTGCATGTTGTGCTTATGTTGTGCCTGACATCTGTGTACATAATGAGCATGTGTCTCTTAAATGTGAAGTTCACCATCGCAAAAGTTTAAATAGTTGCAAACAGTGCACCAGAAATAATAGGGGTAATTAACCAATCATGAAGCAGGGTGTAAAGTGCAAAAAACAGGTGTTCCCATGTTTTCTGCACTTTGCACCTGCCCTAGAGGTTGTCCCAAAGGCACAGCTTTTTATGCACCCAGTATGGAGTGTAGAAAGCTGCTCCTTCCTGTGAATAAATCGCTGTCTGTATTTGAGAGCATAGAAAGTGGACATTGAGCAAAGAGTTAGCACATTATTAAGACATACAAGCTAGGGAGAGTCATGCAGTACAAGGTACATATAGCGTGCATGAACCAGTGCCCCAGGCACAGCTAACCCTTAGGGACATTTTTCAATTACTTTTTACATTTTTCTTTCTTTCCATTTAAAAAATAAATAAATAAATAGAATAAGTGAATTCCTTGGTCTTTTAGTAAAATTTGTAACACAACAACTAAAGCATTATGGTGCAGGAGCAAAAGCCTTCATGTATTAATAACCTAATGTATTAATTCACTTAGGTTCAGCTTCCTAACACTGAATACAAATGTTATTTTTAACAGCAGAAAGGCTGTTTAAATAATAATACTACTTTAAGAGAATGTTATCACAGCAGCAGTGAGTTCATTGTGATGATATGATTTCTAAAAAACAGAAGTTTGCTGTCCTTGGAAGAGCCACTCTCACACACTAAAGATAATGTAGAATACACACAAAAATGTCATCAGTGTAGCTCTGAATTACCTCCTGCACTGAGTGACATGCTGATAGAGTGCAAACATGCCATAAATATGTCTCTTCACTCAACAATATCTCATACAATGTCCTTCTTATCTTGGTGAAACCTGCATGCACAACTCCTTTTTACAAATTGAGAGCTTATTGAAATTGCATTCTTGAAATAGACAAGAAATTAGATTATTTAATGTTCCCCTAATGAAAGATGAATTATTTCTCTGAGACGGTCCGTAAGACTCACTATTGAAGTAAGTTGACAATATAGCCAGACAAAATAGATCATGTTTTTCAAACTGACTGCTTTAAAGGGAATCTTAACCCTCCTTAAAACTTTTCCACTTCACACAATAGTTCTTTAAAGAAGAAAACCAAAAGTTCAATTACAGATGTGAAAAATTCCCTAATGAGGATGCTGTTAACTAAAAAAACACACTAAAAAAACATTACTAAAGTATTAAATACAGTATTCTGTTATTCGTAGTCCAGCAACAGCTGAAGTGTGGTTGAGCAAACAGTTTTTAGATCAGCTTTAAAATAAGAAAAGTATTTGTTTTAATGTGCTAGGGGGAAAAGCAATGCCTCTAGAACCCAGCTTTTTAGCTATTGTGCCCCTAAGACTTGATTTGCAGATAATACCCTACATGGACCTATTGGGCTCATCAACAAGTCTTTTATTTTGCCTAGCAGGCTAGGTTTCACAACTGATTTTCTCTTGGATGGGCAATCCCTGTAGGTGAAGGCAGGGATCATCTGTGATTATTTAACAAGTGGATAACAACGTACATTTGGTAGTGCAGGTGTTTTTTAAGGTGTTAAATACCAAGCAGAAATATTTGTTAAGACTCAGTCTACACAAATTAAGTCTCTAGGCTGGTGGTGAACCAGGAGGAGAGTTGTATTCTATATTTCTCGATTGAGTCTCAGACTGCACAACTAGATGTTTCCAGTGCAGATAAAAGTATGATCTAGCCTACAGCCAGCTAGTCCTCATTCACAGGGTTCCTCTTCCCACTGAAGTCCAATTCTTACCCCATGGCTCTTTCTTTACTGTGACCTTTTTTAACCCAGGCTTCCAGCACTGTCCATCCTCATTGATGAGTGGAGTCAAGAGAACTACCATGGTACAAATATGGCTACCTTTCTAACTAGATTCCTGACCCACCCAGAGGTCATGTTTACATCAACATGGAGACTCCAGCTCTTCCTTCTCATTTAACACTGACCAACCAACAGAACTGAAAACCATATGATCAGTCAATATCTCTTCCCTTTTGTGAGAATTTTGCCAGGCTGTTTTCAATTTGGTAACCTTTTCTTGCCATTATGCAAAAAAGAAAACAATATAATTGTTTCTTCTATATTAGTGTTTTGAAATTTGACTTCTATTTGATGTATATGCCATTTGTTATGTTATATTTTATTCAGTGGACATATATCACTTATTTGGGGTTTAATATTTTTGATGTAAGGTGATTTTTTGGCCATACTGGAGGAACTGTAATTTTAACGTTACATGGCTGATGTACACGAATACGTAGTAATGATCAGTGTTTGAAGTGGAAATATTTTACCAATGGATCTCCAGTATTAGAAGTACAAATACCTGTGTAAGCATATAAGTAGAGTTGGCTGGACATAAGTCTTAAAGAAAGTAACATTTCCATCTCTGAATAAACTTTGTTCTTTCTTGAAACAGCCTTTTGATAAATTAAAACAAGGCATTCATATATATGAGTTGATCTTGGAAAAATCTAAAACTTTACCCTTTGCAAATTAAATGTTTAATGTAACGAAACACATTTTTTGGTGAATACAAAAGGAAATGACGAACATCAGCAATAAAATGTAGTATTTTGTGTTCATAATTAAGAAAGGATTTGAAGTAGGTGGTGTGAAGTTTCCATAGAGAACCATAATAAAAATAAAAACTCCCCACAGTCCTTGGGACGAAGTCTGCTCATAATATAAGTCAGGAAGTTGAATTGCTGTGACGCTTACATATACGAAACACGATCAGGTGAAATGGCGAGGCTGGCCCAGATGTCAGAAGTCTAACAATGAAAAAAGGTTCATTAGAATTCTTGTAAAGAATTTTTTTAAAAAATGTTTTTCCCTTTGCATCTTGTTGTTTGGACCTTTTGAGAACATTTCAATTCCGTCAGAAGTAAAATAGCAGAAGAAGCAGTTATTTTACTTTTTTAATATAATATATACACATAATATATATACACCCTGTCTGAATGATTCAAAATAATGTATTTAATAGAAAAGAATAATGAATGTTATTTAATCATATTTAGAAAGAAGGGAAAATGTTTACAAAAGTTAGGTTTGAATATAAATATTATACATTGATCTTACTGTGGGGGACAAATATTCACGTAATGTTGAAGTACAAACGCAAGACATACAACCAGAGGAATCTGCACCCAGAAAAAGAGGAGCCTGGTTGGTGCTGATTATCAGTAGCTGGAGTGCAATGTTCTTGCATTATTAAAACCTATGCATTACAACCATTGACCATAAAAATGGATAAATTATGATTAAGATGGGTTAAGGTTAAGAAGATTATATAGATCTCTAGGGACATGTATGTTAAATGATGGGTACTAAATATGATCCATGGGTGATTTAGTGAAGATTTTATTGTAGCTACATGTAATGACATGACTGGTAAGGGGATTTATTATATTCTTTAGCTATTTCTTGTGCACTATTATTAAATTTTACACATATTTTTGGAAGGAATTATGAGTGTACTAAAGCTTTGTTGGGGCACATTGGACCCTACCAACAACCCTGCCCTTACCCCTTTTCATTCTATAAACACCCATTGAGAGTTCCAGATAAAACTGATCAAGAAGGTAAGGACAACATTACTAGTGATCTTGACTTGACACGCTATAATAAATATGCCCCAGTGTCTCTAACTTTTTAGATACCAAGGCACAAACCCCAATACATCTCCTCTTTAAAGATTAGCTGTGCTACTAAGCCCTATCTTGTACTTTTAGAGGACATTGGCTACATCTTACTCACAGGATCCCCTTTCCCAAATTAGACTCTACTAGTGCCTTTCTACTCCAGGCTCTAGACATAAATTCATATGGATTTACTAACACTGACACACATAAGCATTGTGACCTTGTGGGGAACAAAGCATTCATAGCATTCATTCTGCATTTCCACAGACATGAGACCAGTTTTGTTTAACATTACTCTAACGTTAAGTATTTTCATTTTTTGTAAATAAACTGGTCTGTTTAAAGCAATTTCTCAAGAGAAACCATGCTGAGAAACGGGAATCTGCTGACTACTGTCTGTAGGCTTGAGTTCAGTGCTCTCCTTATGGACAGAAACCACAAAAGGCTGACTCATTCACTTTCCAAATCTTTGGCAACATTAATGACATCCTTGCAAAAAAAAGCCTGTCTGCCTAAAAAAGATTTATTAAACACTGATGGAATTCTTGAAAAATGGCCTTACCTGATAAAATTTCAAGAATTTGTTTAACTCTGGCCATTGATATGTGTAAGACATATATGGGGAAATGTAAGAAAATGAGCAAGGTTTGCAATCACCTATAGAAACCAATCAGCAGGATGCACTTACTGATCACCTGATCAACATCAAATGGAATAGGTTTCTATGGGTTAACTGCCAGTGATGTCTCTAGTTCCTTGCCCTTTCCTTGATTTCTTGTTCCAGGTATGGCTGTAACCTCCACTGGATGATCGTGAATAGAATCTTGACAATACATGTGATGAGAAATATGCAAGTTGGATTACCTTTCTTTGCTCTTGGTATAAACAAAAATCATTTTCAGACAGTGATCCATGATGTTGTTTTCTAAGTTTCTTGGCAGCGGCTAGTAAGGATAAAGATGCATCTGATTTGTATGCAGTTTTGGGCTCCAGTCCTTAAGGATATTAACAAGCTGAAGAGAGTGCAGAGACGAGCAAGACAAGACGGAGATGTAAACTAGGTTAGACTGTCAAGGGCGGGGTTGTTTTCTCAGTAGAAAAGGTGCTTGTGTTGGGACATGATTACTCTGTACAAGTATCTTAAAGGACGTTATAGTCAAATAGCGGGCAATCTTTTTTTTTGTATCTAACTGAATGGTGTAGTGTTGATGGCAATCTACAAAAGTGAATAGAAATGAAGTCACTACATTGAATTTAATTCCAGTTCTTGTAAACTTTTTCTTGACTATAAATCCAACAATATTTCTTTTTTGTAGACTTAGATTGTAAGCTCTTCGGGGCAGGGACCTCCTTCCTACTGTGTCTCATGGCACTTACTCCCTGTGTATTTACACTTATTTATTGTATTTATTATAACACTTGTCCTCCCTGTGTGTAATTTTGTACAGTATATTGTAAGATTGTACAGCGCTGCGTACCCTTGTGGTGCTTTATAAATAATATTATACATACATACATACTACATCACTCATAGAAAGTGTCCATTGCTAGTCTCTTCAGTTCTCCACCATCTAACACCGGGGTCCTCAAACTTTTTTAACAGGGGGCCAGTTCACGGTTCCTCAGACTGTTGGGGGGGCCGGACTATAGTTAGTCCTTAAACTACAGGCCGCCCTCCGCCTCACCCCTGGCTATACCACGATGCGGTGAGATGACGTGCTGGGGCCGATGACCATGTTGAGGCAGACCAGTAGTAGCCAGGGGTGAGGGCACAGCAGGGGCCAGGTAAATGACCTTTGGGGGCTGTATCCAGCCCGCGGGCTGTAGTTTGGGGATCCCTGACCTAACAGATAAAGATGTGTAGCCTGCTGAGTGCCTTCTGACCTAAAGGCCAAAGAAAGTGATGTATTTTCATAATGTTTCTTAGAAAGAAGCAGCATGTTCTGATGAGGGATGCATTGTGGGCTGAGAATGTGAGAGATGAGTCTAAGGTGACACCTGTCTTGGGGGACTGGATGTAGAGTGACGTTATTAACTGTAATGTTAAACAGAGGAGGGAGTGAAGGTTTAATTGCAGTTTAGTAGAAGGGGGTGACATCACCTCTTCCTTCTTTCTACTTCACCCCCAGAGCCCTGGGCATCAAGCATGTGCATGCTCCCTAAGAGCAAGTGCATACTAAGCAGATTATCCACAGATGTATAGATGTGGAGGAAAGCACACACTTCCGTAGCTCCATTGAGAGACCCAGTGTCACCCTGTGTTGAGCTACACCGAGTACATATTAGCATAAAGACACAAATGTATGCATTTTCGTGCCAATATCAGGTGTAGTTGTGTAGCTCCACACAGGCCGACACTGGGTCAATAGAGCTACAGAAGTGTGCGCATAAGAGCAGATCCGCTTTCCTCCACGTCTATAAAAAAACCCCTGTAGCAGGATGCACCCATAAAAAGTAAAGCTTCTGCCTGTATGTGGCCAATCCCCGCTCTGCTTAGGAAGGTGTAGGCAGAAGCTGTACTTTTCAGCAAAGATACAGGAAGTCGCTGATTAGAGCAGATCCACTTCTCTCTGCATGCTTAAAATCTGCAGGCGAAGAAAAGCTGTGGATACCCTTAACGCGTCCTTCTTTGTAAGAAACAAACACATAAATTAGCCCCAAAGCTACTTTCCTGCCCTTGAGGACTCAGAGGAGGGGCGATCGTTTTGAAGTAGAGCAGCCACTTCTAAAGTTGGTACCAGTGGTTGTTATGTTTTCCTCATGGGAGCAGTGTAGGCCATTGCTGAAACAGTAATAACCACAATGAAGTGCATGGAACAAAAATCTACTTTATTGCAGGCTTATCGCAATTCAGAGTAGGGAAGACTGGAGTAAACCAACCAGGAAATGTACATTTTCACAAGTCACATGCACTCTTACACAGAATATTCTCCTTGAAACCTTCAGGGCCCCTGTCTCTCTGCAGCGCCCAATGTTCTCCTGAGCTGTCTCTCTCTCTTTCTATGGCTCCTCTACAAGGCCA
Source organism: Xenopus tropicalis (assembly GCF_000004195.4). Taxonomy (NCBI): domain Eukaryota; kingdom Metazoa; phylum Chordata; class Amphibia; order Anura; family Pipidae; genus Xenopus; species Xenopus tropicalis. Next base: position 58,679,877 of record NC_030678.2, on the reverse strand, counting down.
CTACACACTGTCAATCCCTATCTGGTGCACAATCATCTTTGGGAGTCTATCCCAAATACTGATTCCCCCAACTGTCCTTGCTGGCTAACCGGTCCATCTCTTGTTCCTAGAACGAGCTAGGTACTTCTACCTCCCTGTCTAACCTAGCAAGTGACGGGTAGCCACCTGGGTTCTACTCAGTGGCGTCTGTCTCTCTGCAGAACTTATCAAGCCGAAAGAGGACATTTACAGCTAATCCACCTCCTTATATAGGCTCCTGTAAAAGACTTTCCCCCTACAGGGCAATCATATTGGTTGGTGCCATCTAGTGGCCAAACTAAGCATAGCCCAAAGATATATATAAAAATAAATTATAATTAATATAATACTTACACACTGGCCATCTAAGATTTGTGCAGGCTAAAGTTCACACAAGTGAAGAGATGAGGTAACTGGATTTAAGAAGAGCATGTTTTTAATAAAAATTGTACAGATTTTGTAATATATTGTGTTTCTTCTTAATGGGATTTTTCTTTTTTACTTTACATCCCCTTTAAAGGAGGCATATTATCTAAAAAAAAGACTTTATAATAAATTATATTCCAATGCACTGGGAAAAGTTCTGTTTCAGGTTGATTTATTGAACATAATTACAAAAACCCTATCAGAAGCGCCAATCTGTTCCTACTGCTGCCTCTTTTCCCAGACTGTGCAGGGGAGTCGGCAGCACTCAGCACACTGCCAATCAGCAGTTGTGTGGACCTGATAGGGAACTGATACATGTAGTTGCTTTTGTGCCCACAGGGCTGTGATTGGCTCTCCCTCTCCTACTGTGCTTCTGGCAAGGACTGTTAGAACTCACCCACCCCTCATTTGAAACACATTGAAACATCATTTTTAGCACAAATTGAAATCAGCGCCATATAGTATTTTTTTACCTACAAGATTGGGGAGATAATTATGCTATTTGCCTCTATAAGATACCCACTTTCCATCCCCTGAGAACATCTTACCTTACTTTACTCGCTTTCCCATCCTCTTTAAATATCTTGCCTTACTATAACCACTTTGCCAGTTACAGAGATTTTTCCTGGGACCTTCTTGCCTTTCTATAATTGCTATCCCATAGTTACAGTTCTTTCCCCTGTCACCATCGTGCCGTACTATACACACTATCCTAGTTACAGTTTTTTTCCATGAGACCTTTATGCCTTTCTTTACCTTCTTCACTAGCCTAGCTACAGGTGCTTCCTCTCAGATAATTTTGAATTACTATACTCACTACTCCACTGCTACAGTTTCTTCCCCTGACACCAACTTTCCCCGTGAGACCATCTTGCCTTGTCGAGCTCTTGTCGAGCACTTGTGAGATTTATATCCCTTCGCATTATTCATTTGGTTTATATGATTTTGTTTAATATCAATAGATGTCATATAAACTGTTAATCTATACAAAAATACACAGAAACGAATAGAAACTTTATTCATAAACAGGTAAAACCAATATATGAAATGAAATCCCTTTCTGGCTGAGGTTTTCTTTGATTAAATTGTCCACATAGGATAAACAGTCTGAAAATGATTTATCAACAAATGTTTGAATTAAACAGAATGATGCTAACATGAGCCGAGACAGTAAAGCAGAAAGAAAAAATCCAGTTCATTTTCCGAAATGTATTGGGTAACATTATAGACATGAATGTAAATACTAGTGATACATGTTTGGGTTACTCAGAGATGTTTGCCAAGATTTATTATTGCCATTGCTCATGTTGGGGCTGAACATAACGTAACTCCCATAAAGCCTGTGTTGCCCTTTTTCTAACTGATTGTCTTTTTCCACAATGTTTGCCATTATAGGTCACTTTAGTGTATTGACTGAGTCTTATCTATTGCTAAAGTGGATTGATAGTATCATGGGCAGAGAGGTGGATGTTTGCATTACCAAAGACCTGTCTCTACTTAAGAAGCAGCAAATAACAAAAAAATCAGACTGAAACCAGTCCAAAGGTAGCAGTGCTGATGTTGACTATGTTTAAGTAATAACACCATTTTTCTATAACATCTGTTTCATTATAAGCAGCGAGTCCCATATGATCACAGGCTCTTTTGGAGCTCACCCACTCGCAGCTGCATGTGTAGACTTTCCACTTCAGTCTAAGTTGCAATACATTAAAACTGTGCATTATCCATAGCAACGTACATAAACAACCCGGTTGTAAAGTTCTTTTCAGTGCAATTGAAATCTCAACTGCCGGTGATTCTAAAGTCTGGGGGTTTGGATAACATTACATTAAATGAGTATTATAGCTCTCAGAGGACAAATATGTATTTTTATTATTATTACCACACCTTTAGTAGACTTTGTTCATAGCTGATTTCACCACCAATTCTGCATCAGCTACTGCACATAAGCTGATAACTAAGAGGCAGGCCCGGATTTGTGGAGAGGCCACAAAGGCCCGGGCCTAGGGCGGCAGAAGTTTAGGGGCGGCATGCCGCCCCGATGCAAGGAAAACTTTTAAATTTGGCTCCCATACGGAGCAGTCGGGACCTCTCCCCACTGCTCCGTATGGGAGTTTAAAGGAGCGTTCGCGCATGTGCAATGGGGGGCGCGTTCGCGCATGCGCACGGGGGGACACCCACAGGGGCGGTCTCGGGGCGCCCAGGATAGAAATCCGGCCCTGCTAATAGGTATTGTGGTTATCATAATACATGCAATGACTTGACAACCAGGGCAGCCTCTATAGTTTCCACTAAGGTGTTTGCCCAGGATGATCAAGTAATGGAATGCTCTCCTATACACTACTCACTGCTTCTATAATAGCAGCACATCCTACCCCTCCCTGTATGTGCAGGTAAAAGTCAATGCTGTTCACAGTTTGTGCTGGAACTAGAGATCTAAGCAGAGGAGGTACATGCCAATGGTCCCACCACCCCCACTGTTGCACCCTAGGCACTTGTATCTGTTGCCTGTTTGCACTGAAGAACTTCATGAAGGCTGATGCACACAAAGCACTTGGCTGTGATATAAAACACATTTGGTGTGATTCAGTCTGGTGGGACTTTCATGAAAATAGAGTACTCTGCTGGGAACCTTGGATTCCTTTCCAGGATTTATTCTATTTTGCATAGATGTGAAGTCTCCTTAATCACAACATGCCACTTGAGAAACAATTCCAGATTCTAGCATCTGAACATTATAGCAAATTCGACACAAAATGTATTGGTCTAATGCAATAAAAGGCACATCATTTCCTCCAGTTTTAATAGCATCTAGCAACCAATCGGATTCTTCCGCAGAAGCAAGAAAATTAATCTGCTGATTACTAGAACAAGAGCACCTTTTACTACAATCCCCTTTGTGTGTTTGTTGAGTCCTCCTTGTCTCCTGTATTGGTTATACTTTTTGTCACCTAGCACACAAAGGCCTTAAATGTGTGTAACCCTTTCTTGGGCTGTATATAGGCTTTAGTACAGGAGATTTTCGTTTTCTTTGAATTATAAAGATACTGGGAACTGGGATTTTAGCGCAGTGCCTCCACCTAGTGGACACTGAAGAACACACCTCAAGGGACTTTCCACTAGGAATAATCACACACAGTTTTGCAGCAATATCAAATTTTATAGAACTGTTGAAATAGAATGTAAAACAGCTTAGGGATAACTGAATTTCCTGTCCTGAGGAACTTGTGCAGTCTATCCACTCCTGGCACAGTCTCTGTAGGTGCCCAGTCCCAACTTGGATCCAGATAGACCCCCAACCCTTAAATCAGTTCTGTCCCTTCCCCAAGAGCTCTTAAGTCCCCCCAGGTAGCGCTACCTGCCCCAGAGTACCTTCCCCTTAGAAAATGTAGCTGCTCCCACGTAGCAGGCAAACGAGCAATACCTGTTCACACCAGGGGACACACACAGAGGACTTTGTAATCACTGGCAACCAAGCAGACTCTTATCCTTCAGTCTGAACTCACAACACTTGGTACTGGCTGCTCACTCTGCATCTCTCTTCCAACAACTGGCAAAAACAACAGGGGATCCCTTTATCAACTGCTGGGCCCGTACCTTGATTTGTGGCTCCAAACTTAAGCACACCTCTTCCCAGACGTGCACTGGGGCATCCAGCCAATTGGGTTCCTCCCCAGGCTGTAGCTAGGCTGGATGATGTCACAGACTGAGAAACAGGGGACAGAGTTCTCTGATCCCCTACATGAGAAAGCAAGCAAGAAAGATGTATCCCAAGAGAATGGCAGAAGCAGGGAGGGGAGACAGATATGCCAGTGCAGAGAATGCAATTGCACTTTCTACACTAAAATAGCTAAAGTTTGAGCTAAACAAATAAAAGAAAAATTGTCACATATTTACCAGCAGTGCTAATTTGTTGCCCCTTATAAACTGAGGCCAGGTTTTGCCTTACTATGTGCTAGAAGTTTGATAGCAAGATTCAGTAGAGGGGGGCCAGACACAGTTCCGTACTTCCTATCAGCTTCCTATCGGGGGGCAAATGGGGACTTTTTTAACCCATTGACTTACGAAAGGGACATTTAAACTGCTGCCACTCTTACAGCTTTGAGGCTACACTCACCAAATTGAATCACATAGTCATGTGATTTAGTAAATGTGCCACAGTGTTCACGCAAACAGTATAAGAAAATATAGATTATTAATGCAAAATGTAAAGCAAAGTGCAATATGTTGCTGCTATATAAAGGGTAATAATGAATGACATTTATAAAAAACAGAATGTCGAACAGCTGAAGCCATATTCACATGTATTCACTCCAGATTAAACAGGATTTAATAAAATATAATAAAAAACACTTGTCATTTTGATGTTTTTTATCATTCCATACAAATTGGTCCCCCTTAAGGATCTGCATGAAAAGACTAATGCTTCCATTCATAAATCACATGTTTTAGATTAGTGACATGAGATTTCTTTTGGCCTCATATACCAGAGGGCATAGTGGCAGTAAGTTTGTACTTATGGGAGGCTGCATGCATTAGAAAAAAATAATAAATCCTTTTTATTATACAAAATGTGATAGAACATCTTGAATGACTTCTTTATTAATCTTACTAAATTATGTTAAATAAGAAGCAAATAAATGGAAATATTTATGAAATCTTTGATTCTGTAATTATAATTATTGTAATTATCATAATTAAGCATAACCAAAAAAGCAATATTTGATATCCTATAACCTTGTGACAGATATACAGTACACAGAGACTGGAAGTTTAGAGCATTGCCCATTGGCAGCACCAGGGGAATAAATTGCAAAGGAACATTAAGCTGTGTATAATTTGAGACACTATTCTAATCAGGATTCTTATATATTTATATATTCTCTCCATGTTAAAGGCCTTTTTCCTTTTGCTAAGACTTATACTTAATGCCAGCTTCTTTACATTACATTAGGCTGCAAGAGCATGGAGGTCTGTAGGGTTAAGAATAAATCCGTAAGTAACCATGGCAGCTTCCCATAATGCATTCATTCTAAAACTATTTTAAAAAATCTACTTGGAGTTAATCTTTTGTAGCTATGAAAAGCCCTAGATCATTTAACACACGTTCATGTGGGCTGGATGGCAGGTGCACAAAAACAAAATCCATATGTAGGTTTTAAGATGTAACACCTTCTAAACTGCATTTTAAATTGTTGGCAATGGAGTAAAACAGCTGCGGTTTGAAACATTTCAGAGAAACTTTTGGTTGTTGTTATGGGAGGATTATTAAAGAATGTTATAGAGCCCATTCCGTCACCTGTTTGATTAACTTGACAAATGCTACAATAGTACAGGTTATCGCCAGTCTTTTAGGGACACTGCAAGGCTGAGCCTCACAGTAAATATTCTGTATATAGTCTGAGTTTCCCCTTACCACCTTGAGGGGTGGGATGGTTTCTCACCTTTCTTTGAGGCTTCTGATGTATATCCCTGCTAAACCCCTGACTGTTCTTTCTGTGGTTTTGATGAGGTCATAAGAAAAACAAGGGCTTTTGGAAATGCAGTAGAAGAAAGTTGGCTATACTGTATGTGTATGTGAATAATTATTGACTGATCATATGCGAGGAGTTCAAGTTCATCTGGCTTCAAGTTCTAGGGATGTTCTACTCACAAGGGATACTGTTGTCAGAACAGAAAAAGTGTTTACTGAAAAGTTATTAATTTAGGGAAATGTTTTACTGTCAGTTAGTATGACTACACAGAGAAGACAATTACCAAGAACTTCTGTAACTATTCCTGTTTACTTTCTGGATAACAAAGTCTGCAGGGATTCTTCATATACACCCTGGATTAGAACCATTGTCCCACAAGTCAAAGTGGGATTAATTACTCCTTTTCTAAAAAGCTTATTATACTTATAGTTATATTTGTCCCAGTATGCCTGCTACATTCAGTCATCTGTAATCTGCCGTCTAAACCAAGCTCTACCTGCAATGTGTGCAATTAAACAGTAAATGATACATATTCCCAAAAGCCATAAAGGTACAAGTAGGGCTACTTGAAAAAGAAAAATACTACATTTTCTAGAAAAGCTGCAGAATCTTGAAAGTGTGAACTAGAGGCATGATTAAATAGCAGTAAACATCAAAATCAAATTTCTAATGCAGATTTTTATTCCTCAAAAAACACTTGGGAGCTCAGAGCTGCTGTATCCATTAAAACTAATGGGCATATCAGTGTTTACATGAATGAAAATCATTTGAATCTTTATAGTGCTGTGATGTTTGGGTCAGTTCCAGCCAGGGAAATATGTGTTTGTGTGTTCTACCTGTGCTTGAGTTTCTTCTGGACGTGTATGAAACATGTTCTACCTGTGCTTGTGTGAGTTTCTTCTTGACGTGTATGAAACATTTTCTACCTGTGCTTGAGTTTCTTCTGGACGTGTATGAAACATGTTCTACCTGTGCTTGAGTTTCTTCTGGACGTGTATGAAACATGTTCTACCTGTGCTTGTGTGAGTTTCTTCTTGACGTGTATGAAACATGTTCTACCTGTGCTTGAGTTTCTTCTGGATGTGTATGAAACATGTTCTACCTGTGCTTGAGTTTCTTCTGGATGTGTATGAAACATGTTCTACCTGTGCTTGTGTGAGTTTCTTATTGACGTGTATGAAACATGTTCTACCTGTGCTTGAGTTTCTTCTGGACGTGTATGAAACATGTTCTACCTGTGCTTGTGTGAGTTTCTTATTGACGTGTATGAAACATGTTCTACCTGTGCTTGAGTTTCTTCTGGACGTGTATGAAACATGTTCTACCTGTGCTTGAGTTTCTTCTGGACGTGTATGAAACATGTTATACCTGTGCTTGTGTGTGTTTCCTTTTTCATACAGGTAAGTTAATTGGCTCCTGACTGTGGTGATGTGATCTCTGTAATGTGCAGTTTAACAGTTTCCTCCCCATATATACTAGAAGAGGAGAAAGATTGGGCTTAACTGGGTATATGTATAATGAATACACTAGCAAAGCTTAAGTAAAAAAAAAAAAATAATTTACAGTCTGTACAGGGAACACAGGTAGACTGGCAACCTACGCACTGCAACCTGAACACAGCATTAACACCAGGGCAAGGAAAAGCCAATAGTTCTGTACAATTATGTGCTGGAATTTGAAATACCAAAAATATAGCCATCTCTCAATAAACTGTCCCTAACTGTGTCCTAAAACAGCCTGAAGGGGGGCTGATCTTACTGGAAAGTGGGTGGAGTATGCAAAAGATAATGGGAGTGACTTGGTGTCTTGGACCAGGAAATGGTCTAAAATGTTCCAATTTTAAAAGACATGTAAATCCCCCACACAAAAATGTAATCAATGAACAGCCTCTTTGAATCTTTAAATACCTGCCATTCCGGTTTTTCAAAGGTTAATAGCAAGGCTGCAGTATCCCCTTCTCCTCCTCTAGCCCACTCACCCCGCTCCCACAGGAATTTGCTTTGGCTGTTGGCTCCTGAGCATGCTCAGTTCTTCTCAGCTCAGATGACTAAACTCGCCCTCCAGTCTAGCAGCCACTGAAGAGATGACATTGCTGGTTCTCACAGAAATTCTGTTTTAGTTACCTGCTTCTATTTTTTCTCCTAACCTCCTCTTCTGAGCTCAGTTTAACCATTACAGTGCTCAATCAAAGCAGAACTTTTTATCAAAGTAAGTTCTGCCTGTGTAAGCCCACATTCCTGACTGCATGAACTTTACAGTGCCCATGTGCTGTTTGCAGATGTAAATGTCACTGAAGATGTGTGAGAAGGAAAATGGCCGCCAGGAGAAAGCTGCTATTATATATATTGTAGAACATGAAGAAACTGGTCTTTAAATAGAAAATATCATACTCTTTTATACTTCACATGCAATGTGGTTGTCTGGTCCATTTGCACTGGATGCATGGTGTATAAAATAATAGCACCAAAATCCCATACAGTGTGGACGAAACTGCAAAACAATGCCACCTGCTTAGATTAGATGTAATGCATGATACGGACATCCATTAAAATAAATCTGCAGTCTTTGTACAGATTTCCTCTGTCAACAACTTTCTGCATTGGTAAACCAAAGCCAGATTACTACAGTCTGATAATACCATATACTGTATTTATATGGGCATTAAAAGCCATATGTTCAAAATGTTGCATAGCAGATGCCTAATATAGTTGGATGCATTAGGGAAACCAAACTGTCCCTAACTGTCTCCAAACAAATCAAGGATATATTAATCATATGTATGTAGGCACCAGGATGTGGATAAAGACTTGTCCAATGAAGAGGTCCAGTGAAAGTGCTCAATAGTAGTAGGAATACTATGGGGTAATGTAATAAAAAGTCAACATTTTTTAACCCGTAGCCACCCACCAGACGTGCATTTTTAAACATGTTGTTGTATATTTTGTCCATACCCTTAAGCTAATAAAGAGGTGGGGTATTGGGGTGACAGAAATTATGTCAACCCCACGTAAGCAAATCTATGTCTGGGTATTTACATCATTCTTTACTGCTCCATTGTTCATAAGGGACTGTACCAGTAAGGCCCTGGAAAAGGTACTCAAATATTTAAACAAGACTCCCTGCAAAGCTGCATGATAATGCCTGGCTATCTTTGCAGGGCAAATTATATGTAAGGGGTAACATGTAAATGGCTGGAGGTGTGAGGTGGAGGAGAGTCAAGAGCACTTTTTGGTGGGTTGTTGTGTGCCAAATAGTTTATATGAGGGGGTGCTTAAGATGTTGGGTATTTATAGCATACTGTATGTGCTAATGATTATGCTGAGAGCCTACTGGATTATTCATAGGAAACATCACTTTAACCGTGAGACTGTTTAATATATTTTCTGTAATTCTGTATCACCTTTGGGCTATGCGATGCATGAAATCTCTGGGGAAAGAGACCAAACAGACTCAATAGACCAAACAATTTCTTTATAAATAATGTATATATTATAATATAGTGTTATTTTGATATGTTATGAATTTGTTTTGCTTGGAAAATGTTTTAATTTTTAAATAAAACTCCCTATCTGTTTTGTAAAAATGTACAAAATACATGCACTACATTAATGCGCCTCTTAAAAAATGTAACTGATCCTGCTTTGCTATATGGAAAACTGTTTATGCAGAATTTGTTCCTTAAGGGAAAGTAAACCCACTTTTAAACAATGAGATCAATGAAAAAGGCTTGTGCTGAATACTCTTTGCCTATTGTTTTAATTAAGAAATATGCATGAATGTTGTTGTTTTTTGCAGGCCACATTCCAGAACTAAAAATAAAGCCACGGTTGACTTCTGTTCTTCCCAAAACATCAGCAGTCCACTGAAAAGCCTCTGTGTAAACAGTCCCCTCCCTCATACAGTTTGTCAGGCTGTGAGATGAGGAGCAGAGGATTCTCAGTCCATTACTGATTTGTTTTTGAAAGTAGAATGTGCCATTACTTTTAGTTTGTGATTTTCCCGTTTAGTGCAAGAAATAGCAGAAACCACATATATTTCCTAATTAGAATCCTAAGCAGAAAGTATGTTCAGCACAAGCCCTATTCATTCATCATTTCGCATGCGTTACTAATCATATCACATGTGCACATGAGAGATATTTTAAGCGTTAAAAGCATGAAATATTGTGATAATTATTGTGAATATTAACACCTCCTAGGAGTGGGCGTTACTAAACAACATTGCGGTTCGTGAGCGTTTGTGAAGACAAGATGGAGTTTGCAGTCAGGTTAAATAGAGCAGCAATCAATAGCCTGTATGAGGTACTGGAGCCTTATCTGCAGCCACTAACACAGAAACCACACTGTTCCTGGCATTGTCAAACTTCTGTGCTCCCTTCATTTTTTTTGGGAATGGAAGTTTTCAGAAAGTTGGAGGGATATATGGTGGAGTGTCGCAGCAGGTCCTGGATGCAATACGTTCAGTGTCTGGGAATTATATAAAGTTTCCCATCAATAGAAATGCCTGGAACTCTGTAAAAAGAGAGTTCTATTGTGTCAAGGGCATCCAAAATGTCTTAGGTGCTCTGAAATAACGCATAAATATATCGCATTCTTTAAAATATCGCTTAAAAATATGTCACCGCACGAAAAATAACAACAATAAAATCGCTTCTTAATTCAGACAAGTGTCCTTTTTGTGAATCGATCGCTAATTCTCCAAATATAAGAAGTGATAATATTTTTAACGCATGCTGAAAATAACACTCGTTTTTTCGGCCTTTTGTGAATCAGCCCCATAATGTTTTATAACTAGATAATCAAACATACAGTATATAGAAATTTCTATTTAGAAAATGTCTCTTTAGAAAACAAAATTCTCTTAATCATAATAATAATAATAAACATTGGGGCCCATTTACTAACAATCATTTTTTTTTAAAACTCAAATCCAATTTTTAGTGCAAAAAGTCACAGAGAAAAAACTTTTCCGAGAACTACTATGCATCTATGGCTAAAAACTCAAATTCGATAATTTAACTAGCTTTTTCTAACTTTTATTAGTAAATATTAGGACATTTGAGAAAACGAGTTTAGTTCAATCAGAAAATAAAAAAAAGAGAAAAATGATAGTGTTTTAGTAACTCTGCCCCAAAGTGAAGCAATTCTGGCCAATGGCACCTCAAATGGACCCCTCATTGCCCAAGCTTCATTAAATGCAGTATATCTATCTGTAGCGCAGTAAACTGTACATGACCCATTTTACATGAGAATCTACACAAAAAAGAAACACAGAAGCAATTGTTTCCCCGATAATCGCAGAATAACAGTCTCGGAGACATGACTCATCTCTGGCGCAATCTACATACCAAGTGGGCCCATTATACTCCCAATTTTGTTTGCAGCAGCAGAGGAAGAATACAAGTCCTTGGGTTATTCACTGCCCTGTAGCTCATTTATATTCAAGGGATACTTATACATTCATTATGTAGCATTTGTATTTTCTACTTGCTTGGGTTTATTGCTTCAGGCTTAAAATGCAGACCCCCCCACTTCTTTTGAATCTTAAAATGCCTAATACAAGATGGTAAAAACTCTTTTCTAGTGCTGATATTTTTAATTTGAAATTATCCTTTCTTTCGCAGCCCTCCCTTCAGCATAATTAATCTAATGAACAACATGATTTGAATTAATTCCATGTGAAAAGTTTTCATCTTTGTGTAAAAACACTGTCGATGGTGAACGTATGAATGGTCTCTTATGGCTGATGGGACCCGATATTGTCACATTAAGTACATTTCACATGGGCAGTGTTCCAGCTGCAATTAATCATCAATGAAAAGCTGCCCAAAACACTACAACTGCTTATTTGTCAAAGCACAAAAAGGGGTGTCAGCCAGGAAAGCTACCTACAAGGCCATTTCCATGGAGATGCCAGCGATCTCCAACCTGGGGTTCTCCAGCAGGTGCTGAACCATCATTCCAAACATTTCCCTGTATCCAATGAATAGAGATTTCACAAACCTTTTGAAAACAAAGTGGGATCACCATACATTCTATAACTTCTTATATTTTAATGAACTTTACCTTAAACAAATGTAATCAGAATTGTCTCACATTGGTTACTGTTGGTTATTGCACTGGTGCCAGGTCAACCACTGTTAAATTTGCCCTGTTTCTATTAAGGTGTCACTCGCATTTGGAGTTTTACTATTGTAGGGGATCAGAGAACCCTGTCCCCTGTTTCTCAGTCTGTGATCTCATCCAGCCTAGCTACAGACTGGGGAGGGATCCGGTTGGCTGGCTGCCCCAGTGCACGTCTGGGAGAGGTGTGCCTAAGCTTTGGAGCCAAAAATCTAGGGGCGGGCCCAGCAGCTTATAAAGGGAGCCCCTGCTGTTGTTTGCCAGAGTTGAAAGAGATACAGTGTGAGCAGCCATATTGTGTGTTAGACTTGAAAGGAAAAAGTCTGCTGGGCTGCCAGGAAGGAATCAGTCCTCTGTGGTATCTCTTGTGTGTGTCCCCTGCTGTCAACAGGTATTGCTCGTTTGCCTGCTACGTGGGAGCAGCCACCTTTATACAGGGAAGGTACTCTGGGGCAGGTAGCACTACCTGGGGGGACTAAAGAGCTCTTGGGGAAGGGACTGAACTAACCTCAGGGTTGTGGTTTATCCGGATCCAAGTGGGGATTGGGCATCTATAGAGACTGTCTGTGCCAGCTGTGGATAAACTACATGGGTTCCTCAGAGCAGGAAAATCAGTTATACATAAAGTGTTAACTTCCAACTTCAACAGTTATATAAAGTTTAACATTTCTGCAAAAGCTGTGTGTGATTATTTCCTAGTGGAAATCCCCTAGAGGTGTGTTCCTCAGTGTCCACTAGGTGGAGGCACTGCGCTGTTCCCAGTTCCCAGTATCAATATTCTTTGAAGAACACACATCTCCTGAAAATACAGCCCATATATAAGTGAATGTGCCAAGAAAGGGTTACACTATTGTTTCAGGCTGCCTGAGATGGGGCATGTATACAGGCCTGATGGTGCAGTCTGGTGTCCCTGAGGAAATGGTAAACTAGTAGTAAATGAGAGAGGGAGTATAGTTGTCCCTGAGCACTATTCATCAGGAACAAATTCATCTTTAAAGAGAGGTACTTTTATTATAATTAATAAGCAGCTAGTAGAGAATTAATATATAGCAGCACTGCCCACAGCCAGTGATTTATGCAAGTATGCCATTGGTTTATTCATCCTCCTGTTTCAGACTGGTAAAAAAATCAAATAAAATTCATAATTTCAGGAATATCAACTATTTTTAACAGAAGACACCAGTGGAGCTCATTTCAACACTGGGCAAATTTGCCCATGGGCAGTAACCCATAGCAACCAGTCAGCAATTGGCTTTTTTACTGATAGCTGTAGGTAGAAAAATTAATGCAACAATGAGTTTCAGAAGAACCGTATCATCCAGTCTGTGTCCTCAGGTCTGTGAAAATAAGGAACATAGATGATGATTTTACTAAAATATTACAGTTTAAATGGTTACTTCTCTGATGCCTATGGTTGTATTGAACAGCTGAACATCTATCTATGTTCTTGCATTTTAGAGGCGGTACGCTTGTATTTGGGCTCTTCCTACAGGGAAGCATGCACTATCCCAACAATTTAAGCAATATTGAACCATACAAGGACATGAAAAGTGTATTTCACGAGGGGGCCAAAATATTAGGCACCCACAATGTAACAGATCACTAAGTATTTTCCCAGCCTGTGGAAAAATCTCCCTGGCAAACTGGCATTTTCTTGGTGTCCCAGGCAAATAGAGAGAAGATGAGATGCCAGTATTGAGATGCCAGCACAGCGTTTAGGTAACTTGTCCATGGGCCGGTGCAGTTTATCAATCTATTTAACTCAGGGTGCCTAACATTTTGACACCCCCCAGTAAATTAAACTTTACATGTCCCTTAAAATAAAAAAAACTTCTAGAAGCCAATTCTTATTCCCTAGGGGAACAGGAATCACTCCACAAGAAGTACAGAGAAAGTGACAACATAGAATGACACACCCAAAAGGTTTACATAACCCAACAGGTAAAGGTTTGCCTTATTATTCATTATTGTAACAATTAATGTAAAAGTCTCGGGTTGTCCTTTGAAGTCCACATAACTTAAGTTCATTTTTGTGATGACTACCTATGGGGGGAGCATTTAATAATATTCAGTTTTTATTCACGATTCATATTTGTTGTGCAAAAATACAATTTCGTTGTGGAAAAAAAACACACTTTTTTCACCATTTATTATATATAAGTATATATATCAGCAATGGTATAAGTCTTTTGCAATGTCTTGAAAAAGGTCCTCTATGTAGTATAGAAACGTTGACTGTTCTACATGTTGATATTATTTTTTGCAGTAGCACCTGGGCTTTTTTTGGGGTGAGTGCGCTGCCTTTTAAACTCAAACTCTCTCTCTCTGGTCAGTAGAAGAACTTGTATAATTTAAATATTGTGCCCATCTGGTCTGCTATTGGTTGGTTGTGTCACCGCAGTATGTCAGAAGGGTGAGAAGGGTAAGCAATCTTGCACTGGGCTGGGTGTTGGGGTGTACCGGGTATCCTGCAGACAGTTGCCTGTAGCACTCCAAACGCATTCCAAACTCCTACTTCTCCTAATCTAACTGACGCCTGATGAGATAATGGCATAAACTTAGTAACTTCATCACCCTGAGAGCCAAAAATGAAGATCAGGAAAAAAGTAGAACAAACTCTTCCCTTCGCTACTCAGACAGGAATGAACGTAATCTCTTTGCATATTTATGTGACCTAGTGGTTGTTGCAAATATGTTGACGTTGATTCAGTGCATCAAGTAATTACTACGTGAAAATTGAAACTTTTATACGTTTTGGTTTAACTGGGCATAAAAACAATTGCCCTCTCCCGAGACCTTGGGCTATAAAACTGTCAGATTTGCAGGGGAAAGGACAAGAGACAGTCTGGATCCACTTATGAGACCATGACTAAATAGTCTGTTTGCTGAATAATGTTAAAATTCAATAACAGTTTATTAACTAAATGTATGTTCCAAACTGTAATTTCGTACAAAGCATCTGAGATTAAAGTTGAAAATACAGAAAAATATGAGACATATTCACCACTTCCCACTATATGGATTTAGGCTTTGCTGCTTTCATTTCCTGCAGTGAAATGACAATATCTCAATGTTAAATGCTAATGAAAAAATATTCCCTACCACTTCCAACTCCTGATATTCTCCTTGTTTAACTCCTTATCATACCAACATATTAGACCCTTTTGTTTTGCTTTAAAGCTATGGTTTAGGCAGCAAAAAATGAATTTAATATGGAATTATAGATATACTTAACATGGCAGTCTTATGATGCAGTGATGCAATTAGGCCCCACAAAAAATCATTTCAAAGACCCTCAACTTTAGGAAGGTGATACTACTATGCCATTGGCTAGCTTGCTTAGCATTGGGTTAGAACAAAAAACTCATACTGCCTTATAGTAGACAAGAAGAGTTAGACTTACCTGAAGCGATTCAGAGAAGACTGGACATGGATGGTTGGATTTGGGATGTAACCTATATATTACCAATGTTTTATTTTAAAATAATAATGTAGATATGGTCTTAGTTTATCCTCTAAAAAATAATCAACAAATCAGCTCCATGCTGGACAGTTTTCAAATTGAATTGTTCCATTGTCAATCTATAGACCTTGAATCATGCAACCATTAAAAGTCTATGGAAAAAGTTTGTGAATGGGTTAATTGCATACCTCAAGATAGATCTTAGTGATGTAGATTGCAAAATAGCATCAATGAAAAATACTTGTTGGACTGCACCTATTCTCCTAATTAGTGTGCACGTATAAATGATAGGGGATTCTTTAACATATATCTGAGTAATAATATGGCTCTAAAAGTGCATTGTGCATTACAGCAGCCATACATGCCAGCACGTGCCAAGAGTTCCATGTAGAATAACTGAAGCAAGCATACATAAACAAATACACCTAAGACAAAATGCTACAAAACCACAGGGAAGTGCAGTGAATAAAAAGCAATTTTTAGTGGCATTGCCATGTATTTTACCATCTTGTTTTTGCATTATTGTGGTCTCAAAGGGGTGATGCTTTTGATGCAATTGCGCTCAATTCACCAAAATTAACACAATTGTGCACATTTCATTGAAAATTGGGTGCTGAATATTTTTGAAGTCTGCCTGGCGTCATTTCCGGTGTTTGATCGCGTGAGTGATGTTTGCCCCCTAGTCTTTTGGTGCAACTGTACTTAAATTGACGCAGAGCCCTGAGGGAACCCTGGATGCAAAGAGTGAATTTTGACATAAGTACCTTTAATGAAAGTGCTTTTACTGACTGTGGGGAAATTGCGGGGAGCACAACTGCACTTGTGGATGTACATGTGTCCTTATGATTTGAATTGTCTGTTTTTTATCTGGCCAGTCCAATTAAAGGGGAACTCTGGCTGCTGATCCAACCTTTGTTAAAGAGCCCCACACAACCCCTAATATACAGTACCTATCACTGTAATCTGTTCCTTCAAAATGTATGTATAAATACCATTTTTATATGCTGCAAAACAGTTCTTCTCTTGGTAATCAGCTTGAAAAAGGAACTAAAATGTTCTGAAAGCTTGCTATGGTTATCTTAGTTAGCCAATAAAGGTATCACCTTTATACCACTTTTGTTATTTTTTATTTCAAAAGGGTTACCCTGTAAACATTTTCTGCATCATTTGAAATCCAGACAGGGGAGGAGGCACTAAAACATTGATGTTCTAAAAGTTCTCCACAGCTTACAGACAGCATGCAGGAACGACATAACCCATAATGCATTGCACTGTGACCTTCCTTTCCTTTTTGACATCACGTGTGCAGGGAATTGTGGGATTTGGAGGATGCAGGCTGAAGGCAGATTAAGGACAGTCGGCTACTCCTACATTTTATTTGAGTCTCAAAGTAGTCAGTCAGATCAGCAGGAGAAAAGGGGGACAGGTAACTGTTCCAAACTATATTATTACATGAAAAGGCTGCATAGTTTTAAAATGATGTTTATTGCAAAGTTGCTTGAAAATGTTTACTTTTCCAGAAACTAAGGTTGTATTACAGTGAAATTCCCCTTTAATGGAAATGCAATGCTTTTCTGTACCTGACTCCATATACTGTAATTTATTAGCATTATACAATAAAATGCCACACTTAAAGAAATGGTGAATTAATTTAAAAAATAGTAAGATATTTTAAAAATTAAACATATTCTGCACTTTTTCGAAAATATTAAGAATTAATTCCTGTTCCTTCCCAGCCAAGCAGAAATGATCTCTTCTGACTGAAGAGATGATGCTGGGGCTGAACTGGATTTCATTCTAAGCCCAGGCCACTTCCTCAGGGGCCATAGCTTTTGGCATGTCCTGCTGCTCTACTGTACCAAAGTAGCCACAATCCATTGGCCAGATTGGGGAATTAACTAAGTACATTTGTTTTAGAAAATGTAGAAATATGAGCTCATTGACAATGAAAGCATTCATGAAGTTACCCTTAAAATGATAATAATCTGGGTGAATTGTCCTAGATGTCATTGATTTAAATGTAGAAGTGTTTAATTTATGACTATTTTGTTGAGTATCCGTGGAGACTTTGCCACTGAAGTGTGATGTGTAGGAGAATTCTTTATAGGTTTGCACATACATTTTCTCTTAAAAATTATAGAATGGGCTATGTGAGTGTTTTAAATCTCAAAATGACAAGATTTTGGAAGTTCACAGGAAGAAAGAAAAATCACCAGTCTTAGACATGTGAAACAGAATACAAAACAGACTAATAAAAAGTACATCAAGCACAGACCACAAAAAGAGCAATTTCAGCTAAATTAGGGAGGTGCGTCTGGGGACTACATAGACGGAATTATCTGGTTTGTTCATCAGTGTTACATATCTAGCAATTCACTGTGAGATTAGGTATCCGGCAGCACAGTAATGGTGGCCATACACGTTACAGTTATGAACTTTTTTGCGACCAATGGTCAACGAATGACATTCAAGGCCTTTGCCGATATCGGTCCCCTCGTCTCCTGCCAGTGCTCTCACATCTTGTGATGTCATTTTTCAGGTTTGGGTACTGAATAGAACTAACACAGAGAACTGCTACAATATAAAACAGGAGAAAGAAATAGGCTCCATCTCTGCATTCACTGCCAAAGATGAGCTTGCTGCCCCGCTGTACCCCAACCTAGAAGTTGCACCAAGCACAAAGCCCCTAGGGGGATTTTATAAATCAGAAACTGAATTTATTTGTCTACATCCTGGTGTAACCCACATTTATGCCCATTGGAGAACACTTGCTGCTTTTAATTCAATGTCTTTAAGCACATATTAATTAGAACATATAATTGGCTGATCAATCCTTGGGACAGATAGCCTACATCTTAGCCTGTGTTTGTGGGAATATGGTTATATTCAGTCATTATTAGACACAGGTTACCATAACAATGCTAGAATAACCATATGTGGTGGCCCCCCTTTCAGGAGGAAAAACATGTTTCCTTTGCTTTCAGTAAATGGGGTTTATTTTTCTGTTGTTGCCCTACAGTCTGTGTGCTCTGGTTCTTGATAATGATGATATAACAGTTTTGTATATTGAATACCTTAAAAAAGCAAGGACAGAACTATGGGAAAATGGATTCAGAGAGCTAATCAAGAGTCCTAGAGTCTAGTTGTACTCAAGGTTTAATCAAGAAATGTAGGCAAAAATCTCTACTTAATTCTTTATCTGCTAATTCTCTTTGTATTGCGATATGAGCAAATGTTTTCACTTGCAAAGATTTCATTTCAGAATTAAAATATTACCAGGAGCATAAAACATTATTAAAAGTACATTTATAGATGCAATAGTTTTGTTTTTTTTATTGCATTCAATTTAATCATCGCTTCTATTTGTGCATAAAAACACAGAATTAAAATATACACATTAATTTTACACTTCATTCCACCCCCTTGGCTCTTCTTTGTGGGGGAGGACAAGGCAGTTAATCAAATTTATCTTCTAGTTAAAGAGAATCTAATCACTGATTGCACACTTCAGTATATATTAACATGCTCCTAATGGTTAAAGCATGCCAGGAGCTGCAGTTCAGCTACAACATTTTATTCTTAAAGTAATATTATTCAGTCTAACAGGTGCAGTGACACCATTACATCTCCAAATAATCCTACAATAAAAAAAACGGATCTTTTTAAATAAGGCCCCATGTTGTTTATTTCTGAAACTGAAGCTGTCAGATATTTTCATTAAAGGAAAACTAAACAGCAGCATGTCCCCCCTCCAGATCTTTGATTTCAGTGTAATATCATAAAGCCAAAATTACACAATAACCTGCTCTACAAGATAATAGTAAGGCGAGTGGAACAGTGCTGCAAAGCATTGGCGAATTCGCTTGCTATCAGCTGGAAAGCAGTGCATTCCTGTCATTTGGAATGTAAGATAGGATGCAAAGTATTTTAAAGAAACAACTGGAAATTTCCCTGTTTGTGGGAAGGTGAATCGTTAATCTCCCTGTGAGCCATTGCCCTAGCTGGTGGGACTTAGAAATATGTAATTTATGTGCCAAGCAAGAACTGCATTATCATGCCAATGCAGTCCTCATCTAATGGGAATTTACAACCTGATAGAAATCTGGCTGAAAAGGAAAGCCCTGGAGATATAAGCGCAGGGGCTGCATGACAAGGGATCCGAATAACCAGCAGCCAGATTACACTGGTTTATGTTTAGAGATTGGCAGAACCAGGTGCAACTGTGATTAGGTGAGAAGGAAAGAGTTAAGGCAGGAGTAAGCTGCCCTGGGGAGGGGCGGAGAAAGAGAGGGATGTGATGTCAGAAAAAGAAGCACTAACTTCCGTATCGGTAGGACCTTGCCAGAGTACTGCACAGGTAATTTTAGCAGAGGGAGAAAGGAGGTTCTCTCCTGTGACTGCACGGTGGGTTGATAGATACAGACACTACTACTGCTTGTGCTAGGTGACAGCCTGCTTGGATTTCCTATCATTGAGACACTGCAGATTCAGGACCGGCAGCAGGGCTGCTGAACTTCTCTCATGGTTGGTGATGCAGCTCCTGCTGATAGCAGAGTTTGGGGCCATCCTCTCTGTAGGTAGAGGCAGTCTAATACTCATTCAAGTCTTCAGCGAGAAACGGCAGAGCATAGTAGTGACCTCTTAAGGAATTCTGGCTTTAGAATATTGCCTTGGGTTAGGCTGGCAAGGTCCTATTTATTTAATAAAATGTGAATAAATGCTGTGGTCATTTTCTCCACCTCTGTCTCCTGGTGTTTCATTAAGATATGTAACAAGGGGGTTCAGTGGGGTGCCTCAAGGCGAAAGGGGCAATTGAGGAGTCCCCTTGTCATGCATATTCCCATTTTAATCTCAGTGTCTGGCAGTAAACTTTCAGGCAAAGTCAAACTATGAGCACAAGGTCATTGGAATGATAAGACAAACAAGAATGTATTGTCAGGAACTCTGTATTCACAGATCTGTGGCAGGCAGTGATGCACTTCCTTTTAGGCCCAGACTGGCAATCTGTGGATTCTGCCAAATGCCAGAGGGGCTGCTTTAAGATGCCATATACAGTCACTATTTGGAGGGCTGGTGGGGGGCTGTTTAGGCCTCTGTGTAGTTGAAATGCCAGGGCCTATTTTAAATCCCTGTCTGGACCTGCTGCCCTTATAAGGTTTACAATTACGGATTTTGAATCTATAGTGGTGTTGGTTTATCTGAATTCAGTAAGCTTTCTTATCACAATGGTTCCACAATTAGGATCTCTAGAGGCTATTATTATTTAAGCCTGAAGGCACATGGGATGTTTTTTATACCAGTGGAAGATGGCCCAAAGATATCCTTCTGTCTCTCATTGACTGCAATGGGAAACACCTTAAGGCACCAGTACTGCTTGTGTAATGAAATGTAGACAGTTCCCTAAAGGCATAAAGGCACTGTGATTTGATTCTGCATTTGCATGAGGCCCAGTTCTGAGAAATTGGAGAATGCTGCAATTATGGAAACATATGAACATGCTTTTAAGAGTCACGGGGATACACTTTGACCCCTATAAATTGCTATTTAGTGTGGGTAGTTTCCCAGGGGCTGAGCAGTACATTCACATGCAAACTGAAACTCATATGGGTCTGACAGTAAGAATTAATGATCAGTATTTACATGAACTGTGAATTTTATTCAATCTTTGGAGAAGCCAGTTCTAAAGGGATTGTCTGAAGGAGATGCTGCCACCTACCCCGTTACTCATGGTTAATACCTCAGTTGGAGCAGGCTATACGGCTTTTCTTAGGTCCTCACTGTTTTTCAAAGGGAAAGTTCATCTATGGTAATGGCACAAAATATGCCAGAAATACCTTGGCTGAAGTGAACAGCAATCACCTGTCACATTATAGGGTTGACTCACTAAAGGTCGATAAGCGTTATCGCATGCTTTTTTGCATTAAAATTGACGCAAACAAAAGCGTGATTCACTAAAGTATTATCGCATGCGTTAAGTCGCATATTGTCTATGTTAAATAGCGCGCAACGCATTGTGTTAATTAGCGCATAGAAATAGTATTAACGCATGATTCACAAATACATATGAAGCGTTAAACGCGCTAAATATTGCATTAATCTGTGCGAAATTTAACACCTACTTGGGGCAGGCGGTAATTATAGAAAAGTACAGTCCATGAGCTTTTGGCAACACAATAAGGACTTTGCAGTGTGATTTATTCAAGTATGTGTGATGCAGCCGCCAGTTTGCAGGGAAATGGTCATCTTCAGAACAGTAGTTTTACGAAAGTAATGGCGTGTATGGCTAATATGGTGTGCGGTTTTTCGCACCCAGTGACAATTTGTGCGCACTGCGTTAATTAGCATGCATTGTGTCAATTACCGCACAAAAATAGTCTTTGCGCCTAAATTAACGCAAGTATCCTTAGTGAATTGTGCGTTAAGACATGATAAAATGCTATAAATAGTGTTCGTTTTAATGCACCATAGTGAATCGGCCCCTATATTTCTTTCAAATAAAGGTAAGCCACTTTTAGGTTCTGTAGTAGACTCTGTAGCCAGTGTAAGCATATTTAAATTGTCTATTTCAATTATTATTTACCTATTTGATACAGTTTTTCTCTTATCTGGGGCAGAAGCTAGCAACAGCAATGTGGATTGAATGTGACACTAAATTTGTATTATTTATCTTTACTTATTAGTTATTTGAATTAGTAATATTCTAATGGTTGGCTATATGCCAGGGAACTGAAAGAGTTAATTCAAAAAAGGCAAAAACGTAAAAACCAAAACCAGTTGTTTAGTGTCTTTTCCTGCCCATACAAACAATGGAAAGTCCGGGCGTTTCAGATCATTACTTGCCATCAGTTTTGCTCTAAAGCTGGCCATACACGTGGCGATCCGACGATGTTTCGTACGACCATCGGTCGCACGAAACATCGTCAGATCCGCCACACACCATTCAGGGCTGAATCGGCAGGTAAGGAGGTAGAAACAATAGGATTTCTACCTCCTTCTGCCGATTCAGCTCTGAAGGGAGAATTTTGGTCAGGCGCCTTCTATGGCGCCCGATCAAAATTTTCTAACTTGGCCGATCGGCGAGCCGACCGATTTCAGCAGCTTCCTGCGATATCGGTCGGCTCGCTGACATGCCATACACGCACCGATTATCGTACGAAACGAGGTTTCGTACGATAATATCGGTGCGTGTATGGCCACCTTAAGACAAATTTTTTTACATGTGGGAAAAAGAAACAAACTACCTGGAAATGCAATCCCTACGCATGTGGGAAACATGACAAACACGTTACAATGTGTTCAGGAACAAATAAACATTTTAATCTGAAATAAATGATTCTCTCTAAAATCTGGTTTGTGCTCAGATTATTTTCCTCTTTATTACTTTATAGTATTTTTAGCACTTTTTAGCCCAAGTGTAATGTATTGAGATTAAGGATTACAATCTTTCTTCTTTTCTGTTTGTAAATACTTATGTGGAATTAAAAATGGCACAAGTTCTTTGAATTTAAAATAAAATTTAGATTTAATACAGGCTTTTTTTAAAAATACAAAATTGCAAACAAAACAGAACTGAAACTGCTTACAGATTATTCAAATATCTTCTTGTTCCAAACCGACTGCTGTCACAATGGCTTGTGCTTTGTAGGGGGGTAAATCCACAACAGAGACAAATGCAGGTCCCAGAGAGTGAACTGAACGTTATGAAAGGTTCCTCGTGCACCAAACTATATTGGGCGCTGTAATAATCCATCATAAGATGCATATATTTCTGGCCGCAACAAATTCAAAAGACTCTTTGGAAATCCAGAAATAAGTTTGCAATTGAATTCCTCATTTCCCAAAAGCACTTGCTTGCACTTTAACTGTCGCAGTTGCTCATTTAATTTATCCCATTCTTGGCTGATTGAGTTCATATTATCATTCCTCTATTGTTCCAAAAGCTCAGTAGGAATTTCCTGGTTCCGTTTGTGTTGAGTTTTGTTGCTATGCAAACACTGTGACCAAATACAGTTTCCACTGCAGCTTACAGACACAAAATCCTCATCACGGGGGCAAGCTTTTCTTATTTGTGTCCATGTGGTAAGCACGGACGCTCTGACGGCTACATAAATAGACTAGATAATTGCAGGATTTGCTAATTGCAAGAATGTGCTAAAAGTCTATGCATTTTTGCTGTTATTAGTACAATTACTAGAATGTTCACACCCTTATGTATTAGATCTATGAAATACAAGTTTATGTTTATTTATATCAGAAGGGCCATGTCACATGACTGTGTTGATGCATTTTTGTGCCTGAACTAAACACGTGCAGATTCTTCATCTCTCCAAACATCACAAAAGGTCTCTTACAAGTGATCTCTTGTTGATTTTTTTGTCCACTAGTGAAATTCCCTAAGGAATTATGAAGGAAAAAACTCTGCTGACAAACTAGAATAACAGCCAAGACGTGTGTTCTGTTGAACCAACAATGTTAAACAAACAAGATGCTTGGACTAATAATCCATGTGTCATGGCCCTTAGATGTAGAAGATTCATTAGTTATCACTGATACCCCCGTGCAGTTAAGCCACAGCAACCCAACAGAATTTCATTATTCTAACAACAATAGATGGCTGGCAGATAATTGCTGACGGGTTGGAATGGACCTACTGCACCAAGGCAGCTTTGCACCTATGTAAGTAAATGGATCAAAGGGAAATTAAGAATAGTACTTAACAGTATCCGGAAAATAGTGAGTTTATCTTCACTGAAACAGAATACAGTTTTATTGGAATACCAGCAAAATATCAAAAAAGTAGGCGATTAATTGGCATGCTATAAAAATAGAATCAATCCTGATCGTGGGTTACTTTTATAGTGGTATTAAAAATAAGGCAAATCTTAGTACATTTCTGTACCTCTGTAGTCAGCTTATAGGAATTCTGAAGCTGTTACCCTTTAACCTAAAACCTATTTGTTAACAAAGTGCATTAAACTGCCCTTTCAACAGACACTTAAAAAGATTTACTACAAGTGAGGCACCAGTTTCAGAAAGCTTGTATTCTTTTCTTTCTTTTGAGGACAAAAAAAAAAAAAAAAAAGCCTATAAAAATTTCCATTATTAAACTAATAAAAAAAGATCCCTTTTCTTCCTGGCTTCCTTCTACAACGGAATTTGCAAAATCCATCACAGAAAAAAACAAACGCCCAGATTAATAATTTACACAAACAAATTGCTATATGCATAAATATTTCTCGTAAACATATCGGACCTAACAGAATAATGTCTTCTTTTCCACATGTGCCTTTCATTAATAGGACGTGTCACTGCATTCTCCTTCCATTTTACGAGGGCAATTTTCACATAAAGAGATAGCGAGCGTGGCTTACATAAAGTACTTCAAAAGCAGATTAAATGCTCATTTAATAGAAGACATGTTTATATAGTGTTTTGTAGATCACATTTTACGGTTGCAATCTGTCTTATTCCCGGTTGTAAACTGTCAGTTCCTAAGACAAAGAAGTTTAAAATTACAGGAGTATAAAGTTCAGGACTGATTTAAGGAACAGAATACGAGTGTACGGCAAAGGTAAGAACAAACAGTGTTTGGTAAAAGGAATTCTAAAGATATTCTAGGATGTTACTAATATCATTACAACCCAAACTGGTCTTGTGTCTCCTGCCTTGAAAGGGTTTAAATAAAGTTCTTGGCACCAGGCTCCAAGAGATGCCATACCCATTATATCATTCCCCCTTTGTATTTGCCAAAAAGAAACACAGAGAAGGAAAGCATAAACTCTTTGGAGGTTTTTCCCTTATTAGTGTTTTAACTTCAAATAGTGCTTATTACAGGGCTGTCAGGCTGGAGATACAAGGGTCGGATATAACTCTGCAATGGATTTGTATGATCCCAGGCTGTTTCAGAGACTTCTTTATATGACATTATTGCTTGTATATAATTGGGCCCCTGGTATGTGGTATATCTGCTTGGAACAGTTTGGACGGCACTTAGATATTGAATAACTATTACCCAACATAGATGTCATTTAGATTATGTGTGGAGTGTTTTTAAGTTTGGGGGTTTGGGACATAATCTAATAATCGATGTGGTGTTTTTCTGAATTTTAGTGCAGTTACTATCACACTGAAAGTACCACAATATAGAAAATTAGGTTGGTTGGTTTTGTGTTAATGATAGGAGGAATGGGGCTGTCTGTGTTGGGCAGGGTAATAGTCTAAGGACACTAACCAATGCCAAAAAGCAAATATACAAAGAAAGTCAACTGTCACCTGTTTGTGTTTCTGTCAGACTACTGTAACCATAAGGAATCACAATAAATGGTTATGCACAGCACTAAACCACAAGCCTCACACTCTGGTGCGACAGCTTAATGTCAACATCTAGATTTGCACATGGCCCATGAAAAAGAAATGTGGATATTAATACAAAAACAGGTTTCTAGAAAACAACTTCATAGATGTGTCTTCTTTCAACCCCAGTAACTGTGCTTCCATACTAAACAGATGAGCAACAAAGAAGGAAACTGAAACAGCTTCTTTCATAGATTTTTCACAGATTCTTTGTAGGTCCAACTTGCAGATGGTGTTTGCAATGATAAAAACTGCATTCCATTTGCAGTGAAGCCTAATGTAAAATCTCCCAGTCTCAACTCATTTTGAGAACATGAGTTGTGTGTGCATGCATGCCCTTTTTGTATAATGGGAGGCGGAATTAATCAATGGGGAAAATCACAGGAAATATGGCGTTCAGCAATTTCACAGCATTTTTTGCATGACTTCCATTAACCAAGAATTTCTCTTCTATGACTTCTGTTTATCCTTATTGAGTTGTATAGGACTGGGTCAGCATAATGGTGGGCGATATCTGATAAATTCTTTTACTGGAGCACCAAATGTCAACACTGCAACATAAGCAGCACGTGGAAAACATTGGACCAATTCTAGTTTTTGATGGTTTAACGCTTCTAATCTTTCTCACTAAGAAAGCCCTTTTTGTGGAGTGTATTAATATGCTGCAAATTGCTTATGAGAAGACAGAGTTGACAGATACATAGACTGTAAACAACATAACATTGTTTTAGCAAACCCTGCAAAGTGAGAATGTTAATGTGACCAAAGCAGTGATTTGCTATATGAAACCCTATGTAGGCCCGAAACTCCACTTTCAGAATTTCCCAATTATTCAGAACGCAAAGACCCACAAACAAACCATTCAATGTGCAAAACAGAAAACAAAACTAATTAAAATCATTTCATAAATAATTTATAAACCCTCAAAGTTTGTTTTTTTTTAACTGGGGAAACCTGTGAACGTGTAATAGGTCCTGTGCAAGCTCTTGCTTGGGTATTGATGAACAATTCTAAAACAAATCTGAGATCCGGTCACTCTGTAGACTCAGTCTGACATGTAGACGTTGCAGTGGATTCCCAGTGGCATTATGCTAGTTGCTCTAGGCAGTCCAAGTGATCAGGTATGGGGAGACCTGTTAAAATTGTTAAGCACTTATTCCACACGGTGAGGGTTGGGCACACGGGCTGTGCAAAAGCAATGTCAAAAGTGTAGAGGTGAATGGAGTTCAAAGCATCATAAAAAGACAATGAGCCATTGTCGTAGTCCAGCAAGATCCCAACGCGGCGAAGATGCGGAGATGGCTCTATAGGAATCTCTTTACTGTTGTGTCTTACAGCCCAGTTGTTGTTACAACGGCAAAACACCCAAGAGGCTGTATTCTTCCCTATCCACTCGTGCTTGGGTGCAGATTTGTAGGCAATGCCAATGGCATACCTGGAAAGAGAAGAAAACAGCAATAAGTCAGGTGGAAAGGGAAAATATATCCTGTTTATAGTTGGGGCTCCTTTTACTTTTATTACACATTATTCAGACATTAAGGGACATTAATTAAAGACATTAATTAAAATTCAAGTTTGCAGTTTTTCCTGAAAAAATGCAGTGACAAAATGTGAATATACTTGAGAATATTCTTAATAGTCAGTATTTATTAAATAAAAAAATTCACAAAAAGTCGCGAGGTCAATGGGAGTGTCTATTTCCCCAGTTTATTAACATTCGAGTTTTTAAGCCTCACTGAAAATGAATGGAACAATGTGGAACAAAATGGAACAAGTGTGAATTTTTTTCTGTGAGGGGTGTAGGAATATTCTGTCGCATTTTTTCTTAAAGTTCGAAAAGAAAAGTCGACCAAGTTTTACTGTGGTTATTTTTTTGCATCTTTGCAGAGGGGAAGAAGCACTCCAGTGTGTCGGCAATGCCTTTAAATCATTTATTTGCAGAAATGAACAAACAGCACAAACTTTCATGGGTCTTTTTGTTCATTTCTGCAAATAAATGATTTAAAGGCATTGCCGACACACTGGAGTGCTTCTTCCCCTCTGCAAAGATATATGGAAAAAAGGCTTGGGAGCGGCCGTGGAAGTCAAGCACCCTTTGAGAACATGTACGTAAGTGGTGTGCTGAAGATTTTTCTTTATATTTTTTCGCATCTGCCTTTTTATTCACAAACTTGAATTTTGATAAATAAACCCCTGATTGAAACTTTGAGCACCTACATTCCTTCATTTTGCATTTATGGATATTAACAGGATCTGCCATGATGCTTACAGGTGACAATTAAAGCTTTCATTTAAACCGACAGGCCAGTTACTCTTTATCAAAACATGTTACATGTTTCTTTGTATCACAAGTTCTAGTTTTCATTTATTATTTTTATGGCTTTGTTGTCTGTACTGGTGTCATCAGATTTCTTTTATCCGCTGCCTTTACAAAGCACCAGCCATCCAACATCAGTTACGCTCAGTGGAATATTAATACACATTCATAATGCAGAGGTTTTGAAAGAGCAGACTATGTAAACTTTATGTGTGCGTATAGGGACCGGCCCTTTGAGGGAAAATAAATGAAAACTAAACCCTACTTAAGAGTATAAACACCATTTTCCTTTACTAAATGGAAAAGAAACAAATATCCACATGGAATGATGACAGATTCCCATTCTGTATTCCTGATATGGAACTGTTCCAATACTCTAGCACTTTAATGTCCTTTCAACAGTGATGAATCTGTCCTGCTCCAGATGCTGCTGAATGGTGACTACTTGGGGCAGAAGTCCAGCTTGGATGTCCCAGGCTTGGATGTATTGCCACAGAACATAGGAGTGAGATAACAACTGGTATGAGATATTATAATCCTTTATTTAAAGTACTGTTATTATGTTATATAGCGACCGCTCCTTTTATACAGCAGTGCTTTACATTAACGTCAGTCTCTGCGCCAGTGGGGCAGGAGTCTAATGTCTATAGGGTCAACATATTCCTAAGCACTTTATAGAATTATATATAATTCACATCAAACTTTGCCAGTTTAATTATACACGCTATAGTCAATTTTATCAGCAACCAATTAACTTGCCTGTACGTTTTTGGAGTACAAGAAAGAAACACAGTGAGAACATACCAACTCCTTCCAGATAGTAACCTGGCTGGAATCAAACCTAGGCAGCAATGATAACCACTGTGCCACCCTGCTTCAAATTCTTTTACAGCTTCACATATACTGATTGGAATCAGTATTTTAAACATGAGCAATATATGGACATAAATAAACCCTAAATTAGCAATCATGGTTCTGCTTTAGCAGGCAATTTTGTTACATTTCATGCTGAAGTGTTTCAATCAAGGAAGTAATGAAGGACCCACTGAGTAAAGGCTTAAATTAGCCCTAGACACGCATACTATTCTGATGATAAATGCAGCAGACAAATAGGCAAATCGGAACAGGGAGAGCTAGGCTTAATGCCAATCACAGTGGTATCCTGGAACCCAGCAGGTCCTATTCGCAAAACTAATTTTAACTAATATGATGCATCAAAAGGATATCTTGATCCATGTGGTGACGACAACAACTCTTGATTACTACAGAGATGAAATATGCTGGGTGATAAGAATATCTTGCTCTCAAATGGTAAATTCATACAAATCCAATAATCTTGCATGGCTGATGTGTCATTACACAAAACTCTGAGTTTTTTTGAGATGCTAATTAAAAAATCCATTAAAAATAAATTCCATTTATTTGGAATCTAAATTGTGCAGTTCATTATTAACTTACCATTCAGTGATGTAATGAACACCAGACTGACCTGGACACCCACTTTGGGAAAGTTACATTTTTACACAGATAGTGCTTAGCTTAGGGGCCACTTACTTTTATATTAGTATATTACTCATATTATTAACAAGGTACAATTCCAACATTAAAGTTAACAGGTAGTTCTCAGAGATATCAGAATCAGGCTAAAAGGCTGGGAACATCACAATAACAATATTAGGCAGCAAACTGTTGCCACACCCTGATAATATATAGACTTATAACAGATTGCATTTTCATGGGGGATGGGAGATGAGAGAATAGGGAATTTGACCATGCAGAAGTGAATCGTCTTGTGGGCTTTTGGTTGACAACAGGGCCGGAACTAGGGGTAGGCAGAAGAGGCAGCTGCCTAGGGCGCAACGATCGAGGGGCGCCAGGCAGGAGCCTCTCCTGCCTACCCCTAGTGCTTCTATGTCATTGCCTCCGCCGCTTGGCCGACCGGGTTGCCTAGGGCGCCCACCCCTGGTTGACAACAATAAAATATAAATAGAATAAAAAATAACAAAAATTTAGGGTCAGATTTATGAAGTTTTGAACTTAGGAATTCTGAGTCAGGACAACTGGAGTATTTATACAGACTGGCACATTTAGCAAAGACTTTATTCAACCGCTTTGAGCAGTGGCATTCCATTGGTGGTAAAGCTCAATGGCAAAGCTAATAATCTATTGGGTAATGGATCACTTTTGTGATATCATTAAAGCAATGCACAAACATATAGGATAAATTGATATAGAAGTCAATCCAAATGCCAAATGTGACATAGCTGTGGGAAGAGCAAAAACTAGGGAAATAGTAAAAAAAAAATGCACATTGTGATATGCACCAATCATGAACAAGTTATACACAGGCACACTGCCTGAAGATTTGGAGAATAATAACCCCTACAGCCTGAACAATGCAATGGTGGACTAAGGGGGAGTTACTAAATTATTATATTTTATTTATAAAGCACCAAAATATTCTACTTTTAACATAATTCACATCAGACCCTGCCCCACTGGAGCTTACAGATTCATACACACACACTGATTAAAGTTATTAGAAACCAATTATCTTTCTATAACAAGGTATAGATTTTTCCCATTCAGGTTAAAAAAAGGAAATTGTGTTACTAACAAAGTGTAAAGCTAAGTTTGTTATTGTATTATACAATTAGCTGCACACTAATGCACAAATGCTATTGCTAATATTAATTAATAACAAGAAAACATCTTTTCTTGTTATTAAAAAAGTTGAGAAAAAGTAAAAAGTTGAAAAATGTTCTCCTCTGTTAGTAAATCTGCCCTCATTGTAGGTTTTAAAAATGAACATCTGAGAGGGTTTCCATTATTATAAGTCAAGCATCAGTTCATTACAAGACCTAAAAAAAAGTCAGCGTGAAAGGCAGAGATGGATATTTAATACATACCAGGTGCTTCCGCTTATAACCACTTCCCAATAATGCCGGCCACTGTCGAGGAACACGTTGCCAGCAACACCATAACTTCCTTGGCTTGTAAAACGCTCTGGTGTGTGGCTCTTTTTTGAAGAGGTTTCGTCCCTCTCTACGGTCAGGTTGTCATGTGATACCTTAAGTTTCCTGTGAGCAGACTTGGGATCTAATTTAAAAGGTTGACCTAGGGAATAACAAAAAAACACAATAAAACATTATATATATATTTAAATGCATATATATAGAATAGTACTACTACAGTTGGAAATGTTATGCCAAAGGATTGTATTTCAGGACAGCTTAAGTATACAGAGGAGCAGCATAACATCAGAAAGTGCTATCTCATTTTATTTGTGGTGAGTCATTTTATGGATGGTTTGACTTTATGGGGAAAGGTTGAGATGCTGAAACCTGCTATAATGAAGACAGCATAGAAATCACTTCATCCATCTATCATAAGTACTCAGCATTAAAGGAGAAGGATTGTCACCCACTTGTGCAGACATATGGATAAACATAATGGATGTGAAGAAACACAAAATATTTACAAGTGACAATGGATATAACGCTAAAAGAAGTTAAAAAAAAAAGTTAATATTATTATTATTATCCTTTATTTATATGACATATTCAAAAGAAATTTACAGAGATAATAAATTCACATAATGTGCAAAAACAGCCATCTTCAAATTAAAATCAATATCACCATGTAAAGGGGTCAATGCTTATGACTTGCTCATCAATCATAATTCCTATGCATGGAAAGGGAAACTATGGGTGGGAGTCTCTGGCAAACAGGTGTCCCCCATCTACCCCCCTATACCAGTCCCCAAATTGGAAGGGGGCAAGAGCATGGCTGACCTGCACCCACCGACACTGCTCCTCTTGCCAGGTTTTCCCATGCAGCACAAAGTGCAGTGGCCAGCCAGTCCCCCGGGCAATAGTGCTTTGCACATGATCACTAAGGGTGTACTATTACTCTTGCACCCAAGTTTTCTTCTCCTGTATTTTGCATTAAGGTAATTTCCACTTAGTACTGCACCTTTCAGATAACTACTCTGCTTATCTCTCCTGTAACTCTGTAGCATGTTACAATTGCCTAAGAATAACTCTTATTAGCCATAGTAGGTATTACTTTTCATTACTTACCCAGCAGATACAGAAAGAATGATCTCCTGGCCTAATTATAAACCCCAAAACACTATATTTTAATGTTGTGCATAATTGACATTTATCTCCAGCTGAACCAACCATAGTCAACACTATCTTTAATCTGATATCACATTAAGATAAAATATATTTAGGCATTAAACATTTTAACTAATGAATAATACTACAGAAGAAATAAAAATACTTCTCCTTGCAGAGATGAAAAAGTTTCCCAGATCTGAAACCAAATGAATCATTCTACAAGGTTGGGATATGTGGGCAGCTTCCAAATGTGGTGTTTCACTTAATACAATAATTTCTTTACCAGAGAATTTCCATTGAGTCCTTGCAGTATAGCCTTTGCTCGTTTACTAAATGATATCTGTGTCTGCAATTTCCTCTTCAAATTAATTTTCGCTTGTATAAACTTGTAAAAAAAGGAACCTATATTCTTCTTCAATTAACCTGTAAGAAATCCCAAACTCCACTCTACAATAAGGTGTGTATTTATTACAAAAAAGAAGAAATTAGTCCACAAAGGTCATGACTTCCCTTTAAGCCTTGGCTGCCACTGTTCATTCACAGGAAGGTACCCCTCCTCCGCCATCAGTAGCTGATGCCAATTTTGCCTTATGCATGGAAAGTCATTTACTTCTCATTTCTTAAAGGCAATCAAACATTTCTCTAGAATCCACATCCTACCCCTAATGAAATTAGTAATTGTATCCATGGATAATATGAAAAACCAAAAATATAAAGCCTTTTGCGGAGGGGAAACTGCTAACCCTTTATGTAGCTGAAGGTGTTGTCCCACACATATGGTATTTCTAGTAATTAGTGATATAGTTAAATACACATTTATTGGCTTAATCTAATAAAGAGACAATTTTTAGGATTTCTACTTTCATGCAGAGGAACAGCTTCAGAGTAAGCTAAGATATGATGTAAAACATAAGTCTTGCACAATACCTATCACTTCACTACCCCTGGACTAAATGAAAGGCTATCATGTATGAGCATCTATCACCAAATGGAAGGGTGGAGCTGAACTAGACCTTTTATCACCCTTGCAGAAGCACTACTGATATGAGGTTCTTAAAATGCTTCATGGCAGAAATGTCCCTGTAAAAATATGACCAAATGTTGATTAGGTTTTTCAGTGTTACCAGAATCAGATTAACTGATGTGCTCATCTATATCGATAAATTAAGCTTTGGTGAGAGCATAAACATTCACATATACTGGTCTGGAAAGCAAACCCTCTCTTTACTTGTCTTGCTTTGTAGCAATAATGCACATTATGATTCCTATAGCAACCTCTCAGAATATGCTTGTGGGTGCAACAGTCTCTGATTGTCTAAGCATACTGGGGAGTCTGTAGGACACAATTACTGATATGCTGTAGATTTGTGATTTTAAAAGACAGTCTCTTCTAACTTTCTTTTAAATGCCACCTAAGTTATTCTTATTCAGTGTCATGGTTTTTAGAGACAACATATTTGAAAAAAAAAAAAGACTGCAAAAAACATATGCTGTAGCTCTACATTTCCCCACAGAGTTAACTGCACATTAAAACTGTAAAATATAGGTCTAGACATACTGTATCTCAGTATGGAACAGTTCTAGGAAATTAAAGGGGCTTTAAGGAGACATGTCCCTAAGCTTGTGTAGATCAGCAGAAATCTTGAAGGCCTTGTTAATAGCTAAATAACATTCTGCTTTTGTAAGTAATGCTTTAAAGTTCAATCCAAGGTTAAGCTCGGACACCACATGGGGATAATAAAATGAATGATACTGGACGTGTGAAACACTTACATGTAAGGTCCCCATTAGACTGAAAAAAACTGCATAGAATAATCTAGGCCAACATAGATTTTTGTTGACGTTCTGGCGATGGGTCTAGAGAAACCAAAATGTGTTGATGTGGGGGATGTGTATATATATATATATAGTACCACAAAGTGGAAGCAGGTTTATTGAAAATAGTCCCCCACATCATATACTTTATTTTTCACCATACTTTTAAGTCCTGTGAGTGCCCTGCTTTATATGACTCTTTTGCGGTGTGCACCCAGGCACTCTCTCTAATAAGCGACTGCAGCCATTTTTTATATAAATATATATATATATATATATATATATATATATATACACTGTATTTATCCATGAGAGCTTTTTCAATTCATAGGACAGTTTAACTTCATTGGGAAGCATCCCAAGCCTGTCTGTGGATTGCTGAGTGCTGGTATTGAATATTGATCTTCTAAATTATATTTATGATTATATAGTACTTGTTTATCATCAGTAGGATTGTTAGTAAGGTCCCTTTAAGATTATGTCCTTATATATGTATATGTGTGTGTGCACGTGTGTATGTTTAACACAATGGGTAAGAATGCAGAAATACTAAAAGTGGTGACTCTTGCAATTCCTTATACTGCTTTAAGTTGTTCCAGCAGTAAACAGCATCATTAGTATGCTTACCATATATATATATATATGTATCACATCAATATAATGTATTTTAACAAAAATACATCTTCAGTTTAGCATCTATTTTATGCATCTTTAATATATGTGGGTGCCTCCATGTACCTCCTGCATTTATGAATGCCTGGAGACACTTGGACAGTGCTAGAAGGTGGATTGAGTCAGGCTGCTTTTAGCATAACAAAGGCATACAGACAGCAGCAAGTATAGGTGTGCTGGGGTTTTACTCAGTGAGGGAAATATTAGCTACTAAGAAGTATCATCATTGGCTTCTAATACATTCTACAGCATGTTTCTTTAACAACTGGCACATTGACAGTTATATTTTTTTTGGTTTCTTTTATTCACTTACACTGTAAGTGATTACACTTCATAGTATATGAATTCGGTGAGAAAGTTAAATATTCCTGTACTAGATCCACTACTTGTCTTACAAGAAAATCCAAGCAAGTGCAGCAGCTTGTTCACACAACTTGCCATTTGTATAGTACATTATTATTATTAACATGTCTTTATAAAATGCCAACATTATATAGTGATATATAATAAATGGGAGTATACAATAAACATAAAGATTTACAAATAAAAACAACTAATAACCAATACAAGAGGTAGTGAGCCCTGCCCAGAAGAGCTTACATCTCTCTCAATACAGAAAACAATATAAAATTGCCTCACAACTGTCAGTATTCCCACTGTTACAGAACCACAGCACCCACTATTCCCTCTGTCTCTGATTATTCATTAATTTGTGAGCCACTATGAAGCAAAGCATGTAAGGTGCTTGCTATCTTGGCCCTTGCATGCAACTGCCTTACTTGTCAAATCAGCATCTCAGATCTGTGATAAAATTCAGATAATAAGAAAAATCTGCAGGTTTGCTCTCAAACAAATGAATAGAGAATACTATAGTAAATAAAGATAAAAAATTAATTTCAATAGACATTTATTACATTTTACTTGTGGCTTAGCACATTTTATTTTTAAAATGATAAAGCTGGCACAAAATAATAGCTTCTTCAGTAAGAAGGTTTATTACACTCGCTGTGCACTACAAAATGTGCAGCCTTTTTCCCTTGGTGCTTTATACATTATGGGGTTACAAAACTGATATTATTTATGTGCAAAGGAAAAATACTTTTGCAAACAGGGCATTGTGGCTATTTTCCAGGTAAGAGATTTTTTATTACACACAGCCATTATAGTGAAATTGAGTATTGATGGCAGATGGCAGTAGCTAACCAGGCATTGTGCAACTGCAACATGAACTTCCCTGCTTTAACCCCATGGACAGGCATTTCCAATTAGAGAATACAATAAGAGAACTTTGACAGTTGCTGTAATGCTGTCAGATAGGGTTG
This sequence comes from Xenopus tropicalis, assembly GCF_000004195.4. Taxonomy (NCBI): domain Eukaryota; kingdom Metazoa; phylum Chordata; class Amphibia; order Anura; family Pipidae; genus Xenopus; species Xenopus tropicalis. The sequence goes on along the minus strand of NC_030678.2, from coordinate 58,643,771 downwards.
CCATTAAGCTGGCATTTCACTAGCCAAGCTGGTAAAAAACACACTGGAGCAAGTTAATGTAGATTTTAGTCCAGATCTGTCCCAGTTTTGCTCCCATTGCAGGCATCTCACCTCTTTTCTGGCTTTATGGAAAATCTGCTCCATCACCCCCCCCCCCAACCCATTGCCCCACCCTATTGTGTCATGACCCTGCTCCATTGCTGATTGCCCCCACAGAACAATCCAGGCCAATATTATATTTTTTAAAGGTGGTAACCCTACTGTCCCGTGCTATTCAATCCTTCTTAATGAACATTATTTAGGGGAAGTGGAATTTGTAAACAAAGAATATTTTGTGGCAAAGTGGAGTGCAAAAATGTAAAAATACATCATATAGGACTATTTATTAACTATGTAGTAGAAATTGTAGCTCTTCTGTTCAGCCTATTGCTAATAATATAAGGATGGGGGTTTGTTATCCTAATGCACAGCTGTTGTTGAGTCAAACTGGTTTCATTCCTAAAGGAATGTTACTTCAGGGACTTCAATTTATGACTGCATACTTGTTAAACCAGGCTTAAAACTGCTTTCTGCTTGGAATAATATACAGCAAACCACTTACCCCTGATCCTTACTGAGCCACAGGTCGGGTTAATTTGGAGATTACATCTGGCTTGCCACTTTTGTTTCCCAGTGTTTTGGGATGGAAATGAAACAAACTTCTAGAAAAGTTTAACAATTGATGCAACAGTGCCCACTTCCTATGAGAATTCGCTTACAGCTATTATTGTTTTTATAGATTTTCACAGCTGTGCAAATGGATAGGAACAATGAAATTCATAATCACCTTGGGATTGGCTAATAGAAAATATAAAAATGTAGAAAATTCTAATAAAGCGTAGACTTAACTGGCTTTAAAAAATAAAGGACCAATTGGAAATGGCCAGCAAAGGCACAGAAACAAACACTGTAGTCTGATATTTTTTTATACTTCCTCTGTAAGGATGCGTCACAGATTTTGGTTTCCTGCTCAATAACTTAATCTGACCTTTTTATCACTGAAATTCTATGTGAAACTTTTCCAAAAAGAACTCTTCAATGCTAGCAATGCCATGCCATAATGTGCAAAAGGTTATTAAGATCTTAGCAGACATTGTGGAGGAAAACCTCTTTCCTAGGGCATTTCTTAATAAAAATGTACAAATTATGGCACCACTGCTGGTACTGGAGATTGGAAATGTTCTCTCTGTTTGTTGCATTATGCTCCATTTGCTAATATGACATGTGTAGAAGCACAGAGCAATGCACCGAATACAGACATAGGGCAGATGATAATACAGAGGGTGTGCATGAAACAGGTCAATGGATAGTATATTTTTTATAACTTGCAAGGCATCAAAATATAATTTTTGGTCTGTTTTTTAAAAAGCACTAAACATGCCAAGCCTTTCTACTGTTTGCAGCCTAGATTATATGATTGCTTTGGCCTGATGTGTTTCTTAATATTATGTAATGTATTAGCTCTTGTTTTTTTATTTGCACTGTGTAAATTCTTCCTAGGAATATCACCCTGCCAGTCGTATATAATTAATGGCCTCCTGGGATCCTCCTGCTTATTTGTTCAAGAAACATGGCAACTGTCTTTTCTCTGACATCACAGAATCCTAAACTAACCCTTTCCAATCTTTCTTACATAATAATCTGACTTTCCCAGGCACCTAGTATCAAACATTTCCTTTGAAAAAAGAGTGTGAAATCCACAGAGGTTATAGAAATCCATGTGAATTTCAGTGTTATTCATTCTGGGAAAAAAAATGTATTATTATCACTGGGAATGAATGAAAACACAAATAGAACCTGGAAAAGACAGTATTAAGAGTAGGGAAAGAACCCAAGACAAATGGCCTATACTCCAGCTAGGCAGACTCTGAGGACACAGGGCATTTTTTAAAACCAGTATTTATTCTAAGCAGTTATGTTGTTATTGAGGGACCAGAGGTGCAATTGTAGATCAGCCACACAACCCAACCAGCTCTGCATATGTATGCATCATTAAGGTTGCCATAGAAGAAAATGCATTTTACTAATTGGAGTATAACTATAGACACTCCAGTCACCCAATAACGCTCTGAACTGTTAGATCCAATTCATCATTAAAGGGTTTGTTCTCCTTAAATTAAGTTCTAGTATGATATAGACAGCAAAATTCTAAAACAATTTGCAACTGGGTTATTTTGTGTGGTTTTTCTGTTATTTAACTTTTTGTTCTGCAGCTCTCCGGTTTGGAATTTCAGAAGCTATCTGGTTGCTAGGGCCTTATTTATCTTAGCAACCAGGCAGTGGTTTGAACAAGAGACTGGAATATGAATGGGAGAGGGGCCGAATACAAAGATAAAGAAGAAAAAGTAACAATAATAATAAATTGGTAATCTCACAGAGAAATAGTTGTTTGGTTGCAGGGGTCAGTTACTCACATTTAAAAGCTAGAAAGATGTAGAAGAGAAAGGTGAATAATTCAAAAACGATAAAAAATAAATAATAAAGATTAATTGCAAAATTGCTAAAAAATTACATGCTAAAAGTTAACTTAAAGGTGAACCCCACATTTAATGAAGAGCCATCATATTATAATTCAGTATGGCTTGCCATTAACAGTTCAATAATGCTGCCACTTCTGTCAACAGTGCTCAAGTCAGCAGCAATATTGTCCATTGCCCAACATGATGGCAAGTGTAATTTGGCTAATCTAAAATCTAACAGTTTGCTAAGCCAATGATTAGTCCACATAAGGGGGGGGGGGGGGGCGACATTGCCAAAAAATGGATTTCCCTATGAATTACCAACTTAAGGAACCCACCATGAGTCATATTACTACACAGAAAAGAACACAGAGATTTTAAAGAGTCACAGAGCAAGCCACAGTGTCAAAATAATAAGCTAGATAGAACTGCAAGAGGCAAGCTGTATATAGTAGTTGGGGAAAAAGGCAAAACACACTGCATTCTGTCAAGAAAGAGTCTGTTCCATATGCTGATGAGGGAAACTAAAGCTGACATTCAATTATGCTCATTCAGGCTAAGCAAATTCTAGAAGCATCAGAACAGATGAACTTGGGTTAACAAAGCCTGCAGGCTTCTTCCTCTTCCCTACACTTGCCAGGCAGATTTTTCAAATGCAAGTCCCAATGAAACAATATATCTTTACAACAGTAAAATAGTGACAGCCCAAACAAGCAAAACATCCACCAAAAAGGGTAAACATCCGTAGGTATTCAGAAGTCTGGCCAACTGCTGTAATTACACTTTATAATAATACACTTTGCTATTATGATAATGTATATTTCAGATTTTATAGTTGCTGACAACTGAGAGCCCAGGATATGTTTTAAATGGGACATTTACCTTCAGACAATAGTATCAGGGAAATTTGCAATGTATCAGGGAACATTTGGTATCACTACAACATAGCCAGGAATCAGGTTTATTAGATACATGCTTGTGCACTGCAACCTGACATTCACTGACAAAGAGGTCTTGCAATAAGGTGCCTTACATGCTATCATGGTGCCTTACATTGGCATACAGGAGTTTAGCAGTAACACACTCCTCTGCCAGTTAGCTTTTCCCTAGAGCAGGGGTCCCCAACCTTTTTAACCAGTGAGCCACATTTAAATATAAAAAAAGTTAAGGAGCAACACAGCATGAAAAATATTTTTAGGGGTAGTCCAATAAGGACTCTGATATTGCATATTTGATAGCTCAGTGTGTACTGGCAGGCTACAGGAGGCTCTGTTTGGCAGGACACGTGGTCTTTACACATTTAAAACTTGTCTCCATGTCAGAAATTTAAAAATGGGCATCTACATTGAGGCAACTGGGAGCAAAATCTAAGGGGTTGATGAGCAACATGTTGCTCATGAGCCACTGGTTGGGGATCACTGCCCTAGAGTAACCCAACCAATGCTGTAGCTTAAGGCATCAGTTTAAATTACAGTGGTTCTTGAAAGTTTGTGAACCCTTGAAGTTTTGTGAAGTTGTCTATATTTTTATATGAATGTGACCTAAAACATCATCTGATTTTCAAAGTCCTTAAAGTAGATGAAGAAAACCTAGTTAAACAAATGAAAAAAAAATGATTATATTTGGTCATGTATTTATTAAAAAAAATTATCCAATAACATATGTGCGTTTGGCAAAAGTACGCGAATCCCTAGACTTATCATAGAAGTTAAAGGTGAGATCTGGTGTCTGGTGTTTTCAGTCAGTGAGATGACAATCAGTTGTGAGTGAGAGACGCTGGTTTATTTCAACCATCAAAGATAACTCCAGCTGCAAGGTGTTTAATAGCCCGAGAGGTAACAAAGGAACCCTGAGTAACTTCTAAGCAACTGAAGACCTGTCTCACATTGGTGAATGTTGATGTTCATGAGTCTACCATCAGGAGAACACTGAACAGCAATGGTGTGTGCGACTGCGTAGCAAGGAGAAAGCCACTGCTAAAAATATTGCTGACCATCTACAGTTTGCTAAAGATCATGTGGACAAACCAGAAGGATACTGGAAGAAAGTTTTGTGGACGGATGAATCCAAATGAGTACGTTTGGGCTTAAATGAGGAGAGTTACATTTGTAGAAAGAAAAACACTGCATTCCAGCATATGAACCTTATCCCATCTGTGAAACATGGTGGTGGGAGTGTTCTGGTTTGAGCCTGTTTTGCTGCATCTGGGCCTGGACGGCTTGCCATCATTGATGGAACAATGAATTCTGAACTATACCAGAGAATTTTAAAAGAAAATGTCAAGACATCTCTCCGTGAACTGAATCTAGATAGTGGGGCTCATTTACCAACACTGGGCAAATTTGCCCATGGGCAGTAATCCATAGCAACCTATTAGTGATTGGCTTTTCTCAGCCAGCTACAGGTAAAACAATGAATTTAACAATTTGTTTGTTTGCCATGGGTTACTGCCCACAGGCAAATTTGTCCAGTGTTGGTAAATGACTCCCAGTGGGTCATGCAGCAAAACAATGATCCTAAACATATGTCGTTCTATCAAAGAATGGTTAAAGAAGAATAAAGAGAATGTTCTAGAATGGCCAAGTCAAACTCCTGACCTTAATCCAATGGAAATGTTGTGGAAAGACCTAAAGCGAGTAGTTTATGTGAGGAAACCCACCAATATGTCAAAGCTAAAGTTGTTCTGTATGGAGGAATGGGCTAAAATTTGCAGGATTGATAAACAGTTACAGCAATGATATGTTATTGGATCATTTTGTTTTCAATAAATGCATGACCAAATATAATCATTTATATATACTGAAGGCTTTACTCTATGCAGGCCATGTTATATTGCTTGTGTTATCTGTTCCATCTTTACTGTGATACCTACACTGTTCTACTAATGTACCTTATTTCAGAAAGATGACGTTTTTTTTTCTCAAGAAAAAAATGTTTATTTTGTATTTAATTGAATGAACAAAGCAATAGCTTTCATACAAGAAGGATGACAAAGCACATAACATCTATATCAGTATATGTCATCTTTTAAACAAATAACTGCTGTTTTAACTGAAGCCAAAAGATATCTAGTGTGGTAACTATGTAATTATAATAACATCTCTGCAGTTAGAGGCATATCTCAAAATAACATATACTGTAGATGACTTACTGAATGCACTTTTTGGCAAAATGTATTACCGGAGTAAGAGAAACACAGTGCTGAGCAGTGCAGGCACAGTTAAGCTAGGGGCCCCTGCACAGAAATATTGCCATGGCCCCTGGCAACTGACCCATCTTAAAGCTGCTGTGTATCTGTTGGGAGTGGAGGCTTGGTTTAGCTGGGGAGGGGGTAGGGTGATGGTGGCTTGTCACAAGGGCAAGAAATAATCATAAATGAATGAAAGTGGTAGATTTATCAAAATATGGGTTTAGACCTTATTACATAAAAACTCAGCCATGTTGTATTCATTTCTATGGGATATTTAGAAGTGCATTTATCAAGTGGTGAATTCCACAGAAATGGATAGAACGTGGATAAGTTTTTATGTATTAAGCTCTACATATTGATAAATCTGCCCCCAAGAGTGAGCACTATGGACTACTAGAACATACCACTCAGAATGCCTGTCCATTCCCACACCTTAGAGAAAGTAATGGATTTCCATTGCCACTACTGATATAAGCATTACTAGGATATGCAGCTCTGTACAAATTCAAATGCAGAAAAACAGGGGAAGACAAACATTGAAATAAAAAAGTATAAATAAAAGATATTGGGGCCCATTCATTAAAGCACAAATTTTGGGTGGTTAAAAGCACGACTGGAAAAAATCTGGAGTAACCACGATAATTTCTGATGTTCAAAAATGTCATGAAAATTATTTTCTTGGTCTACGAAAATATTGTGGTGCTATCCGAAAGTCACAAGATTTTCAGATCCGAACCATCGTAAACGGCGCAAAAACCTTTCTGACTTCAATGCATGATTTTGGAAGCCTTCCATAGGACTCAATGGCACTCTACAGATCCAACCTGGCCAAAAGATAGTAACGATACCAAAGCTTGAATGAATTCTGAAATGGTCGCAAGTCTTTGCGAAAAATACAACTTTTCCATGGAAGTTAACGAAAACTACAAAAAAGTTGTGCAATTTTAACAATATTATCGTGGTCATTACGAAAAGTTCTATAAATTAGAAAAAATACGATTTTTTTTCTCAAAATAAAAATTTGTGCTTTAATGAGTGGGCCCCTAACTGTCATGTAGTAAGAGACACAGTAGGAGGGAGGTCCCTAGCCTGTAGAGGTAAGTGGATGAATAACATACAGCAACAAATAGGGTAAAAATGTAAAAATCTTCTAGTGCTCCAGAAGATAGAAATTGAGTTTCTTTTAGAAGAAGTTGAAAGAGTGTTCTTTATGGAGCAATTCAGGCATGGAATTCCAGAGGTAGAAAGCAACAAGATAAAAAAGCTTAAGATGAAGGCTGGCAGTGGGTGTGGATGGTGTAAAAAGACTGTGGCTCTGAGAGGAATGGAGGAGATGGCTAGGATTGTACAGGGAGACAAGTGAGGAAATGCTGGAAGGGAAAAAAGGAGTGCAAGGCTTTCAACGTTAGCAGAATGATTTTGTATGCTTTCCTTTGCCTAACAGGCAGTCATGAGAGATATTTACCATTCTCTAGCATTTAATAGAAAGTGTTCATGTTCTCTTACCATTCATCAGAAAGTGTTCATGCTATTATCCAAAAGCATACTAACTGCTAGAGCTGCAACAGAAGCACTGTATATGGGAATTAAAAAATGCATGTTTACAAATATGGATTTTACATGGAATTTGCTTGATACTCACTGTTGGTTTTTAGCTTGCCAGGTTCACTGTTGCGACTTCCAGCTTGGTTTATGGCCTTAACAATGAAGATGTACTTGGTGCCACTCTGGAGACCATGAACTGTGTAATGGTTCTGTTTGATATTGGGAACAATCATCCAGCTGTCGGCTGAGTTACACAAACCTGTAAGATCAAGGACATGGAAAATTCATAAAACATACAGAACATCTAAGTGATACTCTGAAATGTTTCCCCAATGTTTGCTTTGCCATCTCACTAATGAAGTTCAAGAGGCATTAGCTTCATTATTTCTATAAAGCCTTTTTTATTTTTTTAAAACCAGGCACTTTAATGTTCCCTTGATATTCCAAGGACAATTCTCTTGCTGCTAATGGTTTACCCTTTTCAGCTTTTAGCTTTTTCACTAAAAAAGGTTTCCATCAAAGAGTAAACAACTCAACAGCCAGATACATATATATTTCTTACTGCATTAACCAATCCTAAATGGTGAGACCCTTAAGAAGTATTTGAAAGTGAGATGTTTAACGGTGATTGCATGACAAGCTATAGTAACCTGCAGTGATGCAAAACTAAATATTGATCTAATGTGTTCCTTTGCAACTGAGGAATCAATAACAATGCAATAGTTACCAGTTGTCCCCAGTTTAAAAAGACAGCCCTTGGTTTTGAATCTTTAGCTGAAAATAAACACAAGGTGGAACCCACATTAAATAAACACAGCCGGCCATTATTCAGTGCGTGTATGGCAGCTCAACGAGGCGATCGTTATTGCAAAGGCTGTGGATATCAGTCGTCTCATCATTGGGGCAGGCTAAAAAAATTTGACCGGGCACCATTGAAGGTGCCCAAGCAAAATCTACGTTTAGGGCTGAATCGGTAGGTGGAGGTAGAATTTCTATTGTTTCTACCTCCATATCTGATGATTCAGCCCTGAACGTCAGTGGGGGAACTGAACGATCTTTCCTGCAACCAATGGTCACACCAAAGATCATTATTGCTACGTGTATGGCCACCTTTATTCTGTGAGACTACAACTGTATTATTGTTGCTACTTTTTATTACTTATCTTTCTATTCAGGCCCTCACCTATTCATATTTCAGTTTCTCTTTAAAAAAACCACTACCTGGTTGCTAGGGTAAAGGTAAATAAGACCAGAGGAACAATATAGCTGCTGAAATACCAAACTGGAAAACTGAACAAAAAAACTAAATAATTCCACAACCACAGAAAATAAGACTAATTATAAATTGTCTTAGAACAAGATCTGCATCATACTAAAATGTAAATTACAAGGTGAACAACCCCTCTGTGTTGGGGTTTCTGAAAGTGCAAATAATATGATCATCATGGTTAAATGCTCAACACATTCACCTTGCAATTGCAGCCTGTGCCCTGGCTGGAATGGAACTTAGGACTTCCGATTATACTAGGCACTGCTAGCTCTCCAGAAGAAATTCACAATAAAAAAAAATAAAACAATCTTTAACACCAAGCTAAAAACCTTTTTATCAAATTTAGGTTCAAAAGTCAAGTCATGGATAGGAAATGTATTTATTTTTTATTAACTATGGAAGTCTGACCTTTGTTGGAAATTATTACACATTGTTACACACAATTTTACGAGATTTCAACATATTTGTCATTATCTGGCTTAGAGGTACTTCCTTGAATTCTTGAGAAGTTTCCATTATGCAGGTGTAATAATATTTGAATACATTTGGAAAGTTTTAGGACATTAACACAGCAGAATGAATTATATGAAAGGGCAAATAAACTGTAAGAGCCACATACTGTAATTCAGCAGCAGTCAGAGCGACCCTTTCCCCTGAGGCACCCTGACCCAGAAAAGAACGACCCTTTCCCCTGAGGCACCCTGACCCAGACAAGAGCGACTCTTTCCCCTGAGGCACCCTTACTGAGACAATTTCCTCCCTTACCCACAGCCTCTCTGAGTGTTTACTCTATGTTTTCCATGAACTGTGGTAAAAAGTCAAGTTCAGATTTTATGGGGGAAATATAAAACATAGGATGTGATATCTCAAAGTAGAGCTGGAAACAGTCTACACTGTAACCAATAAAATGGTTTACATTTACAAATATGAAGAAATAAATTTGCTCCAGATTCACTCTGCTGCTTTTATAGGTCTCCCACGAAGATAATATTGCATCTACTTTATTGCAAATAGACTGTAAATTACAACACAACAGCATCTATTTATTACCAACTCATTCAAACAAGTTGCACTCATACATCTGGACATGTAACCCTCCAAAAGCTAGGCATGCAGAAGGGAAGCCAAAAGAGATGTTGGTGCTTGCCACTGATATCTTAATAGCAGCTTATTAGGCTATCTACCTCCCACACACGCCAAGGGGCCTTTTTATCTAAGGGTGATGGTACGTGGCAAGATTTTTCCCCGCTGATAAATCTGCACTATACTGGGCGATAAATCTCCTGAAGATGCTAACCAATTTGCTAACATGAACACTGCTGCAACTTACTTACATTACTTGATTCAGTTTAACCATGGGGAAATGCCTTCCTATGAATTTATTGTAATGTGGCATTTTTGTGAGATTTGTCATCTGCAATAGCACAGATTTAACCGTGGGCAACAAATCTTTCCGTGTGCCATCCCCCTAACTGTGTCAAATCATTTATGCAAAAAAAAAAAAAAAAATGTAAGAAGTGATGGAAAGGTGTGTATTATGTTTTATGACACCCATTGCCATATTTGAAGAAGTTATTAATTTCAGTGTGATTCAGATAGCAAATAAATTCTGGCATAAATAAACAGAATAAACAAGTGTAACAATGTCAGAAAAAGGCTGTTATTATGCAGCATTTTCAAGTGGTCACTGCTTTTTTATCAAATCAATGTACAGGTAATACATGTCTTTTTTAATGAGGCGAGGCCTGGCAACCAGCTGCTGGTGTGTGCTGTATTTGATAACTGTTTATTTACACAGCATGATGATTAGTCCTCAAAGAGTCAGAACTTTATATGCAAAGAATCATTTTTCACTCAGAGACTGACCAAGGAGAACACAAAAAACATGATGCAAAAGAAATGTAACAGTGCTCAATGTAGGCAGAGAGGAGAAGGGAGAGAAAAAAATACTATAAAGTATAGTGATGCACTGAATCCTGGATTTGGTTTGGGGTTATGAAACAAAAAATCATATGTTTGCCAGCCAGTTACCAAATGGAACCAAACAGAAGTTTGCTAACCACTAAATGCTACCTAATGCAAAGAGCAATAGCAAAGATCATTCATTTATTAACATATGTACCCTGACCCCCAATGTTGTAGGGGGTGCATTTCACTAAATGGCTCTCCACTAACATTAGATTATACATTTTAGCAAACCTACATGCAACTGCTCGTCTGGACTTATTTTCTCTCTGTTTTATCTCAAATGTTTCTGTGCATGATAGAATTGCCAATCCCATAACATATATGCATTACAATTAGTTATTTTTGGCAATATTTAATTTTCCGTGTACTCCCTTTCTCATAAAAATGCGTAAGCTACAGTGCTTTAAATGCCATTCATGGCCTCGGTTACCTTTTCCATATCCATACCACAATTTCCAGAAACTCATTACTGCTATCAAAATGATATATGACTTGGCAGATGTAATTGAACTACAAATCCCATCATCCCACCAGCTGAAGGAGAGTCATTCAACAACATCTGGAAGCCTAGATATTGCCCCCTCACTGCTCTAGGGAATGCAACGTGAACCATGTTTCTTTTTTAAACTTCCGAGTTTTTTTTGTTTTTTTTTTAAATAAAAAAATTATTTGCATTACAGATCAAGATGTAACCTGGAACAGCTCAGCATCAGAGTAACTGTCAAGGTGCATTTATTATGCACCACTGCATTGCAAGTGGAACACTGGGAGATCACAGCTGCACATGTAAATGAATACAGGATGTACGAGTTCCCAGCTGACTATACACAGTCTTTCCAATCTGGAGGTAATAATGTGGAAAGTTATTTCCTCTGGGCTTGATTCTGACATATTCTATGCACCGGATGGGACCAATCCCAAACTCTGTATCTCTGTCTGCAAGAGAAATATCCTGATTCCTTAGGTACTATATGATCCCATTTTTCTTAAACATATCACAATCCTGGAGCCAAAAGCAGTCTTGTTAGGAGTTATGAGAAGAAACAATTTGGAATAAAGAATAGCAAAAAGAGACAAAACAAAGCAACACCGGACTGTTAGATTTCTATTTTATCCCAGAGAGGCATTTTATTAGAAACAGGCTCAGTATGGTAATTTTGGTATTTAAAGAGGCATTATCTTGTACTGGGGGTGGTACAGGTATCGGACCCCCTTATCCAGAAACCCATAATCCAGAAAGTTCTGAATTACAGAAAGACCATCTCCCATAGACTCCATTTTAATCAAATAATTAACATTTTTAAAAATGGTTGCCTTTTTCTCTGTAATAAGACAGTATCTTGTACTTGATCCCAACTAAGATATAATATTTATTGGAGCCAAAACAATCCTATTGGGTTTAATTACTGCTTAAATAATTTTTTTTAGCAGACTTAAGGTAGGAGATCCGAATTACAGAAAGACCCCTTATCCAGAAAACCCCAGGTCCCGAGCATTCTGGATAATGGGTCCCATACCTGTACACTTAAATAGACAGAAACAGCATTTTTCACTGCCAGTTTCTGGGTGTTTGCTTGTGGGTACTTTAAAAATGCCTGTTAGCATTTTATTGCCATGTATTCCCTGAATTCTGCAAAATGCTGATTAAATTACTATCATCTAGGGCAGATTAGGCCTGGTTATATAGTAGAGGGCAGCACATTTGCACATTAGTTAGCACTACTGCCTCGGGTTTGATTCTGACCAAGACTACATGTGGAAATGTAACTTCTCCCTGTGTTTGTGTAGCTTTCCTCCCACAATCATAAAACCCACTGGGAAGGTAACTGGCTCCTGATGATAGTGACCCATAAGCCTGAGGCAGCACATTGTATGTTGGTTAGGGATTGATGGGAATGACAGAAATAATTACAACATTGTACAAACTGTCAACACCAAAATACATAAATAATAGACTATGGCAGCTGTAAAGTAGAAGGATGCATTAGCATTGCTGCCACAGTTCCCACTGGCATAGTAAAAACCAATAAGGGATTCAGTTGGCTGCAGACTGAGCACTGCGGGAGTATAAAGTCTGATCTCATGTGGCTCCATTTCAGCTGTTCCTCATTTCTGTATGGCCCCCACTGAGGTGATGGCTGTTTGCATACACTGAGATCTAATGGACACGTAACAGGCAGGACATGTAAGGGTTACAGTTCTAAAGACTTGTTCAAAATTCTTGCTGGCACCTGTTTGCGGTTTGTTTTTTGACTACCATACAAGTGCTTTCTGGTATGGTATAAAGTATGAAAGCATAGCTTATTAAGCACACAAATATCCCTCTATGTACAGAATCATTTTACACCAGTGGGAGCTACTATACGGTTAAGCATGTTAAGCAAGTTAACAAGTGTATGTTCTCTTTATAACCACCAGTAGAGAGGGGTTCAACAGGCTTTTTAATGCAATCTCAGACTGTTTGTTTTGTAAACCATTGCTGTATTATCACATTGTTGTAAAAAAAATACTGCAACTTTTATTATTTTATTTATTTGTTTGCATGTGTACATATATACAGTGAGGAACATAAGTATTTGAACACTCTGCGATTTTGCAAGTTCTCCCACTTAGAAATTATGAAGGGATCTGAAATTCACATTGTAGGTGCATTCCCACTGTGAAAGACAGCATTTAAAAAAAAATTCAAGAAATCACATTGTATGATTTTTAAAGAATGTATTTGTATTGCACTGCTGCACATAAGGATTTGAACACCTGGCATTCAGTAAGAATTCTGGCTCTCAAAGACCTGTTATTCTGCCTTTAAAAAGTCCACCTCTACTCCACTCATTAATCTAAATTAGTAGCACCTGTCTGAGCTCTTTAAAGACACCTGTTCACCCCACAGTCAGTCAGACTCCAACTACAACCATGGGCAAGACCAAAGAGCTGTCAAAAGACACCAGAGACAAAATTGTGGACTTCCACAAGGCTGGAAAGGGCTACGGGGCAATTGCCAAGCAGCTTGGTGAAAATAGATCAACTGTCGGAGCAATTGTTAGAAAATGGAAGAGGCTAAAGACGACTGTCAGTCTCCCTAGGACTGGGGCTCCATGCAAGATCTCACCTCGTGGGGTATCACTGATGATAAGAAAAGTGAGGAATCAGCCCCGAACTACAAAGGGGGAGCTGGTCAATGACATGAAGAGAGCTGGGACCACAGTTTTAAAGGTCACTGTCGGTAGAACACTACGCCGTCATGGTTTCAAATCATGCATTGCACAGAAGGTTCCCCTGCTCATCACATGTCCAGGCCCATCTGAAGTTTGCCAATGACCATCTGGATGATCCAGAGGAGGCATGGGAGAAAGTCATGTGGCCTTGTTTGGAGGAAAAATAAGGATGAGTTGCATCCCAAGAACACCGTCCCTACTGTGAAGCATGGGGGTGGTAACATCATGCTTTGGGCGTGCTTTTCTGCAAAGGGGACAGGACAACTGCACTGTATTAAGGAGAGGATGAATGGGGCCATATATTGTGAGATTTTGAGCAATAACTTCCTTCCCTCAGTCAGAGCATTGAAGATGGGTCGTGGCTGGGTCTTCCAACATGACAATGACCCGAAGCACACAGCCAGGATAACCAAGGAGTGGCTCCGTAAGAGGCATATCAAAGTTCTGGAGTGGCATAGCCAGTTTCCAGACCTAAATCCAATAGAAAATCTTTGGAGGGAGCTGAAACTCCGTGTTGCTCAGCAACAGCCCCGAAACTTGACAGATCTAGAGGAGATCTGTCTGGATAAATGGGCCAAAATCCTTGTTGCAGTGTGTGCAAAACTGGTAAAGAACTACAGGAAACGTCTGACCTCTGAACTTGCAAACAAAGGCTTCTGTGCCAAATATTAACACTGATTTTCTCAGGTATTCAAATACTTATGTGCAGCAGTGCAATACAAATACATTCTTTAAAAATCATACAATGTGATTTCCTGAATTTTTTTTTAATGCTGTCTCTCACAGTGGGAATGCACCTACAATGTGAATTTCAGACCCCTCCGTGATTTCTAAATGGGAGAACTTGCAAAATCGCAGGGTGATCAAATACTTATGTTCCTCCCTGTATATATATACACACACACACATGCAAACAAGTTATATATATATATATATATATATATATATATACACACAATAAAGAAAGAAGTGCCCCTTGAGGGTAAAATGTGCTCTATCCAAGAGGGGTGTGCTGGGGGAGGCATTTAGGCATTCCTCCCAACTTTCCCGATTTTTGCACGACACTCCCAATTTTAACAGCTCAGCCAAAGTCCTGGATTCTTACTGAAAAGTCCCTCATTTCCCTTTGATCTCCTGCACTGAACGCTAAAAAAGATACAATGTTTCTCAACTCAACTACAAAAGTAGCTTTTGGCAGAGAGCCCAGAAAACTCAACAAAATACACCTGCACTTATTTACAATTGTAAATAGCTAAATAGGTCTCTTGGGGTAACAGAGACTTGCAGCTTAAAGGGAAATTTCACCTTCATTAGCAAAACTGTAATAACACATAAAACAAGACCACAAAACCCCCAGAAATGTGTTCAAACTTTTAATAACCTGTCAAATTAGGGGGTGTGGTCACAAAAATCGGCGTGGTCAGAAATATTTTGCTGTGGCATATGATTCAGGCATCCTCCCTCCCTCACCAGTCTGGTAACTTGCAGACTGGCAGGAGACGCTCAAGTATGGCAGCTTGCAACGGCAGGTAGTTACCCCGCACATAAGACAAGCTTATTAGATAATGTGAGGGGGAAACATCAATTCCCTACATGTTACAAGCATGAATTTAGTTTGAGGTATAACAGTTACGCAGAATTGACTAGGGCTTTGTACAGTAGGACAACCTGTTGTGTATCCCCTCAAGCAATACTTTTAGGTTAGGATGTTACATTTTGTACTGTGTGCTACCCTCTGTAACACTATCCTGAATCTAATCACTGAATGCCCAAATCCAGGGAAAGGAATGCCATGTCAAGAATGGTGAAGACCAAAATTATGCAGTAATGGAACATGTAAAAGCAATGAACCACAGATGAATACTGCAGAGAAAAAAGCTTCAACAATGCCTGTCCAGATGCAAAGTCACACCTATGGTTATTGTAGGATTTCTCCTTACTAGAGGTATGAGACCTGTTATCCAGAATGCTCAAGACCTGGGGTTTTCCACATAAGGGATCTTTCCGTAATTTGCATCTCAATGACTTAAATCTGCTAAAAATCATTTAAATATTGAAGAAACCCAATAGGAATGTTTTGCCTCCAATAATAATTTATTATATCTTAGTTGGGAAAACGTACAAGGTACTGTTTTATAATTATGAAAATTAACACCTACTTGGGGCAGGCGGTAATTATAGAAAAGAACAGTTCATGAGCTTTTGGCAACACAATAAGGACTTTGCAGTGTGATTTATTCAAGTCTGTGTTGGCCCTAGAGTGATGCAGCCTCCAGTTTGCAGGGAAATGGTCATTTTCAGAACAGTAGTTTTCCGAAAGTAATGGCGTGTATGGCTAAAATGGTGTGCGTTTTTTTGCAAGCGGCGATAGTTTGTGCGCGCTGCGTTAATTAGTGCGCGTTGTGTCAAATACCACACGAAAATATTCTTTGTGACTTAAATAATGCAAACAGCATTGCGTCTAAATTAACGCAAGTATACTTTTAGTGAATCGTGCGTTAAGACGCGAAAAATAAGACGCAATAAAATTTTTAACGCATGCTATAAATAGCGCTCGTTTTATTGCACTTTAGTGATTCAACCCTAAGGTATTTAAACTAAGGAAAATCAGTAGATTTCATGTTCATGGTCCTAAATTACAGCATGTGAACAGCAACAAACTTATAAGTAAAAAAGGACGTTTCAACTAAGGACACACATAATAATTAAAATTTTCATTTTTGAGCTTTAGTGGTCATTTATTAGCTAAGCCAGTCATATATAATACAGTAGCTTTTATAAAACCAGCAAAAAAGCATAATCTCTACATATAAAATCTAACATTTTATAATTCTGCTGCTGAGAAGCAATATCAATGCTAATTTGGTTAAAAGAGTTGGAGTTAAATCTGTAAATGTAATCATGGAGATCCGATTTTCCTTATAGAGAAATGTTTTGGAAGTTCTATGTTTTGGAAGGTCTATGTGTTTCTATGGCACAATATATTGTTAGTTTTGCACTATTTAATGACAGACCTGTAAAAAAAGGACTTGGAAAAATAAACCATAAAATTATTCATATAAAAGAACGCTGGGCAATGTTTTTATTTCTTTATAGTGGTTCAAACCACAGTGAGGAGATATTTCTAATGTAAAAATATGTTGCAGAAATAAAATGCTATCAATTAATATAAATGGTTCAACTGTCAGAACAAATGTCTCGGTGGCGTTGCCATAAATAACAGTTCATTAGGACTGACTAATGTCAATACATTATAAAACGATTTTCAGCGGCAGTAATGATATTTTACTTGTACATCTAATCAGCACTTTGTAAACGGAACTTTTTGGGTTATTTTCAAAATACAGAAATCAGTAATGATCTAAAACTGCAAATGACCGCAGTTCAAATCTTTGGGGAAATATTAAGAAGCTAAAACTGCTATTATAAAAGTTGGTGGTGGTATCTGGACTTAAAGCTGTAGCATTTTTACCGATTTAATATTTCATGTGCAGAATACTGAAAATTCGTTTGCTGCTGTATCAAAAGCTCAAGCCATGGCTATACAAACAATTCACCTACAGTTATATTATTCTGTATGCATTTTTGAAATATCACAGTCCCCTTTATTTTTGTACTTTTGGAACATACAATATGGTTTAATATTCCTTTTGCAATGCATTGCTTTGCTTCTACTTTGCTTGCAATGTAATGCTGCCCTATATCCATCTAGAATAAAAATGAACAACTACGTATCTATGGCTTAATCTGATGGTGATAAGGCAAATATGAGAACAGATAGTGGCAAAAAGGAAAATACAAGAAGAACTATGAAAAGTTCCATTGAAGGCACACTTTCATAAAAAAAGGTTTGTATTTGTACTTACGGTATGTCTTGGAATAGTTACAGTAAGCTAAGAAAGAGCACACAACAATAAGTACATGCTTCCTTTCTCTTACAAAACAAAAAGTTCTGTCCTTGCCTTATGTCTGAGATTATTTTCCTTGGTAAATCTTGGCAAGCACATGAAGATTGGGAAACCTTACATAGTCTTATACAGTCTTAGTTTAGAACTACAAAAAAGATTCTGTATTTCATACTTTTTTGGGGGGAAAACCACACCAAATGTACATATATAATAATTCCTTCTGTAGTACAGGTATAGCATATATTATCCAGTATGCTTGGGACCTGTGGTTGTCTGGATAAGGTGTTTTGACCTTATTTGGATCACCATACCTTAAGTCTGCTAAAAATCATTTAACATTGAATAAGTGCAATGGTATTGTTGTGGTTTTGCCACCAATATGGGTTCATGTGGCTTAGTTAGGAACGATTTATTATTACAGAGAAAAAACAAAAACATTTAAAAAAAATGTTTAAAATGGTCTCTAAGGAGTTGGCACCAGCTTACCTTGTGCCTCACTCATAGAAAGAACGTGAGCCTGCTGAAGATTATCCAATCATTCGGCCTTGGGCCAGTTTATCAGATCTCAGTAAGGTGTGTATCTGAAGCAATACTGGACTTGTCAAAATTGCCCTTGAGATATCATATTAATCCTATACACAGGCCAATAAGATGCTAACTTGGTCTGCAGTTGCCAAATCTACAGTAGTCATGGTATGTGCAGGACTGTTTCATAATTTGGGTAAATTTATTGGGGTTCACAGGAAAATATATGATGTAAAAGCAGAATTAGACAAAGTGTACAAAATAGTTTTATTAAAGATTCTTGTAAATAATATAGCTTTTTTATGTATTACCTTATATAAACTTGAGCTGTATTACTTTAGAATTCTTCTCCAACCTGCACATACTGTGAGCAAATACTGTGTACTTTCTAAAATATATCTTTTATATTTTACTGGCAGTGCCATTTGAAATAACTCACATATGGGGAAATGAAGAGAAAAATGTTTACATAATTTAAGAAGGAATAGACTATTTTTTCAATTTTAGTATTAAAAACACATGCTGTTTTTACAAACAAAATCAATTTAATCACTGTAATTATCAGAGACTTTGGAACAAAGTTATTTTTAAAGGACCATTTATATGCTTATATTAATGGTTTAAGACAATGATGAAGTGTTTGAGTTCAAATGTGTTTTACAAAAATGATATCTGAAGGTCTCAGTTGATCAAAAGTGATTATTTTGATAACTGGGAAATGAAATGATTAAAAGGAAAAAACAAAAGATAATGTTCTTCCCCCATTCCAGCTGGCTTTCTTCAGTCATTGGCAAGAACCAAGATTTAGCCTTTCTTGATACACCCAAGCAAGAGAAAAACAGCTGTAAGTATGCTTTTCTCAGTGGAATTCTGAAATAATGCTATAGAAGAAAACAAAATGAACTTCTTGGGAAGACTATTCACTTTCTTAATTAGGAGAACCATGCTACTATACTAATTACTCCTAAGGAAGTTACTGCAACAAGCACCCCTTGCTACCCTGAAAATCCCAGCATTGCCAAGTACACAAAAAGATTCAGTACACTCACAGTTTAAAACTGGGATCCCCAACCTTTTTTACACGTGAGCCACACTCAGATGCAAAAAGTTGGGGAGCCACACAAGAATGAAAATTGATGATTTGGGATGCAAAATAAAGAGATGTGACTGGCTATGTAGTAGCCACGTGTGGACTGCTAGCCTGCAGGAGGCTAAACAGGGGTAGCCCTTTGAATAAAAATAAAACGGTTAGAGGATGTAGGAAACTATAGTTCTGCAACAGCTTAGGCACACCAGCTTCATTAATATGGGTGAAGATATTTAGCTACTTACTATCTAAACTAAATTGAACATTCTTTAAAATGCCTATCCATACAAAAGACTGAACAGCACTATTTTGGTCAGTCTGATCAAACTGAGCTCCTCTCATTTCTCCCATTTGCCAGTGGTCTATTTACATGCAAAGAATGGGCATTAGGAGATAAAATGTTTAGTTTGAACAGACAGAAAGTAATCCAATAACACTGCAACATCATCTGTCAAAACTGATTCTCTAATGTGCTCTATATGCTCAGATAACTGATAACTGGGTAGAATAGTCTAGGCAGTATACTGAAAACCAGCCAAATTGTTCCTTCCAAGTCTTGTATGGCCACATTAAGACAGTTTGTAGAGGTTTGGAAAGAGATTAGAGTTGGATATTCACAAATTTAACAGTAGCTCTATTGCCAAGGCAGAATATTAATGTTAGATAAACCTCTGTAGAAACAAGAAGACATACTTTAACAGGAATATAATACATATGTCTCTTAATATTGTACAGAGCTGCGTGAAATCAAGTCATTAAATGAAAAGTGTAACTTACACCCTTTCATGAAACTTTATTCAAACTTCATTACATAACAATCTAAAGAGCTTGCACCTCGCTAAATAATCAAGAGCAATGAGCAATGGCCATGTAGATTTATTTTCTACTCTCTTACTAAACCACAGTGGAAGTTTAAAAGCAAGTATCAAGGACTTTGAATATAACAGCAAAGGGATGCACAAAACCTCTACAGCCCTATTGTTTACAAAATTCTTTGAAATAAAATTCTCATAAACAAACTAAAAGAATTCTTTTGTTGAACAACAGAATAAACTCAGGAAAGCAAGTGCATTTGTTATTGTTAAGTCATGGAACAAAAGCATAAAGTAGGAAGTAGCTTACAACTCAATAAAGGCATCACAGTTTCCTGACAGAGTATTAGCCTTTGTACATGTTTCTCTATTTTTACATAAACGTTCAACATTCAAATTATTTTTATTTAAAGAAATCTACTTTAATGTGCCACTATACCTTCATTTTGGATTTTCCTGAAGGTTTGTCTATTGGAAAAACTTTTTTTCCACTGAGTTATATTCCCATTATACAAATGCATGGTCAAGCAGTCCAGGGGCATATGGCATGACATCACTGGCTGTGTTGCCACTCAGCTGGGGCCATAAATTATACTCTATGTAGCATGGATAAGATACTAGAATTTTCATAGCTTGTTAAGGGCGAGGACACATGAAGCATAGATCCACCGTCAGGCTGACAGAAGCGGGTCTGCTTTCCTACGCTGCCAGAGTGCACTGATAACTACAGAATCCACTTCAGTGCAGCCACACACGACAGAGTGGGGCGTAGGTCCGCCTGAAAAACTCGAATGGAGGCATTTTTGGGTGGACCTATACTCCGCCATGTGTGGCTGCACTATAGTGGATTCTGTAGTTTTCAGTGCAGGCACATGGGCAGTGAAGGAAAGTGGATCTGCTTCTCTCAGCCTGACGTAAAAAGACAAGAGCTGAGAGAAATGGATCTACGCTTCACGTGACCTCACCCTAGAAATGATACTATACATCTAATCCAGCAGAGTTATTCTTCTTTCTATATAGGCACCCAAGGGCCCATGCATAAAGCGGCAGATTTGGGGGGGGTGACCCTGGGGTGTCTGTATCATAGATACATTTTTTAAAAGAAAAATAAAAACTATCCCCAGCTGCTGTCGAAGACTTGCTTTGCAAATCTAATAGAAGTAGAGCTGGGGGGTGAGGGATATCATGTGTGATATAGTGGAAGTCATGTCATGTGTAACAGGATGTGATATCACTTGCAGCCTTGCCTAGGCACCATACCTAAATACATTGATGGGGTGAGCAAAGTTTTGCAGAAATCTATGTGGGTAACCACACCCTTTAACAAAGTGTATTTCTATGTGCAGCTCTCTATAAACTATGCATAGAGAAATGACATTAGTAGCATATTTTTTAGGGTGTGGGAAGACACCATGTTAATCAGGAACATCTGCCAGCAGACTGGGCTACAGACTGTAATACTGCCTAGAAAGGGAGAATTAGGAATCCATGCAAACTGTAAATGTGGAACATGGCCAAATTAAGTTGACTAATAAATTAATGGGGTATCAAATGTAAGAATATATTTTGAATTTTGTTAAATTCTGTGCTCAGACCATACAAGATCTTCTCATCCTTTCTAATCTTCATTTAGGTTAACAGGAACAGCAGTAGTTAAAGTTTGGAGCAGAGGGTGACAGCTTTTGACTGTGTGATCTGAAGTAAAGCAATTAACACATGCCAGCAAGTAAATCTGATTAACACATACTTTGTGCATGAAGGGGACTCCTCACAGGGTATCATTCAGTTGTCATTAAGGAATTAGCTTTTGGCATGCTATTCAAAGACTTTTTCAACATTCACGTTGAAAGGCCCAGTGCACTGTACATCACCAACATGCTTATTAGTTCCTTATATATGCAGACAGAAGCACAACTCCATGTGACATGTAGCAAGTGATTAGGACTTAGCAGAGAGATTAGTTTTAATAGAGGGCAGTAAGCTAAAACTATATAGCCATATGGTTTAACTAAAGATATTTTTTATTAATCTATCTATTGAAGATAGTTATGTAGCAATGAAAATGTCTTAAAGGGGAATATATATATTCCCCCTTTTTTTTCATTATATTACTTGCAGCGATCCAAATACTAGCGAAGGCTAATAGCATTTTTGGGAGGTTTGTCACCCACAGTTGTGCATTTTTACTGCGGGTAACAAATTTCCCTGTGTTATTGCCTTTAGTGTCACAGATTATATGATTAGCATACTTACAGCACACACACATAATACACAAATGTACACACACATATACTAGTGGAGCTGGGGTTTTGAGTACATTTCCATATACATTTAACATCAAGGTTGCTGACATCTGACAAAAAAATGCTCAAATACACTCGCTGATCAGCATTTTTAGATCCGTTTAGTACTTACTAACAACGTTAGCTTGTCCAGTGAAGATGGTATACTGCAGCTCATAGGAAACCACGCTAAACTCATCCTCAGATGTCCAATGCACAGTAATGGTGTCGTAGGATGCAGTGCAGAGTTCCTCTCTGATTACAGGGGGATTGGGAGCTGTGGAGGCAGACAGTATTTGAATACTGCACAAAACTGTTTCTGTTTTTTTACAATATTTCTTTTATTGAAGCTTTGAATGATGGTACATGTAAACATCAGATAAAACTGTTACTTATTAGTATCAAACACAAGGTGTACAACACAGTCTCAGAGTGCAGGCCAGCTCTGACACGGCCCCATTGCAGCCTATTGGGGTCTTCTGCTCCCTAAATTGCTCTCCTGATAAGTTAGAACACAGGTAGGAGCAGAAGGGGGGCACAACTACATGCCTCCCCCTCCCATGAATACAACCCTGCCAAATGCAGGCAGTGCTGTATTCGCAGGGTTTAGCTTTGGGCTCCAAAATGTTTACAAGATTCCAAATTGGTTTTTGAAACCAATCAAACTGCATTTTTTATGTTAAAGTTAAAGTAAAAGCTGCACTGCTTTATATGTTTGTGTGCTAATAACACGGTTGCTTTCCTGGTACTCATTTTTGGATAGACATCACTGTTTCCATAATGATTTTGCCATACCTCTTAGCTATATAAAAATAAGCATTAACCTTGGATAACAGAGAGGGATTAGTCACTCTGACTCACTGGTGCTCAAACAAAATATCCAATGCTGCTTGAGATTTCTGAAATCATACAGGCCCAACATCTTCTCAGCAATGCAACACTACTCCTATCTACTCATGCCTGTATAGCTTCATTTTCCTTTTAATGATTAAATCATGCTTAAGAGTTTAACACAGGCTTACCTGTCAGATAATCAAGACATTCTAACAGCTTCTTCTCTCTTGAAAAATCCAATGCAAATGTGTCAAATGTGTCATTCAGGTTGATTTCTGGAATAAGCACTTGAGAAGATGCTGTTGCCATTGAGACTCTAAAGGGAAACAAACATATCCAGGTAATTCTGCACTTACTGTAGCTTCATTGCAGATCATACTAACAACATGTATGTAAGAGTAAGACAACAACAGATGCATCAATGGCTACTATAACAGAGCACATCGCTTGCATTGTAAACTGCTACTGTTGTTTCCTGTTCTGAAAGGTTTGCTTGATGAGCTGTTAACTAATCTGATTTATTGTTTACCAAATACCTCTGAGCTTAACATGTTTGCAAAACATAATACCATTTTCTTTTTTTTTCTTATCTACACAATTAAATTGATAGTTAAGTAATTAGAAACAATGTTATATTTCTAATATTCTTCACTTTCAGAAAGCATTATTTGCCTCCATTCTGTTTAAATGTCAGCAGCAAAAGTTGTATGCCTCCGAGAAACAGCAGTATCTTCTATTGACAGAAAAGGCTTGAAAGCACATGAAAAATGATATATTTAAATATTTGCCACAAATCACACTTGTGAACAGGGAGAGTTAAATTGGATCATGGTGCTCTAACCAAAGAACTGTTTAAACCATCTGTGTTTGGTACAGCATATTGCTACAGACAGTGAGAGGAAACTGTTTTTCCTTTTTGGATGCCATCAAAGAAACTATAATTACAGTGTCCTTGAATGTTTTTCCTCATATGCTGTCCCAGCTTGGTAATGAAGTATACAAAACTTTAAATGGTTTGAGCATCCTAAAAACACAGAAATGGAAATATATATATATATATATATATATATATATATATATATATATATATATAAAGCATTTAGTAATGTTATATATAGAATATTAAAAAAAAACAAAAAAAAAAAAACAGGTTATCAAAATGTGAGTTTATAGCTTAATACATAAAATCTCTCCCATGTTCTATTCATTGGGATTTTTTTTTTTTTCACAATTTTATAAATACGATTTTAAAAAGATACATTTTTTATGTTTTAAGCTCTAAACTCATATTTTGATAAATCTGCCCCTTAGCCTCTATCCTATCCCCTATAAAAATGGCTATACACTGGGTGACCTTCATGGTATCCAACTGATCTGTCCTCGGGTCCAACAGATAATATGAAGTCCACCATACATGGGGATGACCAAATACTACTGTTGTATGCATCTGGGTCAACAATACATTCAACATTCAATAAATAAAATATACTTATATAGCTTTTTCTGCCAGCCGAGTTTGTTTATCTTAATATCACCATTTCTTTATATCCATACTAGGGTCTTTCCCTGTGCATGGGCAAATTCCTAGCCATGTTTTTTACAGCCAGCAGGAATAACAAGTGCATTGTATCTGTGTGCATTCAGTGGAAAGTAGATGACTGTGTTTTTTCTCTTGCTGAGCGTATATTAAATCACTAACATTTTATTGCCTCAGCATGTTTTCAATAATCTCAAGAATTGTATTTCATAGCCAACATCTACTGTCATACTGGCTAATGCCGTACTGGCAATTTTAAACACTGTTGTCATACTGTAGAAAATAGCAGGGGTCAAAACACCTGCTCCTCATGTCACCAGTTCCCATATAAATTATGGGAACTGTTGTGCCATAAAATAGTGGTCACAAGTAGACCTCCGTCAAAAACCTCTCACTTTTTCCACTTGATGATGTCACCACTTAAAACATCCCAGTATGAGATTATCCTATAATCAGAAAAGTGCCAAAGAGACAAGCCTTTTCAGAATATTAAGAAGTGCCTTCTCTGGACAACCAAAGAACTAACAATGAGGTGGAATGAGAAAAATGTACCACCCCACCCTCAGCTTTGCAAATCCTTGTCTATGAGTCTTGGAGGAAATAGATGACATTCCATTAGCCTGAGTACTTTTACTCGCTCCCTTTGACATTTCTACATGGTGCCCCTTGCAAAAGACTTCCCTTCGTGGAACCTTTTATGAAAATTATTGCAAGAGTATCCTGTCATGTTTTTCCCCTTATAAATTAAACAAACCTAAAATAGATGCTTTGGCAATCGTTCCCATTTATCTGCAAGCTGATCTGGGCTAACCTTTAACCATGACTTTAAATAAGGAGCATGTCTTTAATAAATTAACTAGCAATCCTGTTAATTGCTGTTGAACGTACATTTTCCATTGTTTAAAAAAGGATTATTTTTTCCCCCTTCTGATATCTTTCTCATGGTGTAAGAGTGCTCCAGCTGCCAAGGACAGAGACACATATGCCAACTTTCTAAGTTCTGGGAATGTTTCTGAAAAATTATACACAAACTTTTTACATCTTATTTAACAAAGTGGGGGGGGGGGGAAGCGCAGAAACAACTGCTACCTAAGACAACATTAGCTTCTGCTTTGTGTTTTTAATGTAAGGTGGAAGGTTATTCACAAATACTAAAAACTCTGCCTGTATTACCACTAATATAGTAGTTTTCTAGACTGTGTGATAATCATGTGAATAACATCCAATTTTGTCACTAAGACTTGAAAGCTGGTTGATCATGTCCTTAAGGTATTTTTTTTGGTGGTTAAAGTTTGAGAGGTGGTTGTACATGAGTTTTAGCCCTATAACGGGGACTAAACATACTGCCAACATTCTGAGCTATATATATTAATTCACAAAACATATTTTAAATGATCATACTCCATTGAAGAGACTGAACCATATTAAATTGCTTGCAATGTAGCCAGTTGTATTAAAGGAGAAGGAAAGGTAAAAACAAAGTAATCTTTATCAGAAAGGCTTATGTAAATACAGCTATAAGCACTCACAGAAAAGCTGTGCAGCTCTCTCCTGCTCCCTCTCCCACAAGAATGCATAAGAACTCCCTCCCTCTCCCATCAGAATGTGTGATATGAGCTACCAAGGGCTAGAGCTGCAGGAAGCTGCTGAGACCACACTATAATGGCAGCTGCTATTTTAAACGAACAGAAGAAGTTTCTAGGGTTGTTTACTCGGGTATGGTAAAGCTTTCTGCAGAATAAATATAGTGTTCTAGCTTGCACTAATGTGGCTTCTCCTTTAAGGGCTATCTCTGTCTTTCTTATAAAAAAAATATTTGTCCGGTACATTTACATTATTTTATCATTAAGAGATACTGACACCAGAAAGCAATATTTGCCTGATGCATTTACATTACCTGTCTGATCCCCTGTGTTCCTCTATGAGGGGGCGGCCATATTTGTCTGTTAGCATTAGAAGCTATAACTGACAGGCTATGAAGGGACAGTCAGGTTGGCAAAACAGTCAGGTTTAGGAACTTCAAGTAACAATTACTTACAAAACCAAACCTGTCAACGAAAAACCGTCAACACAACCTATGAAAAGTAGTTTTTTTTGTGTCAGTATCTTAATATAATAAGTGCTACTGGAAAACATCAGAATGGGGGAAATTTATTTTTTAAACATATATTTTAGAAAAATGGTAAAAATAAAAAGAGAATATAATTGTAAAAAAATCATTATTTGTGGCGTACTATTTGAAAAGATGATCTACCCCTTTAAGTATATAAATACTTTAGAGTTCCCTTGCAGATGCTTATTTTGGTTTATTTTTCTTTTCATTTCTTCATATTTTATTACTGTTGAATGGATAAACAAATGTAATTGACCAGAAAAGATGTTGAGACAGCATTACTATTGTCAGATAAAAGAAAGCTGATTAACTATGCACACACAGAGCACAAGCTGTGTGTGTGGTAGGGGCGTTCCAGGGTAACAAGGTGCAAATCAGTGTGCACTATGTGCTCCTGTATGTGCAAAACCAGTGCACACACAACAAACTCATGCACACTGAAAAGTTTGTATGCAGACATATTAGTGGGTAGCACTTCAGCACGGTAGTGGTGAGTTTAGTTCTAGCTTGGGCATTAACTGCAAACAATATGTTTCCTCCCACACTTCACATTAACTGCCTCCAGATCAAAACTCTGCTGTGTGTGAATGTGTTATGGACCTCAGATTGTATGTATGTATGTATGACTTTATTTATAAAGCGCCACAAGGGTACGCAGCGCTGTACAGTCTTACAGAATACAAAATTACACACAGGGAGGACAAGTGATATAATAAATAAACACAATAAATACATATATGTATACATATATATATGTGCCATGTGGTATGAGACAAAGTAGGAAGGAGGTCCTTGCCCCGTAGAGCTTACAATCTAAGTGATTGTAAGCTTTCATAGGGCAGGAACTGATGTAAATGATGTATAATCTCTATAAAGCGCTGGGTAAATGTATCATAGCTGTAAGGATTCCTTATATTTTAGTTGGGATCAAATACAAAGCACTGTTTAATTTTTACAGAGAAAAAGGAAATCAGTTTTAAAAATCTAAATTATTTGCTTATAATGGAGTTTATGGGAGACAGGCTTTCCGTAATTCGGAGTTTTCTGGATATCGGGTTTCCGGATAAGGGATCCCAGAGTCAACACTGGTGCAAAGTTTTACTATCCCATATAAACAAACCCTATAAACTACTAATGATAGTACCAGCAAATAAGCTAAAAGTAGAAATGTAAATGTTTTCTAGTAGCTGTCTTCACCCTAAGGGCTGTGAAAGACGGGTAGATTAGTCGCCGTGCGGGCGACTAATCTCCCCAAAATGCCATCCCACCGGCTAGAATGTAAATCACCGGTGGGATGGCATATGCGGCGCAGCGATTTGCCGAAATCGGCGAAGTTGCCTTGAGAGGAAACTTCGGCAATTTCGGCGCCGCGTATGCCATCCCACCAGCAATTTACATTCTAGCCGGTGGGATGGCATTTCGGAGAGATTAGTCGCCCGCACGGCGACTAATCTACCCGTCCGTCACGGCCCTTAGGAGTAAACTTGAGAATGCTAAGCCTTTGAGTGACAGGGAGAGTTTTTGGGCAGAGACAAGATCACAGGATTTTTATGGCAAGGCAGTATCTAGAAACACATTTACACAATCTAGGGCAAGCTGGGCAAGATTACATAAAACAAAAGGAAGAAGGGTAAAAAAATGTAGGAGGAATGTTATACCTTCAAAGGGAAATTATCTTGTACAGTTATATTGTATAGCTTCATTTTGGACCGCATCAACGAGCCGATGCGGTCCCCGATCCGACTGGATTTTCTAACCTGGCCGATCGATATCTGCCCAATTTCAGGCCAGATATCGGTCGGCCAGGCAGCTCGTTTCTTCCCATACACGGGCCGATTAGCTGCCAATATCGGCGGCTTCTATCGGCGCCCGTGTATGGGGGCCTTTATTCTGATATTTACTGGAAGCTGCTATCTTGCTACCTTCCCACTGTTCCACTGATCGGCTGCTGGGGGGGGAAGGGAGGGGGGTGATATTACTCCAACTTGCAGATCAGCAGTAAAGTGTGACAGAAGTTTATCAGAGCACAGGTCATATGGCTACGGCACCTTGGAAAATAAAGAATATGGCTAGCCCCATGTGAAATTCACAAATGAAATATAAAAAAAAATGTTTGCATTCTTAAAAAAACAGATTTCAATGCAGGATTCTGCTGGAGAAAAAAAACACGTTTTCCCATGAAAGTATTCCTTTAAATGCTATGTCCCCTTTAAAACAAGAACAACTAGGTTTCTATCACACTCCCTAAATGTTTTATTGTTATGGTTTAATTTGATAACAAAAGTGCTAGTTTTTGACTCAGACTTGTACATCATCTGCACATCATCAGAACCCTTAAAATGATGATTATACTTGAATTAAGGCTTCTGTGTAGGCTGGTGGGCAGAGACAAAGGCATCCACATGTTCTGTACTCAAATACACTAGTTAAAGACATTAACATTGCACACTACATAGATTATGGGCAATTAGTACTTCTGCCTTTTAAGACAATAGCAGGCTGCCCTGCAAGCTGTTTACCTTTCTGTGATATTCTTGGCTGACTGAAGGAAGCGAGCGTGATCGTTTTCCTTTAGAGACTGTTCTGCCTGTGAGATCAGGGATGTGGAGCGCTCGATGCACTGCTTACAGTTGGCAACCTGCTGGGCCAGTTTCCTTAACCTCACGACCTAGGAGAGGAGCAGATAGGTAGAGGTGAGAAAATGTGCATTAGTGGTAATTACATAATAGTGAACGTAAGGGCATATAGAGCACTGCTGAATATGCTGGGAAGTGTGCAATGCAACCAAATTTGTGTGACCAGAGCCGAGCCAAAAGATACTGGCATACAAGAGTAGCCTAAACCTGCCATATTTCTACTCTCCCCTCGCTCACCACAACAGCCTTCCCCTTTACATGCCAAGCAAGGCCCCACTGCTTTCCTTGTGCCAAAAGTGTTTGGAAAGGTACTGTAAGCAAGGGTGGATTAATGGCAGCGCGAATGGCTTAAATAGCCAATTCTACTAATGAAAAGAGGTGTTTCAGCATAAACTGTAAATAAAATGTTTTTAATTTATGGTGTTATGTTCCCTGTAACCTGTATACCAAGCTAGTTAGAGAATGAATTGATATCCATATCATTGCATGCATTTTTATAGTAAATCCCTTATTTAACAGAGTTTAAGCTATAATTCCAAACCTTTTTGAAAGGGACATTTATTCCTTAAAGGAGAAAGAAAGGTAAAAACTATGTAAGTTTTATGAGAGGGTCTATGTAAATACAGCCATAAGCACTCAAAGAAACGCTGCACTGACGTTTCTGAAAAAAGATTTCTTGTACCTGTAATTCCTGTGCCACAGACACACAGCTCTCTCTCTCTCTTGCTCTTTCCTGCTCCCCCTCCCTCAAGAATGCTAAGAACTCACTCCCCCCCCTTAGGAATGTGGATCTGAGCCAATCAGCAGGAAGCTGACTCATAGTCTTACTAACTGAGCATGCTCACTTGGTCTGGATGTCAGTGTAGGAGTGAGGCATTATGGGAACTTTCTTTACACAGCTCAGCGTTTTTTCTTCCTGTTTGGCTTCTGATCTTCTGAACAGTGAAATATGGAGAGGCTTAAGAGCACTAATGAGACAACTGAAGGTATGCCTGCAGCTTGAGATTAACTCTTTACTAGCCTTTCCTTTTCCTTTAAATATGGAGTGTATAGGTTAGGTCAACTGTACCAATATCTATTAGATCACACTTCTTTAGGCTTCTAGTTCTGTTCCACATTAGAAGGTCACAAGGAAATCTGTGGTCAGCCCGGGAAATGGAGTGAAGCAAGGTTAACACTACTGGCTAAATGGTAATTAGGGCCTTCAAAGTAGCTAAAGACAAATAAAACAAAGTAAAACAACCTTCTAGAACCAAAATAATGTTGTGATCCTTTAAAAAAATGCAGTAGAAAGAAACGAAAAAAAAACAAAAAACTATTCAATCATTAAATATACCCTAATGGAATGTTATATTTAACCCAGTAATAGGTATTTTTTAGCTTAGTTCTGGTTAATTGCTCACTTAATTATTCAATTGTGTTTGCAAAACATGACTTGAATTCAGCAGCATTTTCAATGTACAGAGTGGGAGATTTAAGCCCAGTGTGAATGACACAACCTGGCTTTCCAAAAGTAGGACCCTAATGCCATATATCATGGCCATGTTCAGAGTTTCATACGAACGTATCATTTATTATGCTGTGATGTTTACATTGCTATTTAGGATAAGTGAACCTTAAAAAAGTTAAAAATTCTTTAGATTTTAGAACCATTTTATAAGAATGTCAAAATCAGCATAAAAATAGTAAATACCTTATATGCACTAAGCAGAAAACACTATTGTGGTACATTTCTCAATTTTTACAGTCTTAAAAAATGATAATGACAGCCAAAATAAGCACAGCTGGCTTGTGTTCCCCACAATTCTCGTCATTTCCTGGCATGCAGATCTAACATGATAGATGAAAATGCTGTTTTCATAACCAAATCCCTATTAAAATAAGGGCGGCCTAATATGCTAGTAACACTGAAGCTTTTCCTGGGAAGGCAAAATGCAGTTGTTGATGCAAATTATAGTTGTTCTGTGTTCAAGGCAGCGTCTTACCTCAGCCTAGACTTATTTATGTGTCAAGGTTTTTGGCAAATTGCTGGTAGTATGTACAAAGTTTGACATGAGTTTCTTGAAAATGGATAGTGTGGTTTTAGCATTCCTGAGCCATGTATAATCAAGGCAGTTTATATTATAAGGTTAAAAGAAAAACTGATTACCGTGTCATAACCCCACCCAGGGGCGTCATGGCCCGCCTCTTCACCATCCCAGTGATGTCATGGCCCGCCTCTTCACCATCCCAGTGATGTCATGGCCCACCTCTTCCCCGCCCCTGTAATGTAATTTTCCGCCCCCTGCCTGGCTACAAATGCCAGCAGAGGTGGTAACCCTAATGGTGAGCCTAAGCTACTGGGTTAAAAGGGTGGTTCATCTTTAAACGGATACTGTCATGATTTTTATCGTATAATTTCAATTTCTAAATTACACTGTTTGATAGTAAATACTTCACTCTACTATTCTACTCTACAATTTTTTTCTTAAACAAACAAATTTTTTTTTTTTTAGTTGTAATACTGGTGTGAAGCCATCTCAGTGCATTGTGTCTGAGTCTGAGCTTTCAGAAGAGGCCAGCGCTACACATTAGAACTGCTTTCAGGTAACCCATTGTTTCTCCTTCTCCCGTGTAACTGGAGGAGTCCAAAGCCAGTCTTGGATTTCTTACTGCTGAGTGCTATTCTGATATCTACTGCTATCTTGCTCCCTTCCCATTGTTCTGCTGATCTGCTGCTGGGGGGAAAGGGAAGGGGTGATATCACTCCAACTTGCAGCTTAGCAGTGACTGAAGTTTATCAGAGCACAGGTCACATGGCTATGACACCCTTGGAAATGAAGAATATGGCTAGCACAAAGTGAAATTAAAATTGAATAAAAATTAAATATAAAAAAATCTGTTTGTGTTTTTCAAAAACAGATTTCAATACAGGATTCTGCTGGAGAAGCTCTTATACCTGATGTGTTTTGAAAAAAAAATATTTTTTCCCATAAAAGTATATCTAGTATAAATAAATTTGAAGCAACTGGACTTGTTTAGTAATCATTGAAGACGTTTCACTACTCATCCGAGCAGCTTCTTCAGTTCAACTGACTGGTATGGGAAGTCCTCAGCATATATACTCTTCCACTAATCCAATCACAATGGCACTATGTAACTCTTCAGAAAGGTGACATCTGAAACTCACAGAGGTGTGAATGCTGTGGAGTTACTTTGAAAGGATTACCAAAGTATCATGCAACTCTTCAAACAGGTGTTACTTGTTAGAGTTGCATGAATGGATGTGTGAAGAGTTCTGAAACTGCCGGGGTACTGATGTTAGAACAGCATTGTATGTAGCAGACAGATGGTGTCGAAGTCCCCCGCCTCTGTTAAGGGATGGTTTCTCCACTTTGACATGAATGGCCTCTTTTACACCTCTTTCAAACCAGCGGTCTTCTTTGTCCAAAGTTTGGACATTGCTATTTTCAAAGGAGTGTCCCTTGTCTTTTAGGTGTAGAAAGACAGCAGAGTCCTGGCCTGTAGTGTTCGCCCTCCTATGCTGAGCCATTCGCTTAGAGAGCAGTTGCTTTGTCTCACCAATGTAAAGGTCTGTGCACTCCTCGCCACTCCAGACCTTTACATTGGTGAGACAAAGCAAGACCGCTGGTTTGAAAGAGGTGTAAAAGAGGCCATTCATGTCAAAGTGGAGAAACCATCCCTTAACAGAGGCGGGGGACTTCGACACGTCTTCAATGATTACTAAACAAGTCCAGTTGCTTCAAATTTATTTATACTAGATATACCATGACCTGGATGAATGAAAATCTTCATAGACATATTCCCATAAAAGTATTCTTTTAAGTTAACTTGAAGTATTTTTTAGAATGGATGACCAGTTTTAAGCCAGTTTTAATTATTTGGTCTTAATTATTTATTTTATAGATGTTAAATGACTTGCTTTCTTCTTATGATTCTTTCCAACTTTTAAATGGGGTTTACTGGCCCCAGCAGCCAAACATCTATTGCTCTGTGAGGCTACAATTTTATTGCTACTTTTTATAACTTATTTTTCTGTTCAGCCCATCTCCTATAAATATATCAGTCTATCATTAAAACATTTCCTTGTTGCTAAGGTAATTTTAAACCTAGCAACCAAATAACTGCAGTTGCTGAATATAAAGTGAAATAATTAAAAAACTCTAATAATACAAAATGAAGACCATCTGCAAACTGTTTGAAAAAAATTACTCTCTACGTCATACTAAGTTAACTCAAATGTAAACAACCACTTTAATCCCATAAGTATAGAGAACCCCAAATAAACAATCCCAAACTGAAGTGGTGACTTTATTATGATGTGGGAGGATGGCCAAGCGTGATCGATAAAAACCACATACAACCAAGAACGAATGACACAATGAGC
Source organism: Xenopus tropicalis (assembly GCF_000004195.4). Lineage (NCBI taxonomy): Eukaryota > Metazoa > Chordata > Amphibia > Anura > Pipidae > Xenopus > Xenopus tropicalis. The sequence goes on along the minus strand of NC_030678.2, from coordinate 58,609,964 downwards.
AAGTTCAGCCATTAATGGGGAAGGAAAGGTAAAAACTAAGTAAGCTTTATCAGAAAGGTCTATGTAAATACAGCTATAAGCACTCACAGAAGGATTAGTTGTGTCTGTAATTCCTGTGCCAGAGACACACATCTTTCTGCTCTATGTTCTCTCCTGCTCCCCCCTCCCTCAAGAATGCTAAGAACTCACCCCCCCCTTAGGAATGTGGATCTAAGCCAATCAGCAGGAAGCTGACTCATAGTCTAACTAACTGAGCATGTTCCCTTGGTCTGCATGTCTGTGCAGGAGTGAGGCATTATGGGAACTTTCTTTACACAGCTCAGTGTTTTTTCTTCCCGTTTGGCTTCTGATCATCTGAACAGGTGAAATATGGGGAGACCTAAGGGCACTACTGAGACAACTGAAAGTATGCCTGCAGCTTGAGATTAACTCTTTGGTAGCCTTTCCTTTTCCTTTAAACAAGCAAAACCCCATGCTGCCTAGCAAGGAATAACCGATTTCCCAAAGGCTAGGAGAAAGCCTGAAGTAAAATCACTGGTTAGTCGGGCTCAGTAACTCATCCATAGTGTATATGTGCCCATGTGATTCAAAGTGCAAGTTGCCCTCTGAAAAGTGACCCATTTTTATGTATACAGAGAAGCGAAAAACATTCTGGGAGGGCAAAGAGCTGTACATTTGGAAGCACCCTGCCACGCATATATCTCAGGAAGCCTACTTTCCACTACAATTTTGCTATTATAAGAAAAACTGAAAGAGCAACTTAGGTATTCAGCTTTGTCTCCAGAAGAACGTTACTTGTTTAAAGCAAAGGAAAATACATTTCCAGAACTTTGCCTTTCTAAAATCATGATCTTCAAATACACTGTGCAAGCTTTAGCCGAAAGGGCTTTGCATTTGAAGTTAATTAGAGATGCAGGACGACTAGTGAACCATTAAAACCGCATTTGACGGTGACTAAGAATTTCTCAGACATGCACTACCTAGCTCTGACAAGCTAGGTTACTTTTGCTAGTTACAGTGTAACACTTCATTCCAAAAGGCAACAGCAAACACGTGTTACCACAGCACTTTTGTTTCCTCTAATGGAGCTAACTAAAAATCAAATAAAAATAAGAACTGTTCAAAGTACTCTGATTTACATATATAGAAGGAAAATGTTTATGGAACAATGTGCGCTCCTGTGACCCCACAGAAAAATTAACATGTTGGAGGTTCAGCTCTGTTTATACATAGATGCATTTCACATATAATTAGTTGGTTGTATGGCAGTTAATGGTTCAGACTCTCCTTACACAGCATATACATGTGCAGTGAACCCAATCCCTTGCTGCTGTTAAATCCTAACAAAGCTACACACAGATGAGTGTGAGCTATACCCCATAAAAAAAAGTAAATGCAGAGAAATGCATAATTAGGCTGGGGTAAGTTAGGGGTGCAAAAGTGCAAAATATATGGTGGTTTATGCCCATTTTTCACGCTATGCACCCTGCCCTGCACTTTGTAAATTAAGCCACTTGTGTTATTATAAGATGTTACTAGGTGCAATCAGATGTACGGCACATTGCAGATTAAAGTTTGCTAGCTAACTTGTGTGGTAGGGGGCTAAAGGAGCATAAAGATGGACTTGCAGCCCTCAAGACATGATATTATTGCTAACATCTCAGGAAACTCCTTATGCTTGGGTGTTTGCGGATGTTATAATACTAATGGTTTCCAATTTACAATTGTATTTTTATACCAATGACATAACCCATTAAGCATTGGGTATGTGTAGCAACTAATCATTAGGTCTAACCATTTTTTAGCCCTGCCTGGCAAGTTATGTGCCCCTCAAATGTTTGCGGTTTTCTACTCATTATGTCAACTAGCATAGTGGTAACTACTACAGAACCCCCTATGGCGCATTTATCAAACTTAAGGCCCCCGGGCCGAATCACGAGCCCTGGTACCTCACATTTTTGACTAGGTGCACCATGGCCTCAACAAAACATACTCCACATTTACGCACTTGAAGGGGTGCATGATACATACTGTATATACTGTAACTGGTATCCAGTGTCTGATAGGCAGTGCTTTCATACATAAATAATGTATAAGGCTATGACTGATGTACACTGTTTGTGAATTAGTTACACTATTCATGAACTTCAAAAGGACATCATATGTCCTTGTGTTTTTTAATATAGATACATCAATTTTGTAAAAGAGTTTAAATTTTAAAGGAGACTTACTGCAGCCTTAATCATACCGCATTATTTTTTTGTTGTCCAGGGATTCAAATATTTTTTAAAAAAAGGTGTTCTCTTTTGCACTGCTAAAACAAGTTTTGCCATCATATTCTCTGCAATTGTGTTTAGTAACACAACCTTGCAAACCACGCAGCTGTGCTCCTCCCTCTGGAAAATCAGTGTCAGATTTTTCCAACTGCTACATTTTTTTCTTAAATAGAAAGCTATTTTCAGTGTATTCACAATCTTCTATATGGCTATGTTTAAAGTCCAAAATAGCGTGTTGAATTTTTTTTAGAGCAATCAATATTGTTCAAGTGATGACGGAAGTCATGCTCAATGATGCATAACACTTAAAAGCATAACAGCTCTCAGCTGTACAAGAAAAGTATATAGGTTGGAGGAAAAAGAAAACAAAAATAAAGTATGTCTTTACCTTTCCTTCTTTTATTTTTGTTCCAATTATTTGTCTTCTCTGTTGAATAATTTCAATCAGTTGGTCACTCTCCTCCATTAATTTTGCTTCTTGTCGTGATGCATTAACCTGAAAAATCAAGTGAATAGCAACATTTAGTAAAAGCCTTGAAATATTATAGTGGGCGCAGATGCTGTACAGTAAAACAAACACTGGAATGGATTACTTAGAGGTCAGGTTTCTGGAAACCCATGAACCACAACCAATCCGGCACATCTGAAAGGTGGTTTTATTTGCCAGGTGCTTTTGGGTCATACAGAACTTGCTTGGTTACCCATATTTGATATTTTACTGCATCACTGCCAAAAATGCACTTATAGAATTATTTACAGGGGCAAAAACATAGTCTTTTTCTACCTACTCACTGGTCAAGGTTTGCCCCCATACAATAAACACTAAAACCAAATGTGTTCTCTCCAGACAGAAAACCATTGCTGCTTGTGCTCCAGTCAACTTTGAAATGGAAGTGGCACAACTTCTATTTCAATACCATTGGGCTTAACAAATGGATTTGGTCAATGGTCCATACATTTGTGTGTTTTAAAGGAAAAGGAAAGCCTAATAAAGAGTTAATCTCAAGCTGCAGGCATACTTTCAGTTGTCTCAATAGTGCCCTTAAGTCTCCCCATATTTCACCTGTTAAGATGATCAGAAGCCAAACAGGAAGAAAAAACGCTGAGCTGTGTAAAGAAAGTTCCCATAATGCCTCACTCCTGCACAGACACCCTGACCAAGTGAACATACTCAGTTAGTAAGACTATAATTACTAAGGGGGGGGAGTGAGTTCTTAGCATTCTTATGGGAGGGGGGAGCAGGAGAGAGCAGAAAGCTGTGTGTCTCTGGCAGAGGAAAACAGACACAACTAATCTTTTGACAGGGAACTCAGCCTAGCATTTCTGTGAGTGCTTATGGCTGTATTTGCATAGACCTTTCTGTTAAAGCTTACTTAGTTTTTACATTTCCTTCTCATTTAAAGGTGACATATACCATACATTTATACAATGCACTAAACCATGTAAAATAATGTAAAATAGAAGTGTTTTTATTTTAATACCTTTGGGTTCAAATATGTCCATAACTGCTTGAAAACTGTGCTCTACCCAGCCCTTTTTGTTAGCTTTCGGTTTAGACTCTTCAGTATGTGGCTGGAGCCGCAGGCCCTGAAAGACTTTAGTGACTCAGGCACCACAAGCAGAGAGACACAGGAGTAAACTGGGAGGGGTTTTCCCTCGTACTGTTGAGTAAAGCCTGTCAATCAGTGCTGTGACCACTTCCTCTGGGAGACTGAAGTGACACTCCCATCTATCATTTCACTCTGGCTTCTGACTTGAGAGGCTGTCTATGCAGCTCTCATATAATGACAGTTTTAAGAGGTAAAATGCTTTCAAAACATCTTTCTTTCTGCATCATTTCACATTTTGAGGGAGGATGAATATTATAACTGAATATGAACTTTATAGAAAATGTCTCCTTTAATTGTATACCATTTAGTTGTAAGGGTACTCAGAATGGCTAACAATCAGTTTACCTTTTTCTATCAGTATATCCCAAAAGTTCAGCTCCCACAATAGGATTTTTAGATCACAAGCTCTTTTGGGCAGGGCCCACTGTACCTCTTGTATAGGTTCTTGGTTGTTCTCTGTACAATCCACTTTATTGTACACTATTGTGGAATATGTTGGTGCTTTATAAGCACAAGCTAATAATAATAACAGCCCTATAAGCTGTGGATACAGAAAAACTGAATTATAGCTGCAGACATAATGGAAGCCTCTTTGCTGTCAGTCTGCATTAGTCTTAGTTCAAATTGACCAAGATGAACGTTTTTTGACTAAGGAGCGATTTACTAAACGTCATGCAGTCTAGAGTAAAATCTTACACGTTAGCCAGTTATTTACAGCTTCTACAGCATTTTAAATCGTGTTTCCTTGTACTGGTTTGATGCAGGCCTAATATCTACATGTTTTTTTACCAACAAGGTGTCAGCCCTTGAGAAAGAAACAGAAACTTCACTTTGCTGGCACTATGTAAATAAATGATGATTCTGTAATGATCCACTTTCAAACCTGGGTGTTTTCCAAAGTCGATGAATGGCCAACATAATTCAAAGGTTCACTATTGGTAATTTTTAACAATTAACTTTAATTGGTTTTAAATATACGCATCAATCTTGAATAGTGGTGTAATGTGTATCCACCATCCACACAAGCTTGGTGCTGACAAGGAAGCCAGAAAAGAAAATTATACCAGAACTTTACAATAGACCCCCACAGTCAAAATTAGTCTCTTCCCCAGTCCCTCTACGATTGCTGAATTGTAGTTCTGCCACTGATTTTGAGACAAAGTATTTTACATCTGTTGGGGTTTCCTTTAGGCAATTCAGTTTCCATCCACATTCCGAAAACATACAGGCTCCTAATAAAAACTGACCATGTTGTATGTGTAATGTGTAATCTCTGTATACAATGGATAATAACCATACAAATTGTGTATTTTTATGTGTGTATGTATGAGTCAGAGAGAGACAGAGACAAAGAAAACAACATTATTTTAGGGTTGTCTTGGAAATTAAAGTAGTGTATACAATACTTTACTTTTTAGCATTAAGGAATTTATTTCAAAGTTAACATGTTTTGTCTAGACAGATTCATAAATGAAAGACCTGGGTGCTTTTCTTGGTATGTTTATGGAATAAAAGTACAGGCATGCACCTTCTTTATGTATCCTTTACTGTACTAATTCTTTGTGATTTTCTCGAGCAGGTTTCATCTCATGGAAAGACATTTTCAAAAGGTAATCAAAATTTTCTGTACCATTTCTAAAATAACCAAGCTACTATTTTCTAACTCCCCTAACCATTCTCCAGTGGCAGAACTAAAAGTAGGCAGAAGGGGCACATGCCTTGGGCTCAAAAGTGTTGGAGTGTTGGTTTGGGTCCTGAAGGTAATTATAATGCATGGGGTGATGTGTAAGCTGGAGGGTGTTGGATGTGAGCACAAGGTGGAGGTGGACGCTCTCTTTACTTTGCCCATCTAGGCAAAGGGAGCAAAGGGACTCCTACCCCTACTTGAAAAAAGATTGGGGTACTGAAAAGTAACTTGATTATTTCAAAAACAGTACAAAAGTTTGAAACAAGTACAACCTGGATTCCAAAAAAGTTGGGACACTAAACAAATTGTGAATAAAAACTGAACGCAAGGATGCGGAGGTGTCAACTTCTAATATTTTATTCAGAATAGAACGGAACAAACATTTAAACTGAGAAAATGTACCATTTTAAGGGAAAAATATGTTGATTCAGAATTTCATGGTGTCAACAAATCCCAAAAAAGTTGGGACAAGGCCATTTTCACCACTGTGTGGCATCTCCCCTTCTTCTTACAACACTCAACAGACATCTGGGGACTGAGGAGACCAGTTTCTCAAGTTTAGGAATAGGAATGCTCTCTAACTGTTCAATCGTCTTGGGCCTTCTTTGTCGCACCTTCCTCTTTATGATGCGCCAAATGTTCTCTATAGGTGAAAGATCTGGACTGCAGACTGGCCATTTCAGTACCCGGATCCTTCTCCTACGCAGCCATGATGTTGTGATTGATGCAGAATGTGGTCTGGCATTATCTTGTTGAAAAATGCAGGGTCTTCCCTGAAAGAGATGACGTCTGGATGGGAGCATATGTTATTCTAGAACCTGAATATATTTTTCTGCATTGATGCTGCCTTTCCAGACATGCAAGCTGCCCATGCCACACGCACTCATGCAACCCCATACCATCAGAGATGCAGGCTTCTGAACTGAGCGTTGATAACAACTTGGGTTGTCCTTGTCCTCTTTGGTCCGCATGACATGACATCCCAGATTTCCAAAAAGAACTTCGAATCGTGACTCATCTGACCACAGAACAGTCTTCCATTTTGCCACACTCCATTTTAAATTATCCCTGGCCCAGTGAAAATGCCGGAGCTTGTGGATCTTGCTTAGAAATGGCTTCTTCTTTGCACTGTAGAGTTTCAGCTGGCAACGGCGGATGGCACAGTGGATTGTGTTCACTGACAATGGTTTCTGGAAGTATTCCTGAGCCCATTCTGTGATTTCCTTTACAGTAGCATTCCTGTTTGTGGTGCAGTGTCGTTTAAGGGCCCAGTATGGTTTTACTGCCTTGACCCTTACGCACAGAGATTGTTCCAGATTCTCTGAATCTTCGGATGATGTTATGCACAGTTGATGATAGATGCAAAATCTTTGCAATTTTTCGCTGGGTAACACCTTTCTGATATTACTCCACTATCTTTCTGCGCAACATTGTGGGAATTGGTGATCCTCTAACCATCTTGGCTTCTGAGAGACACTCTGAGAAGCTCTTTTTATACCCAATCATGTTTCCAATTGACCTAATTAGTGTTATTTGGTCTTCCAGCTCTTCGTTATGCTAAAATTTACTTTTTCCAGCCTCTTATTGCTACTTGTCCCAACTTTTTTGGGATTTATTGACACCATGAAATTCTGAATCAACATATTTTTCCCTTAAAATGGTACATTTTCTCAGTTTAAACTTTTGTTCCGTGATTTATGTTCTATTCTGAATAAAATATTAGAAGTTGGCACCTCCACATCATTGCGTTCAGTTTTTTTTTTTTTTAATAATTCTTTCTTTATTGGTTTTTTTAGGAGGGATACAGAAAGGAAGAGGGATGGGGAAGGAGGGGAAAAAACAGAGAAATTTGCAGACTTTGTCATTCTGGTAAGTATAATAATCAGGTGTTAAACAGGTTTATGCATATTTTACAAAAGGGTTGTCAATTAACATATTCATAATGCAAATACAAACAGTACATCTTCGGATGATCAGACCTGGTAGGGTATACCTGAGGAAAGGTATTAATGATAGTGATATTTGTGGTCCTCTAGGCAGGTTAGCGTAGTTGTTTTATCAGATCTCAATTGTTTTTGTACCAGGGTGCCCAGGTTTTCCTTAGGTTAGAGAAAGTGCCATGTCTCATGGCCTTAATCTCTTCGAATTTTTTGATTTCTTCCATAGTGGAGAACCATTCTGAGATGGTAGGGGGGGATTTCTGGAGCCATTTCTTAGGGATTAGGGATTTCGCTGCTTGGACCATAAAAAGCAATAATTGATTTGTAACCACTTGGTTTGTTGTAGAATCATAGTGTAGTACTATTAAGGCAGCAAGGTTAACCTTCGGGTGGAGTGGGACTGTTCTATGTATTATTTCCATGACATTGGCCCAGAATGTTTTAATTTTTGGGCAGTCAAACCAGATATGTTTATATGTGCCATTTTGGTTAAGGCATCTCCAACATAATTTTGATACATTACTAAACATTTTGTTTAGTCTAATGGGAGTATAATACCATTGAGAAATTAATTTGTAATTTGCTTCTTGGGTTTTTGATGATATGGAGCTTTTGTGCATAGATCTATAGATCTGTAACCAGATCTTGGAGTTAATATTGATCCCTAGCTTTGTCTCCCATTTATATTCCAAGGTTTCGTCTCTACAGAGAGAGTTTTTTATTAACCCTTTATAGATTGTGGATAGTGGTTTTTTTATTCTGCCTGAAAGGTGCATCATTTGTTCCCACCATGTGACTTCTCTGATTGCTTTAGATAGGTTACTGGAGGTACAGTAGTGATGTAATTGTCTATAACACCATATGTCCCTTGGGCGAGTATGTCTAGATTTCTGTATTGTTTCTAGGGGTAGTAAGCCTTTGGCAGATAGTAGGTCTGCTAGAACTGTTGTTCTGTTGTTGGTCTCAGCCCAATGGTCGAAGGTTCTTTTCTCTAGACTTGGAGGGAAGTCTAGATTATTTAGTAATGGAGTATTGGGAGATGGGTGGGGGGATATTCCCCATTCGTCTCTTATTTCTAACCAAATCTTTAGAGTAGCTCCTATTAGTGGGTGGTGATGCAGTTCTTGTGGGATATTAGAGGGGAGAGCCCAAATCAGGTTGTACAAGGGGACTTTGCATAGAAGTTGTTCAAGCTCGAGCCAGATTTTTCTTTTTTCTATACCTGTTTTCCATGATAGAATACGTTGTAAATGAGTAGACACATAGTACATATATATATCTGGTACTGATAGTCCTCCGCTATCTTTATGTAAAATTAGCTTACTATATTTCTGTCTAGGTTTTTTGTTGTTCCAAATAAATCTGGAGATTATTGCTTTTACTTTGCAGAAGAAGGATTTGGGTATCTTAATGGGTAGTAGTTGGAGAAGGTATAATATTTTGGGTGTGATTATCATTTTTATCACTTGGATGCGTCCGAACCAAGATAATTTATTGTTATTTTCCCATTTTTTTAGTGTGTTTTCAATTTCTGTTAGAAGGGGTATAAAATTATAGGAGTATAAGGATGTAAGATCTTTTGCTATGTTTGCTCCCAAGTGTTTTATTGAAGTTTTGGCCCATTGAAATGGGAAGTTTCCTGCTATCCGCTTTTGTTCCTGTGGTGGCAAGTTAATACTTAGTGCTTCAGATTTGCTCGCATTGATTTTAAAATTTGATACTACTCCAAATTTGTCTAGGAGATTCATTATGTTTGGTAGGGCGATATGGGGTTTAGTAATAAAGAGGAGAAGGTCATCTGCAAAGGCTATTGCTTTATGTTCTTGGTGTCCTAATCTTATTCCTGTTATGTCCTTATTTAATCTAATATGTGATAATAGTGTTTCCATAACAAGAATAAATAAGACCGGGGATAGGGGGCACCCTTGTCTGGTGCCATTGCATATATGGATTACTGGAGATAGGGTTCCATTAATTCTAATTCTGGCTGTTGGGTTAGAGTATAGGGCTAGTATTTTCCCGGTTGTTTGTTCGCCTAGTCCAAATCCTAACAAAGTATATTTAAGAAAGTCCCAGGACACCCTGTCAAATGCTTTTTCAGCATCGGTGGTGAGGAGCATACTCGGTATTTTTGCTTTTTGAGCATGGTGTATTAGAGAAATTAGTCTGGAGGTGTTATCTTTGCCTTCTCTAAAGGGGACAAATCCCGATTGATCAGGATGAATTAATTCGGGAATAATAGTTTTAATCCTATTGGCTAGCAATTTAGCATAGATCTTAAGATCGATATTGATCAATGAGATTGGCCTGTAGCTGGCACATAGTAGTGGGTCTTTGTTTGGTTTGGCTATTATGGTTATATGCGCCTCTTTTGCTTGGTTAGGGAAAGTTTGATCTAGGTTTATTGAGTTGAAGTACGTAGTGAGGTAATTTACTAGGTCTGATTGAAACTGTTTATAATAAGTGGCACTAAATCCATCGGGGCCTGGACTTTTGTTGTTTGGGAGTTCAGTTATAATTTTATTTATTTCTAGAGTTGTAAATGGTTCTTCTAGTTTTGAGGCTTGTGCTTTAGATAGTTGGGGAAGGTGCGCTGAGGATATGAATTGTTTAACTTTGTCTATTTCGGATCTAGAGTTAGTTCCTGTTTTAATTCTATATAATTTTTGATAGAATTCCTGAAAGGAGGCCGCAATTTGTTTTGTACTTTGATGTATTATTTGGTTTTTGTCTTTTATAGCTGTGATATGGGTTTTGTCTTGTCTGCTTTTCAGAATGTTGCTAAAGAATTTATTGCATTTGCTATTGTACTCATAAAATCGCTGTCTAGTACCTAAATAGGCTTTGTAGGTTTTAATATCTAGTAAGGCTTTCAATTGAACTCTTTTAGATAGGAGATGTTGGTATGTCTGTTTTGCTAAAGATTATTTATGGGTTTTTTCTATTGTTCTTATTTCTTGGATTAATTTGTCTATTTCTTTGCTTCTTTCTTTTTTTATTTTAGAGCATAAAGCTATAAGATGGCCTCTCATAACACACTTGTGTGTTTCCCATAGAATGGCAGGATTCGTATCAGGTAAGTCATTTTCTTTAAAAACTTGCTTAATATGGTTTTGTATTATTTCTATATTCTTCGGATTAGTAAATATATGTTCATTTAATCGCCATAAGAACTCTGATTTAAGGGTGTTAGGGATTTCAAATGTTATTTTGACTGGAGCATGATCAGATATGGTGGTTTGTTCTATGTTGGCTGCTTTTAAGTAATGTAGCCAATTTTGGGACATCCATATGTAGTCTATTCTTGCATAACTATTGTGCACCGGGGAGTAGTGTGAGTAGTCCCTTTCTTTAGGGTTTAGACATCTCCATGTATCGATTAACCTTAAGTTATGAAAAATAGCTTTCACCTTTTTTAAAGTTTTATATGATAAATTATGCTTGCTAGAGGATGAGTCCACTAATGGATTCAAAGGGAGGTTTAAATCACCTCCTAATAACAGCAGGCCTTCCGTGAATGTTTCGAGCTGGTTGGCTATTTCTGCCAGTAGTTTTAATTGGCCTTGATTAGGCAAGTAGATATTGGCTAGTGTGACTGAAGTGTTGGCTAATTTACCCTTTACAAATAAGTATCGGCCATTTTTGTCTTTTAGCGTTTCTGTATGAGTAAAGGGTACATCTTTATGTATCAAAATCATGACCCCTAATGATTTTTTTTCAGGGTTATTGCTAGTGAACATTCGTGTGTAGACTTTTGGTGTGATATGAGGTTGGTTACCTGCCTTGAAATGTGTTTCTTGTATAAAGACTATTTTTGCTCCCAGCCTATTGCATTCACGCAAGACCTGTGATCTTTTGACCGGTTCATTTAACCCATTGACGTTATAAGATATAAGAGAACATATTGCGTTAGTTGACATTATAATTTTTTAAAACATGTAGCTTAAACATATCAATTACCATAGACATAAGAGAATATAACAGTGGTTCTGGTATTTCCCTTAGCAAAATGATGCATAGTAAGAAAAGTCTTAAACTTATAGAACTGGGGATATAACTTATGTACAATGATTTGCCGTTTGGCTGGAATACTTTATTTGAAACCGCTCTTTGTAATGTGGGGGTTTGTAGTTCACCCCACCTAGTAAGAGCTATATGGTCTACTGTGATATCTATGATATCTGGGGGGGTTAGTGATGGCCTAGCGGAACGGGTGGCTAGTGCTTCACTTAACATCATTAATCAGCACATTTCTTGAGACTGCCGACTATTGTAAATAAAGAATGTTAATACCTAACATGGTATAACAATGCAACATTTTAACATGGGTTTAAGAGTGATATATCGATACCCTTTATTTGTTGTTGCCTTTAGTGCTTAACTTGGTCAGTCTTTTGTTCTTTTGGGTGTTGCTTTTAGGTTATAGTCCTTAAGGAGTCTATGTTTCGGGGTTCTTGGTGTGCGTCTTTGCAGAGGCATTTCCCTCCATTCGTTGTCAGTATCTACATCGATTTGAGTGAGGTCTTCTTCCTCTTCTATCCATCCTGGTAGGGGGATTTCCTCTAGTTGTAGTTTGCTGAAGAACTCTTTAGTGTCTCTAGGTGTTCTGAGGGTGATTTGCTGGCCATTTTTGGTTGTTATTAGGCAAAACGGGAATCCCCAACGATATTGCACATTGTTAGCTTTTAGTAAGTCTAGTAAAGGTTTTAGTTGCTTCCTTTTGGTTAATGTATATCTGGATAGGTCTTGGAACAGAGAGATTTTTTGGTCATCAAAGTTTATTTTTGTTGCCATTCTCGCTTTATTAAGGATTTCTTCCTTGGTCTGGAAATCATGTATACAGCACAGTATATCGCGTGGTGCCTCTGGGGGAGCATTCCTGGGTTTAATAACCCTGTGTTCACGATCAATTTTAATTTCTGTGTTTGCTTCTCTTCCCAGTAAGCTATTAAATATTTGTAATAAGGCTGTATGGATTTCCTCTTTAGTGATAGTTTCAGGGACCCCTCTGACCCGTATGTTGTTTCTCCTGCTTTGGAATGTTTAAATATCGGTGCCATCACTTTTTCTGGTGGTAATGATTTCTCCACCGCTTGCCTCTCTCTCTCCGGTTTGTTTTTATGAGTTTTCCCCATGTTAAGTGCAGATTTGTCGGCTTAGTGTCTCAGTCTGTGCGGAGCTCACTTATCCTGCTGCCATACAGTTCCGTGGTCAGCCACGCCCCCCCTCATTGCGTTCAGTTTTTATTCACAATTTGTTTAGTGTCCCAATTTTTTTGGAATCTGGTTTGTATATTTAGAAAGGTCTTATTTCCATAAGATGAAGCTCATATACTTATTCAGAGAGGCATGTGAATAGCCTGTTAGCACACACACAGAACATGTTTCAAGCAGGTAAAAAAAGCAAGCACGGGTATGGGATCCCTTATCCAGAAAGCTCTATATTACGGAAAGCCCGTCTCCCATAAACTCCATTGTAATCAAATAATTCAGAATTTTAACACTGATTTCCTTTTTCTCTGTAATAATAAAACAGTACCTTGTAACTGTTATAACTAAGATATAATTAATCCTTATTAGATGCAAAACAATCATATTGGGTTTAATTAATGTTTTATTGATTTTTTAGTAGACTTAAGGTATGGAGATCCAAATTACAGAAAGACCCCCTTATCCAGAATACCCTTGGTCCCGAGCATTCTGGATAACGGGTCCTATACCTGTAAGTTTAAAGGATTTTCCAATAAACATCATTACAAGTTTTTAAATGGTTTTAAAGTTATTAGTAAATATAATTGTAATTTAAAACAGTATCTGTTTGTACTCTCTGTACTTTTGACTCTCACTCCTAAAACCAAATAGCAAAAGCCAGCTGACAACAGATCTGGAAGAGAACTGACTTTGAATACAATGATTTAAGAGTCAGAACCAAATAACATAAATTGGTAAACAAACACTGCTTTTGCTTACAAATACATTTACAAAAGCCTTTAGCTTTTTTATATATGTAAGTACATTTTTATTTATAAAGTACTACTTGTGCATGCAGTGCTGTACAGTAGAACAATACAATAAAAGTACAAGCAAGGGCCAATATAATAAAAGATAAAAACAAAACAGCAGCCTACATCATCCATCTTGTTTAAGTTTCACATAGTTTGTTGATGTGAATTCGGCACTTCTCTATTCAAATTATGTTAATTGACTGTGATGTATTTTTTCAAGTGTGCCTCAAGGTATACTGGGGTTTGTTTGTGGTGGGTTGTGTGTTGTGGTTAACAGGGGTAGTGGATAAGCAATTCAGCCTGGCAAGTGCAAACTCCATCAGTAAGGCTACAGGAATTTAAACAGGTCACTGAACTTCAAGGTGACTCCAAATCCTTATAAATATTCAGCTATGAATGCATTATTCATTAAACTCTGTGAAGCATTACATCACAAATGTAAGAGTATACTCTCCTAGGGTCACAATCTTACAGGGCCCACTTTCCTTGGGGCCCTGTAAGACTTTAACACTTGGGAGACCCTGTGATATACTGAACAGCACTGAAAATTAACATTTAGGTGCCCAGCACCACATTTATCCCTGCACTCTCCTATAATTACTTGTGCTGGTCTTATACTTTTGACTGTAGCAGTATTATTTAGGGACCTCGAGCAGTGTGATTGCATATGTATCCATATACTCCTATGGAATACATCCGTATTCCTATCCATTTACTACTATGGAGTATATGTATAAAATGCTAATAGCAGTAAATGTACATTTATAGAACATATTTCTTTAAAATGTAAAAAAAAAAATCAGAATAAAAGTTTTGTCAAACAATGTCCACTGCATTAAAGTTATATATTACAAATGCCAGGTTTCCCCAGAAACAGACCAAGCATGCCAAAGTAAAAAAGGCAATTAGCCTTTTAATATAAAGTGCAAAATTAATATTTTTGCCTCATTTCAGAATGTCATTTTGAAATTCTGGTCTTTCATGGGCTACATTGCTGAATATCCAACTGTGTAAAGATGAGCTAGATATTAGTGCAATTGCTAACACACATAGAAAGGCAAGTTAAAATGGATAGCCCTGTACAATGACTGGTCTGATCTGGGCTAAAGACCAATCAGAGATGTTGTTTTCACTTGCTGCTATGCCTGTTCCTTGTATCTGGCTTTGGAATATGAAGCTTGCATTATAACATGCTGCTTTGTGAAAAGAAAAGTAAATATGACCTATATTATTTATGTGGAAAATCCACAAAACGGGTAGTGGCATATATGGGATATATTGTCATGGCACTTTGTGTTCTCCAGTGTGGTCAACAACATGTACAAAATTATATTTGTACTGGGATTAATATAAATTGCTGTTGGAAAAACATATGCATTGCATAGTCACCTGAACTTTCCTCACAAGCAAGATGTCCTGCTTGCCATTACACTTCTAGACATTCAATAAACAAGAGATGCCTCTACTATATGAAAGTATCTTAGAAGTTTTGGTGCTGAAATTAATCTCTGGTTGAAGGATTGAAGTGAAGAAAACCTCTAAAACAGGGAAGCTAATCATGGACATAGGAGAAAGAGCACTAACAAGGTTACAGCTGAGGGCCACATGTAACTTGTAACGGCAAAGTCACACGTTGCAAAGGGCCTGACCAATATTTCTTTGGTCCATGAGTGTCAGTAAAGAACCAGTATACCGTATATACTCGAGTATAAGCCGATCCAAATATAAGCCGAGGTACCTAATTTTACCTAAGAAAACTGGAAAAACTTATTGACTCGAGTATAAGCCTAGGCAGTAGTAAGGGCAGCACCAGATTACTTGTCCAACCGGCCATCTATCTAAATGTTATAATTTTAATTTTGCAAAACCTGATGGGGCTGAACCCTTATTATTCAGTTAAAAGAAAATGCCGGATTACTTATCCAACCGTTTTAACTTTTACAGTCTTCTTTAATTATTAACATGTTATAGTCTGACAAGTTATTCTACACAAAAAACTCACACTAATTAAGTTGTTTAGTTTACTGCAAAAATCAGGCAACATGTAACAAAATAATAAATATTTGCAAAGAGGACACTGAAAACAGTGATGTACAGAATGTAATGTAATGATCTGAAGGCAGATGTGGCTCTACAGAATTCTTTGTAGGACTTGACTACATCACCTGGTATTTTTTTGGATAATTAGCCCCAATATAAAGAAAACAAGAACAGCTCTGATGTACAAGCTTATAGAATAATTATACAGTATGCAAAAAAAATGTGAGGTTTTTAAGACAGAAAATGTGCACTGCTTGTAGGAGATGTTAATGTAGAACTTTTAGTAAATAATTTGTGCATTACTGTTTTACAAAAACCATGTAATATTCAGAAATGTTTCATTATGTTTTAGCCATAGGTTATAAAATGAAATACCCTACCTCCCTTGCTGGTATGTTTTGTTTATGTTGCAATTCATTCTCTCCAGCCATCGGGCGCGCACCGGCCATCCGTCGCGCACGCACCTCACACCCCACAGGGGGGGCGTGCGCGTGACGGATGGCCGGTGCGTGCCTGATGGCTGGAGAGAATGAATTGCCCGGTTGGATAGGTAATGTGCTACTTGCCTCGAATATAAGCCGAGGGTTCCTTTTTTAGCACATTTTGAGTGCTGGAAAACTCGGCTTATACTCGGGTATATACGGTACTTGCAGAAGGGAGCTATGCTGACATTGAGGAGGGGCACGATCTTGGCCAAAAAATTGTGCCAACCCTTTCCCAAAACTGGTAGCGAAAATTGCATTAGAATTTGGCAAAGCATTTAGAAAATCAACTAGATTAACCAAAAAAATCTGTCTGCAGTTAATTTTGCCTGCTTTCTATGATGAGAATCTATGAACTGGAATGCTGAAGTTCAGTGAAATTATCTTTTGATTGAACCTAGCAGTGCACAAATCTGCCTGTTTTTAGGAGATGCATAACTCATTGCAGACTAGATAAGAAACAGATTTGTGCAGCTGTAGAAGCCAAAATGAATTCGAAGGCGCTCCAAATACATGCACAGCTTTAAAACCTCAGGAATTGAGCAAGAAGACAATTACCGTAAACAGGCTTGCGAAAACACATAAAACATGCAGACACTAAACTTATAATTATAGGTTATATTTACACTTTCTTTAAGATACGTTTACTAACATTACTTCTGTTGTTATCTTCCTATTATTGTTCAGCAAAAAAATACTTGCATAGAGCAGTATTTTTTATCTACTTCATATTGATTTATATGCATGGAACCTGACATACAGAAAAATCTGGTTTTGGAAAAAACAACCTAATCAAATGACACTAATTTTGCCAAGATACAGTAACCCATAGCAACCAATAAGATGTTTGGTTTTAAACAGGTGACCAGTAAATGCCACCCAATACTTGGTTGCTATAGGTTACTGCACTTGGGCAAATGAGGAGGCCTATTTATTAATTAGTGTATTTTATTATATTACTCCAAAAATGTTCTGAATACAACATTCTTGAGTTTTGGCAGCCATACAGATTTATTCATCTAGAAAATCCATAATATGCATAACATTGTTTTCCAGAAATCATGAGCCTCTACAGAAAGAGATGAAAATTTGCGCCACAAGTCACAAATATTGAGAGAAAAAAAAGTTGCTTTATGTCTGTTTAAAAAAAAAAATGGGGGACAGAGAGAGAAAAAACAATTCAAGGTCAATAGTATAATGTCACTATGCTGAAAGAAATCAGAAAACCTATGTGTATGTACAGTATTTGTAAAAATATCTCCTCAAGGCAAAAATGCAAGGGAAATATATAAAATTCAAAATATAAAACTCTCCCTTTAAAGTATACGGCTATTGTTATTATATCCCCCAT
Source organism: Xenopus tropicalis (assembly GCF_000004195.4). NCBI lineage: Eukaryota > Metazoa > Chordata > Amphibia > Anura > Pipidae > Xenopus > Xenopus tropicalis. The sequence goes on along the minus strand of NC_030678.2, from coordinate 58,592,574 downwards.
AATTAAATTAATTCCTTAAAGGGGAACTATCACATGGAAATCAGAACCTTTTAAAATATAATCTATTACAAATGATGTAACACCTCTTCAATATTAAAGTTTCTTTGCATGCCTGTGCCTGTATTTATTTGGCAGTGTGGTATTCATAGGGGCAAGTAATGAATGGTACATGGGCTTCCCCTTGGATGTCTCCTAGCTTGAACATAATTCTGTTGCACAAATTATACTGCTTTCAGGTGCAAGAGAGTCTTGTAGTTGTACAGAACGCAGACTGCACAAAGCATCTCTATTCCTATAAATATTTTTCCCTGGTCTACTGGTTAACATGGTAAAATCTTTGTTTTGGTTTATGACCCTACAGAAAATTAGGGAAGCAATTTAGATAGTAAACCCCACTGGAACAAGTACAGAGTAAAATGTTGGCGCTATATAAAAAATATTAGATAAACCATTTTACCCCTGATACATAAAGGGTATTCAGTTCTTATACACGCTGTATATCTTGCCCAGACACTGAAATCTATACCCTCCTCCATATGGCCTAAACCACTGATGTCCACAGCTTATCGTTAATGTGCTAGCTTAGTTAATAATGGAAATAGTAAACTCACTTATCACCTCCAATCTGGAGAGAAAATATAATGAATGGTAGATTGGGGGAGTACTTGTACACTAATGCTACTGGGCAAAATATCTTGAAAGGTGTCAGGCTTTGCAACTGTCCTATGTCAAGAAATCACATACTGTCAATGAAGCTTAATATGTAAAGGTCATATATTAAAACATCTCCCTCCCAAGAGCTACTGCAGCAGCAGAAATGTAATGGATACCAAGAGAAACCTAGGGGGTAATAGAAAAAGCTATGTAAAAAACAGAAGTTTATTATTTCCTTTTATTTAAACAGTGCAACTTGCATTGTTTTTTTACCCCCTCAAACTTTTTCCATTTTTAAAAAAACATTACTGTGAAAAAACCCCCACTCAAGGAAATGATTAAGCATTTGAAAACACAAAACAAGCAAGTTAAAAAACTCACTTTTTTAACATTGTTTCGCACAAACATGGAAGCATAATAAATCAGCCACCCTAGTGTCTAGACTCTGGAGTCATGCAAGAATGCCCAGTGCTTTTGGGCATATCAATCATGTGCTGAATGTTTAAGCTTGTGTCCACCTGTCTAGAGCAGACGTCTTGAGCAACCACCTTTTGTCTGCCTTCTGTTACTTGTATGGCTTCCTGTAATTTGTTGTTAACTGATGTTAACTGGTAAGAATAATATTCATATTTAATGATGAAAAACGTAAGGTTATTGTGTTTCAATTTTTGTGTTACCAAGTTCATACCAAGTGCAACTTTGTTTTAGCTTTTGACAGCATTTTGGTGTCACTGGATACGCTATTAGCCAGTGCTGGCCAACTCATAAGAGCAAAAATCCCAGAACACTCTAAATGAAATATACAATATTCCTGTTTTCCCTGCAGATTACACTTGTTAAGTCTATTTAAGTTAATTAGTAATTTTGTGCCCATTTTCAGAAAAATATAACCATTTTCAGTGGTACTCAAGCATTGAAAGCCATGCTCTGTGTCTCCTTACTGCAGCCTTGAATTAGTTCCAATGCAATACATAAATGGGGGCCTGGTAACTGTATATGGATGTGAATATACATCTTAGGCTAATGCCAGAGTAGGGGCACATTTTCTTTCTGATACCAGAGATATTTGTGTTTGTTTCTTTTCTTGTGCTGTTGCAATATTGTTGTGTTTTTTTAATTAACATTCCAGCAACTTTTCCAGAAACCACAATATTCTGAATAATAAAAAAAAGTTCGATAATTGTATGGAACATGGTGTACTTTGATTGGGTTATTGCAGTGTTTAAGAGTTGTTTATAGTGATTTAAACCAAATATTACAAATACTGGGTTAAGGAAACTAAAAACATTTTATGCACTGTTGTCTGCTGAGGGCTATACTGGTAATGCTTACACATCAAGCTACACATGGTATGTCCTTTGGGATATAAGGCTAGTGAAGAGTGAGGGTCATTTTTCATCTACACGAAAAGTCCCATTTTGGAAACCTAACTCAACAACATTATCATGTAAAATGCAAGTTGCAAGTCATATTTTGCCTGTATGGTGTAACTTCACTGGAGTCTTGTTAGATGACAGCAACCATATAAATTTTACTAAAAGTCAGGTTGCTTGAATTCAGCTTCCTCTACTATAAGTCCAATGTAATTCATTGGATCAATGTCATTGATTCTTTCAATTATTTAGGCATAATTGCTTGCCTCGGCTTATATGGTTTTCCACATACCTCAACTTAAGTTGAAAGTTGTTCTCTATCGCCAAATGTCCATGTACCTTTGCTGACAATATTTTATCTCTCTGTACATATACTATGCAAGGTATTTTCTTTCTCTTTGTAATATTTATTGATATATATTTACACAGTCTGAAAGCATGTGCTGGCAATCCTTTTTCTCTTTTTGTGTTTAAATAATAGCTGTATATCATTTCTAGCAGCTGGCTAATTCAAGAATGTACTTTAGTTGTTAACTCCTGCCTGCCTGTTTTAAAGACCAGTCACCTCCTTGGTCCCCACACAAAACACCACTGTGGCCCATTCACAGTACAGGTAGGCTACTGGTTTGGACATAGCTACACTTATGGGCCCATTCATTAAAGTACAAATTTTAGCTCATTAAAAGATTGGAAAAATTTTGTAGTAACCATGATAATTACCGATGTGCCTAAAAAACGTGAAAATTCGTGTTGGGCTTGTACGAAAATATTGTGGTTGCGATCCGAAAAGTTACAAAGTGTTTGTATATGAACGATCGTAAATGGCGCGAAAACCTGCCTTTGAAACTTCAATGCATGATTTTGAAAGCCTTCCATAGGATTCAATGGCAGCTCCAACCTGGCCAAAAGATAGTCACAATACCAAAGCTTGAATGAATTTCGAAATGTTCGTAGTCATTGCGAAAAAAATGATTCTTTCGTGCAAATTTACACAAACTGCGAAAAAGTTGCATCATTTTTATGATATTATCCTGGTCAGTACGAAAAGAATTAGAAAAAATATGAATGTTTCTCATTCAGATTCAATCGTGCTTTAATAAATGAGCCCCATAATGTTGCTGGGTTTAATGTTTTTAAAAGCACCATAAGATTTAGTACAGTAGTCTGCAATGCTGGACTTATGCACAATGGCATGGCGCATGAGCTTACATATTTTGACCAATGCATAGTATGCCTTACATCTACTGTATGTTATTTGTTTATATCTATTTACCCAGGCTGATCCTGAATTGCAGATTCACATCAAATAAAAATGGAAAATATTTTAATTGCCCTTTAATAAAATACAATTTTGTTAATATACGTGGATTGGCTCTATAACTGGAACTAATGAACGGCTCTAGTACATTTGTATATAGCTGCAAATATGCAGCAAATACTAAATTTAGAGAAAAAAAACCCCACAAAAAAGTCTTTCTTTAAAAGGGGTGTATAAAATTTTAAATCTCAATTGCTGGATACATTGCATAATAAACTCAACTCAACATAGTAATTTCTTTATACAGTAAAACACTTCTATTGGAACCAGCAGTTCTTGGCGTTTTTTGGTTGTCATTTACATTGAAACGTATCTTCTAAAGCCCTAGCATTCTATTAGCTCCTGTGTCAACAAAGAAGAATCTACATTGTTGAGGGTTAATAAGGGTGGATAGAATACAAGTATTAAATTAAATCAGGCACAGCTATTAGTTTTGACCTGTTTACATCTATATCCCAATGCCAAATCGCTTTGGTGCCCTTAAAGTGCAGCTCATACACAAAACAGAGAGAACTGAAGCTACATATGTCGATCAGTGATCACTTCTCAAGCAAACTGACTTTGCTACCTTAGAAGGGAACATTATTCTAACAGTGCTGGGAACTGCAGACAGAACTTCTAAAGGTAAAATAAATAGGCTTCCTGCCAAGTCTAAAAATACTAGCCACATTCCACAGTCAAGGCCTCTGATTGTTTAATATAGTGCTCAGGGGTCAGTTAATGTCAGCATCGCTCTCATAGCTGAGGCTATATGTAAGTACATTTTGAAGATGGTTATATGAACAATACAGTTTCCCTATACTGTTCCTGCAATGTTAACTAAATATTTATTCTGCTCATGATATTCCCTTCTTTCAGATATTAAAATTTGCAATCGCTAATAAAGTGAAGAACAGAGAGCAACAAGTGCTTTCAGAATAAACATTTTATTTCCAAACTGAAAGTACATTACTTAAATATATACATGTTTAGGATCTAGATCTGGAATATATGGGACCTGGGGTAATTTGGAGTTATTGTAAAGTACATGGATGGGTCAATAGTAAAGAATGAATTGCTTAATTAGGGCATTTATGTATTTTCGAGCAGTTTGGCTAATGCATTTAAAGGTGTTGTTCATCTTTGAGTTTACTTTTAGTATGATGTATAGAGTAATATTCTAAGACAGAATTGCAGTTGGTCTTTAATTTTTATTTGTGGTTTTTAATTATTTTGCTTTCAGTGATCCCCATTTGAAACATGGAAAGTGTCAAAAGAATAATGCATCATTCAAAAACTATAACAAATAAATAATAAAGACAAATTAAAAGGTTGCTTAGAATTGGTTATTCTATAACTTGAACTTAAAGGTGACCACCCCTTTGAGGATAACTGATCCTCTACCTGTATCCCAACTTGCACCTAGCAATAATTATAAACTGTATTCCACTGGATGTGTTGATGGTAACAGAAGCTGTATATATTATTTACAGGAGTGGTTCACCTTCATGTTAACTTTTAGTATGTTATAGATTTACCTCAATTGGTCTTTATTATTTTTTTTTATAGATTTTGAATTATTTGCCTTCTTCTTCTGACTCTTTCCAGCTTTCAAATGGGGGTCAGCGACCCCATCAGTCAAAAAACAATTGATCTGTGAGGCTACAATTTTATCGTTATTGTAACCTTAACTGAATATTTCCTTTTTAAACCCTCCTCTATTCATATCCCTGTCTCTTTTAAACCACTGCGTGGTTGCTAGGTTAAATTGACCCCTTGCAACAAGACAGCCCCTGAAATTCCTAATTGGAGAGCTTTTGAACAAAAAGTTAAGTAGTTTAAAACCCCCAAATAAGAAATGAAGACCAACTGCAAATTGAATAGCATTATCTGCATCATACCAAAAGTTAATGTAAAAGTGAACAACCACTTTAGTAACAGAACGTCTAGCACACTAGTTGTGAAAAGGGTATTTTCAGCATCACCTGCTGTGTTTCTTCCTTTACCATACAAACACCACAAATGACTACTAATCACCCCCCACTTCTGACAATGGGAAAATATATGCAGCTTGTTTTAATGGTGAAGGGGAATTACTTGAAAATGTAATGAGAATCATCTTTAAGGATAAATCATATATTATTTCCTGATCAGCAAACACTGGCATCATAAAAGGAAACAAAGATGTGCGTGTGTTAAACGCAAAGTAAATTTAGCATTTAGAAGAAAATAGACTATTTAAACAGCTTTGATAAGTTCCCTTCTTTGTCCTGAGGGACAATAACTCACTTCCTGATTAGGAGTTTGGTTTCTGTTCCCACCATAATGTTCAGCCCCCAACACCTGCACTAGTCTGGAAAGCAAAAACCTCAGTTGGTGCAAGGTTTTATTATTATTGCTGAAGGCTGACCTGGCTTGAGAGAAGGAAAATAAAAACCATCCCTGGAAAATCCCTTGAATAATCTGTAATAAGCATAAAAACAAAAGCTATAAGCTGTGGTGTAAATTTGTAATGGAAAAATAATATGGCAGCTCCCATTCATATTGAAAATAATGTGTAGATACAGCTGGTTGAACATCTGATTATTTAGCCAAAGAGACAAGGAGACAGACAGCTGGATCAATGTGTGGCCCCTACTGCAGGTTAGCTGATAACCAGAGTTTGATAGATAGTTCGAACATCACAGTTAATCTGTGTGTAGTCGGCCTAAAGGTGGCCATACACGGGCCGACTATAGCTGCCGATATCAGTCCCTTGGACCGATTCGGCAGCTAATCAGCCCGTGTATGGGGAGAGCAGAGCGGCCTGGCCGACCGAGATTTGGCCGGAAATTGGCCAGATCTCGATCGGCCAGGTTAGAAAATCTGGTCGGATCGGGGACCGCATCGGCTCGTTGATGCGGTCCCCGATACGACTGCCCCATTGCCGCCCACATAATCCGATCGTTTGGCCCCAGGGCCAAACGATCGGATTATTTTTTTTTTAACCTAAATGCTCCCCGATATCGCCCACCCGTAGGTGGGGATATCGGGGGAAGATCCGCTCGCTTGGCGACATCGCCAAGCGAGCGTATCTGCTTGTGTATGGCCACCTTTAGGGTAACGGCACATGGGGCGGATTGTCAGCCTGCAGACAACCGCTGGGAATTATGAAGCATGACAATACCATGATTTTTAAGGCTTGAGATTGTGCTCACAAATAAAAAGCTGGTTATTTTACAGAAGGCAAAATGCAAACACCATTATACAAGAATATTCTCTATTCTTTATTTATAAAAGGGAAGATCCACCAAAAAAACTTAGCAAGTAAAAGCTGGTAGGTTCAATAAAAGTCAATGGGATTTGTCTAGAACAACTTTATTTATTTTCCAACTTTGTTTATTTTCCCAGTTCATTAAAGACTTGAGTTTTTTAGCCTCATTTAAAATGAATGGCACAATGTGATTCTTGGTATTGTGAGACAATGTGCACAGGAATATTCTGTCCTGGTTTTTCTTAAATAAGCTAGCACTCAAAAAGAAAAGTTGCAAGAGTTTTGGCATGGTTATTTTTTTTTAGTCCATTTTTTTTCCCCACAAACTTTAATTTTGATAAATCTGCCCCTAGGAATCTCTTACAACTCCAAGTTTAGTGACAGTTGTGCTATTTTCTCTACAGTCAGTTACGCATAAAACCCCCATTTATTAAAGGTACTAGCGTATAATTGTGGTGTGAGTGGCTGTCGTATTACTGGCTCCTGTTTCAAATCAAGCACTGTGGCGCTGCATTAAACACAACACAAACAACAGATTTTAAGAGGTACAGGTACGTGCAAAACAATTGTACAAAACCTGCTTTCTGCAATTCACTGTTTAATAAGCCTGCTTCCGAAGTAAAAAAAACAAAAAGCTTGCTATGTTTCAGGTGGCCAGCTTTTTATTTTTGCCAAAAACCTGCTTGCAGATTTTCTTCCTTAAATATGCCCCTACTCTCCATTTAAAATTATCCGTTACAGTCTGCTGAAAGCATATATTTCTTTTTCTAAATTCTGCTGCTCAAAGATGAGGCCATAATGTGGCATTTCAATTCCCTTCTTGCATCATGTCTATGCTAGCTGTCATGGCAGGCAAAAAGCATGTTCAGTACAAGCCCTATTCACTGAACACATGTTAAACAAGGGGGTATGCTGGCTATTTCAGTTGCTTGAGATCGATGTCCCTACATACATAAAAGAAGTGATTCTGGCAAATCAGCAAATATTCTGTAACAAGTAAATCCCGAATAAAAAAAGCAACATGAAAAAAAGCCAAAACAAAGAAACATTTCACATAGCATCTTGTTAGAACAAACCTGTATGATTTACTGCAGAAGTTTTAGGTAAACTTTAATTTTTTTTTTTTTGTTCCTTAACATCAAAAGAAAATGCTGAACTACTCTGACATGATAATAACAGAGTATTGGAGCTGATTTTTCTACACAGTCAAAAAAAAATAATGTTCATCCGCTCACAAATCAAAAGCAAGATGGATAAACAAAAATTACTGGTTATACAAGCAATCTGAAAGACCTGCCATACTTGTCCAGAGCATCTGTCAGAAACCAGCATTTACAGTTAACACATAATGACAAGTTCCAGTCAAGTCCATCAAAAGAACATTTGAGCGTGTAATGATAAAACACTAGTTTTTCAAATACATATAAATCTTTTCCATCTAATACTAAATACAGTACGTGAACGTAAGTTTCAGTGATCTCATTCAGGCAATGATCCATATCTTTCTGTGTTTAAGTATTATTATATATTATTATAGCATGCTTTCAATTATAATATCCTGTTACAGGCGGTTCAAATGTAGTTTTGGTTTTCATGTCAATGACCCTAAGCCAGTGTCGGACTTTGTTCAAGCCCCCCTGGGAGGTGCAACCTTTGGTTAGGGCCTCCCTCAGCTCATAACAAGGTTACAGTTATATGACAAAATCTTTGTATCAATCATTTAACCACAATTTAAGATGATCTATTACAGTAAATGTGCATTTACCCCCACAACATACTAACGAATGGTGTTTAGGTGTATCTGGGAGAGCAAATAGGCATTCCAAATCTCACCAAACTTAGCCTTCAGGCAAAACCTCTTTGGTCAGTGCTTCAAATCCAACCTATAAATACACACACATAAATCTGCTTTGTGCTGCACAGCAGCTAATGGATGGCACTGTTCTCTTGTTGTCTATGCTAAAAACTGGCAGCCTGCCAAACACACAGGCACCTTGACATTCCTTTATAAATTTAACTGGTTAAAATGAAACATGCCTGACTTATGTAAGAAAAAAAACAAACAAAAAGACCCCAACCCATTTCCAGGATATGTATGTATGTATAACTTTATTTATAAAGCGCCACAAGGGTACGCAGCGCTGTACAATCTTACAGAATACAAAATTACACACAGGGAGGACAAGTGATATAATAAATAAATATATATATATATATACATATATGTATTTACTGTAAGTGCCATGTGGTATGAGACAAAGTAGGAAGGAGGTCCCTGCCCTGTAGAGCTTACAATCTAAGTGGTTGGGTAACATACAGGCACAAACTGGAAGGTAAGAGTGCATCAGGTATGGGCATTTGCCCTTAAGCGCAGGACTGGGCAAAATAATGTTTTAGTGCTCCAGAAGGTAACAGCTGAGTTTTTTCTTAAAGAGAGTGGGTGAGTTTTCCCTACGGAGGGATTCAGGGATAGAGTTCCAGAGGTAAGGAGCAGCGAGATAGAAAGGTTTAAGACGAGAGAGCGCAGTGTGTGTGGATGGTGTAAAGAGACGGAGGCTCTGAGAGGAGCGGAGGAGACGACCAGGAACATGTAGGGAGACCAGTGAAGAAATGTAGTGAGGAGCAGAGGAGTGAAGGGCTTTGAATGTCAGCAGATGGATTTTGTAAGCTATCCTTTGCTTGACAGGCAGCCATGCTAGTGAGCTTAATTGAGGCTGAGCAGGATCCCTCTTAGGAGAGAGCAGGAGGATCCTGGCAGCAGAGTTTAAGATTGATTGCAGGGGAGGTGGGAGTCTGGGAGGCCGGTTAGTAGGAGATTGCAGTAATCTAAGCGGGAAAGGATAAGGGCATAGATTATTGTTTTAGCTGTTGCTTGTGAAAGAAAGGGGCGTATCTTGGCAATATTGCGGAGGAAAAAGCGGCAGGTTTTGGCAGTGTTATTAATATGGTTAGAGAAGGAGAGAGACTGGTCAAAGATAACCCCAAGGCAGCGTGCAGAATTTACAGGGTTGATGGTCATGCCATCAATAGTAATGGTGAAAGGAGGAGGAGGGCCAGGTTTGGGCAGGAAGACCATGAGCTCTGTTTTAGCTAGGTTAAGTTTGAGCTGGCGTCGGTTCATCCAGGTGGAGATAGCCAGGAGGCAGTTACCAATCTGGGTTTGGACATCAGCAGTTAGTGCAGGGGTGTCTAAATATATCTGGATGTCATCTGCATATAGGTGGTATTTAAGACCAAAAGAAGAAATAAGGTCTCCTAGAGAGAGTGTACAGGGAGAACAGCAGGGGACCAAGCACAGAGCCCTGAGGCACCCCCACACTAAGCGGAACCGGGGTAGAGGATTTGTTAGTAAGAGCGACAGAGAAGGAGCGGTTAGAGAGATAGGAAGAGAACCAGGATGCAGCCTGATCCCGGATACCCAGAGAGTGGAGAATTTGCATAAGAATAGCATGGTCGACAGTATCAAAAGCAGAGGAAAGGTCTAGGAGAATGAGAACCGAGTAGCGTCTTTTGGCCTTGGCAGTCTGGAGATCATTTGCCACTCTACATAAGGCCGTCTCAGTGGAGTGCGCAGGCTGAAAACCAGACTGCATAGGGTCCAGCAGATTATGGGTGCAGAGGAAGTTAGTTACACGAGAAAAGACAAGACGTTCCAGGAGTTTAGAGGCTAGGGGCAGGAGAGAGACAGGACGGTAGTTATAAAAAAAGATATAGATATAAAAAAAAGACACTATACAAAAAGACTCTATACAATGTATCAGCTTATTGATTTATTTGCTTAAGATGTCTAAGCACAACCGCTTTACACCTCCATCATATTCCAAGCTTAACCCCATTTATGGCTTTTATTTCACTGTCTATGGCTTGCTTATTGTCACACAACCTATTAACAAATACCGGCTGCTGTCAACACAGCAGCTATCAGTACTACAAAATCTAAACTTCTATGTTCTGTAAGTGGTTTACCATTTTGTATATTAATTGTGGAAGGCCACACATGCAGTATAAACAGAAAGAGTCATAAATGTCCTTAATTTAAAAATAGAAGAATCACACCTTGTGTCTCAACCCTTTCTCCTTGTAGATTGTAAGCTCTTTTGGGCAGGGCTCTCTTCACCTCTTCAGTAGTAGAGAAGGAATTAAGCGGAGCACTGGGTTCTCGTTCATTAAAAACACTTTTTTATTGTTTCCATTATTAAAAACATAACAGAGAGCCTTGCTTAACGCGTTTCATGGCAACATGCCACTTCCTCAGTGACCCAAAGCACCCATGTTTAAATAGACACATACAACACATCCACCAATTAAATTAAGAGTTAACCCCATAAGTGTGCCCCACTATTAAAAGCATACTTGTAGGCATATGTTATAGAATCCTATTGGTTTAACCCCTTTAATCGAGGTTATTCCATATGCCCACATTGACTTTTATGGCCATGACGGTATTAAAGCAAATGAAAAGGAAAAAAGGAGGGGAACATTAATTAGTTAAACAGAAAAAACAAATGTTCTACCTCAAAACATGACCTATTTAATACAAGCATAATAAAGTAAAGCTCAGAACATATATATAGTAATAATGCACTCAAAGAGAAGGAAGTATAACATAAATGTATTCACTCAACCAAAAGACTCCGTTGACTTGGGAGAACAAGGCACTGCCCAAAGGATTCACACCTAGGGCATATAAGCTATATAAAATATGTATACAACACAATAATAATAATAATAATGAGGTTTACCAGTGTTGACCAAAACTAACAGTAACATGAGACCTCCCACTCCCTATTAAGACCCCCATATTGTTCAGTGGTTTTAAGGGAGTAAATCCAAAAGACCTCCCTCTCAGACAACTTTTTATCCAGGTCACCCATCCTATTACAGGTCCTGGGTTTATCTATAACCTGAAAAGTTATCCGATCGCATTTATCGTGTCTTTCTACCATATGTTTAGCTATCGCTGACTTAAAGTCCCCCCTCTCAATGGCTGACAGGTGTTCCAAAAATCTAGTGCCGGCATTTCTAATCGTCTTCCTCACATATTGGACTCCGCACTCACAAGTAGCCAAATATATTATGCCTCTTGATTGGCAATTAAAATACTGCGAAATGTGGTGAATTTGTCCCGTGTACGTACAGGTAAAAGTTTTGGACACATTAATAACACAACAAGCCTTGCACCTATTTCTGCCACATCTGTAAGTGCCTTTGTGGCGTAACCATACTGCCCCTTGTTCACTCTCCCTTGTAACGTACAAACTTTTAGAGACTCAGGATGCAATGTTCCTGGCTCTCCTAAAGCTAAATTGGGGTTTAAGTTCCAAAATTTCCTGCAACACTGGATCCTGTAGGAGAATACCCCAATGCTTGTTGATACTCCTCTGTATATCGTGTACTCCCCGTCCATATGTGGTACAAAACCTTAATTTATTTCTGGAACACCGCTTTGATTCCTTATCTATCTTTGTAGGGCTTAGCAGATCTGATCTGTTTGTGGCTACAGCCCTCTCATAGGCCCTTTTGATTACCGCTGTATCATAGCCTCTCTGGGTGACCCTATCCCACAGCAGCATGGCCTGTTCCTGAAAGGCATCCCATGTGGAGCATATCCGCCGAAGACGTAGGAACTGTCCCACTGGGATGCCCTCAATACAGGCCTTAGGATGACCACTCCCGGCATGTAGGAGTGTGTTCTGTGTTATAGGCTTACGATACAGGTCAGTGGTTACAGTTTCATTCATAATAGAGAATGTCACATCCAAAAACGTTATCCTAACCGGATCCGTGTCGTGGGTAAAGGTAATTCCCTGTACGGCCTTATTGCAATAGTCAATAAAGGATTGTAAAGAAGGTACATCTCCATCCCATATTCCAATGCAATCATCGATGTAACGATAAAAATACATTATCTGACTACGGAATGGATTTCGATCTCCAAAGACGTGTAGCCTCTCCCACCAACCCATGAATAGGTTGGCGTAAGTGGGAGCAAAGGAAGCACCCATTGCGGCTCCACGTCCCTGGAGAAAGAACTTCTTGTCAAAAAGAAAATAATTGGTATGTAAAAAGAAAAGGAACGGACTGCAAAATGAAATCTCTCTGTTACGGGGGAAAACCCCCATCATAATTCAGCCAATATGATGGTCACCCTTTTAGATTAGAGGAACGGAGATTCCATTTGAAGCACAGTAAGTGGTTTTTCACGGTGAGGGCAGTGAGGTTGTGGAATGCCCTTCCTAGAGATGTGGTAATGGCAGATTCTGTTAATGCCTTTAAGAGGGGCCTGGATGAGTTCTTGAACAATCAGAATATCCAAGGCTATTGTGATACTAATATCTACAGTTAGTATTAGTGGTTGTATATATAGTTTATGTATGTGAGTGTATAGATTGGTAGGTGTGGGTTGTGTGTGCTGGGTTTACTTGGATGGGTTGAACTTGATGGACTCTGGTCTTTTTTCAACCCTATGTAACTATGCAACTATGTAATATTGGATAGAGTGTAGGCCAACCCCATGGTCGATAGATGAGTAGAGGGCTGCGACATCCATGGAAAACCACCTATAAGATGGTTTCCACTTCAAGTCCGCTAGCTTATTAATACACATAGTAGTATCCTTTAAAAAGGATATTGATTGCTTTATATGTTACTCTGTATGTCCAATGTATGAAACCCCCTTATTATACAGCTCTGCAGAATATGTTGGCGCTTTATAAATAAATGTTAATAATAATAGTGTTACAGTGCAAAGAAAAGCATGTAATATTAGGGGGGGGGATGTTACTAAGTCACTTCCAGTCACCCCAGTTACAAACTTCTCTTTCCTACCTAGTGCATCTAAAACTGTGGAAAATTGCTGTTCTCTACTTTTATGTGCATTCAAACACTGGCATACTCCTAATTTTATGTACCTTTGCAAAGGGGAAGAAGCACTCCAGTGTGTCGGCAATGCCTTTAAATAATTTATTTGCAGAAATGAACAAACAGCACAAGCTTTCGGGGGTGACCCCTTCTTCAGGTAAAATACACACAAGCGAACAATTTACTCACTAAATACCTTAACAGACCATGTGACACTACCATGTGACACATTAACCCCATCTCGGCTGCAATGCCAAACAGTCCCAAGCAGCCATTCAATTATGTGAATCAACAATCCCCTTCATAGGAGTCCTTTACACTTCATAATTTGTAAGACATATAACCATAAATACAAAGTATCACATTTAAAAACCAATTATACAAAGTATCCTACAATAAACAGTTACAAAGTCTATAAAAAACATTTCAAGCTGAAGCTTTCGTTTAAACCTTGAGGGGAAAGAGAATCCAGTTTTTTAATTCACACTGCCTCTCTTTTTAATAATTGTTTAGTCAAATTTCCAGTAAAGTAAATGGACTTGTTCTAATACTGTCCATCTGACCCTTTGAGAACATGTATGTAAGTGGTTTGCTGAAGATTTTTGTTTATGTTGATACTCCTAATTTTACTCACCAAGATAAGCTAATTATAACATGCTGTTTTTAAATACAGTATTGGTTAGTACTGCATAATGTCTCTAACTGAAGGAAATAGTCAAAAATGATTTGCTAAATTGGACGTAGCTTTTAAACGCAGCATTTCCTACTTCACAATGTTTCTTATATGAGATTTAATAATATTAGAGTGTTTGTGTTTTACAACACTGTGGAATAATTAATCCTATAGAATCCCTTTTAGCATGTGGGCACGGACATAAAAGAATAATATCTGATGAAGTGAAGAGGTGTTTCCATTTGTAGGGGGGCTCTGTACCTCAAACTGATGCTACAAATGGAACAATAGATCACTTACATTATTACAAAGGTTGCTACAATTTGTGGTATGTTGACATTTCACAGCTAGAATATTAGGTCTAAATCTGGAAAGTTAATAAACTCAGCCCTGCATTATACAAAACTACTTTTATGAGAGGTTTTTTCCCTGACCCTGGGCCATATTTCCATATAAGTACTCCATGAGACACTTAGCAGGGCTTATATTGGGTCCAAAGTGGTGGTTTTGAGCCTTTGCTCTGGGAAAAATGCCAAAGACAAGAAAGTATCAATTATATTCTATATGGTCTTTTAAAATATCCAAATCATTTTCCATGGTTCTCAGGCAGATTAAAACCAAATAATTTGAAAATGGTTTGTTTTCTCATATTTTATTGGCCACCCAAATTCTGTCTGGGCAATTTTACTATAAATTTTTGGAATCTGTTTATTAGTTTAAACTGCTAAAATTATCCAAATGTAAATATATGGTAACTTACTGAAGTCTATCCAAGAGGGCTGAAGGGAAATAAGGAGCAGAAAGAGAAGGTGAGTGAGAGAGAGAGAGAAAGAGAGAGAGAGGGAGTTAAGATGATCAACAAAACTTCTTGAAAATGGGACCATATTTGTCCTGAAGACTGGGCAGCTACTTTGGTAACATTTTACTGTTCAAGGTCTACTTTTGAAAATAGAGTGGTGAATGAAACTTTTATACCCACACAGTGAAGAAAATGTTTCATTATATTGTATAAGGCTCATGTACCAAGGAGAGATGTAGTCGCCCATGATAGATCTCAGTTACCGCGGGTGACCAATCTCTCCAAAATGCCTTTATCACCAGCAACAATACAAATTGCTGGTGGAAAGGCCTACACATCGCTTTGGTTTTCTGGTCACAAGAAGTTTACCCCTGGTACTTGTCACTGCCACAAAAATAGATTGCTGATCCTTTACTGATAAGAGTCTCTAGGTGTGTTTTAGCAGAGGAAATTCTCTGTATTGTCTATGGCAGGGTGTTTTCTGGCATTTAGTAGCCATGATAAGTAGCTGCTACTAAGTAGCTCTGTGTGTCTTCACCCTATAGCTAATGCCCCATAGAGCGATTTAGTGGCCCTCAATAGATCTCTGCTACCTCAGTTGACTAATCGTTCCGAAGTGCCTTTTCACTGGCAACAAAGGCAATCACCAGTAGAAAGGCCTACACGTTGTTTCAGTTTTCTGAAGTTGCACAAAGTTTCCTCCTGCAGGCAAGTTTGTGCGACTACTGAAAACTGAAGCAATGTATAGGCCTTTCCAGCAATTCCCTTTGGTGCTTGTGAAAAGCATTTAAAAGATTACTCACCCCAGAGATCTAATGCAGGCAACTAACCTCTGTGTAGGGCATCAGCCTAAAGGTCCCCACACATGGGCTGATAGTAGCTGCCGATATCGGTCGCTTGGACCGATTCGGCAGCTAATCAGGTCATGTATGGGCACTTCCGACGGGCCTGCCCGACCGATATCTGGCCTGAAATTGGGCAGATCTCGATCAGGCAGGTTAGAAAATTCAGTCGGATCGGGGACCGCATCAACAAGCCGATGCGGTTCCGATCCGACAGAACCGACTGCCCTATTGCCGCCAATATAATTCAATCGTTTGGCTCCAGGGCCAAACGATCAAATTATTTATTTTTTTACCTACACGCTCCCAGATATCGCCCACCCGTAGGTGAATCTCAATGTGTATGGGGACCTTAAAACATCAGACATACTTTTTATGGTAAACAGTAAGTTGTACACATGATAAGATATGTCTAAGGCCCTCTAATTGCTTTGGTGGTTGAACACACAAATTATAGCAGATGGAACTGTGCAAGAATTGCGTTAGTTTTGGAAATTTATGCACCACCAGCACTGATTGCTCATTAAGCTAAAGTACAAAAATACACTAAACCAAATGATATCCTTATTAGAGGATGCATTTTCCCATATGTCAGTTATCATAAGCAATTTGTATTTTTGCTTTGATCAGCTTCTGTTTTGCTTTTAATTAGAGAATGATTTGTTGGGTAAAGCTGCGTAGAAAAAACTTCTTCAAAGAAATTCTGTGCTAAATTCTTACATGTTATGCACGCATTAATTTTCTGTAATAATCTGTTGAAAAATAAAGAAGATGTGCATATATTCAGGGGCTGTATAACTATGAAAAGTATTCAGTTTCAGAACTAAATCAGTTGAATCAGCTTTTTGGAATAATGAAATAGAATGTGATTCTCAACAACTTAGCAACAATATCTCAATTAAAAGCAGGATTTGTCCCTTTTTGCACTGCTTGTTGTGTTTCTTGATACAATGTTAAAAATACAGCTCTTCTCTAGGCAAGCAACCATTGCCACAATGCCTTGCATGCTCTGTTAATGATATGGCTTCTTCTAAATTGTTTCAGGAGCCAGAAGCAGAAGTGCAGAGAATACAAAGAGACTGACAGATGCTATTTTAATAGCAGTTATATTTACACTGAAAATGTTTCATCAATGTAAATTGGAAATGTGCTTAATATTACATTTTCTTTCATTATGCAAACAAGGTTTTGCCTAGTGTTACTTATTTAAGGAATACAGGTAATGACAGCAAAACTGAGTTTGTGCTAAGGAGGCAAATCAATGCATGCACTACATCAGCATGAAACATAATATGAGACTATCTACATCACTATCAAGCCAACTTTCAAATTATAAAAATAAATTGAGGCACAAAGCACTAATAAACCTAAGTATAATGTCTTTAAGAGCAACATCCCAGCTATAATTAAAATGCAATGCCACTTAAACATATCAGTGTACAGATTCTGTGTAGTCAAATAAATACTGGTGCTTTTACTTTTTGCTGCACCTACTCCTCCACAACTTTCTGCACCCACAATAGAACTAGCAGGGTGCATTTTCCACTCAGAATAAGTATGGCATGAAAGTGGGCATAAAATTAAAAAAAAAAACACCTTAATCCTGCACTGAAACATTAGGTCCCCATTCCAGCTACTACTGTTACACATACTTTATGAACATAGATAAGAAACTGGCAACCAGCTCTGCAAGTTATCCTGTGAGTCTGTTACCACTGTATTTGATGGCTAACTTTGCCTTCTATATTTCCAACTCACACAGACATAAGGCAAATGTGATGAACAGGATAAATCAGTGTGTAACTTGGAGCGAAAAAATTACTAACATCACATCCAGCAGACCTGACAATGAAGGATCAGAGAGATTAACATGACAAGACTTAACAACCAAATTGAGTTTCATTTTAATTATCTCAGGCCAGTTTTATGTTTGATTTCTGCTGATGAAATTACATTCTTTCAAGTGTAATTCAATTTCCGTTAGTACTCACCTCCACCTGCTGGCAGGTCTGAATGAGCTTGGACAACAGAATTTCCATTTCTGTGTTCCTTTTGATGAGGTTGGTAAGGTTGCTTTCCAGGCTTTGCTGCAGGGAAAAGAAAACATTTTGTTGACACATAATAATTACATGATAATGTGTGGCTTTGTTTCCAAAGAATAACTTTTAAACCATTCAATTTATTCCACAAGAGCTATAACATATCACAAAATGCAAATATACATAAATACATTCTCAATAGAAAGAAGATGTGTGACATTGTGCATTCTGGAGATCAAAAGCCCCACAGGCTCTCACACTAACAACATGTTATGTCGTTCTTTTTAGCATCCTATTCTCAACTAAAAGTTACAAACAAGTGCAAGCAGATAAAACTGCCGTTGGCACTGAGAAAACGCTGCTGTCTCTGACTGGTGTCTGAAGGTGGCTTGGGGAGCAATAGAGGAAAAAATTAAGTATAGCAGCAGCAATATATCTTACTCCTCTCTAGCTTCTGTTAGTTAGTTTGGAGGAAAGGAGACCATCCCTCGGAACTAATGACTGAAAAATTAGATCAAAGGATAATCGAATAATGTCAACCCCTGTCTGAGAGATGCAGTTCCAGATAAAAGTGTGTTTTTATGCTCTATCCAAATCATCTGTTTATAGCTGTGGTGCCAACTAGAGAGTTGTTTCTTCCCCCTAGCGCAGACTGAAGTTGTCATAACAAACAGTCAAATGGAGGAAAACCATAACCACATCCATGTCCTCCTCCTCCTTCTCTTTGTACAAAGAATGATGCAGTTATCTACCAGTACAACAACTCCTGAAGTAGAATTTTACAGCTTTACCATTCTTAATGAAAAAAGTACAACCCAGTGACCAAGTAATTTCCTAAACTGATGGGGCTGGGATAAGTGTTTGGGTGGCTCCAGCCTCATGGAAGGTGTCATAAAGACATATATGTCATAAAGACATATGGGAGGTGTTCTTATTTGCCCTTTTAAAAATTCCTTAAGTCCTTTTTCATATACACTATATAGCAAAAAGTAAATGGACACCACTTCTACGTTTTGGAATTGTCTATTTAAGCCACAACCTTTATTGTCAACACATTTCCTATGCCTCAACATTATACAATGATATTCTCCATCAGGGCCAACCTCCTAAGTATGAAAGCAAATTACACCAACAACAACCGACATACAGGGGTTTATTTATAAACATTGGAGACAAACATCACCTGTGATGCTGCCCAATACAACCAATCAGATATTTGCTTTTGGTTTTTAACTTGTAGGTGACCTTTTAAATCCAATTGCTAATTGGTTGCTATGGGTAACACTATCAGTGATGTTTGTCTCCAGTGTTAATAAATACGCCCATAAGTAGAGAGTCTTCTCAGAAAGCTAATTTAACAGCAAAGGTAAAGTCAGCTTCATATCAATATCCTTAGTATTTGAATGAGATATTGGGCAGGAAGGCATATAGTGTATCAGTACCCTCAGCAAATGATGAAGAACAGGCAGACACATATTGCGTTGATGAAATCTCAATTTTTGTTTAACAATCTGTATTAAAAAAAAGATTTTGTTACAAAGGCAAGAAAGCTATACTGATATACATAGTGACATCACTGAAAATTCAGTTTACTAAGGCATCCAAATGTCATGGGTGTAACCTTTCCCAATGGCAAGATAAACTATTGTCTGTCACCTCCCTTTAATGTCAATAATCTTAAAGTTTAAAAGGAAATGTACTTAAAAACTTTAAGAACACATTGTTCCTATGTGAAATATTTCATAAATATTTATTTAAAATCTTTATGCCTTTGCAGTGCTTAAAGGCAAAGTTGCCTATATATGAACCAATAATTTATTAAATATTATGTGGAGCACATTGCTGTTTAAAAGTAAAATCTTACTGAGGAAAAAAACAGGAACATTTTGTTAATATGTTTTTTTTTTTTCAATACTCAGCAAAAAATATCAATAACTAGTTAATTTGTATATTCACATCTGAGGTTAAGTGTCAAAATGGCAGCTTCTCAGAGCTAAAGTTTAGTGTCTTCAGTATTTCAGGATGGCCATATGCTCCTTTTAACCTTTCACGGCATATAATGTGTCAATATTCTATTATGACAAGTCATAAAGAGATTAATACCGGCCATAGTCATACCTATAATATTTGTTGTTGTCAGTACATATATTGTGGCACAACAATTCCATTAAATATCTACATACTATCAATATAGTTTGGTCAGCAGATTGGGATGTTATGAAAATCTGATCTGATGCTGTACTATATCTGTATGAAAGAACGGTAGGTAAGGTAGTGAAGAGGAGTTCGTATTTACTCCCTGCTGTTGCAATAGTTAGGGATGTTAGGCTGAACAAATTAAACAATAGAGTGTGCCCATACTGGTCATTGCCCTTTATTTGATATCTGTCCCTTCAGCCTTACGTCTTATCACATTCCAAATGTTTTCTTATGGAGATGTGATAGCTATAAAAATATAATATTTTTTTACTGCTGCAAACAACTCAGTCTTTTTTTTTTTTTTTGACGATTTATTATATATTCTTTCTATATTAATTTTCTGAACAAATAAAAGGGATACAGAAGGAAAAAAAGGGGAAAGGGGAGGAGGTCAGTCAAAACAAATCACAAAACAGCAGGCTTTTCCTTAACATTAATTCATATCAACAAATGTAAATTCACACTGCTCAATGTTTCTATCGTATAATTTCTGTTTATGTCAATGGCTATCCTAATATACTAATCAATGGCTATCTTAATATACTAATCAAAGGGAATTTGATTTAATAAAATTATGCCATGATTCCCATATTTTCCAGTAGAGCATGCTAGTTTTATGTAAAATGTGGGTGATCTCTTCCATTTTTCTAGTGTCTTCCACTAAGTTAACCCACTCCGTGAAGGATGGGGGTATCACTGATTTCCAATTACGTGGGATCAGTGTTTTTGCGGCATGGAGTAGGTGAAGAGTGAGTGGGTCAGATATAACGGACTTTTCTCGGGGGCTAAAATATAAGAGAATCGTTGAGCCCTCTATATCTTGTAGTGCAGTCCCAGTAATATTGGCTATTGATGAGATAATTCTAACCCAGAATTGCCTTAATAAAGGGCAAGTAAACCAAATGTGTGAGTGAGTTCCTATATCAGACCCACACCTCCAGCAGGAATCTGGGCTATCTCTATACATTTTCCTTAATTTTACTGGAGTGTAGTGCCATCTAGTAACCAATTTATAGTTCATTTCTCTCACTCTCACAGCACGGGAGGATTTATGGATTATAGAAAAAATTTTCTCCCAGTCTCGGTCATTTATTTCTAATTTTAAGTCGTTTTCCCACTCTAACTGAAATGCCTGTTTCCTCATCGGTATGTTTTGAATAAGTAATTTATATAACAACGAAATTGGTTTGTCTATCGGACTGGGATGCTCCATAAGCCTTTCCCATTTTGTAAGGGCCCTATCCCACTCCTCCTCCTTGTGTTTGGAAACGTAATGATAAATCTGTTGGTAGTTCCACCCGTCCCGGGGGTTCTTCCCCCACTTTTCTTGTATTTCGGCCAGAGGAACCAGCTTTTTATTCTTAATGAAATCCACTATTTTAGTGGGGAGCCCGTCTTTTACTTGCCAGTTTTTAAAAGCACCCTTTTCCATACTAGGAATAAACAATGGGTTCCATACCAAAGGTTGCAGAATGTATGGGGTTGCTATAAGATTCATCCCTTGTCTATTTTGGAACCACCACCTATAGGTGGCCCCTATTAATGGGTGTTCTTTCAGTCTTTTAATTACTACAAACAACTCAGTCTTATTGTTTAATACTTTTAAATGTAAATCAGTCTGTTACTTAGCAAGAGTTGTAGGCAGCAGGAAAAAATGTAATACTGAGTAACTCACAAATAAAACAGGGAAAGAATTCAGGCAGGTGATGCTGAGCAGCACAGAGAACTATCCGTTTTAAAAGACAGCATGAATTCCTTTGCTTAAATACAAAACCCATTATGTTTCTTTGGGGGTACTTTGAAATACATATGTATTCACTGGATCATCTGCCACAGATCTAAATCTGGTATGTATTTTTAAGTCTGGTTTTATCGATAAACATCAGTCGTGTAAGTGGTAGCTATTCAGTAACAGGAACACGTAAATCATTTATTATTTTATGATATAAAAATAAAACTCTAGTTCAAAGCTTGGTGATGTTTTTACAGTCTGGAGATCCCCGTTAAAGCTTAATTTAGTAGTAGCCACAGCTTCTGCAATATTCATGTCAGATTATGCAAGGGCTTAATGTGAAACTGGAAAGACTGGATTTAGCCTCTGTAGGGAGCCTTTGTCCTGAAAAC
Organism: Xenopus tropicalis; assembly: GCF_000004195.4. Classification (NCBI taxonomy): domain Eukaryota; kingdom Metazoa; phylum Chordata; class Amphibia; order Anura; family Pipidae; genus Xenopus; species Xenopus tropicalis. Next base: position 58,570,460 of record NC_030678.2, on the reverse strand, counting down.
AAACACAGAGCTTTTGCCAGGTTTAGATGTGTATCTGTGTATAAAGGCACCTCAATGTTCTGCTAATAAAAATAACTTCCTAGAGAGCTCGGGGGATTTCCATTTTATCTACTTATATTCCATTAATGCAAAGCAAACATTCTGAACACAGTTGGGCTCTACAAAATGCAAAATGTAGCAGACATACCCACATTAAAACCATAGGCTTTCAGTTCATGGCAATATAAAGAAGTTTACAGTTTCAAAGGTAGACAAATGAATGGAGGAGATTGCTGGAAACGTAGCCATCCTTCGGACAGAGAACTGAAAGGGGATAAAAGAAACAAAAGCTTTCCGTTGCTCTACCTTGCCTCAGTAACTTTACTCAACAGCTTTAGTTTCAAGCACACTAGATCCCTTGTTGGAACTCATGTGTGAAAATAATGATGTGCTGTTAGCTACCTGTGGAATGGCTTGTTCTTCAAAAAGACATCCAAAAAACTTTCAGCTGCCTTGGCACAATCCATCTGCCTTTCAGTGCATGTCAATAAAACAAAATCAGGCCCATCAGGACAATACAAGTATTTTGAGCTTAAATCATAAAAAATCATCCGTAAATGTTAAAGAACTTGTTTTATGAGAAGTTTTATTATTCTTTTGGAGATTTTTATTTAAATGCTCTTCAATACTATTTAAACAAACTGGTCCAGAGCTGTAAAAATCCCATGGGCCCAGCTTTCATGTCTAAAAAATGCCTTTACATTTTTATATCTTGTATAAACATGCACATCCCCTCTGATACCAAAATCATATGTATGATGCCCTACAACATTTGTCTAGCCTTGATCATGGCTAAATTGATCTGTATTACTTATTCAACATTATATAATGACCCATAAATAAATCCTAATATGTCAGTGCTGTCCAACTGTGGTATCGAGAGCCGGAATTTTTATGGCCTACATGGTAGAGGGCCGATAATGGTTGTGCTCACTGTAGGGATATCATCCTTTATTCATATGAATTACATTATGTAATATTAATACATACCCTTAAATCCATATGCCTTCTCCTCCCTTCTGGATAGCACAGCAACCCCTAGCATATAATTACATACCTTAGGGGCCATATAATGACTATTTCCAAATGCTAACAAACTCGAAGAAAAAACCCCTGCCAGGTTCACCTCCCACAGGCAGCATAGGACAGGCAGAGTATGGCACACACAGGCAGCATAGGGCAGGCAGAGTATGGCACACACAGGCAGCATAGGGCAGGCAGAGTATGGTACAGAGTGTCTGCCATACTCTGCCTGTCCATGCTCTGTCTGCCCTACCTTGCCTGTGAGTGCCATACTCTGCCTGCCCTATGATGCCTGTGTGTGCCATGCTCTGTCTGTCCTATGCTGCCTGTGTGTGCATACACAAAGGCAGCACTGGGCAGGCAGCAAATACAGTGACATAATGCTGGCACTGCTCCTACAGTCTGTCAGGTGTGAACAGGTGAACAACGTGGGGATTTACAGTCTGAGCCTAAGGTGTGAACAATGCAGGTGGGGAACAATGCAGGGACTAAAAGGTGTAAACAGTACAGGGGATTACAAAGATAAGTTTTAAAAGATAAGTCAATTTATCAAAATTTATCAAAAGATAAATTTTAAAAGATAAGTCAATATGTTAAGATTTTAATAAACCATAAGATGATTTTCCCTTCAATAATTAACAGAAAACGGGAAACTTAATAAAGACGTGCAGTTTCTTATTGAGATACAGATACATGTCTCTAATCTACTCTAATCTCAGGCAGCTGACGTCCCATCAAATTAAAAGCATAGATATAAGGAAAATGTAGCTATTTGGCAAGGTACATTGATTTAAATTAAAACTGAATTGGCATTAGTACTGTAAAAACATTGCGCAAGCTTAAATTACATTTAGATGAAATGACCAAACCTCTGTTGCCTTTAAACAGTACTGCTTTTTAAAAGCCTAATGTAAATGTAACATGCCGGACACTAGCATGCTCACTTTCCAACTCTTCTGGTCTTCATAAACACCTCTGGTCTCTGAGGCAAAGGTGCAAACATATCCATGTTGTCACAGCACTTGCTTCTTCCTCTGCTTGGTGGTGGCACCTTCTGTGCATTTAGGGGTGCCCACACTGCACGTGATTATGTGTCTTATTTTGATGCAGTGGCATAATTTCCCCCATTACATGTAAGTTTTGTAGCCAAAAGTGTGGTAGTGAAGACCCGTGTTTGGAGAGTTAGTCATGCTACTGCCAGCAGTCAGCATCTTTGATTTTCTGACCAGCAGTTGTCATTATAATGAGCTTGCCAGAGTTTCAAAGTGCAACCTGGAGTTACACAAGAAGAAATGGCTGCGTAGCATTTTCCGCAAAAAAAAAAAAAAGAAATGTATATGTCACACCCATTCTTACACAGCTAATATCTCAGCAAATGCTTAAGGGCTAAACTTCATGGGATTTTGTAGGATGATGTCGGACAGACAAAATGCATCCTACAAGTCGGATGTAGTTGGGTGGGCTAAAATATAATGAAACTGATAGAAAAATCTCATGTATAAACTACATGAAAGATTTGCCATCCATTGCGACATGCCTTCCGGAAGGGAACGCATCATGTGGCATCCAATGATAAGATCTGATGGTGTCTGACAAACTTTTTTTTCTTATTAAAATACATTGACTGATGCAGAAAACACACTTTCAGACTATCTGAGCTGACGTTACGCCTATGGAGATCAGATCAAATCTGACCCACAAAGTCTGATGAAAATCTCCCGTGGAATTTAACCCTACAATAGAAATTCTGTGCATTTGCAAAAGTGCTGAGAGAAGAACTCTTGAGTAAATATATCCTCTTTAAAATAAAGTTGAAAAATACAGGAATCAAGCAGATCTTTGGTCTATTCGACCACATTCATAATGCATGCCTATGCAGTTTCGTAAGTAGAGGACCACATCAACATATCAATCCTGTACTCAGCCAACAGTATTTTCTAACCTGCTTTATAGATATTTCTATCAAGCCCCATGCATGGGTTAAGATGTTAAATTGGTAGTTATAAATGGTGCAGGTACCCCTACCACCTTGGCTGTGCCTCAATATTTACAGGGAAAGGTCTACAGCCAGTGGGGGATCCTTTTTTATACATTGATACCTGTGCGCTGCCTAGATAACCTGCCACCCTAGGCACAGGTCCGGAAGCCACAATTGTAAAGTTACAAATAAACCAAATACATTCTTGAAGAAATGGTACTCTACAGCCTGAAATGTCTGGAAATCACACAAAAAAGTGGGTAGTACAGGTATGGAACATGGAGATATGTATTCCAGATAAGAGATCTTTCTGTAATTTGGATCTCCATACCTTAAGTATACTACACATACAGTGGCTTGCAAAAGTATTCGCCCCACCTTGAACTTTTGCACATTTTGTCACATTACAGCCACAAACATGAATCAATTTTATTGGAATTCCACGTGAAAGACCAATACAGAGTGGTGTACACATGAGAAGTGGAACAAAATCATACATGATTCCAAACATTTTTTACAAATAAATAACTGCAAAGTGGGGTGTGCGTAATTATTCAGCCCCCTTTGGTCTGAGTGCAGTCAGTTGCCCATAGACATTGCCTGATGAGTGCTAATGACTAAATAGAGTGCACTTGTGTGTAATCTAATGTCAGTACAAATACAGCTGCTCTGTGACGGCCTCAGAGGTTGTCTAAGAGAATATTGGGAGCAACAACACCATGAAGTCCAAAGAACACACCAGACAGGTCAGGGATAAAGTTATTGAGAAATTTAAAGCAGGCTTAGGCTACAAAAAGATTTCCAAAGCCTTGAACATCCCACGGAGCCCTGTTCAAGCGATCGTTCAGAAATGGAAGGAGTATGGCACAACTGTAAACCTACCAAGACAAGGCCGTCCACCTAAACTCACAGCCCGAACAAGGAGAGCACTGATCAGAAATGCAGCTAAGAGGCCCATGGTGACTCTGGACGAGCTGCAGAGATCTACAGCTCAGGTGGGGGAATCTGTCCATAGGACAACTATTAGTTGTGCACTGCAGAAAGTTGGCCTTTATGGAAGAGTGGCAAGAAGAAAGCCATTGTTAACAGAAAACAACAAGAAGTCCCGTTTGCAGTTTGCCACAAGCCATGCCACAAGCCATGCGGGGGACACAGCAAACATGTGGAAGAAGGTGCTCTGGTCAGATGAGACCAAAATGGAACTTTTTGGCCAAAATGCAAAACGCTATGTGTGGTGGAAAACTAACACTGCACATCACTCTGAACACACCATCCCCACTGTCAAATATGGTGGTGGTAGCATCATGCTCTGGGGGTGCTTCTCTTCAGCAGGGACAGGGAAGCTGGTCAGAGTTGATGGGAAGATGGATGGAGCCAAATACAGGGCAATCTTGGAAGAAAACCTCTTGGAGTCTGCAAAAGACTTGAGACTGGGGCGGAGGTTCGCCTTCCAGCAGGACAATGACCCTAAACATAAAGCCAGGGCAACAATGGAATGGTTTAAAACATAACCATGTGTTAGAATGGCCCAGTCAAAGTCCAGATCTAAATCCAATCGAGAATCTGTGGCAAGATCTGAAAACTGCTGTTCACAAACACTGTCCATCTAATCTGACTGAGCTGGAGCTGTTTTCTCAAGAAGAATGGGCAAGGATTTCAGTCTCTAGATGTGCAAAGCTGGTAGAGACATACCCTAAAAGACTGGCAGCTGTAATTGCAGCAAAAGGTGGTTCTACAAAGTATTGACTCAGGGGGCTGAATAATTACGCACACCCCACTTTGCAGTTATTTATTTGTAAAAAAATGTTTGGAATCATGTATGATTTTCGTTCCACTTCTCACGTGTATACCACTTTGTATTGGTCTTTCACGTGGAATTCCAATAAAATTGATTCATGTTTGTGGCTGTAATGTGACAAAATGTGGAAAAGTTCAAGGGGGCCGAATACTTTTGCAAGCCACTGTAATTAAAACATGAATTAAACCCAATAGGATTTTTTTGCCTCCAATATACTTATGTATATTATTTGTTTAAAATTGAGTCTATGGGAGATGGCCTTCCTGTAATTCGAAGCTTTCTGGATAGCAGGTTTCAAGAAAACAGATACCATACCTGCAGTATAAAAATGGGGTTTATGAATTTGCTTTGAAAAATCTCTTTGCAAATCTAAGGTGATTTTATTTACTGTACTTAAACAGTTCCCTTGCCTCCTTGATAGGAAATAAATCACCTTTATTTGGCAACTATATCTGCCTTAAAGTCATAAAAACATAATGTGAGTTTAGCAAAACCACATCCATTGAAATTAATTTACAAGAAGCTGTCCGTTTACTGGTGACATCGCTGATGATATATTTTGGAATGACTATACCCAATGTAAGCTATTTTTGTAAATAAATAAAAAAAATCAGCTTCTGATGCCAGGGATTTAGCAGAAGAAAAATGAATTGTATTAGGGGCAAGAACATATATTTATTTATATTTCATTTCTTCCCTCTAAAGAAAATCAACCTTTGTGCTTTTACCCTCATTATCCCTGGCACTTAAGAACTGTGTACAGAATATCCATCTCCTGTAGTTTATTTAATGTCATAGGATTTTTTTTATACAGCTATTGGCTTGCCAATCCAGAACTGTTACTTGTACCTGTCCAAATAAAATATACTTACAATTATGATCAAAAGTACATTTTTCCTTCCAGGAGAATACATTGCCTTTGCTATTAAAATAAAATGGAAATTATACCCATGAAATTAAAAGGGAACTATCATTATATTCTTACATGAAATAATTATTTTTGTTTACTAGACTTTCCAACTTTTCCATGTTTAAAGCTTGCCACACAAGTAGAACTGCTTTAATAAATTGGCAAATGGGGATTCCACCACAAGCTGTTTCACTGCAATACAATTGAAATGAAACAAACACCTTATTCTATTTGGCTACAACCTGTAGTTTCTTTTAAACTATATTACTACTATTTATACAACTGCTATTTGAAACACCAGGCAATGTAACGGACACACTACTTTCAGGGATTTTGGGGATAACCCTGGTGGTCAAAAGTTGGAACTGATCATAAACACTGTTTAAGGAGCACTACCATCTACCATGGCTTACATTCATCAGAAGCCATTTTTTTTTTATTCATTTTTTTTTTAATTCAAATTGCATTGTGCGCCTGGCCTAGCTTGCAGTCTGCTCTGTGTAGACCAGTCAAGTTATTCCACTCATATTTCATCAAATTCCAGAAGGACCTTGCTAGTGCATTAGGGCGGTGGCACAGGGGGAGATTAGTCGCCCGCGACAAATCTCCCTTGTCGCGGGCGACTAATCTCCCCGATATGACATCCCACCGTCGAGAATGTAAATCGCCGGTGGGATGGTATACGCGGCGCGCAGGCGATTTGCCGAAGTTGCCTCATGCCATCCCACCGGTGATTAACATTCTCGCTGGTGGGATGTCATATCGGGGGGGGCGACTAATCTCCCCGTCTGCCATGGCCCTTAAAGGCATGATTATGCTCAAACAACATTGAACAACCTTCCCTAAATTGTTTCCACAAAGTAGGAAGCATGGAATTGGCACTGTATGCTATAGAATTAAAGTCTGCTTTCACTGGAACCAGGGGCTATATGATAAATCATGAAAAACAACTGCAGCCAATGCTTAACGCCATTTCTATTGATGACAAATATTCTCACCCATAGAAATACAATTAAAGTTGCTTCCAAGGGTAGATATTAGCTTGGTAGGGATTGTTCTCACCCAGGAGATGCAATTATGACAGCGAGGTCGCCAAATGAGTGGATCTTTCCCCCAATATGCCCACCTAAATTGTTTGACCATTTGGTCCTTAATCCGTCAGGACAATCAAACCTGTCTAATCAACATCTGTACAATCTTTTTAGAACCTCACTTTAACCTCACCCTTTCTCTACTCATTCTTTCAATTTCCAGATTTAAGAAATGTCCACATTTACTTGGTATATATACATTTTCAATTTCTTTATCCATTTACTCTAGGGAGTTTGCAGTTGTTTCCCTTATTACTATTATTCTTTTTACTATCAAGGGTGTCATTTGTCTTGGACATGGTCTTCTCTTGTGACTTACTTCCACTACTTACTTCTCTCTTTTAACATATTCCTTCCAGGGGATGTCTTATTTGGCTCCTAAATATTGCTATTTCCTTAACACTGGGTGTGCTTAGGAGCTGCTTGCAGAGATGGTCTTTTTTCTGCTGACAAATCTTTCCATGCTCTTGCCAAGCCAGAACATGGAGTTCTTAATTTAGTGACAACTTTGTCTTAATTTTATACATAAGTGGCAAAGCCACTATTCCCAGGAAACTGAATAACTGTTTTAGTTATTGCAATTACCACAGAAGCCTGAAAAAGCAGATGCTGGTATGATTTCTTGTCAGAGGACAATTGAAAATACACTTCTAAAAATCCCATAGGAATGAATAGAACGTGGGTGAGTTTTTATGCATTAAGCTCTAAATTCACATTTTGATAAATCTGCCCCTAGGTTTAGCCAACTATACAGAAGTGCACAGACAGTTATGGTTGCTGATACTCTGACCTTTAAAGAGAGGTGTTGAGCCTGGTATTGGTAGTTTAAAACAGCTTAGAAACCAAAATAAATATTAATATACAGTAAATTGGAAAAGCTCACGTGATCACTCTAATTAATTCAACATTTCATTTTGTGGGTTAAGATCCCCTTTAAGTTATCGGTGGGAGATTAATAAAAATCCAATCCATTCTATACATGTGTTGAGGCAGAAATATGGCACTGAGTCCTAGACAAGCAGGACAACAAGAACAGCAGATTACAGGCATCTGTTATCATCCATCTATTGTCTCTAGAGAACATTTTTTCTGCTCATAAACCTTGTCACTTTATATACTGGGGACGGTTTGAAATCACCACCATCACTGGAATTAAAGTCTAATTTAATTAATGTGAATAATTCTACTCCATAGGGTATTCTGCTAAATATAGTTCACATCAAGGTGACTGTTTCAGTATAGAACAGATGTGCTTGATTATGTGAAATACATTCATTTTTGAAGCTTAAAGATTGCTTATTTCAACATTTTATATAAATAAAAATGGGGTAATATAAATTTGTACCATAGTCTGATGTAAAAAATAACTAGCATTTTTTGTATTGTATTATATATTTGACTTAGAAGAATGCATATGGACAGCTAAATGTGTTATATTTATCATATTTCCATGATGAAAATAAATTTGTATCAATGCATCACAATTATTAAACGGCTCAATTACAATAAAAATAATTGATTAGCATAATATATTGCTGCCATATTCCTCTGCACTATAATGCATTCAGAAAATGTAGCTGAATGTGTAAACGAACATTAACAGCGAAAGGGAAAGGTTAGAGACCCATGATTATAATGGAAGATGAAGCTGCTTTGAACCTGCTATGTCGGAGACCTCTTAATGCTAAATTAACATCTGACCGCATTGTGCTCTTTCATTGAAAGCTGTTAGCCACCAATCCTTCAAGTACTTCCCGAGTAATACAATTTTTAGCACCAGCAGAATTCATGTACCAACTCATTTATTATGAGGTAAATGCAAATGCTAACGTGAGAGAGGCTGCTCATATTTGATGCTTGATATACTGCGCTACCATTACAAATCTTTTAATCAGCTGCTGCCGGACGCTTGCTTGTGACCTTAATGCTTTAATTGCTGTACTGTGTGTGTTGACAGTATTATGCATTACAGGTCTTCTAAATGAAGCAAGCGATTTTAGCAAACACAAATTCTTTCTTATCAACCTTATCTAGTGCATCAGCCTTATGTAAAGCCCACAATAATAGGCTTTTGGTCATTGATCCATTGATTTTACCTAAGCTCCAATATAACAAAACATTTCCCCAATATACTGTCAGACAGCGAGTGTTGTTGCTTACACAATTGACTTCTTTAAGTAAATTTTACTTATCAGGCGCAATGCAGCTAACCACAGTATCTGTGGTTACATAAGATGTATAGACTATGCCTAAGGTCTGAGCAAGCCATCCCTAGGTAAAACATGAATGATTCATGGCGAGCCTGACAACTACAAATATTTATTCACTATATTATAGAGCTTTAAATTTGCCAGAGGGTTGTTTCATTTATTATTCAGCATGCAAAAGTTTAAGCATCTGAATTAGGGCTTTCTTAAAACTTGGAAAGGTCTTCTACTAAGGAAATCAGGGAGCTTCTGTAATTAAGTGGAAATACACTAAGAAAGCAATTTATTGTTTGTGTTATGATTGTATATGCGTCACCTCTGTACTTTTCTCAGCCACGGCATTTTCCACAGACCTCAGCATATAACTGCCATAGTAATTCAAAATAGACTGGTTTCTAAGGCAAACAATGACCCCCCATTTGCATGCATGTAAATATGCAAAGGTGGAATTTTTTGTACATGCAAAAAGCAATTTGTCATGTTTTATTGTAGTTAAAAAGCATACATGCTCGATTTAAGCAATCTATATCTACTAAAGGTATAGGATCTGTTATCGGGAAACCCATTATTCAGAGAGTTAAGAAAGTTCAGAATTACAGGAGGGCTATCCCCCATAGACTCCATTATAAGCAAATAATTCTAATTATTAAAAATGATTTCCTTTTTCTCTGTTATATTAAAACAGTGCATTGTACTTGACCCCAACTAAGATATAATTAATCCTTATATGTTCCGACCTAGGCCGGGCCTTTGTGGCCTCACCGCGAATCCAGGCCTGCCTGTACATACAAAATGAACGAATGCATTAAATAGCAATATTTGATACATGCTCCTGACATTGCATTACCATTTAACTGACCCACAGAGGTATCTCAGGAAGGAAACCAAACACTAACACTACAATATGCAGGAACAGATATCTATTTGTTCATTATAAGCCCAATAACACTATGCACATCTGAAGTGCACAATGATGTTTGATCATTTTTTTCTATGCTTATTGACCTGAAGGTTCCAGCACTTTGTTTTTTGAACATGGAAACTACAGTGCCGGCACTCATTTTTTCAATTAGAACATTGGAAGTTTTTTGTAAAATAAAGCAAAAATAAGCAAAGTACACTCTATCATTATATAATGAAGTACAGAATTATGCCATGTTGAACATATTATCCAGCAGTGACCAACAATGTGCCTGAATTCCATTCTGCCAGAAAATTTCAAGATTTGTTTCCGTTGTTGCAATATGTTGACATAGTTACAGATTCCAGCTTTAGGCAAAACAGTCTCTTTTACCCTTTTTGTTTTATGCTCATCACTGAGGAGCTAAAGCTCTAGCTAATTTATATTAGTCAGATCAAATAGCAGCTTTATGAATTACTGGTGTAGGGCAAGCAGCAGTGACCTTTACCAGAAATCTGAGATTCTGATGTCAGGGCAATTCTTGCAAGATCAAAGAGTGAGAATAAATAATTTGAATATTTTGAAAGTGGTGACACTATATTACCTTTTAGGGCAGTGGTACATGGGGAGATCAGTCACCGCGGCTTGGCTACCATGGGTGGAGCTACTATGCATGGTACAAAATCCTTAATAAAATATGGGCATTTGCATGTTATTCAACTGTCAAAAGTATGTACATACAGCGATATTATGCAAAGGGCTCTTTGTACACAACCATTGTTACATGTGTGACTCCAGGTTTGCCACCTTTCTAAATTTTAGTGGCAGCTAGGGGGCAGACACAGAAGGGGTGGTGTGATTATGTCAAATGGGAGGGTCACTTACACCAAATGGGTGGAGTAATGGTGTGGTGACGGCCAGAGGGGTGGATAGAAAGCGTGTTCAGGAAGAAACAAGACAAGTTATTGGCAGATTGGGGGTGTAAGTTTATAATATCGGCCCCGGCCTTGGCAGGTGTTTTACTGGCTAGGCAGGTAAAGTACCGGCCAGGTGTCAACCTTATTTGACTCATGATAAACATGGGTGTATGATGAAAATATGTGTTTTAACCTACACAATAATAAACCAAATGTTGCAAATATAATATAGTATATAGTATGTGTATATCACTTTTAGGTGATCCAGTCCTGTAGAGTTAAAACATATTGCTCTTATTTCCATATATTATATATTTTCACAGACTTAATTAACAAAAATGAATTTAAGATGTTTTATACTGTTAAAATATTGTAACAGTATTCATAAAGTAAAACTCACTGAGACTATTGTGGCTCAATCCAGACACTGCCCTTCCTGTGAGCAAAAGGATTTTGCCAAATAAAATATATAGAGAGATCTGGATAAATGTTGACCAAGTATAGATGTGACATGGTAAAATATGAGACATGGAAACATGATAATAAACATGACAAAAAAAAGGAAATATGCCAGCATTTTATTTTCTGGGTAAATGACCTTAAGACTTCTCTTGATTAGGATAATCATGTCAGCCATAAACGCACAGCCTCGATAGTCAATCGGAATGGAGCTCCATTAAACTCTGATGCTCAGCTGACCCACTAAGGTATCTCAGGAAGGAAACCAAACACTAACAGGGAAATATGCAGGAACAGATAGATATTTGTTTTTAAGCCCAAGAATAACACTGGGGACATTTGAAGTGCACGATAATGTATGATCATTTTTCCTATGCTTATAGACCTGATGGTTCCAGCACTTTGTTTTTGGTACTGCATAACCCTTTACTGTCATCTTTCCACACTGTTGCCTAGGTTTTCATTGTTCCCATCCAAATGATTCATTCTGATTCAGTTTCATACCAACTAAAAACAGGGAAGCACTTGATGCCGACATGTGCAACTTGTTACTTATGCAAAAAACTAATACTATCCCTACATTACAGGGTTTTACATAATGCTGATGCTTGATCCTCAGCTAAACAGAGAATGAGGGAACAGTAGTAGGTCTACACCAGGGGTCCCAGCCACAGTCAAATGTAAAAAGACTTGCAGAGCAACCCAAGTATCATAAATTAAAAAATTAATGGAGGTGCCAAATAAGGGCTAAGATTGGCACTTCTTATGCTATACACCCTATCAGCATACAGGAGGTTTTATTTGGTAGTACATCTTGTTGCTCATGAGCCACTGGTTCAGGATCACTGGTCTAGACCACCTTGTGGCATTATATTATACAGTTCTTTATGAGTTAACACAGGTATAGAACCTAGTATAACAAAGGTTAATGAATGTTGCAGGGAATACTACACATCTGTCACAGGCTTAGACGTGGACTAATTTTAGTTTCTTTCCATTCAAAATTATCATTGTTTTCTCTTTAATGATGTGGATATTTCATAGGTCCACAACTGTCACACACTTGCACAAATAATCTGAATATTAGCTCTCACATAACATGTTATCAGCACATTTCTTTCCTATTCTCATGTAAAATAATGTCTCATTTACATTAGAGATGATCTGCAAGAACTAGAAATTAAGGGGAACATAACTGGTTTCAAGAAAATCACATTTTAGCATAAGTAGTATAAGTAGTCCCTTGCACTTGGAAACTGTGATAAAAATTATTTATACCTCATAAAGTAATCATCTTACTCCCACATCTCACCAAGTATGAGAACTGAGCATGTCTATGCTACACATCGCAGAAGTTAGTCATTATTGGATTGACATACACATCAAAACAATCCTACCCTGATTCGGTCATTCAAAATAATTCCCTTTCTCATTTTACAATCCCTGGAGTGCTCTCCATTTTTCCCACACCTGTTCTTTTCTGTTTAATATGGTACCAGATATGAATTTTCCAAAACTATCTTGCTTTGGCCAAAAATATTGCTGCATCAATATCGGAGAGAATTTCTAGTAGTACTAAGGTGGAAGTCAAGCAAGATGCATGAGCATGGCTGCCCACCATAAAGCATTTGAAGGTAAGGACTGACAGTTATAAAGATTTTGTTTCACATGTACTGCAGTCCAGTATACCGCGGATCAAAATGGTATAGAATCCTGTGGTAATATCTCAGTTCAAGTTTAGTCTAAATATTAACCATACTAACATAGTGTAACTGTTGCCATGATAGTGTAGGCACATGTAGTGAAATAACTACTGACTACTGGTATTATTACAAAAACACAACAATGGATACCAGTACACCAAATCATCACTACTGCCTGACAGCACATAGAAAAACAAAGGCTATTGAAACAAAAATTAATATACTGTATACAGGTATAGGACCTGTTATCCAGAATGCTTGGGACCAAGGGTATTCCGGATAAGGGGTCTTTCCGTAATTTGGATCTCCATACCTGAAGTCTAATAAGAAATCAATAAAACATTAATCTAACCCTATGGGGTTGTTTTGCATCCAATAAGGACTATTTATATCTTAGTTGGGATCAATTACAAGGTACTGTTTTATTACTACGGAGAAAAGGGAAATCAGTTTTAAAATTCTGTATTATTTGATTAAAATGGAGTCTATGGGAGACGGGCTTTTCGTAATTTGGAGCTTTTTGGATAATGGGTTTCCAGATAAGGGATCTCATACCTGTACTCAGATCAGCGCCCACTGCTCCCCAACACATTATACACACATAGGAAATAAAGTTAAAGTTAAAAGCAGAGTAACTTTCTTTAAACTGCAATCTGCAACATTATAACTGCATAAGCATTTTTATAACACACACTGCACACTGACGCAAACTTATTTGTTTTCCTGGCAGTGGATAAGTGGCAAGATTTATATCAAATAATCAATTTTTAACAATGCACATGTTTTTTTTAGTTAAGGACATTTATTACTTCCCCACTAAGATCATCAGCTAGAGACCTCTTATACAAAACAAAGGCCAAACATTGGCTAGTGATTCCAACAGATGTTCAACATACAGCCTACCAGTTGCTTTTAGACTACAGCTCCCAAAATTCTCAGCCAACCACTGGAACAAACACACATTCTGCTATATGTTAATCAGTTTACTCTGGGAAGAAGCTTCCAAAATGTAATCAAGACACCATGACACCAGAAATGTTGCATACAATTGCTTTAGGTATTAAAAATGTATAGTAGCTCTCTAAACTGTATTCAAAGAGCAACTAGAGCCCCAAAATATTTAACATCTATAGGCTGTATTGCATACAGCTGTAGTACACTACCCTCACATCCACCCTCCATCACTCACATGACAGTCAGACATATTAGTTAAAAAGGTCCATGAATCCAAATTATTAATTAAAATTTGCAATCATCATATGATGAAGCATATAAAGACAATTATCACAGAGATAGTGTGGCTTCATGTGACTATGAAATGTAGCTGTAATTTAATATTTAATTTCAGTTGCCCCAGTTAAACAGAACATCACCTTAGCAAAACTAAATTGAAGGTCACATTGAACATTTCCAAACAACATTAAAAAAAAAAAATATATATATATAAATATATATATTAATTAGATCTATATTTCCATTTACCAGTGTCATTGATTCACTCTCATTGCCTTCTATTGAGTTAGCGCCTAACATTCTGCCTCTGACAATGGTTTTCTACATGGCAGGGCAGCTATACAATCCATCTGACGGATACCCAGTGAGAGCTTACATGAATATGCACTCGGCTAGCCTGCCAGAAACTGAAATGCACTTGCTCACTCACTGCATGTACAGTCAGTTCTGTTCCACAGAAACACTGCTGATTTATGGGGCATAAGGCACCCAGCTGTCTGTTCCAGGTTTTCTGTCAAGACTGAGGGAGAGAAATTGGTCATCTAAGAAAATGAAATAATGAAAGGTCTTAAAAACATATTCTGGTTCACATAACCACAAATGAAACTGAAAGAAACCCAAAGAAAAACAGTAATATTTGAAGGCAATTAATGTTTCCTCCTTTTTTGTGCCAAGCATCACCAAAAAGGCATGCTTCAAGTGCCACTACGATTTCTTAGTTTCAGTTGTACTTTGTGTTCATAGAATTTACATTTTATTTAATTTGTCCAACCTAGTATCTACAGTATAAAGTTGATACTGACCTACCCTTAATCATAACCTGTGATGCTACTACCTCCCCCTCATATCATCACTTTGCTTTTAAACATTATAGCCCCACCCCAAAATAACTTCACCCCACATTGCGCTGCCCCTATGACCAGTTTCTGTCACCAGCAAAGGTTCTAGATGTGACGCACCTTGCAGTTTTTTGTTTAAATGCCTAATGTTACAGATTGAAAGGAAACCATGAGAGCCATGCTTTCAGAAACCATTGCCAACCCACTCTTAGCTTTGCGTGGTCATGCAATAAAAACAAATATATTTACTTTTGAAAGACCATATAGTACTATACACCTTTTCTAGCTAGCTAAATTAAGGTATATTTTCCCTTAAACAGGAACATAAATAATGCTATCAATAGCAAGGATGACTGTCTGTCTTCTCATAGCCCTTGCAAAGACATACCATAAAACTATCCCAGCACCTTAACAAAGCTTTTTCAATGAGTTTTATTATCTGTGTTATATATGTTTTCTCCCTGCAAGCAAATTAGCCGTACAGTAAACTTAAAGGGACCTTCCTTTTTTGCCTGAATACTGAGTATTAGTGCACTAACTCTGCCATATGAAGCCCTGAAAGCAGCAAAATCATTAAACCGTCTAATTGCTTTATTACTCTTTTAAAATACCATCACAGAAATGACCTATTTCCTTTACATTCACGTGGGATTTCAGTATTACAAGAGCCTACCTCTAGGCTAGTGTCACACAAAGCATTTTATTACTGCAGATTTTCTCAGGGTAAACTACGGAAACAAAACCCTGGGAATTGTCACGGATCATTTCATATTGCAGTCAAATGGTGCTGCCATAGTTACGCTGTGTAGTTATCAGCCAAAAATGTATTCAGCCTCTCTAGTGAATTTTAATCACACCGCAAGGAATTTTGACAAAAGTTGGGTGCCATTTGCATCAGTTTTGTAACTGTTCCAATTCCCCCAAACTTGTTGCAAAAACATTTCACTAGCCTCAGAAGCATGCAAATACAATAAATTACTGCATTTTTATTTGCCTTTAGTTTTGTTTTAAATGCTGATTTCATAACTGCCTATGGCAAACAGGAAGGAAGGCCACAGGAAAGAGAAGAGTGGTTCAAAGGTCACAGACATACTAACAAAAAACATAAAAGTTTATGAAAACTAAAAAACAAAGCCCCTAAAAAGCTGATATTCAAGGCTACCTTCTGCATTGTACTATAAGTACAAAACCCAGACTTTTTCATTTGCCGTACATTTGAGACAAAATGCTTGGGCTAACTCATTCCATTTTATTAAGCGGTTGTACCAATGTGCATTCAGTATGTTCAGTATATAAACTCAAAATGAGTTTAAAGAGGGAGCCAGTTACTTTGGTCTCTTACTTCAGACCCTAGGCTGGCACTCCTCTACTTCCACAAATACACCAGGGGTACATTTCTTCTCAGTACTATGCTGTCATATTCTGGTGCCCCAGCATCCTTTACACTGATACAGAGTAGTAAAAAGGATACTTTGCTGCTTTCTGTACTGCGTAATTACAGATGCAGACCCTAGGGAATTAGGAAACATTGGGAAATTGCTGCCAGCATACACAGGTGCTTTGATTCACACAGTTCTTTTAATGAGGACTGAGCAAATCTGGGAACCAATGACATTGCTGGGCATTTTGTCGCCATTAATTTTCTAGGAAAAAGTCATCCAAGTTTACTGTGACAGCAATAATGAAGTGGGGAGCACAGTCTCGAATCAAAGGTGGTCATTTCATGACAGAGGGATTCTTCCTGAATTCCTAATACAAGAGGTAATGTGCAGGCAACTCAGGTTTAAAAAGTTTACTTTTTATTGAAAAAAGGCATAAAGTAAATGTTTCTAGATGCCTTTTTCTTCACCCAGAAAAACCCTTTGGCGCTCAAACCAGCCTTTGGAGTTGCATGGCTGTATTTAAATGGTCTCTTTTATGTTCAACAATATTTTAATTAAATTTTTAGTCAACCTTTACTTTTACCAAGGATCTTTATTTTTTAGTACATAATGGTTAATGTGACTAAGCTACCAAATGCTAGCTCAATCCAAGATTATCAGTATTAAGAACATCATTTTGTGGTTGTTTTTTTGTTGTCTGTTTTTTTCATTAGCTGGACTTCTCTGCTCAAACCTTAATGTACAGAATTAAGTGAGATTACATTGGCAGCCTTTGTCCTCTGTGTAATGAAGGATGATCTATTATTAAGATAATTAGCAATACTACTTTGATAGAGTATAAGTAATTAAGAGTCTGACATCCAGGAATACATGGAAGAACCCAACAATTACCTCTGTCACAAATGTGTTTCTGTAATTTCACATGATGGCTATTCTCAAAAATACGACTTTAATTTAAATCATCTACTTTATGCCACACTTCCTGACTTGGCAATTACATGGTATTTTCTTTATTTATAGAAAGAAGACAAAAAACAGAATTATTGGCTATTACCTTATTCTACTTGGTGCAATCCTTGATGGGGGGCAGACAAAAGTATACAGTGTGAGGCTCCATTATTTGAAATAATAGGGAATAATGTATCCACTATTGTAACATATAAGGATATTACAAGTTACAGAGAAGTTCCACGACCATATAAAAGCACAAGACCGTGTGCCAAGTGCTTTTTTAGAAGCCACTGAACTCCTAGGTGACTTTTTAAATCCTTATATTTTACAACAGGGGGTACTTTAGTTTTAATAATACACAAGTTTTATGACACAGATTACATCACTAAGCACCACTAATTATAAATGATGACATCACAAAGCACTGTTTATATGGATATAATTACAGCTATTGGAGTCTAGGGGCGTTTTGTTTTTTATTTTGGGGGTGAACCCTAGCGAAGAATTTCACTCATCATTAGTCCTTAAGTGTACAGTAATAACAGTGTGTTGCACAACTCAAAAATATTATTTAATTACTTCTCCAAATATATGGCTTATTTTTTATATTACATGTGACTGCACATCCCTTGTTATCACTAGACAAGTAGTAATGAGACTATACAGATTTTCATTCATCCAGGTCACCCTAACAAGTCATTCAGTCAATCAACTGATTAGTCAAAACACAAGCACCAGTTAGTCCTGAAATGTCCAACCTACTGTTCTCCAGCTTAATAAGCTACTACTTCCAGCTTCCTATGAGCAGTAAAAGCTTATGCTTCATATTCTTTCTTAAGAAAAACAACTTAACAACTTTTTATTGAGTAGCTCTACAGTTTTAACAAATATGATAAAGAGTGTTCCGTAGTTATATTGCATTCTGTAGCTCTCAAGGTGAACTGCTGCAACTATCAAATGAATTTTAGCTAGAGTCACAGGTAGCATGTGGATAATGTAAACTGAAAACATCATGCAAAAATTACTCATTTTATTTAGTAAACTTAAGGTTTTTTTTTATCTACAATGTACACTATATAAAACATTGACCATGTATTATTCATACAGCATTAAAAGACCTTTATTATAATAATTTATTCATGAATACCATGCACTGTATACAGCAATTACAGGGAAAAGTAGACTAGCAAGCAGAATACGGCCAAAACGGAATTCTTTAAACATTCTTTAAAAGTGTTTTCTCCAGAACAAAATATATACTAATATAAAGACTAAATACCAAACTAGTTAACCTGCATTTGAATGTGAATTGAAATGTACTCTAATACACACCTTACCGGTTTGGTACAAGTAAATACGTACTTACTGAATCTGCCACTCTCTTACCTTTAGTTTGTCGTATCTGTCACCAAGGGCAGCAACTTGATGATCTCGATGCCTCCCAACCAATTTACACAAGGCACAGATTAGCTGGTCATCTGTCACACAATACATATTAACTTTTTCATCCTCATGTTCCAGGCACATTAACCCCCTTATGTGAGAATCTGGGATGGGTTCAATTAGTCGGTGACCAGTGAATGGTTTCTTGTTTGGGTGAGTAGCTTTTAAACAGTCCTCACAATATGAAACTTCACAGGTCACACAGGTTTTCACAGCCTCCCTTGCCTGGTCCTGATCACAGAACTGGCAGAGTACTTTTTCGCTTGATGTCATGCTGTTAGTGGTATCGTAAGCACGTTCTCGACGCGTTTCACTAGGTGAATTGGGCCCGCTCACTGAGGCTTTCTGAAATCTGTCAATGATGTTCTGTAAAGTCACGTTCCTCTTTAGCCCCTCTAAGCCACGCTTGCTGAGTGTGATGACATAACGGCAGGTGGGGCACTGGAAGGCGTTAATAGATTCTACGGATTCGTTGTTGGCACAGTGGGAGACAAGGATGCGATGCGCACAGTTAAAACACAGGCTGTGAGCACAAGGCAGCAGCAGTGGATCTTCAAACAGCTCCAGACAGATAGGGCAGGTCAGTTCAGACTCCAGTGTTTCCATCTTCAGGCAAAGCTTTCCTGTGTAGTAAGCGAAATCCAGGGATGCTGATCAGCTATCTGGAAAACACAATATAAAATCTGATTAGACGAGAGCATGAGGGGTCAGCCATGGGGGGATGTCAACTTTGTATCCTTCAATGCACAAAGATGAACTTTGTAAGTTAGTGGTCTTTCTAAAATTAATTAAGAGTCTAATAATTGCTTTCTAGGATCAATTAAGCATCTAACAATGTGTGTGGAATTTACCTCTAAGAATGAAACATTTGTGTTATGTCAAATGTCATACAACTGTAGTTCTAAAAAAAAAAATCATCAGACCTGAAGTAGCCGCTCTACTACAAATTCAAATGTTACCTATAATAGTCATATATGTAAATTTGTTAATTCATAAATATATTTAGAAATAGTAGGCATTGGCACACATTCACAAATATCAATTTAAAATGAATCATGACTTTATGAAATATCTAAATACAAATATAAACTAGCTAAGTAGGAATATAAAAGAAGTAGTGTAGCTCTACGAAATGCATTAACTGTTAGCCCACACTTCTGCAGTTTTAACAAAGACAGATGGGGTAATTAAAGAGACCCAGTTGCGGTGACTAAAAACCCAGTTGCAGCCACTAGTCGTGGTGATTAACCTCCATGCACACATTTTCTGGTGGGCCCCAGGTAACCCAGTCTGACACTAAGGGGCACATTTACTAACCCACGAACGGGCCGAATGCGTCCGATTGCGTTTTTTTCGTAATGATCGGTATTTTGCGATTTTTTCGGAAAATTATCGCAACTTTTTCGTTACCAATACGATTTTTGCGAAAAAACGCGAGTTTTTCATAGCCATTCCGAAAGATGCGATTTTTTCGTAGCGTTAAAACTTGCGCAAAAAGTTGCGATTTTTTCGTAGTGTTAAAACTTGCGCGAAACGTCGCGAGTTTTAAGTTTTAACGCTACGAAAAAAGCGCAACTTTTCGCGCAAGTTTTAACGCTACGAAAAAAGCGCAACTTTTCGCGCAAGTTTTAACGCTACGAAAAAACGCAACTTTCGGAATGGCTACGAAAAACTCGCATTTTTTCGCGCAAATCGTATTGGTAACGAAAAAGTCGCGATAATTTCCAAAAAGTCGTAAAGGCGCCGAAAAAAACGCAAAAAATACGAAAAAGTCGCAAAATTTTCGTTTTCCAATCGGAATTCTTCCAATTCGGTCGGAATTCGTGTCTTAGTAAATCAGCCCCTAAGTACGCGAATGGAATCTCGTATCCTAAAAACTTCAAATTACAGGTAATTTCTCTGTCGAACTTTGTGCTCGACATAACTAAGATAGCATAAATCCATACTGGTGGCAGAAAAACTCTATTAAGTTTATTTACTGTTTTGAACTTTTTAGCAGACATAGGGGGCATTTAATAATAATCAGATTTTTGTGGTTTCAGAGTTTTTTAACACCATAAGTAAACTTATTTCCACAAAAAAACATTAATGTCTAGTCATTTATTAAAAGATCGGAATTGAAAAAGCACAAAAAAAATTCAGAAAAAAAACAACGAAAGCCACAATTTTTTCATATTTTTGCACAAATGCAATCTTCGAAAACCCCCAAAAACTACAAAGGAAATAAAGATCTTCCAGTTGTAATAATAAATGGCAAAAAATTGTGGGGGGTTTTTTGCGGAAAAATTTCAAATTGTGAAAAAATTAATCTAACAATAGTAAATTTCCCCCTTAATGTAGGGGTGATCCAAATTAGGAAAAAAACCCAAGACCTGAGCTTTCTGGATAATAGAACCCATACCTGTATTGATATAAAAAATAAAGATACAGATCATTTAATTTCAGTGTATTTTTCCTTCATTTCTTGTATGGCTGAATTGATGTTAAAGATAAATACTTTTAAATTTGGATTAGTTTTAAGAGCAAACTCAAATGTTACAATTTAATCAAAAGTATTATATCTAATATTAAAGATTTCTCTAGAAATGTTACATTGTTTGTCATAAGTAAATCCTTGCTGAAATACCAGACTACATCCCCAATGATATGGAACCGTTTTCATGTTAATGAAATAGTAATCACAGGGCACTAAATTTGGCTCACACCTGCATCGTGCACAGAGATGAGCACTTAACTAGTTATGATAAGGTTTCTCCCGCATAGCACAGAACAAATGAAGCTTTATTTCCTGGCTTACTTTTCCATCTGGGAGGAAGGAATTGCTTGGCAAGGAGTCGCCCTATGCAGCTCCCCCTGACTCTGCTCCATCAAAGGTGCATTTTTGCCTCAAGCAGACAGGTCAGTGAGGCAGAAGCAACTACAGTGCTTCACACTCTCAGATATGTACCTCGTCGGAGAGCAATATACATAGGTCTTTGTTATATGCTAGCAACAAGCGCGCCAGATAGCACAGCTGCAACCCTCTGCGCTACAAAGTTATTCAATTTGTATGACCTCTTGTCTTCTCCGCACCTCACTGCACACACATATATAGGGAAACTAAACAAAACCCAAACACCATACTACAATAGCTCATTAAGATTTTCTCTCATTAGCAGCAGCTTGGGAATTTAATTCCTTTCAAACAAGGGTTTCTCAGTAAATCAATTAATATATTATTTAGATAAACAGGAAATTGTTCCCAGGAACATATAACCTTTAGGGATTAAAGCAGTTCAACACAAAATGATCAACTGTCAACTAAGTCACACTTTGTCTGCTCATCATGAACTCGACAATCAGGACATTCTTTTGAACCAGTAATTTGACAGTAATATATTGAGGGATGAAAAAGTTTTTTTTGTTTTTTTTTGGTTGTAAGAACTCATTAAGAAAAATCAAATTATGTGTACTAAGCGGATTAAGAAAACATCTTTACACTCATTAAAACCCACCACATGGCAATAACAATTGTGAACCCTAGTGGTTACATACCCTACCTTTTTTCCCTACAGGTGAACTGGTATCTATTGAGAATGACTCCTTTAAAATGAGCAGTGCAGCATCCTCACTCATTTCCCATTACATATATAATGCTGAAATACCTGTTCCCATGTATTGTGATTTTCATTAAACTTAAACTTGATGTAGTATTATCACTCTCAATATTCCCACTTTAAAAAGTGGCACATTTTTGGCAATGTTGCAGATCTGAGTAGGCCAAATCTGAAACTGCACAACAATAAAGGTGGCTATACACGCACCGATAATATCGTACAAAACCTCGTTTCGTACAATATTCGGTGCGTGTATGGTATGTCGGCGAGTCGACCGATATCGCAGGAAGCTGCTGATATCGGGCGACTCGCCAATTGGACCAGTTGGAAAATTTTGATCGGGCGCCATAGAAGGCGCCTGATCAAAATCTCCCTTCAGCGCTGAATCGGCAGAAGGAGGTAGAAATCCTATTGTTTCTACCTCCTTACCTGCCGATTCAGCCCTGAATGGTGTGTGGCACATCTGATGATGTTTCATCGTCAGATCGCCACGTGTATGGCCAGCTTAAGCCTTTTTGCAACAGCTACTCCACCGTTCTGCATTGTGAAATTTAAATGCCCCAAACATTATAGTACAAAAGTAAGTCCACACAAAAATTAGGTGTTTTATACATTGTTTGTGTAACAACATATTGACTTTTTCATGGGAATTTGGTTTATTCTACTGAACACACACACATTAGCAATAATATTCATGGAAATGGTCATCTGCAAGAATGGATATTGTTATTATGGATAACAATTCAAGTACTGAGAATATCCAAAGTTACCTTTAGAAGTACAGCCTGTTAACACCGGAGAGGGCCAAGGCCAGTATTACAAATTTACCAGCAATGTACTAATGTAAATTAGTAATACCCTCTCTCTTGTTCTGCACCTGGCCTGCCTGTTGTAATTATCTATCTCATAATTTTCTTGAGCATCTGCATTGAAAAATAGGCAAAAATATATATTAAATTAATATTAAAATGAACCACAGATCTTAATGATAAGAAAATAATCAGCAAATGTGTGTTTTTCTTCTCAGAAAAGAGGGAACTTTATGTACAAATTATCAGCAAAAGTTGTTATTGCCAGGATACTCTTATATTGTGCTAATCGTATATACAGAATTAAACATTTTTAGAATAATTCAAACAGGAGGACAAACACTGCAATAAATAAATAGAAATATACAAAACTGTGTGCTAAGAGATACAGAAAGAAGGATGACCCTGCCCCATAAAGCTTACAATTTCAATGACAGCAAAACAACAAGAGCAAATAAACATGGGTAGATAATAAACCATTTGCTATCTATTTTACAATACAGACATTCAAGTTAAGAAACTGAAGGTTTTCAAGGTTATAGCAGATTACAAGTAATCGCATGATGATTGACCTAGCGAACAATCTAATTACATGGGTGGGATATGGATCAGAGAGGATTTTTTTTCCTAATGCTTCAATAGTTTTGAAGCATCAGTATATTGGAATCATCAATATAGATGGGATTTATGTCAATCTTAAACCTCACAAAATATGCAGCTGTCACCTACATGTTTAATAGCAAATAAATTGCACAAACAGAAACATACGGAAGGTCATCCTTTAGATGTGCCACCTTGGATGTATAATAACACATGGAGATACAGCTCATACACACTTGCAACATTACAAAAACATCTGTGGTTTAACAGGGATCAATCAGGATAATGGCAAATTGTTTTTCCTGAAAAGACAGTACGAGCTATGTAAAAATCCTGTGGTTGTGCATGTGCACTGTAAAGGAAAAAAGCCACTTCTCTGAGCTGTTTTTTATACTTATTTTAAATATGTAACTGCAGTGAGCAAAGTAATTTTGAGGGCAAATGTCATGGTATTTTTTTCCACAATGCAGCTGTTTTTCCCAGAATTCCGTCATTGCAGTCGCAAGGGGCAATTGAGCAGCACCTACTGCAATTTGTCAGAATTACCACAACTGCATCGACATTTTGATGAAAATTGGATGCAATTGTGTGGAAGTCTGGTGTTATTTCTAGTGTTTAGCATGGCACTGAACATCTGCACCCAATTCTTCAACAGTAAGTGTGCTGTGCCTGTTGATGCTGGGCATAAAGAGAACCTTAGAGCTACTCCCTGCGTTAACAGGCGCAGGAGCACTTGATTCAGAATGGAAAGCAGGAAGGACTGAATGGTAAAGAGTGCAACTATACAGAAGTTTAAGGTGTGAATTTTCACACAAGTAGTTCTAATTAAAGTGGTTTTACGGACAACTAAATGTGGGGAAATATCTTGCATCTATAAGCAAGACATAAACACTGTATATGCAGTACTGTGATTTTTGAGTAGGAGTACAGTCCATGCATTGTATCATGCATAATTTTATAATAATGGCAGCGTTAGATGATTTCAGTTTGAAAGTAAATTACTAGAAACATCATGCAAACATGGAATGGAAACAGAATGACAGGTCCCAATGACAGCATCTCTATTTCTGAAATGAACAATAAAATGCAACCAGAATGTCTAAAAAAGTAAGACTGTGTAATGCAGCCCTTGAATGCTTATTTAAAATTCAGAAATCTGCCAAAAGGTGGTTCAACAGTATCCACCAACAGGTCTGCTCCAAATACAGCTAGTGAAACCACCCTATGTGGTATTTTATAGTTTCAAATATGTCATTGGACTTCATAGACTTCCTTATATGACATAATCATTTTATATTAATTTGCCTCCCAACATGCTGGTCTACTACATGAAAATGTGGGCAGCACTGTGCTAGATTGCGTCTATCCAACTTTAGACATGTGGGTCAGATGTGGCCCTTCATTGCATTTTTGTGGCCCCTCACCCTGTTTAAGAACGTATAATGTCATGATATTGTCAAGTAAATGTTCCACTCACTGGAAAACAGAACTAATGTATTCAAACAGCCCACGGACTTAAGTAAAGCTGGCCCATTAATACATTGCTGCCTGCATTTACCAACACAGTTTTCTTAAAGAGCAGCCAAGGGGAAGCCCGTAGGTGTACCCCCTCCCACCCCTACATTTGCTTCATTAAAACATGCAAGTTAGGGAGCGCTGCTCTGCACCATAAATCGGATTCATATCTTAGCACTCTTGCACTTGCATGAAGGTGCCCCATAAATTGACCATTGCAATGTCGAAACAAGTAACTATAGTGCCTTTCGATGCACTCCTTTCAGCAAGAAAAAAGTAACCTTATATATAAAAAAAAATCAAATAGGTCCAATATAATAATTACACCATTCATTAACCTAATTGTACCCACGTTTTAACACTAATATATTAAATTTTGTGATTAGTGTAATTAGTAAAGGTGTTTCAGTCTATGGAAAATCTTTTAATTGTACCACACCCTAAGGCTAATTTGGGGGAAGAAAATCAACAAGAGTAAAGTGAACAACAGTGTGTAATAGGTCTTAAATGTATAAACCTGAAATATAATTTCTTTGATATTATATGTGAGTGGGAACTGCCATGTTGCCTGTTTTAGTTATTTTCTTTATAGAAAATGAAACCAAATTAAATCCTATGCACATTAATAGGAAATATTTTCATTCATGTTACACCAAACAATTTAGGAGCTCCCTTATACATGTAATGGGGCTATACAAATTAACCATTTCCAAAAAAAATCCCCAGCCACAAAGCAGTTTGACACAAAGCACAGATAAGTGGGAATTCATTTTTCAATGTGTTTTACTTCAACGCTCTGTCATTTCTCTCTGCATTTTCCATGTTCATTCATAGATACACTCCAAGGCTGATCTATTTCGACATGAGATTTCTACTGGGGAGCTGTAAGAGACAACGGCTTTGAGTATCTTTCCAAATGCCGACAACAGAACTGAGTCCTGGATATGAGAGTACACTACACTACAGCACAGTAGATATCCCTTGACTTTTAAAACTAAACCATAATACAAGCTACAAACAAAAAGTGCTTTTTATTGCAAAATGATACAGGTATGGGAACCATCATCCAGAAGCCCCTTAAGCTGAAAGTTCCAAAACATAGGAATGCTATTTACCATAGTGTCACATTTAAACAAACAGCTCTATATTTTTTAACTGATTTGCCTTTTCGCTTCAGTACCCTGTATTTGATAACTAAGATAGCATAAATCCATGATGATAGCAAAACAATGCTATTAGTTTGTCATGGTGATCCACATTACAGAAAGGTCCCAGGCATTCCAATTAATAGTTCCAATCAATAATTGTGCAAACTCATTTGTTACAAGGAATTATGCTATTAGAAAATCCATTTAGTTTTACTAGCTTTAATACTTTTTTTTGAGTTATATTACAGCCCTGTCTATACATAATGCACTGGTATTACAGGTAAATCTTCTCGGTGTAAAAAAAGTTATGTACGCAAGAAACAAATACTTTCAAACTGCACAAAAACTTCAGCAAAACAACAAACTCAAATAGTTTTTATAAACAAAGATGAAGTTCCCAAATCTATGTTGTAAGCCCCCAGAGAGAACAAATTATATCATGCACAAAAGATAGGCTTTCTACAGGCAGTAAACCATATCAATCAGTCAATCTGAATGGGAGTTAACCACCCAACACTTGCCTTGTTACTGGTTTCATGCTATTTTACAAGCACCCTTAAAGTTAATTAATAAAAAAAAGCTTTGAAATATCATAATTCAATAATACAGATGTGCAGCAACAACAACAGCTAAAAATCTACAAAACGTCAGTAGTGATGCTGGTAACTGTAGCTTCCAAAAACAAGACGTCATTATGATAAAATAATGCAAATCTCTTTTAACATTAACACCAATACCCACCGATGGATTTCGCCACGCTGGTCCTAGATGAAGCATTGTGATAAAACTTCAAAAAAACGGGAAAGAAGCTGAGAGGTCAGGGGTGCAGATGGCAACTGCTACTGAGAGACAAGGAATCCTTAGCTGTGCTGGGGTCACTAACGAGAGGCAACTGACATTGAATCACAACAGGAAAATCTGTGCTACAATTCCAGGAAAGCCAGCTCCACCCAATCACCTCCGCCAAAGTTTTAAGAATCAAAAGTTCCTGTTGCGTTCGTGCTGCCTTCGTCATTGGAGCTATACATAGGCATCCACTTTCTCCCTATGCCTGCAAACTGAAATACAACAGAAAAGACAGGGCAGAACGAGCTCCAAGTATCCAGAACCTGCTTGTGAGCCAAATCTCGTAATGGAGAAGTAGAAGCATGTCACTGAAAACTAGGATAAGCTCGGCTTTCTCTGTAATTAATCCAGGGATGAATGAAACTCACCAGTTCCCAGGACTGAAACAGGAAACTGACCTGGAGCTGCCGGAATACCTTTCATACCAGCAATACTGTGTCTATCTGCATGTTTCATTTCCATAATAAGCAAAGCACTGTAAATAATCAGTAAAACAGTAGCAATCATTTTTACACAGCTAGATACAGAAATCTGAATGGCCTTTATAAAAGGCACATTTCACTAGGGTGGAGTATTCTGTTCAGTATTACAAATGTGTATATCTTGTTATTTAGTGACAATGCTTTAGCTGATGCTGAATTACTAATCCAATAACCCCTAATAGCAGAAATAGTAGTACCAGTTCAAAAGTGTGAAAAAGACAGGAGTATGGATATGCCAGATATATAGGGGCACATTTATCAACGTACGAATTTAGGACATTAAACAGTACGTTTAGGAAAAATTCGGATTAAATAAGAAAATTTCTGATGTGCGTTAATTTTGCGAAAAGTCGCATTGTGCTTGTCTGAAAATATTGTGGCACGATCCAAAAATTACGCAATGTTCATATCCGAATGATCGTAAATGGCAGGAAAACCTTTCTGACTTTGAACCTTCAGTGCATGATTTTGGAAACCTCCCATAGGACTCATTGGCACTCTGCAGCTCCAACCTGGGCCAAGGAAAGTCATGATACCGAAGCTTGAATGAATCCAAAACTTTTGTACTCATCGCGACAAATACGATTTTGTTGCACTAATTATCGAAAAGTACGAAAAAGTTGCACAAATTAACAAAAATATCGCAGAAAATACACAAAAGTTGTAAACTTTAGAAAAAAAAAATAATTTTGTATTCGGACCTGTCGTACTTTAATCAATGTGCCTCCTACTGTATACTTTAGAAAGGTCCCTTAGAAATACTTACAGCAGGAATAAAAAAAAAAAGTGCATAGTATTCAGTACAAACTCTCTGACAGCACTATTATTATATGGCACCCCATGACTGAAGTGGTTGGTTTGAGGACAGGCCAAGCTCAGGAAAAATATGGAAGCCAATGAGAATTGTTAAGAGATTTGAAAGGGCAAAGATGATCCTTGCAATGGCACCTTAAAGGAAGAAGGAGGTACCACAGTAGCATTATAAACTTAACAAACCTTCTTTAAAACCTGCTATATGGCATAAGCTGTCATTCTTCAAGTGAAAAGTAAAAACAAAAACTAAATGGATAGAACACTGCCTTTAATGTTACCCTTACACAGTCATTCTTAGCGACTGTATCTTTAAATGCACACAAATAATCTGTGCAATACTAGTTAGAAAATAAGCTAAGTAGACCAAATTGCTACTGCCACCTATAACAAATGTCCATCCTAGTATTTAAATCTCCACAAGATGTTATGTTATCTTTTCTTCTTGTATGATTTCACTTTATATGCTTGTGCAACCAACAATGTGTATCCCTTGGACACTGATACATGTAGACACCATTCAACTGTGTATAAGAAAAGCCAGCGCTCCACAGCTCAGGAGCAGATAAACAACAAATATTGGTGGTATTAGCAGCCTTAAGCAATGCCTTAAGGCCTCCCAGTCAATAATCACACCAAGAGATATTTGCAGTAGCCATATTGCTTAGAAGCCTCTTAGGAACACTTATGACGAAATGAGTTAGGCTTGTGACGTCATCATAGTGTGCCCAAGGAACATCATGCTGCAAAACGGAGTATGCCGGCAAAGATCTCCCCCACTACTAGTGGCGAGTTTGCGGACATCAAGGAGAGACTTTTATGATAAGCGATGTGAATGCTACAAATATCTCTTGGTATGGATTGACTAATTGACTGTTGTTTGCCTGCTTCTGAGCTGAGGCTGGCTTTCTTTTAAAGTTTGAGAATTGAAAATTTTCATCTAAAGGAGAACAAATTTTTGAACGCCGGCAAGGAGAGGAACACAGAGATTATTAACTGTGTTATAAGGGTCCCATAAAAACAAACAATCTCAACTTTGTTTGCAACCATTTGAGCTTTGTCTCAACTACTATGCAAATGCTTCAATACCAAAAAAAAACCTCTTTGTCTCCCTTCTCCACTGTCCATAACTTGACCCACCTGTGGTATGTGACTGCCTTTCTAACTCAGAAATATCTATACTTTCTTGATCGGGCTCCAAGCTTGGTTTCTGTTCATATTACCTGACACAAATGTTTTTGCCAAATTTTGTATTCTGATTCTTCATTTTCTGACCTCTTCAGCCTGACTTTAAGCCAAGAACCTTTACTACTTGTCTTGCCCATGGCCTGTTCCAGAATACACATGAAATGACAACCAAGGAGATGCTTTAACAGGTAGCATCTGGAACTGGCTAAATATGTAAAATTAAAACTGATATGCTTTTAATTATAGAATTTTAATTGGACACTAATTAGGAGACCTCTAGAGGGGATCAGTCTGTTATGGTACTTTGCTATATAGGAGGAAAAGAAGATTTAAAAAAAGGGTCATTCTTGTTTTAAACATGAAAAACACAGATTTTAGGTTTATCCTTTATAAACTGTGTGTGCCTAAAGGAATAATGAGATGGATTTGGTTTTCTAAAGGAGATTTACAATGCAAGAGGTACAGAAAGGGCATTTTTGACTGGGCTGTAAAGGGCAGATTCCCAACAGTACAATCATTTTAGAAGCAAACAGCAACCTATGAAATAGGATTTTGTTTCAAATAATGTTAATGAAATACTTCAGAGCTCAGATGAAGAGACAATCCTATATTTGGTCAAGTAGGTCAAATTTAAAAGAGCTTTAAGTGCCACCAACAGCAAAAAGATGAAAAGTATTTAGATACATTTTAAGAGAATGCACTCATATGTTGTAATGTAAAGGGTGTTTTCTTCAGAAGTCATAATACAATTAATATATAGTACCAAGAGCGACTCATTTATTTAACAGGCAGTACAAAAAGGGTTATTCCTGTTTTTTTCTTTGCCATTCTGCTCTCTCCATTTATAACCTCTCCCTTTTCCTTCTGCTCTTTCCACTCTCTTGCCCCTAGCCTTATGTTTTGGATCTAGGACCATTTTCAGTAAGTCCTTGGAGGAGAACAAAGTGCAATACAGTGTGTATGAAACTTTAGAGGAAGGGTGTACATCTGAAACTAGGCCACAAAAACAAGAATAGGTCAGATGTATGGCAGGTCAGTCAAAACTAACTCCCCTCAACCTAAGAAGGTTCCCACTGGGTGCCCATTGCCAGCAAAACTTTTAAATATTGCAAAGTTTACAATATTGACGTTATATTTGAGTCATTAGTCCATAGTTAATTTATCCCCAACCACAAATTCCTCCTAGTCTCATTACTATAGAGTCCTGTGTCTGGAAAAGTGATGTCATGTACCTCTGTATAATGTGAGTAGTTAAATCTCTTGCTAAGAGACACATATTGGAATTTTTCATCACAGATTCCTGTTATATACAATTACACATTTTATGGATTGTGAATTACACTCTACCTACCGAGACATCTACAGCCAGTGCTGGAAATAGAACTATGCAAAGGAAGACCAGGCCTCCATCCATCTAACAGTTAGTGGCTGCCATTTTGCCAACTGGCACAGCCAAGAGGTTTTATTAAAATACACTAGACTATAAATCATCCCAAAACTGAGTATTTGTGCAGATCTACAGACCTAAATTCTTTGGTTTTGCATTTCAAGAAACTGCAGGGCCAGACGTGACATCACTGTCAGTTGGCAGAAGATTTAGGTACACTGAAGGAAGCATCCCAGGTAACATAGCCTTGTCTCCATTTTCTCCAGAAGTAGTTTTAATAAGAATGAAAGTCTTATGATATCAATTATTATAAGTATTAATACATCTCACTTATACAAATTAATCAGCTATTTTAGAGCGAAGTGTTCACAATCTATGAGCCAGACTCAATTTGATGAGAAAACCTTTCCACTCTTAATTCTAATAAAGGCATACATGTATTCTCTATAAATGCCCATACAACTGAACTATTTACAGCCAGCATGCTTCACATACTGACAATGATACTTCAACCATTTCGAAAAACTTCCTAAACCTATTAAGGAGAAATTTAAGCTGCATTCAAGTCAGCACAGGTCTAAAAACCAATCAAAACTTTGCTAAGTCAAAATCTAGTAGAGCAGTAAATGCTAAAGACTGATCAAAAAGTGTCACAGTAAAGCGTTATAGCTATAGTTACATAATAAATGTAGACACCGTAAAGCGTTATAGCTATAGTTACATAATAAATTTGGGTTAAAAAAAGTCAATACTTTATAAAGTTTAACCACTCCTAGTTCTTCTATCTATCGATCTATCCAAACAAATATACACACATATATACACAGACCTATTAATATACTCCCGTTTGTAAATATAAGCATACCTATGCTAAACTAGCTAAAGATTTTAAAATCACTATAGACTTGTATATTATGGATGACAATTATGTATCAATGAAACATTTATATGTCTATAAACCAGCTAAAACCTCAATTGCGGAGACTATTATCCATGCAAAATATACAAGTCACCACAGCCGCATGGTAATAGTTGCTGCTATGTTTAATGGTGGCAATTAGTCACCGTGACTTGCTTTTTTAGGGCTCTGGTACACGGGGAGATTAGTCGCCCGCGAGCAGGGAGTTTTGCCGCGGGCGACTAATCTCCTCGTGTACCAGAGCCCTTAAAATTGCAGTGACTTATCGCCCCATCTGTATTCTCCCTTATCCATGGGCCTTTGATGGCTTCTACTTGATGATGGAGATCAAAACACAACTATTTGGTGGGTAAGTCGGCCTCCAATTAACTTGCAAATGTATTAAAATATTTTCAGACTCTATTAGCAGGTACCAGGCAATGCACAGTGTATTCTATTCAGGGGGAAAGAAGGCAGTCTAGGGAGAGTATCTCTCTCAAAAAATAGTCGACCAAAAGAATGGTCCATTGTAAAGAACTGAATATCTCTATAACAGTGCTAGACCAATCATTCCTCATATAGAATGTTGGAGGGCTAGATTATAATAAAAAGATGATGTCATACAGTGAAGTCTTTGAAGCCTTTGAGCAGGCTGAGGGCCATTAAAATCCTTGGGAGGGCCACATTCGGCCCATGGGCCTCCAGTTGCACAGCAGCCCTGCTCTATAACATAATTGCAAAAGGGTTTGACACCATTCTGGCTGTAAGCGTGGGTTAGTGTCCTTAATATATTCTGAATAACAAAGCAGGGCTATGGGCAGCAACATTCTTCATATTCTGTAAGGAAAGATGTTTCCCAGATAGCATTGACTAGTGGTTCTTCAGCAGCTAAACTAGAATCACCAACATGTCTTGAGTTAGTAGAAGAGAAATAACCAGAAACCACATCACCTTTCAGAGCAGTCCTTCCTCTGTGAATTCAGTGTGCAAGGGAGATACACAGTGCAGCAATGTACTGTAAAATAGTAGAGGGATTGCACCCTGCTACAGGTGAGTCTGGCATATAGAGGAACACTAATAGAAATTAAATTTAAGAAACAAAAATCCCTATATAAGGAACAGTAAGGAGCATACTAAAATTAATGCTGCCTCTATTGGAATGTGTCAGTATCGCTTATAAGTACAGGTATAGGACCCGTTATCCAGAATGCTCAGGACCAAGGGTATTCCGGATAAGGGGTATTCCGGATAAGGGGTCTTTCTGTAATTTGGATCATTATACCCTAAGTCTGCTAAAAAATCAATAAAACATTAACCCCAATAGGATTGTTTTGCATCCAATAACGATTATTTACATCTTAGTTGGATCAATTACAAGGTACTGTTTTATTACTACAGAGAAAAAGGAAAATCAGTTTTAAAATTCTGAATTATTTGATTAAAATGAAGTCTATGGGAGATGGGCTTTCTGTAATTCGGAGCTTTCTGGATAACGGGTTTCCGGATAAGGAAACCTGTATACATAAATCTTGCAGTAGCATCCACACATGTGCTTGAAATACGATTGCCATCTGGCCAGCATTTACTAGTCTGGCTGGTAAAAATCATTCTTGATACCAATGTTTAATTTAATAGGGTGGAAAGATAAAAATATAGGCTGATATTATTTCCAGGAAAGGCAGCAGCCCTAATGGAATATATTCCTCAGTTCTACAGAACATAAGCTAAACGGTGGTCTAGCCAAGATTAGGCCTCAACAGGTTAATAGGGCCCTAATTCTCCCTTAGAACTTTTAAAGAAATTATATTAGACATATCAGCTTTAATAGGAGTAGACCAATAAATATATGGTAACAGATAATCGAACTGCAGCAATGCAGTTTCATCATATGACTTGTTAGCATTAATCAGCAGGCAATAAAAAAAATTATATTTGAAATGATAGAAAATGGTAGGAAAATGATTGCAATATGACAAAGGCTTCCTTATCCCTGTGAAAGCTGCATTTTTAATATTCACCTGCATTATACTCACAGAAATTCTTCTAAAACATATGGTTCAAACAGGTAGACATTCATCTAAGGCGTATACATTAATCTAAGGCGTACATATTCATCTAAGGCACATCGGCATTTCAGGCATGTTCAGGCAAGCATGAAATGTCTTGGCGCTGGGCCATTAATGGTTCAACCTCACTTGCACTGCCAGTTGCTTTAGTCTCAGGAATGTTACATTCACATAGAAACATAAACGAGAAAGTTGATAGGCAGACAAATGGCTTTCAGACAAAACAAAAAAACTTTTCATGGGAAATCTGCATCCATGCCACAGGTAATACTATACTTAGAGTAGCCCAAGCCAGGGTTTCATCAGTGTCTTAAAAGAAATACGTACAAACAGCTTAAAAATAAAATATCATATAAAAAAAAAAACCTTTAATTTGTTAAAATGTCTTTACATATTTATTAGTTTAAAATACAATGAAAATAAGGCTAATATCAAAAGGGGTGTTGTGACTGCCGCTTCTATCACCGTAATCTATGAGAATCAACATGCCTGAAGCACATTTAGGAGAGAGGGGGTCGCCATGGAGAAAAGATCAAGTGAGCTGAGGTCCATATTTTACTATAAAGTGTGCTTCAAGCATGGGGTTTCCAACAGATCAAAATGGCATGCGATGGAAGGTTGCTCTCTTGAATTCCTGTATTGCCCGTATGCAGTCCTGGTAGTTATGACTAAATATTCAACCTGATGCTCTTTTATTGCTGTTGAAATGCAGTTCACAGTGGCTGTTTGGAGCTGAAGAACCAAAGGTTTAACATTTCTGTTATAAAGCTAAGCACGTGGCCCAACACAGGGTGTCTGGTATGCTATGTGTAGTCACAAAGTACTAATGTAATTCTCTCATATGTTGTTCTTTCCAGTCCATTACACCCTTCCAGGAAAATAATAACCACTGATTTTATTCTTCGTAGTGTATTTACACATCTAAAGCTTCTATTTCAAGTTATGAAACTTAAATGGCAATATCTGTTCAAAAACATTGAATCAACAAAATTCTACAAAGAGTTTTAAGAATGCATGGATGCATACCAGGAGTTATATAATAACAGGTGCAATATTTGCTCTGGTTCAACCAATCAATTAACAGACAGCCGATTACTTGTTCTGGGTTACTTTACCTTGTGCATATTGCGTATCAGTTACTTCATTATCCACAGTAGGTTTTTTCTGCATATTTCCAAAGAGGAATTAAAAGTAAATATGAAAAAGATGGTGTGTAAGAAAAACCACTCGGAAGCAGAACTCACTTTCACCCAAAGGAGCAGAAAAGAATAAAGCTACTTTCAGCAAAACACATCAGGTGAGAGAATACAGACTGGATTAAGACGACGGATTCTGTCAGCATTTCAGCATTGGAAATTCTTTCCAGGAAGCACATTTCACAGCGCATATCTTACACTGCCAAGAACACACCACCACTGTAATTAGGGCTTGTCACTTGAATTTTTTTCTCTATTTTTCAGTTAGCATCACAAGAATATTTACCCTGGAGGGAAATTAAAAACATTGTTGGTTATGTTCAAAAATGCAATTGTTACACTAATTTATCTTTATATCTGTAGGAAAACCAACATCTTGATACAATCAAAGCCCCTCCGACCTTATTTGTAGGTACTCTTTCAAGTCAATGCATTCTCAATCTTTGAAATTTGTTCTATATTACCTGATTAAAAGCCATCTTAAAGGTGTTGATAACAGTATATGTGGCCCTTCACAGAATTGATGTGGCCTTTACTGATTATTACCTACTGATTTTGGCCCCTGCTGTGTTTGACTGTGCCAGCCTTAAGTGCTGAAGTTCACAGGATGAGCCCCACTGGTCATTAGTTGTCAAGGAGTTAAAGGGAGTCAAATTGATTTTTTGTGTGTGTTTGTAATTATGAAAAATTGTCTTTTTTGACACATGAAACACTTATTTTAGATGAGGCAGGGAGAATTGTGGCATTCAAATAACCCTTGCCTGACTGGTCTTTAGCTCCACTGATCAACAGTCTGACATTACATTTATATATTAATCAAGATGGTAAAGCTTGCCATACTCATGAAAGCTAACACTAACTTCCTACAAATCTGAAAGTTACAGTTCTGTCAGTTATTTAATAGTTATACAGGGAATATGTTCAAAAACACAACAAGATAGATTTGTTAGCAGGAGTCCATTATGTGAGGGATTATCTGTGCACTGGTCATCTAACTATCTACCTCACAATGACCAAACATGGAGTAACTTGACTTTCCCTGTTTGTCCTATTTAGATCAAGAAATAACAAAAAACATGGATTTTTCATGATTGAAACAACAGGCAAAAACTATCAAAATGTGAGTTTAGAGCTCAATACATAAGAACTCACCTGCAATCTATTCATTCCTATGGGATTTTTAGAAGGGTATTTATCAAATTGTGAGTTCTAAATTTCACCCGTTTATAAATACCCTTCCAAAAATGAATAGAATGAATAGAACGTGGGTGAGTTTTTATGTATTGAGCTCTAAACTCACATTTTGATAAACTGCCCCTTAGTTTAAGTCCTTTTCAGTCAATTCATGTTAAACAAGGGGGTATAATGTCCATTTAAAATACAGGTAACACCAGTATTTTAGCAATTTAATACAGCATACCTACACCTTAGCTATAGTTTTGATAGACCTTTCATATGGCATATAAAGTTGATTGAGCTTTTCTTGCCCGTTAACTGTGATGATTTTAACAGAGAGCACTGTTGTCAAGCCGCACAGATTTTCTGCAAGTCACCCAGATATATTAACCAGAGGAAGAGAGTTTGGGGGTTATAAAAGTTGGGACAATACATGGGTGGTTAGGGCATTCCAGGGGTATGGCAAAAGAAATGCCTGGAAAACACCTCCAGGAGATCATCTCTAAGAGATGATTAAGTGGAAAGGCATAGCAACAGCAGCTATATGTATTCTTGTATGTCATTTTCTGACATCACTCAATGCCAAATACATCATAGCCCTGACATCACACTTACACATTCTTTTACATTAATTTTACCAATTCCTTTTAATTTTTGCATTTTTCAACCACTATGTGTACTATGTGTATACTAAGAGGCAGATTTACTAACCCACGAACGGACCAAAAGCGTTTTTTGTAATGATCAGTATTTTTGCGGTTTTTTCATCGCCGTTTCGTATGTCCCGCGTTTTTTTCCGTCGCTGTCACGACTTTTTCGGAATACTCGCGCAAAATACGATAAAGTTGCGA
The DNA here is from genome assembly GCF_000004195.4 of Xenopus tropicalis. Lineage (NCBI taxonomy): Eukaryota > Metazoa > Chordata > Amphibia > Anura > Pipidae > Xenopus > Xenopus tropicalis. The sequence continues at coordinate 58,533,018 of NC_030678.2, read as the reverse complement.
TGGCGCCAAAAAAGTTGCAACAAATACGAAAAATCGTAAGGGCGACGAAAAAGTAGCAAAATTTTCGTTTTCAATACGATTTTTTCCCTTTCGGGATTCGGCTTCGTGGATTAGTAAATCTGCCCCTAAGGGGCTGATTTACTAATCCACGAATCCGAATGGGTAAAAATCGGATTGGAAATGAACATTTTGCGACTTTTTCGTATTTTTTGCGTTTTTTTCATCCCCGTCGCGACTTTTTCATAGCCATTATGACTTTCATGAATTGTCGCAACTTTTTCATAGCCATTACGACTTTCGCGAATTGTCGCAACTTTTTCGTATTGTGCTCGAAAAATTCGCGACAATTCGCGAAAAGGTCGCAAAATACCGATAATTATGAAAAAAAACGCATTCGGGCGCTTTTCGGACGTTCGTGGATTAGTAAATGTGCCCCTAAGTGTGTACTATGTGTATATACTGAGAGAAATGATTCTTCAAGATACTCAGTATGTCTAAAAGAATCTAAACAATAAAGATATGTGATTTTTCATTCTGAGAACTCTAAAAGCAAGTGTAAACATGAGAATCATAAGGATCTGCAAATTCTATTCTTTTTCTGACAATACACAAAACGAATTGCCCCTGACGTGACTTGATTTGAGGCATCAATTGTGTGTAAATTTGCAAATTTCCCACAAACTTACACTAGCTTTCCCATGACAAACTTTTCATTTCATGGTTCAGAGTTAAACAGCTTAATGATTATATAAGCTTAGAATAAATATGATAATTTGTGCAAATGATGTAAAAGAAAGTAAGGAATGTAAAATTATACATCAGTTTTCAGTATTAAGATCACTTTCTAGTATTCATCAATACAGTACTACCTGCATATAATCATAGCAATCGCTGTTACTTACTAAAAATGAACAGCAGCACGGGGGTTGGCAAGCACCCTCTTGTGCTGCTCTGGGTCTTATCCACCGACACAGAGCATTAAGCTGGCCATACACGTGGCGATCTCACGATGTTTCGTACGACCGTCGGTCGCACGAAACATCGTCAGATCCGCCACACACCATTCAGGGCTGAATCGGCAGGTAAGGAGGTAGAAACAATAGAATTTCTACCTCCTTCTGCCGATTCAGCTCTGAAGGGAGAATTTTGGTCAGGCGCCTTCTATGGCGCCCGATCAAAATTTTCTAACCTGGCCGATCGGCGAGTCGACCGATATCAGCAGCTTCCTGCGATATCGGTCGGCTCGCTGACATGCCATACACGCACCGATTATCGTACGAAACGAGGTTTCGTACGATAATATCGGTGCGTGTATGGCCACCTTTAGAAAGATCTACATTGGCTTCACCTGCACATGCCACTGTGCAGAGATAGCAGTAAAGTGACCTGGAGTTGCGTAGGATGTCGCTCACCAATCCCATTGCAATATGCTGCATTTTGTGTTCTGAAAAAGTAATAGCTGCTATTTGTGGGTCAGGAGGGGAGAGCAAGAGCTCTGGGGGAGCCTGGGGTTGTTTTCATTGTGTTCTCCTTTAATTTCCAATCAGGGCACTACCTGCATGACATCTGTAAGTTACCCAGGGTTTCTATGGGTTTTATAGTACTTTGGTTTCCTCACTTCCAAAATGAGACAATTGCATCTGTTCTTTATCAAAGTAAACCTAGTACTTGTGTTTTTGAAAAGTAAGGGATCTGGCGTGTACACTTATTTTCTGTCCTAGATGTTCTTGTAACTATAGCTATATAGACACATTTCCACAGTGCTTTACATAGATTATTCATCATTTACATCAGTCCCTGTCCCAGAGGAGCTTACAGGAAGGTCCCCATCACATTTACACATACTATGGTCCCTAGCGCTGCATGGCAAAAGTACTAATCACTGAGCCACCATTGCATTTTAAAGAGATCTTTTGAAGAAAGAAAGATTGGGAGAAAGTCAGACATAATATGGGAGATAATTCTAGAGAAGGGGTGTAGCATTTGCAATCTTCAATGCAAAAGAGTGAGGAGGTAATGAGAGAGGAGTTGAGGAGCAGGTCATTAGAGGAGCGTAACAAGCGGTTTGGGGAGTATTTAGAAATGAGTTCAGAGATATGGGGTGGGGCAGAATTGTGAACTGCTTTGAAAGTGAGGGTCATTACTTTGAATTATGCATTCATGTTATTTTTCATAATTAACATCACACATCAATCCCTGCCCCACCAGAATTTGTAGTCTAAGGCTGACAGCAGAATACGTCTCCTAATGTCATGAATATATCATAATGTAAATATAAATTGTCTAGTGAATAAAAAAGAATACATGGGTATAACCCTTTATGTACTATGATTTCTTTCATTTTGCTAAATGGTGTGTTGCCAGTAACAGCATTAATAAATATGAGTCGCCAAAATAACAGCCCTGGGTGCAGGTCAAAAAATAGACATATAGAGGAAGAGTACTGCACACTCAGGGACTTGGTGCAAAAGAATAAAAGTTTATTGAAAAAACTCCATCGTTTCGAGTACGAACAGTACTCTTCTTCAGGGACAAACCAACAGACTGAATACCAACACACAATTTAAGTACTTTCCCACAAAAATGGCGCCAAAAAGTGCCTCTGGTAACCATAGCAACCACTGTAAACAAACAGCATGGAAAAAGAAGCAAAAAGAGGCAAAGAAATATAGTAAAATGGAGTGAAAATAGGTGAAACTATAGTGTTACAAGTGTTGCAGTTAAGAGTAAGTGGTTATTAGGTTTCAACACATGTATCAAGTGAAAGAATGCTGCAAGAAGTATCTAAACATTAAAGTATAGGGAATAAGTTTCATACGACATATAAATACATATGTGTATTTGTAACATATGTGTGTGTGTGTTTCAGCATATGTCCTGGAAGAAGTAACAAACATAGGCAACCACAACATCAGCACTCATCTTGCTCATAGTAATGGTAACAGGGCAAGTATCACTGCATTTTTCACTGGCTTATTAATGCAAATTTTCAAGTAAGGAATGGTCTCTGCCTGTATTATCAGTGTTGTCACACTTTACTATGTACATTTTGCATAATTAACACTTGTTTTACACTGCATAATCAACATCCTTTTATAATATACTGAAGCCTGGCTGTTAAACATCTGTAATATTTATAAGGTAATTCATTTTAAAACAGATAGTTATGTTAGTTTCTTGATTAAATATAAAACTGGCAGACAGGCACATCATTTCAAATGCTTGAATGTGTCCCACGTGTAGTAACATAAATATCATCTTCTTTCAGCGCTGCCATATTTTCACAGTTCCAGTCTCTTTGCCCACTTTTGCAGCTGTAAAGCATTGTTGAAAGCATTAGGAGGAATGGTGTGGGCTGAACATTCTTGTCTCCTAGGTAGAAGGAATGCTTTTGACCATGCTGATATTTCTAACCCCTTGATGTGAGACTTTAAAACAACATTTGTTTCTAGTTGCCAGCTAAAGTGATTAGTCTCAGTTAACATTTGCTCTTTGCGGCACATGTTCAGGGCAAGCAGTGGTTGTGAACATATTTGAGTCACACTTGGTGAGTCCTCATTAACTAGAATCTCAGGTTCAGCTTGACTAGCAAGTACTGTCACAGAAATATATATCTGGTCTATTCACCAACAACCAAAGAGAAGACTGCTTTTGTTAGATAAGGCCTGGTTTCAGCATTAGTTTTTTGTACATACACTGTGTCACTGTAATCTCACAGCAGAATGCAAAGCCTCTTCCTTCTCCGCTATTGCGCCAGAGAGAGTTTATCACAATAGACATAAGTCCAAAAGCAGTCAGACTCTAACTGCACAGGGTGAACAACTGGTTTTAGACATATCCCTCTCAGCTCAATGGATGGTAACAAATCTGCTCTGTGTGCCATTACTGATTCTCACCATGCTTTCTTTATTTGTGCATAGATATGTTTATTAATTTAACAATAAATCATATCCATAGGTAATAATCAATAAAAGTTAGTTCACGTGCCAAAGTATCATGAAATATGGCAGAATGCTAGGTTGTTTTAGCTGCCTCTCTTCTGAATTAAGCAGATATCTTCATAAATGCAACAAGAAAACTAAAATACAATATTTAAAAAGAAATGTAATAAACAGAGTTATTAAAAACAAAAGATATAAACTTTGCCAACGTATTTGATACAAAAAAGGTAAAAAAATATTTGCAAACCTGTGTTCCATCTTTGTTTGCACTGCACCATTTGATAGCCCTGCTTATTGCAGCTCTCCAGTATTTATGGATTCAAAATTCACAGCAGGCCAATAAAATGTATGTTTTAAAGATAACATTTTGCTTTATCTGCCATCTTTTAGCAAAGATATTTTGTTTTAGCAGCCATTAAAAATGCTCACTATTGACTTAAATTGTAAATTGGTATGGGTCCCCCTGCGTGATTATGACTGAAAAAAACAGATTAATGTACGTGCATGGTAACCCACAGTACTTCCCATTGGTCGCAATAGAAATCTGTTTGGTGGTGGTAGGGGCATTTGATCGCCATCAGAATACTGCAGCAATAAGGCACACAAGACTATGAAGTTTTACTATTTTAGTGCAAAACGCATGTGAAGTTGTTGACTAACAAAAGTGATACCTAACATTGCATCCAGAATGTGTATTGTGTAATCTTTAGCCTTTCTGCAAGCCATTCTGTAATCTCTAGCCTTGCTCATTTCATAGTTTTGCCCACTTGACCCATGCCAGTATTTACAGCTTGCAGATGTGCTTGTGAAGTATATAAAATATAGCAGCATGAAAGTAATTCCTTAGGAATGCGGATGCCCCAAGCTGTTAATGCTCCCCTTGCTACACAGACAGAATTATGGCCTTTTGTTGTATTTGTGACAGCACTAGCATACACAGGTAAATGGTAACATAAAACCTGCATTCTGAGACTAAAACCATGTGAAGTAATCCCATGATATGGTAGGAAACAGAAAAAAAGGGAATGTTAACAGCATGGACTACACTCCATGGAGCACCAACACCACAAGAAAAGCAAGTTACCACTGTATTTTCTTTGACCAAACAGCATCAATTCATGTGGCTATAGATTTTTTAATATGGCATCATCAATTTGTTACATTTTAACCCACAAAAGTATGATTAATTGGCTAAGTGACCCACTACTTTAAAGAAAGATTTGGACTTCACCACTAAGTATCTTCTTGACTGTTCCAGGGATCCCTTGCAGCTGCTCTGGGCTGCATGCATGTGCAGTATAGTAAAATATGAACTATAGTTTTGCTCTTTTGTACATGCAAAGAACAAGTTTCCAGAGGCAAAAAACAAGATGGACCAGGGTCTGAGGTAAGCACTGAGGAGAGTGCCCCCCAGACAAAAATTAATAAACTTAATAAAATCTGTCATGGCTGGTTAGTGGCAGTTTTTAGACCAGTTTTGAGACCTTTGCAATTAATTTGTTGGGCTTGAGTGCCAAAAAAGATAATTAACACCATTTGACTATCCACAGGGTCCAACTGTAGACGGAGTAAGGCTTCCAATGCTTTGCTGTCTTGTGTAATGTCTTTAAAAATGTTTGCATTAGGTAAACAAGATAAAATAGAATGTTAGAACATTATATTAAAGTATTATTTGAAAATCTATTATTATTTCTAATTGCAAAGGAATGGCTTGAAAAACAAATTTTATATAAAGTTATATATAAAGCATCCCTTCAATGCTATCTGCAAGATGAAGGATTATGTTTAAGTCAATTATGGAGAAGGAAAAAGTAAAAGACGTTGAAGCAGCAGCTATAGAAAGAAAGAATGCTAAACTGATGTAGCATGCTTCATCCACATCTGTGACATGACTTCCACTGACATCATGCTCCGGCTGCTAACAAAACTAGGTCAAATCCCACTGACCTATCTAACACAATAAGCTGTTTTTGCAATGCTCACTGCCTGTACTCACAAGCGCCTGTTAACTGTGTTCTTTCTATGAACCACTGACAATCTGAATTAAAACAACAACTACTGAGAAAGATTATAAAAGCTAATCTCACCGTGCTGTACAAGTTATATTTTGCAATCGCAGTTGCTATATATGCACGGATGAAAGTGTTGCAAGAACATATTTTTAGAGGCAATAATGTATGCAGACTGTTTATACCAATTCAATATGAGTAAAAGTAAAGTTGTAGAGGTGTCAAGAATCTACTCCCTGCCCATTTCAAAAGACTACAATGCACTGGAAGCCCCAGACTTCCAGCAAAGTGTATGAAGATTTGGACTGTATAAAAATAACCATGGCTATATAATAATCCTTGACTTATACCGTGAGAAATAAATTTTGTCCTATTTCTACAGAAATTTTTAAAAAAATGTACTTTAATTCCTATGGTAGGATGAATAAATTATTTTGTGCAAAATAACTGAAATATCAACACCATTGATAGTTTTAACTACACCCTTGTAGTGTGACCTAAAAAAAATATTTTATTACTATTTTATTCCATTTTGGTGTAAACATTTGTAAGCTCCAGCTAGACTCACGTCACGTGACATTTTCTGTGCCATATTGCCTTGCAAAGATTCAGGTGGAGAAAACATGACCATCACCTGCTATTTCCGGAACATAATGCCAATATTTACAAGAGCATCCACCTGTGTGTACCCAGGGCAAATTTTGAGCTAAAAACACTTCAGTATGTATTTTTGGGCCATAATCTAGCCCAGTAGTGGTGTTTTCTTCACCAGCATTTTTTTTTGCCAAAAGAAGAAATATCACATAGGACATTAGCCTTGCAAATGGAGATTACCAGCACATATGGAATCTGACAAACTGCAAAAGTAGTACAGTTATCGGACCCCTTTTTTGGAAAACCCATTATCCAGAAAGTTCCAAATTACGGAAAGGCCATTTCCCATAGACTCCATTATAATCAAATAATTCACATTTTTAAAAATGATTTCCTTTTTCTCTGTTATAATAAAACAGTACCTTGTACTTGATCCCAACTAAGATATAATTAATCCTTATTGGAGCCAAAACAATCCTAGTGGGTTTAATTACTGTTTAAATATTTTTTTTTAGAAAACTTAAGGTAGGAGATACAAATTACGGAAAGACCCCTTATCCGGAAACTCCCCAGGTCCCATACCTGTAGTACTACTTGTATGCTTTGTAACCTGGGGTCAAAGTTGAGAGAAAAAATGGTTTAACAGGGTTAGCAAATGTGGCTATCATATAAATAGATCCCTATTATATACAATGCGTAAAGCGACACAATAAGCTGGTGACGCACATCTATAATAATATCACAAAATAATATCACAAGGAATTATATTTACAATTTCCATGACAAACAAGAGACATAATCACATATTGCAAAGCACATGCCTCAAGGCTAAAAACAGAGGTTTTTCGCAGTTGCTGTCAACATGGCTTCCTGAGCGTCAACACTGAAAAAAACGCCAAAAAACACCAATCTGTATGAAAAAAACACAAGAAAAATAAGGCATAACTAGACCTAATTGTGTTATGTTCTAAGCTGAGGAAGCTGAAGGACAACATGATTATTTTCTCTCTCAATTTCTGTGACAGGACTGAAACATTTGCATATATATCTGCTAGTGTTAAAATAATTTCAGAAAGACTGGTACTTTCATGTAGAACCAGCTTCACTTTAAGGCCATGCTGAAAAAATAAACTAAAATTGTTCCAGACCTGGTTACATGACTGCCCCAGTATTTATTTTACATGTTTTTCCTATAAGGGAAACAAGATTATATTTGACAGATATATTTTTTTAAACACAACACACTCTGAGTTTAATTTGCCTTTAATTAAAAATGTCAAAACCCAGTCATCTACGTTACAAAAGAAAATGAATAGAATTATCAGATTCCCACCCATCATAAAAACTGCCTGATTAGTGTCAGTAATAAGGTGTCAGGGTTTATTGTTCAAAGCCAGGAAGCACTAAGCTTTATGATTGTGTAAAATCTGACACTTTCCTTCAACATGAAAGTGCCATTTGTTCTTAAGCTCACAGTAAATTATTTAATATTAGAGCTCTAAAGTGAGATGTTATTCCCAGACATGTAAAATGAGCCCTCATTTAGATTACATTAACAGCAACATTGCACTTGCCTTAGAACAGCTTTACACTGAAATCTCACATAGCCACAATCATTTGGTAATTGATGGGAAGGTTCCTCACTTTCTATTCCTCTACCAATAATTTTCTGTGATCACTGATACACCCAAATCATAAGGAGATTTTTCCCTCAATGACTGCTAACGTCCTCTTAATAGAGAACCACAGCAATTGAAATGCCCTTCACTGCAGGCTTGGAAATAGCTGTTATCATTGCATTGCATTTCCATAAGACAACTATCATTATATATATATATATATAACTCATATTAATGCAGAGGCCTAAACTTTATAGCTCCTCAGCAGTAAAGTCTTAATGACATTGAAGTGCCCATGATCATCAGTTTCCCATTTAAAAGCCACTGTTCTACCCAAGACAAAACATTTACAAAAACACTGCTATAAAGATTAGCACAATGTAAAGGTCAGTAAATATATACTTTAATATTTCTCATATCTACAGTAGGTTTTTGTTTTCTCTGATTCAGCTCTATCAAGTTGCACATTGAGGGCAAATAATGTGCAAACGCCTGTACATGGATAACATAAGGGCAATGTTAGGTTTTCATGTCTCTAGCAAAACTTATAATATCTATAAATGCCTTATGGGTGATCTGCCTCTTAACCAGTGCCAGCAAGAAAAGCTAACAAGGGACCCAAATAATATGCATTTTAGGAAAGTTTTGTCTTCACAACTTATAACCACTAGAGTTTTCCTTAAACATTGTGAAGTAGAAAGGTAGACAGAAAGGCATCCTAAAAGCTACTGTAACAGAGACACTAGTACTATCAATCAGTTGTCTTATGACAGCAGTTGGACAATAACTGTTAAGAAAAACACTTGTTTCCTAGTGTTCTTACAATTCTCAGACTTTCCTGGCTTTAATTTTTCTTACTATTAACAACACAACTACAAGCTGCAGGCGCACATTTTAACAAACATTCCTAACAAACCTAAACAATGCAAAATAGAATTTAGTGACAATTTAAACCAAATAACAAAACACAAAATCAACAAATAAAATTCCTGAAGTTACTGAAGAACAGTTGCTGCTCAATCCTTTTCACAAGCTTTAAGGCTGACCCCTAGAGGCATGCAAGTGTAATTATTTTTTACCAATACATTCTGAATAGCTGTCAGACTATGTGTACTTCTAAAGAACAATATTGGTGCAACCCAATGTGAGAATCTGATTGTTGTGCTTCAGTGGAAAAAGGAAGATCAAAGGCTTAACTCAAGGTCACCTTGCACAAGGCCTAATCCCACTTCAATGCAACAGCAGTGACCACCACCAGGCCATAGGTCACATAAATACACTGACCTCTGTGGTAAATTGCAATTGTAAGATACCAGATACAAGCCACTTTCCTGCCTCCAGCTTATAAAACTGAAAGGAAACTTCAAAGGTTGTTAGATTAAACATCTTACAGTTTATTTTAAAGTACCAGCACTATTATTTGGAGAAGGACCTGCATAAACTTTATTATTCACAAATAAGACATCTGATCAGAGGGTTGATGATTAAATTACAAGTCCCTGTATATTGTCACTTCCTCATTTCCTATGACAAATAGATCGCTTTAATCAAACTAACAACAAACTATTAAAATTAGAGATATTGAAATTAATTACAGATGACATGCAATATAAAAGCAATAAGATATGAAAATCACATGGTCAGTGATTTCAGAAAGATATCTAAGTGACATATTGGAGGCAGCGGACTGGGATCTATAATGATCTTGTGAAAATGGCTAGTGTGAACTGTAACACTTTCTGATGACACCTTTTATTGCCATTAGTAGTTGTGAGAGAGTTAGACAAATAAAGGACAACAACCGAAAAAGCTAACAATGAATGCACCAAAGGAAATTCTACATTCAGAGCACAAACAATTATATCTGACTCACTCACAGTCTCATACATATTCAAATATTTACTTCTCAAATTCAAACAAATGTATTTTGCCTTGCTTTGTTCTCCTGATAACAAAAGACAAAGCACAATTGTGGGGCTTGGTTAAAAGCGCTTATACATTTTATAAGACACTTTTTTACAATACCCCCCCCCTTTTTCTTATACTACTAGAACATCATGCAAATTAATCATTGCCAACTTTACAAAATCTCCTGTTTGATTTCCTATACATGCTAAATTAACAAACTAGCCTTTGTCCCCACTGACTGCATCTCCTCTGTTCCCACTAACCTACAGCAGAGGTTCCCATAGTTACCCTGCTTGTCTATTAACCACCTAAGCGATCAAAGCAAGCACACAGCGAATACAATCAGCATGCCAGGCTTCCTACTGGGTAAATGCCCAACCACTAATTAACTAATATACATTTTACTTGTGGAACACTTACCCACATTTAGCTTTTTACATTAAATGCTCATGCCACTAGGGTGGTGTGCTGCAAATTATATCTGATCAGTAACGCACTATGGAGAAAACCCACATTATTTTTTTCCTCCCTGCTGGGAAAGAGCATTGAAAATTCTGAAGACTGCATTCTTTTAAAGTTTTTCAAGTGAGGTTTAAAATGAACAGTGCTCAATTCAGGTTTCACATTTTCAAAACTGACACAGAGGAAGGAATTTACATGCTGAAAGCTATTTAGTACCAAAGACTTTAACTGTTGTGGAACTACAACTCCCAGAATCTAATGACAGGCAAATGCTCCATTTTATTTCTTGGGTTTAAATGAAACATTCCCAAAGGAGATGTCCAACCTGAGCTTGTCTGTGAATGCGAGAAATTGTTCAGAAATGTCCAGTCTGTTACCCTTATTTACATTTTATTATTAACATTTATTATTAACATTTATTTATAAAGCGCCAACATATTCTGCAGCGCTGTACAATAAGTGGGTTTCATACATTGGACATACAGAGTAACATATAAAGCAATCAATAACCGATACAAGAGGTGAAGAGAGCCCTTCCCAAAACTTTATGCTATGCAGGAGACTTTTCAGCATGACATACAACCCTGTTTGCAGTGTCAGTGAAAGATGTATTCATTCTGCATGTCACAGTCATTTTCCATGCACACATTTGCTAATATTTGAAACAAATGCCCAGTGACACTTTGCTGCTGGGTCAGTGCACCTACTGAGGCTTGTTTCAAGAGGGCCCCGCGTCCAGCGCACATGATCCACCCAATGATCATTCCTAATACAATACAGCTCTCGTTTCATAACTATATTTTACAGAAGGGTCTCACAGCCTGCATGCCTCTAGATGTTATTGAGAAATAGCCCCGTCTTCAGCTGTCAGTGAATGCTACAAGTTGTACAACCAAAGGCTGGACCTCTGTGGGTTATAGGCACTGGCAATAACAGTCTTGTCACAGTATTGGTTTTTAAATTTTTTTGAGTAATTGGCAAGTTTTACAAAACTGTTAAAAACAGCGTACAAAAGGAGATACTGGCTTAGTATACTCTGCAAACTTTCAAGTCTACCATATGTCTTTCTCTAGTAAATGATAAAAGGTTGAGTATCTCATACACTGATACAGTCACCCACAATACATTACCCAGGGTATGGGCATTTCCAGAGTGACATATTAAATACAAATAGACAGTCCATGGAACTGAGGACAGTTGGCAAGTATCCATGCATTGTCAATGACAAAGACCTATTTGCATAATCTGAGTGATCAGACAATGGGTTCCTGTCCCCATCCAGAGAGCTCATTAAATCCCTCAACAAAGCAAGTCATTGACTGATTTCTTACAGGGGGAGCGAAAGTTGTGCCCAGCACATAACTTGCCCTTTAGTATTAGGGAAGCACATGACAGTGCGTCAGGGGCAGAAGCAACAGTATTCGCAGCACATTGCTCATGTTCGGTCATGCACAGTGTCAGAAGCACATGCATCTTACCTGAGTCATGATTAGTATCCCATAATCCATACAGCTAGGTAATATGGCAATCTGTCCCGCACAGCAACTTTTAGAAAACGAGCGCAATACCATCTACTGTTGTGCCGGCAGATCCCAGAATTGTGGTGGGATTTCCTTGCTTAGAGAAACTGCATTAACTTCACACAGATATTTCCACCTCTCAGCCTATGAGAAGTAGTGAGAACCAGGGAGCGGCCACCGTGTCCGCCTCCTGTGCATTGGAAACCACTGCTCAGCCTGTGTGAGCGAACGCGGAGAGCCAAGCGCCGGGAGGAGCATCGGCCAATCAGCGCGCTGGTAGGCGGAGCCTATAAAACTAATATGATTAACTAACTGTTGGCTGGATAAAGCTATGTTGACAATTTCCTCGGTATGGGCGATTTGTGGATGTCTTTCCTGTGTGGGACTAGCTTCCGACACTACCTGCCGCCGCGCCCACATTCTGTCATATGCCATTCAGTAACATTCCTGTTTATAAGACTAGTCTAGTCAGAGTTTCATACAAGGGCAATTGGAAGGAATGGCAATATGTGCAAAATAAAGGATTTTTTTACCATGTGGGTCACGATCCAAAAAAACTTTGATTATAAGCGGATTTTATAGTGATTCTCCTAAAGCAAATAATGCAACGTATTTGGGTCCCCCAAGAAAAAAATAGAAAGTGGGACTCCAAGGTAACCAATCAGTGATTTGCTTATTCAGCCAGCTGCTGTTAAAGCAATAAGGACACACATCTGATTGACATTGGTTATTGCCCTGGGCAAATTGGCTCAGTATTTATAAATGCATAAATAAAATATATTTATAAAACAACAGGTCTCTGTAGGTTGCAAATTCATTCAACAATCTAATCTGCCGATTTGTGCATGTGTGGTCACATTGAGAATTGCTCAAACAATGCTTAAAGGGAGTACTTCTGGCTATCCACTTCCTCTTGTTTCAGGTAAGCACCTTTTAAGGTCCCCATACACGGGCCGATAGTAGCTGCCGATATCGGCCCCTTGGACCGATTCGGCAGCTAATCGGCCCATGTACAGGCACTCCCGACGGGCCTGCCCGACCGGTATCTGGCCTGAAATCGTCAGGCAGGTTAGAAAATCTAGTTGGATCGGGGACCGCATCGGCTTGTTGATGTGGTCCCCGGACCGACTTTGCCTATGCCCAGGGCCAAACGATCGAATTACCCTGGATTCTACCGATATCGCCCACCCATAGGTGGGGGATATCGGGAGAAGATACGCTCGCTTGGCGACATCGCCAAGCAAGCGGATCTGCCCGTGTATGGGGACCTTAAGTCAAAGAAATTTCAAGCAAGGGGTGGGCTTGTGACTTCAGGAACTGAGGTGGGTGACATCAGGTGGCAACCCCAGCCCTTGTGGGGGCAGAATATGTTGGGTAAAATAGTATGGAGTGCAGGCTGCATTACAAGAAACAATTTTCTTATGATAGATGTCCTTCAAGTCACATAATTGCAGAATACTAGGAAATTTCACACAATTATGCAAATGTTGCCATTTTCAAGAGAAAGTGATTTCCTATAGATTACAAAGTGACGCCTCCTGTGCCATCACCCTTATATGTACCGCTGTATGAAGTATAAAGACTGGATTGCAGTGCAAGGTATGTGCTGACGACTAATCTCCCCTATATGACATCCCACTGGCGAAAATGTAAATTGCTGGTGGGATGGCATACGCGTATGCCATCCTACCGGCTATTTACATTTTTCGCTGGTGGGATTTCATATAGGGGAGATTAGTCGCCAGCAACAAGCGAGATTTGTCGTGGGTGACTAATCTCCCTCATGTGCCAGAGCCCTTAACCATGGGCGACAAATCTCCTGTGTGCCATAAGCATTAGGGCTCTGGCACACGGGGAAGATTAGTCGCCCGCGATTAACTCCCTGTTCGCGGGCGACTAATCTCCCCAAGTTGCCTAGCCCTGCCATCCCACCGGCGAACATGTAAGTCGCCGGCGGGATGGCAGACGCGGCGGCGCGATTTCGCGCAAATCGCCGAAAAAGACTCGCGAGTCTTTTTCGGCGACTTCCGGAAATCGCCCCGCTGCGTCTGCCATCCCGCCGGCGACTTACATGTTCGCCGGTGGGATGGCAGGGCTAGGCAACTTGGGGAGATTAGTCGCCCGCGAACAGGGAGTTAATCGCGGGCGACTAATGTTCCCCGTGTGCCAGAGCCCTTAGAGCTATGACACACGGAGCTACTTGTCGTGGCTACAAAATAGACAATGCTAATAATTGTCTCTACATGTGCTTTAGAAAAGACAATTCTCAGTATTGTCAAAGGCAAGATATTTTCCAGTGTTTTGTAGCTGCAATTAGCTCTGTTTGTCATAGCCTTATGTCCAGGAGTGTTGCGTAGATAAAACTAGTTTTATGTAGTGCTGTTATTTATAATAATCTGTATTACTATTATGTGTGTTTTGTCTTGAAGGGCTCTGGCACACGGGGAGATTAGTCGCCCGTGACAAGGGATTACCACAGATTTCTAGACACCAATATATTTTGCAGTCTATCTTGCATGTCTGTTTTTATCAATGTATCTAAGGGCTCTGGCACACAGGGAGATTATTCGCCCACGACAAATCTCCCTGTTCGCGGGCGACTAATCTCCCCGGATTGCCATCCCACCAGCGAAAATGTAAGTCGCCAGTGGGATGGCACATGCTCCGCAGGCGATTTCGGCAAATCGCCGAAGTTGCCTCGCGGTGGGATGGCAATCCAGGTAGATTAGTCGCCCGCGAACAGGGAGATTTGTCGCGGGCGACTAATCTCCCCGTGTGCCAGAGCCCTTAGATACATTGATAAAAACAGACATTACGACTGATAGACTGCAAAATATATTGGTGTCTAGAAATCTGTGGTAATACTATTACATTCAAATAAAGGGTTATAAATGAATCTTTACTGATCTATTTCCCATCTTATCTTCCCAGCAGAGTCTGTCTGTTATCTCACTTCCCACTTGTCCCTGGAACTGTCTTTGTTTGGATTAGTTAAACAGATGATTGTGTTGTTTAAACAACCCCCCCCCCCCATAGCCAGAATACTTTAAATGACATGATTTAACCCATTAGTAACCAGAAGAGTATGTTACACCATATAAGAAAATAATTGTTTAGTTTTGTGGCAAAATAGAAATGACAAAAAAAGGAATTTCCCTCTATATAGGCAATCAGTCATTCCATTAATATAACCAACATACTAATTAGCACATTTTCAATGCGAGTATGCATTTCAGCACTGAAACCTGCTCTGCCCTCATCTGGGCCAATTCAGTGCCACCGGTGTAGTCACAGAAGAAGGCTGAAGCCAGCAGAAGGGCTGATTCTCTTCCTGTTTTTATCTGTACGGAGGAAGAGCAAGGTAAAGCTGGCCATACACATGGCGATCTGACGATGTTTCGTGCGACCATCGGTCGAACGAAACATCGCCAGATCCGCCACACACCATTCAGGGCTGAATCGGCAGGTAAGGAGGTAGAAACAATAGGATTTCTACCTCCTTCTGCCGATTCAGCGCTGAAGGGCGATTTTGGTCAGGCGCCTTCTATGGCGCCCAATCAAAATTTTCCAACTGGTCCGATCGGCGAGTCGGCCGATATCAGCAGCTTCCTGCGATATCGGTCGACTCGCCGACATACCATACACGCACCGAATGGCCCACCTTCCCATGGATTTCATGAGAGAATGTTATTAGAGAAACCTTACTTGCATAGCTCCCAGTGACTTTCATATCTGACACTTGTGACTCTAATCTGACTAGTTGCCTCGCGGGGCTTTTTCGGCGATTTGCCGAAATCGTGCCGCCGGGTGTGCCATCCCACCGGCGACTTACATTTTCGCCTGTGGGATGGCAGGTGATGGCAACTCAGGGAGATAGGTCGCCCGCGAACAGGGAGTTTTGCCGCGGGTGACTAATCTCCCCGTGTGCCAGAGCCCTTAGAAGTATTTTGGTCTCTTTGTTGCTGAAAGGAAGTTATCTATGGTGTAGTGGTTAGCATTGCTGCCTTCCAGCGCTGAAGTCCTAGATTCAATTCTAGTTAGGGCAAGCTATGACTTCCATAAGCTTTCATGTTTGCCTCTGTTTACTCCAAAAACACACAAAACCGATTCCTGATAAAATCAATCATAGCATATATGATAGGGACCTGATTGTACAATTCCAAGGGCCAGGGTCTGATGTACATGATATATCAAATTAGCAGAATATATTGGTGCTATATATGTTATAATAATCTATACCCCACTATCCACAGGAGTAGGCAAAGCTTCAATAGATATCTAATATTTTTGCCTCTGAAAATAAGTTGCTTGTGGCAGTGGGTATGAACAAGATAAGAAACTTTTTAGGGTTTTTAGGGTTGTAACCCATTTTTCTCTCCCCCATTTAGGCTATATACTCTTGGATTGTTAGAGTGATGGCAGACAGAGAGACTTGCCTGCGGTTAAATCTACACTACCGTGGGAAACAAATTCTCCCAAAACAGAGTAAATTGCTGGTGGGGAAAACATACGTGGCATTTTTTTCCTGAAGTCGCCTGAAGTTTCCTCGTCAGCATTTTAGTGAGAGTCATCACCCGTAGTAGCACAGATTTAACAGTGGGCAACAAAACTCCCTGTCTGCCATTAGCCTTAAAGGGATCTGTTATGATTTTTATGGTGTACTTTTTATTTCTAAATTACAATGTTTACATAGCAAATTATTCACTCTACCATTTAAAATTTTGTTCTTAAACCAACAAATTTATTTTTTTTAGTTGTAATATTGAGGTGTAGGCAGCCATTTCAGTGCATAGTGCCAGCACTACACATTACAACTGCTTTAGGTAACCTATTGCTTCTCCTATTCCCATGTAACTGGAGGAGTCCCAAGCAGGACTTGGATTTCTTACTGTCGAGTGCTATTCTGATATCTACTGGGAGCTGCTATCTTGCTACCTTCTCATTGTTCAGCTGATTGACTGCTGGTAAGGGGGGGTGATATCACTCCAACTTGTAAAGTGTGACTAAAGTTTATCAGAGTTACATGGCTGTGGCACCCTGGAAAATGAAGAATATGGTTAGCCCCATGTGAAATTTCAAAATTAAAAAAATCTGTCTGCGCTTTTAAAAAATGGATTTCAATGCAGGATTCTGCTGAAGAAGCTCTGTTAACTGATGTGTTTTAAATACAACATGTTTTATGACAGTATACCTTTAAGGTGGCTATACAGATGCCAATAAAAACTGTTGACTGAAACCTATTGGCCCATGTATGGGCCCACCGATGGGCCTACCTGACTGATGTATGGCTGGAAACCAGTAATATATCAATTGTAAGGTTTAAAAATCCTGTCCGACAAGGAATGCATTTGAGCACTGATGTGGTCCTTGTCTGGCAGGTCTCTGCAGATGATCTTTCATGTGACAAATGTTCATTTGTCAACCTCACTAAAGAAGCAGATATTGCTGTGTATAGCCAGCTTTATTCAGAGATTTATTTTATCACTTGCTGTCTCACCCTTACTCTTTGTGAACAAGGAATTTTTGATGAAACTGCTGGTTAATCAGTGCCCCACTAAAGGTGGCCATACACGCACCGATAATATCGTACGAAACCTCGTTTCGTACGATATTCAGTGTGTGAATGGTATGTTGGCGAGTCGACCGATATCACAGGAAGCTGCTGCCGATTGGACCAGTTTGAAAATTCTCCCTTCAGCGCTGAATCGGCAGAAGGAGGTAGAAATCCTATTGTTTCTACCTCCTTACCTGCCGATTCAGCCCTGAATGGTGTGTGGCAGATCTGACGATGTTTAGTGCGACTGATGGTCGCACGAAACATCGTCAGATCGCCACGTGTATGGCCAGCTTAAGCCCCCAACAGTTGTAGAATCTACTTTCTCTATAGTTTGCCTTTATGCGGCCCGCGCAGTAAGAGATGCTGTATTTTGTTTGTGTGGAGGGGCCCTTAATGCAAGATGTAAGATGGGGGATTTGTAAAACATATTAATACTTACATAAAACACTGCACTTAGACATATTTTCTGTTTCCGCTACACTGTTTAGCTTGCTATGGAATGTTGCTGCTTTAGAAACTAAAGGATGATAGAATGTCCAATAAAAACTTAGTGGTAGAGCAAATAGTATATTGTAAAGAATGTGTATAAAATAGTATTGCATATTTATGGTGTGCTTCTGCCAGACATTGGTAATTATTTGGACATAAGACACATGACTCACTGTGAGCAACACATTTTTTAGACTTGAATAAAAACCAACAGAAACACAAACTGGAGTCTGCCTGTTATAGATTTGATTTATGAAGTTCTGTTCATTAAATCTAAATTGTCTTTCATTTACAATAAAAATCTGTCTCACCCTGTTTCCTATCTAATAATAAAATGTGGTCTTAACATGTTTAAGAAGATGACCATATAATTTCAAATGCAAAAGAATTCCTTAATAAGAATGATGCTTACGGCGCTATGGCAGGCATGGTCTCTGGCCAATAAGGCCATAGCTCCCGGTCTATCTTGTAAATGTCTCAACTGGACCCTGAGATGGCAAATAGTTTTATCAAGCAATATCACTTTAAGAATACAAAGCATTCTTCAAACCTAGAGAATCTAGTAAGTATACTGACATTTGTAGTCCAGCAGCAACGGAATAAAGTGTTTTGAGTAAAGTGTGTTTAGATCCCCTCAAATACATAACATTTTTATTTTAAAGTGTTAATAAACACCTATGCTCAACATGAACTCAATAATTGAGATTGTGGGACCTTCATAGTTTAGCTTGCTGAAACTAAAAGACAAAAGCAATAAGAAACTAATAATGCATTCTTCTTTTTTATTTATTTTGGATAAATACAAAGAGAAAATAATATATTGAGCTTTAGTGTGCCTTATACATGCATACTGTGCAAATGTGGATGAATTCTTACATTTGGGATTGTTATGTACAATTATATTAGGAGCCACAATGTGTACATTTATTTTGTGGCTAAAGACATTTCACATGTGTGAAATTACTGATATAAACCATGCTAGATCAATTTCCCTGCCATTGGCGGGGCTTATTTTTTTTCTAAATATTTTATAATGCTTCTCTGGCCACGCCCATCTGAGAAAAACTTCCATGCAATGTGTGTGAGTGATTCCATGTGTGGGCCTGCATTATATATATGACATATATATCATTGATAGGTGATTTATATTTGTTTTTTCCAACAAAAAATCAGAACTATATTAGCTCAGTGTAAAATACAGCATCTCTGAGATGAATTGTTAATATAATATTTTTTTGACATTTCATGCAATGGTTTACATTTGCAATTCATATCCATATTACAGTATCTCTTGTGGCTAAGGATTTGTATGTTTTAACTTGGGTGTATTGTGGCCCACAGTAATTATGCCCTTAATCTAAATCAGTGCCATTGTTTTAATCCCACACCCTCTATCCACCCATTTTCTTTAACCAAGGTATTCACCAAGGTATTCAATGTTTTGTGGGCTCTTCAGAGTGATTTTTAGTGTTAGCTTCTGTTGAAAAAGATGGAATAATTTGTGGCCATGGGCCCCTTGGGTGCTTGGACTGTGTGGTCACAACCTCTGAACACCTTGTAGTTATTGCCTTGCTTTGCCAGTAACATTAGAACTCCGACAACTCTTAGGGCTGTGACACACGGGGAGATTAGTCGCCCTCGACAAATCTCCCTTGTCGCGGGCGACTAATCTCCCCAAAATGCCATCCCACTGGCGAAAATGTAAATCACCGGTGGGATGGCATTTCGGGGAGATTAGTTGCCCATGACAAGGGAGATTTGTTGCAGGCGACTAATCTCCCCCGTGTGCCACAACCCTTAGAGCCTACTTTTTAATAATGAAATGCAAAAAATAGGTGTTCTGCAAGCCTATGTTTCAAAGTAGAAGGCAAATAAGGCCTTTGGTGAATCATTTGCTTTTATGAGAACATTAGGAGTTGCTATTTGTCTGCGTTGAGGAAATTCTATCTCTGTTGCAACCATGGCATCATTCCTCAACATAAAGATAGTGCTTTTGCTATTGCTGACCATGAAACATCATCATTCATTATTGTCTCAGCAAGTTCTGCAAGATACTGTATATCATGACCTGGATGAATGAGAATCTTCATAGACATACAGCAAGTTACATTCACTTTCCAATTATATTAGAAAAGGCAGGGGGCTTAGGGAACAAGGGTTTAGACTGTACATTTTAGAGAATAAAACAGAAGATTAGAAAGCCATGCTTGAAAGAGATTACAAAGAGGATGTGAAAAAATTAACACAGGTTTTAAAAAAAATAGTGATGATACTTTTTGCTTTGGCTTAAAAAATGAGCAAAATGGCAGCTCACACAAATGTATGTAATAATCAATTATTACAGTAAAAGAGGACTCTAACAGATGGATGGGGAGGGTTTCCAAGGTTTACAGTTTCTGTGGATTCAGGCATTGCCTAAGCAGGGTAGAACATAGATTTAGTGATTTCATTTTCTAAGAGATATATAAACATGCATTACTGTCACGTTTATGGTAACTAGACAATGTAGAAAATATAAACTAAGGGGCTGATTTACTAAGACACGAATTCGAATCCGAATTGGAAAAATTCAGATTGGAAAACGAACATTTTGCGACTTTTTCGTATTTTTTGCGATTTTTTCGTCGCATTTACGACTTTTCGGAAATTGTCGCGACTTTTTCGTAACCAATACAACTTGCGCAAAATTTTCATAGCCATTACGATTCGCTCATATCTTGTCACGACTTTTTCGTATTGAGCGCTCGTAAGCGGCGGGCGAAACTTTCAGACTTAGCATGATTTTGGAAGCCTCCCATAGGACTCAATGGCACCCTGCAGCTCCTACCTGGCCCAAGAAAAGTCACCATATTGAAGCTTGAATGAATGCGAATCTTTCGTACTCGACGCGAAAGCTGCGAAAAAGTCGCGACTTTTCGCGCAATTCGTAACGGCTACGAAAAAGTCACGTCATTTTGCAAAACATTCGTAATGGCTCCAAAAAAGTCGCGACAATTTTCCGAAAAATCGCAACATACCGATCATTACGAAAAAAACGCATTCGGACGCTGTCGGAACGATCGTGAGTAAGTAAATGTGCCCCTAAGTATCCTATTATATTCAGTAAGCATAACCCATAACTAGAATTGCTGCTAAATTTAAATTGCTGCTCAATCCATATCTTAATGAATAATCCAGTGAACAGGAGTACTATTGTGTTTAAATACAGGCTTTCCTTGTTCTGTGTATTGTATAGTACACCTAAGTAATACATTTATGCGCAATTGTGTTGGAAGGCAAATAGAAAATTCTTGTTTCTTGTTATATTTTTAAAGACACATTTCACATTTCAGCTATTCACATTTGACACCTTGAAACCTTGTAGCAAATCTATAGCTAAACTGTAAGCTGTGTAAAACACCCTTATCATAATGCTATTTTCAGGCTTACATGAGTTGGAACATGCAAAAGGCAAAGCCAAACTTGTTACTAGATACAAATATGCATAAAAAAAAGCAAATGTTCCATGTACATGTTTATTTATATATACCACAGTAGGGAATTCTTTACTTTTCATTTTTAATAATGTTAAATATGTAGTTATGAGCAAATCTGTCCTGGATTGCTTCTTCAAAAAATTAGCGAAACTTTGAAAAGTTTTGAGAAAATTGCAAAATGCAAAAATGACGTGCGTCAAATAATTGGCAACAAATTTTTGCACCCATTTTATGAAAAAATCCACCAATGAAGAAACGCGGAAATTCACTGCAAATACATGCCTGTATATGCCTTTCTAATATATATATACTTTTTGCATTGCAAGCCATTTGGTTCAGTCTTAGTTCAGTGAGGATTAGACCTGCATGAAAGCGTAACCAATCATGTATGCAGCCATGACTAGAAAATACAGCCCAAACAATCTAAATGTAATCCAAACAAGTCCCTCTGCTTACATCTATAAAGACAGAGATGCAAAGCAACCACCAGTAAGGGCTCTGGCACACGAAGGAGTTTAGTCGCCCGCGTCAAATCTCCCTTGTTGCGGGCGACTAAACTCCCCGATAAGACATCCCACGGGCGAAAATATACTTGCGCTGCCATCCTGTATGCCATCCCACTGGCGATTTACATTTTTGCCAGTGGGACGTCATTTCGGGGAGATTAGTCGCCCGCAACAAGGGAGATTTGTCGCGGGCGACTAATCTCCCCATGTACCAGAGCCCTAAGGAGTATGTGCCACCCCTTACCATCTATCATGAAAACGTAATAAATCTACATCTTGCATGGCTAGCTAGTAGTTAATTTAGAAGCATGCTGCAGATCGCAATTGTTTATAGTCAGGTATGCATTATACATCTAAATTATTAGCTATACAGGGTGTGGATTTAATTACTATGTCTGTTGTGGTGTGAGGAGTCAATTCTGATCTCAGTCAAATGTTCATCAAAGCATGTTAAGCATTAACCACACCTGTCCAAGATTATTATTCATATGTTGGAGGTGGAAATGGTCATGTAAGCTTATCCAGCAATTCTGGAAGCAGCTAACAATCACATAAAACAGTTCTTGGAGCTGGTGGCAGAAAGTAAAAAGAAAATCAAGTAAAGAAACCATTTTACTTTTGAAGAGTTATAAATGGGGTCATTTGGGGGTTGGAAAATACGCCTAATTGTTTTAACAAACTACTAACTATTTTTTTTTCAACTTGTAACATACTGTACTATCATATTTTACATTGCTGAGCGATGAAGAAATGCATAGTGTGCCGTGTAACATGCGTGTGCTTCATTTCATGTCCCCTATAAGTATAATACACAACACAGGATCTGTCACTTCTACACAATATGTGGAAATGAAAAATATCAGGGAAATTCAGCATTTATCATTGTCGTGATCGTGAACACATTTTCCACATTTAGGAAAATGCAAAGTAGTAAATATACCACCACTTATAAGATAAAAAAAACAAACATTTGTAGGCTCTTTCCAACATTAGACCAAAGCGTGGCATCAGCACATGTATTCCCTATATAGTCATAAATCCCATAATATAGATGTTTTATCTGACATAAGTTTGGAATATCTCTTTAGCACATGGAATGACATCATCATATTGCTTAAAATCCAGAACTTTGTAGGTGTGGGAAAAGATTATTAAGTTGCAGTATTATTTAGTGAAAATGTAAAGAAGGATCAATTCCTGCTAATAATGCTTTTAAAATATTGTCTTAGCACTCGGATCTGGAGCCTGTAATTAATCCATTGATTACAATCCATTCAGTCACTATCTGTATCAATTTAATAGCAACATTAAAATGGCTGTATCTGGTTGGCAAAGCAAGGGTTTAAGCAGACTCCCTGCATGCCGAATTTTGTAGCATGGATGTTGTGATGACTTTTTTCTACTATTGCAGAGAATCTTATAGATTGTAAGCTCCCTCTTTACCTCTTGTATAATTATTGGTTGTTATATATGTTATGAATGTTAATTCATAACATATGTTGGTGCTTTATAAATAAATGTTAATAATAACAATCCAAGTTACCACTATAAGACTAGGGGGTTAAGGAGAGCCATAAGACTTCCATGAGTGAGGAGGAAATGTTAAATCTTTTTCTCAATATCTGGCTCCTTTCTTACTTGCTGTGGTTGCCCTATTAGTGTGAAGGAGAGGAACGTCCTTGTTGACCAGGGGATCTGGAGGACACAAAGATAATTAACTTTTTCCTTCAGTATTGCAACTATACAAGGGACATGGGAAGTTGGGAAATTATTATGGGCACAGAATAATACATAATTTTCCTGAAGGTAAAAAATGGACCAAATCACACATACAATGGTTTAGGGAACTTGCGGTCAATAGATGACAAAAAGTGTCCACACCAGGGCCCATGTTCCTCTCATTAGATCCCTGATATTTGGTTGGATGTGTTTATTTAATATTTACAAAAGAAACCATTTTTTAAGATGTATTTTCTCCAATGGTAAGTCTTTGAATACTAGTCAAATACTAAATCCTCTAATAAAACATAGAGATGTAGCGAACCTCACAAAAAAAGTTTGCGAACCCGTTCGCGAACTTCCGCCAAAAAGTGCGAACTTTTGCGAACTTTGCGAACCCCATAGACTTCAATGAGAAGGCGAACTTTAAAAACTAGAAAAGCAATTTCTGGCCAGAAAACTGATTTTAAAGTTGTTTAAAGGGTGCCACGACCTGGACAGTGGCATGCAGGAGGGGGATCAAGGGCAAAAATTTCTCTGAAAAATACGTTGTTGACACAGCGTTGCGTTTTGTGCTGTAAAGGGCAGAAATCACACTACATTTCTAAACTTGTGTAATAAACTGCTTTAAAATGTCCGGCGTCTACATGCCAATCAAGTCGTGTAAAGGTTACAGCCGGTTCATACGCAAAGACAAAACGCCGCAGTTGTGGATACGGAATATATATATATATATATATAAGTAACGTGTTTGGTGCACTACTATGAATAACAGGACTATTGGGTTACAGCAGATGAGATCAGCAGGACAGCTGTCCCAGCAGCTACATACAGAGCAGTAGAAAGTAGATTACTAGTCAGCAAAGCTACCTAAACTGTCCCTCAAATCCCTGCACAGCTCTCTCCTATGCTAACTCATCAAGCACACACAAGCAGAACGTAAAATGGCTGCTGGGCTTCGGTTTATATATGGAAGGGAGTGGTCCGGGGGTGGTCCAGGAGGGAGAGCTGCCTGATTGGCTGCCATGTATCTGCTGGCTCATTGGTGAGAGGTCAAAATTTGGCTCCAGCTAAGGCGAACCCAAAATTGCGAACATCGCTAAAAGTTCGCGAACTTGCGAACACCCGATTTTCATGCGAATTAGTTCTCCGGCAAACAGTTCGCTACATCTCTAATAAAACATTTGGCTAAATACTGATGCAAAATTGATCTCTTGCATATTTAAAGTAGAAAAGAAAAAAATACATTGCATCAGTCATGCAAAATGTTAAAATGATATGACATTAAGGGGCCCATTTATCAAAGTACGATTGCCTCCGAAGTTTTTGTACCTTGCGTATTTTTGCCGATTTTTTGCGCAACTTTTTCGTACTGTGCATAAAAAATTATTCAGGTTGGAGCTGCAGAGTGCCATTGGGTCATATGGGAGGCTTCCAAAAACATGCACAGAAGGATCAAAGTCAGAAAGGTTTTCCGCCATTTACAATCGTCCGGATATGAAAATTTCATGACTTTCGGATCGCCAATATGATATTATCGTGACTAATACGATTTTTTCGTAAGCATTTTTGTGACATTTGTGATCAGCAGAAATTATAGAATCTAATCCGAATTTTACCCATTTTGGAATTCGAACTAGAACTTTGATGAATCAGCTCCTAAGGGTTCAAATTAGATTTGGCTGAACACACCTGTATCTGAATCACACAAAAAGTTCTAGGGTTCGGAACATCCCAGGAAAACTAAGGCTAATGTTAGACGAGTCGACTGGCGCCGCTTGCCGAAAATATACGCCAGACGACTCGTCTGACATTAGCCTAAGGCCTAAAAAACAAGATGAAATGTCATAAATTATAGTAATTGTGGAAATATTAAATTAAAAAATATTGCCGGTTTTCTGCTCGGTTTTCTAGATGAGCTAATCAAACTGTTGGGTCCTTTTCATTCCTTTCCCAAAGCAGCAGTTCTGTTTTGCTTTTTGTTTGAGATTCCAGCAGTCATTATAAAAGACTCTACTAACAAACACATTGTTTACTACACTGGATTATGAAACTGGACAAAGCTTAGCAAAACAAAGAAAATACATTTTTTAAAAATAAAAAGGATGGGTGACTAAAATTAAAAGAGGGACATTTGGGGATGATGCTAATGTGCCCGATAGTATCTCACTAACAGGCATATTATTGCCTGTATACATAGTGCACTCCAAAATACAGAAAAATTGAAACAAATGTAGAGGTTTGTGCATTTACTTTTCGATATATGCAACAATAAACGTATCATATTTATATTGATGTAGTTCATAAATGGAAATTAGTAATTGATAATTTTATTATCAGTATGTAGAAGAACAAGCAAAGTAAATGTGGTAAGGTACATTGTTGTGTCTTTCACTGCTTTTCCTTCTGGCACTAATTGTGGTTTGAATTTTTCTTTTATTTAACATAATCAGTTTTGGAGATGTTTCAGATGTAGGTGTGCCAGAACCATGACTGATCTACTGAATAGCATTCTTTTGTTAAACCACAATTACATTCAAGGTATAACCATGGGTCTTCTATGACTAGACTGCATCTCACTCTAAATGAGTTGCTGTTTGGTAAGACAGTATTAATTCTTTTGTTTGTTTTGAACACCTGTAGAGATAATGACTTTAAAGTGAAATTGTGTTTCCTTGTCCAGGGGCAACACTTGCCTTAAAATGCCTTGTAACATAATAGCTTAGCATTTTACAGGATTATAGGTGGAGTGAGACAAGCTGTTAAGTATACACTGTGTAAATTAACATTCAGACACCCTGTGCTCTTCACTAGCCAGGTGTTAGAGTGATGACCTTTATGACAAGCACTAGGTAATTCCAGACAGATTGTACAACAAATGTCTTGCCATGTGTTGACCTTCAAATGGCATTTTAGTGCATTTGCCCCTGTATACATATATTACTGTTTCCTCTTTCCTAACTTGACAGTTTTACCTGTACACTGATGTTTTCAGAAATGTAATATTACCATATGATTTAAACTATGACCTAATTGCAATAAATGTGAAAAATAAGAAGAAAATGTAAATAAAATGTACACAAAATGTTGTAAAAAGTAGAGCTTTCATAGTTTATGGAAAGTTTTCATATATGCCACAAACAGCATGGCAGCATTGTTCATATGGATGAATGAAAGTATGTAGAGAAGGAATTTGTAGTATGAAACATATTTGCATTCTAATGTAATGCACAACAGACTTTCGTAGACTTAAATGAGACCCAAATGATCAGCACTAGATTGCAGGCAGTAGGATGGAAGCATGCAATAGAGAAAACAGTGATGGGATAATTTCTTCTTACAATAGGGAACTAACTCCTGAGATAATGGCTCTACCCTAAACCTCAGGGAACCCCAGGAACCTTTGTGCCTGAAAACAGTGTGTAATGCAGCATAGATGGTTTTTCACAGTGAGGGCAGTGAGGCTGTGGAATGCCCTTTCTAGTGATGTGGTAATGGCAGATTCTGTTAATGCCTTTAAGAGGGGCCTGGATGAGTTCTTGAACAAGCATATTATCCAAGGCTATTGTGATACTAATATTTACAGTTAGTATTAGTAGTTATATATATTGTTTATGTATGTGAGTGTATAGATTGGTAAGTATAGGTTGTGTGTGCTGGGTTTACTTGGAAGGGTTGAACTTGATGGACTCTGGTCTTTTTTCAACCCTGTGTAACTATGTTAAAGGTATACTGTCATGGTAAAAACATTTTTTTCAAAACTCATCAGTTAGTAGAGCTTCTCCAGCAGAATCCTGCATTGAGATCCATTTTTCAAAAACACTGTATTTTTTTTATATTTAATTTTCAAAATTTCACAGGGTGCCACAGCCATGTAACCTGTGCTCTGATAAACTTTAGTCACACTTTACTGCTGAGCTGCATGTTAGAGTGATATCACCCCCCTCCCAGCAGCCGATCAGCAGAACAATGGAAAACTAGCAAGATAGCAGTTCCCAATATCAATTTCATAATAGCACTCAATAGTAAGAAATCCAAGTCTGGCTTGCGACTCCTCCAGTTACATGGAAGTAGGAGAAAATAATAGGTTACCTTGCTTTAGGGCTATGGAAAACATCACATTTTGACTGCTCTGGTAATGTCAGGAGAACCTCAGTCTTCAATACCCCTGTTATTTCCTGTCACCCCTTTCCATAGGCTAGCATGAAAAATGCTCTGCCTGTGGCTAATGGTATCCAGCAGAAATGAACAAGCAGTGCAAATTTCTGTATCCCATTTCGAGAATGTAACTTCCCATGTTTCCTATGGTTAGTGACGACAGGCAAAGAAAGGCATTTTGCCCACCCTGAGAGCACACGAGAGGTCCAAATTCCAACAATGCTTACTTTTTAGGGCTCTGGCACACGGGGAGTTTAGTCGCCCGCGACAAATCTCCCTGTTCGCGGGCGACTAATCTCCCCGAAATGCCATCCCACCGGCAAAAATGTAAATCGCCGGTGGGATGGCATACGGGGCGGCGCAATTTCACTGAAATCGTCACTGAATTTGTCGCGGGCGACTAATCTCCCCTGTGCCAGAGCCCTTATATGACTGCAGAACTTTAAGCCTTTATGTGGATTAGTGACTGAGATAAGAACAGTTGCAAGGTGAAAGAACCATCTCACAACAATATTAAAATATGCAATGTTATAAAAATGTAAAGTTTAGCACACAAAAACTGCAGAGCACTCAAAATACAAGTATATAAAATAAAAATAAACAAAAAGAACAGTTAAGAGCTGTGACTTCACCCCCTGTAATTTTTTGGCTTACCACCTTGAAAAGATTGTCATCTTTCATGACAGTGCCCTCACTTATTTTAGACAATTCAGGTAATATTTTAAAATCTATATGTAATTCTATAATTATTAAATGCTGTAAAATGAATCATATTCATTTGTGAACAAGTGACATAAACTTTAACTTTTCTATTCAAGTGCAACATGTTACATCTGGCACTAACCCTGCAAAGTGCATCAACCTCTCAGTGCCAACTGAAGCATGATGTGTTATACCATGGTGTGGATTATCTGTGGGGAACAGAAGATCTGAGCCAAAACAGATGGACTACGGATTCCTTTTTTGGGTTATCTGTCAAAATTATTAGTTTGCAGATTGGACTGGTATTTATAACATTTGCCACTCAAATGGATACCTATATTGCTATGCACAAATTATTAATTGCACTGATATATTTGCTACTCACGTGGATACCCATATTGCTACACACAAATTATTAAATGGAAGCTTAGCTCTGAGTTTTCTGATAACTTCATTCATACAACTAATTGAATTGTTTACTAACCAAGTTGGCAGCTAATCGTTGATCAGCAATGTCAGGGTCTGTAGAAAGGCCCTAGGCATTGACATTGTATCATACGTCATGTTTGATCCTTTTGTAGCTAGTAAAAGGATGATGGAACCCAAGGTACAAAAGACCATCCCTGAATCCTCCATGACAGGTATACTGTCATGATTTTATGGCATACTTTTTATTTCTAAACTACACTGGTTACATAGCAAATAATTCACTCTACCATTTAAAATGTTATTCTTGAACCAATAAATGTATTTTGGAACATTGGTGTGTAGGCAGCCCTCTCAGTGCATTGTGCACACTAAACATTCTGAAAGAGCCAGGACTACACATTAGAACTACTTTAAGATAACCTATTGTTTTTCCTACTCCCATGTAACTGGAGGAGTCCCACACCAGAATATTGAGTGCTATTTTGATATATACTGGGAGCTGCTATCTTGCTACCTTTCCATTGTTCAGTTGATCTGCTGCTGGGGGGAAAGGGAGAGATCATGCCGACTAAAGGTCCCCATACACCTTAAGATCGCCAAGCGAGCGGATCTTCTTCCGATATCCCCCACCTACGAGTGGACGATATAGGGAGAATCCAGGCTAATTCGATCAAATTATAACGACGGGTATAGGCAAAGTCGGTTCAGGGACCGCATCAACGAGCCGATGTGGTCCCCAATCCGACTAGATTTTTAAACCTGCCTGATCGAGATCTGTCCGATTTCAGGCCAGATATCATACATAGTAACATAGTAACATAGTAAGTTGGGATGAAAAAAGACATACGTCCATCACGTTCAACCGTAATGCCTATATATAACCTGCCTAACTACTAGTTGAACCCCATCTGAAGCCTCTCTAATTTGCCGCAGAGGGGAAAAAATTCCTTCCTGACTCCAAGATGGCAATCGGACCAGTCCCTCGATCAACTTGTACTAAGAGCTATCCCCATACCCCTGTATTCCCTCACTTGTACTGAGAGCTATCTCCCATAACCATGTATTCCCTCACTTGCTAAGAATCCATCCAGCCCCTTCTTAAAGCTATATAATGTATCAGCCAGTACAACTGATTTGGGGAAGGAATTCCACAACTTCACAGCTCTCACAGTAAAAAATCCTTTCCGAATATTTAAACGGAACCTCCCTTCTTCTAAACGGAGTGGGTGCCCTCGTGTCCGTTGGAAGGACCTACTGGTAAATAAAACATTAGAAAGGTTATTATATGATCCCCTTATATATTTATTCATAGTTATCATGTCACCCCTTAAGCGCCTCTTCTCCAGCGTAAACAGACCCAACTTGGCCAGTCTTTCTTCATAACTGAGACTTTCCATACCCTTAACCAGCTTAGTTGCCCTTCTCTGGACCCTCTCTAACTCAATCATGTCCCGTTTGAGCACTGGAGACCAAAACTGAACAGCATATTCTAGATGGGGCCTTACCAGTGCTCTGTAAATGGGAAGAATAACCCCCTCCTCCTGTGAATCTATACCCCTTTTAAAGGGGACCTGTCACCCCAAAGACATAACTCTAAATTATTTTTTATATTGTTAGTTAATCAAAATAAACGTTACTTACGCTATATAAATAATATAAATCTTGTTTCCTTCTGTCTTGGAATCACTCAATCAAAGAAAGCAGGCAGGCACCATTTTGTGGACACTGTTATAAAGGCAAACTTTGTATCATGCCAAAATCTTGTTTATGCCCCAGAATGGGGGGCCAGATGCCCATGCCCTTGCACTGGCTACACAATTAGATGATGAGGAGGGAGGGGAAAGTGAGATGTTCAGTGACATCTAGGTAGTGCTGAACGGAAAGCTAAATTTATTGTTTGTCCCGCCTCTATGCCTAAGGCATAGAGGTGGGGAAAGCAATATATGATTGACAGCTGGGATTTTTAAATGCCTTTATAATGGGTTTGGATGTGTTAATATAAAAATGAATTTGGGTTTCATGTTTAATTTGAAAAGGCCTTTTATTATACAGCTTTTTATGTCTGGGTGACAGGTCCCCTTTAATACAGCTCAAAACCTTGTTTGCCCTTGCAGCTGCTGCCTGGCATTGCTTGCTACAGCCAAGTTTATTATCTACAAGGACTCCAAGGTCCTTCTCCATTATGGATTTGCCTAGTGCAGTCCCATTAAGGGTATAAGTGGCTTGCATATTTTTACATCCCAGGTGCATGACCTTACATTTATCCACATTAAATCTCATCTGCCACTTAGCTGCCCAGATTGCCGGTTGGTCAAGATCCTGCTGCAAGGATGCCACATCCTGGATATAATTGACTGGTCTGCAGAGTTTTGTGTCATCTGCAAACACTGATACATTACTTTTTATACCCTCCCCTAAGTCATTTATGAACAAGTTAAACAAAAGTGGACCCAGTACAGAACCCTGAGGGACCCCACCAAGAACCTTACTCCAAGTAGAGAATGTGCCATTAACAACCACCCTCTGTACCCGATCCTGTAGCCAGTTTTCTATCCATGTGCAAAAGACTTCACTAAGACCAACAGACCTTAGTTTAGAAAGCAGTCGTTTGTGGGGAACGGTATCAAATGCTTTGGCAAAATCAAAATATATTATATCTACTGCATCCCCACTGTCCAGCTTCTTACTTACCTCATCATAAAAAGCAATTAAATTGGTCTGACATGACCTGTCCTTCATAAAGCCATGCTGATTACTGCTCATAATGGCATTCTCCACTACATATCGGTCAGGCAGTCCCGTCGGTAGTGCCAAATCGGTCTAAGGGACCGATATCGGCTGCTAGAATCGGCCCGTGTATGGGGACCTTTACAGCACAGTAAAGTGTGACTGAAGTTTATGGGAGCACAGGTCATATGGCTGTAGCACCCTGGGAAATGATGAATACAGCTCCATGTGAAATTTCACAATAAAATATGAAAATATCTGTTTGTGTTTCTGAAAAACAGAATTCTCCAGAGCACAGATCAGTTACAAGTAGGGGGAACCCTTGCAAATTTAAGGCAGAATATTTACCTCAATAATGTATATTCCACATTTAAGTTTACACTTGGAGTCAACCCCACTGAATTGTACTTCCTTGATGTTAATATCAGGAAATGACAGCATACAGGAATAACTTTATTAGGTCCACCAGTTTTCCTCACCAAGGTCTCTTCAGGGCTCTCCCCAAGAGCTAATACTGCAGGTTAGATGCATCACATCTACCGGTGAGTTATATGAAAAAGAATCCCAAGGTTATGACATTACAGATTTAAGGGCCATGAAAGATAAAATTAAAAGGATCCCAAGATAGAAGGGAGCTAATTCAAGTGTTGGGGCAGATTTTTGGCCTGTTTTTGAACTTTCACTTAAGAAATATTGAATGCCCATTTGTGATGGACTATGTGTTCACTTTCATGCATGGGGTTATGGAGTTTTCTCCCTTTTTGAAGTTTTCATCAATTATGCATTATGCATAATCTAGGGTGTTTAAAAGTGCTTGACAAAGTGGTATGGCCCTGAAACATTGCACTTATTGAACTTGCAGTGGTTTACCCTGATTGTAACTGCTCATTGTGAATTTCTGTTCCACTAAATTCAGGAGGGTGTCTTTCTCTCTGTTACTAATCACTGGGCCTCACCTTTCTGGGAAGGCAAGGGTGTGTGAAAGCTCTCTCTTTGGATACTGTGCTATTTAAGGGAAAATAAAGACATTTATATATTGTCAGGCCCCTGCAGAGTCTTCCAACCCAGCTGCTTCTCTCGTTTTTCTGAACAGGGCCCTGCTCTGCCAAATAGTCCTGCCATAACAGATCAGAAAAAGAAGAGAGGCACGGCAGAATTGGTGGCCTCCATGTCTGTCTGTCTGTGTCTCTTTAAGTCCCAGCAGGGGCCTTATGATGGAAAAAATACTTTAGTTCTTCTTTTACCTTAGAATATAAGCTCTATGGGAAAGCCATTAGGTATGATTGAAAATGCATTATACTGTGTTGCATGTAAGTATCAACAGTGCACACAATGAAAACTAATTCTACTGTTGGAATGCTACACCACTATAGAGTGTATACCCTGACAAGAAGCTTCTTCAGGAAGAAAAGAATAAAGGTTAAAAGGTTAAGTAAACAAAAAACTCACAAAGATATACAGAACCAAAGAGTATGCTATTTTCAAAGAAGGAACCACTTCACGATAAGGAGGAAGAGGAATGGTCTTAATGTTCTTAAATAATATTATTCTTAAAGAAACTTTAAATTCTGAGACATGTAATAGGAGATACTTTTTCTTTATAAGTTCTGCTGTAAACTACCAAGTTTTGTGTCAAACTTCAAACATTTCCCCCACAATTCTGTACTTTTTTAGTGCTCAAACACAGCATGCACTAAAAGGTTTTAAATATCTACAGGGCCAGCATGGAGATTTATGTGCAGACTGGGCTTTGCCAGGGTTCTTTACAATTACAGATGCTATGACCTCAATATCTTTCTTCACTATGGCATAAACACTCACTTTGTGATATGGAGTGGTAAGTTAGGCCAATATTGGTAGCAGGTGAGAATAAACTCTATAACTAAGCTATCAACTGAGATAAAGTTGCTTTGGAACATTCTGCAAATTACCCAGAAAAAATGTGTATTAGTGATGTGCGGGTAAATTCTATACCCACATTTAGGTGTGGCTGGTGGTGTGGGTTTGGGTGGATGGTGGGTCAAGGTTTTGTTATTGCCAGACCTACTACCTCGAGTCCCTCTGTGTCCATGTAAAGCGCTGTAGAATATGTCAGTGAAACATAAATAAAGAATAATGATAGTAGCAGTCATAAAATTATGCTGCACAAACATGCACTATTCTGGAAAGCACAGTGGGCATATAAGTTAAAATACAACTTCATTTTACAGATAATTTACTGTTCTGTTCATGTCAATGTTCATGTTTAAAATAGTAACCTTTTTTTTTTTCTAAAAGCCTGTTTACAATCTTGACCTAGCCCTTTGTAAATAATCTCATGGTTTGAAATTTCCAGGGTCTTTTTTCTCACAAATTACATTAATTTTAAAAAGCAAACATATGAGAGTGCATATATTGTGTAGGCGAGTTATATTGTGTGTTTTTGGGTGGGGTGTTAGGAATTGTTGTTCAGGATCCATATGGGAATATGTATAAATGTACAGTGAAACCTGAAAAAACATAAAATGAGGGTTTAGCTGTATTTATAAAGTGCCAACATATTTCACAGATCTGTACAATAAATGGGTGTATACATTAAAATATAGTTTACATACAAAAATACAACAATAGCCTATATTAGTCTATGTACTAATGCCTTTAGATTGTAAGCTCTTAATGATGATGTCTGGGTTTATGTAGGGTGCAATGTGTGTAGGCATTTAAGTGTAGGTTTGGATTTGTGTGCATGGGGATATCTGTGTGTGTGGTGAGGATTTGTGTTAATGCATAGTTGTGCATGTGTTTGCTGTTATGGTAACCTGGTTATTTGCCTTAGGATTCCTTTATTTGTATAAAAGGCGTATCTTCTGTATCATAAATTATTGACGTATCTCCTGTATACTGCTACTGGGTGCTTTTATGGTTGGAATAGGTTTTAGGGGTGTGTTGTGGAAAATTGTTTTATTTCCTGGAATGTAAATATGACTTTATTGATATAGATCAGCTTAAGTGTCATGGCCTATCATGCCTGAATGACCTTTCAGTTATATTAGCTCTCTCACTAGCAATTTGTGCTCCTTAAAGGAACAGTAACACCAAAAAATGAAAGTGTTTTAAAGTAATTGAAACATAACGTACTGTTGCCCTGCAATGGTAAAACTGGGGTGTTTGCTTTAGGAACACTAATTTAGTTTATATAAATAAGCTGCTGTGTAGCCACGGGGGCAGCCATTCAAGCTGGAAAAAAGGAGAAAAGGCACAGGTTACATAGCAGATAACAGATAAGACACCATTGTATTCTACAGGGTTTATCTGTTAGCTGCTATATAACCTGTGCCTTTTCTTCTTTTGAATGGCTGCCCCCATGGCTACACACCAGGGTTTATATAAACTCTAGTAATGTTTCTGAAGCAAACACAAAACTTTTACCAGTGCAGGGCAGCAGTACATTATAGTTTAATTTCTTTGAAATATATACATTTTTTGGTCTTACTGTTCCTTTAAAGGTCCCCATACACGGGCCGATAGTAGCTGCCGATATCTGTCCCTTAGACCGATTCGGCAGCTAATTGGCCCGTGTATGGGCACTCCCGACGGCCCTGCCTGACCGATATCTGACCTGAAATTGGCCAGATCTCGATCGGGCAAGTTAGAAAATCTAGTCGGATCGGGGACCGCATCGGCTCTTTAATAATAGATCCCCCAACTGCCTGCATTTGAAAGACTATGGGCCCTGTTACATGGAGAAGTGATTTCCCACTGGGCAATGAAACACCCTGCATGACAGCGCCAAAAGCTGTCCATACTCATATATGTATATTTGCTTAACAAAAGAGCAGATTTTTGTTCAGTCTGGCACTCATGTGCTCATCTGATCATTCAGCCCTCGTGCCATCAATAAGAACACACAGGGGTCCATATAAACCCAGAAGAGAATTATATGATCAGATATAGTCCTCACTCAACATGTCTAGCTTCCCTAATTGATATCTGAGCCCTGTTTAGCTATCGGTTGTGTAGGCCATATTTGTGACCCCCCCTATATATAAGTTAATATGCTGGCTATGCAGTCAACAGCCAGCATTTGCCTGTTTATGGTCAACTTAAGTTAATCAACTCCTTGTGATCTTGGACAAGTCACATTCTCTCAATACAAACATCATTTACCAACATATGTGGGGATTAGCACTAGTGTAGTAATCTGTAGTATGCTATTACAAATATGACTTGCGGCAGACTGATTAGAACTAATTGCTGATTGGTTGATATGAGCTATGAGCTGCTCAATTAGTGCAACGTTATATCTTTGTTAATAAATAAGAGCCCTTTATTTTAAACTTTGTAAACAAAATAGAATGTGAATATAGCACTGTAGTGTATAAGTGTATAAATATATTTTTGCATTTTCACCAAATATCAGTTCCAGAGAACATAACAAACACATAGATAATTAAACAGACATTATCTTTTGAGCATCAACCATAAACAAACAAATGAGACTATTGCTTAAAGAGTTCAGTTGAGAGGTAAAGGTCAGTTGGAGGATATCTTTGTGCTTGAGGCCTTACTTTCATTAAGAGCAAATTATTGCAGCTATTATTTTTTACATTGCCTATAAAATCATGCTTCAGCCAAAGGTGTCTTCTGCACATACTTTTACTTAGCCTTTCTCAAGCACCAGGCACTGTAAATGCATGCATAAAAATAATAAAACTCTGTAAAATGAAAGTTTAATAAGTCATCAGGAAGTTTATCAACAACATATCTTTTCTAGTAAAATACTTGGTTTTATTTTCATTTATATAAATGTCAAAGCAAAATTGTGTTGTTCAAAATCTAACCTATGTGATTTAATTAAAGGGATGATCAGTTTGGCCACTATTTTCACTAGGATTTTCAGACAATAATGAAAAGGCGAAAATCTAATTAACACATTTTATGTTCATTACAAAAAATGCAATTTCATCAGCTTGTCACATAAACTAATAATGTTTGTTAATATTATAAATTATAAAGTAAAATTAAATGTATCTTTGTGTATCTTTTTCAAAGCAATTGAAAAAAAATCCCATTCCAGAAACCATTGTTTTTAGCTTAGAAGGACTCTGTAGCCAAAGTAAGAATTTTAATATGTATTTTAGTTGAAGTTGTGTCACATCCTTGTATGCCCAATTTGTTCCTTTTTATAAATGTGAAGCATAAACTCTTTTTATCTCCACATTCATTAGGATGTTGCGAAACTGCAGGAAGCTAAAAATTTGACAAACTGTAAAACTTGCATGAACTGACCTTCCGAGTGAGGGCCAAAAGAACACAAAAGCTGACACAATAAGAAAGTGCATAGACACCTTAATAAAAACTCAGAGACAGAATTCTTACATAAAACAATTTCTGGTGTGCCCTATTGGATAGAACTCATCTCTTTTAAGCTGAAGTGAGTAAATAGGAGAAAACTGATACAGTTTAGAAAAAGCTCAATCTGTAGGAAAAGTGCTTTTTAAGCATTTCCCGTTCTAAGGACTTTGACCTTTAATAAATCAGTAAGCAGAATACCAGGTTTGCAGTGGTATGAACACATTAAAACATGGAAAAATATATTTGCATATTCAACATTTATATATATTTATAGTATGTCTATAGAAGGAATAATGTAAGGTACATAGTAACAAGGTAACATAGTTACATATTAGGGTAGGTTGAAAAAAAACACTTCCATCAAGATCAACCTAGAATGTCTTTATTAAACCTGCCTAACTGCTAGTTAATCTAGAGGAAGGCAAAAAAACACTTTTAAAATCTCTCTTATTTGTCGCAGAGGGGAAATTTCTTTTCTAATGCCAAGATGGCAATCCGACCAGTACCTGGGTCAACTTGTACTATTTTAAACTATTTTAAATAAACCTGTATTTCCTCACTTGCTAAAAAGCCATTTAACCCCATCTTGAAGCTATCTAATGCATCAGCCAGTAGGACTGATTCAATCTATTAGGTCCCCTAGTATATTTTTACATAGTTATCATATCCTCCTTACGTGCCTCTTCTCATACAAAAACTTGGACAGCCTTTCTTCATAACGCTTCTTTCTTTATACCTTATACCAGCTTTCTTACCCTTCTCTGGACTCCCTTTTATTCTATAATATCCATGTTAATCACTGGAGTCCAAAACTGCACAGTAGTTAGACTGGGGTACCCGGGGCCCACAAGGTATCCAACTGAAGGGCCCACAGCCACTCCCCGCTACACCCCCAGCCGCTGCCCCTCCTGCACTGCTAACTTACTGTGAAAAAATAAAGATGGCTGTGCATTCCATGGCTATAATTATTTTTTAACAGCAAGTTAGCAGAGTGGGAGCCGCTGGGGGCACAGTGGGGTGCAGACAGGTGACGAGGGACAATAGTGCCAGGGCCCATTGTGTTTTTTCCCGGTAGGCCAGTCCGACCCTGCTGCACAGCATATACTATATAGGGCCTTACCAGTGCTCTGTAGTGGGAAAAATCACTTTCTCCTCCCACAAATCTGTGCCCTTTTTAATAGAGCTCAAAAGAGAGTCAGTGCATATTTAGGGGTGCTCTAGGCATACCCCCTCCCCTGATTGTCCCTCACCACAGTGAGGATCAGGGGGAGGAGTTGCTTGGCAAAGGAAGGGAGAGGGTGTTGAGCTGGAGTGGCAGTGCAATGCTCGATGATCATGTATCGCATTGCCACAGTAGAGGTAGGCAGGTGGTAAATGAGACAAACTAAGGGGTAGGCCAGGAGTTGAGGTATGTGCTCAGTGCCCCCACCTCTGTTACGCCCTAGACACGTGCATTTTCTGCCTACCCCTAGTTCCGGCCCTGGCTCAAAATTTTGATTGCAGTGCCTGCCACAGCCAAGTTTATTATTTACAAGGTCTTCTCCCATTATATATTTGCCTAGTGCAGTCCCATTAAGGGTATAAGTGGCTTGCATATATTTACATCCCAGGTTCATGACCATTGTACCACTTTTGTAAATTATAAGGATATTAGAAGCCAAAGAGTAGGTCCATGTCCAAATAAAAGATTTTATACATGTCATGGAACTCTGAGGGCATTGTTATTTTTTTCAATTATATTACTAAGCATAGATTATAACAGTATGCGCTGTATTGTTTGCACAGGTGTTTGAGATGCATTCTAATTTTACACAAATGCAGATGTGAAACACTCCTAAACGCACATAAAGTTCTCCTTTTAAATTAAAATCAAGCTTTATTCGCATTTAACAAATGTAAAAAAGATATGGATTTGTTAGAGGTTTCAAATACAGTTGTACGAACAGCCTCAATCAATGTTGCATTCTCTGTGGTAATACAAAGCAGGAGATAAGCTTGCACACATGGTTAGATTTTGTTAGCAAGAAAAAAATTCAGCAAAACTACAAATCTTGAAATTCCCAGCCAGCTAAATGCAAGGATAGGGGGTGCTGGGAGTTATAATTCTGCAACAGCTGGAGAACCAAAACATCCTTATCCTTGTGATAACCACTATATATAATAAATGTTGGCACCATATAGAGGTTAACATAACAGAAAAACACATTTACCCTAGCACTTAGATAATATTGTATATGTGCATAACAGATGGGAGACTCCCCTCCCTTGAAGTTTTAATGTTACACAAAGATAGTAATTTGACTTGTTCTAAGAAAATTAATTCCTGCTGTCCATGCCAAAGTCACATGCACTTAGGATAAAACACTTTTTATAGAATTTCATTAATTTCAGCTCTTGTTGAAACATTTCCAAAAGCAATAAACCTTTCCATATCAGATACTTTTATCTGGCTGATAAGGACCAAAGGGTCCTAGGGTAGAAATGCCTGAATCAGGCCACAATGTAAGGACTGATTATGAATGTGTTTCCTATTAGTTGCAAGGATATACTACAAGGTAAGTAATATGGATCCTTTTCTGTGGGAGATTGACAGTGCAATCTGTAGAGCAGGGATCCCCAACCTTTTTTACCCGTGAGCAACATTCAAATGCAAAAAGAGTTGGGGAGCAACACAAGCATGAAAATGGTACCTGGAGGTGCCAAATAAGGGCTATGATTGGCTATTTGGTAACCCTTATGTTGATTTGCAGCCTACAGAAGGCTTTGTTTGGCTTTACACTGGGTTTTATGCCACCAAAACTTGCCTCCAAGCCAATAATTCAAAAACAAGCACCTACTTTGAGGCCACTGGGAGCAACATCCAAGGGGCTGGGGAGCAACATGTTGCTCACGAGCTACTGGTTGGGGATCACTGCTGTAGAGAGTACACCTGTAGGATATAACCAATTCATTTGCTCAGGGTGTTTAATTTAAGAAAAGTAGTATTTTAAGAATTTAAGTATTTAAGAAAAACAAGGATTTGTACTGCTGCATTATGTAAAGCTAATGTGGATTTTATGGTTAAAATATTTTGCATTTCAGTATGTTGTGGTATTACTAAATACTTTAAATGAGTTCAATATATAGTCAATGCTACATACCAAATAAGGTTTTACTTTTTATGTGCTATTTTGACAAAATCATGCTGTTTCTGCAGAAAAGAATAAATCAATATCAATGATATAAAAGTAATCTGTGAATTGAAATGCTGCAATTCAATGATTTAAAAAATGTTTGGTCTAAATTGCTTGAAGTTGGTGGTCAATTGAATTATCTAAGGCTAGCTGTACAGGTAGTGATCCAGCCTTTCTACAAGATGGATGAATGGCTACATCAGTGGCCAGTCTGACCATGTACAGACAAGGCAAAATTAACCAACAGAGGCTCCAATCTAGTCTTATGACAATGGGACCAAAAATAATTAACTGCAAAGCCACAGCAGCCTGTTTGGTTGGTTTCATATGTTTCTATACCACCCTTAGCCTAACAGTTTTTTTCTGCATTTTCTGCCAGAATTATTTTAGTTAAAACTATTCCTGATCATCTAGCCAAATGTCATAAGAAGTTCTGGGCTACTAACCTGCAGAAACTTAGCAGATGTTACAGCTGGAACAGCTAGAACATTTTGAATGTGTTCTTATGCAACCAAATCATATTCATTGGAGGTATGCCCCACCCGTTTAATGGTTGTCATTTGGTGACTATCCTTTGGAAAAGGAAGGTTGGAAATTATGTTTTAGACACATTAGGAGTAAAGGTTATAGCCAGTTTAAGGAATCAATCACCAGGAAGTATATATTGATCTGTTTTTAAAAGAAAACTTTGGTCTCTATGGGTTAGGCTACAGCCACACAGAGATGATTCTTGGCCTGTGGATAAACCATAGGACTCTTTGAACACAAAATGCATAAGGCGATTGATAACGGTAATTTAATAAAACTACTTTTAATTAAAAATTCTGCCTGGAGATATGCTCATTGAGTGCCTGCTCTTAAAAAAAACTAATATCCTCTTGGTAAAGACACAGGAGTGAACAGAGGCCAGTACATAGGTTGATTTTCCACCTGGGTAAATCTGCAGGCTGATCCTGTGTGGCTGTAGCCCAGTGCCGGCCAGGCACCCTAAGCAACACAGCCGGCCACCTCACTGAGCGTGCGCTTGCACATGTGTTGGCCGAGGGTGGGACAGTTTAACATAAGAGGTACATACCTAGCACCCCTCCTCCATTGCACCCTAGACATGTGCCTCTTCTACCTACCCTTAGTTCTGGCCCTGCTGTAGCCATACAGATCATATTAGGAAAGATATAAGTTATTACATTTAGAGGAGACACGAAGGAAAACTGCATACAATGGAAATGTTTGCTTCATAAGGACAATTAATTGGTGACCTTTTAAAAATATATTACTGTATATTTTTTCGGCAAAATTCAGTATGTATTAAAAGCTGCCGATGGACCGAGTTGGAGGGCCCTCAGATGGGTCTACCCAACCTTATCTGGCTGATAATCAGATGTTGATTAGACAGGTTTAAAAATCCCGTTGGGGCCAGGAGAGCATCACCTCGTTAATGCAGTCCTTGCCCTGACAGCCTACATCCTGTTAAGTTGAGCATATTGTGGAAAGATCTGCATGTATGGTGACCTCGCCAAATGAATGGATCTTTCAGTGTATGGCCAGATTTATATACAGTATAAGAAAAGCACTCCTACCACTAGGTGATGTTTAGCACCACAACTCAAGCAGGGCAGTATGATAAGCAATATAGAATGTAGACTTATGCATTCCAGCCAGGGTTTTTTGCTATTGCTGTTGCTTAGAGAGCTGTTGTGAGCTCTTCAGTACTCCTTACCACAGCTGGATCAAGGACAAAGGGGTAAAGACAACAGGCAGCATGGGGATGGCAGACAAGTCTGCCTCAGGCAGCAAAATGACTTGAATTTCTGTTGCCTTTTTGTGTTGAGTCAGGCACAACAGGTATTTTTGTTTTGGTGACAAAGGGATATATATTCTAATTATAGATGTAGAAACACTAGACATGCTTTAAATACCCTTCCTTTATGAATAAAACAAGGGTACTCTTCAAAAGTTATTACTTGGCAAAACTGAGAATGCATTATATAATTTTCTGTAGAAATTAGTCACTGGGTGACACTTTCTATTTGAATCTGAGAATTAGCATACCTTGTTAGGTATTCTTATGATATGGATAGAAAATAGATACAGGAAAGAAAAGGAATAGCTTTGGGGGCCTTTGTGTTAGACACCTCACAGTGAACATCATCACAATCCTAGGAGCCCAGGGTGCTGCTCCTAACGCATTGTTCTGCCATCTTGTGCAATGCCCCATTGACGTCTGGATAGCACACTGCAGTAAAGTGAAATTTGCAACTTTAAAGTGAAGTGCAATACTTTACTGCGCATGTGCGGTGTCCTAGGCATTGGCGGTAAGCGATGATGTTCACTGGGGGGGGGGGGGTGTCACATTGGCATCCCCAGTGAATTTACCTTTCCGTGTTTTCTAAGACACAGTATGACGAGAAAGATAGGAAGGCTAACCTTTGTACAGAACCTTTACTGTTGACTTTTCTAGTGTGATATAGTTTGTGATTCGACGTGAAATCCTTTTATGGATTATGGAAAATATTAAATATTTTATGTGCATGACTATTTCTGAGAGATGCTTATTTGAAAAAAATGTATTTATTTTCATAAGCAACATTCCATCATTTTTAATTATAATTTGGCCACTGGAAAACGCTGTCTCTGTGAAGACTAAAAAATGCTTATTGGTATGATAGTCCCCACTTATAAAAAGAAAACACACAAAAATACAGCAATCAATAAAACTTCTTGTTATGAATAACCATGCCAATATATTTTATTGAACATTTATAGAGAATAAAAATTATTGCAAAACCAGCTTATAAATAGGGTATGGTTTCCATAGAAAATATAGAAATGACTCTAAGTAAGTGTAAAATAACAATAAAAAGCATAAAGATAACCATCTATTCCTTTTGCAGACTTTGGAAACTGTGACATCTGTTTGTAATAGCCAATGTTCCAAATAAAAAGCAGAACACCAAGCAACAAAGGTCAGAAGTACTAACAAATGTATTTGCATAGTATGCTGCCTGGAGACATATGAGTAGTAAAAAAGTTCACCTGTTCCAATGAAAATGAAGACTCTGGATCTGAATGGCTCACAGTCAGTGCCTTGTTTACTCTTCACATGCTTTTTGAAAGGGATGTTTCATCAGGGAGTGACATAACTTAAAGTTTTGAGGACTGAACTGGTCAGGGCAGTGAAACATGGATTCTAGGAGAGGTTGTTAACTT
Organism: Xenopus tropicalis; assembly: GCF_000004195.4. NCBI lineage: Eukaryota > Metazoa > Chordata > Amphibia > Anura > Pipidae > Xenopus > Xenopus tropicalis. Next base: position 58,489,488 of record NC_030678.2, on the reverse strand, counting down.
ACAGTGTAGCCAACTAGCTTCATCATGTTTCTTATCAATGCATTAAGGTTAAGTTCATGAATATCCATAATATCTAGCAGGCAAACATCCAGCCGTTATTGAACAAGTACCTTTGATAGCTTTAGAATTGCTTGCCCAATGGTATACCACAAGTTTTGAGGTGAATCTCTGCATTATTTTGTGATACTCCTGGTGGCATGAAGTGTTAATACATATATAATGGAGGGCAGGTGGGGTTTTGCCCAGACATTTAAAGCATTTAATTAGTTTTCCTTTTGTATGTATGTATGTATGTATGTATGTATGTATGTATATCTTTATTTATAAAGCGCTACCTATGTACGCAGCGCTGTACAGTAGAATACATTAATACAAACAGGGTGTTAATAAGATAATAATAGATAAATACAAAGTATAACAATAAATACAAGATAAATACAGCTGCAATAAGTTAAGAGTCGAGGACACAAGAGGATGGAGGTCCCTGCCCCTTTTTTAAACCTCAAATTATAAAAGTGGCACCTTATTTTTTAATAATAGTATAACCGGGGCGTTGTAGTTCAACAACATTAAGAAAGGTTGCCCTTGGATGAGATTAGAGCATGGCCAGAAAAACAAGCAAGAAGCTGGCCAACTATTCTTTATAATGTTTTTGGCAAAAGGGATTATAAAATGCAATAAAATCAGCGAAAACAGCTATCTTCCATTTTAATAGTTAATAAAAGAAATACAAAACATTTAGATTAAACTCATGCAATGATTTGCTGTTTTTCTTAGTAAACTTGGCTTTAGCAGAGTTTAAGGAAACGCTACATTTAACTTTTCCCAAATAGTAAAAAGGGTCCACGCCTAAAAGGATCGCCCAAATATATACGCCCTTGTTGTAACTTACATCATTGTTATACTTATGGGGATAATCTGGAAACACTGGCACTTTGGATAAGTTATGAAACACTAAAACTTTGCAGACACTTAATTTGTTGGCTCTTATGAACAACAACTGTGCTGCAGTTATGGAAAGGTCTTTCATTTGAAGAAAATCGAAATAGCGATTACGCAGTGTAAACCCAGTAAACAGTATGATTTCCTTCCACAAAGCCTGGAACAGTTCCTTTGGTATTTAGCCATTGGTGTTTGGAAAGCAGTTTTATGGTGTTTTGATGTTTTTTTTCCTGTGTAACCATACTGACCTCAGATGAGTTGGAATATGGGTAATAATATATCTATTTGATGAATGACTTCTATTGCCCGCTCTATGATGGATAGATGCACTTAGTCATTATAAACAACACACTAAGTCCAATTACATATCTTTACAATTATTCTTTTTAATGGACTGTTCTCATCTGTGTCATATTTTCCAAATGAAAAATTTGCTAAAGAAAGCATGGTATATCTCCCAAAGAAAAACTTTCCTTTTATAGAAATGGGCTTTAGAAATGAACTTTTTGATCCTTGTAACTTCAAAGCTCTTAACAACTGTACATGATAATTTTTTGTTTACAATTCATGCAGTTCTTAATTTGTTTTAATTTAAATATGCAATTTCGGGTATAGATTTGGTTCTTCCAAATCTGTCCAAATCCATAAATGATGTATTGTGTATTGCTACTTTAATACTTTATATAATTAAAATCATGTTTAAAAATGTACTCTTCACTAAAGGTTATTACCAATAACTATACAGAATTATATAGCCATTTTATATCATTATAAAGGACACTAGGAACAATTTTGGTGTGTCTCTTGGGGCTATTAAAGGAACAGTAACACCAAAAAATGAAAGAGCTTTAAAGTAATAAAAATATAATGCACTGTTGCCCTGCACTGGTAAAACTGGTGTGTTTGCTACAGTAACACTACTATAATTTATATAATAAGCTGCTGTGTAGCCATGGGGGCAGCCATTCAAGCTGGAAAAAAAAGAGAAAAGGCGCAGGTTACATAGCAGATAACAGATAAGTTCTGTAGAATACAATAGTGTTTTATCTGTTATCTGCTATGTGCCTGTGCCTTTTCCCCTTTGAATGGCTGCCTCCATGGCTACATAGCAGCTTATTTATATAAATTATAGTAGACTTTCTGAAGTAAACACACAACTTTTACCAGTGCAGGGCAGCAGCACATTATATTTTAGTTACTTTTATACACTTTCATTTTTTGGTGTTACTGTTCCTTTAATGGATAACACACATTTTAGACACAGTTATATGATATAACTCTATACAGACAAAAACAGGCGTTTTGCCTGCAATCACACGCCCACAGACTTGTTCATTTTTGCTCTGCTAATAGCTTACATCTGGCTGTGAATATTTTTCCAGTATTAACATACATCACCCCTGCCTCTGCCAAAGCTACACCTCCAGATCAATATGTCCAGATCAAGAGAATGGTTTTCAAAGGAGATAAAAAGGATCAAAGTAAAATTATTACTTTCTCAAGTGTGATGGAGATTACTAGAGAAGGATATTGCCATTAGGCAAAGCATGAAAGAAAATGGCTTAAAATTGCCTTCTTTCATTAATTGTGGCATCTTACTAAATCCAACAAATAAAAAAAGCAATATGAAAGAACCCCTTTTTGCATTTCCAATCTATGTGATTATAAATGGTATTAGGGCAAAGACATATTGGGCCAGTTGTAGGCCTGCGGGGTCTGTTGTCCCAAGGTCCCCCCTCCCCAGCCCCTCTCCTACCTTTAAATATAGCGGGCCTGTGAGTTGTGGCTTGATATGGATGGGAGGAGGGGTGTGGGAGGAGGGATTGGTTGCACAGGGCCCCATCAGGAGATTTTTTTGCAAGGGGTCCCGGAGCATGTAAATAAAAGAGACTAGGAGAATAAAGAGGTTGGGTGAGGAAAGGAGGAAAAATAATTTGGAAAGCGGGCCTAGGGTCTAAGGTTTTCTGGTGGGCCCCTGGGTTCCCAGTCCAACACTGACAACATACAGATATACCTAAGTTTAACATATGGATCCTAACAATAAATATTTATAGTAAACCTGATCTATTTGCAACTGATATCAGCAAGTTCACAAGGACAAAGTCCGGGTTCTTGAATTCTAGGAAGGTGTAATTAATCTGTATATTAAAGAAGAGCCAAATGTCACATCTGTGTCAGAACACGCACATACACATTGTGTTCAATAATATTCTTAATTGACTGCTTTGTAAGGGTAGACAAAAGAAAAAATACCAGAGAAAGCAAAAACCAGGGCCTATTAAATGCATGGACAATATGTTAAACATTTGTATTAACTCTGTTCTCTACAGACATAATTAATAATTCCTCAGGGACAAGCACATTCGCTGCTAGAGGGCTATAGCAGAGAAACAAAATTGTTACCTTTATTTATTATGTTGTTATTCAATTAGCCCATGGCATGGTTAATTATGTATCTGCATTGTGCTGCCTTCAATTTTTTTCTGTTTTTTTACATTTTGGGGGGTACACTTTCTCAAGTTACAATACATTTTTCCTTAAGTTTGATTGTTTCCATTTAAGAAAAGTCAATTTCCATTCAAATTTATTTTAGCTTCTTTTGTGCTTAACTACTTCTTTTAGAAAAATGCACCTATTCCTTCTTTCCATCAAAATCTCACTTTGAAAAGTTGCCAAAACTTTTTTCACACTGTGTCAATATAATTTATTTTTTTTTATTAAAAAGTTTTGTAAATCTGCCATTGAATGAGCACTGCAACTTGCAATTTATATTTTAAAGAAAAACTAAACCCTAAAAATTTTATATAAAGGTATGGGATCCCTTATCTGGAAACCCTTTATCCAGAAAGTTCTGAATTATGGAAAGGCCATCTCCCATAGACTCCATTATAAACAAATAATTCTAATTTTTAATGATTAAAAATGATTTTCTTTTTCTCTGTAATAATAAAACGGTACCTTGTACTTGATCCTAACTAAGGTATAATTAATCCTCACTACAGCCAAAACAAGCCTATTGAGTTTATTCAATATTTAAATGGTTTTTAGCAGACTTAAACTGTGGAGATCCAAATTACAGAAAGATCCTTTATCCGGAAAACCCCAGGTCCCAAGCATTCTGGATAACAGGTCCCATACCTGTACTGTGCTTAATGCACCAAGCTAGAGTTTCAGCATCTCAATAGCAGCAATGATCTAGGACTTCAAATTCGTCACAGGAGCTCCCCATCTTGGAAAGTGTCAGCAACACTCACATGCCCAATGTGCTCAGAGCAGCTGCTAAGAAGCAAAGCTTAGGGGCCGTCGCAAATTATCAAGCAGAAAATGAGTTTGGCCTGTAATATAAGCTGATGCTACAGGGATGATTATTAAATCCTGATGTTAATTGCATTGGTTTCTGAGCTGCAATATAGTAATTATCTGTATTATTTACTATCAGCCTTATAGTTATACAGTTATATTCCGTATATACAGTACATTGTGAGTCCCTTCCTAAGCTCAGTAACTGTCAGAAAAGAGCATGTGTAGTGAATCAGCAAAAAAGACGATGGGGAGCTACTGGGAATCTTCAGAGGCACAGATCTTCCCTGCTAAAGGGCTCTGGTTGCCTTGGGCTGGTACAGAAGCCCAAAACATAATGTACAATATTTCCTCCATACTTCTTTAGTTAGGCTTTAGTTCTCTTAAATTATGTAGGTATATGCTGTAGATGAATATTGTTTTATTTACAATAAGTGTGCAATTTACAGATTTAATCATCATGGACACTAAAAAAATAAATAAATATAGCAGTGCTTTCTATTTATGTATAATATTGTGGGGTAACATAAAAATAAATAAAAAAATCAGTAGTAGTATATTCCCAAACTGGAAAGCTCTTGAAACAAAGGTTAAAACTAATCATTTTTCTATAAAAACTCTCTTTAAACTACTTTCCTGATGGTCAGGAAAGTGTTTAAATAATTGACCAAGCTGATGAAAGTATAAACTGGTCAGAATGTGTTCAAATGCTTACAACAAACACCATCTTAGGCCCTGGGCACATGGAGCCCACATGGAGTACAGATTGCGCTTGAGTGCAGGTACATGAAACAGAGGTAGTCCCAAAAATGCCTTTCACATTTTTCGAGTCCACTCTACAACTGTACTTTTCAGTGCTGGCACTGCATAAGGGCTTTTACTCATGAGCATTTCGCCCTGAGTATCCCTGTGGTGGCGTTCTCCTGTATTCTACAGCAGAGGAAGCAGGGCAAAAGCAGCCCATTCTTCCCTTTGATGGTGTACACACACAGGCTCATGTAAGCACCAAATGCAGGTGGAACGTAGCATGTCCCTACATGCACCTGTGTGAGTACACCACAATAGGGAAAAATGGGGTACGTAAGAATCCCATGCAGGGGGGCATAGGAACAGATTCTCATGAGCATGAGCCCTAAGAGAACAAACGCTCCATGTGTCCATGGCCTAACACCCCTCCAAATACAAAACAGAATACAACGCATGCTAATGGGACAGAGGTGCAAGTATGCGTAGGTAGAAGAGTTGGGTGTGCTACTCATTTTTGTACCAGTACCTCGTATGCTTGACAGACCCCCCTTGTGCAGGCAGAAAATCCACAACTGGCTATCATGCTGTCAGGCCAATGCCAAGCTGGTAAGTACATTTGCAGACATGGGGTGGCAGATAGCTGATCACAATATGTGCTCATGGCCATTATGAAGAATAAAATCAGCGATAAGGAAGACTGTGGTTAATTACCCCAAGACCATACCAGTTTAGGTATTCATAGATGCTGAAGGTGTATCAGACACCTTAACACAGTATATTAACCTTTTAATATTTACATTAAATCAAGAAAACTGTAAAAAAATGAAATTACTGAGGACGTTAAATCCCATGGTGAGTCTTAAGATGAAAAAACTAATCTTAAAGACTACAATCACAGTCTACATTTCCTTGATTATTTGTGGACATCCATTTAATATTTCTTTTACACACCAAATTAAATTATTTAAACACCCACATTTCTTCATGCACTCCGGCAATCTGAACTATACTAAAAAGTAATTTTGATCCAGTTTAGGTTCATTTGTAACCAACATAATGTGCAGTTGATTATATTTAAAAGCACATTGCCAGTAATTTATTATTGTGAACCATTTCCAGCCTCGTAATCTCTGAATGTGTATTTTCATAAATATTTTATTTTAAGTTTAGCTTATAAGCCAAGATCTGTTTTAAAATAAAACCCTATTGTTATGTCTTGATGGCTTGTAAACACACTTTATTCACATCTGAATTGTTATATATATATATATATATATATATATTCTACTTTGTTATATACACATTTTATCTAAAAAATAATTACCAAAAAGGACTATATTTTAATAAAATAAAAAAATCGAACTATAATAAGACACATGTTAATGTCAAATGGCTGAGAATAATAAGCAGGATTCTTGCTAACAAGTTCACTTTTATAATTCATTGCTTAATATCCCTGGGGCTGCTGCTTTGTTAAAGTCCAAACATTTTGGATTGCATATTACTAGCCCATGACTAATTTATATGCTCAGATGGAGTCAGGTGCACCGTTTCAGAATCCAATTTATCACCCCTGGTGGTTCCATCTCCAAGTGGGAGGTATTTGTAGAATAAATGATGGAGAACAGAGATGAGAAATGGCTAACAGAAGTGATCTGTTCAAACCCCATGTCCTTTCACATTGATATAGCCACATTATGCTATGGATCCCCCTTCACACAGATTCTGAAAGAGTATCAAGTTCTTTAATTATGCCCATCAGAACAAAAGACAAGTTAATCACGCATGGCTAGTACTGAAAGACACCATCATGTCACTGGTGGCTGCACCTTCTAAAAAAAACCCTGCCACAATGTATTTCTTATTTTATATAGTGTGTAGGAGAAACTGATGTTGTGGTTAAACTGTTTTTCTTGTTAATGCGCCAGTCTTTTCGGATATATTTCATGATGACACTTAAGGGAAATATAAACCACTGATGAAACTGCATGCACTTTACAATTGCACATTTTTGTTAGAACAATCATTAATAAAATGATTATGCTTTTTAAAATAAGAAATGTAAGGTGCACCTATTACACTACAGAAAAACAACAGACCCCCCCCAAAGTAAAACATCTGCTCTGCCTAACAAAACACTGCATATGCTGGAATTTTTATTCGGATTTGTTAATATTCACACATGTGTTTGTTAATAATACAAAATACTGTTTTAGAACCCCTGATTTTAAGCCTCCAGAGTTGGTTATTCAAGAATTGACAACAATTCACCTGTAACATTTACTGAAGAGCTTCAAATTAAATAACAACACACAATTTTATGCAAGTGGAATGTAGAAATGAATTGATAATATGCCATTGGAGAAAAGAGCAATGGGAAGATCCTGAAAACACACACAGCTAGGGCAATGGAAGGCAGAAAGAAAAGACCCTGCTGGGGGAAATGTTCATGATTGCACTGTGTTCAGTTTCTCTAATGAATCAGGATATATTAAAAAGCATGAGGAAAAGGGCAGAGAGAGAGAGAGGGAAGGTAAGTAGGGTCAGATAGGTCCCATTTGCCTGCCAGACCACCACAGAATCTACCAGTGGGTCAAGGCCATAGTGGGGCTCATCAACCCCTCTCTTATTTATACCACATGTCTGCTGTACATGGATCAATATAATATTGTACAGGTACTTAGTACGTGTAATGTTTGGGAGAGTAAGCAATCTATATAACAGTTACTATGTTAGACCTCAGGGGCCCAATTAAACACTGTTGGTGAAGGGTGAGAGCAAAGCATATGCATTTTACAAATATGATGATAATTTGACCATACTGTTCAAGCCTCTCCCACATTGTGGTCTATCATTTGTTTTGGCCATCTTGTATATGAAAACATTATCATTACAGTCACTTTGCTAGTACTAGGATTATCCAAGACAGTTAACAAGCATTCATCCCCAGATATTTAAGCATCTTAATTTAGAAATCATTGCTTTGGATAAAGTTACAGAAGAGCAATAATGGCTACTCCTACTCAAATGAATATGCACAAAGAGGAGTAGGGTCTTCCCATCTTTCAATCAAAGTTCATCTAAACTTAATATGAATTACGAAATGAATTTAATAGGGCAGAATTTCTAACAGAGCCAAAAACAGAGGAGCACAATAGAAAGTAATGACCCAATATAGCCAATATTCCATTGTTCTATTGGTCCTTGAACAATTCAGGTAGCATGTGGCCTTGGAGGTAGAGGCACAACAGCAGTTTCTTTGGTTGTATCTCTCAAACAGCAGCCATTAAATTTATGTAAACTTCCCTGCGCATTCCTCCTGATACCCAAGCTTAAATTGCGCCTTAAAGACAGAAGGACAACAGTGGACAGAGCAACAGGCCTTTGCTCAGTTTTTAATAACATTTGAGCTTATTAATAGCTGTGACTGAGTATACAAAACAATGAACTGTATTGCAAAGGAGAAACAGGCTGTATTAGAATAGGTATCTTTTGCACTGTATCAGTAAATAGAAAAGCACAAAGACTGGTCCTGTAATTACCCATAGAATGCACAGGGAAAAGTACCTGGGGTGGGCCAGTGGAACAAAAAAAAAATTGCCATATGGGGAAAGGGAGAGGAAAAGGGAATTAAAAAAGGTAAAATGCCACACACAAGGCAGGATGTAAGAGTTGCACATGATGGTGGGAAGATAAAGAATGTGGGTATATTGGGATTCCATTTGTAATAACATTTTAACCTCTGCAATTATTCAACAAATAGGTAATTATTACTAGTAACCTACTATAACAAAAGGATTTCTTATAATTTGTCAATAATAATAAAAATTATACAGCAATGTAATTTTATGGAATAAAAGCAATGATAAATTTAAAAGAAAATTGTTTGAGTTTAGTAAAAACACACATATCACTACTCTCTTTTCTGTACTTTATCATCCGAATATGATACATTTTTCCTGAAGTGATTATACTGTAGCTTTTCCCAGTATCAGACAACACAGAATTTTTCTTTGCAGGCTCTGAGTAAGAAGACTTGTATAATAAAGCTTTTTGTCAGTTTGTCTGTGGGGCTTTTATAAACAGAAATGTAGCTGCTTATAAACATTCTATTTCTTTCAACAGTATGGACTTATAAATATGCAGTAGAATCCCCATTTTATATTTTTCAGGGGACCAGAAAAAACTTAAAATCAGAGGATGTAAAACTGAGGTTTCACTGTAATTTAAAATGTCTTCTTTACCTTTAGGCATTATGTTATTGTAACAATGTATTAGCAGCAGGGAAAAGATGCATAATCCTTTTATATATTAATTATTGAGTATTGCCATTTGTATAGTCTGAAACATTGGGTTACATAACTTGTGCTCCACATGACTGGTGCTCCAGGACTATTAAAACTACCTCCCTCAGGAATAGTCATTGATCTGGGCCCTTGTATAAGTAGGACATTTGGGACTCTGTGAGTTTATCTTTTTTTATGACATTGTTTCCTACTTTTTGCACCTACATATATGTGTTTTGTGCCTAAAACTGTTTGCCTGCCTAAAGCACAGAAGACTGCATGAAGTTCAAGGGACATTTTTTTAGAAGTATTTTTTGCAATTAAATGGATTAATAGTTTTGTACTGAAAAATATTTCACCAAGTGCCAAGTGTCAGAAAAGCAAGAGACAGCTAAACAGAAAAAAGCCTACATTACACTCTAGTATATAGGCACTTAATGTTTGTTTTTAGGGCACCAAGTGAAATTGAATTAGTTATGGGTGTACCTAATATTCATACACAATCCCACCTAACATGACCTGTTGAGGAGGAGGAGCAGTTACTCGTCACTGAGCTCACTGCATGCAGGGGGAACAAGTGCACCTAGATTGAGCATTAAAGGGTGCACTCTTGCACTTGCACCCCTTGGGTCAAGGATGATCCCTTTTGTCTATTCAGTTGTATCTTGATCTAAACTACTCTGGTTAAAATTAGGTTAATTAGTAATTTCTAGGGCAGTGATCCTCAACCAGTGGCTCGTGAGCAATGTGTTGCTCACCAACCCCTTGGATGTTGCTCTCAGTGCCCCCAAACCTGGTAGTTATTTTTGAATTCCTGACTTGGTGGCAAGTTTTGATTGAATAAAAACAAGATTAACTACCAAATAAAGCCTCCTGTAAGCTGATAATGTGCATAGAGGCTCGATAATAGCCAATCTTAGCCCTTATTTGGCACCTCCATGAACTTTTATGGTGCTTGTGTTGCTCTCCAAATCTTTTTACATTTGACTGTGCCTCACAAATAAAAAGGTTGGGGATCCGTGTTCTAGTGTATTCCTGAAATAATGAACAAAGCTGACATTCCTTTGGCACATTTGTCTTTTTATATGAATGCACTCAAGCAATTACAGACAGTATTATATTCATTGATGTGTAGTGCAGTTTGGCCTGTGTCATTTGCACAAAGTGCTCAACAGCTATGAGAAATTATGTCATGGGTGGCCATAAAAAAGAAGAATATGGAACATATAAAAACTGAAAATCTCAGGCAATATAAGGCACTGAATATTTTTAATGAGCATTTTTAATATTTCCCCATTTCTTGCATTATCCAGATCATATTTATATTAAATAATCCAACCTACTGTCATGGCTGGGTATTAGTGGTAATTTATTAGGTCAAGTACATTTATTCAAATGGATGCTAATGTCGAAATGTCACCTCTGTTTTTTTTGTCCCTGGCAAGCAGAATGGAACAGTTTGTTATCCTAGGGTACTATGAATTGATTGCAGCAGGGAGAAAAACATTACACTGATGTGTGTGCGTGTGTGTGTTTTATAATACATGCTATAATAAAGATCCATAAAATGTACAGCTAGAAAATATATACATTCTATGGAATATTTATGGCCAATTATAGCAAGTCACAGTATAGCCAAAACATTAAAGCACTACAGCCTGCACAGAATGCAGAATTTGTATGAATAGCCAGAATTAGCAGAGACATTTTTTCACAGTAATTAGGTGAGCAATTTGGCAAGACAGATGAAAAACATCAACAGAATAATATAATAAATGAACTTGTATTTCCTACATTAGTCCATGGAGTGGGTTTTATTCAGTGATTCATTATTATTCTACTTTCTAGCTATGGGGTGGTACATTGTTTACAAAAGGCAAATGATCAAAAAACAAGCACCAAAAGAGATGCTTAATCACTTCCCAAAAGAGAGCCTATTGTGTACATGCATGAAAGTACACAAGATTGCTTCATTTGCTTCCTTTTAGCGTGTATGACTCCCAGAGATCATGGCAGATACCATGCTTTGTCTTTTACTTTACAGCCTCTAATTATCAGCAACACAGTTACATCAGTCATAGTTTGCAAAAAGACTTAAATTCACTCTCAGTCTAATGACTCCACTTATCTCAAAACAATTATGTGGCAAGCTCAGGATGATCATAATAGATCATTTCAAGTAAATTGTGTATAATATGCTATTCCAAATCCTGTTATGTCAAATTTTCCAAATTGAGTTAAAGGGCATATTTAATCCACTTATAAAGAGTTTTAAATTAATGCACACTATACGCATATAGCTTTTTGTTTACACCAGATGTTCCATTTCTAAATATATTTATTCATTAAGGCTACACTGGGCCCTGGGTGACACATCCCACTAACTCATAATTATCACAGTCATGACATGTTCCTATGACATTAACTTATATGGAAAAATATATTCCTTTATCAGAGGAGCCTATTGCTACAAGTGCAAATACGTACAATAACCTGCAGTGCCATTACCTACAAAATGCAAACCAAATGTTCTTCCCACATGATCCTAGCAACTAGGGAATATTGGGAAGAAGTTGCTGGCACCTGACTTTATAAGCCAGAATAAAAACTGCTGGACAAATAGCATCGGACCTACTGTGTGTATTTAGAAGTTAAATGTTAGCAGTATTCTGCAATTTGATAATAATGCAACAATTTTTTTTTTTCCTTTCTTACTGAAAATGGCAGAGAACACGCTATGTACCTGTCCAATGAACTGGGTCACTCACATCTTTCCATGTATTTATATAGAGCAGTGGTGTCCAAGAGTTTGCATTTAGTGGGCCAATTATCTACTATACTGTGTGACTGCAGGGCAAATTATAATATCATTCTGTTGTTATCCAAAGCAAGTGGAGCTGATGAGCAGTCGGGGGGCTATATAAATCTCCTGGAGGACCTTATCTAGAATTGGGATTTTTTTTTATAGCCTGTTATTTGCAATATCAGTATGGTTTTCAGTAAGTTTTTTTTTTATACAGGTATGGGACCTGTTATCCAGAATTTTCAGGAGCTGGGCTTATCTGAATAAGTGATCTTTCCATAATTGGGATCACAATACATTATATCTACTAAAAAATAATTTATTTATAAAATATATACATTTATTTATACAGTAATATTGTGCAGAATTTATGGCAAGTGTCCTGCATGTAAACATTTATATTTCACATAAAAGCTTTAGATATACAGTTAACTATATCAGAAGTGTGTTGCTCTCTAATATCAGAAAGTGACAAATATAAGAATATATTTTAGTGATAACCTAATCCAGTCAGATAAACAGTCCTGTTATATGTATCTAACTGTCATTTTTGTGCTCCACATATAAGCCCTTCCAAAATATTCTATAATTTTATATGTAAAAAACTGTGGGATTGAGCCAATTTCCTGCCATTCACTGGGAGACTGTACTTAATATCTGTTGTAGTCCAACCAGTGACCAAGAAGGTAGGAGTTGAACTAGCTCATTCTAGGAACTGGAGCTAGTCAGGTTATCTAGCACAGACAGCTTAAGTCCCCACGAGGAGTCAGATTTTAGGGTAAAGCCCAGTGGTAATAGTGCACCAGATAGGGATTGTTAGTGTTTAAGAATAGAGTAGCATCCTGATAGTGACGCTGTATAGAGGCGGCTTGGATAAGGAGTACAGAGACATGCAACTTAACTGGTAAAGGGGATTGAAGATTTAAACTATGAGGTTAGACTGTCAGGTTTGGAATTGTTTTCTCTGGAAAAAAAGCACTTGCGAGGGGACATGATTACTCTGTACAAGTACATTAGAGGGGATTTTAGGTAGATAGGGAATGTTCTTTTTCCCATAAAAACAACCAACGCTCCAGAGGCGACCCCTTTAGATTGGAACAGAACTTTCATTTGAAGCAATGTAACTGTTTTTTCACAGTGAGGGCAGTGAGGTTGGGGAATGCCCTTCCTAGTGATGTTGTAACAGCAGATTCTGTTAATGCCTTTAAGAGGGGCCTGGATGAGTTCTTGAACAAGCATAGTATCCAAGGCTATTGTGATACTAAAATCTACAGTTAGTATAGATGTTGGTATATATGGTTTATGTATGTGAGTGTATAGATAGGTCAGTATAGGTTTGTGTGTGCTGGGTTTACTTGGAAGGGTTGAACTTGATGGTCTCTGATCTTTTTCCAACCCAGTGTAACTATGGAGAATTCTAGGAAAACAAAGTTTACTGATTGCTTACTCCAGTCTGCCTTGTCTGCTCTTTAATGAGCCTGCAATAATGTCAGTTCTGTTTCAACAACCTTTATGTGAACATGACAACTATATTCAGCAAAGGCCTACACTGGTCTCTGAGGGAGAAGGTAACAACCCCGGGTACTAGCATAACAAGGAATATTGAACACTGGACTGTAAATCTGTGGAATCTGAGGGGTTGCTGTAAGATGCCATCAGCAGTCACTATTTAGTGGGTTGTAGGGGGTTGTTTGGGCTTCTGTATTGAAATGCCAGGGCCTATTTTTAATCTCAGTCTGGGCCTATCTCAAGCACATGTGTTGTAATCCCATGCATTTTTACTCTCACGGAACTCCTCTGCAGCTTGCAATATCCTTATATTTAATAGTAACGTGTACATGATGTAATTTTATATTTACTCTGACCTTTAATGTTTTGCTGCAGGAAAAAACATGAAAGCCAATTTTCTTGTATTATTGATAAAAATCTCAATCCCAAACTCATTGTAGGATCTATCATTTTAAAAAGTGCCTTAGCAAATCCTGCCACTAATTTATTAAAACCAACAACAATAGTAAATGGGAGCTCAGAGGAGACATATCTGCTATAAAAAACCTTCTTGAGCTTGCATGGGAGTAACAAATGCTTGGATTAAGGCTAATTAAGATGTTGATAGTGTCTATAAACGACATGCTTCAGTAGACCCTGCCGATTTTCATGTAAATTACTACAGTCTATTTAGAAATTAGTGTGCCAGCTGAGGTCTAATTATTGGCTAGATGTCAATAGGGAACTGTGCTTTAGTCCATAAATACATGTCTAATAAAGAAGATCTCATTTAAAAAGAATGATATCATTTTCCTCTGGCAATATACTAAACTGATTTTGTTTTATGGCATTGTCCATATGTCAGACCTCTGAATCAGATGTATGTTTTATGGACTGATGTCGTTCTAAGAAGTTTGATTGACCTGTAATAATTTTACAGACAAAAAAAACATTGTCACTTTTTACATTTCTTTAAATGTTCTGCTTAAAAATGTTTCAGTGGGAGAGTTATTATAACTATTTATAATATTGTAAGTATTATTATTAATATTACCCTTTGTTTACATAAACCCAACACTTTTGTGCCGTACTTTTACGACTGGATACCAAATTCCTGGCCCAGTAACGCAGTGAGTTGAAAGGACTGATTTCTGAAAAAGTAAGTAGGATTGTTCTGGGATTTGACAATAATACAATCCGATCTATTTCAATTGGTTGTAAAATAGTTTGATTTTACTTGCTGCCAAGAGATGGATGAAGATGGATGATAGCTCAAACCATATATACCTTACTCCTGATATAATTTTGAATTAACAATACTTCTGTCTTCCAGGAATTAGATTGATGTATCAGGGCAAGGACAATTTACTAGGGTGGCAGACCTGTCTCAAAAGCCAAAAGAATGCCAATTAATTATTGTTATTAGATTTTTCCAAACGAACAGCTGTGTAAAAGCCCCCACCCCCAATATGCCATACTTGCCCTAATGGTCAGGCAAGTATGGTTAAAATCACCTAAACTGCTCAACCAAACCTGGGTATGCATGTCAAGCTAAATTCTATCCATCAAGTGAAGTGATGTTTTATCTCTGTCAAAAATGCTAGGACCGAATGATATTTACAAAAACATTTTGTTTAAACTGTGTATTCTCCCAACCATGAGATCAGCTGCTGGATTTTGCAGCAAGTGTCCAACAACAGGCTGGGGGATTGTGCTTGTGTTTTGCACTTTTCCACCTAACCCCATAATAATAATAATTATGAAAATGTTATGCCTTGAAACAATGTGTAATATTGTATAAAGTAATGTAGTGTTTTTGTAATAACTGATTTGCTTTACTTCATAAGGGGATAGTCCATACTTAGCATTCTGATTGCTGCTACATGCGGTGGTTTGAACACAGCAAAATGCCCTATTGCCTCTCATTTACTTGAACAGAAAGTTCTGCCGGTCGCTTCTAATACTTAGCACCTACATATATTATTGTGCTCCAAAACACACCAGAGTTGAATGGGAAGAAATCTGGAGCAACTAACAGCTTTTTAGGGCTCTGGTACACGGGGAGATTAGTCGCCCGCGAGCAGGGAGTTTTGCCGCGGGCGACTAATCTCCCCGTGTACCAGAGCCCTTAAATGCTACAAGAAGAGGAGATCGAAATGCAGCATGTGCTATAGTTTAAAAAGTCACTTTGAATGCTTGTAAGGGGTTGTACCTTTAATCAGCTATTATCTGTGTAACCCTTTCTTGGCTGAAACAAGCCAATAGCACGACTAGATAGGTCTAGAGCATGGGGTACACGTGACTCAGTCCTTCAGGATGGGCCTTCGCTATGTGGAAGTAACCAAACGGAGCTAGGGTGTAGTGCAACTACAACTCACTGTAGCTGTGTGCAGTGCAGAATAACAAATGGGCGCCAGAAGGTTCTTGCAGTTTAACAGTAGAACTGGTTTATTTTCAGCAACAAGCAGCTTACAGGGTTATACAATATACTCACACATCAGTTAGCATAGCTTTCTCTGAGGACAGCACAGAGAGGGTGCACACCCGCTCCTCCCAACTCCCCTTGAGCCAGGCAGGATCAGTGCCACCGGTTCAGTTGCTCACTCTGTGGAACAGCTAGCTGGATACCACACTCCTCAGGCCCCACGGCAACTTTGGATCAGGGTTCAATCTACCTGCCTCCTAGGTCTAAACCGTGGCCCTACACTAAGGCAACAGTGCCTGTCTGGAAGGGTACTCCCACAGCTACTTTCCTCTGAGCCAAACTGCTCGTGCTCTCTTCCCTCACTATCTCACTTTCCTAGAAAGTGCTCCACAAAACTTGCTATCTAACTGGTCCTCATTCACGGGGTCCCCGACTTCACCAGAGTGGCTGACACACTCTGGGGCACATGGCTTTACTGGGGCCTAGTTCCTTTGCCTCCAGCACAGTGCTCCTTCCCCTGTGAACACAGGCAGCCAAAGAGACAGACCCACCCCCTGCTAAACACTATATCAGAGTGCCAAGGGAGTGGTCTCCCTGTGAACCAATAATCACACATCTGAACTCAAAACTGATACAGGGGTCTTTGCCCAGTAACAGCACAAAACCAGGAAGCTGCAGGGTTTAAAGCCATAGGGACTAGTTAACCCTATCGATCCCTACATCTGTAAGGCTTATTTTGTGCATTTCTTGCTGGGGAGGTATGTCTAAGGTCTAATTTAAGCTGGACGTACCAAGGTCAACACTCTGGGCAAGTTTGCTGCTTTGTGGCCTGTATATTGGTTCATTACTAATCAGGTTGGCTGATAAATTCCACTGAGTGTAGACCTCACTAGACTGAGTATATGGTCCTCTCCCTATGAATCTGAATAGCCCCCCCATGTCAGGCCTGTATGGCCCACCACCTCAAATATTAGTGTGCTTAGACAGTATTGAAATATATAACTATAACAAACATATATAGGAAAATTAAACTAATATATGAAAATTAAAAATATACACAACACTATTAAAATATTGGGGTTATGTGACCTAACTGTTTCATTGAACATTTGATACCAAGTGCTTGACCCTGTATATAATTGTTGGAGGAGGAAAAAGGATTTTAGGGCACATGTATAACTGCAAGTGTTGCAGTGTTTTTTCCACAATGCAGAGTTTTTCCCAAGAATTCCAGTGTCATTGCGGTTACAAAGGGGCAATGTGCTTGCTGCAGTTGTGCTGTGCCTACTGCAATTGCGCCTGATTCTCCAAAACTAATGCAACTGTTTGTACTTGCATCAAATATTTTTGAAGTCTATCTGGTATAATTTCCAATATTCGCTGCCATCATTTTTGGTGTTTGGTGTGCAAATCACGTGTGCCCTATTCTTTTGGTGCAATGGAACTGCTGAGATTAATGCAAGGAGCTGAAGGAACTTTGGATTGTCTAGTGTTTCTCTTACTCCCATGTAACTGGAGGAGTCCCAAGCCAGACTTGGATTTCTTACTATTGAGTGCTATTCTGATATCTACTGGGATCTACTATGTTGCTATCTTCCCATTGTTCTGCTGATTGGCTGCTGGGGGGGGGGGAGGGAGGGGGTGATATCTCTCCGACTTGCAGCTCAGCAGTAAAGTGTGACTGAAGTTAATAAGTGCACAGGTCACATGTCTGTGCTGCCTGGGAAATGAAGACTATAGCTATCCCCATGTGAAATTTCATAATTCAATTTTGAATAAAAAAAAATTGTTTACAATTTTGAAAAACAGATTTCAATGCAGGATTCTGTAACATTTTGCCCATGACAGTATACCTTACATCAGAGACCCTAGCAGCAATAAGATCAAAGAGATGTTTTTTTCTTAGTAGTTCTCACTATCTGTTTGATACAAATTCTATTTTGTTTGTTCATGTTGATTATAGTATTATGTATTATATGAGAATATGCATTGCCCATTTAAACCAGGATACTAATGCTAACAATTACCTAGAAACAGGATGGCAATATTGACTGGAGGCGGTAACCACAGTGGTGTCATAGAACTGTTTCATGATGAATACAAGTAAAATAAATGTTAAAAAAAGTTTTATGTTTTTCATTACAAGAGCTGGAATGCATGGTTATGAGGTTGCAAATGTCTTCCAGGTGGGTTTATATTGGAGCACCTAATCCAAATGTAAATTGTCTCATAATAAACATTTGCAAGTTTAGAGAAAACAACCGGACTTTCTTGTTTATAGAGGGATATATAACATGATTTATTAGCCAGGAAAATTGTTTTACTATTACACCCAGAACTGGCAAATATTAACCTTAAAAATGCAGGCATCTGGCTGAATGGATTTACAAAATAATTTTATATGTTTTAGGTCAAGGATGTCAAACTCACAACAATCTGCTGCCAGGAATCACAACTCCCAGCATACTCTGCTAGCCAGCTGAGAGAACTGGAGGGTGAATTTCACAACAGAGACACAAGACCAACAGCCCTGTTGTAGGTCCAAGAAACTGAAATGAATAAAACTGATGTTTTATTACAAAGTCTAATTTTTATTTTTTAATTCCCTATAAAGCCACAACCAGTAAAACTATTTTAATTTCCTTAAGCAAACAATGTTGCTAGCTAATTATAGATAAGGAAAAAAATCTCATTATAACTTATACATGGAAGCAACAATATTATTAACAGAGAAGGATGAAAACAATGCACACCATAACTTGGAAAATAGATGGCATTGCTGCAATTAAAAATGTTATATTTAGTATATTATACACGTTATTAATACTAGTTAATTACTAGATAATTCTAGTTATTTCACTAGAATTGGTAAATGTGTTATATATATATATATATATATATATATATTTCTTTCTTTCTACACACATTATTGATGGGACTTCTGGAAAGCATGATCATGATATTTTCAGTGCCTTAGGTATTTTTATAGGCAGATTTCAGTGAAGGCATGAGGTGGCTAAACCTCCCCAAACCAACATCAATTAATTCCCGCCCCAGGGGCCCTGCAGGTGCCCCAGCCATGTCCCCTAACCCCCCCCCCGCAGGGCCCCCGCCTGACGTCCTCCCCGAGCGCGTATAAATTGAACGCGTCAGGGGAGGAATAGTCAGTAGGGGGAGCGCCGGCAAAGGTCGGACTGGGCCGCTGGGGCCCACTAGGGCCGGGGCCCACCGGGATTGTCCTGGCGGACCAGTCCAACCCTGTCCAGAATGCTTAAGACCTGGGGTCTTCCAGATAATGAGTCTTCCCGTAATTTGGATTTCCATACTTTAAGTATACTAAAAAATCATTTAAATTTGAAAACATTTAAACATTACATTTTTCTGTTGTCAATAAGGATTAATTATATATTAGTTGGGATAAAGTACAAAGTACTGGTTTATTATTAGAGAGAAGGAAATCAAGTTAAATAATGTAATTGTTTTATTACAATGGAGTCTATGGGAAATGCCAGTTCCCTGATTTGGAGCTTTCTGGATAATGGGTTACCAGATAACAGCTCCTGTACGTGTACATGAAACCAGAACTTCCTGCTATGTGTTCTGTGTTGCCACCTAATTTATCTTAAAAGTGCTCTGCAGTTATTATGGATGAAAGTGATACTTACATGGAACTGACCCTGGGATACTATAAAGTAATCTGAGTAGAATAGGTCTTTAAATAGCCTCCCCTAAAACAAAAATCACCTTTTGTCTATGGGTTTATTTTATGACCCTCCCACTCAAAGCCAAATAGTGTGTGAAGAACTGACAGGAAGGCCCTAAGCACTGCATTGTTATAAGAACCATGACCCACCTGCACAATGTCAGGTCTAAATAAAAATCTTCTGTTGCTTTATCTGCAAAGTCCAGATGTTATTTGGAATGGTGAGGGCATTACCTGTTTCCTTAGCCCCTACTGGCATTTTGCTAGTTACAAAACAACCCTGGATTTTAAGGACCAAGGTGGTGTAAGGTGGTGTATTACAAACCATAGAGCATGCATTATATTTGTGCAATTCATCAATTCACATATGCCTTTAAGTGAAAGTCACCTGATACTTTTATTTTCTGTTTCCAATTCAATCCACCCATGGCAGGGGTGAGGAATGAAGGTGCTATCTGGGCCAGTAACTTTCTAAAGGTTTTCTATAAAAGGCACTATAGCTGTCATACTTTAAATAGGTATACCTTTAACATGGCAAAGTTTTAATTTAATACAATGCTATTTAGCAAGCTGTTCATCCGTCACACAATGCTCATTAGAGGGCTGTTCAATTAGATGTGGTGTTTTGTGTCTTTCAGATCAATATTTCATAGAATTTCCAGTTCAGTACAAATGAAAAGTCCTATTCCTAAGAACAATTTAGTATTATGTATCGTATAGTATGCTGATAAAGCCATCTCAGTATGCTCTGCTGGTCACACTGCACAATGTAGCCTATTATTGACTGATACATCAACAGAGACTGTGCTGTCGATAACTAACAGAAGAGACAGGCCAGCCTAGAAAAAGAAACATTAGATCAGGGATGCCAAATAAGCACCAGTCCAGCTGTTGTGAACTACATATTCCAGAATCTTTCAAAAGAACTTGTCAGTTATATGTCTCAGGTAGATGTGAATATCGGGTTTGAAACATTATTGGCCATTGTCATACATGATATTTTTAAAATGACAATATTTGCGTGGAATGATTTACCTCTTCTGCAAATATGTTAACCCGAAAACAGGTCAGGCAGGTGGGATGTTACTTGTCTCCTGCTCCACAGGAAAAGGCAGGTACTTCATTTTCTTGCTCTCCCAATATCTCACTATCCCTATCTCCTTATCCATTTCTTTCCACTCTATCTGCCTTCCATTAACCCTTCATTGCCCCCACTTTGCTTCTTCTACCTATCCTTCCTCACACAGACCCCTTCCTTTCTAATAAGTTTGAGCTCCATGCAGTCACTTCTATGACTTTAAATGAAAGCTTAAGAAACATTTTGTTAATTTTGTGAGTGCACCTTCAAATGCAAATAAACCAAATGCCCAGTTTGGCAGATTGTGGTGTTAGGTAAATTGTAATCCCCTAAAAATGGGATTTTAAAGACTGCTATACTCTGAATTGTGCTTAGTACTGGGAATATCTGTTTATGTACTTTTATAGTATCAATTTATATAGGCTATGAGAATACACCTTAAATTTGTTTTTTTAGTAACCAGTTTTCTACAGGCCATGCCTACAATAAGTGCATACCATACCCACTATCCCAGTAATATATGCCCTTACTAGTTTCTTTTAAGGAGATCCTAATAACACAACAGAGCCAGGTTATGGTCCTTTGAGGTGAAATTGGAAATGTTTTACTTATGCCTGTACTTTGTACATCTGTCAGGACTCTCAGGGTTATGGCACATATAGCATTTTGATCACTGCTACTTACTGAAAGTCTCTTCATTGACATTATTGGGAATCACCACAAGTTGTACTGGACATTTTTTTGACCTGTGTGCCATAGTCCCAAATCAGATGGCTGAGGTTGCTGCTTGACTTGATGGTAATTTGAACTGGCTGACTACAAATTTGACACTACTGGGTTAATATATTTATGAAAATGCGCTCATTGATCGTAACTTTTAAGATAAAGGAATGTAATTCACTTTTTTCTTAAAAAAAAATTCTGTACATAACATTTTTGCTCAAGGCAACTACATATGTTTCACAGATGTTGTAGCAAAATACAAAAATTAAGAAATTGCATCTGACCTGACCTAGCTCAGAACTATACATTCCTTATATCTAGATTATGCAATTAGTAGACTTTCTTTGTTTAATGCAACAAACTTCAACCATGTGTGTCTCTAAAGTCAGGAGGGCGAAATAACAAATACACTGTAGATGTAGAGACTGTGGCTCACTTACCAATGCTGAGCAAATTTGCACCTGGGCTGTAAACCATGACAACCAATCAAGGCACACATTGAGGAAACCCTGGAAATACCCTGGAAATAGGTAGCTTCAATAACTGCTATTGACTTCCACCAAGCAAATTGTGTTCAAAAGGAACTCCATTCCACTTTGGAAATGTTAGTGATTCACTATAATGTGCAAGCTAATTAGTACATGTATTGGCGCATTGTGCACAATTGCTGCAGATATAATTTATCACAGTGCTCCAAGAATGCTGGAATTCTCTGATGAAACGCAACATAGAGAGGAAACATTAGGGCTCATTTAAGTCCGCAGGTGCAGTTACAGTCTCAGCTATCTCCCCACAGTCAGTTGCATGTAAACTATTAAATGTACATGTCTGTGTGTACATAGTGTATCAAGTGAGGAGTTGCTGTAGCTCCCTTTTACATCTTGTAGGTCAAATTGAACGGAGTGAGGAAATTGTGACAAAAGGTACAAACCATTTGTTCTCCATACAAGTTAATTGGCAATGGCACAGTTTTTTGGTACAGGGATGGGACCTGAATGCTCAGAACCTGGAGTTTTCTCGTTAAGGGGTCTTTCTGTCATTTAGATCTGCATACCCTGAGTCTACTTGAAACTCATTTAAACACTAATTAAACTCAATAGGATTATTTTGTGTCCAATAAGGATTAATTATATCTTAGTTTGGGTCAAGTACAGGGTACTGTTTTATAATTACAGAGAAAAAGGGAAACATTTTATTTTAATCATTTGATGAAAATAAAGTCTATGGGAGATGGCCTTCCCATAAGTCGGAGCTTTCTGCATAACAGATTTCAAGATAACAGATCCTATACCTGGTACTTCTCTGCTGGTAGCAAAAAGACCACACGTTCAACATCATAAAGGTATTCTGACAAACCCAAATAATTCTGTTGTTTTATAACAATCTTAGATGATACACTGGAGTGAGCTGTAGCTATCCGCAAAGCTTCCCATTTATGAAAATATCTACAGTTTTTTTGGTCACATACCCAGACCAACAAGGGGCTGAATCAGCATGTGTAGCCATGTTGGTAGACAATGTAAGTAAGTCCTTGTTTGGCCAAATGGTTTATATTTCAAATATGTTCATCACCTATGTCAAGAAGGAATAATCAAAATACTATATATGTATGTGGTCATATGCGGAGGGGCTACTCATGGTAATATCCATATCTCTCAATGAGTGGAAGAGGCAATCAAAAACCTTCATATGCTGTAGCATTAACAGTTCCTATTAGCTGTTCTTATTTTCTTGTTGCATGGTATGTCTGGCATCAGTTCTTCATCTCTGACAGAAAATAAGACTCATTTATTAACCTCATTATTGCATACTTTGAGAAAAAACTGACATTCTAAAACATCAGCTGTTTCAAATAAGAATAACTTTTTAAGAAGCTCTAGTGATCAGAGTTGCTGGGGCACTAAAATGGACACAAAGTTGTTAGCATATTGACGGCCTGATGATTCCCAAAATGTGAAACTCACGTAGGTGGAAGTGTGGGGCACATGGGGAAGTCAGCGTTGCCCGATTGTACAGCTCTATAGAAACTGGCAAATGTAGTGATATTGAGTCAGAGGAATGAGCAGTGAGAATGGTTGACTTCAGATAATTCATCATGTGAAAAGAGGTATTCTTGGATTGTCATTATTAAAGAAAGGCATACTTATTCTAAAATCTAGGAGGCAAAAAAGTATTAAACCTTATGAAATTATAAACTTTATGAAAATGTTATGAAACTTTATGGGGCTGATTTACTAATCCACGAATCCGAATCCCAAATGGGAAAAAATTGCATTGGAAACGAACATTTTGCAACTTTTTCGTATTTTTTGCGATTTTTTCGTAGTTGTCGTGACTTTTCCGTGAATTGTCGCGACTTTTTTGTAGCCTTTACGACTTGCGCGGATTGTCATGACTTTTTCGTAGCCGTTACGACTTGCACGAATTGTCGCGACTTTTTCGTATTGAGCGCTAGTAAACGGCGGGCAAACCTTTCCAATTTTTTCGTGACGGCTACAAAAAGTCGCAACAATTTGCGCAAGCCGTAACGGCTACGAAAAAGTCATGACAATTTACAAAAAAGTCGCAACGGCGACAAAAAAATTACAAAATACCGATCATTACGAAAAAAACGCATTCGCATGCTTTCGATCCGTTCGTGGATTAGTAAATCGGCCCCTATGTGTAGATTATATTTAATGGATATATCGACTTCTAATGAATTGGTATAGGGATTAATTAATTTTTTAATGGTAATTAATAAATGAATTGCCTTTTATAATGGGGAGTAATCAATTGTGTTCTCCAAAAATTTTAACAAATGGTTGAGACTTGAAATGGTGGCCATATGCATTGCGCAGTGTTAGAAGTAAAATATCATTATCTGTTCATTTGTTTACATTAAACCTTAAACTGCAGCATAAAAGTTAGAATTAGATTTACAGTAAAAACTTTTACATCTAAAAAAAAATCCAAATGTATATAATTCCAAGCAATTATCTGAGATACAGTATTGCTTTCCTGAAATCTGACAGATATTTTATGACTTGGGAGAACAAAGCACAGAGACTAATCTGGTGAGGGTGATTGGCTCTGTACCAAATTGATGCATCTTATAAAAAGTCATGCATGCAGCAACGTCTAAGGCTTCACCATTTATCTTCATAAATGTCATTCAGAGTGAGGTAGAAAATGAAGGCCCCTTTCATTTTCGGAAATGTAAAAATATGACTTATGAGTCAGGCACACAATAAAAAACAGTAATAGTAATAAGTATGTTGCAAATGTATGTATATATGTGTGTGTGTGTACTTATGAAAATGGGATGCAATTGTGATGGAATTCACAAAACATCAGTTCTTGTGCAACCAAAATTGCTGTTGCAGCCATAAATAAGCCCTTTTTTGTTATAAATTCATATTCATAATAAAGTAATTATGTTAATGACCTAATGGCAAGTTCATCCCTTTCCATATTTTTCTCTTCTTTTTTTTGTTTGTTGTTCTAATGGAAATATTTACACACACTTTTGTTTGCAGTAATCTGCCCTAGGGCTATGGCACATAAGAACTCATTTACTATTGCCACAGCACTTGGGGTTCATATAGTTAGCTGTTGCATCAGGGGCAATGACCCCTGCAGTTTGCCCTTTACATATGCAAGATGCAGAGTGCAATGCAGTTGAGTCCAAGGCAGCACTGTTCTACATCTGCCATAGGCAAGTGGTAAAGGTCAGCAGAAGCTTTTGGTTGTTGGTGTGCCCTCATTTACACATCTGAATGGCATGCAAGCTATTGGCAGTCTGGGTGAATGCTCACGTACCCTTCAGTCTGGCCGCCATGAATGCAGTGTTGCTGAACGCAGACTGAAAGCTGCATACCATTGTATCCGAGCAATCAGATATATATGGTGTGTATATATATATATATATATATATATATATATATATATATATATATATATATATATATATATAAAACCAAAGGTAACTATATATGCAAAACTCAGCAGCACATTGTGGTAAGGTACAAAACTCCTACCTAGTAATTTCATTGGTGCTGAGCTTCTGCCATCCGATTAATCCAAAATCACAGGAGTGCCATGTTGACCAATAAGACTGCTTTATTTCATAAGGTTTAATAAAATCTATTACAACTGTTACAATTGATACATTATTTATCACCCTTTACAGACACAATGATGATGATTTTAAAGTGGTGCTGTCACCCAGACATAAAATCCATCCATACCCATTATAAAGGCATTTAAAAATCCCAGCTGTCAATCATATATTGCCTGCCCTGCTGCTATGCCTTAGACATAGAGGCGGGGCAGACAAGTACTTTAACTTTCAATTCAGCTCTCACTTTCCCCCTCCCTCCTCACCATCTAATTGTGTAGCCAGTGCATGGGCATGGGCATCTGGTCCCCCATTCTGGCACTTACACAAGATTTTGGGGTGATACAAAGCTTGTCTTAATAACAGTGTCCAAAAAATGGCACCTGCCTATTTACTGTGATTGTGTAATTCCAGGACTAATGGAAACAAGATTTATATTACTTATATAGTGTAAGTAAAGTTTATTTTGCTTAACAGACACAATAGAAAAGAATTTCAAATTATTTCTTAGGGTGACAGGTCCCTTTTAAAAAGTTTGGAGCAATTGCTATTATTTTGTTCTATCTGCTAAATAAGCATCTGTTCCAGCTAAGTATCCATTGCACAGTATCCCTCATTGGGATGGACACACTTTCTAGGCTCAGCTTGCTGAATATTCCAGTTAGATTGATTGCAGGCAGGATGTGTACCTGCAGGGGGACTTTGTGACCCTGATTGAGGCAGATTATTAGATACCACTGTGTTACATTTGCTGATAAAAAGCTTTTGCCCATCATTTGCACCCATATGGTCAGGTCATGATCCCATGGTGATTATGACACTGCAGTGGCTCTATAGAGGGTGATAAGGATGATTGTGGCCCGTTAGCATAATGATAATAGAGGCTTTGGTTTTGGACTGAGTCCATAAACTGAATCAGAAACAAAGGAAGACAAAGGGTAAAATTCAGCTCTTAATATTTAGTAACAGAAAACACTTTTTTTGAAATAAGCCCAAACTGGAATCAGCATGGAGTCAGGATTGAGGTAAAGCAGTATATTTAATTTCCAATATCTTTATTAGAAGAAGGTACTCTACTTTTAATGCAAATCACTAGCTACCACGGATCTGTGAATGTTCTATATAAGAGCAAATTGCTAATGTAGTCATCCATGTGTCCTTCATCTTGCTCTCAAACATATATTATCCACTGAATGAAATTACAGTTGATTGACTTCCACAACACTAAAGCTTTCCTTCTAATTATAGTCTTTGCCTCAAGCAAAAAAAAAAATGTTGCCAAGTTATCTAATGCATTAAATCATGAGAAATAATGAGACCCTTTGTTGACTTCCAGTGGACACTGGAAATGTTATTACTTGTTCTTGCTTAAAGGGAAATTGTATGAAAGTCCCATTTCATGGGAAAATAACCCTGTTGTGTGTTATCTCTGTACATCTGACAAACAGCAGTCATATTTGTGGCCTAACAAGAGTGTATCATTCTCCATAAAGGCCACATAATCAGCACTGGGTTAATTTCCTACAATACCATAAACTTAAATCGTTTTAGCTAAATGAATGAATGTATATAAAATTCTAAGGATTTTCTGCTGTGCTTTATAATACACACGTTTCAGGAATGTGCAAATTTCATCTTATATTTAAAACACAAATTTTATAAAAATAAATATAATATTTCCGTTTCTGATACTCAAGGGGTGTTCATTTGTGTTTTAGAATGCATTTATAGGGTTCTGTAAAAGACAGTCCTAAAGCACTAGGAATATTTCGAAATAAGGAGACTCCTTGTCTATTTATTTATGGTTCTTACTATTTAGTAAAAAAATTCCCTGCAGTGGAATGCCTTTCTTTAATCCTAATGATTCCCATGGTTAGACGTATGCACAGAAATGGCCCTAATCTGACCCTTGTTAGTTTATGCAAACTGACAACTTTGCCTGAGAACCATTAGATAAAACAGAATGAAATAGAACTAGTGACGTTTCCATTAAGTTTGCCTTCAGAAAGCTAAAAAAGTAAACATATTCCTCTAAATCTAGCGTAGCCTGCCATTCCTGCTTGCTATATTCCAGATGTATATATAAAATGAACTCATCTACATACAAGCAATTAGGTAGATACAAGATCAAAGAGAACTAAAAGGAAAGTGCGCCTGTTTATTTATACTAAGCACATCCATCTCTTTATAACGGGATTTACATACAAGTGTAGTATGCAAATATCTGACACAAATCACCATCTTTTTTAACCATAAGGGCTCTGGCACATGGAGAGATTAGTCGCCCGTGACAAATCTCCCTGTTCGCGGGCGACTAATCTCCCCGAGTTGCCATCACCTGCCATGCCACCGGCGAAGTCACCGGTGGGATGGCACACGCGGCAGCGAGATTTCGGCAAATCGCCGAAAAAGCCTCTCGAGGCAACTTGGGCGATTTGCCAAAATCGCCTGCGCAGCATGTGCCATCCCACCGGCGACATTGTCGCCGGTGGGATGGCAATCCGGGGAGATTAGTTGCCCGCGAACAGGGAGATTTGTCGCAGGCGACTAATCTCCCCATGTGCCAGAGCCCTAATGAGGCATTTCCCACAGAATTCAAGCATCAAAACGCGTTCATTTGTGTTTTCACAAATTTAGTGTAAGGTTTGGCTAACAGTTGGCTAATTACATGATTTCTAGGGGTGCTGCATTAAATCACCATTACTATGTAATTATTTTGGTGCAAGTCTGGTTGGGTTCTATTGATGCTCTTCACTTCAAAACCCTAGGAGCTACCACTATATTCAATGTGGTAGTAGCTTCCCGATTCCCCAGCACAATAGCTGTACTTGCACATGATTCTTTAGACCAGATTGAACATATGCAAGGTATGTTTAGACACCAGTACCTTTAAAGGAAAAGTAACACTAAAAATTTTCAAGTTAAAAATCTATTCTACCCTGCCCCAATTATTGCCCTATTCTGCAAACCATTTATTAATTTGAATGGTTTATTAGAAAATACAAGGTGATACAGTGATGCAGGGGAAGCATCCACTATGCGGCAATCGATTGATTGGGCCTAGCCTTCCTTCTGTATAGGAAAGAGTCAGGCTAGGATCGATCAATCGATTGCCACATAGTGGATGCTTCCCCTGCATCGCCATATTGCCTTTTTTCAAATGACCGTAAGTCAAGTTTAAACAGGTATTTTTTAATAAAGAATTCAAATTAATCAATGGTTTGCAGAATAGGGCAATTATTGGGGCAGGGTAGAATAGATTTTTTACTTAAAAATGTTAGTGTTACTTTTCCTTTAATGGTTAAAGTCAATACATTCAACATTTGCATCCATTTTAGCAAAGCCACACATGCAGTCATACATCCCCTTTATATCTTCTAACCCCTCTTAGCACTGGAAGGAAAAGATATTGCTTGCAGTCTGACAAGACTTTTTTCAATTCCAGTGAGCCCAAACATCTCAAAAAGCCAACATTAAGGCAGACTGATTCTCTGATGGAAAAACATGTCTGAAACTACCCATCCGCCTCCTCTAAACCTGTCGCTGCTTTTGCAGCCAGTGTTTGGTTCCAAAATGCTTTTGTGATTTTCTGGACTAAAATTTCCTGCAGTAACAAGTGGTTTCCATAAGGGTCAAGAAACATGGAGCCACTAGTAGCAGCTACTCATCATGGGTACAAAAATAGACAATGCAGATCATTTACTGATAATTGTCTCTATGTATGTTTTAGCAGAGGCAATTCGAAGTATTGTCTATGGCAGGGGATTTTCTGGTGTTTAATAGCTGTAAAAAAGTAGCTGCTACTAAGTACCTTAGTACCTGTGTGTCTTCACCCTAAAAGTTCATGGACGGCAATACAGGTGGTTACTGTTTGCCAGGTGTATGCCTTGTATCAGTGGCTAGATCCTCAAACTGAGGGAAATATACTATATTTATTGCATTCTGTAGCTAAAGAGACTGCCATGTTGCTAGCCACAAATTTAACTTTTTTTGTTTGCTGCAATAATAATCAGCATCTGTAAGCGGTTCCTTTGTTATGGTTGTTATTTGGAATCATCAGAGCAAGCCAAGATAGTTCCTATTCATACAAATCAAAATAGGTATTCACTTGCTTTATGTGATACTCATAGCACTGGCTTTAACCCTTTAACCAAAAATAAAAGGTTTTAACTATGCACCCAGAACCATGGATACAGACCCACTGAAAGAGAATTTAATTTGGTAACTACATAAAACTGCAAACATATACAGAATGCCACATGTAGAAAGTTTAAGGACATGGGCAATTTCATCTGCACCTAGAGGGAAATGCCTAGAACTGTGTCCAGTTAATAAGGACACAAGAAGGTGTATTTTTATTAAAAGTTTTAAGAGGACAATCCCTCTGATGTGCCATAATTGCAAGCAAGTAAGAATATATAGAAGGCTTAAGCATACTCAGACAAACAGCCCATGCTCCATTTTTATAAACACTGATACTTTCCATATTTAGATTTCCTAGAAGTTTCTGCAAGCAAACAGCTGCTTATCCAGACAGCATACTTTATAATAGAAAAGAGGCATGCAGCATTAGTTTAAAGGTAACCATTCTTGTACAATCAGCTACTACAGGGATAGAAATCCATTGGCAAACATGTCTAAATGTGATGTGTCTATGACATCTGGTACCAGCAGGCTGGCACTTCAGAAGTTAGATGCTTACAGGATTCTATGCAGAGCTATGGCTTAGTGCTGTTTTTAAATAAATCATACTCATATAACAATCTGTTCTTAAAGAGAATACCTAGGACCCTATCAGCCACAACCACTAATTATTTTTTTCCTCCCACATATAATGCATTTCTATAAAATAAGCTCATGCAAACAACAGCAACAATGAAAATCTTACCAGTTTTCTTTAGGATTATTATTAGCTGGTATATGCTTCTTGGAATGGAAGGGCAGAACAAAACTAGCAGGTCTCTGGCTTTCTTTCTTTAGCTCATCCTCTGTAGCTCCTCTCACAGATATCAACAAAGACTGTCCCTAATCCCTTCCTAGGAAACCGGAGTACACACTGGCTCACCAAATGTCTTCAGCTTACAAACAAGCCTCTTGGGCTCTTCTCCAGTGTCTCAATAAATTCAAGCCTTCGAAGACATGCAAATCTTTAAAAAGGTGCACAGATACACAGCACAACCCCTGCCCATTCAAATGATAATAATAATATAAACAGAGTTGTTATAATGAGTTCTTATATGCATATACTGCCAACTGCAAAATAAAAATAATGTAGGCATCTTTGTGTATGTATATTTATACAGTGCTACTTTTATATATTTAGCTCTGTACATTTCAAACAATACATTAATAGAGGAGACAGGGAATAATATAATACACATTACATAAATACAACATAATATATACATTTAAGCTCAAATTCAATTTTTACATCAAAACCAAATGTATATCTATAGAATTATATTTGTCTTAATTTATATTTAAATGTTGCTTCAGCTCTGTGAGCTAACAGAATACAGAGAGCTTTTTTTTAATATAATCATCAATTGCTTGCTTAATTTACTGTCTATCTGACCATCTATCTATGTATATACATATGTTGATGTGTATCTATATTATAATATTTACATTTCAAGAACAGTTTTCTTCAGTTTCCCTATTACCATTTCACATAATGCTCCCATGACCTATTACTTGAATCAGAAATAGAGTAGGGCTTGGCTGAGAGGACACAGGAAACCTTAAACCCCACTTTCTTCTGACAAAGGAGTGTCATGTTCCAATATTCTCTCTTGTCCCTCAACCAGCAAACATGTAACTGAGAGCAAGGTCAAGTTTCACTATTTATTTGTTTGTAACCTTTGCTGACGGCTTCCTATTAACAATGAACTAGATTTTTCCAAAGCAGAGATCTTTTAAACTTGCAAAGCATGAAACTGTAGATGAATGTTAAAAAACAGCAAAGAAAACAAAAGGAGAGAGGGGACCACAGTGGGTCCTTGAATTGTTTTTTGCATATGGGCAGTTCTTTCCGATTCTCGCTATACAGAGGTTATCAGTGAGCCTAGACACATATACATATTAATCAAAGTAATCATTGCTATAACTGATATTGAACCAGAATCTCTGGGGTGCATTGACCAAAGCATTTCTACATTGTACAGGTTTGGGACCTGTTATCCAGAATGCTTGGGACCTGGGGGTCTCAATGTACAGTAGGTGCACATCTAATGTAGCTAATCACAATCCTTTTTTGCTATCCCTAAAAAACTTTTTTTCACACTTTTGTAGTGGCCTCACGAGTAAAAAAAAGGTTGGGTATCCCTGCTCTAAGGTTTTCATTTTCAGGCTGAAATATGCTCTGTACATGCTGGTCCTGTACCTGTCAATGCACACACATTCAGGTAGTGGAAGGCAGCGGACAGGGCTGGAACTAGGGGTAGGCAGAAGAGGCACCTGCCTAGGGCACAACAGTGAAAGGGCACTAGGCAAGTACCTCTGTTGCCTACTTCTAGTCCGGGATCTCTAACCCCCACCGCTGATTTCCTGTGCTACGCCGTCTGCACGTTATACTAGATGCTCCCCCCCCAACGATGCGCATGTGCTCGTTCATGCAAGAGCGAGGGGGCGAAGTGGCCAGTCGGGTCGCCTAGGGCGTCCAGTCGGCTTGGCCCACCTCTGGCGGTGGATCAGCTTTTCTCTGCTGGTTTATATATGCCAGTGTTGAAAATCACCCATTTGTCTTATTGTTTGCCTTATTGTTAGTGTTATTTTTTACTGCTTGTCTTTTGAAGGCTTTCTTCTGTTTCACGTTTACAAAAAATAATTTTTAATAAAAAAAGACCAATTGCAAACTGTCTTAGTATTCTGCTGTCTGTGCCACAATTATGAAGTGAACAATCTCCTACTAAAATCAAATTGTAAAGCAGGGTTGTTAAACCTGTAGCTGTAATCGTTCAGTGAATTGAAAAGTTGTAGTTCATCATCTGATTGGCAGCTGGTTAGGCATCCTTGAAACAAATACTAAACAGCTTTTTTAATGACTATAGACCCTGGCTGCGGGTACAGAATAGATGCCTGGCTGCCAGAGGGCCATGTTGCTACCCTCCTCACCATTGGTGTTATTAAACTTTTATTCCGTTCACTACCAAGAGGTTTGAAATTAAATTAAATAGACCAGCATATAATCAAGAACTTTACTTTATTACCCTGGGTAGTTAAAGATGTGCAACCACATAATTGCATGTTTATATATCAGGCTGTAAAGCTCTTATTGCCTCACCCCACCACACAAAGTCAGTATGAATAGAAATGAAGTGTTATTTTCAGCATTAAATAGCAAAGTCAATCCCAAAACATAAACACTTTAAAAAGAGAAGGCAACAAAATATGTGGCTTACCTGTACACTTCACCAGAAAATAAAAACAATGGGGAAAGTTCAGAGCACATATGGTTGTTCTGCAGTTCCGAACGCACTAATGAACCACTCACATTTATCTTAAAGTGGGATTTATACTGCCTCAGCCTCATGTGTGTTTTTTCCTGTGTTAAATGCTGAGCTGCATTCCAGATTAGTGCCTTGTAGCCACCAGCTGATGAATGTACAGCCACTAGAAACCTTCACTGTACCTAGGACAGACCAATCTATAGCTCAGAGACCCTGCTCAGAAACCTAAAGTGACGGCTTGATGAATGAGGTTCCATGAAGACAATGCTTGAGATGACATCATGACTTCCCCCACTTCTGCCTGTTCAAAGATGCCCATGTAACCTCCTTGAACCGTGATAATTTAGTGTCTGAGAAGCAGAAGCTGTTGTTTTTGCATAATGATTAAAAGGATCCAGTGAAGACTGTTGCAGATCATACTGACAAAGGAAAATCTGCTGGGCTGGCCAATATAAGAGCAATGTCACAGTAGGAAACTGCCTTGCATTTGGAGCAGTTAGATTCTGTGAAAAGAGTTGGTGACAAGATACAAGGATATTTTATGATTTGTTTCCAAAACTCTAAAACGAAATGGGGTTTTTGATACTACCTGTGCTATTGTCAGCTGTACACTGGATGCAACATAAATGGATGATATATGAGATGTCACCTATTTCTGGTCGCATTAGCATAACTAGCCACCAGGAGGGGTTGGGTTGGCATTTGCAATATGTGTTCCAATTTAAAAATCAAATATGCTTTGCTCCAGTGTTCTGTTGTCAGGTAAAAAAAACATATGAGTTTATCTTCCAATACGTTTCTATTGCTCATATTGCATTTCATTGCTTTACAAAGCATTTCTTTTAGCTTATGGAAATCACAAATAATTAAATAACTGTGAGAAAATGAATAAAGATTATTTGTGAAACAGATTTATTATACATACACTACAGTTCAGTGGATTTGTTTTTCATAGTGATGGTCCATTCTGTTGGAATCCAGTGTTGATTGCATACACCTAACGTAACCCCATTCTGAACCAGAAAGTAAAGACATGACAGGCGCATCGTTGGGACTTGCCCTGCCCTTTTCCAACCTACCCCACCTATCCCCTTATCCCTCAAATCCCAAGTAAATTACACAGACACCAGTTTGGATGAAAAGGCCGGCAGAACATTTATTAACAACATATTTAAAACATACCATAAGCAAACTGGCATAACTTGAACATATGATAACATATCACAACATAACATGAAAATATGATAAACATAAACATAACTTGAACGTTTGTATAACAAACAACCGCAACCATCCAATAACTGCGCAATGCCACTCGCGCTGCCAGCTGCCATCCTAGCCCGGAACCACCTACTCCTCAGACACTTCACTTCCTGATACACCCCCTTACCCCTGAGGTGCCAGGCGTGACAACCACCAATAACTATGCAACCATTGGTTCCCGGACTCAACTACCCCGCCATCAAAATTTCCATACCAACTCACCTGTATAGGGTGCACTGCCTAAAATGGAAGTGAGCGGGAAAACTCTATCCCCCTTATTTATACCCCATTGCCTGCCTCATTTGAAGCAACCAATCCCTTACCAGCTGGGCATGGCTTATACCCTACGGCTCTGTCATGCCCCCACGTTCCCTACACTTCTCTATGGGTCATTGGTCACTAGAAAGGAGCAAAAGTGCCACAATGTACTAAACCTGGCATATTGAATCGGGGTGGCTGCCACCCTCTGAAACCCACCAAAATGGGTCAATAGGTGCAGTAGACTTGTGCCAAAAGAATCATACCCATCATTGGGTACAGTGATAGGGAAAATGCTGCATTTGCTTGTAATGGGCTCTATGAGAGATGGCCATCTGACACGCTGGATGCACCTTGAAGAGAACGGTAGGAAATCAGAGAGCAGTCACATTTTTGTACCTATTTTGCCACTGACTCTCCTTTATCAGAAGAAATTATTTTATTCTCTATAAATTCTATCTCAAATCTAATTTTATTAGGTGGAAACCAAAGATTCAATTTTTTTTTTCTCAAACATCAAAGGGCTGATACATGAATTGACTGCACACCCAAATTCCAGAACAGTTGAACAGCACCCAAATGTTAACAAGACCAGGCCTGGAGAAAAAGAAGTTTATTTTCTGATTGCGCAAATAGCTGGCTGTTGACTCACAGTCCATGAAACAGTGCATGAAAAAAACTTGTGTACAAGTATACACACACATATGTATATATATATTTTTGTTTTACCCAGACAGCTGCTGAAGTAAGCACACACAGATTAACATACATTTAAATCTGCCAAGGTCTGAAAATGATAACATTTGATACAAATTCCATTTAACTCTGGGCATGAGAATTATAGATTTTAGTTTGTTCTTTCCCTGGTTTATCTGTGAGATAACCATTTTTGTTTTTGACACCTTTGAACTTCGAATTCTCAAAAAGGCATTGCTGCTTATTCAATGGATAAAGGGTACATGTTAAGTTGACACACTGCAATTATAACAGTATTTGCAAAATCTGTTTCTATGGGGCAGATTTACTAATCCACGAACGGACCGAAAGCGTCCAAATGCGTTTTTTTCGTAATGATCGGTATTTTGCGATTTTTTTCGTCGTCGTTGTGACTTTTTCGCGAATTGTCGCGACTTTTTCGTAGCCGTTCCGACTTTCGCGAATTGTCGCAACTTTTCCGTAGCTGTCGCAAAAAAATTGTACTGTTGCGCCGAATACGAAAGCGCTCAATACGAAAAATTCGTAATTCACGAAAGTCGTAATGGCTACGAAAAGTCGCGACAAAATGTTCGTTTCCAATCTGATTTTTTCCCATTCGGGATTCGGATTCGTGGATTAGTAAATCTGCCCCTATGAGTAGGCTAAACTGATTGCTGTGAGCTACTGTATGGTGCAATAGGCCCATCACAGCCCTACCTAAATCCTTGTTTAGTTACCTATGCTAATGGAATATGTGGCAAACCCTCTGCACACAGAAAATTGCTAGTGACCGCCACATACTGCCCCTGCTGTGTCCTTCCCTTCACAATTACAGTCATTGTTGCCACCCAATGAGGTCTGTTATTAGCCACAGTGCTTTCAAATAATCTCACCTTGTTAACACCACATAAAAGGATATTATACACATGCAAATACAAATATAGGGTCTGTTATTTTGAAATCCATTATCCAGAAAGCTCTGAATTACAGAAATTTTCTGTGTGTAGAAAGTTTAATGGAACTTTGAATTTAGATAGAATTACCCTAAATTCTGCCATTCTGGTGGTAGGAAATCTTGTTACTTGAGACTTGTTGGATTCCTTTTCCCCATATAGGGGAGTATAAGGAAATTGCCCAGTAAAGGGGCACCTATCTCTCTCTGTTTAACCAGGATTACTGGAGGTAAGTATATGTGCACTCTTTACTTTCATAATATTTTTGGGGGACTTGACCTACAAACAAATATGTGACCCTACTTTTATATGCCTTTACTCCCTTATCCCTTGCCCTCTGGCACATACTCATTATTTTGCTTTATTAGACAAACTACATATGTAACCTGTCTATTCTAAGCCAACACTTGCTGTAACTTGCTCTCTCAGACAAAACATTGAAACATTGGCAGGTTAAAACAGACTTTTTGAGCATTGTACTATATGTATTTTTAATTATTTAACAAACATTCTTATATAGTTCCTCTTAAAGGGATACTACTCTGGCAGTATGAAGATGCCATAGTTTAGGCCAACTTGCAGCCATACAGGTTGGTGTAGAGCAGTGATCCCCAACCAGCTGCTCGAGAGCAACATGTTGCTCACCAACACATTGAATGTTGCTCCCAGTGGCCCCAAAGTAGGTGTTCATTTGTGAATTTGTGGCTTGAAAGCAAGTTTAAGTTGCATAAAAAACCCAGTTTAATGCCAAAAAGAGCCTTCTGTAGGCTGCCAGTCCCCATAGGGGCTACCAAATAGCCAACCATAGCTCTTATTTGGCATTTTTTACGCTTGTGTTGTTTCCCAACACTTTTTCCATTTGAATGTGGCTCATGGGTATAAAAGGTTGGGGATCCCTGGAGTAGAGAATCAAAATTAAGAAACTTATGGGAATGTCATGTAGCTTAGTATGTCATGCATTCAGCTTCACTGTTGGCTACTATCGTGTACCAGAAACAGACTACCTGGTAGAAGAAACACCTGGAGCAAAATAAGTTGAGGAAATATAAAATACAAGTGTACCAGTATTTTCTATGTCACAGACTATTCTGGGAAAATGTATTTTTGACGTAAGTATCAATAGAGAAGTTTTCATGCTTTCCATTGATTTATCTGGTACATTCAATATTCTGTGGTCCTGTATTGGTTCCACTGAAATGTTGATAAAAATAGCCCAGTATAATTGAAAAACCCGTTTTAAAACCTTAACGCAAGACTAGCTGCGCTACATTAGAAGATTTTATGAGTTTATGTGTATTGTGCATATTACATGCAAGCTTGGGTAATGGCAGTACTTAAATAAAAAAATAAAAAAATAAAAATGTGCTGTATTTCTAATCAGGGGTAATTTAGTTTCCCACGGCACTTTACAATGCTTGCTTACCAAATTGCAATCATTAAATGGACACACTATATAAACCAGCAAGTTCTTCTCTGCTGAAAAATGTATCTCTGTGGTAAGGTTGTTTTCCTGTAGAGGCTACTGTATGCACTAGAATATTATGTCTTGTTTTTTTTTTTAATATACTTTCAGAGGTCAGTGGCAATAAAATTGTATAGGCAGTGTTCTCACCACATAATTACTTCTGAAGTCAGAGTCTCCCAAACATTTTTGCTGCCAAAATTTCACTCTTGATGGCAATTAGGGTTTTGGCCATAGATGACTTTATAAAGTAACCCCTTAAAGCTTTCAATATACACTTGTATAAACATACCTAACAGAGGGCTGTTTCCATAGTAACTGCCTATTAGCTTTGGATTTGTGTGGGGATCAATATTCACTTATGTCTTTAATCTCTAAGAAAGAATGTGCTTAATGCCTCAAAATTATCACCTGCTCACATTGTATTTCATTTATCTTCTTCAGTTACTGGGATGCTGTTGAAACATTCACCTCACACATAATTGAGGAAACTAGTTTAACATGCTGTCTTAGATGTACAGTTTCTATGAGTCCAACTACTTTCAAATCTTTATCTTCTCTGTGAAAAAAAACTTCCTTTTTTGTGATCCATCCTGGTCTGTCAACACCTCTGTTCTACTCATGAAACTGGCTCGGAATATAAAACTTCCATTTCCAATAGTGCTGATTGTTCTAGTGGAGTTCTGTTGGTGTGGTTCCAACTCCTTTTTAGACTCTGCAATCCTGGACATCTGGAAGCCATAGCTGGATACTTAACTTCTCTGTAGTTGAGGTGTTCTCAAGATAGGCTATTTTCACATTAAGCTCTTTTTTTTCCAGATAACTTTTACTATTCTCTTTCCAGGAACAGTTATCCAAAATAATTTTTTTTTTTATTCGTTTCACAATAAATCTTACTCAGGCATGGAGGAAATTCAGCAATTACCAAACTAGTAATTTAAATTCTTCTAAGCAAAGCCACAACTGAACACAACAGGAAATGTAACCCTACCCAGAATAAAATATTGATGCCATATTTTGAAAGTGCGTTAAATAGCCAAACACCAAGGTCACTTAAACTGAGTATAATAACAACGATGGATTTAAGGACCAAAAGTGGGATTTTCTGCCTCATAGTAGAAAACAAATTGCTAGGATTTGAAAAGATGGCAGGGCAATAGAAAATAATTATGTAGCAAAATATGCAGCTTTGGCTAAAATCACATTATCTCTAGGGAACTGGTGTAATTGAGTAGCCATTGTTTGCTTTTTATGACCTTTCACTGGCACGAGTCTTTAGAAATGGCAGCTAGCATGAAAAGGATTGAGCGCCAGTATGTTACTGACCTAGTGACCACGAACAGTGTATTGCTAAGTTTTAATAATAATATCTCCTTAGCTACTAAGATATCATTCAAATTAGAATCCAGAGGCTTCAACCCACTCATTGTTTAAAAGACCACCAACATCCCAGACACTTTATGAGTATGTGTAAAAGCTTTTTAGAGACCATCAATAATTTTGCAGAAAAGGCAAGTATATTGTTTCAGACACCTCTGTACACTAGTGTTGCTGGCACCGTCATCCCAGCAGGGAATGTATCATAGCTACCAACCAATAGTCTGTTATTAAAACTGAGTAAGTGAACTCTCTCACTAACTCTCCCTGGGCTATTCAATTTACTTGCGATTACTTACAGTAAAAAACACTGCAGTATATATATATTTATAGGGATAAAACCTGGCTCATTTTTAAATTACTTTTTAATAGACAACGCTGTTGTACTGTATCTAGAAATCTCATTTAATACTTTTCTTCAGAATTATTCTACACAAATACAAAAAGGCTCCTATACCCTCACATTTCCCTACCAAATTGTTTACATGGTAATATCTGTGCTACTGTAGACTTTTTTTTATTTATTTGTTACATATTTCTTTGTCTTTTGCACAAAAATATGATTTGACTGTTGATGTGACTGTTTCTGCATTTATAATACGTCAAAACTGCAAGTCAAGGTCATGTAGAGTCAATAGCAGCTTTTTCAATTGGCTAATCTTTCTTTGCTTCATGATTTTAGAGGTTTTTCAGGGTTTTTTTTTCATTCTTGTAACAAAACATTTTTTGATGTTCTCCTTCATTGCTTTTTTTTTTTTTTTTTTAAAAGGCTGTTTTAATAAATCACTTGGCATTTTTTATTTGTGGTTTCAGAAACATCTAAAACCATGCAAATGAGAATGCTGATAAATAGAATTGCTCTGTACAGGACATAAGAACACCCAGGGATTTGTAAAGTCCAACTGACCACACCTCCAGAAATGTCATACCATGTTTTTTCCTGGGTTTATTTGAAACATAATAGATACTATGTTAGTAATAAGGAGCTAGGCTGTAAGTGAGACAATGGCTACTAAGTAGTAACGAAGCAAAACTTAACACCAGCACACCCTTACCTCCTCCAAAAAGTTTTCCACTGCACGGCCTAGAGAGTCGGCACTCTCAATACAGTCCAGTAAAAATTATTTCAGCAGGCACAACAAGTAAAGTGCAAGCGGGGCAAAGCCCTTGCGTGTTTATTCAGTGCTTTCTGAATAAACACGCAGGGGCTTTGCCCTGCTTGCACTTTACTTGTTGTGCCTGCTGAAATAATTTTTACTAAGTAGTAACACCTTCACAGAAATATTGGGCAGCAAGGCTACTGGCACAAGGGGAGAATTTTTGCCCATGGTAAATTTGTGCTACTGGCAGTGACCCTGAAAATGGCTTCTCCTTTGCATTGCAGCAAAACTTTCTGATGGCAATCTTGCTTAATCACTGGAAATTGCCCTCACATTGCATTTTTTTGATTTTAAGTTGCAAGTAATGTGTTTTTCTTACGGCGATCCAAAGGTAAGTAAAGTGCAAGGCATTTTCAAGAGATTTTTTGCCCACACTAGCACAGATTTACTGCGGATGACAAATTTCCCTGTGTGCCAGTACCCTAAAGCAGTTTTTATTATTTGCATTAAGTCAACTACCGGCCTAAATAAAATGAAGGCATACTCAGCAGGTTTAAAAATCCTGTTGGGGTGAGGACAACATTGGCTCATTGATGTGGTCCTTGCTGGGCAGAAGGATATTTTATTGGCGTCATTTGCTCTGATCACATTATTCCATTTTATCATCAAAATGCTATCAACTGAATTATTTTGGGCCCCAATATGACTTCTTGTCATCAATTTGGGCGATAAATCTGTGGTGTCATCACACTAAAGTGGATTGACCAAAGTAGAAAACTGGGCCAACCAATTATCTGGTCCAGCACATATATGGGGAAATCAATGCCATTGCAACTGCTGGGCCAACAATTTCACATATAAACAAAACTAATCTGCATGCAGGCTCATCAGTCAGAATAATACAGTTTGCCCATTTATATGGGGGGCCAAACTGTACAAACATCAAGGTTTCTTGGAGGTCTCAAGATTTAGCCCACCCTGGCCTACCCTGTGTGAGGTCAGCCATTATTCATGCACAGAAGTGACTGCTAAAATATTCCCATTTATATACAGACAACTTCTGTTTTACAGTTAGGGTTGTCAACGCATATTAGGAACAAAGGAGATTTTAGGAAGCAGAAGCACTAGTTCAAAAAGTCATGCCATGAAGATTGAAGGTGGAAGACCCACAGGAATTGTTTGAAAGTCTAATTTCAAAGAGCAAGGAGTAGTTACATAGAACAGTCTCTAGAAGAATCAGCAAGGTCAACTGAAATGAAATAAAAACCCTTGGGTACCCAAAAGCCAAGAGGAAACTATAATTACAGGAGAGAAATGGCTTCTATATGAAATAACACTGTCAACATTGCCAGATGTATTTACATTCTAACACCTTTTGCACAACTTACAGGACTTAAACTGAGAAAATATAATATAAAAAGCATAAAATACAAACACATGCTTTTACCATTACTCATGTTTAAACGAATTTGAATGTTGACATTAAACTAACGAAGGTTTTAGATTTCCACCACTCTAGTTATCAGGTCTAAGGATGCTACATATATAAGATGTACATTTTTGA
The DNA here is from genome assembly GCF_000004195.4 of Xenopus tropicalis. Lineage (NCBI taxonomy): Eukaryota > Metazoa > Chordata > Amphibia > Anura > Pipidae > Xenopus > Xenopus tropicalis. The sequence goes on along the minus strand of NC_030678.2, from coordinate 58,447,773 downwards.
CAGTATATGCAATTTGTATCTGTATTATGATTTTTTACTCAAAATACAGTTGCCAAATGCACCTCTAAACACATATTAATGCATGCCTAAACACAGGTTTACACTCACCAATACAGGTTGTTTGCAAATGTGCACAGAACACACTCAGATTATATCAACAAAATTCAATATTAAATAAGCATTCAATACAATGTGTGCCAAATACACTTCTGTGCATTTATCATGATTTGTTTTTAGCCAAAACTGTATGTTTCCCGAATAAACATTGAGAATAAACATTAATGAGGTAATGTAAAGAAAACACCAATAAATGCTACCTGCCAATTGGTTGCGGGCTGTACATCTAACTTGCAGAGTGCAGCGTTGTGGGTACATTTCTCTATGTGGCTATATGTGCATTTCATTTGTTATTTTTTGAAACAGTTCATTTGCAGCCTGTTCTCTTGGTACTAAATAATTTATATGCAGGTAGAGGGTGCTAATGGAACCCTGGGCTTATGAGATGCTTTAAGTCAGGTTTTAAGCACAGCAATCATTTGCACCTATATCACTGCACTTTGCACCTCATTTACAGTAGGTGTCACTATGGATTTGGGGCACTATGTGCAATGATGTTGACTGTAAGATGCAATGGTGATTGCAACAGCTTCATAATGCATTGGCGTTGCTCTCTATGCCATAAGGCAGCATTACAAAGGAATGCTTTATTTACTAATTCCAACATGCTTTGGGTATCCGCTTAGCTTGATTTGGTTAGTGCAATTAATGGCATATTTACCAAACTGAGCATTTCTACAGTGTTAAACAAAGTGGACTTTGTTTTTGCTTCATCTGCAAATACACCTAATAATTCATCAAGAATCTAAAGGCAGTGCATAAATTCAAGAACCACAGTAGAAAATTTAAACTGTATTAGTGTTCTCTAGTCTAAAGAAATGTTTTTCTTTCATGGGAAATTGTTTTAGGAATGCATTTGTAAGAAAATTCACTAGGAAAAATCTGGAACAATCTGAAGGCAATACAGACATGTAATTGTTTTAAATATGGCCCAGTAAAATGTGGAACTGGAACATAGCAAAGTACATGATAAAAGTACACTATGGGGGAGATTTATCGATTTATCTTCGCCGTTTTTTTCGGGCCCGCGCCACTTTTTCGGACGACCCGCACTACTTTTTCGGATGCTTGCACAAAAGATTCGGAAAGGCTCTGCCACTGTTTACACTCGTTTGGTACGAAAATTTCAGGACTTTCAGATCGCCAATACGATATTAGGGTGACTAATATGATTTTTTCATAAGCATTTTCGTGATATTTGCGATCTTTAGAAATTTTTGTTTCCAATCTGAATTTTTCCCATTCGGGATTCGAACTCGTGTTTTGATAAATCTGCCCCAATGACAGCAGATTTGGCATTGACATTTATTCTCCAATATTAAAAAAAAAAAAACAAATTTGCAAATTGTAAATATAAATGGGTTGGAGAAAGATGCAACAAGCATCAAGTAACAATTTCATTTTTTAAGGTTAGAGATTTTTCTTTGCATCAGCAGCAATAGCTCTGACTGATATTTGGAGGAATCGGGGTTCATTCCAGTCGAAGGGTGTAAATAAGTGGAATATGGTCAATCAAAGGTCTTCAGCAAAACAAAAATTGTCCAAATCGCTCTATTAATGGAAATTAGGTGAGGGATATGCTGTCGATCACAGTACAAAAATTCCCATAGAAAAATGTCTTGTAAGATGTTTGTCCCAGATTCTTCCAAATAAAATCCACCACAGCTTGCACATATGGGCAGTGTGTCGACTTTGTAAACTCTTTGCTAACACATTCTTGGTTTGCTGAACTCCCATAGCTCCTACTGAGCTGGATAAGAACAAAAGTTCTTACTTCAACAGCTCGTCTGTCACTTTTGCTAATGCCTTCCACCTGCTACTTTGCAAGTCTATAAGATATGCAAATTTTCTGTGCAAAAAAGCTAAGGTCTCTTTTACATGAATAACACATTTTCAAGTTACGTAGAGTTAGAGAAAATCAAAAATAATTACTTGAGTATTACAGCAGGGTAATGTGTAACGGTATATACTACAATCTGTCCATAGTTTGTCTTTATTTTGTAGAAATAATATTGAATGGGTACAATTACTATTTAGCCCACTTCTCAAGATTATACTGAGACAAAAAGTGTGTTTTTACTAAAGCAAGATAAAAGAAATCAGACACCATATGGTTTTAAATTCCATGAGCAATTAAAATGGCATGTTTCTAGGCAGTATTAAGCCAGAACATCAACAGATCTACACTTCTAGATGTCTAAATAAACAGCAAGGAAGAAATATGCTAGTCCTGGTACTTTAAGGCTGTGTGGTTTGTTAACATGTTGTAAATATCTGCAATTTTGTCAAAGAATTTGGTGATCTCACCAATGGGAAGCAACAATTTTGTGTAATCCAATCTATTTCATAATGTACATTCAGAGAATAACTCTGCTGAACAACCTTTTATTTTCCATGTGCGTAATTTCAGTTATTGTTTTCTGCCAAGTCTGAAATGACTGTTTTCCCTCTAGTACTAGAAAAAGGGTACTTTTTAGAGTATAAATACCTTTGCATGATTTTCCAGGAGCCAGGCAATGTAATTTATCTGTCACATGCCCAACTTTCTAACAGGCACAAACCCCCTCCCTCAGGTTATTCCCTCAGTTACTGGAATCACTGTAATATTGTTTTTTTTACATATTAGATAAAAAAAATCAAAATAGTGAGAACAAATATACACTGTATATGTGGATGAATTATTTATTTGTCCGCAACAAGGGTCAAAGTTATAAACTTCGGCAAATCGCCGAAAATGTCTTGCGAGGCAACTTCTGCAATTTGCCGAAATCGCCTGCGCAGCGTGTGCCATCCCACCGGCGACTTACATTTTCGCCGGTGGGATGGTAGTTCGGGGAGATTAGTCGCCCGTGACAAGGGAGATTTGAGAGCCCTTATCCATTACATTAACATTTATTTATAAAGCGCCAACATATTCCGCAGCACTGTACAATAAGTGGGTTTCATACATTGGACATACAGAGTAACATATAAAGCAATCAATAACCGATACAAGAGGTGAAGAGGGCCCTGCCCAAAAGAGCTTACAATCTACAAGGAGAAAGGGTTGAGACACAAGGTGTGGGAATGGGCATGACCAGAGTTGTGAGAGGTGGGGCACAGGGTATTGCTAAACTAGATTAGGGTAAGCTTCTCTAAATAAATGTGTTTTTAGAGATCTCTTGAAGGCAGAGAGATTGGGAGAAAGTCTGACAGTTTGTGGGAGTGAATTCCAGAGAAGGGGGGCAGCCCTTGCAAAGTCTTGAATGCGAGCGTGTGAGGAGGGAATGAGAGAGGAGTTGAGGAGCAGGTCAGTAGAAGAGCGTAACAAGCGGGTTGGATGGTACCTAGAGATAAGTTCAGAGATGTAGGGTGGGGCAGAGTTATGAACTGCTTTAAATGTGAGGGTCATTAGTTTGAATTTTATCCTGGATGGTAGGGGAAGCCAGTGCAGGGATTGGCAGAGTGGCACGGCAGAGGAGGTGCGGTTGGAGAGGTGTATGAGCCTGGCAGCAGTATTCATTATGGACTGGAGAGGGGACAGTCTTTGGAGGGGAAGGCCAATTAATAGGGAGTTACAGTAGTCCAGGCGAGATATTATAAGAGAGTGAATAAGAATTTTGGCAGCGTCTTGGGTGATAAATGATCAAATTTTGGAGATATTTCTTAGGTGAAAGTGACATGACTTGATAAGTGATTGGATATGAGGAGTGAAGGACAGGGCAGAATCAAGGATAACCCCAAGGCACCGGGCCTGGGAAGATGGGGTGATGGTAGAATTGTTAACTGTTATAGATACCTCGGGAACAGTGTGGGCGTTGGATGGGGGAAAGAGAACCAGTTCAGTTTTAGAGAGGTTTAATTTAAGGTAACGTTGGGACATCCAAGTGGAGATAGCGGACAGGCAGGAAGAGACGCGAGTTAGAAGCTCTGGGTTGAGATCAGGAGAGGAAAGATAGATCTGAGTATCGTCAGCATAGAGGTGGTACTGAAAGCCAAAATAATTTATTAGTTTGCCAAGTGAGGAGGTATAGAGAGAAAATAGTAAGGGGCCCAGGACAGAGCCTTGAGGAACCCCGACAGAAAGAGGCAAGGGAGAAGATGATTCCCCATTGTAAGAGACACTGAAGGATTGATCTGAGAGATAAGATGAAAACCAGGATAAGGCAGTGTCACAAAGGCCAAGAGAGCGGAGAGTCTGGAGGAGAAGAGGGTGATGATCCACAGTGTCAAAAGCAGCAGAGAGATCGAGAAGTATTAGTAGCGAGTAGTGTTTTTTTACTTTAGCTGAAAGGAGGTCATTTGTTAGTTTTAGCACAGATTTAGCACTGCAAGTTTTATGCAATGTAATATATTAAAAAATTTTAATTCTAAAATGGAACCTAGAACAAGATTCACTTCTAGCAATTCAGTTTATAATTACAATGTCCAATGATGAATTAAGGGTACATTGCTTTTATCAAGAGCTAAAGGTATCAAATCCCCTCTGTATAAACAAACTGAAATGCACAGATTTCCCCAAAAGAAGCATGCTGTTATAGTATTTAGCACTTGTAGATTTCATATACTATTAGTCCTGCTAAAAAGTCTTTTTTTCTACTGTAACCTCAGAGTTGATATAAATGTTATACCCAGATTATTACTTTTATCAGTCAGTAGTCTGGGTACAATATGTTTCTCTTTGAACACTTTTTTATGAGGAGGGAAAAAAACTACAGCTGAGTAGTGTAATTTTTCTCATGGCCGAATTTTACAGATCCATATGGAGGCAGTCACAATTTAAAAGGCAGTAAAATGCCACAGGCATGTCTTACAGATATAATACCCCTGCAGAAGCCAGGAAGGAAGGGATGAATCTCAAACGGCAACACCATATATTGTATCTTATGACCATACACCCGACTGAGGATTTGTGTGAACCACAGTGTAAAAGATTTACTAGGTTTCCAAACAATCCCTAGAGCCAGGTATGATGGTGATTATTTCCAGTTGTATTTGACTATGAAAAAAATCCATTGGTAACATTGCATTCGGTGCCTTTGTAAATCAGCCTGTGTATAGTTTTTTTAAAACCTTAGTAAAGCCTGAAAAATTATCACTAAGCCTCTTGTTAATATTAATACACATCCTCAAGTTTGAGCTAGATGAATTTAACTTTCAATTCTTAACTGTCAGCTAGTGAGGAGGCTGAGGTAATACTCTCATGTTCTAGCATAAATGCTACTTAATTTATTAAAGAAAAAGGAATGCACAGATACCAAAGAGAACAGGGATTTCTGGAGTTCTCCAAAATACACAGTTCTGAGTGATACTTTGGAGTCTCTTCATGTTTCAAGATGTCCTCACAAGGTAAGTTAAGCCACATTGCGAGGTATCTTATGGAGAGAAGCAACTGTTTTGGAGGAAGATAATTTTCCTTACCCGGAAACCCATTATCTGGACAGCTCTGAATTACGGAAAGGGCATCTCTCATAGAGTCCATTATAAGCAAATAATTCTAACAATTAAAAATTATTTCCCTTTTTTCTACAATAATAAAACAGTACCTTGTACTTGATTTCAACTAAACTTCATGAATCCATATTGGTGGCAAAACAATCTTTTCAGGTTAATTTAATGTTTAAAAAATGTTTTTTTCTTTACTTTAGGTATGGTAATCTAAATGGCAGTAAGATCCCCTACCCAGATAATCCCAGGTCCCAAGTATTATGAATGATAGATCCCCTACCTGTATCACTGCTGCATTATTATGGTATCTTGCTAGTAACCATTTATTTCCTGTACTGGAGGATTCTGCCTTTGATCTAACTAGGCCACACTTGGTGGTCATCAGCCACATAGGGGTCAAGAACCAATTATACAGCAAATGGTTTCTACTAAGGAGTTCTAGGAGAACTTCCACCAGCTCTCTGTAACTCTAAAGTCCATCACCCCATTTCTTATTAGCTTATACTAATGATGAGACTTCCATTTTCATAGTAAACTATTATAACTATATTGTATAAATAGTGGTGGGGCTAAATAAATTTATACACAACTGGATTTCATGGGACTGGGGTGCTGTGTTTTAGAAATCTACATGGGGCATACCACAGCTTTATTTAGTATCCAATTATGGTCAATTAAGGATTATGCTGTTCTATTTTTGCCTTCGACATTTGGCACAGTGGTAAGCCCCCTGCAGCCAAATTACCATTGTCAGAACCTTTACCACTTGGTCTAGAGTCAGCATGTACACTAATTGGTCAACAAATGCTTGTAGTATAGTTTCCCTTTTGTCTTTAAATGCCAAGGCAATGTAAATTTTCAAAGAGAGGTGGAAAGATTAGTTTTCCAAATGTTTACACTTGAAACTGTGGTAAGTGACAGAACTAGTGTGAGGTGCTAGATCTTGCAGCGCTCTCCTAATGAGGAGCATGATGAATATTCACACTCCGATACAGCTTAGTTACAGATTCATGCTTACATGCCCACAGCATACCCACTAATTCACGGTTTGATTACAAACTATGTCTGCAATTTAAACACAATTTACGGAGTTCAGGACAAGGACGCTTTCAGTGCTTGAGTCAGTGGACCCTGACTTAATTTACCCTGGGTTTGTCAGTTCCCAGTGGAAAGATCTATAGGACAATAAGAAACTCAACCGTGCCTGGAAGTCTGACATCAGAGTGCAGAGATTACTCTATAAAGGGTTTTTTTTTAGTGAATAATGTACTGTGAATGTGATAATGTAGTTATATTGTAGGCTCCACTGGGGCATAATCTGATAATAATAAAGTATTTTCTATAATGCACAACATAATAAGTCAGCGCTGTAAAAATAAATGATAATAATGGCTTTTGTGTATTGTATATGTTGTAGTGTTAGCTATGCATAAATGTCGGACTTTGCCTTTGCTTTGAAAAGGCCTTGCTACGTATTTGCAGTACATTGATTTAATGGTAATTTTAGCAAATCTTTTTTTTACTATTATTATTATTATTACAACTTGCAGAACTGTACAATGGAAAGATGTATACACTGAACATATTACCTACAAATATTGCCCAATACAGAAATTAGAGGGTCCTCTGCAGTACAGCTTGCAGTCTAAAACAATATAATTTGAATATACCATGAACTGACTGCTGAATTAGGAGTTAGTTGCCACAAATGCCCCACTAGAGTAAGATCACAGATAGACATTGGTAAATTTAAAATAATTGACTCTTGGAAATATTTAAAGGAACAGTAAACCCCTTTTTAAACATTGGCTCAATAAATAAGACTTGTGCTGAACACATTTTTTGCCTACTGTTTTAATTAGGAAATATCTGTGGTTTTAGGTATTGTTGCTCTAAACATAGCAAAATTTGTACTCTAAAGACGACACACAGAGCTTCTTGTAGCCAGTTACAAAATAGACAATACTGATAATTGTCTCTATGTGTGTTTTAGCAGAGACATTTATCAGTATTGTGCAGGCAGGGTATTTTCTGGCGTTTTCTAGCCATGACAAGTAGCTTGTGACAAGTAGCTCTGTGTGTCATGGTCCTTAAAGGTGGCAACACACGTGGCAATCTGCAATTTTTCGTCAGACCTGCCACTAACCTTCAGGGCTGAAACGGCAGATAAGGAGGTAGAAACAATAGGATTTATACCTCCTTCTGCCGATTCAGCCCTGACGGCAGATTTTGCTCAGGAGCCTTCTATGGCGCCCGATCAAAATCTTTTAACCTGGCCGTTCGGCGAGTCGACCAATATCAGCAGCTTCCTGCGATACCGGTCGACTCGCCGACTTGCCATACACGCACCGAATATCGTACAAAACGAGGTTTCGTACAATATTATTGGTGCGTGTATGGCCAGCTTAAGTCACATTCTACGTCTTGATTACAAACAACAAATAACATAACAAATCAGGTTTCAGCACCCAACAAGTTTCCAGGGGCAGCAAAAAATCTGCTTCTGGTAACTTTAAGAGCCAAAACAATAGGAAACACTTGTGTTCAGCCCTATTCATTGAGCTAATGTTGAAAAAGGTATATACTTTAATAGGCATGTCCTTGTTTTATACTTCTGTGATTAGAATGTGTCAAATGAAGGAGTTAATTGGCATGAATGCATGTAGTTACTAGGTGGAGTTAATGGACTTATTTATCAATTTTTAAATTTAGTATACTCAAATTTTTGAGTTTACAAACTCAAAACTCAAAAATGCAAATATCTCCAATTAAAAAATGGCCTGACTTTGCCCAGGACAACTACCATTGACTTCTATAGAAACTCACAGGGTTTTTGATGGTGATGTTTTACATTCAAGCTCTCAGGTTTTTTGCACTTAATAAATACCAGTCTTTCCAGTTTTTGAACCATAATTCGAATTTAAAAAAACTCAAATTGTGAAAAAAAAATCAAAGTTGATAAATCACCCCCCTAAGCGTCATTCCTCCCCTGAGCTGTTTCTGTCAAGCTACTTTATATGAAAAGCATATATCTCTGACGAGTTAGCTCTGAGGCCTATGTGGAGTAAGCCAGCAGAAATGTCTCTTGAGTTGGCCAGCAGGAAAATCTAAAGTAACTGACAGATACTGATTAACAGTTGTCATGCAACAATATTCTTGTTACTGCATATTTATACATATATCTATTCTTTCATATTTATTTTATATTTATTTTTAATTGGAGCTGTGGTGTATATAGGGCTACACACAAGTACTCTGTAAGTAATTATATGCATTATTTATTTATATGGTATATATTTAATTATCATTTTATAACTATATTATTTGTATTATTACATTATTTACATTACTATTTTTTTTTTTTCATCATGCAATTCTGGTTTGCATTCTAATATTTGAATTCACTATATTGTACGCAAATTAAAAACACCCATCATTTGATTCATTTTTTTAAATACACATTTGAGCAATGGGGCACATAAGAGATGTAGATTGTAAGCTCTTTTGGGCAGGGCTCTCTTCACCTTTTGTATCGGTTATTGGTTGCTTTATATGTTACTCTGTATGCCCAATGTATGGAACCCACTTATTGTACAGCGCTGCGGGATATGTTGGCGCTTTATAAATAAATGTTAATAATAATAATAATAATAATGTAGATTGTAAGCTCTTTTGGGCAGGGCTCTCTTCACCTCTTGTATCGGTTATTGGTTGCTTTATATGTTACTCTGTATGCCCAATGTATGGAACCCACTTATTGTACAGCGCTGCGGGATATGTTGGCGCTTTATAAATAAATGTTAATAATAATAATAATAATAATAATGTAGATTGTAAGCTCTTTTGGGCAGGGCTCTCTTCACCTCTTGTATCGGTTATTGGTTGCTTTATATGTTACTCTGTATGCCCAATGTATGTAACCCACTTATTGTACAGCGCTGCGGAATATGTTGGCGCTTTATAAATAAATGTTAATAATAATAATAATAATACCATTAAAATGAATTAATTGTCACAGGCGACTAATCTCCCCGGATTGCCATCCCATGAAAATGTAAGTCGCCGGTGGGATGACACACGCTGCGCAGGCGATTTCGGCAAATTGCCGAAAATGCCTCGCGAGGCAACTTCAGCGATTTGCCGAAATCTCCTGCGCACGGGCGACTAATCTCCCTGAACTACCATCCCACCGACGAAAATGTAAGTTGCTGGTGGGATGGTAGTTCAGGGAGATTAGTCGCCTGTGACAAGGGAGATTTGTTGCGGGCGACTAATCTCCCCGTGTGCCAGAGCCCTAAAGGATCCCATACATGTATAGAATTTGACATTGTGGTGAATCATTGCTTGTCAAGAATACAATAGCAGACTAAGATCTATAAGGATTACCTGACCATAATCACTAGGTACATAAATAGGGAGTTCTCTACATGACAATAATGTACATTTAGGAAAAAAAAATTTTTGCAAAAAAACTGCAGCAAAAATTCACAAAGACAAAAAATTCTCCAAGACAAAAAAGTTGCCAAAAAAAAAATGTCGCGGGGACAAAAAAGTTGCCAAAAAAAAGCCCATTGACTTTAATGCATTTGGAGTAAGGAAAAACACCCTTTGACTTTTATGCATTTTGCGCATAAAATTGTCACTCATAAAAACGTTGCCTATTGACTTCAACGCCTTTTGCAAATTTTTTGCTGTTTTGCTAATGTTTCAGCAGTTTTGCGACTTTTTCAGCAAAGCGAAATGGGACACATTTGCTCATCAGTTTGTAGCCCAAAGTGATAGTTCTGCTGCACAATCTGGATGCTTGAGTGGGTTCTGCAACTAAATTCTCTCTTTCTTGGTTAACAAGCACCATACTGTAACCATCTATAGGGATTTCCATTTGCAGCCACTTGGCACTGTTAAGAGAAATCCCCAATAGGCAACTTGTGTTTTCACACAAGCAAAGCCAGAGAAGGAATGTTTGTTTTCCTGTGAACAGATTATTTGTTTCTTTTACCTTTGTACAAAGAACGTATATATTTGTGGCTGACAGAAGTCTGTTGTATGTAAAAGGGTCACAATCAAATCCATTCTGGTTTAACTCAAAGAGCAGTTCTTTCCTTTGATGACTGATTTTCCCTTTGAATTAATGAGCAATCCTGCTTCTTTTTAAATTTTGAGCACTATTTATCAAATGGGAATAGGTTCTATCCCAGTAAACTTGTAAGAAAAAAATCGCCACATCTTAATATTTTGAAAATCCACATTTTGCAGTAATACCATTTTAAAAGCTTATAGAATTGGTTGGCAGTTTGGCTGATTTTGTCCATGCTGCCTGACCATTTAGGCATGTATTTTGCCTCAAGGTTCAGTTGGAAACTGTCCTGCATTACTACCTTATTTCAGCTAGTCTCTCCAAACTGAAAATGTAATCTTGTGATGAATAGTGATGAGCCAGGCATGGATTCGCTGCGAAATTCCACATTTTGCCATTGGCAAACTATTGCAAAAATCCGCTGCAACAAAAAATCCGCTGAGTGAGAAAAAAGTCTTGGTTGCATCAAAAAAGATCCAGTTGCGTCAAAAAAATCTCAGTCGCAGCAAAAAATTGGCAGTTGCAGCAAAAAGTCACTGTTGCATCAAAAAAAGTTTTTGTGGAAGAAAAGATGTGGTTGCATCACAAAAAGTCCCTTGTGTCAAAAAAGCTGCATGGTAGCTGCATTTCACAATTTTTTTGCCGTTTCGCAAATTTTTCAGCAAAGCGAAACAGAACTGATTCACTCATTATTAATGATGAACCTAGTTGGCAGGTGCTTTGTGCAACAGCAGAAACACATTTTAGCAGCGCTAATAAATCAATTTTATCCAACAATACCCCTGTATCATTGGCATATCTTTTATCTTACACATCTTTTAGCAACAGTGTTTTTAAATCAGCCCAACAGTGTGTTAGAAATAAATAGAAATAAGAAAATACTAAATAGAAATAGAAATAAAAATACTAAAAAATAATAATAATAAAATACGCCACTTTTCAATCAATTCCCCAGCTACTGTCTCTGCTGTATGTATAGTAATATACTTTTCATCACAGTTAATTCTTTGCCATGTGGTAGGTCAAGAGATGCCTGCAGATCCCTCCTGCCTGGTTCACTTGTTCTGCCCATGGCTTATTGGTTAAATTGGTACAATTTGGACATCACATGTGTAATAAATCACTTGCAGTCTGGCCAAAGGGCTGCATAATTGGATTTAATGTGGTTATATGGCTATTACAATAACAAAACTCCTCACCAGTTTCTGTAGATGTAAAATAAAGATCTCAATTGAGAATTACATTTTCAGTGTTTTCAACCCTGTCTGCTACAGTAGTACATGTATGGGACCTGTTATCCAAAATGCTTAGGACCTGGGTTTTCTCTGGATAAGGGGTTTTCTGTAATTAGGATCACCGTATTTTAAGTCTACTAAAAATACAAAAATTGTATCTTATTTGGGAACAAGTACAAGATACTGTATTATTATTACAGAGAAAAATGAAATCATTTTTAAAAATGTAAATTATTTAAATAAACTACTGGAGATGGCTTCCCATAATTCGGAGCTTTGTAATTAACAGGTTTCTGAATAATGGATCCCATATCTGCACAAGAGTAGCTCCTATTTTACATATTATGAAATTACCAAGCCTAGTCTAATGTTGGCAAAGGATTGTAGATTCACTGAAACTACTTAAAAATAAAAGAGCATAAAGACAGCAAACAAAACCCACACTGTTTCCACTAAAACTGCACCCAGAGCCAATATAAAATAATCTTATCTGTGACGCAGCAATCTCTTTGATACAGACAAGGCATGCCTTTTGCTCTCTCTACACTGTACAGACCTACCAAGTGGTCATATGGTATCAGCTAAAATAAACCTCTGTGTCTGACATGTGACAAATCAATGGTTCTTCCTCCCCCACTGCTTCTGGACTCCCACTGACATGCATGAAACGCTTATTCTATGAACTGATACATAGATGAGAACAGATTGGATTAAACAGGAAAAGAAAGAACATAAGATTCATTGAATGCAAATTTGTTCTGTATTCAACAGTTTTTTTTTAGATTTGGTATTGGCATTAAACCCAGGGCCCTTTTTAACTCTTGTATTGGTTATTGGTTGCTTTGTATGTCATTCTGTATGCTCAATGTATATACAACTTTATTGTACAGCGCTGCAGAATATGTTGGTGCTTTATAAATACATGTTATTAATAATAATAATAATAATAATAATAATAATAATATAACCAAATCACAGTTTTCACCAATTCTAATAGGATTGTCAAATGATATAATTCTCCTAGGGCTATGGTAGATGGGGTGATTTTATGTAGACGCCCATCGCTGAAAAACAATGACTGCTGCACTGCCTGTATGAAACAGCACTGGGAGCTCTCAGGTGTTACACATTCTATGTAACTGAAGGGTGATTTGGGATATTTGCCCCCACACAAGGAGCTACAAAAGGCTGGGTTGACAAAAGACTCCAAATCTCTAATGATTTTCATTTTAAATTCATAACATGATATAATCATAAGAGGGGCGCTAATTTTCTAAATGAATGTTTTATTTGAGAAGGGATTCTGTCATGATTTTTATGGTGCACTTTTTATTTCTAAATTACACTATTTACATAGCAAAAAATTCACTCTACCATTTAAAGTTTTGTTCTTGAACCAACAAGTGTATTTATTTTAGCTGTACTATTGGTGTGTAGGCAGCCATCTCAGTGCATTGTGCCTGAGTATGAGCTTTCAGAAAGAGCCAGCACTACACATTAGAACTACTTTCAGATAACCTATTGTTTCTCTTACTCCCATGTAACTGGAGGAGTTCCAAGCCGGAGTTGGATTTTTTACTATTGATGCTATTCTGATATCTGCTGGGAGCTGCTATCTTGTTACCTTCCCTTGTTCTGCTGATCGGCTGTGGAAGGGGGGGGGGGGTGATATCACGCCAATTTGCAGCTCGGCAGTAAAGTATAACTGAAGTTTATCAGAGCACAAGTCACATGACTGTGACACCCTGGGAAATGAAGAATATGGCTAGCCCAAGACAACATGCTGAGTTGACAGGGTTGATGAGCGTGCCATCAATAGAGATAGTAAGAGATAGTAAAGGGGGGAGTAGGACCTGGCTTAAGTGGAGAGATAACTAGTTTAGTTATTTAGGTTCAGTTTAAGGTGGTGTTGGTTCATCCAGTTGGAAATTACTAGAATTGAGTTACCTTTACCTAGGGTCAGTACCATAGATTGTAAAATGTATGGCTCTTTACTTTATCCTGTGGCAATTGCACAAATTCAGCAGACAAACTACAGCAACCCTGCAGGCATAGAGGACACTGGCATAATCAGAAGATCTGAAAGACATTGGGAATGTAGCAATCCCCTCAGCTAATGTCAAAAATGGCAGCAGGACAACACCTTCTAAAGGTGAAGCTACCCACTCCTCCCAAACATTTATTTCCCCAGTAACAACCAGTTTTTATGATACCCCTTTTATCTAACCATACTGTATATTTCAGTGTCTACAACTGGGATTGTAAAATGACCCCTTCCTTCTACATTTGTATTATTTGTATTATGTATTATTTTCATTTGTAGTAAGAAAATGGAATAACCCCCAATACTCATCAGGGCTCAACTGAAGTCCCAAAACCCCTTCCACTTTCCTAGTGGAGGAGCCATGTAACATTCAAATAATCCCTTTTCCTGTGTACAGTTATAATCTATAAGAACAACAAAATCTATAGAAAGCTGAGTTTCCTCAGTCAGTATGGCATGCAATGAGTCCACACAAATCTGTTAGACACTGGCAACCCATGTACAAAGGAACTGAAAAAATAAAGCTAAACCTATTACATCCTGGGATACTCCACTGAAGACATACTTGACTTTACTCAAGAGCTTGCAGATCAAGGGTTCTCACTTAACAAGCCAATGTGCTAAAGTCTAATTAGCATCAAGTTGCTACATTTTTCACTGATCATTAACTCCTGGTCTAACACTAAGCTGAATTAGGTTAATTAAGTACAGCCCCTCTGAAAATGTAAAGTGGAAAATATAATAATACAAATGTTCATAGTTCATTCTTGCAGTGTATCATAAACATAAAGCTCAGAAAAGAAGCTATCTATTAGCAATGGGACAGCCAATGATCAGTTGTGAAGAGGCTAATGTGATTAGGAGAGCGAATCCTATGCACATGTAACAAAACATGCAGTGCCCAGAGATAATATCATGGCTACACACATTTCTCTAGTGAGCCTGTACCAGAGCATTGGGCTCCAGCATCCAGCTTTGTTTAAAGCACATTTACATAATCCAGCTGTATTCCCCCGTGTAGGCTGATGTAAAGCATTGTTTCTTTAGCACGTTTTCTCCCATCTGTGAAATGTAAATCTGGCTCAGACGTACTGAGGGGAATAGCAAGGCGATGGATCAGCATCTGCTACACCAGCTAATTAACAAAAAGTCAGCTTGAATCCAAGTCTTCATGCAGATGTGAAGGGAAACTGATGCAATATTTTCTACCAACAGGATTGTAGGAGTTTGATTTATATATATATATGTTTTGTTTTTACATTTATATATAGATATATATTTTTTAAACTTAAAGTGCAGGAACTTTTGCATAATGAAAGCAAGTTTACAAGATATAGAAATTTTTACACTGATTTGTAAATGTAATTGCTAGTGAAAGTGTCAGCTGTCTGTTCTTTGCAATTCTCTGCTATGTTGATTGTGGCTACATATACTATTGAAACAATGTATTGATCTGCTCTCCTCCAGTCTAGACTACAGCATACCTTCCACTTTGCTTCAGAAATGTCCAATGATCACTGCAGAAATGGACAGGCTGAACATAGTACCTCACCAACATCATTTGCAATGGGACTTTTGAACTAGGGGCTTATTTATAAACAACGGCACATTTGCGCATGGGCAGTAATCAATAGCAACCAATCAATGGCTGGCTTTTTCCAGGCAACTGCAGGTTCTGTAATGACAGCAAACATTTGATTTGTTGCCAAGGGTTACTGCCCAGGTACAAATTTGCCCAGTGTTTATAAATCCCAACGTGGAACTGTGGGTTCTGAAGTAAAATTTTTAGACCTTTTCACAAAAATCAGGGAGTTGGAATGTAACTCCCTGATGCTACATTCATACAAGGTATGCTACATTTTTCACAATACTTTACACCTGGGGCCCCCAACCTTTTTTTATTCATAAGCCACATTAAAATGTAAAAATATTTGGAAAGCAACACAAGCATTAGAAAATGGAGGTCCAAAATAAGGGCCATTTGGTAGCCCCTATGTGGACTGGCAGCCTACACGAGGCTCTGTTTGGCAGTAGAACTGTTTTTTATTCAAACAAAACTTGCCTCCAAGCCAGAAATTCAAAAATAAGCACCTGCTTTGAGGCCACTGGGAGCAACATCCATGGGGTTGGTGAGTAACATGTTGCTCCTGAGCCAATGGTTGGGGATCACTGCTTTACACACCTATGCGATTCATCTTCTTTGCAAGTCTGTTAGTCATATAACATAAAAGGCTTTGTGAGAGTGGGGCCTTGGGTGAAAAAAGAGCTAAATAGTGCAAAACTGTTAGTACATGAGTGAGGAGGTAGCAAATGTAGCAAGAAGCAAAGACAATAACATAAGTAGCAAAAGACAACAGCAAAATATTTTCAAATAACTTTAAAATGAATGCAAATGTGTAATTCATCTATACAAGTATTGTAAAGTTTCTTTAAAATACATAATGTTATATTTTAGCTTACTACCCTTGGGCTATCTTGGAAGAACTTGTTTAATGCTTTTAATGCAAAAAAACAATGTTGTACCAGTTATATAATTATAATAAGTTATTATCTAAATGTTATTTTGTACAGCCTACGCTGAAATAGCGCTTTAATTTTCAGTGCTTTTTTCTCCTTAGGGAAAATAAATTCAGCTTTTTTCTACCTTTATATTTAACTGATGATAAAATATGAAGCTATAACTTGTTTTTTGCACTGATCATTTTTTTCCTTATATCTGCTTGATGTGGTCCCCAATCCAATGAAAAATCAAACTGAATCAACTGATCAAGCTCCGGCCAGATGTTGGTCGGGAAGGCCCATAGGGGGTGCCCATACATAGGCAGATAAGCTGCTGAGTTGGTCTGAAGGACCTGAAGGACAGCTGAAATCTTCCTGTGTATGGCCACCTTAAGGGCAAAGACACAGAGCTACTTAGTAGCAGGTATTTGTCATGGCTACTAAACGCCAGAATATCCCCTGCCGTAGACAATATTGAGAATTGCCTCTGCTAAAACACATGTAGAGACAATTATCAGTAAATGATCAACATTGTCTGCCACTACATGTAGCTGCTACTAGTAGCTCTGTGTGTCTTCGCCCTAAAGGTGGCCATACACGGGCCGACTATAGCTGCCGATATCGGTCCCTTGGACCGATTCGGCAGCTAATCGGCCCGTGTATGGGGAGAGCAGAGCGGCCTGGCCGACCGATATCTGGCCTGAAATTGGCCAGATCTCGATCGGCCAGGTTAGAAAATCTGGTCGGATCGGGGACCGCATCGGCTCGTTGATGCGGTCCCCGATCCGACTGCACCATTGCCGCCCACATAATCCGATCGTTTGGCCCCAGGGCCAAACGATTGGATTATTATTTTTTTTACCTAAATGGTCCCCGATATCGCCCACCTGTAGGTGGGGATATCGGGGGAAGATCCGCTCGCTTGGCGACATCGCCAAGCGAGCGGATCTGCTCGTGTATGGCCACCTTAAGGGTGAAGACTCATTGGGCGATTAGTTGCCACGACTCTTTAAAAAAAGATTGTGCACAGTGATTATCACAGAACAAATGTTCCTGTCAGTTATTTTCTTGGATAATTTTGGAATCTAGACTTCCCCCTGCAATTCTCCCTGTAGTGAACAGAGAGCAAGCTATTCCAGTGATCCGTGTATGGTAGTTTATATTTACATGATCCCTTTACTCTCCCTCTGTGCTGTCATCAGATGGTTCTACTCAGCCCCATTGCTGGAGTCT
This sequence comes from Xenopus tropicalis, assembly GCF_000004195.4. NCBI lineage: Eukaryota > Metazoa > Chordata > Amphibia > Anura > Pipidae > Xenopus > Xenopus tropicalis. The sequence goes on along the minus strand of NC_030678.2, from coordinate 58,430,141 downwards.
TTAACTTCATGGGATCTGAACTAAACTAACACACAGGTGTTAAAGGAACATTCTCACGGAACAAGTCAGTTATCAGTCATCGCAGCACTGCAATATTCCTATACTGACACTGTTCTGCGGTATCTCAGACCAATTTAGATACAATTGCCTTCTGATTTATATATAATATATACGCCCACCAATCTAATATAGTGGAAAATTTGTCACCCACAGTTAAATCTGGGCTACCACGGCAACTAATCTCTCCTGATCTCCTCCACTGGCGATAATGTGCATTGCCGGTGGCAAAATATATGCAACGATTTGTTTTTCCACCCAAACTTTCCTCGAGATAATAGCCAAGGTATAAAGCATGGGCAATAAATCCCCCTGTGTCCAATCGTCCTTTATTTTTTCTTCTTTATACTGCTTTAAGTGGTGGTTCACCTTTAAGTTTTAGTATGTTATAGAATGGCTTATTCCTAGCAACTTTGCAATTGGTTTTCATTTTTTTTAATAGTTTTTAAATTATTTCTCATCAGCCTCTTGAACACCTTTTAAACGGGGATCACTGACCCAGGCAGCCAAAAACTGTTGCTCTGTGAGGCTACAATTTTACTATTATTGTTACTTTTTATTACATATCTTTCCATGCAGGCCCCTTTACTATATAAATTCCTATCTCTCGTTTAAACCACTGCCTGGTTGCTAGGGTAAATATGATCCTAGAAACTAGATAGCTGCTAAAATACCAAATGGAGAGCTGCTGAACAAAATGCTAAATTACCGCAAAAATAAAAAATGAAGACCAATTGCAATATGTCTCAGAATATCATTGTCTATATCATATTAATGTAAAGGTGAGCTACCCTTTTAAAATTCATTTTATGGTTAGAACCCAGCCTGTTTGAAAGCTGCACACTTAAACTGGCCAATCACAGTGTGACTTGGTGGCTCCGTGAAAATTTCTATACATAACTATCCAGTTAGATAATGGACACCCCTGGCACATATGGCAGGATAATTTTACCCAGAATGTCCAGTTCAAAAACCTGAACCAAAAAAATCAAGCAATAGTAAATGACCCCTGAAATGTAATAGCATAATTATTACAGACATGGTAGTCCAGCACTCCAGATAACAGAACTCATACTTCCATTATATCATTTAGCTAAATCATTTTTATTTATTTATTTAGTAATTAACCCACTCAAACTACACAACTTTGTGTTAGAAAGGAAGCAGGGATGATTTAGCGAGCAAGTTTGAAGTTTTGGAGGGAGGACTCTGAGGGGCCCTATGTTATCTGACAGGGTTTATATCTTCTTTACAGGGTAAAGGGAATTTTGACATAAACATTGAGATATACAACAGAATTCTATTAAAGATAAAGATACAAGACTGCTCATTTGTATTTAGTCTTCTATTAGTCATCTTTTTATTACTTGCAGCTTTATGTACATTTATGTTCTACAACTAACAAGCTTTTAGTTTTAGTTGATAACTGGTTGGAAGGGTTTCATTGCAACAGTTTGGAAGGCAGACTGGAAGATGAAATGGAGACGGCCTACAATAAAATGGAAAAATAACAAAAACTGAACATTCACAGTCAAACTGTACTTGGTTGCTGGGGTCAGTTAACCCAAATACAGGATAGGATTTTCAGAACAGTAGTGAGAAACATTCACAAACCATACAAAATAAATGATAAAGACCAACTAGAAGGTTTTTAAAGGGGGTCTGTTACCCAGACATAAAAAAGCTGTATAATAAAAGTCTTTTTCAAACGAAACATAAAACCCAAATTCATGTTTTTATTAACACATGCCATATAAGGCATTTAAAAATCCCAGCTGTCAATCATATGTATCCCACTTTTTAGACAGTGCTGCTACTGCTGATACTTTGGTGCTACAGGAGTCCTGAGCCCCCGCTTACTATGGGGGAACAGGTATACTTTGAGGTTACTTGGTGTGCCTCCACCCAGGGCAGGGACAGGTTGAACTGTAATTCCCCTCCCTGGGAAACTCTGTAATGTCCTCCCTCTGTGGGGACTCCCTGCAACTCCCAGTGCCTTGCCCCTCCCTTTGGGGTAGCTGCTTACCAGGCAGTGCGGATCCTCTCTTTTAAGCAGAGACTAGGACACTGGTATGATTTTGAACCAGAAGAACTTGTTTATTGCAGACAGACAGGGTATCCAGAAGCACACTTATAATCAGGGTACACACTTCTCTTTGGAGAACCTCTCTCCCTGGGGCTACCAACGGTACTCCCGCCAGGTGATCCTCCTTTGGGGTTCCCTCCGGTACTCACGCCAGAAGACTCTCTAGGGCTCTCCCCAGTACTCCTGCCAAGCGGACACCCCTTTGAGACCTCACCCCGGTACTCACGCCCGAGCACCCACTGGATTAGGAATCTCCTAACTGACCACTATTAACCCCTGACTCCAGCGATGTAGTGCTGTGGGATACTAATCCCACTGGCTCCTGTAGGGGCTATGTATGCCTGTCTAGTTAACCCTACCTATCACTCCTAGAGTGATCTCTTATCACCCACTGTTATCTAAACGCAGACCTGCTATGCACCCCTCCACCGAGGGAGGTCCCAGGCAGAAAACCTAACAGCACATGGCTGCGTTCCCTTTTATATCTTAACACACCACCCAGTGGCTGCTGCCCGAACTACAGGGAAACTCCCATTTAACTAATTACATCCCAGACCACCTTAGATGTCCCAATACTACTGTACTACCCTCTGGGGCCTATTCTAGGGTACCCATCCTAAGGGGCCCAACTTTGGGGATCTCTACACATATATTGCCTGTCCCTCCTCCATGCCTTTGGCCTTTGGCATGGAGGTGGGGCTGACAATTACTTTAACTTTCCATTCAGCACTTCAAGGATGACACTGCAGCACTCACTTTCCCACTCCCTCCTCAGCATCTACTTGTGTAGTCCGTGCATGAGCATGGGCATCTGGTCCTACATTCTATCACATAAACAAGACTTTGGGGTGATACAAAGCTTGACTTAATAACAGTTTCAACAAAATGGCACCTGCCTGCTTGCTGTGATTGTTTAATTTCAAGACTGAAGAAAACAAAATTAAAATAATTTATATAGTGTAAATTAAGTTTATTTCTTAGGGTGACAGGTCCCCTTTAATTATAATAAATCCATCTATAACATACTAAAAATAAATTTAAAGGTGAGCCACAAAAATATTTTTTTGCCTAATAAAAGAAAACATAATTCTAAGCAAGCAACTTTCCAATATGAATTTATTAAAAATGTTTAGAGCTTTAAAAGTTATTAGTGGTGCTTGCAAAGCATCAGTACTATTATCTCACAGGCTTATTCTTCGTCTTCTTCCGTACAAAAGTTCGGTACGTAACTAGTCACGCACCGTTTGTTGGAGACCCATGAATGAGGTGTCAAACCGTGCGGCCTATTCGGGAATGGGGTGCTATGCCTTTTCTGAAGGGTCGGCGGTTAACTGCCCCAGCAGGGGGCAATTAACCACCGTTTGTCGTAGACACATGAATGGGGTGTCAAACCGTGCGGCTTATTCGGGAATGGGGTGCTATGACTTTTCTAAGGGGTGGGCGGTTAATTGCCCCAGCAGGGGCAATTAACCATCGTTTGTCGTAGACCCATGAATGAGATGTCAAACCGTGCGGCTTATTTGGGAATGGGGTGCTATTACTTTTCTGAGGGGTGGGCGGTTAATTGCCCCAGCAGGGGGCAATTAACCACCGTTTGTCATAGACCCATGAATGAGGTGTCAAACCATGCGGCTTATTCGGGAACGGGGTGCTTTGACTTTTCTGAGGGGTGGGCAGTTAATTGCCCCAGCAGGGGCAATTGTCACAGAGAACTGAAGGAAACATTGTAATATTGGGGCACGGGTTTTGCCACGGCAAGCACCACTTACATTTTCTTCAGGAAATGTACCTCTCTAGTTTGTAAATGTAATTGCTATTGCAAGCAGCATTTGCTGAACTCCTGACTTGTCCTTTAAGAATCACTTCTTCTTACTCTTCCTTCTTGCTTTTCTGTATTATTTTTTCTGCTGCAAATGACTAAAGTTCTCTATGGTTGTACTTTACGATTTGGTGTATCCCTGGTTTTAGATTCTTTTAACTGATTGTTCATTTATTGTTTACTCCCCTGTTACAATTTCCCTTCATTCCCACTTTCGTCTGAGTTTCAAGGTGCTGTCATTCATCCTTTGTTTTTCTCCTTCTGTACCAAAAGTCTTAGCAAACAAATTGTGTCTCCCGGCTTCCATTACATTTGCTGTACAAGCTGTGTACTTATGTTCTAAGCGCTTGACTTCTCAGTTATCCTGGGTCACTTATTGCTGCTTAACCGTTTCCTTGTGGTTGTTCCAATTTTGCTTAAAGCTCAGTATTACTAAAACTTGGTCTATGATCCTTCCCCATCACACTACTTTCCTAGCCTGATCATTCATTTAATTCAACAAATCCATTTTTCATTCAATTTGGTTTATACCCTGAGTTTATTTTACCATCTGTCAGCCTGTGTGCTCTTATGTATACATATATAAGGTTAAATGCTCACTTATTGCATATCCTTTGGTGCTACTATTCACAGAACCCCTTTCATCATTACTAATCAGGTGCTCATTTTTAAAAAGTCATGCATGCTGTTTCATCATTTAAAACTATCTATAAATTCTCCTTTTGAGTTGACTATAATTCTCCTTCTCTCAGACAACAGGGCTCATTTAACAACAGGGTACAATGTGCAAAAACAAGCACGGAGAACTTTCATGGGTGCATCTATAGCACAAGAACCTGCATTTGGAATGCCCTCCCTGATTTCCTCCGGAGAGAATCCTCCCTCAGTCTTTTTAAAACTAAACTTAAAGACTACCTTTTGGAGCACTCGCCCAGCACCTGATCTGGGATCTGGCACTTATATTGCAGTGTCACCCACTATGACCTACAGCACTTATACCGCATTTGCCTATTTGTGTCTGTAAGTTACCCTCCCATATAGATTGTAAGCTCTATGGGACAGGGACCTCCTTCCTCTTGTGTCCTCGACTCTTAACTTATTGCAGCTGTATTTATCGTTATACTTTGTATTTATCTATTATTATCTTATTAACACCCTGTTTGTATTAATGTATTCTACTGTACTGCGCTGCGTACATAAGTAGCGCTTTATAAATAAAGATACATACATACATTTTCCAGATGAATACAGGACTGTCAGCCACTGAGTGTGATTAAGATAAAGAACCTACTAGCTTGATGTTAAAGGAACAGTAACACTAAAAAATAAAAATGTTTTAAAATAATTAAAATATAATGTACTGTTGCCCTGCACTGGTAAAAGTTGTGCGTTTGCTTCAGAAAGACTACTGTAGTTAATAGAAATAGCTGTTGTGTAGCCATGGGGGCAGCCATTTAAATTGAAAAAAGGAGGAAAGGCACAGGTTACATAAGAAGATAACAGATAACTGTGTAGAATACAATGGGAATCTATGCTACTTATCTGTTATCTGCTTAGTAACCTGTGCCTTTTCTCCTTTTTTCAATTTAAATGGCTGCCCCCATGGCTACACAACAGGGTATTTATATAAACTGTAGTAGTGTTTAAGAAGCAAACACACAACTTTTACCAGTGCAGGGCAATAGTACTTAATATATTAATTATTTTTATACACTTTCATTTTTTGGTGTTACTGTTCCTTTAAGAAAGGTGACTTTTTAGCTGCATAAGAAATATAGTAGTTATTATTATTTCCTTCCTGTCTTTCAATTTACCTCTAATTGTGATAATCCATTTAAACCAATCAGCAGGTAGTACTTTAGTGGGATGTGTGGAAGCTCACATCTGTTGGTTAATATTTATTGGTTATTACATTAAAACATTACTTGTAGCTATGATTACAACACCCCTGACACTAAAATGTTTCTTCACTCTCTATTCACAAAATGCTTTATGTGCCATAGCCTTAAGGATTTCCTGCATTTTGAATCCAATGTTGCCCTGTCAGACAGGGGAAGTGTATATGCATTGGATATGCATGCTTTACTAAAGATCACTGCACAATCCACACCTCCTGAACATTTTGTTTATGTAATTTAAACTCTTATATTTAGGATAAGCCAGTCTTAATCGCATTACAACGATTAGAAGTCTTCTGTACATCCTTAATGTGTTAGACCTTATTATGTGTACCTAAAAAATAGAAATTATAATTCTAAATAAATGAAGAAATATAGTACAGGTATAGGATCTATTATGCAGATTGCTTGGGACCTGGGGGTTTTCCAGATAAGGGATCTGTCTGTAATTTGGATCTCTATACCTTAAGTCTGCTAAAAACATTTAGACATTAAATAACCCAATTAACATTGTTTTGCTACTAATATTGGTTCATGCAGCTTGGTTAGGATCAACTATAAGGTAAAGGTATTGTTTGATTATTACAGAGAAAATGGAAATCACTTTTAAAAATAAGAGTCAATGGAGATTGCTGTCCCATAATTTAAAGCTTTCTGAATAATGTTTTCTAGATAAGATATTCCATACCTACAGTGTGCTGTGCCAGGAGAATAGAAACTGGATCCAGGAGCCGGATTAGCAGGCATTACACACTTACAGTATATTGAGTACAAACAACACACATAGGGGCTGATTTACTAAGACACGAATTCGAATCCAAATTGGAAATATTCAGATTGGAAAACTAACATTTTGCGACTTTTTCGTATTTTTTGCGATTTTTTCGGCGACTTTACGACTTTTCGGAAATTATCGCGACTTTTTCGTTACCAATACGATTTGCGCGAAAAAACGCGAGTTTTTCGTAGCCATTCCGAAAGTCGCGCAAAATCTGGCGATTTTTTTGTAGCGTTAAAACTTGCGCGAAGTCGCGCCTTTTTCATAGCGTTAACTTAAAAGGCGCAACGTTTCGCGCAAGTTTTAACTCTACGAAAAAAATCGCAATTTTGCGCAACTTTCGGAATGGCTACGAAAAACTCGCGTTTTTTCGCGCAAATCGTATTGGTAACGAAAAAGTTGCGACAATTTTCCGAAAAAATCGCAAAATACTGATCATTACGAAAAAAACGCAATCGGACGCATTCGGCCCGTTCGTGGGTTAGTAAATGTGCCCCATAGAGTTTGTATTGAACATACGTTTCTACTACCGGCTTAGTTTCACCTCACTGTCCTGCATTGCTTAGTGTAACTAGCAACAAAATTCCTGGATATTTGTATTTAAAACAATAGGAAGAGCACAATACTAACAGAAGTCCTATTTACTGGGCTCATATTAAACACAAGTTTGTATGGCCCAATAAGCTCAATCAGCAGTGAAACAGTGGCCTCTGCTGGCCATATTGTTACAATTATGCTAGAACTTTGTAACACAGTTATAGTAAGGGCTATATATACATGTGTATGTGTGTGTGGTTTCAAACATATTTCATTGATATAATGTTTCCTTAATATTAGGAAATACTTGTTTCTGTTTGTAACATACAGTGAGTGTGAGGACTGGCAAGTGATCTGTATCTTTAATGTTTGCTATTTATCTGTGCCCACCCAGAAACTTATTACTCTCTATTATAATGTAATAATTTGTTTCTTTGCTATGATTTATTTCAACAGCATAATAATATACAGAGCTGCTATCAGAAACCATGAAACCCCTACTAGTCAGCTGGGCTATCAGGAGCCATGGGTTATTAGCACACTGTAGCCCAGGTCTCCTGGGAGTGGGCCCTACCAACAAAGCAGGGGCCCAATTTTTTTTTAAAAAAAAAACAACAACTTTTTTTCCCTACGATCCTGCAAGCCAGACCCCTTTCAAGTTTGCAAAATCTGGGCCTCCCTTCTGTTCCCCCAGCAATTGCAGCATTGCTAATATATGTAAAGCAGAAAAATGAGTAAGAGACACAGATGGTAAATTTCCAAACACATGGAGATGTTAAGCTGCAGCAGCACCTATAAGACTTAGCAATATCAAAGACAAGTGCAATACAAATGTAGTGTTAATGTGTATAAAAATCAAATCATGAAAACAAAAGGAACCCCCACATTACACTTCTGGAAACAACAATGGCAAATGGCTGTTACTCCCACTTATGTAATAGTCTGTAAAATGTGACTGGGTTAGAAATACATTTCTTTTGCTGGCAGCCAGATAGGGGGGTCAGAGCCAAACAACTGGCTCAGATATACCACTGTATACTATTCAGCACAGAAAGGAAAGGGACAGACGGGGGACTAATAGCTAAGCCTTGTTATCTTATGTTACAGCATAGAAGGGATACTAGGGAACCTGGGGCCTTCCAGCTGTTTATCTGAACTGCATACCCTTTTACCTTTCCAGCCAACAGTAAAGAGTCACAGATATGCTTTTAGTGGATGCTAGGATTAAATCAACTTTATTACCTGCATAAAAAATAAATATATATATATATATATATATATATATATATGGGGGGTACAGAGCATTTTGCCTCCTTTTAAAGATATTAAGGTATGTATTTAGTATAATAACGAGTTAAACACATTGCCACCACCATAATAGAAATGTAAAATTCATGACAGCAAAACTTCTCTCTGGGAATTCATAAGCAAGAAGAGACCTCTAAATGTGCTTTCCAAGCATGTGTTACCCCTGGGAGATGAACAGATGCTCACAGCATATTATGTTGGGCCCTACCATGCGTGAGTCTCGCTGGGATTAGAAATTAACTCTGCGAGGGTGAAAGGAAATGCATCCAGTGCAATTGATTGATATATTGCACTTTGCTGGTTTCACATGCAGTGCTGTGAACATGGAGATGTCGGACTGACATAATACATCAATATCTTCATTTTCCATTAAAATACACTTGGGGTAATATAGTGAAATTTGTAAGAGAAACAGACATTTTAAACATTATGAAGAAAATTTGCATTTCACAATTTTATTTAGTTATTACAATACAATTTTAACATGCAAATTAAAATTGTATTGTTTGAACCTTCTGTGCATGATTTTGGTAGCCTCCCATAGGAACCAATGGCACGCTGCACCTCCAACCTGGCCCAAGGAAAGTCATGATACCAAAGCTTGAATGAATCCAAAACTTTCGTACTTGTTGCGTCAAATACGATTTTGTCGCGTAAATTTTGTCGCAAAGTACGAAAAAGTTGCGCAAATTAACAAAAAAACGCAGAAAATACACACAGTTCTATAAATTAGAAAAAATAAATTTTTTTGTATTCGGACTCAATCGTACTTTGATAAATGTGCCCCTAGATGTAATAAATAGGTCTTAATGAAAAAGTCGTTATTTTTGCACTACCAATTACGCGATCTTCAAGCACATCTTTAAACATTTGCAATTTGCAATTAAAATTCGCAGTGCAATAACAGTCTGATGAAAAATATTACTGCGAAACACAAATTTTTATTCTTATTTGTGCACAATTTGTGCACAAGTTTTATTACATTCCCCCAATGGAGAATTAATCATACCATGTAATATATTGGTTAAAGCATCTTCAGTTGTGGTGGAACCCAGGGAGAAACACACTTTGCAGGACCCCATTATTTATATTAATAGGACAGGCTGTGCTCCTTCAGCTGTTGTTTGACTACAGCAGAGTTTAGGTGTTGGTATGTGCTGGGAGTTGTACTTAAACAACAGCTGAAGGCCCCACCTTGTCAACATAGATCATGTAAATTTTGTCTGTTACTTTTTCTGTCCTAATGTTGCCTTCTTGCTATGTTGTTATTGCTATCCCACACTCCTCATATCCACAACTGTTGCTTTGTGGGGGCCCTACTATTTGCAGGACTCAGGAAAGGTAACCATGAAATTAGCTGTGGGTTAAACAAGTACAAGTTGGATTTGGCTACTAAGACGCTTACTTCATTCATAATGCATTGTTCTGTATCTTAAATGTTTTTATTGGCTTCAAGACTTAATTATCTATTACATCACAGAAAGGAAATGGTAGAGCAGGCCTCCATATATTTCACACATTCATGCACCTCCTAGCTTCCTACCTTTCCTTTCTTCTCTGTAATTGTCCCACTAGCCTTTGAATCTATAGCTATAATAGATTATCACAGACAAGGAGATATCTCACAACTTTATGTCTGGGGGTAGTGATTAGTGAAAAATGATGCCAATTTTTGCTATGAAAAGATGCCCATTGACTACAATGCACTTTGTGAATTTTTGCTGTTTTTTGCTGAATTTTTCAGCAAAGCGAACGGGGGACTGATTAACTCATCACTACCTGGGGACAAACAATACCAGTGTGTCCCCAGGTAGTGACCATCTCCATGTAAAGGTCAGCCTAGCTGCTGATTGGTTCCTATCCTACAGTGCAGTGTACTAAGTACCCCCCCCCCCCGCGCATCCAGAGAATTTAGCCAGCAGGAAATGAAACAGATGGGCGGGACTAGTGGGGTTTTGGTGCAATATCTGAATAAATCAGTCCTAAGCACAATCCTTCTATATTTAGAGGAGTATAATTCAGTATAATTTTTTATATGATATGTCTCCTTTAATCACATTTTGAAAACCTCTCTGGTATATCAGGAGTTCAGCTTGGGATTAATGTTTAAAGTACAGTCATAAATCATATGGATTATCTATATGGCTTATATCTATAAGGTTACTTTGTAAGGGCAACGACACATGGGATCTATCATCCAGAATGCATGGGAGCTGGGATTTTGCAGAGTTTTCTGGATAATGGGTTTCCAGATAATTGTTTTCATACTTGTATTCTTCTGTACTTAGTACAATTCTTCTGGACATCTAGAGGGTATAGTGGCCTTTAAGGTAAATTTGAATCTTGGAAAACTCAGGAAAAATGCATTACAGGTATGGGATCAGTTATCCAGAAACCCATTATCCTGAAAGCTCAGAATTACAGGATGGTTATCTACCATAGACTTCGTTATAAGAAGTGAATTTAAATTTTAAAAAATTATTTTCTCTGTAATATTAAGACAGTTCCTTATAGTTGGTCCCATATAAGATAAAATGAATTCTTATTGGTTCCAAAACAATCCTATTGGGTTTCTTTAATGCAGTGATCCCCAACCAGTGGTTCGTGAGTAACATGTTGCTCCCCAACCCCTTGGATGTTGCTCCCAATGGCCTCAAAGCAGGTGCTTATTTTTGAATTTCTAGTTAGGAGAAATTTTGATTGTATAAAAACCCAATGTTATTACCAATCAGAACCTTCTGTAGGCTTTCAGTCAACATAGGGGCTACCAAATAGCCAATAATAGCTCTCATTGGCACCTCCAGGAACTTTTTTCATGCTTGTGTTGCTCCCCAACACTTTTTCCATTTGAAGGTGGCTCATGGGTATAAAAGGTTGGGGATCCCTGCTTTAATGTATAAATTATTTTTTAGTAGACTAAGGGGCACATTTACTAACCCACGAACGGGCCGAATGTGTCCGATTGCGTTTTTTTCGTAATGATCGGTAATTTTGCGATTTTTTTCGGCGTCTTTACGACTTTTTCGTATTTTTTGCGATTTTTTCGGCGTCTTTACGATTTTTGCGTAAAAACGCGAGTTTTTCGGCGTCTTTACGATTTTTGCGTAAAAACTCGAGTTTTTCGTAGCCATTACGAAAGTTGCGCAAAGTCGCGATTTTTTCGTAGCGTTAACACTTGCGCGCAAAGTCGCGCCTTTTTCGTAGCGTTAAAACTTAAAAGGCGCGACGTTTCGCGCAAGTTTTAACGCTACGAAAAATCGCAACTTTGCGCAACTTTCGTAATGGCTACGAAAAACTCACGTTTTTACGCAAAAATCGTAAAGACGCCGAAAAAATCGCAAAAAATACGAAAAAGTCGGAAAGACGCCGAAAAAAACCCGTGATGTTTTTTTGCACAACCATGACTTTTTTGATGTGCCTGCTACTTATTTGATGCAACCGTAACTTTTTGTTGCGGAAAATTTTTTGCGGCAGTTTTGCAAAAAATTCACCAATGCAGAAATGCGATTGCAGCGATTCCATTTGCTTATCACTAATTCTAGATAACAGGTCCCATGCCTGTAATTTTTTTTCTGCGCTTAATTGCACCAAGCTGAGTACTAAAGACCCAAGGCAAAATCTGGAAATGATTATATAGTTAAAATTGTGAGAATGTTATCAGTGAGTCTATTATTTACGCCAAAAGACAGTGTTTGTGCATCCGCAATGGTTTCCTGGAGCAGGTGAGAGCTGTCGCACATTAGCTACAAAACTAGACATATAACAGTTACCAAAAATGGACTTTACAAGCAAACTCGTTTATTTGAACAAAGTCTGAAGTTCGTGTGAACATCCAGATTTGCAGATTGCAGCAGGATGGACAGGCTGGGATAGCGCTGACATGTGGGCGTAATGTGCTGCAGAGGTTTGTAGCAATGGTTACGTTAAAGCGGAGCTGTCATGTTAAGTTAAAACAAAGGGGTTAACATTTCCATGGGATGAGAATAGCAAGCCTGCAGGGGACACCCATATTAACAAAACAATTTCAACCCTGGTGGTCCTGAAGGATTATTTTAGACATACTTTGGAAGGTCACACACAAGGCTAATCAGCTTAATGTACAAGAGGCAGCAAAGAATAACCAGTTCAGCAGGAATGTTTTTGAAGCATGTATCATTGTTTGATGGCTTTACAGCAGCATATTTTATAGCATTTAAAGGAGTCGAAAGCTTCACAGCAAATGATATAAAACACTTTGTTAAAAAAGGACATCACTAATGGAATACATCAGGGACATCAATGCAAACAGCACTTTACAGTGATTTTAGTATAAACTAACATTTTATGGTTATTGATTTTTGAGTGTTTTCCGATGTGATTTTGTGCTCAAAGAATCGCCACAGAAATAGTTTATTTTATCTGTAGATTTCCCTTGTTAGTTTCATTTTGCTTATTGGCTTTAGTTTGCTTTTTTTTGAATTATAAGGAGTAGTTCAGTTATGCAGTGTGTGTTTTACAGGATGCTGGGTGATAATATGCAAAACATAATAGTGGCTAGAGTTAAGATGACCATCCATGTACTGATAAAATACCGTATATACTCGAGTATAAGCCGATCCGAATATAAGCCGAGGTACCTAATTTTACCTAAGAAAACTGGAAAAACTTATTGACTCGAGTATAAGCCTAGGGTGTTTTTTTTTTAACTGTCTGGCAAGTTTGGGAAGGCTAAGGAAGATGCCATACTAATTATCAAGTACTTGCCATCCTGCTGTGTGCGCTCCCATCACAATGTGGCATGTCTCCCAGCACAACTGACAGCTTCTATCTATCTATCTATCTATATATTCAGCAAACGCAAAAATGCATAGCAACATCTAAATCTGCTATACTTCTACTTAAATTCATGGGTATAGCAACATAAATGATATGGACATTAGTCACATATCATAAGTTATACTTTTATACAATATACATGTGGGTGTGGATATTTGTTTCTGCAATTCTAAGGGGCTGATTTACTTACCCACGAACGGGTCGAATGGAGTCCGATTGCGTTTTTTTCGTAATGATCGGTATTTTGCGATTTTTTCGTATGTTTTGCGATTTTTTTGGATTCTTTACAAATTTTTCGTTACCAATACGATTTTTGCGTAAAAACGCGAGTTTTTCGTATCCATTACGAAAGTTGCGTAAAAAGTTGCGCATTTTTTGTAGCGTTAAAACTTACGCGAAAAGTTGCGCATTTTTCGTAGCGTTAAAACTTAACGCTACAAAAAATGCGCAACTTTTCGCGTAAGTTTTAACATTTTGCGACATACGAAAAAGTCGCAAAATGTTCGTTTTCAAGTCGGAACTTTTCCAATTCGGGTCGGATTCGTGGGTTAGTAAATCAGCCCCTAAGTGTGTATATGTATGTCTCCTTATTTGTGTATGTATCTGTGTACTTATAGATAGATACATATGTACATATGCATGTCTGTGTGTAACTTTATGTGTTTGCTTATATTTGTGTGTATATGTATGCCTGTGTGTGCTAATGATTGTGCTCAGGCATTTTCCCTGTAATTCAATGGAGGAGTGTGACTGCTAAAAACCTATATGCAGGTATGTGCCTCTCCTATGCCCATGTATAGTGCGTATGTATGGGCAGGTGGTATACGCAAGAGAAATGCCTTGCCGTACCTCTTGTATAAGCTGCTGCAGCGGGACCCATCCTTCCACGGGAGGGGGGCTGGGAGTGCTGCTGTCTATACTCTCATATATCTACACAAGCATGCACAAGTTCCCTGTGCTCTTCATATACCCGCTCGCTAGCCAAAAGCCTCGCACCTAAGAGTGTGCGCGCGCTTGTATATGCACGCCGACGCGAGCCGCTGGCGCGATCCCTCTTAATAACTTTGTACAAATGACTATTAATAACTTTATAACTGTATAAATGCATCCTATTACATCAGAAATCCTGGCACTCTAATTTTTGTTGCTAAGCCCAGGGTCCTGGAAGACAGTTGGCATTGCCATAGCAACCTGCACCTTTCCACTCAATATGTAGTTCTGGCATACCATACTAGTCCTTATCTTGGTGCAAATCATATATATGCATACCTCCTCTAGCAACTTCCCATACCCCTAACCCCTGAACTTCAGCTCAAGAGTCACACAGGGAATGTTTGGAACTGCAGTCTCCTCTACATACAGTGCAGTGGACTTGGATATTTTCTGCTGCTAGGGCCCTTAGTTAAAGAAGGGGGCGGGGGTGCTGCCACCGTATAGACACAACGCCAGCTGCCCGCTCCCTTACCCCAAGCCGTGCATGTGAGAGTCAGCCGCTGCGAGCCGCCAGTGGGACTCGGCAGGCCACGGGCGGGGCTTGGGGGTGCTGCAGGATGACGCGAGCCACCCGCTCCCTAGCCCCCAGCCGCGCGCGTGCGAGTGAAAAGATGCACGCCGCCAGCGGCACCCGTCCGTCCACGGGGGGTGGAGGGGTGGTTGGTGTGCTGCCGCCGTATTTACACGGCGTGAGACGCCCGCACCCTAGCCCCAAACCACGCATGTGAGAGTGAGCCGATGCGTGCTGCCGTATATAATCGAGTATAAGCCGAGGGGGTCTTTTGAAGCCCATTTTTGGAGCTCAAAAACTCGGCTTATACTCGAGTATATACGGTACTTGCCTGCTACCTGGTGTACCCTGGAACTAAAATCTATGACTGTTAAATTAGCCATATAACTCTTTGTAGTAAACACTATTATCTTAGGCAGACCCTTTAGGGCTCTGGCTCACAGGGAGATTAGTCGCCCGCGACAAATCTCCCTTGTTACGGGCGACTAATCTCCCCGAACTACCATCCCACCGGCGAAAATGTAAGTCGCCGGTGGGATGGCACAAGCTGCGCAGGCGATTTCAGCAAATTGCCGAAAATGCCTCGCAAGGCAAGTTCGGCGATTTGCTGAAATCGCCTGCTCAGCGTGTGCCATCCCACCGGTGACTTACAGTTTCGCCGGTGGGATGGTAGTTCGGGGAGATTAGTTGCCCGTGACAAGGGAGATTTGTCACGGGTGACTAATCTCCCCGTGTGCCAGAGCCCTTAGCTTACTTAATGCTGAATAAACTGGAGAGCTGCAAAGACCTTGCCAGGACCAGAACTAGGAATAGGCAGAAGAGGCACGTGCATAGGGTTTAACTGAAGTGGGCGCAAGACAAATACCTCCGCTACCTGCCTACCCCTAGTCCTTGCCGGCTAAGAGAGGGACAATGCAATGCTATCTCTGTTTGCATCACAACATCTCATTACTGCTCCTGCTTGCAAACCCTCCCCACATCAACCCCCCCTCACCTCATTGTCCACAATTAACTTAAACAGCACCAGAGATCACAGTACTAGATGCTGCCTTAGGCTAATGCCAGACGAGGCGTAAGGCGGATATCTTCGGCAAGCGGAAAAGCGCTTGCTGAAAATACTGCCCTACGCCTCCTACATGTGCCTGCACCCGAATGCATGGAATACGCTCGGGTGCAGGCACATGTAGCCGAAATATGCATAAAAACGCGAGAGTTTGAAAGTCTCGCATTTTATGCGTCGTCTGGCATTAGCCTTACAGCTTAACATACTGTGGGTGTCTGGACCAGGGTTCTGCATACAGAACTCTGAGCCAGAGAGTAAAGAACTTGCTAGTCCTGACCCTGTCACAGTGACTCTAACTGGCAAGTTTTGTGGGGTACTAACCCCTTATTTCCTTATAGTGAAGCCTTAGCTGTTTAACTAGCTGGCCAACCCCTATTTAACACTATCTGGCCTCTACAATGATGTTGAATGGCAAGGCCTGGGCTATTACCCCCTTTTATAATCCCCTTCCTTTCTGCTTCCAGAACCTCCTAGATGGAATTTCCTAGCCCATACTGCCATCTAGTGAAAATGGTAATCACCTAGCCAACATACAGTTTATTTAATTATATTTACTCCATAAATTGGCCATACATGCCCAGATTAGCTTGTTTGGCAAGGTCCAAGTTGAAAGAAGATTACTAAATGATCTCTTGATCATGAATCAATATTAGTTTGGATCATGGATTGGACAAGTTTATAAAATTTCAGTCAGGCAGTTTTAAAGATGTGGTAATACCGGTACATGTTTTTTTAATCTAATACTAACAATAGCACAATCCACAATCTTTAAATTATTCATTGTGTTTCATTTCATGGGAAAAAATCAGGTCTATATAGAGCAAGGGCAGACAAGTAGCCCAAGCCAAAAAACTAGAGCTTGCAGATCTGTAAATCGAGCATTAGCACATATGCAGGGCTGTATTTTGGTCTGGTGACCGAACCTCAGCCTGCTACCTACTCTCAGCTAGGGTTGCCACCTCACCTCTTCAATACCAGCCACATATTAAATAAGCATGACAAGGGGACTACTCAACTGACCATTCGATTAGAGCCATATCACAAAACCCCCATTGTTACATACCTTAATGAAACAGACCATGAGACAGAAATGGGGAAAAATGGCCACAGCATTAATTCACTATCAAATAAACAGGACCTTCCCAGCCTATCCCAAGGCAATATTCTAAAGCCAGAATTCCATAACAGATTGCTACTATTCTTTGCTGTTCTTTGTTAAAGACTTTTTTTTATTTTTTTTTTTACTTTTATTTTTTATTTTACTTCCATAGTTGCCATTTGAGATCAGCACTATATCATTATATCCGATACTGAGTATTAGGCTGCCTCTACCTGCAGAGAGGATGGCCCCAAACTCTGCTACCAGCAGGAGCTGCATCTCCCACCATGAGAGAAGTTCAGCAGCCCTGTTGCCAGTTCTGAATCTGCAGTGCAGATAGGAAATTTAAGCAAGCTGTCACCTAGCACAAGTAGGTGTCACTTTTTTGTTGCCTGTGTCTTTTTATGTTGCCCGCGTCTTATTTTTGTCACCCACGCCCATTTCGGCGAAACCATGCCCAATTTTGACGCAACCGCACCCAATTTGTACATGAGCATGCCCCAATTTCAACGCGACTGCACCTTTTTTTGTCGCGTAACAAATTTTTCCGTGGCGAATTTTCACTGAAGTTTTGCAAAACAATTTGCCAATGATGAAATGCGGAAATTCATTGCGAATCCATGCCTGGCGAAAAAATTCACTCATCACTATTCATGATATCTGCAACTGCATACACTTTTGATCTGAATACAGTGTTTGACAGGAGTAACCTTAGTTACAGAGTTTGAAATATTTTAAGTAGCAGAATGTGACAGAAACAAAAGAAAATGTACTGCAGCTTTCTTCTGGAATTAAATATAAATGTGATCTGTTGCCAGGGAACTAATTACTTCTAATCTTTTCTAGCATACTGGCCAACATTTTGTAAAATCGCTAGCTACTTTTACCATTAAAACCTGATGGCAACAAGGGAGGAAGACCATTCATGAGCAAAGACTATGATGAACTTTAGTAATGTTCCCACTGTGCATAAGGTAGTTTGAAATTGCGGAATAAATTGCAGCACCAAAGTGTATAATTGTCTCTAAAAACCTTAACAGCAGGTATGTGGGAAACTCAAGAGGAATCTAAAAATAGCAGCATAACCAGATTCATGTCAACAGCTCTATAGAAATTCTGAATACCATACACATACTTAGATTCATGAATAGTGCAGATGCAAATAGGCAAAGAGAGGGCCCTGTGCATATTGAGTAAGCAAACTACCACTTTCTGTTCTCTTGAAAACTAAATAGAAGAAAAGCACAGATGATTTGCTAATAAAACTGTTATGAGAGAGCAACAGTACCAGTGTAAAGGGGAAGCTCAGGAATGAATTCCTCCTACCTGTAGAACAGCATCAAACTGTCCTACAGCAAGCCAGAACAATGGCTATTGTCAATGGCTAGGTCTCCTGTATGTCAAGATTGTCATATTGTCAAGATAGGGCTTCTGTCCTGTATGTCAAGATTGTCCCATTTTACTGTTGCTTATGGGTGAGTTTTCTTTTGGGACTCCAAATGTCCAAGTTCTGACTGTCCAACTGTCCATGGTTTTAAATAAAAGTATGCATACAACAAAATTATGTAACACTTGTTTGGCTTAGATATGGCAAAACCCAGGCTAGGGATATGTATAGAGCATGTGTTACATGCGACCTTAATGCACAGGAGTGGGCCTCCGCTATATGGGAGGTACTAATGGAGCTGAGGGTATAGTGCAACTACAACTAGATAGAGCTTGTGTGGTGCTAATAGAATAATGGACGCCAGAAAGGTTCTTGCTGATGAACTATAGTACAAGTTTATTGGACAAGGCACAACTTAATAGTGCAGCAGGGTATATACTCACAGACACAGCAGTATAGGAATTGGTCACAATGGATTAACAGCAGGTGTGACACTGAAGGAACAGAATATCCCACTTGGAGGATGCACAGAGGATTAGCTGATACCTGAGATGAAGACCTTTCAGTAGGGAGT
The DNA here is from genome assembly GCF_000004195.4 of Xenopus tropicalis. Classification (NCBI taxonomy): domain Eukaryota; kingdom Metazoa; phylum Chordata; class Amphibia; order Anura; family Pipidae; genus Xenopus; species Xenopus tropicalis. The sequence goes on along the minus strand of NC_030678.2, from coordinate 58,411,216 downwards.
GTTCCGGCCGACTGTGGTCCAGGGGAGAGCTCCTAACCTGGTACCTGGCGTCTAATAAAACCGGTCCCTAAAGAACGACAACAGAGCCGGGGTAGGCTAAACCCTTTTACAACTCCTGGATGGGGCTATTAACTGCCCTTACTAAATAGACTAACTGTACTCACCACTTCTAGAGGGTGCTATTATATAAATCTGACTGTTCTGGCTTTACCTCGTTCACGGGGCCCTGTCCCCGACTTAATATAAAGATGGTTCTCTTTACTGGGGCCTTATGCCTCCAGGCTCAATGATGTGAAGCCTGAGACAACAGCAGCCAGAGAGGAAGACACTTCCTCATGCAAGACACTATATAGTCTGCAGGGGAGTTGTCAACCTGGGCTAAACCTATTAGGGGTAGCCTAAGAACTGCAACCTGAGTGTAGAGGGCTCTGCCCTATAACAGCACAGATAAGGAAAAGATAAGGGATAACACCATAGGGAGCTTAACCCTATGGGTCCCTACAATTATTTGAAATGATTTATTTCAAATGAATGCTGTATTTGTTTTTGTATTTTTATCCTGATGGCCTGGGAGCAGCCTTCACAAATGAATGAGATTTGTTAAATGTTTCTTGTGTCCTTTTTATTTTATAAAAACTGGGACCCCAATCAATGATTGACCTGCTGGGGGCTCCAGAAGTCTTAGGGACCCTGACTGATGAGCAATTCCCATATATGATTGTACCAATGGTCATCTTCCTGATGCCAAGAAATAAGGGCAAAAAATTATTTTATTTCTGGGGTCAATATCTTCTGTTTACTCAGCTGCCTCTTTACTATCAGAACATTTTATCAGGCCTTAGCTGTAAATCTAAATCCAATTGCTTCCTTGTGTTGGAAGAAAGAATGCACCATGCATAAAACTAACAATCACCACTGATCTATGAACTAAAGACACACATGGGCCATTAGAATAGGTGTTTACAGCCTTCTCTACTTTGTTATGCCATGTTTTTGTACTCTGAGCGTGGATTACTTCATTTCCTGCATATTATTTTCTTGGCTTGGAAAAATAAAAACCATGCATGATAACCACAGGCATGATGTCATTTCAAAACCTGAAAGGAAAAAATATGATATATTGGAGAAAAGGAATGCATTTTATAATGGAGATAAGAAAATTATATTTATTATTATATACCATGACTAATGTTATACAGAAATGTACACAGAATATTTCAGTGTGATTCGTTTATTAAATCTATAGAGAACACTTTTATAAGTAAACAATAATTTGGTGCCACAAAAACAGCGATTAGGTTTTTGGGTTACTTACTCAAGGAGCTGAATACAGATTACAGAATAATTTACTTTATTATTCTAGCCTTCAAAATGTTAGTTTAATAGGTAATCATTAGTAGGACCATAAGAGGCACCACTAGTCTACCCCACTCTGGTGGTGTGCATTTGTTGGGTTTGCAAATGACCTCCTGACAATCCAAATACCATCAATCCAAATTCCAGGCATACTATTTTGTAATATAGCTATCACTTGTTTTCTTTGCTGCACCATGGCTGGAAGGCAAACTAAGTTGATAGATTTCTCAGTAACAATGGTCAGCTACATGTTGTGTATCACAGCAGAAGGCCATATCTCATATGTACTCAGTGCTTAAAGAGACATCAGGCCTGTGTTGTTTGTGAAATGATTGTCTGTGATTTACGTTGAACATTAATATATTCTCTGATTGTTTTAGGTCTCTGATTTTTTACTTTTCTGGACTACTGCCTGCCCAGACACCTGGACTTTGATTACTCTGAACCAGATATCTGATTTGATTCTCCTCAGCTATTACATATGCTTTTTTTTTTGGCAGAAGTAATCAATGAACATGCCAAATGGCACTTCTGCTATTCTGCAGCTGAGTTTGCCCTATTTGCAGTCTCAGCGTACTCAGTGGTAGGTATAAGAGAGACCATTGTAGACTCCACAAGGATCTTTATATCACAGCTGTAAAGCATATCTGAATATCAAATCTTTCAAAAGCTGGTATCTGGGTGAATCCCAAACCAAATTCTGAATTTGGTGCATTCCTAATTTACATGTACATGTATAGCTTGTTTACAGTTATAAATTTGATACAATTGGGTGAAAATTGGTCAGATCTTTATATATTTTGGGACCCGACCAAATAACAAGATAGAAGGGAGTAAATACTCATATACTACTGGCCACAGGTTTATACTCATTTCCGGATTCAATTTTCAGACCCAATGCACAAATAATTTGGGTAACACTATAAAACAATTAAACAATTAAACTTTGTGTTAATTTAATTGAGATGAGCTGTAGCCAGAGGCTAGAAACTCTGTGTTAGAAATTATAAGCAGAAGTAAATGGCATTTTTTAATTAAAAAGCATGGCAATTCACCATCATGACAAAATTCAACTTTTTCTTATTCTAGGCAAACTATAACACAAATTGTTTTTGTCTGTCCTTGGATACACCACCACTGCCTCTTCTGAACAGTTTAACTGCAATGAAGAAAACAATAATGGTGACAGTGTTTTGACCTAATGTTCCTTATCAGAACATCAGACCATTTATTCTCATTTCTACATAACAAAAGGAGTCTTAACCTTAAAGCACTTTCACTGGTGTGTTCTTTATCTGTCATTTTTTTTGGCCACTAAATGGTGGAACTCAATCCTTCTTACTGTTGTTACAAAGTTAAAAGTTGTCCATATTCCAGCCAAGCAATTAAAATCTTTTGGAAAGATTACAAACATCTGAATATGCTCCAAAAGTAAGACTACTTTGATCTGAATGCTATAAATTCTACCTTTAAACCTAAGCTATGTTAGGGCTGACACCTGTTATATATACAGATACCTTTCTCCTTTGTTTTGGCGCAGATAGTTGACAAGATTCTGTTGAGCTCTGGGAATATAACGTTTAAAAGACGTCTAGCAAAATAATACTTCTATTTGGACTTGGGCTTCTCAAATCCCATACAAATGCAAAACAACTGAAGCCAAAAACTACATGCATCTCAAAGATAGAGCAGCTAGCTTCCTCCAGCTATTTCCAGCCAAAGCATAAAATGTATACAATATGGCAATAACATTAATAATGAAGTGTATGGAATCCGTGCCCTTACCAACAACTCTGTTCCTTTTGTCTAAGGAGTGGGAAATACATGTACCAACTTTGGTACCAGATGGAATGTGACACAAGCTCCTGACTTACTTGAAGGTTCCAAACATTTCTTTTAAACCCTGCAGCAGTACTTACTGCCATTTTTAATTTGGGTCTGCTTTATATCTACATTTAACTCAAGTAAAAAAAAGGAAAAAGAAAAAATGTGACCTGCAATGTTGCACCTCCCCTTCTTTTTTCACATTGGTAGCATATCAGATTGCCCCATTTAAGACTTTATTAAAATCAAACAATTCAAAAATAATAATAAGGATGTGTTGTGCTAACCAAAATAATAAAATTTACATTAAAAATGATGGTTTAGGCAGGAACCATTTAAAAGCTTAACTGGAAAGTCAACAAATGACAACCTGTCTGTGTATTATTGGTATGGCTGCTCTGAGTTAGCCACTGAAGGATACCGTCTTAAATGACAAATTATTAGAGCAATATAAGCCACAAAATTGGCATATACTACATATTAGGTTCTTTATATCTACATTATAGCTCCCCTATTATCTGTATGTTGTTTTATTTCGGTATCAGGGGGAGGGAAAAGGGGCACAACAGGCTTGACGCTGCATTAGTAATGTGGGAGCACTGTATAGCTATAGCAGATATAATAAACAATCAAAAATAAAAGGCCTCAGGAGAGAATGTATCAGCTCACCATTTTATTAAGCATGACAAATGGGGCACTAACATGTTTTGGACTGAACAATCCTTTCTTATGTGTAAAACTTGAAGGCATAACACTTACAAACAGTTTAAACCCAATTAAACCTAGTGTAAAGAGCCTAGTTGGAGTTTCCTATGCTAAAGTATGGAGTATACAGGGGAATCTGCCTTTCAGATTTAATTTAAGTATTTGTCTAATGCAAATGCTAAGAGACGCTAGCATAGAGAACACAATTTTGGTCTCCTACACAAAAGGAAGATTCATCAACATTAATGTTTGATTTTTTTTTACACTAAAAAAATCTAAAATTTGAATTATATTTTTAAAACACAAATGTCCATTATTTATTAAGTCCAAAAACCCCCAGAAAACTTATATGTAAAAATTTGCTATCTAAAAGCTTGCGAGTTTCTATAGAAGTCAATGGGAGTTGTCCTAGGCAAAGTCAAGCCATATTTGCTCAAATTTTTGTGAACTCGAAAAATTTGAGATATTTGAGTTTGTTATTCAAATGAGTTTTCCTTATTAATAAATAAGTGAATATTCGATATGTGGGTTTATTCAATTTAGAAAAACAAACTCACAAACTTGAAAATTGATAAATAGCCCATAAAACTACATATATACTGTATACTGTACATACCTAAAACTGACTGCTGAAAAGGGTAAAAAAGGATGCAAATGCTGACATTTTATGCTTTCTCCCAGTTAAAATCTGTACATATAGTGTAGATGTATCAAAGTGTGAAATTAGAACCCACTACAGGAAAAATAACCTACTCTGTTCATTCCTATGGGATTTTTAGAAGCGTATTTATACAATGGTGAACTCTAGCTTCCACCCATTGATAAGAATTTATAAGAATCCCATAGGAATGAATGAGTGATTTTCTGTTTTCTTTTTATTTATTACAATTATTTCTTTGCCTATTGTTCTATATAGGTTTTGTATCTTAGCATTCAGAAAAAATTTTTACACAAAGGGTTTTGTATATTGCAGTGATGCTTTCCAGGGTTTCGCACATGTGTGATATAAAATGATGTGACAATCGGCAAGAAATTTTTCACGCAATGATAATGCAACTGAGCATGTGAGAGGGTGAAGAACTGGTTGAAATGCAGCAGGCTTTGATGGTGAACATCATACAGTCCAATGTGTGGACATGTTTACTTTGGTAAATGGCATATGACAGTACAGTTTAGTTTGCTGCTCAAATTCTGTGATATGGAGGTTATGTAATGTGCTTTGGGAAATACCTGGTTATAAATACAGAGTTAATTTCTGGACATAAAATAGAATCCGAGTTTACAAACTGGGGGTTGTAAATTTCCTGTGTTTAATTTTAGCTTCACTAAAACAAAATGTGAATTTTATGTATAATTTAGTGGAATGAGCATTCCACCATTTGGTAGGGTGTTCTCAACTTTATTGAGTTGCCCTATAACTGTAGCAGCCAAAAAAAATGTGCTCATACCTAGTATTAATAATTGGCTACAGGTCTAGCAGAGTGGCATTACAGATATTGGCTTAATAATTAAGGGGAGCTAAATTGTGTCTTCATTGTGATTAGTGAAATTGTTCAGCAGGCATGGATTTGCGACAAAAAAATTGTTATTTGTGCATTTTTCGCCATTTTGCTTTTTTTTGGCCTTTTTGTGAATCTTTTCAATGATTCACAAATTTTTTGGCAATGCGGAATGGGACAGATAAGTGATGATTGAATCTGTCCCCTGTCATTTTGCCAAAAAATTCACGAAACGACAGCAAAATTCGTGAAACGGTGAAAATTCGTGAAATGCGTGTCGCATTTTTTTGTTGCCTGTGTCTTTTTTTGTTGCCTGTGCCTTTTTTGACGCAACCGTGCCCTTTTTGATGCGACCGCACCTTTTTTTGATGAGCATCAAATTTTTCTGCTGCAAATTTTCTCGGAAGTTTCGCAGAACAATTCGCCAATGGCAAAATGCGGAAATTCGCTGCAAATCTATGCCTGGCGAAAAAATTTGCTCATCACTAGACAGATTCACTCATCACTACTTGTGATCCTATAGATGACATTTTACATTAGACTTGCTACAGTGGCTCGGAGAATATGTTACATTTTCTGGACCCTTTCGGGTTGTTTAACCCACTTGACATCATACCTTCTTGCCTCATCCACTCACTTAGTCTTCAAGTATCCAGAATATCTTTGATCTTTTAGAATATTTAATTTGCTTAAAAATATTTATCTTATGTTATGCAGTATTCCTTCTAGCACGGTACCCTGATTAATACATCTATACAGGTTTTGAAGCTGTCAAGAACTATGGTGTGAGCTGGTGAGTACAGCCTGGCGACTGAATTAGATAACTGTTGCCCTTATGTTGCCCTTATGTTGGCTGTCAGTTTACATGTCAGTTGAGGAATGATAGCTTGTGGCTTTTTTACTTAATAAATAAAAGTATATCATATTCCCTATTCAACTGACCTGTTTTTACGGGAAGGATACAGATAATCTATTGTTTACATTGGTACAGTAATATGAGCTATTTAGTTGAGCAACAGAGGTAAAGAGTGCATTCTAACCACACTGCAATTAAAACAAAAGCATTATATTTTTTCAATTCATTATTAAAAGGCAAATCAAAGAAAATTAGATGAAGATAATTATAGCCTACTTAAACCTACCTCAACACAAAAATATCTTATAATAACTGAGATCACATACCAAGAACAGTTAGCTGTCACTTCAATCCCATATACCTTAGACTAATTTACTTCACCAGAGTGAAGGTGTAATGAAGGGATCCTTGTGGTTTTTATTCAGCACACAGCTATTAATCGTCATTAATTAAAGTCTCCTAGGCTGTGCCAGGAGCCCAAAGGCCCTGAAAACAGTGGTAGCTTTTATTATTAAAAATTCAGAATTCAATAATAGTGCTGTATTAGGCAACAAGCAAAGAAAGACAGACCCTTCCATATTTTCAGGGCAAACATGCAAAGTACCACGTAGTTGACAGACTTTTGGTTGGTAAAAAGCAAAGGGTTGTAGTTTTATGGGGGGTTGATTGCATTCACATTATTTGACTCTACTTTACAAATAGCCATATTATTTCTTTTGATATCCAGCAATGTCAGCCTCCGCAATTACATACATTCTATGTCATTGTGCTCTAGATTTTAAGGAAATATGCTTTTCATCATGCTTCAGTCTGAAGCAAAATGACATAGAATGTGTGTAATTGTGGAGTCTGACTTTGCTGGATATATTGTAAGACATACAGGAGTATTTGTAATACTAAAAAATCACTAATCAGTTAATAATTCTGCATTTTCCATATTGAACACTTTGGCTATGGAAAGCCTGAAAATCTCACTGTATTAAATATTTTCAGTACAAGATACAGCATTGGCTTCTAGCGGACCAGTATTTGTAGTTCTCCGAAAGAGCAAATACTTGCAAATAATAAAAGACCAAGAGCCTTATTTATGAACACAAGGGAGAATAGCACAAGTGATGTTGGAACAAATTTTTATTGATTTATTTTCTGTAATTTATATTGTACTGATACATTTACACAGCGCTTTACAGAAATTTTTTATCATTCACACCAGTCCTTGCCCAGAGGATCCTATCATATTTACTGTACATGCACTATGGTTAATTTAGTCAGAAACCAATTAATCTGTCTGTATTTTTTTATAATGTGGTTGCAATACCCAGAGGAAACCTACACATACACAGGGAGAACATACAAACTCCTTGCTCTGGCTGGGATTAAACTCAGGACCCCAGCACTGCAAGGAAGAAGTGCTACTCAATGAGCCACTCTGCTACCAATCAGATATTAGTTTTTAATTGCTTAAACCACTAGTTGTCTACTACAAGTAAAAAAATGAAAGTAAAAGTGAAATTGGTTGCTATTGGCAAGTGCGTTTACATGTAGGTTGCAAATCAGCCCTCCTGTGTATATGGTATATATAGTGTCAGTGTAAGTGACATCAGTTGCATAGAAAAGTAGAAAAATCCTATAATTGGGCTCAAAAATCTTTCTTTTAGGGTCACTGTAACACAGTAGTCACCTGCTGTCTGTAAATGAGCAAAAACATTTTTTCGAAGGCCACTTACTTTATGATTAGCAACAGAAGACATTTTCTCGTTTTAGTTTTCTAAATTTTAAACTCTCATATTTGCTTGAATTGAGACCAATAACATGGAAGCTTCTACTCCTACGCGTAAATGCAAATATGTGGAAAAGAAATCTAAATATTTTTTCTTTAAGCCTTGGAAGCTGCCATTATGAAACATATGTTAAGTCAACAAGTGGTGATGTAAAATAAACAGGGAACTTCAAGGCACTATAAGGTGATTCAGTCATTGTGTCAGGCAGGTTTAAAAGCTCATGAAAGAACATATCTTAATCTGCTCGGCTTCACAAATAGTCAGCTCTGCCAAAACTACTTGCAAATGAAAAACTGTTTCACCATTTCATGAATTATGCCTATATAATTTATAACATAAAGTGCCAAGTGTGATTAAGGATTTTTTAGTGACTGTTAAAACCATAAATGCCTCTGGAACAAGACGCACCAATCAAATGAAATCAAAAGATGAAATAAACAGTTTAAAGTCAATATACAAGTTGATGATCAAATAATTTTGGGTGTCAAAATAATACATGACTTTCCTTGATCAACCTTTACACAAAGATTTGTGCTTAATGCTTTGGCAGCTACAAGAAAAGCAATTAAAATGGCACGGGCAAGCAGCTACACAATTCAACAACTTCTGGGGAATTGAACAAGCACGCATTGCAATTTGAAAGGCATAAAAGAAATCTTAAAAAGGATAAGGGTGATGGACTTAAATCTTGTGAACCAGGAAATAAAATGTTGTTTTTATGACAACTCATTTGTTAAAAAACAGATATGATTGTCATATAAAATATATATAAATATATCTTACATTATATCTTGCACCATGGATAAAAGAAGAATGGGGCGATGAGACATAAGCATGCTACCACTAAAATACAGCAGACTGTTGCTCTCTATTGATGTCACTTCCGAATATATATATATATATATATTTGCAATGGGTCCGCACGCCCTTGATTTTTATCAAACAGTCTCTTTGGGTGCTGCAAATGATTGTTCTGCATATAAAATATTCCACTGGTTATGCGCACTCCAATGCCAAATACTTGTCTTTATTTTAGGCAATTACATAATTAATACATCGACGTTTCGGTCAAGGTCAAGGTCCTAGACCCGGACCGAAACGTCGATGTATTAATTATGTAATTGCCTAAAATAAAGACAAGTATTTGGCATTGGAGTGCGCATAACCAGTGGAATATTTTAAATATATATATATATATATATATATATATATATACTGTATATATAACTTCTCCAGCAGCCCAATTTCAGGATTTCAGCAAAGAAATATGTGGCTGGTAAGGAGGAAAAAGTGTTTTTGTCAAATGGTCCTGAATCTCTTTCATTGCAAAACTATGGTTGCAGGAATGACCTAAGAATCCTGATGTCTGTAAAGTTAAACTGCACTGTATCAAGGATTCTGATTTCTAGGATTCAGTGGACACTCACAAGGCAACAATATCTAGGGGAGATAAGTCTAAATTATTCTAGAAAAGATTTTAAAAATCCTCCAAGTGGCTTCTTCAGTTCAACTGAGTAGTAGGGAATTCCCTGGCATTTGAAACCCTTAATGGTAATACAGTCACAATCAGTGAGGATAAATGGTGAAATGTTTCCAAGAATACTCAGAAGGTCTACTGTAGTTGCTTTAGACTTTTCTCTACTAGATATTGTATATCATGGCCTGGATGAATAAAAACCTTTATAGACTCACAGGTCCATGCAAACTAGCTGATCTCTAGCTCATATGTTTTGGACCAAATGTCCCATCCCCAAACACAGAGGTGACAAAAGGAGTTCTAGCAAAGCCATACTTTATAAAAAAAGAATCCTAGCCAGCAACTAGACCACGTCTAATGTATGCTTCACTAAAAAGCCCACAGACAGTTGATCAGGAAGCCAGAGAATAAAATAAATACAAATGCTGACAATTTTTTAAACCTTTACATATACCTTTGTGAATTTTCATTCCATCCCTATAGTAGCAAATTCCATTTCAGAGAAATTACCCAACACAGGCTATAATTTAATCTGCTCCTTTGGCAGAAGAGTGATCTTCCGCACATAAATTGTCATACCCCAACAAATGCATCAGAAAAGAGGACATCTGGTATGGCAGTTAAAGGTTCTTGGAGAAATAGTACATCAATTTTGGCTTAGCAATATAAACAAATCTTCACAATTTGAAAACATGGCTTGGAATATTTGAAGCTTTGTAGAAATCACTTGAGATCTGGACTGGCTGTTTTCCTAAATGGAAAAAATTGTAGTAATGTAGTTGAAATATGTGTTGTAGGAAATATACAATGAACTAAGTTTCAATGTTTATAATTTGGTTCATTTAAGAAATAACAAATGAATCTGCTCCATTGCGCATTGAAAAGACCCCTAAAATGTTAAGCATAACTTCAAATACTTTGCATATTCTTATGTGAATTCACTGACAGAAAGAAATGATGAAGTGAATCTACCTGGCAATATTACAGTAAAGTACTGAAAGCATGGGCTAATGTGTTTTCCTCCCATGGGATGCACTACATCTACAGGAATTCTTTGCTAGGAACACCAGGAGCTGGAAAATCTGTTCAAATATTATTACTGTTATTAACACTTTCCTGACTTTCAAGAAAATTATTGCTGGGTAAAAAAAAAGTCCAATGATTCTTCAATCTTGCCCTAGGTGTTCCTGTGTTATTCCCTTGTAGCCGCTATGCTACGAGAGCTGGAAATTGTACTACTGAAGGCAATATTGCATGTATTGGGTTTAGTGAATATACATTATGTTAAATAACATGTCTGCTCTGGAAGAAGCTAGTCACCAACATGGATCATGTACTGTGGTAAGTAAAATCTTGAATTTATAGACTACCTGGAGCTAATTCATTACTGATCATGTTCCTATATAGGTATTTATATAATACACCTATTGTATACTATACAACCCATCTTACCACTGTACCCCCTTCACTTATTTACACTTTTCTTTTTCCTATTTTACCTTATGTACTTTATACTTATTATGTACTTTATCATTTCTATATAGGATATACAATAAGTAATACTTGCAGGAAAGGGTGGCCCTTTGGTGGGACAGATCTATTATATATGCTGCTCTTGGCCAATCTGCCCCCCCCAAAAAAAATTTAATTCTGGTACCCCACTTCTGCCGTATGACAAATGACAACTTAATTTCCTCAACATATTTTTTAGCCTCTTTTACTGACATTTTAACCAAACATAAGTAAACAATTACAAAGGTTACAATTGTATTAATTATTTTAAAATAATACTGGCCCATCCCACTTATGCCATTTTATTCCCTTCAAAACAATTGAACTTTATGGGTACAGACAAATGAATTTCTAGACCACGAAACTCGATAAAGAGTGCTGGAATCTGATTATTACCCATACCCTCCTTTGGGCAGCAATCCACCATACATGCACCACATATTGAAGATTGTGTATGGCCAGCTTAATCTATGCTCATTGTATTTCACCTTTCACCTTTTTCTAAAACAGGGTGCCCAGAGTTATGCTGGAATTTATGTAACTAGTTTGCTTTAGACAAAAATATTTTGCTCAATTTTAATAAATATGATGTTTCTACAGAAGCTTTTCCATTTTACAGCATTTTATGCACAGTTCTACATGTAGCTTCAGTAGCACTAGGCAGTTTTAGAGCTATCACAAAACTTACATCCTGATCTGCGTTATAAAAAAAAAAGTCTGGCAGCCTCACTTGTTTGGCAATCTTAACATATGATTGGTTCTCTTTGGGCACCTTAAGGCTCTATGTAAAATCTATAACAACAGGAGGTGCAAAGTTTGCAACAACACTGGGGCCCTCAGATTTGATGGAGCCCTATGGACATAAAAAGTTAATTACTACATTGTGGAGCAATTAAGGGATATGGGTGGATAGTTATTAGGAGGCTACTGGTGATTTTGACAAATGGGTGACAAAATTTGCCTTGGAAAAATTGCAACCAAAAATTGTCACTGTTTGTGGAAGGTTCGGGACAGGTTCCCTAATGATAATTTTACACTGGGTCCCATGGACCTTTAATTTCCTCTGTTTGGTCATAAAGCAAGACAGGTTTTGGTCACCTGCTGTGTTAACTCTTTAAATAGCTTTAGTAAATATCTGGTCTGTTCTCAGCAGACAAACTGGGGACCTGAGTCATTAGCCCTAGTGCAAATATTAACAACCTTTATCTCATTACTCTGTTTGTAACACTCAAATCCTAGCCAAGTTCAAGCTTAACATTTCTTAAGGGATCCCTTTTTAATTGAGCACAAAACTTGATTCCACTGTGAAAACCACTTTTACTTTTACTTGTTTGAAACTACACTTGAATCATCTTTTCATTCAAACTTGTATTTATACCACACCTAAGATAAATATGTCTTACATGAATTAATGATCTGGGGACATGGATGGTTTTATCTGATAATGGATTTGAGTTTTAGAAGTGTGTGTTTACTTGGTCATATTTTAGTGGTGAAGTTTATTTGGGAATCAATATCATTGTTATTATAACCTTAGCAGAAAGTTTAACTCATATGTTTTTCCAATTTCCCTTAAAGGAAAATCACACCAAGCCTGTTCTAAAATGTAGTTAACACGCAGGGACACTTTTTAGCAAAGCTTGCAAGTTATTGCACATTGCATACGCCCTGTGTTAAGTGGAGAGACAATTACGTTTTTACATATAAACATAATTAATAACAATGTGACAGAAAACAATATATCTTAACGTGCACATTCATGTTTATCCCCTAAATAAAGACAAATTTTCTATTGAACTTTTCCACCTTCTTAATATATATTTGGTTTTTAAGACCTTTTATGTCAAGTAACAGGTTAATAGTGTGTCCTCTTCCTGACAAACAGATCTACACTGCGAAAAGTATTTGGACCCTCCATCCAATATACCATGTCCTCAGATAGAACACATTTACTGCTGAGTTGCAAAACGTCTGGGGAAATGTCAGTAGAAGAACTATACATAGGGAGTGTGACTTTTTGTGGGTTATCAGAGGCAAACACACCTAATGCCAAGAGTAGGTTGGAGTGGAAATATATCCTTTGAAGTGATAAATGTCATTTCACCGTGTGGCAGTCTAATGGAAAAGTTCGAAAGATGCCAGGAAAACAATACATCGGTAGTGATTAGCGAATCTGTTCCACTTTGCTTTGGTGAAAAATTATAGAAACGACAGTAAAATCTTCGAAACACGTTTTTTTATGTGACAGCGCCAATTTTAAAGCAACCACGCCCAATTTGTTACAACTGCGACTTTTTTTGGCGCACCACAAATTTTTCTGCACTGATGTTTCGCAAAACAATCTGCCAATCGTGAAATGTGGAAATTTGCTGCAAATCCATGCCTGGTGAAAAAATTAGCTCATCACTATACATAGGTCATTTACTTGCTGGATACAGTTTGGACCAGGAAAAATTACTGCCATCCCCCTGTCCGCTGTTCTGAATTGAGTGCTGCCCTATTGACACAGGGAAAGCCTGGAGGAACCACCGCCTCCAAACCAGGTGCTATTTCTACTGATCCCACAGCGACCTGCGTCAATAGGCACAGTGCAGATGAGCCAAAATACATCAGCCAATGAAACTCCCCTGGCAACTGCAATAATACTGGAATTCTAGGAAAAAAGCTTAATTGTGGTTGAAAACCATGGTGATTGCATTAGAAAGTGCACTTTGTGGTAATTAAATGATTTTACCTGTTTTAATGCATGACGCCAATGGCAAAATTGTGTAAAGAAGAAATAATGGTCTAGGGCTGTTTCCATGGCGTGGCTTAGGGCTCCTGGTTCAATCAAAAGCAAGCCTTAAGGCTACAGTGTACAATAATAAAATGTTGAAAATTCTATGTGTAGCCCACTTTAGAGAATGTGCTGCTACCTGCTGAGATCTAGTGGCGCTAACAGGGATCCTGAGCCCCGCTTACTATGGGGAACAGATGTTGCTGTACTATTTGGCGTGCCTCCACCCAGTATAGGGACAGACTGAACTGTAACTCCCCTCCTGAGAACTTGATATTATACTTCTGTTTTGGGGACTCCCAGCACTCCTGGCACCTTGCCCCCTCCCTGGGGTAGTTGCTTACCCGGCAGTGTGGATCCTCCAGATAGTAAGACAATGCACTCTGGTATTATGCCGAACCAAGTGATTCTTTATTTGCAGAATGAATGACAGATAGGCTTTGCAGGAGTTACAGAACATGTCAGGGAACACGCTTTTCCTTAGGGGACCCTCTTGGTTCCCTGACTCCAGCAATCAGTGCTGGGAGATCTTAATCTCATTAAATCTCCTGTAGGGCCCACGCTGCCCAGCTAAATAGCCTATCTACCACTCCTAGAGTTGTCTATAACCTTTATCTTACTAACTACTCCTGGCCTGTAGCTGGCCTCTTGCCAGAGGGTCCCAGGCAGGAAGACCTGGCTGCACAAGGCTGCACAAGGCTGCACAGCCTTATATACTGTGTGCACCACCCTGTGGCCATAACCCTGAACTGCAGGGATACTCCCTTTCTTAACACAAAAACAACTAGGACCACCCTTAGGTGTCCAATTCCCTAAGGCCACCCTCTAGTGCCTGTCAAAGGAGAACCCATCCTAGGGGCCCAATCTTGGAGATCCCTACATATGCTTCTTACTTTGGGTAACATTTTGGAAAAGACTCTGCTGCTGTGTTTCTCATTTTCCCTATAAACCAGAGGACCCTGATAACATTTTATAAGTTTTGGTTAGGAATCAATGATGTAAATTATACTTGTTTTGTATTTCAATGTATAGTAGTTTCAGTAGTATAGAGACACATTTGCACTACAAGTATATGCAGCACTGTGCAACCTTATAAGGATCCCTTCTATAAACAGTTCTGATTTATACAGTCCCAACTCTTCTGAGGAATTGTCCCAGTCATTTTTTTTAATGGGGTCAACAAATCACCAACAATTTTACAATATGAACCATAACAAATAATTTAACTGATCTCTAGATAAATCACGAAGACTCCTGGGCTGCCAGCAAGTAAGTATTTCTCAGTGAAACTGCCTCATGTTGGGAAATGCACCCAATCTACCTGTTTTTCTGTGTTATTGTCCTATATTTATATAGCAATAGGGGATTTACACAGCTTTTTTGAATCGATTGTTCGTGATTCACATTAGTTCCAGCCTAAAGATTTCAAGCTAAGTATAACTTTTGCATTCACAATAGGGTCAGTCTGTCAGCTGCCTATTCAACTGCATCTATGTTCTTGGAGTGTGGAACAAAACCAGTATAGAGAGAAATACCATACAGAAATGTGTAAAACATTAAAAATAGAGCCCTGAATCCCAAGCAATACGTAGCAGCTGGCCTGATTAGTGAGGTACTGTATGACCTATAAATATGTTAATTTTATTACATAACTCATTAATGAAATTAAATTCACTGACTTCCTGTGCCTTTTGAATCTATTTAAAGGATGTCTCATATCCTCCTATGGAAATAGCATGAGGTTATCAAATGAATTAATGTTTGGATCTTCCTCTTTATTTTTAGACACCATAGGACGAGACTGCTCTGTGAAGGTTACCAGACTTTCAAAGTGTAAGACCTTTTTATAAAGCAACATTTAAAAAAATTGCATATTAAAAAATTGCCATAAATCAGATTACCAGGAATGACCAACCACATTTCACCCTAATTGAATAAAAACACTGCAAACAATGAACATTAGTCACATAACACAAAAAAATAATTTTTGCATATTTCCCCCCCCCCAAAAAAAATAAATACATTTGAATATTGATCATAAATTGCCAAAATCCCAAACACAAGAAAGTTCTTTAAAGGGTATCTAAGCCCAGGGGATGGAAGAAAAACAGCCTCTGGTAACTTTAAGAGACAAACTTCTTTCTGACCAATGGTTGGATATCGGTTGTACGTTTAAATGCAATGATCTGAAACTATCATACAGACTGAAATTGATGAAAGGTGAATTCCTTTGTATCCTATAGCGGAAATGTCATGGTTGTGCAGAATTCTATCAGGGAATCTATTTGTAATCTCGATAAGTAAGAACAAGTATTGCATATATTTTAACACAATTCTAGTTTATAGGATTATTTTACAAACAGGTTGAACAGGCTCTGTCATCCTTTATGGAGGGGAGTCCAACTATACTTTCAGTATCAGAGCCTGTCTCCCTCGAGACAAAATAGGGATAATTACCTTTAATTATTAGGGCTTATAATTATTTACCACACTGCTCCTGCGAGCCTGTGGCAAATTTATCTGTGGAAATCACATCTTCAAGTAAGAAGATGTTACTGAGTAAACAGAAGTAATGCTCTTTAAACTATATACATATAAAATAAATTATTTTAAACCCAAAATACCTCTAGAATACAGCACTGCCATTTCACAAAACTTCTAGTGCCAACAAACAATTCATTTTTCATTTGATTTTCTCTGTTTCATGTTAATCTTATTTGTTTAATGGTTAGAGTATCTTTGGCACTAAAATGTATCTACACACCTTTTGTGTCAAAAATAACCAAATTATATTTAAGCTTGAGCAAATAATTATGTTATATTAAAGTGCCTAATTATGTGATTGACTGCACATCAGTCAGATGTTCCTGCTTTCATTAAAGCTCCATGGTATAAGCAAGTGATATCATTTCAACTATGCATCTCTTAGACAAGAGATTTTGACTTTGAACTCTCAATATATGATTTTGGAAGCCTTCTATAGGACTCAATGGTACTCTGCAGCTCCAACCTGGCAAAAGAAACTTGAATGAATTCCGAAACTTTCGTAGTTGTTGCAACAAATATATTATAATATGATTTTGTCGCACAAATTGACGCAAGGCACGAAAATATTGTGGAAATTACACACAGTTCTAAAAGTTAGAAAAACTACAATTTTTTCCCAATTACTTGCAACTTAACCCCATAAAAGCTCATTTTCATTCCATTGTCCCAAAAAAAGCCCTGAAATTCCACTCATTCATGCAGGTGTACTTCCTCCTGTTTAACAATACTGTCAGTATGAATTTGCTGATGACAGCAGTCTTTTTTTTCCTGCCGCAATAACCGAAAAAAACACTGGGATATGTTGAGCTTCTATCAGCTATCAGAATGGTTCAGCTGTCAAATTGATATGGGAGTCTGCAGCTGTCAACTATAAATGTGAGTGAAACAAGTGAAATTCGGTAATCTAATATCCAAATTTAGGTTTGGGGAAATAGTGGTTGGGGAGTTGCTGAGCACATCTGTTGATTAACCGAACAGAGACTTCTATGACATGAAGGGGGTTTTGTCTCTAAAAATCTTTGTAAAGTGAGATTGCATATATCTGTAGATTGGTATTAAAAGCTTTTCCCGCTGGTGTTTTGTAGTTATAAAACTGTTACAACTTTACATTTTCAGATGTAGTCCTGCATCAAATGCAGATTTTGGTTTGAGATTTGGCCAAATCCACAGGGTTTGGATTTAGTCCGGCAGAACACAAAGCCATTTGACTTTAAGGTAAAGATTTCTCAAAATGTAAATTGAGAGCTTAATACATAAAAACTCACCCATGTACTCTTTATTACTATGTGATTTTTAGAACCGGATTTATCAAATGTCGAGTTCTAACTGTTACCGTATTTTTTGCCGTATAAGATGCACTTTTTCTTCCCCAAAACTGTGGGGGAAAAGTTGGTGCGTCTTATACGATGAATACTCACCCCAGGACCGCCAAGTCATCGCCGGAGGCTCCTTCTCTCTTATGCGGCAGCGTCAGGCCTTTTTATAAGGTTGCGCCCGTGCGTATGACGTCACACATCAGCGACGAGGCGCAACCTTATAGAAGTGTCTGTTGCAGTGGCATAAGAGAGAAGGAGCCTCCGGCGATGACTTGGTCTGTTGGGGGTACTTTCTATGGGGGCAATTGGGGGCACTGTGTGTGGGGGCTACTGTCTATGGGGGTTACTGTGTATGGGGGCAATTGGGGCACTGTGTATGGGGGAAATTGGGGCACTGTGTATGGGGGATACTGTCTATGGGGCACTGTGTATGGGGGCACTGTTTATGGGGGCAATTGGGGTACTGTGTATGGGGGCACTTTCTATTGGGGCACTGTGTGTGGGGGCTACTGTCTATGGGGCGATTGGGACACTGTGTATGGGGGCACTTTCGTAATATTTGGGGGGATATTACCCCCCCCCCCGTGGACATCCGTACCATGCGTCCTCTTCCCCTTGCAGTGCCGATCGGTGCGCACTGACACTGCTGACATTGGCGCGCGCACCTCTAGTCATGCAAAGCACACAGCAGGATGGCAAGTACTTGATAATTAGTATATTATATAGTTCAGAATCTTTTTTTTCTAGATTTTTCTCCTTTAAAATTGGGTGCGTCTTATATTCCGGAGCGTCTTATACAGCGAAAAATACGGTAATTAATTAGTAATAATAAATACGCCATTACTAAATACGCCTCTTGAAATCCCATAGGAATGAATAGAACATGGGCACGTTTTTATGTATTAAACTCACATTTTGATAAATTTGCCCTAAATCTCCAAACAACTGAATGCAACAATATTTTGTTCACAGATAATGCACTTTTTAATGCAATCCTAATACAGTTATGGGATCCCTTATCCGGAAACCCATTATCCAGAAAGTTCAGACTTACGGAAAGGCCATCTCCCATAGATTCCAATATAAGCAAATAAATCTAATTTTTAAAAATGATTTCCTTTTTTGCTTTAATTATAAAGCAGTGCCTTGTACTTGATCCCAACTAACATATAATTAATCCTTATTCGAGGCAAAACCATCCTATTGAATTTATTCACTATTTAAAGGATTTTTAGCAGATTTAAGTTATGGAGATCCAAATTACAGAAAGATTCCTTATCCAGCAAACTCCAGGTCCCATACCTGTAAGTTTAGTTTTCAGCTAAATCTTTTGTGGATTATTAGGTATTTGGTTGGATCCCAGAGTTATGGATTTGCTGCACCCCTAAAATTTAGAAGAAAGAGAAATTGCACACTAATTCACCTGTGTGTTTAAACTTACAAAGTAGTGCATTCATTGCAAAATTGTTTGTGCGCTTTTGTTGGGTAATAAAAACCTGTTAGATGTTGGAAGAGCTTGAAATCTAATTTATAACATGAAGATCTGTAACAGAAACTTCAGGAAGAATTGTGCTGAATATTGGTGTTATTGGAACATGAAATAATGATCATGTTTATGCCTTTTGCGTGCCCTTGTGTGTTTGGACATGCTTCAAAGTCATATAAATGCAGTTACTGCCTATGAAACAACGTACTCAACATCAAAGTGAACCTGTACTTTTATATAACCTGAGCAATTAATTTGGCAGCTTGACAATTAGTATACTGACGTATAATGAGCCCTTAATTCATTGTAGAAAACATTGGCTTATTCTATAAGACAGTGCCTGTCTTCTTGCAACATATATATATATATATATATGGATATTGATTCTGCATACTTAGAACTCCAACTCCAGGTGCTATCAAACAGTTAAAGAAAGGAGGGGAAGACCATTCCTGTAAGAAAGGATTGTTGTATAATTATCTTTTTCTACATGCTATCAGTGTGACCAAAACTGTATGCCACAATGACATTAATCCATTGTGAACTGATGGGTGGATCCAGCCTACAATCTGTGACTTTACCAAACTGAACAGAACTCGGCGGAGTGAGCCTTTCTCTTACAAGGCTACAGAAAGAGACCAAGTAAAGGTAAATTACTAACAAGAAGAACTTGTGTTGATCAAGAACAGACTCGTCTGCATTCACTTTTTATAAAAGGCCCAATACAAAATAAGCACAAGGATGCCATCTGATTGCGTAGGTGAGATATCCAAGTATAAAAGCAGCAGCTTCTACTTACACTTGTGCATTGCTGCTGAACCAGAGTATTTAGTATTTACACTGTACCTTTACCTCTTACACGTAACCCATTACAATTGATCTTTTTCTGACCTCCGCTTTTTGTACCCATTTTCTTCTGTTTCTTTGCTATTTGAAAGATAAAACACATACATTTGTGGCAGTGTTGGCTGCTTTTAGCACTTACATGTTGTCTGATTTTAATACAGCTTTAGAAAACATGTTGCTTTTATATACATGTAATGCATTCAAGTGTTCATATTTTAAGTTTTGTTTTTTTATTCAATTTGTTATTCAGCAAACATATCATGAATCCTCCCACTTCTTTATTCCATAGGATATTTGAAGTGATAGTGACACCTCTACACTAATGGCAAAAAAAAACCCCTAAGGTGTGCAATATTACAGATGTGGTAGGAGCCACTGCATGAAATCCAGCCTCCTGGGTCCTATGAATGGTTCATTTATAACATCATATAACTATTTTAATTTTGTTAATATTACATCATTAAAAAGTCCATAAAGGGGTTGGTATTGCCCTCAGTCTTCAGGTAATCATTTTCCCCTGTATTCTGCTTTATTCTTTCCCATGAGAAACATCTGAATCATAAATGAATGCTAAATGCCCCATGTTGAAGCTTGTACTACACAAACAAGTTTAATATTGTTTTATGCTAAAATAGTAAAATACATAATTCTTTCAAGTGAGTCTGCATCCGTCCTTGTAAACAGAAGAAAAAGCACAAACGTGAGCTTTCATTAAGGTTCACGACAAAGTACCACATTTTAATAAGCACTGAAATTTATGACTTCGTCTATGACTGTTTTTTCCTCCTTCATTAGCACTTTATTAGCTCCTCAAAAAGATTTTAATTCAGGTTTTATGTATACCAAGTTAGACATTTCTTCTAGGGATTAACATTAACATTATAAAGAAGAAACATATTTGTGTTTTGAGAATGGAATTTTGTGTAAATCAGTAGGGTAGGTGGCTACAATAAGTTGCAGACATTGCCATAAGCAAGTTAAGCTTGTGTTAGCATGAAACTATGGACTCTGCAGCACATAGCAATCATTACAGAAATAACGGAAAGTACAGTTTAGTTAAAAAAAAATCTTCCTAAAAATGCTAAGACCTTCTGTTTGAATGTTTGATGTATTTTGTATGTTTTCAGTCACTGTAAATATTTACATGAATGTGAACTACAAAGTTGCTTCGAATTGGATTTTCCTTCATTCAGGCAAAATCATATTTTTGGCTTTTAGGTACACGGGAAAATAATATTTTGGAGTCATTTTTTGCACTTAAATGGATGAAAATGTTGCACATATTAAGACCATTCATTCATTTTAGCTAAATGCACAGCTTGCACTGGGGAAGCGGCATCCCGAAAGTCAAGGTAATTCCAGGATTCTCAACTGTAGGCTGTCAGTAGACTAACCAGGCTTGCAGCAAAAGGATCACAAGCTAATGGTGTTTAAAAACATTTTTTAAATGTGCATGGAAATGTTACCCGAAGCTTGCATCTAGTCTGCAAAAAATACACACATGCAATTGTGTTAGTTTCACTCACTGGGCACAGTATGTATGTTATTTATATTATTATTATATTTATAATATTATGTGCACTGCACTGTACAGTAGAATAGATTAATGGAGGTCCCTGCCCCTTAGAGCTTGCAATCTAGATACAATCACAGTGTGGATGCAACTTCAATGAAGTGCTGCATTGTGGATAAAAAAAGAGTGTATTTGCATCCATACCTAAAAATTGCACTTCATACACTGTGCCTGGTAAGTAAATGATTCTGTATTGAAAGCAATTTTTACCAAAGGGTCAGTAAAGCCATTAAGTCAATAAAGGGGATATAGGGGTGAATATTTCTGTGTTTGCAATTTTGAATCTGGGGCATCAGATTTCAAGGGGTTAAAGACTAATGGACATTAAAGTACTTTGGGGGTAATGTAACAAGTGCAAGTTTACCCCAGTTCATTTAAGCAGTCATATGTTTGCTCTCAGATGAATGGCCAGTGAATCCATCCTGCTGATTTAGGGTTTAAAGAATTGGCACAAACCTTGCACCTGTCACCTCATTAAACCTGAATGGTCTTCTGTCATGCATAATAGTATAGAATAAACACATATAGCTCTGTGGGGATATGATACCAATTTACTTTAATAGATTCCACATCTTCTGGTGCACAGGGAGGGTAATGACAGTGAAAGTATAAACAACATAATTAGGACTGACATTGTCACTTAACAAATCATCAAGACAGACTTTGGGGTTTATACTAAAGCCTAAATTATAGTACCCACTGGAGTAATAGACATTCCATCTACATTACTAAGGCTGATTTTCCCACAGCTTTCCCTATTAATATATCATATATTGCCTCATATAAATAGGGCACAATTAAAGGACAAGAAACAAAAATTTGCAAGATGGAGACAGGTTATTTACACAGAGCTTCAAAAGAAAACACTTTTTCTATAGGTTCCAAATTACATTTTTGGATACTGTATATAAAACTTGAAAAAATATTCATAGTCTGCCAGTAAATAAACCAAGTCAGCCACTATTTGTAGAATGTTTAGAGACTAATGATTAACAGAAAGCAGCTTTGATATGGAAGAGTATAGCAGGGCAAGATGGTGATACCTTATATCTGCATTGCCCAGCCTGTGTTCCTTTGGATATTGGCATTGTGCTGAAAGTTGTACTTTAACAACAAAGGGCCATATTTTAGATAGCCTGTGGGCCTGCAAAGTCTGTAAAGCTGTACCACCACAGCTAAGACCCGTCCTGGCTATTGAAAACCCTATTGACCGTATTTAGTCTTTATCTTGTTTAGCTGTATTGTATGTATGTATAACTTTATTTATAAAGCGCCACAAGGGTACGCAGTGCTGTACAGTCTTACAGAATACAAAATTACACACAGGGAGGACAAGTGATATAATAAGTACAATAAATACATATATGTATATATATATAAGTGCCATGTGGTATGAGACACAGTAGGAAGGAGGTCCCTGCCCCGTAGAGCTTACAATCTAACATAACACTCATTTTCCTCTATTACAACAGATTATTTCACTTATATATAATCTTGAACTTGCATCTTCTAAGAATTTTCTCAGGTCTAAGTGTGTTTTCTGCTCCTTACAATCAATTTCTTAGATAAAGCCTGCCATGGTTTTAATTGTGGACCAATCCTTGTATATAATACACATTAATGACTTTCAAAATCAATTTTAAAAAGGAGAAATGGCTGTAAAGAAAGTGACCTTTTATACTATAGTTATTGAATATGAATGTAATAATTATATATATGATTCCATCTCTATTTCTCCTAAAAGTAAACATATACATCAGAAATAAAGCCCTGCTTATTCATAAAGATATATAATATTCACTTTGTAAGCTGTTTGTAATTAGCAGATATATTTTTTGCATTCTTCCCTTCCATTTGTTTCTCCTCCAACTGTATATTTTCTATGTGCTTAGGACCAATGAAAAGGCTGATAGGCTGGCGATTCATTACAAACACAATATCAAGACTGTTGGGTGTTTGCTTCAACGTCCAAGCACACCATGGCTGCTAATTCCTTGTGGCTTCTATAATAGACAAACCTCATTTTCTGCTTGATGATTTTGGTGCAACTCAAGCTTAGACTCCCAAAGGTTGCCCAGAGCATAACGAGCATCCACAATGTCCCTGTAACATGGTGACCTAATGTTAACAAATTTGAAGGCCTGGATCATTACTGTTATAGGGCTGCTGAACCTCAGGGCTAGTAGATTTCAGTATATAAAATACAGCAATTATAACCATACTGTATAGTTTTTAGTTCCCCTTTAAGAACTAGTAAAGCTAAAAATGATGTAAAATTACTTTAACTTGTTAAACATGAGCTGTCAATCATGTGTTTCATATTTGAGGAGTAACTACCAAATCTAACCAGGATTTATACTGGTTCCAATATAAACAAAAAAGAAGTGTTGCAGAGAGCTGTGAAATTCTTCATTCAGACAAAATAGCTTCCTTGTCATTTCCAAGTCCCATTGCACCACCATCAGCTTTTTGCTTGCATTTCAGCGCAATGAGTCTGAAGGTCACCACATGTTGCTTTCATCCACCAGTGTCATTACCGCTGAGAATAAAGCTATGTAAGAAATGAAGAGGATTCCAAAACCAGATTTAGAAAATGAGAACTTACTCCAGATGAAAAAGAAGCCAAGGGCTCTGATTGCTTTAGCAGTAAAGTAACACAATGCAATAAAAGACATCCTATTCAAAAGAGAAAATCCCTCACCCGTTCTTTAGGAAATAAGGCATCTGTTAGAAATTACCCAATTCTGAGTCATTCAATAGCAAAATATATAGCGAAATAGCAAAACTGTTAATAGGTGTAGGAAATGTCTCCAGTTGCAGTTTCTATATGGTGCTCCTCACAGGTCCTCTCATCAGTTTCTACTGTAACTTTAATGTAATTAGGGTATATTAAGTAGATTGTAAGCTCTTTTGGGCAGGGCCCTCTTCACCTCTTGTATCGGTTATTGATTGCTTTATATGTTACTCTGTATGTCCAATGTATGTAACCCACATATTGTACAGCGCTGCGGAATATGTTGGCGCTTTATAAATAAATGTTAATGTAATGTAATATTAAGACACTTCCTAGCCTAGGTTTAATACGAAATGTGCCTAAAGTCTTTAAAAACAATGATAATGAAACTAGGTAGGCTCCAATTTGCTTGGACCCGCTAATGATTTTAATTAATTACATCCTATGACCCAGGGTACTTTAGTCCACAGTAGGTTGCTGCCATTTTCCCTTAAGGCTTGTTAAAGATGACTGTACTACTTATGTACCAAGCCTGAGAATTCTGTACAGTACATGGGACCAGTAGGAATTTACATAAGGGATACCTGAGAGCTTGGGAAAGCCTCCTCTGGATAGAAGTAGCCTTGGCAGTTGTGTTTTTTTAAAGAAGATGAGCTCCGGCAGATTCGCACCCCTCCTCTATTTTATGTATAAATATAATGTATTGCTTATGTTTTTGTCCCAATCCTCTCCTATTCAATTTCCATACTCATTTTTAAACTGCTGCAGCGTTGCTAGTTTAATAAAATCCTAGCTACCAGAGAGCTGTACAACAAAAAACATTAATTCAAAAACCACTCAAAATAAAAAGACTAATTGCATATTGTCATTGTATACGTGTCACACTTCAACTGTGAGGTGAACTATCCCATTAAGGAGGGAATATAATAAAAGTCGGCAATGAAAAAATTATTTGCAATGTGAAAAGTTACGCCAATTTGCTTCTGCCTGAATTTAATATGGGCTTTGTGAACTAGGAAACTGTTAGGGACCACTTCCAACAGTACAAGAAGGTTTGTAAATGTTATTGTTTGTAACAGTGCACAGTGTATATAATAAAACTTCCTAATGAAAAAGTTAAGTTTGCACCAGAAGATTACGCCACCTTCGAGCATGCCTTAAAAAGTTTGCGCAATTAAAATGAACAATATTACAGTGCACAATGCAAATTTTTATTCTTATTGGTGCTCATTTTTCGTCTCTGACTTTAAATAAATTCCCCTATTAGAGTCTTTTTCTTGGCCCAGTCAGTGAATTGCTTCTCTGTTTTTGCCACATATAAAGCACACCAAAGACACCAAAGATCCCCAAAATTCTCCACATTACAATGTTAATGGGAACTGTATGTATGTTTAATTTTTTTTCAATATAGCTCTACTTTTATACGCAGCGCTGTACAATAAAACAGAGGGGTAACAATACAATCCCAGAAACTAAATAAATGAATTTTGTAATGCCATGGATACATTTCACACCATTTCTGTTATTATCATAGATGATGATTTGGAGCATTTATGCACATTATACCATAGCCCTTAGACACCCCGGTTTAAGAGTAAAAACACAGCATGTGAATTACCCCTAATTATTATGTGCGTCACTAGCCTTAGCAGAAAGCAGAGTTTATTTTATTGCTGCAATGATATGGCTGATCTAAGTACTGTGAGAATAGTATACAGATGTTAAACGTGAAGACAAGTGCAAAGTGTGTGGGAACAAGTCCCTTCAAGAATTCCTTTCCTTAGAAATACTCTCTCAAGATTGTCAATTTTAATACAGACTGTCAGCAATCTTCTTGGGGTGTTATAAGAAACATAATGGCGCTAGATGGCAGCTCAGTTCTCAAAAAGGAATGTAGTGGGCTTAGACCTAGTTGCATTTAGCAGACAAATGGAGAAACTAGCATACAGACAGGGACTTCAACTTGATGAGAAGTCAGGGCATGATCGATTTTCCCTCTGACTGATGAGCTTTTAAAAGCCTCATTTGTTTACAAATGACTGTAATGTACAATAGGTTTGCACATGTAAAGATACTTTGTGGTTAAGGTTTCTATTACTGAGAGAACTGACTGAGAGAAGATGTGGAATCCTATACATAAAGTGTTGCTACTGACATATATAATAGATACAATGCATTCAAGCAAATACAAATGTAATTAGCCTAGTTGCAATTGTGGTGTTAGGAAATAATTATTTTCCTTTCTAAGGCAAATGGGGACAGGTTGCTTCAATGGGATTTTTCCCATTCCTTTAGATCATTGTTAGATCATTGTTATCCAACTTATTCACTAAACTACATGTTTGGGGGGGTCAAATGATTAGAAAAATATGATGCCATCCAAAGAGATCACTGGAGCTCTTGCCCAGTTTGGTGGCCATAAAACAAACATTTGGAGGGCCACATTCAGCTTGCAGGCCTCCAGTTGGACAGCCCTTCTCTAGATCATCTTGATGAAAGATAGAAAAGGGATGAACTTGTTCGACATTAGGGGCGTAACAAGTGATCCCCCCACACACAGTGCCCCCTGCCGTCCACACTCTGTGCTATCAACACCCACATGCTCCCTGCACCAGCTATCAATGTAAGGAGTGGCAAGAGAGGAGGTCTGGGGACATAAGCAGGATTGCCTTTCCCTGCATCCGATGAGTCTACTCCACTTTACTCCTTTAATGGACACGTCCTTTTTTCAGCCTCACCTACTCATATAACTGTCAATAGCAACATGTGTCCATGATCTAGATAGAAATTGATTCAGAGGAGACTCAGAGACTCTGATTTGTCATTTTATATTTAACTTCTTTAATCTCATGATGCATGTGTTGAAGTTGCAGATAAAATGGGACAGGAGAAAACGCATAAACTGGCAGTGGCATGTAACAGCTGTCAGAACAAATGGAGGAAATGCAGACAGTAGACAAAGTAGATGTTGTACAGTTTCTGACTAAGTGGCTTAAAATATTTTTCTGCACTAAAATATAAATAGCCAATGTTTAATGGGTCTTATTTACTAAAATACTAAGATGTTTTAAATCAAGCCACAACATATTAATGCATGACTAAGGATAATGTGAATCAGTTAGGCATGCCTTTTGAGTATAGAAGAATTTGGAAAGGTCGACCAAGTGCAATAAAATCACACAGGAAACCTTACCGTGGAGACCTGTATGTAATGGATAGGTAAATCTTTAATAAGAGTATATAAGAAGTGTGAAATTAACACTGTGCACTCACATGTTATTGCAAAGCTCTCTGGTTACATATTTTAAAGCTGACGGATCCCTTTTAAAGCAAGTGTTAAACACTGAAGTGCCCCATTCATCAGAGCTGTCTATTCCTGTTTTTCAACTGCGCAGCTGGGTTTTTGTGGTGTAACCAGACTTGTTGGAAGCCAACTACTTTTTACTGTTTTCCCTATAGAGTATCATAGGTACAACATAATGTTACAGCATTTGGACATTTAAAAGCTTCCATAAAATGTATTTGGTGTACTAGCTTGATTTAAATACAGCTCCATATGTTCACAGTCATGCCTTTTAGTTGGTTTTATTAGTGTATACTATATCTATAGCCAGTAACAATATACCATATTTAAGAATCCTTTTTTCTTCTTTTATTTCCCACTAAACAGAATGCAGTTAGAAGATCTCAGTTACTATCTCCATAGAGTATAACTTGTTTGGATATTTGCATTTACACATATGAGTAAAAAAAAGTTTTCTGAAATATGGCCTCCTTGCCATTATCTTAAAGGGATATTATAACTAATACTGTATATACTTGACTCTCTTTTACATTATGTAAACTGCCTTTTGTCTAGTCGACTGAATGGTAAAACTGTTGCCATTGCAAGTCAATACTGTCATGATAAATGCAGTTGTGATAAACCCCTCTCATCATAAGGAGTTCGGAAAATGGCACATGAACACTTCATACTGCCTGCTTCCTTCTCAGGTGTATCCCATTCAGCTCAATAGGAGGCAGCAAGGGGCCATTAACTGTGCCTACTGTGTTCATTGCCTCAGGCTTATATACCTATATTAATTATCTCTGTGGCACTTAGTTCTCTGTATATCTGCCACTCATTAATAAACTACTATTAGTGATGAGAAAAATGTATTTTGACATAATGGAAGAGTGTTTTGCAGTTTACTGCAACTCATTGTAGTGAGTGATGATGACCATGTAGATGTAAACCCTCAGAGAGGTCATATGAAGCTGTGCAATTCTATCAAGACTAATGGACTTCAGACTTTGAGATAAGGGTTCCCATAATTCCCCACAAATCTCTATATCTTAAATCTACTAAAAAAAATTACATTGAACCCTCAATTTTACGTTTTCCTACATTTTACATTGTTTTGGTTTTTTTGTGGTCCTACTAATTTATGATGCATTTCAATGGGTGCTTTTCCCTTATTTTACATAATTTTTTCCTGGATTTTACAAGAACATTTTGCCCTAATGTTCCCAAAAATTAATGTTTGTCCTCTGTGAATGTTATTATTAATGAAATTAAGAGGTTTAAAATACTAACCAGATGCATATTTTGCCATGGTTCTGTCTTTAAAGGAGAAGGAAAGGCTAAGTCACTTGGGGGTGCCAAAATGTTAGGCACCCCCAAGTGACTTAGAACGCCTACCTTGTACGCCGGGCTGGTGCCCCTGTACGGAGGGAACAGCACCAGCCCGGGGTAGCTGCCGGCGCTTCCTCCTTCCTCCTCGCATGCGCCGGCCGGCGGATTTCGCCGGCAGCGCGCAAAGGAAGGAGGAAGCGGTGTCTACAGGTGCCCCGGGCTGGTGCTGTTCCCTCCGTACAGGGGCACCAGCCCGGGGTACAAGGTAGGCGCTCTAAGTCACTTGGGGGTGCCTAACATTTTGGCACCCCCAAGTGACTTAGCCTTTCCTTCTCCTTTAAATAGTAATTCCAGCTTGTCTGCACCTCATACAATCATGCGCAAATCAGTTATTGCTTTAGGCTGTGCATCTTACAGTGAATCGCTTTAAAAACATTTTTAAAGGTGATATAATCAACAGCTAAACATCTATATATACATATATAGTAATTCATTCTGGGGTAATCTTATTCCCATTCTGGGGTAATCTTATTCCCATTCTGGGGTCAAAAATTATCTTTTTGTTGTGTAAATGTTACTCTGTCTGGGCATAGTTTCCTTATACATTTCATGTCATTGGTTTCTTCTTGGGTCTACCTGGAGATATTTTCATTCCATTTATATACACTCTGAATCAGCTCACAGTCCAAACCTGATAGTTTAGAACAGCTGGAATCTCTTTCCCTTATATATGGCAATGAAGGGTAATGCCCAGTACAATAGTATCTCTTTGCACTTAATTTTACCAAACAGGTTCATAATAATCCTTGATTTAATCCACACTGTAGATATTGAAAACACAGCCATCTGTACCAGCAATGTATTTAATATTATACATTTCCTTGGAGATTGCAAGTTCATAAACTATAGGATTACACAGACGTATTATTTTTATTATTAGGATAATTGCAACAAATGTGTAATTTAAAGTTTAGATTTCCATTAAGAAAATGAAATACAAGTACTGAATATAAGATTTGAGCAACTTGGAACATAAGAGATTTGGCACACGTTAAAGCTTTTCCCCACTGTTGTGTGTTAAATTATTAAAATATTGTGTCAATCTCATTCAGTCACTGTTAATTAAAGATGTTTATACATGCATGTGAAGAGAAAACCCCACTGAGAGGCAATAATTCTCCCCAAAGCAAAATCTATTATGTTTTTTGGTATATCATTTTCTATAGAATTAACTGAGGAGGGGTCACATGATAAAATATAAAGCGCTATACCCAAATCAGCTTACATAGCTTATACATCATTCTTCACCCAATAGCCCTTTTCTCTAAGTAATTTTAACCACAGTACTGAAGCTGAAATATAACGTACCATTTCATTTATCAAGATGTTTTTGTAGCCAAGTGGACTATAGACCAAACTATTCCTTATGCCATATTGCTACAAATATGTTTCTAATTTTCATTTCCTTTCAAAGAGGTTTGTGGCTTATACAAGAGTCATAATTCAACTGATAATTTCCATCATCCACGTTAAACCCTGCATATTGTATATATTTATTTCAAAGCCCCCAAAATTTTGTGGGTTAAACCCTATATTAACATTGGGTTTAATACTGTGATTGTTCCATCATAAAAATAATCAATCACTCTAGCTAATAGCCTACAATTCAGTCTTGTTATCTTAAGAAATAGTTTGAAGGCAGGAATGTGTATTTTTTCATCTAAATGGTTTGGGATGAAGTGAACGATGCTGTAAAGGAAATACATATACTGTATATCTAACTAAAGAGGAAAAAGCATAGGGTATATTTAGCATACAATTTAATGATAAATATTCAGAATTTACTGTATCTCTTTAATTTCCCCATATAACTACCTCTTTTGCCTTGTATCTTCAGATTAGGAAAATCTGTGCGCCATACGAGTCACTCATATAATTTCCTCTCCACCAAGTATCTGGCAAGCTTCCAGAGTCAGCCTTTTCATAGCTCCTCATCAGCCCTACTTACTAAACGCGGAATTTCAGTAGCAAATATAGTGCATGAACCAGTAATGTGCTCGCTTTATGTCCCTTTTCTCTATTTACCACATCAGATTCAGAGATATCAATATCTTCAGTCCTGGGACTGTTGTTAATTGTATCAACCAGGAATGTTTATTAAATAAAAATGTAAATTTATTGAGACATCACACCACAAAGATTTAGGAGGATGGACCTCTTCTTTAGGTACTTGGGGAAAATGCTCCTCAAAGCATTGCATTGCAATGTTTAAGTCCATTTTTAATAAGGAATATTCTTAGTTTCTGGTGCCTCCAGAAGCCACATTGTCATATAAGAAATAATGCTGAATTGGATCTCTGGTAACTTTAATAAATGCAATAACTGCATTACATCTTACTGAAAGGATTAATATAATAATGTAAATAATTTCTTTACTGTAATGTTGCATTAGCAGTGCTTAAAATAGGGTGGAATGGGATACTGTCCTGGAAATTTTTTTAATTATGAAATGCTGATACCACCATTTCAATAAATACTGAATATATTACATATATTATGTTACAAGTGGGTGATGTTACAATTGGGTGAGGCAAGAATTGGTGAACATAACATCTCTGCACTTCAGTTACTGCTTATTGATAGATAGATAGATAGATAGATAGATAGATAGATAGATAGATAGATAGATAGATAGATAGATTGATTGATAGACAGACAGACAAATAGATACATAGATAGATATACAAATAGATAGATAGATAGATAGATAGATAGATAGATAGATATAGATAGATAGATAGATAGATAGATAGATAGATGATAGATAGATAGATTGATAGACAGACAAACAAATAGATACATAGATAGATATACAAATAGATAGATAGATAGATAGATAGATAGATAGATAGATAGACAAATAGATACATACATAGATAGATAGATAGACAGACAGACAAATAGATAGATAGATAGATAGATAGATAGATAGATAGATAGACAGACAGACAAATAGATAGATAGATAGATAGATAGATAGACAAATAATAAAAAGTCTAGAAGTTGAAGACGTCCCAGCCTTCAAGGAAAAGGAAGAGAATTGTGACTATAATACATATCCTTAGCCATAGCATTTGCTGCAGTACAACTACTAACAACACCTGAAAAACATGCAGCCTGGCAACACCTGGTTTAGGAAAGTTATCTGTCAGATCCAGATGAAGTGACATCATAAATTACAGTTCTGTCCCTTATCATCATAAGCTCATGTTTGGGTAATAAATTAATGTTCGACTCCACATTTGCATGCTCCAAAATGCAGAAATTCAGTTACAAATCTTGCTAAATCATTACTTATCCCATCCAGCAAATTTAGATTTACACATATTAATTACAGCTGCCAATTTAATTGCCTTGGATAAGGTATTATTAAAAAAAGACTATAGAACAGCAATGGCATACTCATACGTAGGTTGTATAAGAGTTTGTGGAGAATGCTTCAGCATAGGCAAAAGATGTGTCTGTTTCAATTTAAGGGAGGTTAACCTGACATTACCAAAGAACAGCTTAGGTATGCCTCACAAATGCCACAAATGCCAATATGGAGTATGCTCTTTTTTTTTTTTTTTTTTATCTTCAAGGGTGGTGTAATAAGATACATTGGATATTGTTTAAAAACAAGTTTTAACATGACCCGTTTAAATATAATTAATAGCAATAATAGGAATATACACCACCTCCTTTAAAAATACATCAAAACATAGGTGCAGTCAAACACCATTCTGTTCACCAGGCGTAATTAGCTCCCACGAACAGATAATCCCTGAAAATGAATGACTTTTGCATTAAAATTCACGTAGTTCAAGTTAATAGGGGGTTAGAAATTCTGCAAAGCTTGATTTCACCATGAAACAGAACATTTGAGCATGGAAAAGAAAGTCTTAAACCTGTCAGGGTTATTTTCTTTTTTGTGCAGAAGCCCAAAAGACAATCCTTTCTAGATTGGCCCAACAGTTTTAAAAGTGTGGGTTGTTATATGAAAGATGAGTGTGTTCTGTCGCCTTTGCAATATTTCTCCAATTGTACA
The DNA here is from genome assembly GCF_000004195.4 of Xenopus tropicalis. Classification (NCBI taxonomy): domain Eukaryota; kingdom Metazoa; phylum Chordata; class Amphibia; order Anura; family Pipidae; genus Xenopus; species Xenopus tropicalis. Next base: position 58,378,226 of record NC_030678.2, on the reverse strand, counting down.
GACAAATTTTTGACTGACAGCCATACAATATGACTCTGTCCTGTTTTGCTTCGCCGATAAATTTGGGAAACTTCTGAAAAATTTGCAAAACGCAACCTGTTTTTTTACAAGACTGCACCTAATTTCCCCTTGTTGTTTTCATTAGAGATGAGCAAATCATTTTGCTTCACTGAAAAATTTGCGAAATGGAAAAAAATTTACGTAACGCAACTTTTTTTGTAGGAATTTTTTTACAACCAATTTACAACAAACTTTTATGCAACCATGCCTATTTTGCCATGCTGCGCCCCCTTTTTGACACGCCTGCAACCTTTTTTCCTGCAATCAGATTTTCTGAGCCGATGGTGAAATGCGGAATTTCACTACAAATCCATGCCTGGCAGAAAAATTTGCTCATCCAGAATAACTATAATTTAGGTGCAGTTTCTCCCTAAGAGATTACAGTCCTACTTGGAGCAGTAGTGAAAACACAGACATTCCTTTGTTCATGTTACAGTGATAAGGAATTTAGTTAAAGATAAAAGTAAAGTTATTAAAAACATAACTAAATTAGACAGTCGAATAATAATTAAAGATTTAAAAATTCTGGAAAGTGAAAAAGGATAAGGAAAGCTGGATGCCAGTCGCCAGGGTCCTTTTTTTTTACAAAAACGCAGTGACCTGGGGAAAAACACTTATGAATTGCCTAGCAATGAGTTACACCCTTGCATGCATAGTAGAGAAAAATGGCGGCACTATTAATAGTTCTTAATTTTGTTACATTTTCACAATAAATTTTCAACAGCTACAAGGCCATGGGAAATGCTGTCCAATAGGGATAACTGAACTTTTTCATCTTTAACAGATTTGCTGCAAAATTTGCAAATTCAGTGGTGGAAATTTCTCATTGAATCTACGGTGGAATGTTACCATGTGGCCTATTTTGCCAAAAAGTGGGCTCACCAGTGACTCACCAGGCCCCTAAAGCAAGATCAGCACATCCAACATGTGCATTTTGTTGCCCTCTGTTAAGTGTTAACCTAGTACATCATCTGGACCAGCCAACCAAAAAACATTAACCGCAATGTAACTTTACATTCCCATTGACTCCAATGCACTTCAGCAAAACGTTGTGGTTTTGCACACAGTTCAATCATGTTTACATTTTTATAACATTATTAATACACACCAGTGCAAGTGTATTTTTGACAGTGTTAGCATTGATATCTCCTAGTTCTGAAGTCAAGGACAGGATAAGAGAGGAGAGTTACCAGGGCAATGGAAAAACCTGGAGTACCCATCGAAAGCATGTAAAAAAATTACATAAGTAATGTTTAACAGCAGCCTTCTGGTTTTTGTTAAACTACATTATCCATCATTTCCCCTATCAACCTTTGGCCCTACCCAAGACAATTCTCTTCTCTAGCCAACCCTAAAACCATTGAATTTGAATTTGCTACTGATAAGAGCACTAGCTAGGTTCAGTGCTGCCTTAGACACCAATCAAACATCTGACTGTCCCCTCCCCTTGCCAACGCGTGCAGTATAGTTTGTTAATGCGCCTATTGTGGAAGAGACAGCTCTGCTCAGCTATGTATATATATATATATATATATAGAGAGAGAGAGAGAGAGAGAGAGAGAGAGAAAGAGAGAGAGAGATTGTATGTTCTTATTGTGTAATTTATAGTTTATCTGGCAACTGATGAAACTGACCCTATTACTTAAATTGATTGTTAGCTCCACAGAACTTGAAATGATTGAAACATTGCTGTGTAAATGGATAATAATTTGTCTTTATTGTACTGAGACCCCTGTCCTCAGTTGAATAATTCACCTCAGATAAACTATTCTATTTTGTGGAAAATATTTCACCTCCAAAAAAAAAAACAACAAATGTTCCAATTGTGCATCACAGCAAAATCTTAGCTGGCAGATAAAACTGCTGGGGAAATAGGCATCATGGGATAGATTTGGAAACCAACATCAGATATATTACTCCCTTGTTTAGAGGGGAAAGATTATATATTGTCCATTTAGGGGTTTTAAGATCTCAAAGGCACTACTCCATTCCTTGAAAATAACATCCTGTACATTAATAATACTGAGATATAAGCCACCTACTAGAAGCTACCACACCCAGTGATTAAAGTTGTGATGGACACTGCATGACTTGAATTCCTGATATCCTTGACAATATTTATTAGCTGTATAGAATACAGAAGGGTGGGATGGGTGGCCTATTTATATGGAAATGCAATACATTTTTGTTTTAGGATCCTGAAAAAAAATATTGGATGTGTAGTATTTGCTTTTCCTAAAAAAAACAGACTAAGGTAATTAGTGTGCTGGAATATGTCTATAGCAATCTGTGGCACTGCGTGGCTAGATGAATAACTATTTAATATAACATTTACATTCTTTCTACCCAGACAACTTTACATAAAACAAGGTGGATAACTATTGGTGCTGATGTAAGCTAGAGAAGACAGCAGCTCATTACTAAACTATGCCTCTCAGTTATGGGCTAGGTCATGCTTTCCAGTATCATTTTTATGAATGAGTATAATTATGTTGCATACATTGGGTCAGATTCAGTTGAGTGAGAAAAAGGTTTATCATGTAAAAACTCATGGATGAGATTCAATTTAAGATGCAATTCAATTCAGAAAAACTTATGTCACAGTTTATCACGTGAAAACTCGATGGGAAAAAACTAGAATTGAATCAAGTGATGAACCATAACGTAACTTTTTCTCACTGAATTGAATTTGGCCCATTTTATGATAAGTAAAAAAACACACGTTCTTTGGATAGAAGAAACCTGTGAAGAAAATTTGCATGGCAGGGGGGTGGGTACTTATTACTCCTAAGATTTTTTCCAGGGGGGCCCTGCATTGTGTAGTTACACCACTGGATCAGAGGGCACTGCTCACAAGAGCTTAGAATCAAAAGAGTTTCTATATTTTGTCTTTTTATTAAATTTTTCTACATCTCAAGGAAACTTCAAATTCACTGCATCTTTTCTCATACGTGTTGTGAGCTACAAAGCTAGAATATCATGTATATAAATGGTAGGTATCTTCTAAATAATATCATACCCAATATGCATGCGATTACAAAGAATGTTGCACGCAGATGTCCTAAAATTATATTAGTACATACAAATGCTCATGGCTGGCAGCTACTGCAACAACTGCACCATTGACACACTGCCTACATTTCAGTGTGCCATAAGACTCTAATATTAAGTAATCTCATACAAGGAAAGCATCAATTTTTGGAAAGTACAAAAATAGGTAATACTACAAACTATTCAGGCTGTAAAAAATTAGCAAAAATGTGTGTTTTTAAATGAAATATCTGAAAACAACACCTTGCATCTCATCGGCCATATGTCCTTAGGAACAAAGATAAAACATCATTAATTTCAATGCCAGGGGTCTTCTACACAGTTTCTAAAACAGTTCTAAACAGTTTGATGTCTAATATGCATATAATTATATAACCATATAACCTGTACAGACCCCACAATGAAAATTCTTTACAGGCAAAGGCAAAAATGTAATAAAACCAACCACTTGAAAAGGATTGGCCAGTGAGACAGGTGGTCAAAATTTCAGTTACATTAGTCTCGCAATGCAACAAACATTTTGCAGGCACAGTCAAGCAACCAACAGTAATGCAGAACGTTAATACAAGATAAAAAAATGTAAGAAAGCCACTAAAATAAAATGTGATAGTTAATTATGCACTAGTGTTCCTGCTAGTCATGCTGGGAAATAAAAAAAACATTTTAAGCAATAAGCTTTTGATACAGTAAAAACAAAAAACTGCATGTGCGTATATTTCAAGAATGTCTTGTTGCATGTGTGTGATTGCGCCAAGCTACCTGCCGCAAAAGTCTCAGCATGGTAGTGTGAGTTAGTTTAAAAATGAATGCATGGTCCAAGATGGATGGGGCTGTGCTATTGCTGTCTGGGGCACCTGGGGCAATAACATTACAGGAGCCACACTTTTCCCTGCCCTTTACCTAGGGGTCTGGGAAGAAGCAGAACACCCTCTGCAAAAGTTGTGTATCCAGTTCTAAACTGGAAGTGCTGGAGATCAAAGATCTTACAATCTGTGGCAGATGAAGGAGAAAACACTGAAGGAAGCATTTCAGGTAACAACTGTGCAGATGTTTCAAAATGGGAAGTAATTGAAGAAAATGCCATTCTTTTGTCTCTGTTACTTGTCAAAAGTTATCTAATGCTGACATTAGCCTAAATCATGTGTTTGGATAATTGTGGGGCCTTTAGTTTCACTTCACATATTTTTTTTATGCAGCATTATTTTTCCCCATTCTCTTTTTCTCAAATTGTAGAGCTATATACTGTAGATACATACATTATTTGGTTTGGAAAAAGACAACAGGCTCAACCCTTCTATGTATCCAGTAGCATCACAGACCCACACTGTGTTATAAAAAACTGTGTGCTTCTTTCCTTCTGTAAATACACACTAGCATATATAAAGGTGATAAAGATCCGAATGGGGACCGAAAAGACACACAATATACACATACATGGGCATTCAAATTACTTATATTAAACAAACTGAATATTTACACAGTTCTGCGAATGCCCTTTAAATACAGGTTTAAGAATTAGAAAGAGAGAAAAGCTGAAGGAAACATATTTAAGCTAAAATGTATATAAGCATCTTTCACCTTGATTTTAAACTCATTGATACTTTTTGTACACAATATATGCACTTCTGACATGCCTGGTTTTCTTTTCAAAATAAGCCAAATGTCTTGTTTCACAGTGATTTATACACACTCTCAGATTGGAGAGATGTGAAAACAAACATGGCTTTGCACAAAATAAAGTGTTAATTTAACAGAATTCAGTGACAAAACTTATAATCATTCAAATATTTTTTAACTTGGTTAGTTTCATCACCCTCCTCATTGAAAGTCATATGTTTCTATCTGAAAGGTTTTGTACATGTTTACAATTAAAAAAGTCGTTTTATTTCTAATACACGTCTAGTTTCTCAGTCAGTGTATTAGTTCACAACAGGAAAAACTTCAGCGCATTATCTCTCTGGAATGTTAGATAAGACTCCTCTGCATAACAGTGACAGTGCCAGAGACATTTAATACTCCACAAATTCTGCTCCAAATCTTTTCAATCTGCATCTCAGAAGTGTGATTATTCTAATGCAAGTAAATATATAACATAATCTTTTGAATTCCTACCTGAGTCTCCATTTTCACAATTCAAATTCTTCGTGTCTTAAGAAAAAGAACTGGATGCTGCAGTTTTCAGTTTTTCAGTACTTTGTAGTCCCCCAAAATACTGCAGTTCTCTTTTGGAAAACTTGTGCCTGTATTTCAGAGAGCAGCTGAGCTGTAGGCAAACTGATTCAGAAAGCAGCACTGTGTCCGGCTCTCAAACCACTCCCTTACAATAGGGTGTGCTTGCATGTCTGTCGTATTCAGCTTAAACCTACTTAAGCTCCCTTCATTCTTAAAGGTTTCCATATATAGGTAAGCAAGGAATGCATTTGCAAGGAATACTTTAACTATGAATATCTTAACAAGTGCCAACGGGTGCAGAGAATAACAATATAATGCCTTAGGGACACAATTTAACATTCCTCCAGGGGAAAATATAAAACTTGAATTATACATTTTATGACTGCCCCTTGCAACCTAAAAAATCAGCACCATCACATAATTCACATATTAAAGGTTACTGCAATAGGAAGTAGTGTGATCTTAATAGTGGTTGAACTTATAAAAGTAAACCCTTTGGAATATATTTTAAGCAGTTTTCTGCCTAGGGGCTAAACTTCAATTTTATTAAGAACTAGGAACACCTATAACGTGGTTGGTTTAAAACAATTCTTCTATCATGATTAGCTATCCCCAGCAGGGATCACCTTGAGCTAACCAATGACACTGAAAATTAGAGCCCCATATTCAACATTCTTCTGGGTTTTTCATGTTGCATACAAGTGTATTTAATGATTCACCTTGGACTTAATGTAACATTACCATCTACCATCACAATCAGCCCTTAGGCTGATGCCACACAGGGCTGATTCTCGGCCTTCGGAAAAATGCATGTGTAAAACTGGACCATACGCTTGACGCGTTTTGTGACGTCACGCCACGTTCCCAAAAGCTCAAAAAAAAAACGTTTTACTTTCTCTAGCCTTTGAGAAACGCGTCAAGCGTATGGTCCTGTTTTACACATGCATAACCTGTTTTTAAAGGACTGCATAAATATTGATTTTATATTCAGCAATGTTTTGGTTGCTCCGTACATTTTTCTTTGATTTCTGGAACTATTGGTAGCCAGAAGAGGCTCCAGCATAGTGCACATGTTTTGGTTGCTCCATACATTTTTCTTTGAATGGCGGATTGATATGCTGTCTGGGTGTCAGCAGTATGTGAGCACATACAGAGCTGTCCGGTAAGTGCTCCCGTGAATGCTAATTACCCCTAGTTCTGGCCCTGGCTGGCATTAGCCTCCTACCTTGCCTGCACCAGGAAGCAGCGTACAAGCAGAAGTGGCTGATTTGCGCTGTGTGTGCCTGCACTGAGACAGTACTTCCAGTTGTAGGCAAAGTAGAAGGCTGGTGCCAGAGTAGGGGCTGATTTTTGGCCTGTGGTTTGCCACAGGCCAATAATCAGCCCGAATGGCATCATCCTTAACGATTCATTAGTGCATAAGACTTTAACTTCCCCTGTAGCACACATTTTGATAATTGCCATTTGCAAAATTCTGTCTAATGTTTATTTATAAAACTAATCTAAAAATACTAAGAAAAGTTCTGACAGGCTGTGTGTAGTAGTAGTATTCATATGACCATGGTCCAATATATAGCTAATATAAAGCTCCAGATTCTGAAAAGGCCATCTCCCATAAAATCAATTTTTAAAAGTAAAGTTTCCTTTTACTTTGTAATACTAAAACAGTACCTTGATGGTAGCTAAGGTGCAAGAATCCAAATTGGTAATGAAACTATCCTATGGGGTTTATTTAATGTTCAAATTAATTTCTTTTTAACCAGACTTAATTACCATTTACCAAATTACAGAAAGATCCCTTAATTAACGCAGCACGCACAAACTGTCACCACATGCGAAAAACACACGCCATATTAGCCATACACGCCATTACTTTCGGAAAACGATTGTTCTGAAAATGACCATTTCCCTGCAAACTGACGGCTGCATCACTCTAGGGCCAACACATACTTGAATAAATCACACTGCAAACTCCTTATTGTGTTGCCAAAAGCTCATGAACTGGACTTTTCTATAATTACCACCTGCCCCAAGTAGGTGTTAATTTTTGCACAGGCTAATGCGATATTTAGCGCGTCTAAGGGGCTGATTTACTTACCCACGAACGGGTCGAATGGAGTCCGATTGCGTTTTTTTCGTAATGATCGGTACTTTGCGATTTTTTCGTATGTTTTGCGATTTTTTCGGATTCTTTACGAATTTTTCGGATCCAATACGATTTTTGCGTAAAAACGCGAGTTTTCCTATCCATTACGAAAGTTGCGTAAAAAGTTGCGCATTTTGCGTAGCGTTAAAACTTACGCGAAAAGTTGCGCATTTTTCGCGTAAGTTTTAACGCTACGCAAAATGCGCAACTTTTTACGCAACTTTCGTAATGGATACGAAAAACTCGCGTTTTTACGCAAAAATCGTATTGGATCCGAAAAATTCGTACAGAATCCGAAAAAATCGCAAAACATACGAAAAAGTCGCAAAATATTCGTTTTCAAGTCGGAACTTTTCCAATTCGGGTCGGATTCGTGGGTTAGTAAATCAGCCCCTTAGTGTTTGTGAATCATGCGTTAGTATTATTTCTGTGCGCTAATTAACGCAATGCGTTAAACTGAACGCATTCAGTTGCACACTATTTAACGCACGTGATATGTGACAACGCATGTTATTATACTTTAGCGAACCACGCGTTTTTTCGCGCCAATTTTAACTCAAAAAAGCATGCGATAAGCGTTATCGCACCTTCATGAATCAACCCTATGTGGTGTTTTTAAGTGCTAGAAGTGGTGATAATAATGGTATTTCGATTTGTAGTGCTGATCAAAACACTGCCTAGTGCGAGACACGACAGCAAAGGATACAACTTCACATCAAGCTTGAAATTTTGTGCAAATTAGATACAGTGTGTAAGTTTTTTTAGTATAATACAATTATTCAGACTAATTAGAGGTATAAGAAATAGAAAATACTTTTACAATCTATGACAATGTTAAGAAAATATTTTTCAGTAATCTGTTATCGAAATACATTTTCTGGTCAGTTCTAAATTTTCGTAAGCAACGAATATTATGTATTCCCTATCTTGTAAGAAAAGGCACTAAGTTTGCCCAGGTGTTGTAACTCATAGCAACCAATAAGAAGTGACCAGTAAATGTGACTTGCTAATTGGTTGATAACATTTACTTTTTTGCTTAGTAAATTATATATTACCTTGTCAGAGAGATTCTTTGTTCAAAGGGCAGTGTATGAAGCACAGACCATTTACTACTATTCTGAGGGGCAGATTCAATTTGATGAGAATCCTCTAGACTTCTATTGAGTTTGTCTTTCTCATCTAAATGAATCTATTCCTTAATATCTTAAAATTGGCATTGGGGGTCTAAAGAGGAAATTGTGCTTTTGTATTTTATTAAGAGGTTTAAGAAGGTCTTAAAGAAAAACTATACCCCCAGAATGAATACTTAAAGGAGACATATTGAATATATGGTAAAAGCCCTAATTTTGTAGGCAATTATGTATAATATATGGTGCTGGTTTCCCTTTGGGCTAAACATTAACCCTATCTGTAACAATGGCCCCTTTATTGGAGCTCCCTATAGATTCTATCACTTCTCTGTCTGAGTTGAAATGAAGAGTGGGCGTGTCCTAACGGTCCCTGCCAGAAGCACAGTAGGAGGGGGTGAGCCAATCACAGCCCTGCAGTCACAAAAGCACAGACAGACTTCAGTTCCCTATCATGTCAGCCTAGCTGCTGATTGGTTCCTATCCTACAGTGCAGGGTACTGAGAGCCGGCGGCTCCCCAGCTCATCCAGAGAATTCAGCCAGCAGGAAGTGGCACAGATGGGCGGGGCTAGTGGAGTTTTGGGGCGAATTTCTCAATAAAACAGTCCGAAACACAACTTTTTTAGCACAATCCTTCTATATCTAGAGGAGTATAATTCCCTGTGACATTGTTAATTTTTATAGGATATGTCTCCTTTAATAGATACTCAACAGATAGTTTTTATTAAGTTAAGTGACCAATTAAAGAATGTCGCCAAACTGGAATATAAATATCAGTAAATATTGCCATTTTACATCCTATTTAGGAGTACCCAATACTACATATTACTAGAAAAGTATATTTTTATGAAAATGTTTTTACATATGAGCTTGTTTATGCAATATATTTTTAATAAAGACCTACATTGTTTGGGGGGGGGGTAAGGTTTTCCTTTAAGGACGTTCCTGTAAGACCTTTGGGAATGTTGTGTTATGATTATAAAACTGAACCACTAGTGTCATCTTTTTACTATTACTATTTTCTGCTGTTGGAAAAAACTTTACATTATTACAGAGGAAGATACAATAATAATAAAAGTACAATAATAAATATATTGCAATTACTGTGTTGGCAAAGTTCTTTGCATTTATTATTGAAAAGGATAAAAAAAACAACTCAACCCCCTTCCAAATGAAAAACAGCAGATCCAGAAAGGGATAAGAGAATTTAAGTCTAATAAAACTGACTTTTCCATATTCAGAATGAGGGATTTGAAAGGATGATGAAAGGATCAAGGTATTATCACAGCAGCCATCCATCTCACCTTCAGAAACTTTATTGGAATTCACAGGGGCACCCCGCTGTATGATATTTAACTGAGGTATTTCTAGAAAAAAATCTGCTATCGCTAACATGTCAGATTACACTGGTAATATGTCGATGACACACACTAGCAAAGAAGTTCCATAATTAAGAGCCATAATTAAGACACAGTGTAAGTCAGTATCACAATTAATCATTTTTTTATTGCAATTTTAAATTACACACACAGTCTGCAAGGATTAGTCTCAGTTAGTTGAAACCAACATAAATCCTTCTATGGCTTCTTTTTAATGAAAATGCAATAAACTGAAAAAACTGAAATGAAAAGTTGTATGGTTTTCTGTATAATAGCAGGAGATGTGTTCTTATTAAACAGAGAAACATGAAGCTTGGCATTTTGTGCTTGCAAATTCTTGCTTAGGGTATGTTCCTTCTACATTACTCAAACGCAAATTGCCTTTCCGGGGGTTTTGATTTTTGTTTTTTTTTATTCTAAATGTTAGACACTGAAATGTACAATACTTTAAATAATTTATACCACAGATAACTTGCGGGGCAAAAAAACAACCTCTTTGCACTTATTTCCAAGTTTATATGAATCCTTAGAATGTCATTGTCTGTTAGAAATAAGAGTCTTTGACACAACCAACAAAATAAAATTATACCTTTTACAGTGCCAAAAATATGTGCAATTTCAGGCTAACCTTCTAGAGCTGCTCTAAAAAAATGAAGAATAAAAGGGAAAACTTAAATGCATACATATGTAGATGTGTGGAGTAAAATCTTTGACCATCATATTTGACAACTAAGTATAGCGTTCCAGTTTTTCAAGCGCTGGTCTGTTCAGATAACCATTAGCTATCTATATAGAATCTTTGGGACACGGCCAAAACATATTTCAGATCTCCATCTAAGATTCAGTGTAAGAAAATGAAGAGTTGAAACCAAACTGGAATCCAATCCCTGTCAGTGTAATATAGAAACACATTCCTCTAATGTTGTCAGTCACCTACTCTAAAAGGCTATATTATTTCTGAATTTAAATATTTCTTCATACACATGCTGAAAGAAGTCTAAGCAAAAATTGCAGTGAGACAGAACAGTCTAAATTAGAACAGCATGAGAGGCTGAAGGGTTAGAAGGTCTGTATTTCTGGGAGAAATGAGTCTGTATTCTGATGAGCTGAGGCATCGAGTTAGGATAGACCCCTGCTTCAACCCAACTGCATTGTAACTACAGTTTCTCAAAGTTTATCACATGAACACTCTATTAAAGTCTATAGGAAAAAACTGGAACTGAATTAAAAGAAAATGTTTTTCTCCTTGAATTGAATCTTGTCTAAAAGTTTGCACATGATAAACCATGAGAACTTTTTCTCACTGGACTGAATCTGGCCCAATATGTATACTTTATTGGAGGTTATATACAATTTTTAATGTGTTAAAAACAGTACTGTCATTATTATTATTGTTAGTCTGCAATTGCTGCTGCTCTGTGACACACCAGTAAAGTTCCACATTGGGAGTTGTTCAAAAGAACAATTAAGTTTAGCACAAGGAAATATTATAAAAACTGAAGAGAAATCTGCCAGAGGAGAGGAGCCAGCCAGAGAAAGAGTAGAATGTAAACTGGGTGAGAATTGATGGCCCTGAAATTTACTTGCAAAGAGTTGTTGTACAGGTATGGGATACCTTATCCGGAAACCCATTATCCAGAAAGTCCCGAATTACGGAAAGGCCATCTCCCATAGACTCAATTATAAACAAATAATTCTAATTTTTAAAAAGGATTTCCTTTTTCTCTGTAATAATAAAACAGTACCTTGTACTTGATCCCAACTAGTTATAATTAATCCTTATTGGAGGCAAAACAATCCTATTGGGTTTGTTCAATATTTAAATGATTTTTAACAGACTTAAATTATGGAGATCCAAAAAGATCCCTTATCCTGAAAACCCCAGGTCCCGAACATTGTGGATAACAGGTCCCATACAGTACAGTCTTTTTATTTTTAAATTAGCTCAGCATCATGAGGTCAATAAATAAACTGGCAGCCTACCTTTAGTGGACACTTCTTTTTTTCTATAAACTACATTTCCATGGTATCCCTGACAATATAGTGGCAACCATGCGTTCCTTTCACATTCTGCAAAGTCTTTTAACTCTTAGTTATTGGGTTTCAAACCCATTTCCGTCATGTTACGTTTTAGCCACCATCATAAATAGGCAATAATATTATCAAATGTGGTTTCATCTAATCGTTTTTGCACAAATGCCAAGCCTTCACATTGTTCACAACATCTCTTTATAGGGAGAATATTTTATCATTTACCCAAGGTCTCTGTGATATGAGACCCATTATGTTATTGAAAGGTTTTTGCCTTGAAACAAGAAATGCAAAAATAAGTAGAACCAAGTCTACACAAACTTAGATCCTTGGTCAGAATCTACCCCAAAGCATAAGGCATCAATGCCAACCACTGTGTGGACTATGATTTACAACTGGAAATTTGTACAATAGTGAAAATATGAACTCTCCTCCTAGAGACATGCACTGTAAATCCAGGAAAATTCAGGGCTACATAGCCCTTACTGTAAGTGTGGTTCCTAATGGTTGCTTTACAAAATGTGTGGGTGGATATGATTCCTATAACAGATGCAAGAAAGTGGTAGGGTTATATATACTCATATATACTCATGAATGCTTTTCTCATCTGGCACAGGTACATCATTTTCATCACTGCAGTGACATTCATTTATGGTTTTGTTTGGAACAATAATTTCCCCTGTGGCAGCCGACGCCCAATAAAGTCAAATATTCCTTAGGTAATGGGGAATCTGGAGTTATATGTCTATATACACATCAAAATGCCAATGTTCAGTTATTGCTGCTTTTCATTGCATGCCAGCCCCCTGAAAAATTGTTCTCCGTCTAACAATTAATATGAGCACAACAACAGCACATTGTTCCCTAAGCTAAGTGTTTCAGTGTGTGCAGACTTTCACTGCCCTTTTTTTCTGTGTCATATTCTATGTCTGGTTTTGATTGAGAAATCTATCTTGAAACCAACAGTCCATGATACAATGAACAGATTTTTATACCCAGAACAACAAAAAACATAATTGTCATTCTAATGGGATTGCAGGGCCTAATGCTATAATTCTCATACTGAGCATACTGTCCAATGGACCTGACCCACAGCTTGTGTCACTCTGGAACATTTTTAGTTTAGGACCCTCTTGGTTGTTCGTCATTTGCTCTGGTCCCTCTTAGCTCACAGCAAATTACAGGCAAATGAAAGAATATGTAGGGCTAAACATAGGTCACCTGAAATCCCAGATGACTTTACCTTCACACAAGGCTTCTAGGAGTATTCAGGAAAGCAAATAGGCATTATGCACAAAAACATCTTAATTGGGCTCTACCTACTTAATACTATGGGACACCCCAGAGCACAGCCCAATAATTTGGAAACCACTGATCTTGTATCTGTTTGTATCTGAGAAACATACAAGACAAGTTAGATACCTTCTGCTGCTAATTTATTTCTACTGCGTTGTAGATTTATGTAGTACAGGTATAGGACCCATTATCCAGAATGCTCGGGACCAGGGGTATTCCGGATAAGGGGTCTTTCCATAATTTGGATCTCCAAACCTTAAGTCTACTACAAAATTAATAAAACATTAATTAAACCCAATAGGATTGTTTTGCATCCAATAAGGATTATTTACATCTTAGTTGGGATCAATTACAAGGTTCTGTTTTATTTCTACACAAAAAAAGGAAATCAGTTTTAAAATTCTGAATTATTTGCTTATAATGGAGTCTATGGGAGACGGGCTTTCCGTAATTCGGAGCTTTCTGGATAATGGGTTTCCGGATAAGGGGTCCGATACCTGTATTTGGCAGATTTAAAGAGTAACTAATAGTTATACGGACAGATTTATACCCAGAGGTATAAACACATTTTACCACCTCTGAGATGGAGAATTGGGTTTGTGGAAAAGGACTTTGGACACTGCACTTCTTGAATCCAGCTTTTCAACCAGTATGTATTACAGTATGTATTACATAGAGGTTGTTATATATTTGACATAATTTAGACCCACGTCTAAAAGATGGAATCAACTGACACTTTTCTAATCAGTGTCACCACTATTGATTGTTCCTAGAACATGCAACTATTACCTAAATGCATCCGAAGACATGCTTAAAATTGGTGCTCTATGAGTCATGCTCTGGCTCTTTATGAGATAACCTTGTCTGTCATGTGGTGACCTTGTCTGTTACGTCAGCAAATTGGAAGCTGCACTGAGGAGACATTTACTGAACTGAAGATTTCTGCAAAGTGATCAAGGATCATCTCCATTGTCGGTTATTATATAGTGGCAGGGACAGATCTATTATAGGTCCAAGTGGGGAATTTATCTGTAGAAGGCTTCCAAGCTGTTCAGTCTATCACCTAACAACCTCTTCCTGACAGTCAGGAAACTTTTTAATTAATTGACTTGTTTATTAAGGATAGATACCACTTTCAATTAATCAGAATGTGTTTGACTGCTTTGAGTAATTGAGCACCATTTTGTCCCTTGCATGTGGAAGCCAACTGTCTTTTCTTTACCCCAGCATGCAATTTGGGCACAATTATTCAGAGATCTGATGAGCAGAATGACTTGTTTAAATACTTGTTCCCCAATGCCAAATCTGCATGCACAGATTTCATTTTGACACTGATGGCGCTTTCTGGTTAAAAAACATGGCAAATTCTGTTTGAAGTGGGGTCTTCAAATTCTGTTTGAAGCTGCTCTAGTCACCAAAGTTATGAGTGCCCACTGCAAATATTCTGCACACATGTAAGAGCAAGCAGAGGGGCAGCTAGGAACTTGTGCATGTCGGGCCCCTCTAAAGATTTTGTTGTCCGGGGACCCAGAGCATTCTTGGTATGACTCTTTAAAGAATCCTATTACCAGGGCAACTCCTGCAATGAAACAAGGTGAGAACTTTGACAAAGGCATCAAAAAGTGTAAAAAGATTCAGAGATTTTAGACAATATATTACACCACAGAGCATCCTGACAAAGGACACTGAATCTACTATCTTGGTCACTATGTGGTGTATCAAATTGGCAAAGTGTCTGGAATTCCAACTTAGCATGGGTTCTATTTCTGCTGCAGTTTAGAATCTAGAATAGTACAAATTTTAAAAATAAATAAATAAATAAATAAAAAAATTACAACCTAGCTCCCTATCTGAACAGTGCAGTTTTGCATATATATTTTATTATTATTTAATGTATGTAGCCTTGTTTACAATCAGGAACAAAATAGTCATGAATTTTCACTTTTATTTTTAATTTTCATGACATTAAAATAAAAATGAGCAGCAGAAGAAAGCCTTGCCCATGCGTATCATTAACTAGAAAAACAAGTGACGTATTATTTTAGTACAGTGATAACAAACATGTCTGGCCTTGCATGCCTGGGAGAAATCAGTCTCTAATTTAGCAATTACAGAAGTATATTTTTCACAAGACCAAATTGCCTCATAATTATCCACATTGAAACACAAAAATGACCTTGGGCCGAAAATGAAAATGGAAACTTATTTACATGGGCTTGATATAACTCTGATGTATCCCCATTTCCATGCGGCTTTCCAAATTGCATACCCAAAATGGAGTAGGACTCACCTGACAGCGAGCAAGGATTGGGATAATTAGGCATGATGTGATGCATGAGGTTTACAGAGCATTCAACAATAGAAACATTCTTCAGCACACCACTTACATACCGCCACTTATTTTCTGCAATAAATGTGTTAAAAGTCATGGCCAATCAATTGGTGTGCTTCTTCCCTTTGTAAAGTTTACAGAGCATTACAAAGAACATCCAGATATTTCAATATGATGTGATTACACCCATTAGGTTTATTAATTGCAGACGCACAAATATGGCCGCAGTTTCTGCATGAATCAGCATCATTTATTTAAAGTACTTGTGTCTGAAGCTGCTCTTTCCACTTAAGCATTTTGCCGCTAAGGGTTCTACATTAATAGATGCAGCACACTTATGCTTAAAGAGTCATATTTTGACAAAACATTCCAACAGTGCAATTGTATTATATTTGTGTCGAACCACAAGCAGAACTGTGCACATATCAGAAGCAGTTGCCCCAAGCGTATTAGCCCTTGCTTGTTGCGAAGACCCTGGAATTATTGAACAAAACATTGCATTGTGGGTAAAACATGGGGATGTGTAACTGAAATTGCACTTTACACACTGCACTTAAGGTTGTAAATTAGCCCTCTAATTTCTTATTATGGGGCTTATTACATAGTTATATAAAGTTATAAAAAGACCAGAGTCCATCAAGTTCAACCCTTCCAAGTAAACCCAGCACACACAAACCTATACATACCTATCTATACATTCACATAAGCCATATATACCAACATCAATACTAACGGAATGAAACTAATGAATGAAACAGGTTTATTTGCCAATATTTCAGTCCCACCAGAAGACATTTCTCAAGATGTACATGTATATATACCGGTATATACATACAAAAAAATATATTTCTGAAATGTTAAATCCACTCATCCAACTTTTGCTAAATTATTATGGAAATATACAGTAGACAGATCCATGAAACATGGCATATTATGGCTACAGATTATGGATACAGTTTCGTCCCACATTTTAAAAACCTAAAGGCAGGTATGTATGAATGTGATAGGGACCTTAGTAGAGAGTGCTCAAATAACTAATGAAAGCACGGAGGGACTGTGGAGCCACCTGAGGCTTAATTCCCTCCGTGCCATAAGGGGTTAACTCACTTCTCCTGTCGGGAAAGAACAGCCTCCTCTCTCACCCCTCCCCTTCGTTGCCTGTCAGCTCCCGCGCGTCTCACCCCCACTTCCTGCATTCTTACGGAGAGGCATCTCCCTCCACCCTCCCTGTTTCAGTACATTTATCTTGTGACCAGTAGTTCTGTATTTTCTTTCAGCTATATGATATATGTTTCTTTTCAGGCACTGTTTATTCTAAAAAAAATAAAATATAATATATATATATGTTTATATTTATATTTACCTTCCAGTTTGTGCCTGTATGTTACCCAACCACTTAGATTGTAAGCTCCAGGGGGCAGGGACCTCCTTCCTACACATGGCACTTGTATATATATATTTATTGTATTTATTTATTATATCACTTGTCCTCCCTGTGTGTAATTTTGTATTCTGTAAGATGGTACAGCGCTGCGTACCCTTGTGGCGCTTTATAAATAAAGTTATACATAAATACATACATATTTAGTTTGTCACAGCTAATGGCACGTGATAGTCCTTGCCCATTTAATCTCTGGTGTTGTTTGATGGTTTCCACATGCCCACTGCATGTGTTCGCAGTGGCTGGCATTCATTTTAAAACAGCTATAAAGTTCATTAAGATGTTTGGTAAAGTTTGAAATGCATGGCAAGGACTATTGTGATGTTTGGATTCGTTAATAAAGCTGTGGCCGAACTCCACCCACATAAAGGTGTCAGTGTGTTTTATTGTGTCAGCTGGGTACATCAGGGTAAGGTTGGAAGGAAGGGAATAAGTCTCCACAGTCATTGCAAACTGGGGAAGGGAATGATGTATAATCTCTGTATAGTGTTGCAGAATGTGTTGGTGCTATATACATAAATAAACAATAATAATTACTGCATAACCTCTATCCAAATCTTCTCTTTAAAGGCATGTTTGCTTCTCTTGTAGACATCTTAATTATACTGTACTGTACTTTTACCTCTTTGTACTATAGCATGCATTGCTTTATATTACCCTAAAAATAAGCAACAGTCCAATCATACAGCTACTGTATGTTAAATAATACTTGAATATTAAATAATTCTTGAAATCAATTTTTTTATTGTACTGGCAGATAAAGAGAGGAGAATATTTCACAATCACATCAGGGTTTATTTAGCGTATTTGAAAAAGAGGAAAATTCTTTGCCATTACCATAATAATTTTACCCAGACTATAGTGTCATCTGCATAAAGAAGATTTATGACTGAATGACTGTTCTGCAGACAATCTAAACACTCTCCACATCCTAATATGAGTCCTGCCAAACAGTATGTAAATCTTAGATAGCATTTGAAGGCAATGCATATCATAGAATAGGAGCATCATTTTTTGTTTTAACGCCAAGAGCAATCCTATCTGAATTTACTAGCAGCCTTAACTTAGTAATCTGCAATGAGCAGCACCCCCAGGATCTGAACTTGACCTGTCCTTTCTGTGTTTAAAAGGGTATCATCACTTTGCAGGGAGAGCCAACCTCTCCAGCCATTATTTATCATTATTATCATAAAAAAAAACTTAATTTTAAAGTATTTACAGTAAGGAGCAAAGATTTGCCCCTTCCATTAACAAAATTTGACAACAAAGGTTCTTGTGGCTACATGTGCTCATCTGTACTAGTGTCGTGCATCAACTTGGCAGTTGCGTATGAGGCACAAGGTGTAATGCATAGCTACATGTCGGCACAAAGCAGCCCTGTATTTATCAGCCAATCAAATTAGTTGCACTTACTTTAACTGTATGCTATTGAAGTTTGTGTAAACCCATGTCCTTTTCACAAGCTCTCCCTTGCCCTGCAAGTTCTTATTTGTGTGCAGTTTAATAATCAGTGCTAATCTTTGTCACCCGTGTAAATGGAGCAAAATATTATTCAAGAATGCTCTGGGAATAATTATGTTGGAATTCATGGAATGTTGTACCATGGATAAAAAAATATTCACCAACTGTTTACACTTGCATTTTTATAATCCTTTAGTAAATGAGCCATGTAATGTATTGGCATTACTATGCTGATAATACAAAAATGGTATGGTAACAGGCCTTAGAACATTCTCCACCTATTACCTTCTGCAGCAAGTCTATAATTCAATTTTTTTTTAACCTTACTTGTACAGGTATCGGATCCGTTATCCGGAAACCCATTATCCAGAAAGTTCCGAATTAGTTCCGCGCCTTTTTTATGCGCCCGCACCCAATTTGACATGACCACGCCCACGTTGCAGTGACCACGCCCTTTATGACGCGGCCCAATTTGACTTGTGGCAAAAATAATTAGTGTGGCGAATTTTTCCACTGCAAATTTTTACGGAAGTTTCGCAAAACAATTCGCCAATGGCAAAATGCGGAAATTTGCTGCAAATCTATGCCTGCCAAAAAAATTCACTCATCACTACTCCCAAAGGCAAAGACCTGTGAATCTGTGGATTCTGGCAAATGCCAGCGGGATAACAATAAGAAGCCATGGACAGTCACTATTTAGTGGGATGGTGGGGGCAGTTTGGGCCTCTGTGTACTTGAAATGCCATTCCAGGCCTGATTTTTTGTCAGGCAAGGGTTTTAACATTCTTTGCATTCTAAATGAATAGACCAATGACCTGATGTCAAATTTGTTATTCAGCATTAACATTAAAAAAAGAATAAATATCTTAAAAAGTTATATATCAGAATATTTGGCACAGAATTGAGCAAAGACGCTACTTTGATGCCAAGCAGAAGAAATACATTCCCTGGACACCAAGAAGTTAAGGAAGGTGAGTCATGACCAGCTTAGGAAGGCAGGGTGGACACAGGGTAAGGTTAGAGCGAAGTGTAAGGGGGGAGGCGTTGCAGGAGTGCAGGTATGTAGAAAGGGTGACAGGAAATTCTGTTTGTGGGTTGAATGGTTTAGTCACAGCTGGGGGCATGGCAGCAGGAGGAATGCTTGCCTGGTAGCAAGGGACTCATATGCCCTGCTTAGTTGAGTGCAATTCTGTAAAATACATTATATAGACACAGCTCTCAAGTAGCAAATAATCAGACAAAAAATTTTGAATGATAATATGGGTTTCTGATGAACAGTGTTGACCTATGGCAGACACCATTTGATTATGCACAAGCCTCAAACATACTTCCATAGTGGCAATGCTGTGCGTCAATTTATCATTACCCAGAATGAAGAACATCCTCCGTGAAGGTGTGATGTTTTGATCACCATGATTTTTCCTAAGAGGACAACAGCACAATTCCATATTCAGGTTGCCAGAGCAATTACTTGTAACTTACAAAATTCTATACTGTTCATGTGTTCTTCATTTACAAAATGGGGATTATGTCATGCTTAGCACAATAGGCCACAGTATTTACAGATAATATAATGATATAATGTTTTTTCTGAAGTTGAAATGTTTCCTTTCAGCTGCAGATGAAATGAAATCCCTGTGAGAATATATTCTTCTTTTATAAGCTTAACTGATGCTAATAATTATTATTTACAGCAGTGTAGTTCATTTTTTGATATACAGCTCTAAGCATGGTAAAATAAATCAACCACTATTAATCCAAATTTCACCAAATAGACATATGCAAGCAGCCACAGAAAAGGCAAGGCATAAGCATGGATCCACTCATTTTTTTCCCCATTGTGCAAAACAGCTAGATATGTATTATTGCTTATTATTCATATAACATCAGGGGTAAGCAATACAAGACTAGGGGTCTAATTCTTAAAGAAATAAAGAAGTAACACTGATTGCGGTTTGCAAACATCTCAGTTAGCTTAGTCATTTAAGCCTGTGGTTCTAGTGTTTTGATCTGCTTATTTGTAAGAGCAAGTTACACTTAAATTGTCATGCAAAATTGAACTTACAACAGGGGTAGATAGATGTGTCATAAAGGCTATCAATAAAGCTAGGTCCTCCAGCCCATCAGATACTGTATTTGCACCACTAAATTTGATAACTGAATGGTTAACTAAATGCATCTAAAGTGACAATGCAAAGAACCCGCTCCTCTGCAAAGAAAGAGTAAAAAAAAAAGTGCACATGAGGCACAGAAGATGGCACAGAAGGCCTCCTGCCCTTCACCACACCTAACAAATAAAGCAAATGAAACTGGCCCATTTGAAGGTAGAGCTATTTAAGAAAAAAACTGCTATATGCTTCGCTTCTCAAAGAACATTTTATCAAGAGAAAAACAAGGTGGCAGGGCTATGACATACTTGACCAAGCAGTTACTGCTATTTCCCTTGTCCAGAGGAAATGCCCTACTGTTTACTCCACACAAGAGGAAATTGCCAGCCAATTTGTTACCGAGGCATTATATACTTTACTATACTATACAGTTGCTATGTTATTTGGAGGAAATCACTCTCCCATCTCTACACCAACACCAGCTCTCCAATCTAGAGTTGAATAGAAGAACTGGGGCACTCACTCTGGGGCACTCAAAATCACTACATGCACCAGGAGCAGCCTTCCAGTTAATTAGGCAGAGTGCTTGCATCCAGAGTGCAGGTCTTTAAAAGACCTCTTAACAATATCTCCACAATGACCTTACTTTGGAGGGTCTGGAGAGTACCAATTAAAATTCTTGTTGTCGTCCATCATTCCTACCCCCACCCCCCAGTTGTAGGAAAACTTTTCCCTCCTGCACTTTAGGGACCTCCTCTGTTTTCTGGCCTAGGAGAGGAGGAGCACTGCAACATATTATTCAAGTAAATACCTTTCCCCATTTGCTTTTCTTTCCGAGAAACATGCATGCAGGGACTGTTTTGTCTATGCATATGTTCAAAATAATAACTTTTTTCTTTCTTTTAAAAATGCCTATGAAGATTTCTATTACTGATGGAAATGACTTACTAAATATTAGATTATTATTCATACTTGTGTGTTTTTTAACATTTGTATCTTTTATAGCTATTAACTGGGACTTAAATGCTTCATACTGACTTTTGGCTACTTAATTACAGGCTGAGAAAACGTTGTTTTGACATCACGTGAAGCTATATGTACAGTAAGGCACTCCAAAGCACAATATGGTAAAACATTCATTTAAATGGAAAAATGCAAGATTATAATATTTCCAAATGGAACAACATGGTGAGACATGATATGCAACCAAAGCCTAAATTTCTACATAAAATGCGGTCCTTGTGTAGAACATGGGTTGGTTATCCCCACAAACGTGGCTACCGGGAGACTTTTTGATGAGCATGACTTTTTTTGATGTGACTGCAACTTTCTTGACATGACCACAATGTATTTGATGCAACTTTTTTGCAGTGAATCCATGCCTGGCAAAAAATTCCGCTCATCACTTAATATGATGGAGCAACATGATCCACAATACACTGACAAAAGATATATGTTTAAACTGGAACTCCACCCAAACACAACTTGAGCTTTTTTAAAAAAAAATAAACATAATTTCAAGCAACTTTGCAATGAACATTAACAAAATATACAGCCTTTTCATGATTTTTAATGTAATACTATGGTTTGGAACAGTTACCTAAGTCTAGCCCCCTGTTCTCCTGCTGATCTGGCCAACTACTTTGAGACTCAAATAAAACCTATTAGTAGTCAACTGTCCTTAGCCTGCATCCAAATCCCACAATTCCCTGCACACGTGATGTCAATAAGGAAGATCACATTGCAATGTATTGTGGGTTATGTAGTTCCTGCACGCAGTTTGTAAGCTGTGGAGAAGTTATTACAATTTGTAACATCAGTGTTTTAGTCCCTCCTCCCCTGTCAGGATTTTAAATGATGTAGAAAGAGAAGAACTGTTTTGCAGCTGGTTTTAGCATAAAAAATGTACTTATTTATACTTTTTAAAGAAACAGATTACACTGATAGGAATAACAAGGGTTTCTGGATACTGTACTTATTACTATTTATAACTTGAAAAAATGCCTTGTTCCTTTTAGAATAGTACATTTTCTTCTTTTTTAATAGTACCTAACATTAAAAATGGCATTGCCAGACTTAAATTGCAGGATATCATCTAATCAGAAATAAATCATCCTGATAGTATAATTCTTAGGGAATGCTTGTTTGGAAGTGGAACAGTTTTGATGGTTAAAGAATGGCCTAGCCCCAAACCATAAAATTAGGCTGGTGTTTATTTAGATTGTCATTAGAGCTTCTGTTTTGAAATTTTCTTTGTGAATAAATCTTCCAGATTCAGATTCATCGCATCCCAACCCTTTTTTGGCTGGAATGAAAATAACAGCTGGTTTTAATAAGTTCTCTAAAGCACTAAGATCATTGGATTCCTTATGGCATCCAATCCCCCACCGCTAAGACTTTTCTTGGGCTCTCTTCACTAAAGGTCAGTAAGAAATAATTCATCATTTATTACCTAATTGAGCTAATGTGTATCGCTCAATTCATCAGTGTAATACCCTATGAGTTATTACCCCCCAAAAAATAACAGTTTGTGAGATAGTATCTAAAATGTTTTTATTGCCTGATTCATCAAGCTAATCCCCCCCAAGAAGTAATATTTGCCTTATTACAGGAGTAATTCACCTTTAATTATACTATTAGTATCGTATAGAATGTCCTGTTCTTCTTCTAATGCCTTAAAATATATATATATATATATTTACTTTTAAGTCATTTGTATTCAACTTCTGCTTTTTTCCAGCTTGCAATTTAAAATGGTTTGGTTGTTGTTGGTCACTGACCACAGCAGTCAAAGCTAATTCTCTATGAAGCTCCAATTTTATTGTTATTTTTGTTTTTATGTTTGCCACTAAAACTACTGCTTGGTTGCTACACAAAACTTGCAACTTTTATACCAAGTCATACATGTGATACATGGTTGGTGTTGCACAGTATGCCTCAGCTATCTCTCCCTGAAATGATTTATAGATGTTTGCAAATATGTACATCACTTTCTATTTTAAAGGCAAAGGCAGGAGAACATAGTTAATAAAGGTGTCTAGAGAGAAAATAATAAATGAAGAGTATTCATTCTATTCCAGTTTATAGTAAACAGACTTCCTTAGGCCAGATTATTAAACTCCAGCATGACACATATGTATGCCAAATTACATGGTTATATTATGAAATATTTATTTTAATATGACACATCTGTATTCAAGGCCCAACTGTCAGTTTTAAGAGAAAATAGATAAAAATGTACAGTAAATAGAAAACAACATTTCAAAACACTCAATTTCAAAATGAAACCCCAAACAGTAACATAGTAACATAGTAACATAGTAAGTTGGGTTGAAAAAAGACATACGTCCATCAAGTTCAACCATGATGCCTATATATAACCTGCCTAACTACTAG
This sequence comes from Xenopus tropicalis, assembly GCF_000004195.4. Classification (NCBI taxonomy): domain Eukaryota; kingdom Metazoa; phylum Chordata; class Amphibia; order Anura; family Pipidae; genus Xenopus; species Xenopus tropicalis. The sequence goes on along the minus strand of NC_030678.2, from coordinate 58,354,225 downwards.
TTGAACAACAAAAAAGCAAATGGCACTCAGGGCTTCAAACAAGGGAAAAAAACCCTTAAAGTATATAAAGGGTTTTAAAATACTTTAAGGGTTTTTTTCCCTTGTTTGAAGCCCTGAGTGCCATTTGCTTTTTTGTTGTTGTACCATTTTTGGAGGGTGCCGATCCCTCCAGCGGTGTGCACCGGGCATACAGGTTTGGAGAGCTAAGGTGTGCGGATAAGGTCTCTGTGGTACCTAACTACTAGTTGATCCAGAGGAAGGCAAAAAACCCATCTGAAGCCTCTCTAATTTGCCGCAGAGGGGAAAAAAATCCTTCCTGACTCCAAGATGGCAATCGGACCAGTCCCTGGATCAACTAGTACTAAGAGCTATCTCCCATAACCCTGTATTCCCTCACTTGCTAAGAATCCATCCAGCCCCTTCTTAAAGTTATATAATGTATCAGCCAGCACGACTGATTCGGGGAGGGAATTCCAGAACCTCACAGCTCTCACTGTAAAAAATCCTTTCCGAATGTTTAAATGGAACCTCCCTTCTTCTAAACGGAGTGGGTGCCCTCGTGTCCGTTGGAAGGACCTACTGGTAAATAAAACATTAGAAAGGTTATTATATGATCCCTTTATATATTTATACATAGTTATCATGTCACCTCTTAAGCGCCTCTTCTCCAGTGTAAACAGACCCAACTTGGCCAGTCTTTCTTCATAACTGAGACTTTCCATACCCTTTACCAGCTTAGTTGCCCTTCTCTGGACCCTCTCTAACTCAGTAATGTCCCGTTTGAGCACTGGAGACCAAAACTGAACAGCATATTCTAGATGGGGCCTTACCAGCGCTCTGTAAAGGGGAAGAATAACCCCCTCCTCCCGTGAATCTATACCCCTTTTAATACAGCTCAAAACCTTGTTTGCCCTTGCAGCTGCTGCCTGGCATTGCTTGCTACAGCCAAGTTTATTATCTACAAGGACTCCAAGGTCCTTCTCCATTATGGATTTGCCTAGTGCAGTCCCATTAAGGGTATACGGGGCTTGCATATTTTTACATCCCAGGTGCATGACCTTACATTTATCCACATTAAATCTCATCTGCCACTTAGCTGCCCAGATTGCCAGTTGGTCAAGATCCTGCTGCAGGGATGTCACATCCTGGATAGAATTGACTGGTCTGCAGAGTTTTGTGTCATCTGCAAACACTGATACATTACTCATAATACCCTCCCCTAAGTCATTTATGAACAAATTAAACAAAAGTGGACCCAGTACAGAACCCTGAGGGACCCCACTGAGGACCTTATTCCAAGTAGAGAATGTACCATTAACAACCACCCTCTGTACCCGATCCTGTAGCCAGTTTTCTATCCATGTGCAAACGGCTTCACTAAGACCAATAGACCTTAGCTTAGAAAGCAGTCGTTTGTGGGGAACGGTATCAAATGCTTTGGCAAAATCCAAATAGATGATATCTACTGCATCCCCACTGTCCAGCTTCTTACTTACCTCATCATAAAAAGCAATTAAATTGGTCTGACATGACCTGTCCTGCATAAAGCCATGCTGATTACTGCTCATAATGGCATTCTCCACTACATAATTTTGAATGTGATCCCTTAACAAGCCTTCAAATAACTTGCCCACCACGGATGTCAAACTTACAGGCCTATAATTGCCAGGCTGAGATCTTACTCCCTTTTTAAATATAGGAATGACATTCGCCTTCTTCCAATCCCTAGGTACCATACCTGATGAAAGAGAGTCTGAGAATATCAGAAACAGGGGCCACTGCAATTCTGCCCCTAGCTCTCTCAGTACCCGAGGGTGTATTCCATCTGGCCCAGGTGCCTTGTTTACATTTATCGTGTGTAACCCTTTAAGCACCATATCCTGTGCCAACCACTGTGTAGTTGGAGCTGAGGCAACAGTGCAGCTATTGGGTGTGACTTGGCCCACTGGCTCCTCTACTGTATACACAGAAGAAAAGAACTGGTTAAGCACATCTGCCTTTTCTGTATCCGCTGTAACCATATTGTTATTATAACTCAATGGGGCCACACCCTCAACCTGCATCTTTTTACTATTAATATACTTAAAAAACTTTTTGGGGTTAGTCTTGGCCTCGGCCGCGATGCGCTCCTCATTTTCTATCTTTGCCTTCCGGATTGCTGTTTTACAACACTTGTTATAGTGTTTATAATCATTAAACGCAGCTACTGTCCCCTCTGACTTATATTTCTTAAAAGCTTTCCTTTTTCTCCCTATTAACTTCTTTACCTCAGAGTTAAGCCACATAGGGTGATTCTTAACACTTCTACTTTTTCTTATTAATGGAATAAATTGAGAACAGTAATGATTTAATATCATTTTAAATGACAACCATTTCTGCTCTGTGTTTTTATCAGAAAACATAATGCCCCAATCTATGCCCTGAAGCGCTGCCCTTAAGGAGCTAAAATTTGCCTTCCTAAAATTCATTGTCTTTGTTGCCCCCGTGTAAATTTGTTTCCTGCACCAAACATTAAATGAAATAACATTATGGTCACTATTACCCAGGGGTTCAACCACTTGCACATTTGCTATACGTTCTGGGTCATTAGAGATCACTAGATCTAGTATAGCATGGTTCCTGGTTGGCTCCTCAACAACTTGTGACATAAAGTTGTCATGCAGCAAGTTTATAAACTTGTTCCCATTTACTGTCCTGGCAGTACTATTGCCCCAGTCAATATCAGGGTAATTAAAATCCCCCATTATTATCACTTGCCCCAAACTAGCAGCCTTTTCTATTTGCAACAGGAGCTGGGCCTCCTCCTCTTCGCTTACATTAGGGGGTCTATAGCATACCCCTACAATTAGTTTGGTAGATTCCTTACTATCTGTGAGAAGCTCAACCCATAAGGATTCAGCTCCCTCTGTTAACCCCATCACTTCCTCCCTAATATTTGCTTTTAATTCCTGCTTAATGAACAGACACACTCCTCCTCCTTTTCTATTGCCCCTGTCCCTCCGAAACAATGTATACCCCCCAATATTAACTGCCCAGTCATGAGACTCATTCAACCAAGTTTCAGCAACTCCAATCACATCATATTTCCGCTCCAACGCCAGTACCTCCAGCTCTCCCATTTTACCAGTCAGACTCCTTGCATTGGTAAACATACATTTAATACTGGTTCCGGCGTGAGAATGACGTGTAAACAACTTATGGGCCTCCCTGCCATTATCAGTATCCCGAAGCAAGTCTCCTCCCCCATTTTCCCTTACTATGCCCACTACCTCATCTATCCTGTCTACCACAGAATTTCCCTCTGCACCCTCCCCCCCCACTCCTAGTTTAAAATCTCATCCAACCCTCTAGCCATCTTTTCCCCCAAAGCAGCTGCCCCATCATCATTGAGGTGCAGCCCATCCCTGGCAAAGAGCCTGTAGCCGACTGAGAAATCAGCCCAGTTCTGGAGAAACCCAAAGCCCTCCTCCCTACACCAATCTCTCAGCCACGCATTAATCTCCCTAAGCTCCCGCTGCCTTCTTAATGTTGCTCGTGGCACAGGTAATATCTCTGAGAAAATTACCTTGGAAGTCCTCGCCCTCAACTTCGCACCTAGCTTTTTAAAATCGTTCTTGAGGACTTCCCCCCCTCCTCTAACTTTGTCATTGGTACCTATGTGTACCAAGACCGCCGGGTCTTCCCCAGCCCCTCCCAACAATCTGTCCACTCGTTCCACCACATGCCGAACCCTAGCACCAGGCAAGCAACACACAGTTCGGCATGTAGGGTCTTTGCGACAAATTACCCTATCCACCTTTCTAATAATTGAATCCCCTACAACTATAGCCTGCCTTCCCTTCCTAGCACTATTCCCCCCACCTGTATTAGAGGTGCCGGCTCCCAGGGTGCTCTGAGAGTCAGTAGATTATTTTACGTCCAATAAAATAGGTATATATGTCTCTAGCCCTGTCTAATATAGCAATATGCTGATATGTCTGCAGGACAAGAACTAGGGGTAGACAGAAAAGGCACATGCATAGAGCAATAGTGGGAGGGGATGTAGGGCATGTGTAGGGACCCATAGGGTTAAGCTCCCTATGGCTTTACTTCCCTACTTTTCCTTATCTGTACTGTTATAGGGCAGACCCCTCTATACTCAGGTTACAGTTTCTTAAGCTATCCCTTACAGGTTTAGCTCATTTAACCACTCCCCTTGGCAGACTATATAGTGTCTTGCACAAGGAAGTGTTTTCCTCTTTGGCTGCTGATCTGCTACCTGAAGCAGAGCTCCATCGAGCCTGGGTACAGATCCGGCCCAGTAAGCCACTATCCATCCAAATTAAGTCGGGGACAGGGCCCCGTGAATGAGGAAAAGACAGTATAGCAGCATATTTCATAGCACCCTCTAGAAGTGGTGAGTTCAGACAGAATTATACAGAAAGAGCAGCCATTTGCTCCATCCAGGATAATAGCAAAGGAGTAGTCTTCCTAACAGGCATTATTGGCCTTAGATTAGGGACACAGAAGTGCTAGGGAAATAGGTTAGCAAATATGCCTTGCCCTAACCTCCAAAAGAGCATGGGACTATGCCGGTGAGCTTTCCTACCTATCACGCTGTTGTTGTTCTACCTGCCCAATCCTCTTGATGAGAAGGGATACACAGGGGAACATCATATTTCTGCTATTGATCCACCTTTACATCAACTGTATAACTGCATACTGTGTACCATCTATTAAGTGAGTATTGATAACCCTGATTACCTTTGTCTTGGACAAATAAAGTACTATCCAGTTATTCTGCAAGAGCTCCTGGCGTCCTATTACTTTAATCTATTGCACAACACAAGTGTGAGTTGTAGTTCAACTACATCATCTAGCTCTGACATAGCTCCCATATAGCGGAGGTCCACTCCTGTGCATTAAGGTCGCATGTAACACATGCTCTACAGCACGCTACTAGCCTGGGTTTGGCCATTTTATAGCCAAAAAGGTGTTACACATGTATCTCTTATGGCTATTTACCACTAGTTTCAGCCCTTGTGTAACTCCAGAGGCTGCCAGCTTAGGGAGTGGGAGAGTTTTCATAAGAGTTTGGTAGAGCTATTGTACCATGCCTCTGCCTATCACCTGGGGGGGCACAGTCAATCAACGTGCTTGCCTGGGGCGCCACAGTCATAAGGCCCACCACTGCATTTTTCATAGCTTCAAATATCGAATATTCCACTGAAGTGCATAAACAGGTAAAGGTGAATGCCAGTCTCCTTTTAACATGACAAATAGCAGAAAAGAAGATGGCGAGCTACTAGGGGCATCTCACTGATGTCTAGGTTTTCTAAAGTACAATGTGTTGCATTTTTAACTCAATTTTTTGTTGAAGTTAAATTCTCCAATAAATATGCGCACCATAATTTCAGTAAAAACAGGTGTTAATAGTCTCTTCATCTTATTTTATCTTTTGATCTCTATACTAAGCATGTCGAACGCAAATGATGCAGAAGGTCTAATAAGGAGGATAAAACTCAGCAACAGCTATATCCATTCTAAGAGGGGCAGGCGCAAAAACAGTATGTCATTCAGCATAAAAGGGGTTTAAGAAAGCCCTTGTATTCCCTTCTTATGTTAATTTTTTCTACATTTGTGCTTTAATAAATATATGTGTATTTTAGGACAAATTTAGGAAAAATAATGCAATAGTCATGTATTCAGGTGAGGGAAAACCATCCACCTTTTTTGTCTGTTAGTTACCCTCCCATATAGATTGTAAGCTCTACGGGGCAGGGACCTCCTTCCTCTTGTGTCCTCGACTCTTAACATTGCAGCTGTATTTATCTTGTATTTATTGTTATACTTTGTATTTATCTATTATTATTTTAACACCCTGTTTGTATTAATGTATTCTACTGTACATCGCTGCGTACATAAGTAGCGCTTTATAAATAAAGATATACATACATACATACATACATACACCTTATAAGTATGATTGTTAAATTCTCAAGTAGTAGGATTCAAGTTCCTCAGAGCCTACCCACTTTATTTGGTATTCTTGTCAGATATGGGCCATTAAAATAAAGAGATGTGCTTCAACAGAATGATCCTAGTATCATTTTACAGTTGGCTATAAATTACAATTGATATGATTAGCAGTTAGCGAGCACTGTGATAGCAGATTCATTGATTAAGTCACTATATATTATGTCACTTGAACATTTAACTTAAACAAATAAAGAAGTTCCAAAATTGTGTCTGAATATTTCAATAGCTGTTTTACCACTGACATCAAAAAGTCATAAATCAATTTAAAAAAGTAAAAATTTTGAACTACAGATGCAGCCAACAAGTTTACATATTTTGTCTCACCACGTCCAGACACCTTTTTGAGTGTTAATTCCTGCCTCTAGATGGTGCTAGAGTGCAAAGACTGCAAAACACTGAAAGAGTGCAAAACACAATAGAAAAATCCTTAGACCATGCGCCACCTGGTGATGAATTTTGCCATTTTATCCCCCTGTGTTTACTGGAAGAGACATAATGTGACAACATGGCAAAGGAACTTAGCTGCATCGGTATGTCAAAATGTAGAAAACATTTTTCAAAAATAACATTTATTAACTAATTTAACTAATTCACTAATTTCCTTATTCCCGGTGCTTTCAATTTCCATGTGAATTACTTGACAACAAATGTTAAAGGACATGTAAACCCTACATTTTCCAACCATGTATATACTGTATGCTGGGCACCTCCACCCAAACAACACCATTTGTACTGCATATATCTCCTCTGTTAGCCAGCACCACCACATTTTCCTAAAACAAATAGCAGCTTTCACCCAGAGGCCATTTTTTTCTCTCACACATCTTCAGTGAAATTTACATCTGCAAAAAACACGTGTGCTTTAATGTTCATGCAATGAAGAATGCAATCTTACACAGGCAAAACTTACTTTGATAAAAAGTTGTGCTTGGATTGAGCACTGTAATGGTTAAACTGAGTGCACAGCGAGAGCAGAGGTCCCATGTAAACCAGCAGAGGCATCTCTTCATTGGCTGCTAGACTTGAGGGTGTGTTTGGTAACCTGACTTGACTTGAGAAGAACTGAGCATGCTCAGTTAACCAAGAGCCAAGTGATTAAGTGCAGCCTTACTATTCCTTTGAACAACAGAGGTGGCTGTTTACTGATTGCATATTTGTGTGTGTGGGGGGGGGGGTGGTACCTTTCCCATATTTTTTTCAAGTTTTTTTAGCCATTACCTTACTTTCCCAGGTGCCCAAAGCCATGTGATTTGTGCTCTGATAAATTTCATTCTCTCTTTGCTGCTGCACTGCAGTATCAGCCCCCCCCCCAGCAGCTGATCAACCGATTTGCCCCAAATACAACCAATCACAATGATTTCTGTCAACCCAATATTTGAGTTATGTTTATTCTTTCCAAAAGTAGGTTTCCTAAAAGCAGGAGAGGATTTTAGCACTGTATAGCTTAGAACAATTTTTTTTTTTGCATTGGTAGCCCCACCTAGTAGTAGACATGAGAATAGCACCCAAGCAGGAAAAACCATCTTTAGCATCTTTAGCTGCGACTTGGGTCAGTACATTGAGCAGGAGAAACAATGGGGCTGATTCACTAAAGTGCGATAAAACGTGCGGTAAAAATTTTATCGCGTCTTAATTTTTCGCGACTTGACGCACAATTCACTATCAGTACACTTGCGCTATTTTACGCGTGGTATTTCATGCGATATTTTTGTCGCGATAAATAACGTGCGCGGTATTTTTTGCATGCACGCTATTTATCGCATGCGCTAATTGTTGCGACATTACACACGTGACAATCGGCAGCATAAAACTGGCGACATTTTGCCCTGGCAGAGCACAGAGTGCTAGAGAGGTGCTGCATAAATGTTTATTTGCCAAAAAAAACCCCAAAAACCAATAAAAATATAAGTAAGAAAAAAAAAAAGTGCTAGAGATAATAAAATGGGGGGGGGGGGGCATTTAAGAATAATTAGCCAAATACTTAGGGGTCCGTTTGCTAAAGTGGCTTAAATTAAGTGGGAGATTTTAGACACAGAATAAATGGCAAATATGTTATGGGCACTTTATTAAACGGGGACAAATATAATATTGCAATTATTCTGGCAACAAAACATTTGATTGGCAGTTACCACACTCGCCAGAAAATACACTACGTACTAATTAACGCAAGTTTTACTATTCAGCAAAATGGGCTAAAGACAAAATTGTTGCCAGAATATTTGCAAACATTTAACCCATATAGCATATTGATGCTGTTACTGATAAATGTAAGAGTGTAGGAGAAACTACATGAAAGTATAGAATACCATATCAAGGAAGAAAAAATAATTAGACATTACTCAGTTCAAAAGTAGAAAAATAAAAATTTTTAATTTAACAAATAAAAAAAAAAATCGCCAAAATATACATAGTAATGTATTTTGCGCAACTAAATATTTACCACTATAGTACTGTATATTATCGCGACAAAATATTCACCGCTATAGTACTGTATATTAGTAGCGAAATTCCATAAGTGCCAAGACTTTAGTGAAATTGAGTAAAAAGACACATACTTGAATAAATAACACTGTAAGTCCATATTTTATTATCAAAAACTCATTTATTGTACTTTTCTATAATTTTTCGCCTGCCTGTAGTAGGTGTTAATTTTCGCATAGACCAATGCGATATTTAGCACGCCTAAGTGTTTGTGAATCATGCGATCGTATTCTTTTCAGCGCGGAAATTAACGCATGCGTTAAAACTAGCGCGAAAAATACCGCATGCAAAAATGGCAACTTAATGCACGCGATAATACTATGGTGAATCGCGCGCTAATTATCGCAACTTATTTAGCGCAAAGAAGCGTGCGATAATTTTTATCGCACTTTAGTGAATCGGCCCCAATGGCTTATCTGAAATAGTTCTATTGTGTAGTACTGGCTCCTTCTGAAAGCTCAGAATTAGGCACAATGCACTGAGATTACTACCCACACACCAATATTACAACTGAAAAAAAAATTGTTGGTTTAAAAATAAAAAATGAAATGGTAAATTATTTGCTATGTAAACAGTGCAACTTAGAAATAAGAAGTACAGCATAAAAATCATGACAGAATCCCTTTAAGATCTCAAGCTCCCATCCAATTGCTTTATTGCCTGATGAATGCAATGCAAGTGCACACAAGGACCCTGCAATCAGGCCCAGACTTGCAATCTGTGGGGCTTCTGTAAGATGCCATAGACATTTATTGTTTATTGGGCTGGTGGGGGGGGGGGGGGGGGGTATTGGGCCGTTGTGTACTTGACATGCCAGGGCTTATTTTGAAGTCCAGTTCAGAACTGCCTGCAACTGCCACAGGGAATCCAGGAACTGCTACCAGTCTGGTCCTGGCAGTAATTCCAGGATTCCCCTAGCATGTTGCATATTTGGACCCCACTGCAGCAATATGCCAAAATGGACACTAATTTACTTCTGTATTAGTACATCATGTGCCACTTGCAGGTGCCCACGAGTATGCTGTAACTTTGGAAACAAAACATGGGAATTTGCACAAACATTTTGAGCCTTAATGTACTATAAATTCTTAATGTACTATAAATTCTTATTCATTCTTGTCCACTCATACCAAGAAAAGAAGTACCCAAATTCAGTATTATTTAACTTTGCTTGTTTGCCTGTATTACATTAAAAGTCCCAGCTCAGAGTTCATTCTTTGATATAAACTACAGTGTATCTGTTTTCACAATTATTTGCTGTACATTTTAATAACCACAATTATTCAATCTATTTAGGCCATACATTTTCATCTGCTGGCAGTTTAGTTTTAGTTAAACTGATTGGAAATGCATTAAAACAAATCTGCTGCAACAGATATAAACTACCAAATCACTTCCCACTTCGTGTTTGGAAACCAAATCAAGTATTTATCAGTTCTGTTATGGAACGCACTAAAATGTGTGAAAGTGCCCATAGATAATAAACCTTTGGACTTGAAATATTTAGAATTTATAGTGATCTGACATTATGTGGAGGCAAAGGGATTGTCAACTCCAAAATATTTACTGTAGATCTTTTTCATTTGCCTTTTAGAGAAGACAAATCATTCTGACCAGCTTGCGTCCTGGAGTTTTGTTTTCAGTAAAAAAACATTTCACATTAGCTGTTTGCCTTCCCATGTTTTCTAATTAGTATTTAGCAGTGCGGTATCTCCTATATACTGTATTACACACAGTAGATAATGATGTTTTATTTAGCCACATGGTTTTGCTGCAGCAAAAAAACACAGAAGTCGAATGTCTATCAAGATTTCCATTCATGCAAGTCAACGAGTTTTCTTGAAAACATTTCACTACTTGTCCAAGTGGCTTCTTCAGTTCAACTAAGCAGTAGGGAATTCCTGACATTTAAAGAAACAGTAATACAGGGATGGGATTCGTTATCCGGAAACCCATTATCCAGAAAGTTCTGAATTATGGGAAAGCCATCTCCCATAGACTCCATTATAAGCAAATAATTCCAATTTTTAAAAATGATTTCCTTTTTCTCTGTAATAACAAAACAGCAGCTTGTATTTGATCCCAACTAAGATATAATTAATCCTTATTGGAAGCAAAACAATCCTATTGGGTTTATTTAATATTTTAAAAAAACCTTTTAGTAAACTTAAGGTATGGAGATCCAAATAATGGAAAAGATCCTTTATGTGGAAAACCCCAGGTCCCAAGCATTCTGGCTAATGGGTCCCATACCCGTACAAAGATTTCACTTTAAAGATATCACTGCTAAATAATTTTATTAAGCTATGTAACATTTAAAAAAATGCAATATTGTAAGGTGTTTTTTTAATAAATTACATTACCACTGACTTACTGGGCAAAGCTTAAAAAGGCGATCTGGAAGATAATTTGCTGCATTCTGCAGTCCTTTTTCTAAATAATTAATAGGCTACTAGCGATGGGGCACCGAGAGGGAAAGGAGAGGGATAGGAGACAGACCTTTTTTCCTTTTCAGCTTGGTCGGCATGTCTCTTAGAAGACATGAGCTCTGTAAATCCATGGTAAAATAAGTTTTTTAAAAAATGTAATGTGGTCTATTCTGTCCAGTGTAGTGAGTGCTTTGATCTATATATTGGGGAGAAAACAACTTCTCCGTAAGAGAAAGACCCAACAAAAGAGGGCTAATTTATCAATCTATCTACATCTCAAGGAAAAGGGACACAACAATTGACAGTTCCAGTCATGTACACTAAAAGATTAAAAACCTGCTACAATGACAATCATGGGATCACACCTTCACACATCTGTGAGTTTCAGCCAACACCTAACTGAATAAGTTCAATTGATGAGATGTCTCTGATTTTACTAGCCTTAAGGGTTTAAATGCTGGTGTATTCCCTACTTTTTTAAATATGGTAAAAAATTATCAAGAAAACGTTGTAGATTCTACTACAGTAGATGCTGGTCCTCCCTGCAAAAAAAATGTTCGGCCCCCCTGCAGATAGTGTTACTTTCAACCCCCTACTCCACACATCTGCAAATATATGAATTGAACAGGAAGGTACATAAATAGGATGGCTCCATGCAATGCATGTCCCCTGGGTCATCTTCTGGTTGCAGGGTCTACTGATAGATATTTACAGCAATAGACACAGAGCTTTTCATTTAAAAAGCCAAAACTAAACTGCATTAGTACATTTATGACACAAAATGTACATATCCCTATCTCATATTCTCAACTAAAATTGCTATCTGTTTTTTTTTGACCATCTTAAAGGGGTTGTTCACCTTTAAATTAACTTTTAGTATGACATAGACATTGACAATTTGCAATGGGGTTTCATTTTTTATTTTTTTGTGGTTTTTAGTTAGTTTTTTGTTCAGCAGCTCTCCACTTTGGGATTTCAGTAGTTATCTGGTTGCTATAGTCTTGTTTACCTTAGCAACCAGGCAGTAGTTTTAACAAGAGACAGGAACATAAATAGAAGAGGGACTGAATAGAAAGATAAGGAATAAAAAATAAAAATAATAAAATTGTAGCTCCACAGAGCAATAGTTTTTTGGCTGTTGGGGTCAGTGACCCCCCGTTTGAAAGATGGAAAGATGTAGAAGAGAAAGGCAAATAATTCAAAAACTATAACAAATAATTAATAAACACCAGTTGCAAAGTTGCTGGGAATAGGACATTCTATAACATACTAAAAGTTAACTTACAAGGTAGTAGATTACCAGTGTATAAATAATTCCCCCTAATAATAGAATTGTGTAGAAACAAAATAATGTTTTAAAATAAATCTTAAAAAATAAACAAAATATATTTTTAGTTTTTTTTTTTATTCTGCTCATTTTGACAAAGGTGTATATGTGTATACCGTCCCTTCCAAGGACAGATAGCAGTTAAAATACCAAGCCTGACAGCTGTACAACAAATGTAAAAAAAATAAAAAATTATTACCAATTGAAAATTGTCTATAACTATCATAAACCATTCTCAATATTTTGGTGAGCTATTGCTAAAGGGATTCTGTCATAATTTTTATGGTGTACGCCTTATTTCAAAATTACACTGTTTACATATCAAATACAGGTAATTTGGATCATACTTTAACCCTTTTAATGCCAAGCACGTAGCTCCTACGTGCTGGCATAAAAAGACGTTAGGCGCCAAGCACGTAGGAGCTATGTTTTCTTTATCCTGCGCTCGTTTTCTGCGCTCGGCGCTTAATCCGAGTGCAGAGAACGAGTGCAGGATAAAGAACCCCCTAGAAAAGGAGCAGAGGGGGGTAACTGGATCACCCAGGGGCCCCATAGGAAATGCCAGCTCTCTCCCTTCCTTCCTGCACTCCCCCCTCTGCTCCCCTCGCTTCCTGTGCCGCCCACTGACGATTCTTCACTGCAGCTGCTGCTGTCCTTGCGTCTGTTGTCTCCCACCAGCGATCTCCAGCTCCTTGACCTGGGGTAGGTGCCACATACACACACAAACACACATACACACACATATTACACTAATACACACTTACACACACATACATTTTTGGGGGGGTTGGGGGAATTTCACACCTTCACAGCACTCACACTTACTTGCATACACACACACATGCACATAAAACACATTTTGCCATGTGTACATACACACTTACACGCACATGTAATTTTGTACAAATTTTTTTTTATTGCATCATTTTTATTCTTGCCTGAAAAATTTTTTTTATTGCCATTGCGGATAGCGTATTTGCTAACCGCACTGCGCAATACCTTTTGTGTATTATTTTGGTGTTTTTATTACATTTTCTGTGATTTTGGTTAATTTTTAGTAATTTTATTGCATTTTTAGATATTTAATTGCATTTTCAGTTATGCATAGTTGTTGTTCGCTTGACTTTGTCTGTAAAACTAATTTGCCCAAACCAGAATACTCAAACTGTGATTCTGACTGCAGATATCACTAGGAAAAAACCCCATTGATTTTTGGGGGGATTTTAGCAATTTTATTGCATTTCATATTGTTCTTTGTTACTTGTCTTGCACATGGACATTTTATCTGCCGTATTTCAATTTGGCTTCCTCTGTACCCCACGTAGTTTGGTAAATCTATGCATATTGGGCATCAGACTGTTCAGTAGACCCCTGGCGTTCATATTTAGAGTTTTATGTTGGTACATTATGAAATGTGGGGGTACATAATGGGGCAAAATTCAAGCTTTGTGACGATTTTCAGAAATATTATAAAAACCATTCTGTTTAGCATAGCTTTGTAGTTTGGTAGTTTGCAGTAGAAAGATGTATGTATGCAAGAAATTGTGTGAGATAAATGCAGCAAATTGCAACATTTTTAGGCGATTTTCTGAAATGTCATAGAAACCACTAACTTTAGGAAAACTTTGCAGATTGGTACTTTGGTGTAGAAAGGACTCTTTACCCATGTTGGATTGGTCAGAACATGTACTTTCCAAAAATATATGGTTTTCAGGGGTCACCCTACATTTCTGCAGTTTGTGTGTGCACAAGGTATGTGCACAAGGTATATTTTTGATAAACCTATGTACAGTGGGCATCAAACTGTTCAGTAGACCTCTGGGGTTCATATTTATGTGTTTTATCTTGGTACATAATGACCTATAGAAAATAAGATGCTGCATATTGGAGGTTTGAGGTAATTTTTGGAAAAAATCGGCAAACTTAGGAAAGCTTTGCGGCTTGGTACATTGGAGTAGAAAGACATGGGTACCCATTTTAGATTTCGGGGAATGTGTACTTTCCAAAAATATATGACTTTCTGGGGTGAGTGTACTTTTTACTAACTTTATCCCACATAAAATTATGTAAATGTGTTGATTTTGCAGAAACTGAAATGACAGAAATGACGGATCATATGGGGTATGTTCACATTGGGGACCCTACATGCCACATACTTAGGTAAACCTATACATATTGGACATCAAACTGTTCAGTGGACCCCTGGTATTCAAATTCAGGGTGTTTTATCTTGGTACCTGATGATACATGGGAGATAAGATGCTGCAAAGTGGAAGCTTTGAGAGGATTTTTGGAAATATTATCAAAATTGCCAACTTTAGGAAAGCTTTGCGACTCGGTACTTTGGAGTAGAAAGACATGGGTACCCATTTTGAATTCAGGAGAATATGTACTTTCCAAAAATATATGGCTTTCTGGGGTGAGTGTACTTTTTGTAGCTTTATCCTACATAAAATGATGTAAATGTGTTGATTTTACAGAAGCTGGAATGACAGAAATGATAGATCATATGGGGGTATGTTCACATTGGGGCCCCTACATGCCACATACTTAGGTAAACCTTACATATTGGGCATCAAACTGTTCAGTGGACCCCTTGTGTTCATATTTAGGGTGTTTTATTTGGTTACTTTATGACCTGTAGGAGATAAGATACTATAGACTGGAAGCTTTGAAGCGATTTTTAAGAAATTTCACAAATTTTGATAAAAACCAATAAATTTAGGAAAGCATTGTGACTTGGTAGTTGGAGTAGACAGACAGTTGTGCCTATTCTGAGTTCCACAGAATCTGTTCTTTCTAAAAATGTATAATTTTCTGGGATAAACCTTCTCTTAGTGGAATTTTTTACCTTGAAATCTAAAGTATTCAGCTTTCTGGAGCAGTGCTTTGGAAATTTGGTAGTGTACTGCTGGGAGTTTTTGACCTATACAAGTGAGAAATCTCCCTAAAACTATATATAATTGGTGTTGGCACATTCAGGAGACTTGGGACATTCCAAATCAGTTGTTTTCATGCATAAAATAATTTTTGTTTCTGGTGTATGTGGAAAATATTATTTTTTTTGCATTTTTAGACATTTAGAAGCCTATATCTTGTTACAGAATTGGAATTACCATATTTTGAAAGCTTAGGTTGTCCTGAAAAAAATGATATATAGTTTTCCTGGGTAAACTAAAAGTCCCCCCAAGGAAAGGCCCCTAAAGTGAAATGTTCAAAAACTGTCTGGCAGTAGAAGTTCCACTTTGTTCAAAACTGCTGGCAGTGAAAAGGTTAAACTACTAAAAAATCATTTAAAGTTAATTAAACCCAATATAATTGTTTTGCCTTCAATAAGGATTATTTATATCTTGGTTGGGATCAAATACAAGGTACTGTTTTATTATTACAGAGCAAAAGGAAATCATTTTTAAAAATTAGAATTATTTTCTTATAATGTCCCCTTTGGGAGGTGGTGTACCCGTAATTCAGAACTTTCTGGATAATGGATTTGTAAAATTGTATGAAACCTCATTTTATACAATATTCGGTGCGTGTATGGTGGATCGACGAAGCGAACAATATCGCAAAGGCTTATATTTTAAGAACTGAAATCACTTAGTTAGCGGTAACAATCAATAGAACAGATCCCCCTCAACTGTGTTTTTAATTCATTGGTTTGATAGCAGATAAGCAACTTTCGATCTGATGACTACAAATATCATGGTGTGAGGTAGGGCTGCCATCTGGTTTTTGAAGGTGCTGTCTGGGTAAAAACCTTCTGCCTGGTTTTAAATATTCTGAGAACTGGGCAGAAACCCTGCCCCTGACATCATCATGCGACACGCCAAGCGCCGCTGACGTCATCACACCGCAAAGGTGGCAACCCTAGTGTTTTTTTTATAAATATATACTTGTTTAGTAGTATGTGCCTTTAGATACTCCTAAATAGAAAATTGCCATGTAAAGTACTAAGGGACATCCCCTAATATCATATGCTTCATGGTGCACACAAACAAGCCAAGGGCACAGATAGATGTCAGCCAATCAATGGACAAAATGTAGTCTTTTACTTCCACACTTCTTCCTGCTACAGTTAGAACCTAATTTCCTGTCAGGTGGGTGATTTTTGAGAAAGCGCACAGATTATCACAAAATGGTGGCTCAAGGTAAAAAATGTAGGCAATATTTATTGAGATATATATACATATATATGTGTGTGTGTGTGTGTATTTATTTATTTATTCCTTCCAGTTTGGGAAGATTCTTTAACATGCCCCTTAGTGTGATATAAACTTTCTGTTTAAGTGTTCATTGGGGAGGTATAGTTTTCCTCTAAAATGCAGTAGGTGTATTATTGTAGGAAATTTTTTTAGGAAAATTAAAAATGTATTTTTGTAAATATATTGGTGCAAATAACATAGGCACTAAGCACTACAGAGCAGTGCAAAATACATATTATACAGATTCATACTGTACTTTATTGGATTTATTTTATAAGGATCTAGAATGTGAAGAATCCATAAGCTGTTAGCTCTTTTTATGCTCTCTTTATGCAGAACAATCCTCTGCCTATTTTCAACAAGAATGTAATTTACAAAGTAGACTAAAAATCAAACCATGTTTCATTTATTTTTCCCCTTTTCCTGAAATAACTACATTTCTAGTATATGTATTCTAAAAAATGAATTGGAATCTCATGCTGTTCTTTAGCTTCAAGACAAAAGAAGGGGTGAGAAGGGGTGCAGGTGAGCACAGTGGCAGTACATTACCTTGTTCATCATGACAGCAATGAATAGGACTTGTGCTGGACATATTTTTTGCCCATTGATCTAATCTATGTTTTTTGTTATTTCTTGAGCTAAACAGGGCAAACAATTAGATATGTTAACCCATATTTGGTCCTTGAAAAGTAGATAAAAAAAGTTTCTAAACTTCTCAAATCCATTTTTGTTGTAATTTTTTTTAACTATATGTAATCACAAGTCCTTTATTCAGAGAATTATCTGTGCAATGGAAATCTAATTACCTCCCAAGGGCCAATCATGGAGTAGCTTCAGTTTTACTGTTTAGCTCAACAAATAACTAAAACCACAGATTTTTGGGATTAAAACAGTAGGGAAAAGATATGTTCAGCAAAACCAAACATCAGCACTTTATTGTCAGTATATGTTCCCTAAACCTTTAGTGGTTGGAAGCTGGTGGGTTCTGTGAGTTGTAGTTGGATAACAGCTGCATGGCAAATACCTTCGCAGCCCCACCCTAACACTGCCCTGATTTTATTATTTCTCAGAATGCTTTCATCAAGTTCGTCCATGACTAAGCCTGCGTGGGAACCATAAAAACATATACAAAAGGAATGAAGACATTAATAAAGCTGAGCCTGCAAGCTCTTCGGGTAGGGAAAGTTCTGTAGCTCAGTGGTAATTGCAGACTGTTGTGAAATTGTTTAGCCCCTTCAGCGAGTGTATAATTTGATTTATTTACCTAGTAATTCTGCTCTGAATTTATCAAACCTTCTAATACAAATCTGTCGGGGGTTTTTTTGCGAGGAACATTTGAACACTAAATCACAGAGGCAAAATTATATGGTTTGGCTTGCCTGAAAAGAATCATAACTTATGTATTGACTTCGAAGTCTTCAAGTGATTCATTATTAAAACTTGTATGCGGTTTGTTAGATTTCATATGGTAATAATATCACGAAAGCAATGCAGACAAAGCCTACATTGTGGTCCATAATTAGTGTATGAAAGCAATCACATTTGTTGCAAGATGACATTTTTAATTGTCTAGCTTATATTCATGGAGGTTTTCTTATGTTAACATGCGTTAGATAATAAAAACACGAAACACAATGTAAACGTCTCGCCATCTGTCACAGATCAGCATTTAAAGAGTGTTAGGGAATGTACTTTAAGGTGAAAAGTTTCCTGGCACCACAAACAACGAATGCTCCACATTAGAGTGATTAAACATAAAAGTGATATCTGAACAGGAAGCATGACTCAAGCACAAGAAAGGCATGTTAACAGACTAAAGCACTGAGGTTTAGACTAACTAGTTATGCACTATATTACAAACCCTATTGAATCAAGAAGGACACAACATTGTCCTTGACAATGTTGCTTTAGGGCTCTGGCACACGAGGGAGTTTAGTCGCCCGCAACAAATGTCTGTCTATGGCATCTTTCAGCAGCCCCTCTGGCATTTGCCAGAATCCACAGATTGCCAGTCCGGGATTGATATAAAGATAAGGGGCTGTTTTATTGGTAATCAATATTGTTTACCAAATGCTGCCAATAGTTTCCATCATTTCAAAAAGTACTGACACACCTGGGCCTTCTGAAGATTTTTTTGTGGGGGCCCGGTGTGGCATCATTGCACCACTGGTGTCTGACCTTTACAGGCAGAGAGAGAATGCCGTCAGTAAAAAGTGCGAGCATTGACTCGGACCATAGCTCTTGCTTGCCAGATCGTTTGCCCTTTCTATGTGTATGTGTTTGTCATATTGTGGCTTTCTATTCAAGGGGTTTCATGGGCTATGGCCCCTGAGGGTGTTGTGTTTCAAATAACACAGAATTAGACAATTTGCAATAGAAGAAAACAAAGGGTGTAAACATTCCTTTGCACAATTCCACAATATAGGATTAAACTGACGTTTGAGTTGTGGAAAGCAAAAAGGGGACCCCCAGATTAAATATTGCATGAGTTATGAGTGACAGAAGACCAGCAGGCATGCCGGTCCCCGTACTTGTGTTGCGTGCCGCACATCGGTGCATGTTCCACTGGTTTTTGACTCTTTACCTGTTTTTTTTTTATGCTGAATCTTCGCTGCCTGCCCTTGACCCTTTGCCTGACTCTGACATTGCCCCTGCCTGACCCCTTTTGTACCGCGTTTCTATATCAACCTTGGAAGTATATAGAATTCCTGTCTTCCCCGGCAGCAGAAAGTCCTGGGCCCCAAAAGGGTTTGGTGAAAATTGGGGTTGCCAGGGCTCTTCTATTTCACCTAAAAGGTTGTAACTAACAGTCTACGGGCTTCCTCATATTACAGTCCCTAACATGTACAAGGGCTGATGGGTCTATAGTAACTCAAATCCTAAGAACCTAGAAGTTCTTGGTTTATGAAACTCATGAAGCTTATTCTACAAATGTAGAACAGTCTAAACTATACAGATGGCAATCCTGTTTCAAGGATTACTTGAACGGAAAGAAAAAGAGGATGAAAAAGATTGATAAGGAAAGAAAAAATACAGAAAGATCATGCATTCATATAAATACTTTCATCTTTTACAACAAATTGATATTTTGGGCTTTTTGCCAACCCACAAAGAGCTTAAAAGAAAATGTTGTTTGTTATGTAAAAAGGCTGTTACACTTAACATGGGATATTATAAGATCTCTTGAACATATTGAAATTAAATATGTAGACATAGTGATATGGAAGTGTATAAAACTCCCCGTAACTGTATATATGAATGTATATTTTTATTTATATAAATTTATTTATGTATGCAGCACTGAACAGTAGAACAATACATTAATAGAACAAACAGGGGCCAATACAATAATAAATACAGATAATTGCAAAGTACAGATTGCCAAGTGTCAAAATGACAAGATGCTGGAGATCCCTGCCCCATAGAACTTACAATCTAAGTGGGTGGGTAACTTGCAGACACAAATAGAAGGATATTAAGTGCTGCAGATTATAATAGTTGACACTGCACTACAAGTGCTAGAACTGGGTCAGGTGCTATGCAAGTGCTTCAAGAAGAAAACTTTGAGTTTGTTCTGAAAAGACTGAGGGAGGATTCTCTCCAGAGGAAATCAGGGAGGGTATTCCAAATGTAAGGGGCAGCAAGGCAGAAAGGTTTAAGGTGGGAAACAGCAGTAGTAGTGGGGGTTGCAAACAAGCGGTTGCTCTGTGAGGAGTGGAGGAGTCGGGCCGGAACGTATGGAGAAGAGATGTAGTGAGGTGCAGGATTATAGCTGCAGAATTTAATACAGTCTGTAATGGGGAGAGAAGGGAGTTAGGGAGGCCAGTTAGTAGGGATGAGCCAAATCCACTTTTTTTAGATTTGGCCGAACCCTGAATCCTTTGTGAGAGATTCGCCCGAATACCGAACCGAACCCTACGGAAGGGTTAAACATTGCGTGCACTAAAACTTTTCAACTTCCATGTTTACATGACAAAGTCATGTGATTTTAAGGATTCAGATTCGGTTTGGCCAGGAGCATGGATTCACCAAATCCGAATCCTGCCAAAAAAGGGCAAATCTTGGCCGAATCTTGTATTCGGTGCATCCCTACCAGTTAGGGATATTCATTATTATCACAGAGAAAAGGGAAATCATTTTTTAAAAATTATAATTATTTGCTTAGAATGAAGACTACGTAACATGGCCTTACTGTAATTCAGAGGTTTCTGGTTAATGGTTTCCGTATAAGGGATCCCATACTTGTATTATATAATTTAGATTAAATTCAAATCAAAGCTAATTGCTTTTAAAAGCAAAGCACAAGCTCAGTTAGGAACCCTGGTTGGATCCTTAATGACTTGATAAAAGAGACGATGCCCTGGTGAGTAAAAGAAGCAAAACTCATGTTGTAAAGCGTTGCTGTTTAAAATAATGGAAGGTAACTTCGGTATGTAAAAGCTCTGATGTGCTCATTTATAAGTCTGTGTAAAGCACTCTTGTGCTTTATAAACATGCCCTTATTCATCTGATAAACAGCTTGAAAAAAGCACCTAAGAATTTATTTTGTATATTTGAACTTTTCTTTCTAACACTGTATTTCTAAGGAGGAACATTGTTTATCTAACCAATACTGGCATGGAAACCATTATCCAGAATGTTTGGTACCTGTTTTTTATTTTTGATAAAGGACCTTTTTCAATTTGGAGCATCAGGATTTATGCTAGATGTACTATCACAAAGTACTTAGTGATAACTCTCATTCCAGAGAAAAAGAAATCATTGTATTGAAACAAATTCAAATTCTCTTAAAAAGGTTATTCTGCTATGTCCAGCTTCCTGGATAAGGGGTTTCCAGCTAATAGATTCCATACCTGTATTTATTTTACAGGTCTCCATGTCAGGTTTTTTTAAATGTAAATTTCCTTTCACTACATTAATCACCACAAATTGTACTTTAAAAATGTTTCAAAACTAAATAAACTTTATTGGTCAGAGCCATCAGAATACACAGTTGTATTGTTTCAGATTTCTACCAAATGATAAATGAGGCAGTAATTAATTGTTTGCCTTGGAAAATAGCCTGATTGCTATAATTTGTCCTTTGTGGCCTTTTATTAGAAACAATTGGTTTAAATTAAGAATACAATTACATCTTTAAACTGAAATGACAGCATAAATGTCAAGATTAATAGGAGAAATTGTTAAACGGACACCGGGATTATTTATAATGGCTGCACGGAGCACATTCACCCACAGCTGACAAAATCTGGACTCAATATTTTTCACTTTTCCCCATAATTATGTGGTGTGTGAATGCTGAATGCAAAATGTGGGACAGAACCAAAACGGAATGTTAAGAAAGTTGGCTTTTCATATGCCAACCTCTAGCTTGATATTTCTATGTAACTGTAAGTCTGATTCAACTCAAAACTTTTATTTCAACTGGGGAATACTTAAGGATTTCCAGTACTTTGGTAACAGTCAAAAAAGTAACAACAAACTGATGTATTTATTCATCTGAGTGTATTTAACTGGTTTGAGCAACCACCATTCTGTTCTGTGGGGTGTTAGACCTTTGCTGCGGCACTGAACTCTAAAACCATTCAAAAATGTTCCGGTCTCCAAAGCAAATTACAAGGTGGAGCGTAAAATCTTGGAATGTTTTATCTTTTCAAACCTGAACCGTATATATTTTGTTTTCAACAAGCAAGAACAAAGACATTTACAGAATTTTGTTTTACAAAAAATGTCCTTTCATTATGATTTTGTGTTTTTGGGTTTTTTTTTAGAAATCTTGCTCTTGGGGTTAGTTTTGATAAATTGTTTTTGAACAGAGTATAATCCCCATAATCTAGTGTGAGTCCTAATGTTACAAGGTAAATTTTGAATATTCAATTACTTTTTTTTCTCCTGCCCATATATTCCTATACTTGCTATTGTACAGCAATCAAGGCATTAGGTCATGGCAGATTCTAATTTCCCCAAATGTTTCTTATGGCTCCCAGTACTTTAGCAAGAGCTGTGTGAAAGTACAGGTGTGGCTGCTCTTTCCACCTGAAAATGCACCAGAAAGAATTTTTGGGCAGAACATCATTCACTGCACTTTTGCCCATTTGCCCATATGCCCATTGCCCATTTTAGTCAATTGAAGCTGTGGGAAGATGAGATAATGGTCTGCAGCAACGCTACATGCAACATTACCCTAAAATGGACAAGTTATTAAACGACAGGATCACTTACAAAGTGCAGGGCAGGGTGCTAAAAATGGGCACAAACTGCGATATTTTTTGCACTTATTTTGTACTCTGCCTTCCAATTTGCACCATGGACCCAGATCTTTGCACTCAATAATAAAACACATTCTCTAACATGTGACATTTACCTAAAAGGGATATGTTGTTACAAATAAGGGATCATTAACAAAGAATAAGTACAATTTGCCATGTCCCTGTGCTGCAGTTTACATCACAACACAGGTCTTTGCACATTACAATGGAGCACAAGGACAATGCACTCCCCAACCTCTGTGTATAGAGCTCTGTCTGTGTTCAGCAACACTGCATACATGGGAGACAAGGTGGCATGTAGCTTTGCCCATTACATCCCCTGCCCACCATGTTTAGCAGTGCTGAGATTCTACCACTAATTAGTTGAGACTACTGCAGGCAACAAAATCTCCTTCAAATTCTTTCCCACCAGTTAAGTGCAAATCACCATTGCCAGTGGGAAACACACGGCTCGCCTTCTTTTCAAAGTAGCCTAAAGTCTTCTCAAGGGCAACTTCAGACTATTTTATAAAGTAGCCTCACCACGGATGTCTTCCGACTGACAACTTGCATCTTAGCTGGTGGGAAAGCATTTGAAGGAGATTAGTCACCCGCAGTAGAAGTAATTTATCATGACCAACTAATCTCCTCATGTGTCAGTGACCTAAATTTCAGCTCAAAAACTTTGACTTAAATGTTTTTGGTAACAAAAAATTCGAAAAATTGTTTCGTGATTTCTCATATGTGGCACGAATCAAGAAAAGTCTACAAAGTTTCTCAGACTTTGATAAAACAAATTGTAATGAAAATATTGCATTTCTATTAAGTCTTTTTTTCTGCATTCTTCTACCATGTCCTCCTTAGCTTAAAACCTATGGAGGCAGTCTGCTTCAAGCTTTATCTATAGTATGCAGAAGATAGAAGAAGATAAGTATGTCTGGAACCTTTGCAGCAGTGCAATGGCAAAAGGCTTTTAGCAACAATTTCTGGACTGTATAAATATGCCACCTACTGACAGAATGCAGAAACTGCTAATAAATATGCATATTTGTAGGTGAATTTGATAGGGACCTTAGACTGTAAGCTACACTGGGGCAGGGACTGATGTGAATGATGTATTTATCTCTGTATAGTGCTACAGAAACCTGTTATCCAGAAAGCTCTGATTTACAGAAAGGTCAACTCCCATAGACTCAATTCTAGGAAAATAAAGCATTTAAAGAAAAAAGTTCATATGAATTAATATTAATAGGATTTATATTAATTATTAAAAAAAAAGACAAAGCATGGGGATCCAAATTATGGAATGATCCCTGATCTATAAAATCCCAGGTCTTAAGCATTCCAGACAATAGATTCTATACTTGTAATAACATGTTTTGTCAAAATGTGCATGTTTTCACAAATACACCCTGTAGCTTTAAAGTAAAAGTATTATTTTATTTAAAAATAGAAACAGACTCATGTTAGAAATATGCAGGGTGTGTTTTTTAAACAAATTCTTAGGACAGATTAACATTAAAACTTTGGTAGAAATAATATAAACGCGAACTATCTACTGAATGGTGGTGTGTTGGGGGCATCCTTAATGGAGAAGGATCTAGGGGTTTTTGTAGATAACAAGTAGTCTAATTCCAGGCAGTGTCATTCTGTGGCTACTAAAGCAAATAAAGTGCTGTCTTGTATAAAAAAGGGCATTGACTCAAGGGATGAGAACATAATTTTGCCCCTTTATAGGTCCCTGGTAAGGCCTCACCTTGAGTATGCAGTGCAGTTTTGGGCTCCAGTCTTTAAGAAGGATATTAATGAGCTGGAGAAAGTGCAGAGACGTGCAACTAAACTGGTAAAGGGGATGGAAGATTTAAACTATGAGGTTAGACTGTCGAGGTTGGGGTTGTTTTCTCTGGAAAAGAGGCGCTTGCGAGGGGACATGATTACTCTGTACAAGTACATTAGAGGGGATTATAGGCAGATGGGGGATGTTCTTTTTTCCCATAAAAACAATCAGCGCACCAGAGGTCACCCCTATAGATTAGAGGAACAGAGCTTCCATTTGAAGCAGCGTAGGTGGTTTTTCACGGTGAGGGCAGTGAGGCTGTGGAATGCCCTTCCTAGTGATGAGGTAATGGCAGATTCTGCTAATGCCTTTAAGAGGGGCCTGGATGAGTTTTTGGACAAGCAGAATATCCAAGGCTATTGTGATACTAATATCTACAGTTAGTATTAGTAGTATTAGTGGTTGTATATATAGTTTATGTATGTGAGTGTATAGATTGGTTAGTATAGGTTGTGTGCTGGGTTGTGTGATGGGTTGAACTTGATGGACAATGGTCTTTTTTCAACCCTATGTAACTATGTAACTATGAAAAATACAGTTTCGCCTCAGCTGACGGTCAGATATGAAACAATGTTTCTAAAGTGAAATGCAAGAGAGTAATTTTTTAAAATTGAGACCTGACTTATATTTGAACAAATGAATAGTACCTGAAGCAACATTTCATGATTTTTAACATTTTGGCATGAAGCTGTGATAGGCATGTTATCTTAAAGGGATACTGTCATGATTTTTATGGTGTACTTTTCATTTCTAAATTACACTGTTTACATAGCAAATTATTCACTCTACCATTTACATTTTTAGTCTTGAACTAACAAATGTATTTTTTTTAGCTGTAATATTGGTGTGTAGGCAGCCATCTCAGTGCATTGTGCCTGATTCTGAGCTTTCAGAAGGAGCCAGCGCTACACATTAGAACTTCCTTCAGATAAACTATTATTTCCCCTACTCCTATGTAACTGGAGGAGTCACAAGCTGGACTTGGATTTCTTACGATTGAGTGCTATTCTGATATCTACTGAGAGCTGCTATCTTGCTATCAGTAAAGTGTGTCTGAAACTTATCAGAGCAGGTTACATGGCTGTGGCACCCTGGGAAATGAAGAAAATGGCTAGCCCCATGTTAAACTTCTAAATGAAATATAAAAAAATTGTTTGTGTTTTTAAAAAATGGATTTCAATGCAGGATTCTGCAGGAGAAGCTCTATTAAGTGATCCATTAAAAAAACATGTTTTCCCATGACTGTATTCCTTTAAACACTGATATCTGACAGCTTTAAAAAGATCATTCAGCATAGTGCAGAATATATATAGGTGAGAAAAGAAAGGAGATTAGTGTTTATGCAGAATATATATAGGTGAGAAAAGAAAGACGATTAGTGTTTTCTCATTGGAAGGGATAAGCCACAGACATGCTTATAGTACAGTATATTATTAGGTATATTACCTTCTTGCAAAACAGAGACAATATTTATTTAGCTCAGTTTGCAAAGCAGTGACATTTCTTACATGACCTCTGATGATGGCACTGAAGCATGCATATCTTCCACTATGTATGTGAGTTTGGATAAATGCTGCATAGTTGATTTACAAAAAGCATACTTTGATCTGAGCTTACCTTAATGAGAACATATGTTTAGTTTTACTTCCACGAGCCTAAGTGGAGAGTGGATCAGCTAAACCTCAAAATGTTCTTTGCTTGACAATGCCTGGTTCAGAAGAATGTGCAGTATCAGGGTGAGGCTGTTGAGCCTAGTTAACTGACTGAATTTGGGTTATAAAGAATTTATACAACATTGTATGGTTTGATTACCATCTGTTGAATATTCTGCTGAATATTAATAGTATGAGAAAACTTGTTTTGATTGACAGAATTAGCAGAATGGTACAGGTTTGGCAACTGTTATCAAGAATGTTTGTCCCTTTCCTTCCCAGCTGCCAATTAGCTGAACAATGAGAAGGTAGCAAGATAGCAGCTCCCTGACACCTGTATTCAAAGTGATATCAGAATAAAAGTGGTTAATATCAGAATAGCACTAAGTAGTAAAAAACCCAAGTCTGGCTTGGGACTCCTCCAGTTAGGAGGAGTAGGAGAAACCATAGGTTATCTGAAAGCAGTTCTAAAGGCGAAGACACATGGGGTGATTAGACTTTTTAAAAAGTCATGCCATAGGTATGCCAAAAGTGACACGTGATTATTCATGATGACTTATATATTAATCTATGGTAGCTAAATCAGCATGATTAGTCGACACTTTTTTAAAAGTTGCAGTGACTAATCGTCCTGTGTGTCTTCGCCCAAATGTGTAGCGGTGGCTCCTTTTGAAAGGTTCAGACTCAGGCACAATGCACTGAGATGGCTTCCTACACACCAATATTACTAAAAAAATACATTTATTGGTTCAAAAATAAAATTTAAATGGTAGAGTGAATTATTTGCTATGTAAACAGTGTAATTTAGAAATAAAAAGTATACCATAAAAACCTTATGGGATTACTTATATCTTAAATGGGATCCAGTACATAGAACAATTTTATCATTACATAGAAATCATGTTATTAGATTAAAGTGCAGTCTATTAGACATGGCCTTTCCATAATTTGGAGCTTTCTGGATAACTGGTTTCCAGATAACAGATCCAATATTTGTACCTGTAGGGATAAGCCTATCGCCTGGAGATCAAAGCACTTAGTAGGTTCAATAAAGGGTTTGTTAGTTAGTTTTGTTTCTCCTAATTACTATCTATCTGCTTTTCACTTTATCATATTGGGGTTGTTATTAATCACAGCTGGTATTTTTATCTCAAGAATATAATGATTGAAAAAGTAATAAGTTTATACAGTGAGGAACATAAGTATTGGAACACCCTGTGATTTTGCAAGTTCTCCCACTTCATTGGGGGGTCTGAAATTCACATTTTAGGTGCATTCCCACTGTGAGAGAGCGCATTTAAGAAAAAATTCAGGAAATCGCATTGTATGATTTTTAAAGAATGTATTTGTATTGCACTGCTGCACATAAGTATTTGAACACCTGAGAAAATCAGTGTTAATATTTAATCAAAAGTTTCATGTAGTTCTTTACCAGGTTTGCACACATTGCAACAGGGATTTGGGCCCACTCCCCCAAACAGATCTCCTCTAGATCTGTCAGGTTTCGGGGCTGTCGCTGAGCAACACAGAGTTTCAGTTCCCTCCAAAGATTTTCTTTTGGATTTAGGTCTGAAGACTGGCTAGGCCACTCCAGAACCTTGATATGCCTCTTACGGAGCCACTCCTTGGTTATCCTGGCTGTGTGCTTCAGGTCATTGTCATGTTGGAAGACCCAGCCACGACCCATCTTCAATGCTCTGACTGAGGGAAGGAGGTTGTTGCTCAAAATCTCACAATACATGGCCCCTTTCATCCTCTCCTTAATGCAGTGCAGTCGTCCTGTCCCCTTCGCAGAAAAGCACCCCTAAAGCTGATGTTATCCTTATTTTTCCTCCAAACACGGCGAGTGAAGTTTAGACCAAAAAGTTCTACTTTGGTCTCATCTGACCACATGACTTTCTCCCATGCCTCCTCTGGATCATCCAAATGGTCATTGGCAAACTTCAGCCAGGCCTGGACATGTGATGATTTGAGCAGGGGACCATGCATGATTTGAAACCATGACGGCGTGGGGTTCTACAGTCAGTGACCATTGAAACTGTGGTCCCAGCTCTCTTCACGTCATTGACCAGCTCCTCCCTTGCAGTTCTGGGCTGAGTCCTCACCTTTCTTATCATCAGTGATACCCCACGAGGTGAGATCTTGCATGGAGCCCCAGTCCTAGGGAGACTGACAGTTGTCTTTAGCCTCTTCCATTTTCTAACAATTGCTCCAACAGTTGATCTATTTTCACCAAGCTGCTTAGCAATTGCCCCGTAGCCCTTTCTAGCCTTGCGAAGGTCCACAATTTTGTTTCTGGTGTCTTTTGACAGCTCTTTGGTCTTGCCCATGGTAGTAGTTGGAGTCTGACTGACTGTGGGGTGGACAGGTGTCTTTAATGAGCTCAGACAGGTGCTACTAATTTAGATTAATGAGTGGAGTAGAGGTGGACTTTTTAAAGGCAGAGTAACAGGTCTTTGAGAGCCAGAATTCTTGCCAGGTGTTCAAATACGTATGTGCAGCAGTGCAATACAAATACATTCTTTAAAAATCATATAATGTGATTCCCTCCCCCCTCCCTTAGGAATGTGTGATCTGAAGGGCTAGCTGCAAGCAGGAAGCTACTTAAAATGGCAGCTGCTGTCTTAAGCAAACGGAGAAAGCCCCTAGAGCTGTTTACTCAGGTATGTTAATGATTTTTGCAGGATAAATATATGTTCTATTGCAGTAAAATGCCAAAATGACTTTCCTTCTCCTTTTATATGTATTTAATTGCTTGAAATACAGTAAATATCGACTTTCAACATTTATCTTTTTGGATGTGTGCATTATCCTGAATAACTGAGATCTTGCTTAAGACACAATAAAGGTGGCCATACACGCACCGATATTATCGTACGAAACCTCGTTTCGTACGATAATCGGTGCGTGTATGGCATGTCGGCAAGTTGACCGATATCGCAGGAAGCTGCTGATATCGGACGACTCGCCGATCGGACCAGTTTGAAAATTTTGATCGGGCGCCATAGAAGGCGCCTGATCAAAATTCTCCCTTCAGAGCTGAATCGGCAGAAGGAGGTAGAAATCCTATTGTTTCTACCTCCTTACCTGCCGATTCAGCCCTGAATGGTGTGTGGCGGATCTTACGATGTTTCGTGCGACCGATGGTCGTACGAAACATCGTCAGATCGCCACGTGTATGGCCACCTTAACCCTAATGCTAATGAATTAGCATTTATTTAGTCCAAACCCCACTGGCATAAACAATTTCTTTATTGATGGGCTGCGGTCCACACTGTGCATTGACATATATTTGTGTAATTATTAGGCTGTGAAGCAGAAATGAATAAATGATTAGACAAAAAACTATTTCTGTGATGTACATTTGTGCATCTGGCAATGAACAAACCAGGAAAATCTCTCTTAGTGATAATGTATCATTATGCAATCTGAATAAATGGTCTGTTTACAACTTAAGAACCTGCCCAATAAAATATGTAGCCCATTTACATGCTTTTAATGTGGACAGGTTGGCACTTTAATTAAACTTCTGATGCTGGAAGCTGCACTTTAGTTAACCTCCATGGTCTGCACCATTTTGGTTTGGGAGGGTTCCAGGGATCTTTCTTAAAGGAGGTTATTGTTCAGGAAATGTAAGAGCCAACAAAATGTTCTTCGTGTTTGATATTTTGGATAAGGAATGTAGAGACAGATTTTCCTTTTATTGCGTTAAAAAATGCCAGTCAGTCAAGGTAAAGACACAGTAACTGGACATTTTCTAAAATGAATGAAAGAAAATATATTTCAATAGGAACCCTGAATGAATTCCAAATCTCCTAATTCCCTAATGTTTTCTGAACAACATTAATATAGTGCTTGAAAGGGACTATGTTTTACCCATCATACCAAAAAAAGCTTTTGCTGAGTCTTTAAACTCTACCTATGCCCAGTATTCCTGAAATTCAAGTTTCAACTATATTAAAGTTATATTATTTGTGCTCTGTTGGATTATATCTGTCTAATGGGATGAAGAATATTCCAAGGGATGATATTATATAGACTCTTTTGTGTAGATATTTCTTTTCTGCTGCTGCAAAAATCCTACCACTTCATGTCTATACAAGCTATAAAGTTGTGCAAGCCTTGTAGCAATGATGATGATGTTTTTGCCTCAAACCATTATCTTGCCGGCACAACCCCTTTGCAATAATAAGAAGTGCTAGATTGTTAGGCCACCCCTTCTAATAAACCACTTTTGGAATTAGAAATACCTAATCTTACATAATCGAATCACACCTAAAAACAGAAGAGGTTACACAACCTGTTGGTTCCCTAAATATGGCACATTACTATAAAGGCATTATGAAAAAAAATGTTTCCTTTAAATGTGGAAAACATATGAATGAGCAAACCACCCACAATTCATCTTTGCATGCTTGACTGGTTGAATCCCCTCATCATGCTTATTATCATCTGAACGATGCATACAGATCTAGATTACACTCTTGTTTGATTATTGCTGTCTTCAATAGCTTACCTTTTCAGAATGATATAGCCTGAAATTGTTATTGCAAACAATCATGTCTGGTTTGATAAATCTTTATTAGGACACACATCCTTGTATTGCCTTGTAGCTATGGCCCCCTCCTACATCAGTCATTGTATGCGACTGTTTGCAATTATGCCTCTTAAATCCCTTTTAAAGAGATTTATGAAATCTGCCAGCCTAGCCTGCAGTGAAATATTTATATTTTGTAACTCATTTCATTGCTATAGGCAAAAACAATTCTCTAAAGGCCTCAAAATCAACTTTTGGGAGAAAATGTACAATTAAATAAACTGACTTTTTCAGGGTCACAAAAAAATGATACTAAAACTTATTTCTGCCATTCTCTCTCTTGAAAGTGACGTCCATTGCTATCACTATTACAACCCCACAAGTGCTAATGAGGTACTT
Organism: Xenopus tropicalis; assembly: GCF_000004195.4. Lineage (NCBI taxonomy): Eukaryota > Metazoa > Chordata > Amphibia > Anura > Pipidae > Xenopus > Xenopus tropicalis. The sequence continues at coordinate 58,323,095 of NC_030678.2, read as the reverse complement.
CCTTGTCAAGTAAAAATGAAGTGACTTTGAGTAGTGGCATTTTATCACCAAAATTAGCAGCGATCAGGGTCGAAGTGGGGTGTGAAGGGCCCACCAGGGAGCTACTTATTAGCAGCTACTTGTAGCAGCAACTTGTCACAGCTACTAAACGCCAGAAAATACCCTGCCATAGACAATACTAAGAATAACCCTGCCATAGACAATACTAAGGAAACTGTTTTGTAAGGCACAATACAATGACTAAGACTTTAGCTGTCAGCGCTGTGAAATAGTCGCTGGGGCTGATTTACAAATATAGGCGCTAAACTGTACAATTGCAGTTGCCAATAGCAAACAATCAGTAATATGCTTTGGGGATGGCTATGTTCAGTATTCTAATAATTACAAAATGGAAGTAAAACTACTGATTGGGAAGTACAGATGGCCAAATGTGCAAAACCTTTGCAAAACATGCAAACCATAAACAGAGATCTTTAAATGCTATGAGCATGTATGCTTATATAGCATACATATACATAGCATGTAAAGAAAGATACCTCAAATTTATGGCTAGCCTATATATTCCTAAATACTTCATTCAATAAACAAAAACAAATAAATGCAATAAATGCATATCTATTTGAACTTCATTTATAATCCAGCATTAAAGCTGCTAGAAAATGCTAGCTCCAGTCTATTCTTTAGACAGTTCTCTATCCAAGTACAAATCATCAGTCACAAAACTAAATTCCACAAATCCCACCATGTATAGCAAATCACTTGTACAGCAGCCCAATGTCTGTTCACCTCCTTACCAAAACCTACTGAATTTGTTTGACAAGATCTGCCTTACATAACACAATGCTGGCTCCCACTTAGCACTGTCATTCAAAAAGCATTTTTATAAACTCAAAATATGTGGTCAGTGTCATACAAAAATCATATTTTAGTGCGTGTGGTTGCAAGAAAACTCCGGGTGGCATAGCATTACTCATTACTATTTTGTAACACATTTCGGTCCCTTCATTTTAGGACTTAAATAATAAACATATCCTTAAATCACATTTAATACTTTGCCAAGTCATCTATCAGCTCTTAGGCTGTGAATATTTATCACAAAATGTTCTAGTGTTCAGAACTCATCATTATTTCCTGCTCCCTTAAAATAGCAGGTTTGGATAGTGTACAAAAACATTAAAACCCAGAAAAGAATTTTAATTAAGCACAGTGAATATATGGAAAGCTAACAAAATCAACATCAGATTCAGAAGCCCTAAACAACAAAAACAAATTGTGATACAAAACTCTTGATCAGCAGATTTAGAGATGAATTGAATATAAAAAAGATATGTTGTTCCATTTTGCATTCATTTCAGAGAATAGTTGATGATAGCCAAACATAACACAATGAAGAAAATGCATCTCGGATTTCTAAATGGAATGATTTTGCTAACCAAAGTTAGAATGAGACATTGGAAACAAAAGTCTATTCTTTATTGGTAATTTTTCTCTAGAGAAAGGAACTTTTAAAGTTATTAACGTTAATCCCTGCTATATTATCTACATGCTTTAAAAATATAATTTTATTAAAACAGTAAAATCAGCATACATGCTATTCTAAAAATAGAGAACACCATAAAATGTTTTAAACTCTTTGGAATCATGCACAGATTTTAAAAGCTTTTATTTAACTATGCAGAAGTAATTGTTTTACTATATTAATACAGAACAACTGTTTTATATGGCTTTATTTATTTTAGAGAAGAAATTGGTTTTTTTGTTAAGGGTCTTCCTCATGAGCTTCAAAATATAATAATATACAAGTGTGCATACATCTTTATAGACCAAAGTCAGCATTTAATCAAGGTAATTGGTGTAACCTGACTCTCCTAATATGTATTAGTCCTGCTAATGTGTTAAAAATAAAAATGTCATTTATTTGCTACTTATGACGAGTTGATAATAAATAACCTACAGAATGATGTGCTTAAACGCTCAGATATTTATGTTGATGAGTGCGGTTAGCGGCCTAAAGTTGATTATTTTACATTTCATTGAGAGGTCCACATTGAGGACCCTACCCGTGGAAAGTTATTTCTTAGGGCATTGTTTTTTGCACTTCCTGGAATGACTTTAACACAGTAATTATATTGTAGCTTACAGTTTAACTTAATAGGGCTCATGTATGTCAGCAAGTGCAGTTTCAGTCCCCACACTTTCCCTGCAGTCAGTTGGGCATAAAACAACTTTCATTAAAGGTCAAATGCTCTCCTCGCAGCATTTAGTCCTTCCTGTCTAGCGTTCCTAAATAACCACTGCTGCACCTATTGAAGCAGGGGAACCCCAGAACTACTGCCACCTGCTGAACAGCACACTTGCTCCTAAAGAATTGCCCACCAATGTCACTTGAACACTAATACTGGAAAAGACTGCAGGACTTCCATGCAATTACATCTGATTTGCACTAAAATGTTAGCGCAATAACTGTAATTTTGCAGAAACAGACACAATTGTGGTAGGTGCAGCAAAACTATGCCAAGAACTTTGCCCCCTTGCGGCCTCAATAATGCTAGAATTTAGGGGAAAACACTGCATTGCGGATTAAAACCATGGGGATTGCACTTGTCAAGATATACTGTATATGCCCTCATATCTTGGCAAAGTATCTCCTGGGAAGCAAAATGTTGATTTAATTAAAACATTTTATCCTGAGAAGCAAACTGATTCAGTATATATATATGTTGTATATATATATATTGTGAACCCGTAACAGGTAAACAGGTGGAAGGGAGATATATTTCCCCTAGGTTCATCTCCTACTCCCTCATGTATAGTGGTGCTGAGTGGGTTAATTCCCCAAAGGAATCACACCTGGGGAATAATTTGCAGGCTAGATAGGCCTGCAGTCAGAGAGAGTGAGGGGCTGGAGCTGAGACTGTGAACTGAACTTGCTGTGTGAGGGTCTGTGCCTGCCTAAAGCAGCTTGGAGCATTTTCTCCCAAAGAGAAGGACTCTCACAAGGTACTGTGACTCTGGGGAGTTGTGTTTTTGGTTTAGCCGGTAATCCCAGTAGGGGACCGGTAATAGAGAGGGAAGCACCCTGTGTATTAGTTAGAGCCCAAGTGTGGCAAGGGTTTTGTTTACTTTTGTTTTTCTTATGCTTCTGCTGGATACCAGAGTCAGTCATTGTACACAATAAAATGGACTGTATTCACCTAAAGGACTGTCTGTATGTCTGATCTCGCTTACAATATATATACTATATAAAGTTTAGTGATTTACTTTAATAGATGCAGGAAAAGCAAAGATGAAAATTTAGGACCTTGCCAAAGCTGATTTTCATCTAAACACTATAAAACCTTTCAAACCATATAAACCATATAAAACAGTCAACGTTTTTACATTTGTCATCAGACACAGTATATTGAGCTAAGTAAATTATGTCATTTCACTTTTCACTGTAGCATTCTAAGTGCAGCGGTCACGTTCTATGAGGCATTAGGTTCTCAAATACAAATACTTTCAAAAATTTCTAATTGTTTAAAGTAGATGCTGTAAAAACAGTCTGGATTTTGGAATAATATGAGGTTAATTTCAAGGTCATAAACAGTTTTGTTAATAAAATAAGGCCATGCATTCCATCATGAACATAATTTCCAAAGGGCAACTTTTATTGACCCTGGAAGAAAAATATCATAGCTTAAAAAATAAATGAGGTCTCAGAAAATGTCACCTCCTTAATACGATATTCTAGTAACGCAGCCTTTACTAGATATTAAAAAAAACAAAAGGAATTCCAGTAGTTTTAAAATGCATGCCCACCTTCAGGTTCAATTATTGAGGTGGGTTTATATAGCTATAAATAGCATTTCTGGTGTTCTAGAGTTGCCTGGACCTGTACAGAAGAAAGCTGATTACCTAGTGGGCAAAGGGTTCTTCTGGACTTCCCAAAATACCTTGTCTTTGGTGTGGGGGTATAGAAAATCATTGGTTGAGAAAAACTATAAAATTCAGTAGGAGAAGGTTTCATTTTGATCCAGGGAAGCTCTAAAGTGACCCTAGGGGGATCTAGCGCATCCATTTGACAGAGATCACTGCGAATAAAAGATCTGCATGAAGGTTCAGTATGGTAATTCAGACTGCAGCCAGGATGTTTTAAAATAATTGGATAACAGAAAATGGGGGAGAGACAGAAATATAAATAGATGAGGGCCTAAATAGAAAGATAAGTAATAAAAAGTAACAATAGAATTGTAGCCTTACAGAGCAATAGTATTATGGCTGTCGGGGTCAGTGACCACCATTTGAAAGCTGGAAAGAGTCAGAAAAGGAAGGCAAATAATTCAACAACTGTAAAAAATAAAAACAGAAGACCAATCGAAAAGTTGCTAAAAAAAGGGTATTCTATAACAAACTAAGTATGAACCTGAAGGTGAACCACCCCTTTACAGAAACACTGCTGTAATTTATTATTATGAAGTGTGGAATGCATCCTTATTTATTACACTATCTTGATTGATTGAAGAATTGATGTAGGCATTTGTGCTCTGTTTCGTAGCGCTCCTTATATATTTAAATATTCTTTACATGTTGTGCTTAGTACAAGGGGATTCTATGCTTGACATAGTTCTGTACTAATTCCTTCTTCAAGCAAAGATGGAGAAAACTTTAGAATGACCTTGCTTTCTCTTCCTCTGATTCTTGTAAGGTGACTATACCGCAATAGGTGGTCTATGGGAAGTGAAAAGGAAGGATGCCACTAGCCTGTGTGAGATCATTGCAGCTTACAAAGACACTAGACACCACATAGTGCACAGCCATGTAATGTGCTGATTTGTAGCATAATAGCAATCGTGGAAATTGTGGTAAGGGTACCTGTCAGTGGTGTAACTACAGCTTTATAGGGAAATTTTTTAACAAGGGTCCCCCACCATCCCCATATTAATGGGGGTAGCACAGCAATAACCCAAATGGTCGGTGCTCACTGTAGGGATATCACCCTTTATTTATATGTGAAAAAATTATATTATGTCATATTAAGACACACCCTTAAATCCCTATGCCTCCTCCTCCCTTCTAGAACAAACCCCTCTCAGGTTTCCCCCCACAGGCAGCATAGGACAGGCAGAGTATGGCACACAGGCAGCATAGGGCAGGGAGAGTATGGCACACACAGGCAGCATAGGGCAGGCAGAGTATGGCATTCACAAGCCGCATAGGGCAAGCAGAGTATGGCACACTCATGCAGCATAGGACAGGCAGAATATGGCGCATGCAGGCAGCATTGTGCAGGAAGAGTATGGCACACAGGCAGCATAGGGAAGGCAAGGTATGGCACACATATGCAGCATAGGACAGGCAGAGTATGGCACACACAGACAGCATAGGGAAGGCAGAGTATGGCGCACACAGGCAGCATAGGGCAGGTAGAGTATGGCGCACAGGCAGCATAGGGAAGGCAAGGTATGGCACACATATGCAGCATAGGGCAGGCAGAGTATGGCACACACAGACAGCATAGGGAAGGCAAGGTATGGCACACATATGCAGCATAGGGCAGGCAGAGTATGGCACACACAGACAGCATAGGGAAGGCAGAGTATGGCACACACAGGCAGCATAGGGCAGGTAGAGTATGGCGCACACAGGCAGCATAGGGCAGACAGAGTATGGTACGAACAGGCAGGGTAGGGCAGGCAGATTATGGCACACACAGGCAGCATACAGAGATACAATTCTCCTAGAGTCTGAGGTGTGAACAGGTGAACAATGCGGGGCCTGAGGTGTGAACAATGCAGGGATTAAAAGGTGTGGACAGTACAGGGGATTACATGTATAAACAATACAGGGGGTTACAGCCTAAATCTGAGGTGCGAACAATTTTTCAGCAGAAAGTGAATCCATTTGAAGAGTATTGGAACTGCCAATGGTATTGCAGGGGACTGGTGAAATGACTACACTTTTTCCTTGGCAGTCCCCTAGTGATTTAGACAGCTAAGAGAAAAGTGGAGGGGGGTCCTCAGTCTAGAAAGGAAGTTACTTTGCCTGCTTTAAAGTATTACCACTGCAGTTCTTTCGTTTGGCATTAAGCAAAAGTACATAGGTAGAACATCCATGTGTTCTGGAGCCATTTTGAACCGGGCAGGCCCGTTTACATTCTCATTTTCATGGTTTCAGAGTTTTTTGAAACCATGACTTAACCCATTATTAAAACAGGCTTTTGAAAAAAAGCATGAAAAAAATGTGGAAAAGATGCAAAAAACATGCATTTTCCAATTGGAAACAGGACATTGACTTTTACATGACTTTGACAGCTTTAAGTTCTTTTTTAATGTCAAACTCAAAAATGTTTAAATTGTATATGGGCCTTGTATTTTGTAAATTTTTCATGATTGATACCCCTTATAGGATGGCATTCTTTTGGAATAAAGTCATGGAAGGAAGTGAACGTGTTCCATGTTTCCGAAATCACTTCTCAGTGTCAGAATCTCTTTTTACTAATTACCTATTTTTTAAATTCCAAACATACCTCTCCCCTCAAACACTGCTTAAATAAACATTTTTACATCCAAGTTCAACTTATATAACCCAATATCTGCAGCTAAATCTAGATCTGTGTTTTAGGTTACAGTATATTTATTATTCTACCCTATTCAAATTGAAACAAGAGAAACAGTAAAAAAGGGAAATTATTCTGTATTGGGATAAATCAAAGTTTCAGGTCCTGGTTATAAATATTAACTCTGTGACATTAACTTAAAGGTCTAAAAGAGCAAAAAGAAGATTATTATTATTATTTTTTGTTTTATTTTTTTGCATTTTGCTTAGTGTATTTTTTCAGTAATGGAACTATACCTCCCTGGGCCAGGGTGCAATTTTTATCACACCAGTGCGAGCGTCCAGTGGGCCCTGAGGGGGTGCGGGCCCTCCACACTCCTGGTATTTTTTGCACTGGATTGCTATCTTGATAAAGAGTTAACATATAAAGTGCGTAACAAATGGATATGCAGGATGAATATTTAGGGGGTGCTATCTTGAAAAAGATTTGTTTTATTTAGTGTTTCTTTTATTGCACAAAAAGTTATACAAACATTTAATATTGCAATAATTAAATAGAATTATAACCATATCCATAGCCTTATAATGTAATATAAGCGTCATTTTCAAAGTTTCATGTTCTGTGAGACAGGAAACCTTAGACTGACAGTGAGCAGGAGAGCCCTGCTGGGAGCAGTTTTCACCAACGGCCTTTTGGGACACTAGAATTTTAAATAGAAATAGAATGGGAAGTTTGAGAACAACCTTCATGTTGGGTTAAAAAACTTGAAGTCACTTAATGAAATTTTTGTTGGAGGGGGGGTTGGACTGTACCATTTTGTTGGGGGGGTCGGACCATACCATTTTGTTGGAGGGGGGGTTGGACCGTACCATTTTGTTGGAGGGGGTTGGACCATATAATTTTGTTTGAGGGTGGGTTGGACCGTACCACTTTAAGGGGGACGGGGGGTGATAATGATACAGTTTCCTGACCCCCTGTAACTAAAGATCGGACTGTACCATTCACTTTACTTTGCCCTCCAGACTCACCCTGGCTTCAAACCAATAAAATTCTATAAGTGAAATATGATTGGCTGTGGGTGGCTCTGCCCACTTTTCAAAACTAAAACTGGAGTCCCCTATTGAGCAACTGTGCAAAGTTTGGGAACCCTGATGTTATTACTGTGAGAATGGCAGCAGGTTGAATTTCCGCTAAGTCAATAGGTAAAATCTGATTGGCTGTTCAAAGCTCCGCCCATTTTTGGGCATCCAACAATCATCATATTTTCATTCAAGCTGACCCCATGACTATGTGATTCAAGTTTGGGGAGTGTAGCCTCAAAGCTGTAAGATTGCCAGCAGTTTCGTTTCCCCATAAAAGTCAAGGGGTGAAATTTGATTGGCTGTTGTTGGCCCCTCCCATTTTGGGGTTATCCAACAAATGTCGCTGTTTCATTCGGGGTGACCCCATTATTATGTTATTCAAGTTTGGGGGATGTAGCTTTAAAGCTGTAAGTGTGGCAGCAGTTTAAAACTCTTCCCTGTCAAAGTCAATGGAACCATTGGGGGGTTCGGAGCGGCGCCACAAAAAGACGGGGGGCGGGATCGCTTAGAAAACACAAGCAACCTGCTCCACTATAGGGCAAAGAAGTGTGGAGAGTTTGGGTGTTGTACCCCTAAAACTGTAGGAGGAGTAGCATTTAGAAAATGGGGGGCACTGTCACACTCGGTATCCCAAACTCAGAGCAAAAGCCAAGATCCCAGTCAGAGCTCACTCTTCTGCCTATAACAGCCACCTTTCGCTTTGGGTGGAGCCCTCCGCTACTCGGGTGCCGCCAGGACTTGTTGTGAGAGGATCAGGGCGAATGTTCTGGGCAGGCAAGGGAACCTTGCGTTTAACGTAAAGTTTAGAGAGCTGAGAAGAAGTGGAACAGGCCGAGGACAAAACCGAACAGGCAGCGAGGTACAAAATCGAATTCCAGAAAATGTAGTCAGAAACAGGCAAAGGGTCAGTACAGGCGGCAAACAGGCAAGGTCAAGGTCAGGCAAAGGGTCAAAACACGAATCAGAATAGCAGAAAACAGTAATCAGGAGGCAAAACCGAAGTTGGGCGACAAAATATGCGCAGGCGCCTTTAAATATTTGAAATTCGCGCCTTGCGCGATGACGTCACACGTCGCGCCGGCTCAAGAGGGAGCGCAAGCATCACCGCTCGCCAGAAGAGCCAGATGCACACATCGGCGCGCAAGGAGAGGCGGGCGTCCCCACCGCCCAGGTACACTTACAGGCACTAAGAATAAGAAGAGGCGGAAGAAGAAGCTGAAGTTTTTCAACCCAACATAATGATGGTCAAACAAGCAAGCAATCAGGAAAGGCAGTTGGTAATTGGAAACCAGTCAGCATAAGGAACAAGCTCAGAGTCAATAGCCAGGAGGTTTGATAAGAAGAAAATTAGACAGGCACTGTATGAATACAGTCACCTTGGGCAATATCAGCAAGTACAAGGGGCATTTAAAAATCAAAACTGGTGCCAAAGTATTGTCAATACCTAGTTCTGTGTTTGCAGAATGCACACCGTGATGTCAGGACAAGCTTGGTTCCAGATGCATGTTTGTACTGAGAGGTAAGGAGGGGTAACAGTCTTCTGGGTAGTTTCACGCAAGTTCACACAAGGGCCAATTAGGGTAACATATTCTGGGAATGGCTATTTAAATAAATTAGGTTGATATTTGGGATGATTGTGCTTAATGCCTATCATAGGCAGGTGGTAAGTACTGGGCTCAGTTACTCCTTGTATACATCGGTACAACCTAGCTTGCACATTTGAAAGGACAGTAAGATAAAGATAGAAAGATATAGCACTGCACCAGTTTACTGCACTGTAAATGAGCTTAGACTTTGGCAGTAAGATAGAGAAAATCCATGACTGGATAAGTAAGGGGTAAATTGTAGTGGATTGAGTTAAGTGAATTAAGGTTCAGGAAGGGGAAGTAAACTAGAGTTTTCCCAACCATAAATTTGCAGTAACAAATATATTTGATAACAATATTTTGATAGGAATGGAAGAAAACAAATCTAGAAAGCATAACATTTTTTAAAGAAATGGTATCAGACCGGTTTTACCCGTTACACCAATTGGGTGTTGGTTTGTTTCTAAAATGGGGATACTTCTTAGAGCTGAGGTTGTTAGTTGTTTTCATGCTCAAATCTTATCATTTGGCCAGGTGTCTTATGTACTTGTAAAAATTTTCTAGTAAGATCTTTAGGAATAGTCACCCTGGCATCACTCTGGAAATATCCTAGACAGCATCACAAATCTCAAGATGATTCACACTGAGACACCTTATGTAAACCTTTGCCTTAGCCTGATTTCAATAGTGCACTAAGCTTCTTGGGCATATGCACCTCCTTTGTTACTTGTTGCCATAGGTGCAGTCAGGTGCCTCATGGCAGAGGGTGGAAATTGTGTCTTCTGGGTAATAAGAGAGGTGGAGTTTGTACATAATTGGGCAGATTTGGTTGGCTCAAGGATGTGGTTTTGACATAATTGGGGAGTGAATGGCAGGGGCAGGTCAGAGTTCTTGTGATGCACAGAGGTATTTATATTCCATTGGGCCCTCATTTTACTTGTAGGCAAGGGCCACCCCAGGGGGCCCAGATAACCAGTGAGCTAATAATTGGGGTCCCCTGGGGGGCCCATTAATGTGTGGGTTTCATGACTACAGATAGCTGCCCTGCTTATTGGTAACAGCTGGCATGGCTGCCGCACAGATGCCCCTATTAAAGGTGTTATAAATGGACTTGCATCTACTAAATTTAACTAGAGTTAAAGGAATAAGGAAACGTGCATAAACCAGAATTCAGGGCATAACATTTGCACATCATAAGTGATTATAGACTGTGCCAAGTCAAACTTGGCAAAACATTTAATGCTAAGAAAAGTGAAGTGATAAATTCATGTACCGGTTTTGATAAACTGTATTTCATTGAAATAAGAATATTTTTCTCATGAAACAAAGTACAACGTTTGAGGAAATTCTAAACTCTTGTGATCTTTGACTGTAACTTTTGCAAAACACAAGATTACTGAAGTTTAAATAAATGATCTTTGTAACATATTAACAACACTGCAATCAGATTCTATGTTGAAGGCTCATAAAGATAAATATGCATTTTTAATTCACATTCCCTTACATTCTCTCCCTGACATATGTTCGTATTAATTAAATCAATCAAACAGTTCATTAATGCTTGGAACTGTTACTACAACAACATCAATTTTAGGGATGCACCAAATCCAAACCCTCAGTTACGTGACATCAAAGCTCTGGACAGCTCATTGGAATTTTTTCACAATTGGAGTAATTTTTGTACTTCCTGCTTGATTTAGTATTTGGCCAAATCCTTTTTTTGAGGATTCAGTATTTGGGCTGAATCTGAGAATGGTAAATAGCTGCATCCCTGATAAATTTATCTTAGCACCATCTGGTATCTGCCAGGAGCTTAAATGCTAGGCTTCATTTCACATCCAAAATTCACATAAAAACGGCAAAAAGAGAAAAGAAAATAAACTTTCGTTTGTACCATAGCCTTCAATTCACATATCTATATTTTTATAAAAGGTGCAAACACAAAGCTGTTTAAGTTTTCACATGTAGTGGGTCAATAAGTTCTCATACCACATGTTCAAGGGCCATATTATATTGATGATGTCATAAAGGAGCTCTATGGAGCCCAGAGCCAAATTTGGCCCGCAGGCCTCTAGCTGGACAGGCCTGACCTACACAATACAGTACAGCTTTCAGCTTCATTACCAGTCCTATTCTGGAAAGAATGGACATGACCACTGGACATGCATGAGTTCTGAAAAGAGTCCTTTGTTTATGTTCTATCAAAGTAGGCTGTTTGGGAATGTTGGGGCTCACGCTGTATGAAAGATCTATGGGGTAGTTAAGCAGGATGTTTCTGTTGAAATCACATCACACTTTTACAATACTTAATAGAATTTAGTATCCCAACTAAAAACCTGTATAGAACCTGTATCGAATAACAATACAAATAAAAGATATATATAAAAATAAAACCTTTGAACTTATCAGTCACAATATAAAATCAATCCCTTGCCCATTAAAACTCAACAGACCTAATGAGAGGAGGGAGCCCTAGCTTTTTATAAATGCATCACACAAAAATGCAAATGTTGTTATTTTGCAATTCACAAAATGTTAGTACATACTGTATATAAAGTCTTTAATAATGTGCAAAATGATGATTAGATCTTTAATAAAAATGATCACAAATGATGTTCATGTTTGGACTGCCGGACACTGCATATGCTATTCTAAAAAAAATCTCACTCTGCTGATTGGCAAATGAGAGTAGCAGAGTACAGTATTAGGGTACAAGGGTACCAAGGAACAGTGGGTGCATTTTATTCTACTGTATTTATTATATTTTGCTGTTTTGATGTCATACGATATAATGTGCAAGGTTATTGTTATACTATTATTAACCAAACTAATTTTTTTTGTTTTAGTTTTTTAATCAATCCAAAGAAATAGGAAACACTGACTTTTTATTGTTTAGCAATTTGAAAATGTTTAAAATTGCAAGATTCCTACACTCAAAACAAATTCCTTTCTAATGTCCTACGTGAGGTACGTGAGTATAAGTTTATTGCTGAGACAGGGAGCAGCTTTCAATTCCATTTCACTATCACCTTTACATTAATTGCTTTAACATTATGGCATACGGATAGAAAAACATGCTTGCTTTGTCTTTGAATTTGAATTGTAATTTTAAAAAATCATCATTGTATTAATTTTTTTCATTGTTAATAATTATTTTTATTATAATCTTTACTATTACATCTCCTACATTCATGTGAGTCTGTTAACACAAAGATAGTATGGCTCATTTGCAACTGTAGCTGTTGCGCTTCTGTTGTGATTCTGTTCATTAAAGGCAGTTGCATTCAAAAACTTTCATTACACTTCCATAGAGTTGTGCTAAGCACCATTGTCTTCATGCCTCTTCTGCTGAATCGTGAGCGTGCCTATTGATGCTGGGGAACCCTGGATCTACTGGCACCCTGAATTTGGTTTGGATCAACAGATGCAGTAGTCATCCTTCAAAAAAATCACACGAAAACATTTTAATGCTGAGCACCACAAAGGAAGCAATCCCGACTCGAATTTCCGCGTTTCGCCATTGGCGGATTGTTTCGCGAAACGGATGAAAAAATTTGCCGCAGAAAAATTAGCTGCACGTCAAAAAATTTTTGCCGGCGTCAAAAGAATAGCTGCGCAACGGAATAATAGCCGTGGGTGACAAAATAATATCCGCGCAACAAAACAATAGCTGCAGGCGACAAAAGTATAGTCGCACAACAATTTTCTTTGCCGCATGACATTTTTGCCATTTTGCGCCGTTTCGCGGATCTTTTGAAAGATTCGCGAATTTTTCGGCGAACCAAAACGGAACATCACTATCTGTAACTTACATCTGATTTTTTACAACAGAATTGCAGTTGCCCAGGGAAGTTCACCAGTCACCACTGTGCCAGATGCATCAAGACTAATTCAAACTTTAGCAGATAGTATGGAGGAGTTACTGGGAAAACACTGCATTCTGAGTTAAAAACTTGCTATATGCTTCCAAAAGTTCACTTTGCACACTGCACTTGCATAAGTAAATAAGCCATAATGAACTCTGTACAAATGAGTTTTTCCCTTCATTAACCCTTGAATGTGTTTTCTGATATAGAATATTCATTTAAATGAAGGGGGGTCATTGGGAAGGATAGTTTGACTAACTCCCACAATGATACAGAAGGATCAAGCATAAAATAAAATGCATTTTAATTTGTTGAACTTTGCCTTAAGGCTATGAAAAACATCTGACCACAAAAGGAATAGGGTTGTTCTGCCATGAAACTGGATTTATGCTAGCTACGTTACCATCAACTACAAGGTCAAAAAAGCAGTTTTTTTTTTTTGGTCAAATAAGACATTATGGGAAACAGCATTGTATTTCGTACATAGGTTTGTAGTTTCCAGATAATAGATCCCATGCCTGTAATTGAATAATATATATTTTCCTTGGAAAACAAGATGTTTTACATAAATTATTGTCCCCTTTAATTAAATCAAACCAGGATGGTGCACCAGGCAGCACTTCTAGCTGTAATTAACTGTAGAGCATTTCATAGCTCTTTGGTAACACAGATGTGGAGCAATATTAACTTGTTACAGAAACGGCATGTATTTTATGCTTTAATACAGAATAGTTCAAATATCTAAGCTGTATAATATGCTGTAAACATATCACAGAAAAATATGTATTGGAATATCACAAAGGCATTGTTTTTCTTAAACTGTGTAAAACAAATCTGGTTTTGTTTTAATAATGTGCAACATATGCAAGTTCTTTTGTTGTATCACAGTCAAACCAAGATTTTCAAACGGCCATTTACATTCTAAGACAGAAACCAGTCACAGCTGAAGATCACTGCAATATGTCTGTTTTAAGAATAACATTCTGTAATATATTAAATGTCTGTAAGTACCCACTTATCTTTTATGATAAATGTTCTTTTGCTCAACTGTGCCAAACAGAAATAGTTCTTTACTGTGATCATCTCTTGTGAGAATGATGAGAAATATATTTCTCTCTTAATATTTCTACTTTCTAAATACTAGCAGAGATAAAAAAGAAGGTTTAAAGACTTTTTTAAAAGAGATACAATGCCTTCTAAAAATATGTGTTTTCCTTTATGTTGTTCATTCTTAATATTATTGTCCTAGGACTATAATGCTTTATTATTTATACTAGGGGCCATGCATTATAATATACAGTAGTTTGTATTAGTGAAACAGTACATCAGCCAGGGATTTGTTAAAGGAATATTAGAGGAACAGAGCTTCCATTTGAAGCAGCGTAGGTGTTTTTTTACGGTGAGGGCAGTGAGATTGTGGAGTGCCCTTCCTAGAGATGTGGTAATGGCAGACTCTGTTAATGCCTTTAAGAGGGGCCTGGATGAGTTCTTGAACAAGCATAATATCCAAGGCTATTGTGATACTAAAATCTACAGTTAGTATTAGTGGTTGTATATATAGTTTATGTATGTGAGTGTATACATTGGTAAGTATAGGTTGTGTGTGCTGGGTTTACTTGGAAGGGTTGAACTTGATGGACTCTGGTTTTTCAACCCTATGTAACTATGTAATTATGTAACAGCAACATATTATTATAATTCAATATGTGTTGTTGTCGTTGTCGTTGTCGTTGTTGATAATAATAATAATTTCTCATTATGGCTCGCCATGTACAAACACCATTTTTGAGTGTTAAATCCTACTTCTAGATGGTGCTAGAGTGCAAAGACTTGTCAGCAAAACACAATAGAAAACGCCATAGACCATGCTCTACCTGGTGGTAAGTTTTGGTATTTTTCCCTACATTAACTGGAAGAGACATAGGGGCACATTTACCAAAGGGCAAATTGTCTTTTTCTGGCGAAAATTTGCCAAAGAGACAATTAGCTGTGCATTCACCTATTTATTAACAGGCATCAGCAAAATTTTGCTGGCGAAGTTTTGCTCAGCTCTAGCGAAACTTTGTGCCTCTTCACCGAAATTCAGTAATTCACTAAAGGGCGAACTTTTATCTTCCTTCCCCTTTTTGCTAAAATCCATTTCGCCAGCTTCTAGCTGGCAAAGTGATTAGCCTAGATCTGCAAAGTAACTGTATCAATAAAGATTTGTTTTTTGAAATGATCAAATGATTCTAAAGAAATAATATTCTCTTAAAATGTAAATTTTTTTGGTTAATTAAAGTAAATAACATGTGTATACTGTTTGTCCAGGTATTAATGCACTCAGAAATGTCAATACCTGTGTTGCAATTTGTTAGAAATAGCTTGTTAATGTTGTCGAACTGTAACAATAATACAGTTAGTCTTCCTTTTCGTTCCATGGACATTTAAAAAATAATTGGGCACTTTCACCAGGTTCAGCAACATCATTAGTAAATACACATATCTGTCCTGTATATAGCCACTGATTGCAATTAACACCAGCTCACAGTGTCGGACTGGCCCACCAGGATGCCAGGAAAACTCCCGGTGGGCCCAGGTGTAAGTGGGCCCTTCTGCTCCTGATCATTTTGCCTGCTTCATGGTCATTCCTAATTTCTGAATGGGAACAAAGAGGAGAAATAGATGGAAGAATAGATGCTAGCATGTAAATTAAAGAGACTAGAATAATAAAGAGGATGGGTGAGGAAAGGTGGAAAAATAGTTCAGAGAGTGGGCCTATGATCTAAGGATTTCTGGTGGGCCCCTGGTGTTCCAGTCCGACACTGCCAGCTCACATATGCTAGCGAAATTTATCTGAAAGGTAGTGCTGCTAGAGAAAATTCGCTAGAGAAAAGTATCCGCTGGCAAAAAATTTCTGGCAAAAATTCACCAGTATTCTCTTTCTGCAACGAAAATTCACTTGAATTAAGTGTATTCGCTACAAATTAACGCCTGCGGAGTTGCACAAAATATGGCAAAGTTTTCCAAGTCGAAGCTTCACTTCACTTCAGATACCGAAAGTCGTTTAAGGTAATTAGGTAAGGTTTATTAGACACATATGTGGGTTCTGAGCAAAAGATAGACTATGTGACAGTAGCATATGTCATAAGAACCGTACGAGCATTGGTGTTACCAGTTTACCAGTGTACGCGTATAGAAATATCTGTTCACTAAACAGACAACAACATCTTTGCCAAATAGGTGGTTCTGTCTTCAAGGCCATGGTAGAGGTAACTAAGGCTCTCTTGAGAACAGAAGCCATCTGAGTCAGGGGGGGCCTGTGAGTGAATCTGCACATAGAATTTATTTTTTATCAATCTAAATTCCTTTTAAGAGCATTTTATAAATAAGAAGTACAACTTCCACTTTGGCATTCAATATTTAATACAATTCTGGAGGCCAAGCATACCCAGGCTGGATTTAATTGGGATTTTACAACTTGTTTTACACAAAATTTACACCGTTGGGGAAACACTAACCCAAACAGAACTGTATCCATGTTTTTTATATGACAGGTCAGTTTTTATGCAGCAAAACAGTCTTTTTGTGAAATTAGACTTTAACCACGTGCAGTTTTTAACAATTGCTTCCTTCAGCAATTACTCCAGTAACTGTACAACAGGTGCAAAACATTTTTATTGCGAATAACATAAATTAAACAATTAAACAAAAAAGCATGTATTTGTTGGGTGCATAGGTATTTATTCCTCTAAAGTTGTAGATCCACCTTTAGCTGCATTTACAGCTGCAAGTCAAGGTATGTTTATACCTGCTTTGTATGCTGCAGTTCTAGTGTTTTCATGAGGTGTGGGTAGATTGCTTCTACACTTTAACACCATTTTTCTGCATTGCAACTGGGTCACTTTGAAACTTTTCAACAAACTCAAGATGGTTCTTTTTGAGTAATCAACATAAAGAAAAATCTTCAGCACACCACTTACATACATGTTCTCAAAGGGTGCTTGGACTTCCACAGCTGCTCCCAAGCCTTTTTTCCATATATGTTTGCAAAAGGGAAGAAGCACTCCAGTGTGTCGGCAATGCCTTTAAATCATTTATTTGCAGAAATGAACAAACAGCACAAGCTTTCGGGGGTGACCAATCAATAGGAAAGGCAGGCACTCCGGAGGTCCAATAAAAAGTAGATTGGAAGCTCAAAATTTAAGTAAAATTATAAGTACTTTATTTTAATACACATACATGCTATAAAGAAGCCTTATGCGTTTCATACCATTTAGGGTACTTAATCATAGGCTGGATGGTATCCTATAGACACTCAGTATTTAAAGTTGTACTGACCAATCATAGAGTGGCAGTACTAACCAATTATAACATAGCATACAATTAAGACAATTAGTTTGGACCAATAGTAAGAGCAATGTAATTAGTTGGTAATTACAGGATTTGCAGTAAAAGAACATATAGCATTCAATGTGAAAACATAATAGAAGTTCTGAAATACAAGTTTATGAAAGTTCAATGTGCTAATCAGTGAATAAATATATGCAATTCTATAAATACAAGCATAATGTTCAGTTTTTTGAGTAAATATAAACTCAGATTCTCAGCGAATTTCCGCATTTTGCAGTTGGCGAATTGTTTCGTGAAAGTTCAGAAAAAAAAAGAGTTGCGATCAAGTAAAAATGGGCACGGTCACGTCAAAATAAGAGCGGACGTGTCAAAATGGCCACGGTCGCATCAAAATGGCCACGAGTGACAAGCCCATTTCGTGGATTGTTCACTGTTTCGTGAATTTTGCTGTCGTTTCGCAAATTTTTCAGGGAAACTGGACAGATTCGCTAATCACTAGTAATTACACTGTTATGCAGAGCACTTGAAAAGGCTGGCCCATATCTATACCAAAGTGCATAACTTTGCGCTTGTCCACATTGAATCTCATTTTCCAATTTGCTGCCCAGTTTTCCTGCATGGAACTTATAGCTTATAATGCCTGATACCAATGTTATAAATGGGGAAGAAAGATAAAAATATATGATATTAACACTTTCTGGTGATAATGTTTCTTTAATTATGCTGAGTAAATGTAATGATACAAACTCCAGTTAAATCCACTTTAATTTCAGGATGTAACAAAATATGAAAAAGTCTAAGTCACTGTTGGTGGCATACATTGCAAGAATCATGTACTTGCTGAATGTTCCCCAGTGTTAGATACAAAGACCCAACAAAAATAAAAATGTCAGTTAAAGTGGAGTCATTGAAAGAAAAACGAATCCATAGAGTGCCTTGCATTATAAATTATTCTCAGAATTAGTACATTAATGAAAGTAATGGCAGATGTAAAGGGAGAGGCTATGCAAACATGAACCAACATGAATTGCAAAATGAATATGACTATCCAAAGGTAATTTCAATCTGTTGCAGGCAACTACCTAACTCATGAATTGGTTGCTCAAATAGCACCACATGGGAGGCCTAGGTGGAAAAATTAAAAACCCAAATTCACAAGTCCTAAGGGAGTTCTGAGATTTCAGAGCAGCAGGGTTTAGAGAAATCATCCACTTAGAAATTATTACTTTGGATATTTATAGGAACATTTAGGTAGCTTAGACATTTAGGTATTTTTAACATTTCCTTTTCTAACAAAAGTCTAGCATTGTGTCATATGTAAATATTACAGGATTCTCAGCAACATTACCGGTGTTTAAACTATTGTCCTGCTGCCAAAAGAAACCAGAGCAATTGCATTAAGCATACAGTGGAAGATTCTATCAAAACTTAAAAAATGAACAACAATAATTTTGCCTCATACCAAGGATTTGAAATTTGCCTCATTCATCATTTTGAAACAAGACACTGACATTTCATATACTTAGAAAAATGTTGTTATTATTTCTAATGCTAATATGTTTAATCCTGCAGTTCTTTGCATTTACATATCCAAGTCCATGCTTACATTATAATGTTTGTTCATTTTGAAATGTTGGGCAGATTACAGAGAAAACTGAGTATGTAGGGAGAAAATCCAAATCTTTCATTTAAGCCCCAGTCGTGTTACTACCCATACAGCAGCCTGGTCATGCATGGCCCCCTCTGAAGATTTTCTTTCAGGAGGACCCAAGGTGACTAAGTTATGCCACTGTTAAGTACTTAAGGTTTCAGTTCTGCTTAACTACCTTCCACACACCTAACTCGACTCCACCACCATTGCTACTGGTTTATCAATTTTCACTACACACCACTATTTTGACCAATAGGACCTCTACAACAACACTGGTCACCTGTACCTTAAGTCTCATTTCCTCTCCTTTTAGAATTTAAGCTTTTGTGAACCGGGCCCTTCTACTATTGTATCTTAACAATATTTAGTTGCAACAATGTGTAAATAACCCATCACTATGTACTGTTATGTTTTGTTATGTTTTGTGTTTGTATCCCCCATTAAAAAACTAGAAAGCAGAGCTAGACTTGTTGTATGCAGTATCCAAACTTCCATATTAAAGGAACACTATCATTCCCTTTTTCAGTATCTTGGTTTTAAATTGTATGCCATCCATATTAAAGTTTTTTGCAGTTTTTGTTAATAAATATGTTGGGGGTAATGTGAAAAAATGTTTGCTACAGGTCTACTAATGATCAGGGGGAAGCATTTACTAGTTAGCTATTTAGAAAAATATGATTGGTTGGTATGGTTTACTAAACCTGGGAAAATTGTGTGCCTTTTGTTACATAACCACATTTGAGTATTTATATGTTACTTTTGTTAGCAGAGGTGGTCTTTACGATGATTACACAGGGAATACTCAGCACAGCAACTTGTAAAAAGGTATACTGACGAATCACTCAGGGATAAAGCAGAGCACATTTCTCAGTGTGTAAAACCCAAGAACAATATGGTGTAAGGAAGAGGAAACAAACAACAGAGTGCAGTAACACAACAGCTAACATCATTAAAAAAAATGCACAGTGCCACCTTGTGGCCACTTTATATAGCACACAAAGTTTAAGCCTGAAAGCTGTTGCATATATTCCAACAACTATTACTGCTATGGAGCTGTTATCTTTCTTGCCAATCTTATCTTAATAGCTTTGCAAATTAGAGATCAGGATATCCGGATTGAATGCAAAATTCTCCAGTGATGTAAAACAAAAGTTGCTTTATAGAATCTCTGATTACTATGGTCTAAAACCTTTCTGAAAAAGATAACCGAAATCCTTAGCCCTCAGCCACAAGAAAAGGTCTGCTTTGTGAGAGAAAAATATATGCCAACATAACACTTCACTATGCAAGCACCAATGTAATTATAATGGTTGCAAATTACTGTACTTTACACATTGGGTTCAGGCATTTATGTAAGGTTTATTTTTTTTAAAAAAAATGTCCTTTCAAGTTAAACTTAAGTAAACCTAAACCTAAGTTAAGGAGTAAGTAGACGGACCTGAGCCTCACTTGTGTAACATACAAGATTTAAACTGGTTATTATATTGCATGACAGTTTTTAGTATCTGCTGCGGGTTTTCAGTTCATATACTCCTGGTCAGCATCACAGGATGTCAAGGTTGGCAGCCACCAACCTTGCTGCACAACTCTGCATTTTTATCACTGGTATGGTTACATAGTTACATTGGGTTGAAAAAAGACCAGAGTCCATCAAGTTCAACCAGGCCACTCTTTTGGGAGTCTTCTGGTGCAGTTCGGAAGGTGTCCTGTGCAGGGAGTAAAAATGTGTTTAGTTCATCTTTAACTAAATACAGATTACTGTACAGTAACTACTTAATCTTTTAACCATTTGATTGTGTCCTGAATAGGTGTTAATTTTTACTCCTTGCCCTCCATGATGGTCCAAGCAGGTACCAGTCGGGTTTGGGTTAATACAATGTCTGCTCATTGTGATTTGGATGTAAATAGCTGGTTATGGCTGGGTTTGGGTTGTATGCTAATCCTTTTAGATAGCCAATAAGAGATGCAATTTTTGTCCTTAGATACTTATTACACTTATTATTATATAAGTATGAAGCCCATGCTTGTATTTAGAAAATAATTTCAGTAAAACAATGCTACCCCTGCCCCCTTCCCCCTCCATCCCTCATCCCTTTTTTTTTATTCCTTTACAACTATTCTGTAACCTTTCTGGCAGAAGAATAGCAACAACTCTTTTTGGCTCCCTCAAAGAAACACTTCTAAACACTTACATAAATATGCTGATGCTTGTCTACAATCTCTTTGAATCTTCTAGTATGTACCCCACTTATTGCTGTTTTAATTGAAAAAACATGCCACATTTTGGCTGCCTTCTTATCATTTTATTATAGGTCTGAATTAGAAAAGATGCTCATTGTACAGTCATGTGGAATGTATTAAATGTTTGCATGACACAATAGCTTTATGCCATGGAGATCTAGGGGCTATTTTTCTGCTCCAACTTACATTCCACATCTGCAAGTTGCTTTTCTCAGATAGCAATGTCTCTCTCAATCATCTAATGCTACCTGTAACCCTATATTAAAAATCTGTGATTAAGGCAGCACATTTTTTAGTGCCCTTGTGCTTAAATGGTAAACAAGTCAAATGTAGTCTGCAACATCTATAGCAGGGGTCCCCAACCACCGGGCCGTGGGCTGTGCTGAACCGGGCCACCTCTGGTCCCAGTTACCTGTGATCCCAACTCCGTGATGTGTTACACAGCCATGACAACAGCTATGGGAAGCCCAGGAAGATTTCTACTGATCACAACAAGGACCAAAGTACCTTATTAAGCTGTATGTAATAATAACACTAATAATAAAGTGCATAATAATTACATTTACAATATATATATATATATATAATAATTAAATGATATACTATGCACTAGTAGCGCCACCCCCCCCCCCCCCCCCCCACGCCCCCATCCCCTGTCCTTGGAAAAATTGTCTTGCTTGAAACCGGACCCTGGTGCAAAAAAGGTTGGGGACCACTGATCTATAGGATCTGCTTATGGGATCTGTGAATAGGAAATAAATAGAGGAATATAAAAATCTCAATAATTATCCCAAAACCTGTTACTAGATTATAAGATTCAACCATCTGAAGATTGACTGTCCTTTTTTTGTATTCAAGTTCAAACGTAAAACATAACATATCACATACTTTTTCCTGTTGCTTGTCATATTCGTTAACATGCATTATACCATTGTTTTTTCAGGTTGTTGTTATGGCTATCGAATTTTATAGTTTAGGATTGGTACACATGAAAAAGGGTGTGAGTTCTTAACCAGGTAAGTAGCTTAATAAACTATGAAGTGCTTTCATTGGGTGTATTGGGGTTATGTAACTACCGATCTATAGCTAGGGTGGTGATACAATACTTTTAAAGTTTTAAACCCATGGTTGCCATGCTTCTATAATTTTTTTGTGGTGTTGGGGTTAAGGAAGATGTAATCTCTTCAAAACTGCTGTCCTTTTATCTTCAAGTCTTTGCCCCCCTTTGTTTCTGCTCCATTATTTATGTGTATTAATAGGGACTTGGTTTAAAAACCAAGAATGTGCCAGTGCATTATACACCTCTAAATATAGAAGGAATATGCCTTAAAAAGTTGTGTTTCCATCAGATTTATTGAAAATTTCTCCAAAAATGTCACTAGTTCTGCCCATCTGTTCCACCACCTGCTTTCTCAGGCTGTGCAGAGGAGCCAACGGACTCAGCACTTACACTGTAGAATAAGAACCAGTCAGCAGCTAGGTGGACCTGATATAGGACTACCTGCCTTTGCTTGTGTGACTGCAGGGCTGTGATTGACTATCCCCCTCTTATTTTGTTTTTGGCAGGGACCATTAGGACATGCCTGCCCCGCCATTAAAACATGGACAAAACCATAGTGAGTGTATGGGGAGGGCTGTTTAGGTCTCTCATCAAGAAAAAAAAACCCTGCTAATGCACAGACTGGCTCCTGCTGCCTCCAGGCATGCACAGAAGGCTATCCACTTCGACTACAGGTAGTCGATGTAATGAGAGACCTGAACAGGAAGTGGGGGGGGGGAGCTTTACTCTAAACAAGGAAGGAGAGGAATCGATCAGCTTGTAACTGAGGAACCAGGTCAGAAAGAACAGAGGGACAAAGGTAGGAAATTCTGGGAAGCTGTTAAGAGTAATTTTATTAATAGAAAAAAAAGGTTTACTTGTTCTTTAAAGGGGGTAATTCATTTGAGGCAAGAAGTAAAGCTCGATGAATGTATAGCTGTTGCTGTTTTTTGCTAGTTATTGTTAAACATTCTTTTTAGAGATATAATTCTCCACCAAAAGAATCCTGAAATTTCTCTGCAAAGTGGGGTAATGTACAGTTTAACCATAACTATACTGAGAATTGTAATCATGCAGGTCATGCTTAGCCTACAGAACTGCAGGTAACATTTTTTTCTTTTTCAGATATTGTAATTATGGTCTGGTCAAGAATCGGGTAGTTTTTAACTCCTTTTTTAGCCAACCAACAAAGGACCACCATAACTAGTAACAAGTATGTCTTTGGTTAACCAAAGACTCATAGAGCTTTACTTTATGAAAATTTGATATGCAAGTTTCCATTTACTTGAAAGTTTTCAAGTTCTGTAACAATCTTCTTTTTAACTTAACTTAGCTTAGTGTTTTGGTGGTTTCCTGATATAATCCATGGCCCAGCATGAGTGTTGCGCCTCAACCACATGGCTCATTTTAGGGCAGCTCTAAAGCACTTTCATTTCCTGTTGTTGACCTTTATACAAAAAAAATCAATCTCCAAACCCGAGAGATTAAATCCAGTCCTCTTTATTTAAGTGCCATGATGGAGTATACTTTCCACAAACTAAGAAAAATATTTTATATTTAGATTTAAATACATTTTTAGGTTCTTTACTTACAATTTTTATAATATTTATAATATTGTTCCTGCAATTATGTCTTGTTAAAAATTCTTCTTAATTCCATCGTGGCCTTCTTCCAATTACTGATATTTTTTTTAGTAGTTCTTCTTCACTGTAGCTACCTTTACTGTTACAGTTTTTAGCTTCATAAATGTAATATTTTTTCTACTGCTCATAAAATACATTGGACCAATGAACAAACTAGTTGTAACCTGTAAGCAATGACTTGGAAATGACCCCATGCTGGTACTAGAAAGACTTGGATTTTTCTGATGACATAGCTCCTGGTGAAGCCTGTGTGGTGATATGTATGGAGGATGTCATCTCCCCAAGCCCGTGGTCTCTCCTACTAGAGTGCCTTATGGTGGATTGGTATTTATACTGATTTGCTGGCAGTTATAAATCAAATCATTTGGTAATCTACTTTACAATCATTTGTTTACTTTCTGTGGGACTGTTTGTCACAGTTAACTTAAATTAATGAATATTCACCAGATATCTCTAATCTGCAAGAGGTTAAACTCCTGACAGCAAAAATCATTTGGATTGTACTATCATTGGATTGTACCAATATACTGATCACAAGTGCAACATATAAGTTTGTATGTTTTACTGATTATTAGCTTCTTATTAAGTTAGAAATAATTTCTGACACACTAGCTAACGTCTGTGTAAAAATCCAAAAATCCAAAGCCAAACACTGAGCAGAATCTTTGCCAGACTTTAGTCCTTAATGGATCCCACTTGTACGTTAGTTATTTGGTCTGATTCCCTCCTCAGTACATGAGCTCGACAGAAGGGGTGGTCTGGTGGCCTTGTGAAGTATCTGAAAGTGGCAGTGTCCTCCCTACTATTTTACAGGTCCCCAGCCAGGTGCACATCAATAAAATGTTATAAAGTTACGGTATCTCTGCCTGATATTTTCAAGTCCTCTTGCCTGCTGCTGTGACTATCCCTATATTTGCTAAGTGTGTTGATTAGATGGTCACATGGGTCGGTGTGACAGAAAGGCAGGTTATACTTGCACTGTAACATTTTGGTGTAGGAGCATTTGGATACGGCTGTGTGTCTGATTTTAACCAAGTCTGTTATATAATTTTGTATAATAAAGACTGGTTTTTTTATGATTTGAGTGTGCATGTATTTACAGATTTTTGGTCCCATTCCCTGCATTGCTCTTGGCAGGTTGTGGATAATTTTTTGCTTGGTAAAAATTCCTGGCTTGCTACATATTAATAGGTATAAATGGGTTTCAGTGCCTAGACCTATATTTCTTTGTACATAAAATATATTGATGATAATATCTACTGAATATGTTGCATACTCATAGTAGTGATAACCAGATCAGGT
This sequence comes from Xenopus tropicalis, assembly GCF_000004195.4. Taxonomy (NCBI): domain Eukaryota; kingdom Metazoa; phylum Chordata; class Amphibia; order Anura; family Pipidae; genus Xenopus; species Xenopus tropicalis. The sequence goes on along the minus strand of NC_030678.2, from coordinate 58,297,815 downwards.
TAACTAATTACTCATTGCTAATTACTCCAAACGGTGTCAAAACAGTGTATGGACCACCATGACACAGACAACAAACATCACCCCTAGGCTTTATATATGACCAACCCCAAACTGGTCTTATGATTCATTTATCCCATATTGTAAATCTAAATAATGGCCTTCCTTTTCTACAGCCTGGACTAATTTGGGTGGCTAAGCTAAAACGTACACAAATTTCTAAAAATTTTGGCCACTCCTCTTTGGCACCACATTTAGCCATAATTACCACAATGTGCCAGTTGAATCACTGCAGAAAATGTGTAACAAGAATATTAACCTAGACATGCCAGTATAATAATTACAGAAAATGGATGAGCATATTAACCCCAGACATGCCAGTATAATCACTACAGAAAGCGACTAATCAGCATATTAACTCCAGACATGCCAGTAAGATCACTGGAAAAATGGCCAATGAGACCTCTATTAACCCCAGACATGCCAGTAAGATTACTGCAGAAACAGCTAGATTGAAAACATTTTCTCTCCTACACAGTAAAATACCACAAACTTGTTTTCTTTCCCAATGCTCCCATGCTACTTGTCTCTCTGCCTCGCTGAACCACCTGATTTTTTTTCTAATCCTTTAAATAAGAGAAAAACTTTCTGGAATGGAATTACATTACCCTATAAGTTTATTACTAGGTCATGGGTTCCTTCTTTGCAGGAAACACTATAAGCATACTAAAAGGGTAGTTCACCTGTATCGTATTCTAATAGTGTACCAAATTGTACCAAATATAATTAATCTTTTCATTTGCTTTCTATTTTTTGTTTTTTTACTGCTATTCAATTTTTTTTTTTTAATGAAACAGTTTTAGTTTTTTCTGTCTCATACAAGCTATGCAAGTTATGTGTAAGTTAGGCGGTAACATGTGATTCATTAGTAATGTATTTTTTAAGTAGCAGCAGAGCAATTAATGTATTAATTGTAATAGTTGCTTTGTGAGAGACTTTAAGAAAAATGATAAAGGAGATAAAGGATAAAAAGTGGAAATCAACTGAAAATGCATTATTTCTTATGTACTTTGTAAATGATTAGAATAATAAAATATGAATCACCCCTTGAAGTGGAAGATATAAGTAAACAAATATAATCTCAACGGCATTAGGTGTAGAGTGCAGCTAGACCTTGTATTTTTGAATGAGCACTAAGGAGGGCTCTTTTGTGCCCCTTCATGCTCTAGCACTTTCATCCAGGGTCATAACAAATGATCGCTTCAGAGTCTTAACCAATATTTTTCATTCGCATTAGTTTTCATTATTACCAGATTATGTATTTCGTTTCTGAATGAGGTATGGCAACGTTTTATGAAAAGACCACTATGTAACAACAAAATAGATGAATAGAAGTCCTTTATATATATTATAGTTAAAGAGACCTTCTCCAGGCATACACTTTTATATATTTATGTAAGGCAAGCCATGTTTTTTCAAAAACAGGTTAACAGGTTAACTGGTATAAAAAATTGGTATTTGCATAACCACATCAAGAAAACCCCCACACAAACTGATATAAAGGGACATTTCATTAAAAAAGGATACTGGGGCTCACCACAGTCAAATTTCACCACTCTGTATTTGTTTGCATGGATATATATATCAAACAGTAGAAGTGAAGTTCTTCCATCCAAAATATATTATAAATCCCATGCAAGTGAATGGAGAGTGGCAGGATTTCATGGTGGTGAAATTGTACTCATAAATATGATTCTAAACATTTAATACTGGAATTCTAATGTTCGCTTAACCTATTTTTTTAATATGGGTTAATACAGCCTCCTAATTTTTGGAACTAGTGGATTCCAGTGCTTAATTATATTTATTTGTTATATGAAAGTTTTAATACATATAGTTTTCTTTGTTGAACATGATGTAATATCCAGTCTGAAAAATGGTCTATATTTAGGTCATTGTGAGAGTTAAGCCAAGAAAATGCTTCCCAGACATAGTGGATCCCAGATGAGGCAGAATAATGCGACTGGCTTACTTATGTTTTCAGGAAGTGTTTGAACGCTAAATAGTACCAGTGAGAGCTATATACTGGCTTAACGACTTGAGAGGTCTTTAAACAGTGAGTGGGAGAAGATTTCTAAAATCAATAGTTGCCACTTACAAGTACCATTATAAATGGTAAAATAAGAGATGATCAACTATGATTATGGTTAATACAAAATCTATCACCTTGCCTGTCTTGTTAAAACATTTGCTAAATTTAACATAAATAATAAGAGCCAGAACCACCAGTCTATTTTAATATAATACAGAAACTAGTTGTTAGCATGCAGAAAAAATCTTGTAACAATGTACAATAATCAGGTGATAAAATAGTCTAACTTCCTGGTGTCTGTTGTGTACTTATTGACTATATCAGTGGTTCTCAACCTTCCTAATGCCGCGACCCTTTAAAGGACAAGGAAAGGCCAAAATGTTAGGCACCCCCAACTGACTTCAATCGCCTACCTTGTACCCCGGGCTGGTGCCCCTGTTAGGAGAAAACCGCACCAGCCCGGGGTACCTGTAGAGAGCGCCTGCTCCTTCCTGCTTCGTTCTGCCGGCAAATTCCCGGGACCGGCGCATGCGCAGTAGAGCGAAAAGCCGACTTTATAATTTAAGTTCGGCTTTTTCACTCTACTACGCACGCGAAGCAGGAAGGAGGAAGCGCTGCAGCTACCCTGGGCTGTTCTCTCCGAACAGGAGCACTAGCCCCGGGTAAAAGGTAGGCGATATAAGTAACTTGGGGGTGCCTAACATTTTGCCCCCCCCCAAGTGACTTAACCTTTCCTTCTCCTTTAATACAGTTTCTCATGTTGTGGTGACCCCCAACCATAAAATTATTCCTAAGACCATCGGAAATATGTGTTTTCCGATGGTCTTGGGCGACCCCTGTGAAAGGGTTGTTCGACCCCCAAAGGTGTCCCAACCCACAGGTTGAGGGCTGCTGGCATATATGCATCACAATCCAGCAATATATTTAAAGGTATACTGTTATGATTAAACATGTTTTTTTCAAAATGTATTAGTTGTGCTGCTCCACCATAATCCTTAACTAAAATCCATTTTTAAAAAGAGCAAACAAATTTTTTTATATTTAATTTGGAAATTTCACATGGCACTAGCCATTTTCTTACTTTTCAAGGTGCCCTCGGCCCTGTGACTTGCTCTCTGATAAACTTAGAGTTATATCACCCCACCCTTATCCCCCCCGAAAAGGGGGATCAACAGAACAATGGGGAAGTAACACAATAGCAGTGTTAAGAGCTCCATGGGCTTATAGCACTGCTGGTACTGTCCTGAATTTTAGCAAGTGGGTAAACAGGCACAATTGCCTATACTGCCTCCAAGTAATTTAGGATGACTTCAGGCATTTCTCTGCCAGCTAAAATACACTGTGAAAAAACTGACCCATGTACCATTAGCCTCAATTAGCTTGTATATTAAAGGTTATACACATATACACACACAGTTTGGTACCTTGACTTCTATGAACAATAACTCTGGATCTAAATACATATATATACAGTTCTATAATACATACATATACAGTGAGGGGCAGAATAGTGGCACCCAAAATACATTAAATACAGACCCTCTTATCCTTCCAAAAATCAGGTTTCCTAAAGGCTGGAGAAGATTTCAGAATTGTAGAGATCACAATAAGTTCAGATATTGTTTGCATTGAGTGAATTATTTGCACTGTAAACAGTGTAATTAAGAAATTAAAAGTACACCATAAAAATCATGACAGAATCCCTTTAAAGCATAGTTACTGGGATAGTGGTAGTAATTTTGTAGCTATGGCTTTTTCAAGTTTTACGGCAGAGATATGCATGGACTACAACCATCTGTAGAGAGAAATGACTTTCTATCTACAGACACCTTATCTCCATAAATAGTGTGTCATGTACATAGGGCTCCCATACGTTCCTTTCATAGGATCATCCCCATTAACTGTTGAAATTAACTTAAAATATCTTGCTATTGCCTCGAGTTGCCTGGACATCTCCCTGACTTTATTATAAAATCTGGGCATGCATGTGGATACTGAATATCTGCTCCATCTGTAGCCTACTATTAGGGGACAAGCGTACTTTGCATTTCAAATTGAGGAAATGGGTTTATATTTGAAGCTTAATTAAAATGCTGGTCTGATTAGCATATATAAGTATTATCATCTCTCCACTATATGTGTGCTACAAATGTTTTGGCACCTGTGGTAGAGCTATTACTCCTCCTTTGTCTACTGAACAAATCTGGTCTGGCATGCATTCAGAAATCTGTGGCTCTTTGCCAGAGAGACAGTGAAGATTAATGTAATCTTCCCACTCAGATACAAGGTCTAAGCAACTTTAAACTCTCATTTGTCTCATTCCAGATTGAAAATTCTCAAAGGTCCCTAAAATTCCATTGCTCAAAAACACGTACAGTATCAGCTTACATTGTGATCACAGCAGAGTAGAATGTTGTTATTTGACAAAGTATGTCTGACAGAGCATGCTGGCACCATCGAACACATTTCAGCAAGGCCTTCAAAACTCAGTGCAATCAAATGCTCTCTTGTTCAAAATGAGAACTTTCAAAATCACCAGAACACTTATTCCCAGGGAAAAAAAACCGATATGAGTGAAAATGAAAAGGTTAAGTAACTTATTACACATAAAATAAAAGTAACAACTGCCAACAAGTTAAAAGAAATCTAATAAGCCACAGGCTGAGTGCTGCATTTCAACAACATTGCCTTCCATTTGTGTGCAATATGGTAATCTGTTAATAAATGATGCACAGTCGTTTTTCCTTGTTCTTTATTTTTTCTACTTTAAATATTTCTGTCCAGCATAAATAGGTTTTTAAATATATTGAAAGAAGGAATATATTAACAGTAGTACAAGAACAGTAAACTATAATTTTGCCCTTATAAAACCTTAGTGCTCTTCTGGGACACCTGAACATCTAGAATACCTTCTGCATGCTTAATAGTGTTTAACATCTGGCAGCACTGCAATTAAGTGCTGCTGAAAATTCTTTATTAGGAAAAAGTGCCTACTAATTCTTCCTCAGGTCTCCTCTGTAACTTAAGGTTCTCAACTTCTTTGAAAAAGGGCAACAAGTGAACATTGCATCAGTAAAGCAATGGAGTAACAATTCATGATTGACTGGACAAAAGTTAATCATATGTAACCCCCCCCAAACAGACAACATTGCCATTCAACTAGATCTTGATATGATGGATCAAAATGGCAAAAGGGTTCATGTCTCTCAATGTAAAATCATAGATAATAGTTAAATTGGGTTTAAAAAGGACCAAAGTGCATTAAGTTCAAGCCTTCCAAGTGACCCCAGTACACACATAGACCCACACCAACCTATCTATATACTCACATACATAAACTATATATTCCAACATCAATACTAATTATGGGAAAAAAATAACACCCCCTTTCTGCCTATAATCCCCTCTAATGTACTTGTACATAATAATCATGTCCCCTCACAAGCTTCTTTTTTCCAGAGAAAACAACTCCAACCTTGGCAGTTTATACTCATAGTTTAAATCTTCCATCTCTTTTGCCAAGTTTAGTTGCACAACTTTGCACTCTCTCCAGCTGAATAATGTCCTTGTTAAGGACTGGATCCCAAAACTGCACTGTATTCTTAAGATGAGGCCTTACCAGAGAGCTAAGAGGCAAAATGATGTTTTCATCCCTTGAGTTAATGCCAATTTTTATACAGGACAGCACTTTATTTGCTTTAGTAGCTACAGAATGACACTGCCTGGAATTAGACAACTTGTTATCTACGAAGATCCCCAGAGCCTTCTCAATTCTACCATTTAGTGTGTTACTCACATTTATAAAATTTCTACTAAAGTTCACAACTTTGCACTTTTTAACACTGAACTTAATTTTCCATTTTGATGCCCAGTTTTCCAATTTTTTCAAATCACTATGCAAGTGGCAGCATCCTGCATGGAACTTATAGTTTAGCACAATTTAATATGAACTACAAAAATAGAAACAGTACTTTTAATGCCCAGCTCCAGTTCATTAGTAAACAAGTTAAAAAGCAAAGAACCAAGGACTGACCCTTGCTGTACTCCACTAACAACCATTAGAAAATGTTCCATTTACAACCTGTAATCTATTATTTAGCTAGTTCTCTGTCCAAGTACAAACATTATGTTGCAGGCCATTATCCCTCAATTTTATTATTAAAAGCTGGCTCCTCAGTAGTGTAGACAGATGAAAAATAAATTCACAATTTCTGCTTTTTCCCTGTTCTCATCAACCAACTGGCCCCCGTGATAATAAGGGTCCCACCTCTTCACATCTGACTGACTATGCAGCAACTGGGATATGATTGCTGCTTGTTAGAAGGGACTGCATGGAGCATGGATTGCATGATACATGGATATGAAAGTACTGCAGAACACTGATTCAGCTTGTAGCTACTAAAACTTAATGAAACAGTGGTATAGTAGATTTGGTGTATCTTTAGGCCAAACAGAATCAGTGTATTCTGCAAAAAAAGACCTTAGCTTGCCAGTTTTATCTGGCATATCACCAGGAGTGGAGAGGAACACAACTGCAATTGTATTCATGTTCTTCTGAACATCTGTAAAGACAATCTATGTTCATGAATCTATAAGATATATAATTTATCTTTGTTAAAAGTCAGTGATTAATTATCAATTGCTACAAGTCATGTTGCTGAAAGCTACTCTTCATACCATTATAGTATGTAAAGTCAGTAAACCTTAGTCTTGGCTGCTGTAGATGCATCTGATCAGTCTTAAAATAACCAGCCAAAATGGTGGGAAAATACAGGAAGAAGGTCAAAACTGCTGCCACCAATTGCTTTTAGCTCTGTTACATATTAACGAATTTCCATCCTGCAATGTTCAGTGTAGTTTTCCATCCAAATCTGGATCAATACATTCAACTAAATTAAAACATGGTTATATGTCACACACTAGTCCTAATTCCCCGTAAGGGCTCTGGCACACAGGGAGATTAGTCGCCCGCGACAAATCTCCTTTGTCACGGGCGACTAATCTCCCCGAACTACCATCCCACCGGTGAAAATGTAAGTCGCCAGTGGGATGGCACATGCTGCGCAGGCGATTTCAGCAAATCGCCGAAAATGCCTCCCGAGGCAACTTCGGCGATTTCCCGAAATCGCCTGCTCAGCGTGTGCCATCCCACCTTACATTTTCGCCGGTGGGATGGTAGTTCGGGGAGATTAGTCGCCCGTGACAAGGGAGATTTGTCGCGGGCGACTAATCTCCCCGTGTGCCAGAGCCCTTACACTGTGTGGTTGCATTAACATTTTTGACAAAACAGATAAGCCTGATAAAACACCATTGTAATCTACAAAGTTTATCTGTTATCTGCTATGTAACCTGTGCCTTTTCTGCTTTTTCCAGCTTGAATGGCTGCCCCCATGACTAGACAGCAGCTTTGTATGTATAAGCTATTTTCTGAAGCACACATCCTTTACCAGTGCAGGGCAACAGTACATTAATTTTAAAAACTTTAAAACACTTTCATTTTTTGGTGTTACTATTCCTTTAATATTCTTGTACACGCCCATCTCTGTTATCTACAAAACTCCCCTTGTGGGTAATTCTTACCTCCTGCATTTTAGATATCTCCAGAACTCTAAATCTGAGCATTAGGGCTCTGGCACACGGGGAGATTAGTCGCCCGCGACAAAACTCACTGTTCACAGGCGACTAATCTCCCCGAGTTGCCATCACCTGCCATCCCACCAGCGAAAATGTAAGTCGCCAGTGGGATGGCACACGCGGCGGCGCGATTTCGCCGAAAAAGCCTCGCGAGGCGATTTGCCGAAATCGCGTCGCCGTGTGCCAGAGCCCTTACAGGGGTGTCCTGGGCAAGCCTATCTGTGGGTCCCATCATTTGAGTTTTCTCAAAGATGTAACCTCCACAATCTTACTTATGTACAAATATTTTCATCTTAGGCCTGCTTTCAATGCCCAGTTTTAATCTCCAGTCTCAAGCCATTTGACCATAAAATAGATAGATGGCTTTATGCAATCCCTATTATTACCCAAGAGAACTTGAAGGAAGCATCTGGCAATTGCTATAATTTTCTGATCTCCTATAGGGATAGAGATAGCTAATACAAAATTCTTAATCAGCAATATATTACTACACCTCAACTCTAGAGTGGATACTAGTCATTTTGGTTAGGACCTCTGTCAAATTAACTACTCCAGATATGGGATCTGTTATCCTGAAACCCGTTATCCAGAAAACTCCAAATTACTGAATGGCCATCTCCCATAGACTTAATTTTTATCAAATAATTCAATTTTTTAAAATGTATTTCCTTTTTCTCTATAATAATAACAACACAGTGCCCTGTACTTGATCCCAACTAAGAATTAATCCTTATTGGATGAAAAACAATCCTATTGGGTTTAATTAATGCTTAAATAATTTTTTAGTAAATTTAAAGTATGAAGATCCAAATTACAGAAAGACCCCTTATGCAGAAACTTCAGGTCCCAAGCATTATGGATAACAGGTCCCATACTTGTAAATTAATTTTACAAAGGTAAATCCTTAACCAACAAGTGGAGGAAGAGATCCAACTCTAACCCAATGGTAACGAATTCAGCCTTCTAAGTTTATAAGATTATGTCACAAAATGTTTGAGTTTGCACTTGTTGCCATACTGTATGGCATTTCCATTTTAAATCAATATTGGTCCACAACCACCCAGGCACTAAGCATGTTGTGCGTCTATCACCATTGCCAATCTTAGTTTGATGACAAAACCACTGTGCTATGTGCTATGGCATATATGTCAAACACAAGGCCCGGGGGCCAAATCCGGCCCACCTGGCTGTTTTATGTGGCCCTTGGTGAGTGTGTCTGACCATCCAGCCTGATCAATATCCATTTTCCTCACATTAACTAAGACTAAGCGGTATATTTATCATGCTGTGTAAAAAGTGGAGTGAAGCATTACCAGTAATGTTGCCCAAGGCATCCAATCAGTAATCAGATTTCAACAGTAGCAAAGCATCTATTGGCTGCTATGAGCAACATCACCGGTAATGTCTTACTCCGCTTTTTACACATTGTGATAAATATAGTATCTTACTAAGTATAATAACAAAAAAATTGGCCCACGACTTAGCCTGTGTTTTAGATTTCGGCCCCCTTATGTGACTGAGTTTGACACCCCTGTGCTATGGCATTAATTGGGGTACAGATACATTAGTAGGTTCTGAACATACAGTTGGAACAAATGTAACTGATTCATACAATCCATCTGGACACACAGCAGAATGTTCATTTAAATGCTATATCACTGTTGGTTTAAGTTACCCTTCAGCAAATCAGTTCTGAGTGAGTTTTAGTTACCCTTTAGTGAGTCAGTTCTGAGCATGAGTATGAGTATAGCTCAATGCATTCTAGAGGTCACTCTAAGATGGAATGGTACATTCTGTACTTAGAGCAGAGTTAATAGCAAGGTGCTGCAGGGTTCTGTATTGGATCCATTTATTTTGTTTATTAATGATTTAGATTCAGACACAAGCTACACAGAACAGTGGAAAATGCCTGGGTGCAGTATGTATGGTGATCGACTTTATTCCCTCTCCGGTGAGGGGTGGAGACCGCGAAAAACTTCTCTTACGCTGTGAACTGAAATGGATGCACAGACTCAACACTATTAACCCGCATGGCCTGAATGAAATGGTCTCATACTATTCGTTTTATTTCAAATACATTTTTTTTTCCCTCTCTATAGATTATCAGCTTGTCCGACTGCTGTACTGGACCACCCATATAGTTATACTGTAGTTCTGTTTCTGTTTCTGAATTACCCTATTAGCTACTGTTTCAATGTTATGTGTACCAATTGCTTAAGTTGCTAAATTGTAACAATCTATTGCCTTCTCTATCCTATGGCTTACTGTGTCTATCTGTTGGCTTGCTGAGCCTTATATCTCTTTCTTTATTTTTCGCCTTATATACTTTCTCCAGGATGCTTTACACTGCGGTCCTACTAATCTTGGGGTGCGCTTCATCACTCTTGTATACCCTGTACCTGTAGGCTCCACCTCATTGCCCAACCTGATATATTTTTATCCCCCCTTTTTTATATTATTTTTATGGTTAATGGTATTCCCAGACTTTACCCATACGTTTTGTTCTGCATTTGTTTGGCACACCAATAGGCCCGCTCACATTGCGTTTCATTTCATACCCTAGCAGACTTCTGTACATTGATTGGCGGTCCCCCCTTTGCTGGGTACGGACACCAACATTGCACTAGTCCGGTACTTCATGAGGTCCAACCCACCTTCTATTTGAGAAATTGACCAACAACATTTCTTTATAAGAACAATTGTTTTATTCATATACATGTTCCCAGGGCCAGGCACCGCAATATTCCGTACAATATGAACCCCGGACAGTACATTCTGTGCACCGTACGGACATATTGGGTCCCCCGTGTGGGCTAGACTCCACGCTCGTACGTGTCACTAGCCGTCGAATAAGATCTGATATGCGCTGTCAAGCGCTACATACGGAAGTGCCGATCTCCCCTCCACTTGTTCTGCTGATATCGCACATTCTGTGAGGTCCAGGCGAGCGCGACTTACATCTGACACTTGTGTGTCTCTTCTCGCCTAATACAAGGTACTACCGGTGTGCCCCCTTTCTTTTACTTATATGCAGCGTGGGTTTTGGGCTTACGTCTAGAAGGTGCGAGTTGCAGTTCAGTGTCACATGGGTATCAGCGCCTTTTCTGTTATCTCTTATTATGTTGGGTTAAAAAACCCAACCTACTGTTCTTCGACTTTGGCTTATTCTTCCGCTTCTTCTTTTTCTTCTTAGCGCCCCCCATTTTCTAACGCTCCTCCTCCTACAGTTTTAGGGGTACAACACTCAAACTTCTTCACCCAATAGCGGAGCAGGCTGCTTGTGCTTTTCTAAGTGATCCCGCCCCCCGTCTTTTTGTGGCATCGCTCCGAACCCCCCAATTTTCCCATAGACTTTGAAAGGAAAGATTTTCAAACTGCTGCAACACTTACAGCTTTGAAGCTACACCCCCCAAACTTGAATAACACAATAATGGGGTCACCCTGAATGAAACAGCGACTTTTGCTGGATGACCCCAATGTGGGAGTGGCCAACAACAGCCAATCAAATTTTACCCATTGACTTTAATAGGGAAATTGAAACTGCTGCCAATCTTACAGCTTTGAGGCCACACTCCCCAAACTTGAATCACATAGCGATGGGCTCAGCCTGAATGAAAATATGATGATTGTTGGATCCCCGAAAGTGGGCGGAGCTGTGAACAGCCAATCAGATTTTACCTATTGACTTGGGGGAAATAAAACCTGCTGCCATTCTCACAGTAATAACACCAGGTAACTGCGGTTTAAGGTTAGAAAAAGTGGGTGGAGCCACCCACAGCCAATCAGATTTTACCTATTGACTTTCAACGGGGAAATTAAACCTGCTGCCAGTCTCACAGTATTAACACCAGGGTCCCCAAACTTTTCACAGTTGGTCACTAGGGGAGTGCAGTTTTAGTTTTGAAAAGTGGGTGGAGCCACCAACAGCCAATCAGATTTCACCTATTGACTTTCAATGGGGAAATTCAACCTGCTGCCAGTCTCACAGTAATAACACCAGGGTCCCCAAACTTTTCACAGTTGGTCACTAGGGGACTGCCGTTTTAGTTTTGAAAAGTGGGTGGAGCCACCAACAGCCAATCAGATTTCACCTATTGACTTGGAGGAAATCCAACCTGCTGCCATTCTCACAGTAATTACACCGGGGTCCCAAAACTGCAGGGTTAGGTACCATGTAACTGCGGTTCAAGGCTAGAAAAAGTGGGCGGAGCCATCAACAGCCAATCAGATTGTACCTATTGACTTTTATTGGTTTGATGCCAGAGTTCCCAAACTATGCACAGTCAGTCACTGGGTGATTACGTATTCAAGTTGTTGTTTTTTTAAGTGGGCGGAGCCGCAAACAGCCAATCAGATTTTACCTATTGACTTTCAATAGGGAAATTCAACCTGCTGCTATTGTCACAGTATTAACCCCAGGGTCCCCATCTTTTCATAGTTGGTCACTAGGGGACTGCAGGTTTAGTTTTGAAAAAGTGGGTGGAGCCACCAACAGCCAATCAGATTTCACCTATTGAATTTTATTGGTTTGATTCCAGGGTTCCCAAACTTTGCACAGTCAGTCATTGGGTGACTTCGTAGTCAAGGTTAGAAAGTCATTTGCTGCCATTCTCACATGTTTAATGTCAGGGTCCCCAAACTTTGCACAAGTTTCCAAGTTTAGAAAAGTGGGTGGGGCCAACAACTGCCAATTAGATTTCATATAGACTTCATATGTTTAAATTTAAACTGCTGCCATTCTTTAAATATTAATACTAAGGTCCCCAAACTTTGCAGAGCTAGTCATCAGGTAACTGTGGTTCAGAGTTAGAAAAAGTGGGTGGAGCCACCAACAGCCAATCAGATTTTAACTATTGATTTTCAATGGGGAAATTCAACCTGCTGCCATTCTCACAGTATTAATACCAGGGCAACTAGGGGACTAGATTTTTAGGTTTTAAAAAACGTGGGTGGAGCCACCAACAGCCAATCAAACCACCAATTGAATTTTTTTTTGTTAAATTTAAAATGCTGCCTTTCTCGCACTATTCATGCCAGTGTTCCCGCTGTTTGTCACTGGGTGACTTTGACTCAAGGTTAGAAAGAGTGGGCACACTCACCAACCACCAATCACAATTTACCTATTGACTTTTATTGGTTTAAATTTAAACTGCTGCCGTTCTTTAACTATTAATCCTAGGGTACCTAAACTTTGCAGAGTTAGTCACTGGGTAACTGCAGTTCCAGGTTAGAAAAAGTGGGCGGAGCAACCAACTGCCAATCAGATGTCACTCGTTGACTTTCAGTGGGGAAATTTAAATTGCTGCCATTCAGACACTATTAAAACCAGGGTCCCCAAACTTTGCACAGTGGTTTTTACTATATAACTGTGGGTCCAAGGTTAGAAAAAGTGGGTGGAGCCAATAACAGCTCAGATTTCATTCAGTGACTTCACGTTTTTCAACCCAACATGAAGTTTGTTCTCAAACTTCCCTTTTTCTGTTCTTATTCGTCGTCTTAGCGCCCCCTATTTTCTAAACGCTACTCCTCCTACAGTTTTAGGGGTACAACACCCCAACTCTCCACACTTCTTCTCCCTATAGCAAAGCAGGTTGCTTGTGCTTTTCTAAGTGATCCCGCCCCCCGTCTTTTTGTGGTGTCGCTCCGAACACCCCAATTTTCCCATTGACTTTGACAGGGAAGATTTTCAAACTGCTGCCACTCTTACAGCTTTGAAGCTGCACCCCCAAACTTGAATAACATAATAATGGGGTCACCCCGAATGAAACAGCGACATTTGTTGGATGACCCTAAAGCGGGAGGGGCCAACAACAGCCAATCAGATGTCACTCATTGACTTTCAGTGGGGAAATTGAAACTGCTGCCAATCTTACAGCTTTGAGGCTACACTCCCCAAACTTGAATCACATAGTCATGGGGTCAGCCTGAATGAAAATTTGATGATTGTTGGATGCCATTCAGACACTATTAAAAACCGGGTCCTGTCTGACCCCCCATCCAAAAAAATGGTACGGTCCCACCCTCTCCTCCAAAAAAATGGCACGGTCCGAGCCCCCCTCCAATAAAATGGTACAGTCCAACCCCCCCTCCAATAAAACGGTACATTCCGACCCCCCCCCCAAAAAATGGTACGGGCCAACCCCCCCGTACAAAAAATTGGTATGGTCCGACCCCCCCTCTCCAAAAAAATGGTACGGTCCGACCCCCCCCCCTCCAATAAAATGGTACAGTCCAACCCCCCTCTCCAAAAAAATGGTACGGTCCAACCCCCCCATACAAAAAAATTGGTATGGTCTGACCCCCCCCTCCAATAAAATGGTACGTTCCGACACCCCCCAAAAAAATGGTACAGTCCACCCCCCCATACAAAAAATTGGTATGGTCCGACCCCCCCTCCAAAAAATATGGTACGGTCCGACCCCCCCTCCAAAAAATATGGTATGGTCTGACCCCCCCTTCAAAAAATATGGTACGGTCCGACCCCCCCTCCAAAAAATATGGTACGGTCCGACCCCCCCCCCTCCAATAAAATGGTACAGTCCAACCCCCCATCCACCAAAATGGTACGGTCCGACCCCCCTCCCCTCCAAAAAAATGGTACGGTCCAGCCCCCCCTCTAATAAAATGGTATAGTCCAACCCTCCCGTCCACCAAAATGGTACGGTCCGATCTTCAGTTATAGGGGCTGTCATGAAACTGTATCATTATGTTGGGTTAAAAAACCCAACCTACTGTTCTTCGACTTTAGCTTATTCTTCCGCTTCTTCTTCTTCTTAGCGCCCCCCATTTTCTAAACGCTACTCCTCCTACAGTTTTAGGGGTACAACACCAAAACTCTCCACACTTCTTCGCCCTATAGCAGAGCAGGTTGCTTGTGCTTTTCTAAGTGATCCCGCCCCCCGTCTTTTTGTGGCGCCGCTCCGAACACCCCAATTTTCCCATTGACTTTGACAGGGAAGATTTCAAACTGCTGCCACACTTACAGCTTTTAATCTGCATCCCCCAAACTTGAATAACATAATCATGGGGTCACCCCGAATGAAACAGCGACATTTGTTGGATGACCCCAAAGTGGGAGGGGCCAACAACAGCCAATCAGATTTTACCCATTGACTTTTATAAGGAAATTGAAACTGCTGCCAATCTTACAGCTTTGAGGCTACACTCCCCAAACTTGAATCACACAGTCATGGGGTCAGCCTGAATGAAAATATGATGATTGTTGGATGCCCAAAAGTTGGCGGAGCTGTGAACAGCCAATCAGATTTTACCTATTGACTTGGCAGAAATCCAACCTGCTGCCATTCTCACAGTAATAACACTGGGGTCCCCAAACTTTGCAGAGTTAGGCACCAGGTAACTGTGATTCAAGGTTAGAAAAAGTGGGTGGAGCCACCAACAGCCAATCATATTTTACCTATTGACTTTCAATGGAGAAAAGTCAACCTGCTGTGATTCTCACAGTATTAACACCAGGATCCCCAAACTTTTCACAGTTAGTCACTAGGGGACTGCAGTTTTAGTTTTAAAAAAGTGGGTGGAGCCACCAACAGCCAATCAGATATCACCTATAGAATTTTATTGGTTTGATGCCAGAGTGCCCAAACTTTGCACAGTCAGTCGCTGGGTGACTACATACTCAAGGTTAGAAAAAGTGGGCAGGACTGTCAAGAGCCAATCACATTTCTTTCATTGTTTTCAGTGGGGAAATTTTATCTGCTGCCATTCTCACAGTATTAACCCCAGGGTCCCCAAACTTTTCACAGTTGGTCACTAGGGGACTGCAGTTTTAGTTTTGAAAAAGTGGGTGGAGCCAACAACAGCCAATCATATTTCACCTATTGAATTTTATTGGTTTGATGTCAGAGTCCCCAAAATTTGTTTGTCACTGGGTGACTATGTTCAAGTTTAGAAAAGTGGGCAGGGCCAACAACAGCCAATCAGATTTCACCTATAGACTTCATATGTTTAAATTTAAACTGCTGCCATTCTTTAAATATTAATACTAAGGTCCCCAAACTTTGCAAAGCAGAGCCACCAACAGCCAATCCATTTCCACCTATTAAATTTCATCCAATCAGCTTTCATACATTGAATTTTATTGGTTTAAATGTAAAATGCTGTCATTCTCACACTATTTATGCCAGGGTGCCCACTGTTTGTCACTGGGTGACTTCGACTCAAGGTTAGAGAAAGTGGGCGGAGCCACCAACCACCAATCACAATTCACCTATTGACTTTTATTGGTTTAAATTTAAACTGCTGCCGTTCTTTAACTATTAATCCTAGTGTCCCTAAACTTTGCAGAGTTAGTCACTGGGTAACTGCAGTTCCAGGTTAGAAAAAAGTGGGCAGAGCCACCAGATGTCACTCGTTGACTCGTTCAGACACTATTAAAACCAAACCCCAAACTTTGCACAGTGGTTTTTACTATATTACTGTCATCCAAGGTTAGAAAAAGTGGGCAGAGCCAACAACAGATCAGATTTCATTCAGTGAAAACTGTCAGTGACAATGTTTTTCAACCAAACATGAAGTTTGTTCTCAAACTTCCCTTTCTAGTTCTCACTACTCTACACACTGGGTGTCTTTCATTAATATACCCCTTCACTTTCACCTTTCTTTTTTGCCTAATTCTATCTCATTTTTGTTTGCTTGTTTATATATTTGTTTATTTATGTAAATACACTCCCAGTGTATGACGTCACACCAGTTTTGGCGCCACTGTTGGGTTTAATAGGGGGATTAGTTTGCCACATATTCACTTTGAAAAAGGCTGCTGTGTCAGCCGAAATGTTAGTCATTTGTTAATAAAAGATTCTTTTTGCACGTATAAGTTCTGTGAGTGCGGCATATTGTTTCATAGACGTATATAGGGCATCTATTCAGATTAGAAGAAAATAGGGTCCATCTTAATATTTAGTAACATAGTAACATAGTAAATTAGGTTGAAGAAAGACATACGTCCATCACGTTCAACCATAATGCCTATATATAACCTGCCTAACTGCTAGTTGATCCAGAGGAAGGCAAAAAACCCCACCTGAAGCCTCTCTAATTTGCTTTAGAGGGGAAAAAATTCCTTCCTGACTCCAAGATGGCAATCAGACCAGTCCCTGGATCAACTTGTACAAAGAGCTATCTCCCATAACCCTGTAATCCCTCACTTGCTAAGAATCCAACTGATTTCGGGGAGAGAATTCCACAACTTCACAGCTCTCACAGTAAAAAATCCTTTCCAAATATTTAAATGGAACCTCCCTTCTTCTAAACGGAGTGGGTGCCCTCGTGTCCGTTGGAAGGACCTACTGGTAAATAAAACATTAGAGAGGTTATTATATGATTCCCATTATACTGTTTATTTATACTTAGTTATCATGTCACCTCATAAGCGCCTCTTCTCCAGTGTAAACAGACCCAACTTGGCCAGTCTTTCTTCATAACTGAGACATTCCATACCCTTTACCAGCTTAGTTGCCCTTCTCTGGACCCTCTCTAACTCAATCATGTCCCGTTTGAGCACTGGACACCAAAACTGAATAACATATTCTAGATGGGGCCTTACCAGTGCTCTGTAAAGGGGAAGAATAACCCCCTCCTCCCGTGAATCTATACCCCTTTTAATACAGCTCAAAACCTTGTTTGCCCTTGCAGCTGCTGCCTGGCATTGCTTGCTACAGCCAAGGGTTTTTTTTACAGTGAGAGCTTATGAAGTTGTAGAATTCACTCCTTGGTGTGGTTGTACTGGCAGGTACATTAGGTTGCGAAAAGGTTGGATGGCTTTTTAGCAAGTAAGAAAATACACGGCTACTGAAACTAGCTCTTAAAGGTGACCAGTCACCCAGACATAAGCTACATAATAAAAGTCAAATTAAACACAACACTCAAATTATTTTTTTTACTAAAAAATCCATACCAGACAGTTACTTTTATTTTCCATTTTCTATAACTGCAGTCCTCTCATTCCCCCTTCCTCCTCGCACGGCTACTGAAACTAGCTCTTAAAGGTGACCAGTCACCCAGACATAAGCTACATAATAAAAGTCAAATTAAACACAACACTCAAATTATTTTTTTTACTAAAAAATCCATACCAGACAGTTACTTTTATTTTCCATTTTCTATAACTGCAGTCCTCTCATTCCCCCTTCCTCCTCGCACCTATAATTGTGTATCCTATGCATGAGCATGGGCATCAGCACTCCCATTCTGGCATATAAACAAGATTAAGGTAATGCAAAGCTTGCCTTACAGTGATACGGACACAAAAAAATACTCTTCAAAATATGTACATTTACAGTTACCTATAGAATCTCCTTTCAATTATAGAGCTGCTTTTGTAAGTAATTGTAAAAGTTACTGTCCCTTCTGAACCTGCCAGTTATAGCTTCTAATGCCAACACTTGAGTTTTGTTTTCTCTTAACTGCTATGTTACTCTAAAAGGAAATAAACCTGTTTACAAATTAAAGATAAAGGAGTTGTTCACCTTTGAGTTAACTTTATTTTTTTATTACTTGTAGTTTTTTAGTTATTCCACTTCAGTTGTTTGAAGTTCAGAAGCTTTCTGATTACTAGGTTCCAAATTACCTTAGTGATCAAGGATCAGTTTGAATGAGAGGATGGTAAATGAGAGAGGAACTAAACAGAAAAACAAGTTATGAAAATAACAATAAAAATAAAACTGTAGCCTTACAAAGCAATAATGACCCTCATTTCAAAGCTTGAAAGAGTTAGAAGAAAAAGGCAAATAGATCAAAAATTATAAGAAACACATAATGAAGACCAGTGAAAAACTTGCTGTAATAATGTCTATGAAGATTTTCATTCATCCAGGTCATGGTATATCTAGTATAAATAAATCTAAAGCAACTGGACTTGTTTGGTAATCATTGAAGATGTTTCACTACTCATCCGAGCAGCTTCTTCAGTTCAACTGACTGGTATGGGAAGTCCTCAGCATATATACTCTTCCACTAATCCAATCACAATGGCACTATGTAACTCTTCAGAAAGGTGACATCTGAAACTCACAGAGGTGTGAATGCTGTGGAGTTACTTTGAAAGGATTACCAAAGTATCATGCAACTCTTCAAACAGGTGTTACTTGTTAGAGTTGCATGAATGGATGTGTGAAGAGTTCTGAAACTGCCGGGGTACAGATGTAAGAACAGCATTGTATGTAGCAGACAGATGGTGTCGAAGTCCCTCGCCTCTGTTAAGGGATGGTTTCTCCACTTTGACATGAATGGCCTCTTTTACACCTCTTTCAAACCAGCGGTCTTCTTTGTCCAAAATTTGGACGTTGCTATTTTCAAAGGATTGTCCCTTGTCTTTTAGGTGTAGAAATACAGCAGAGTCCTGGCCTGTAGTGTTCGCCCTCCTATGCTGAGCCATTAGCTTGGAGAGCAGTTGCTTTGTCTCACCAATGTAAAGGTCTGTGCACTCCTCGCTACACTGGACTGCGTATACAACATTGCTTTGTTTTTCCTTTGGTGTTGGATCCTTTGGGTGTACAAGTTTTTGTCTCAGTGTGTTGCTAGGTTTGAAAAACACAGGGATGTGGTGTTTGTTGAAAATCTTCGACACTCCTGCTACATATGGGATGACTATATTGCGCCTTCTCTCTGCCTCAGGACGGTTATTCCTTTTGGTGTTCCTGCTGGGCTTAGTTGTTTTGACAAAGGCCCAGTCTGGGTAGCCACAAGCTTTCAGTGCTCCTCTGAGATGTTTACATTCCTTGTCCTTGGACTCTGTATCAGTTGTCACACTTTCCGCCCTGTGGTGTAGAGTTCTAATGACACCCAGTTTGTGTTCCAGTGGATGGTGGGAATCGAACAACAGATATTGATCCGTGTGAGTGGGTTTCCTGTATACTTCTGTTTTCAAGATACCCCCCTCTTGAATGGATATCAAACAGTCCAAAAAAGCAAGTTTGTTCTCATGGACATCCTCCCTTGTGAACTTGATGTTGTTGTCCACTGAGTTAATGTGTTCTGAAAAGGCCACCACTTTGTTGGATCTGATTTTAACCCAAGTGTCATCTACATACCTGAACCAGTGACTTGGTGTAGTTCCATTGAATGTGAGTAGGGCCTTCCTTTCCACTTCCTCCATATACAAATTTGCTACAATGGGAGAAACTGGTGAACCCATTGCACAGCCATGTTTTTGCCTGTAAAATTGGTCCTTGTATTTGAAGTATGTGGTGTTAAGGCACAAATCTAACAATAAACATACTTGGTTGGGACTGAGTTTCGTTCTGCTGCTGAGGGTGTTATCTTTCTGCAGACGATTTCTTACAGTCTCAGTAGCCTCTGTGGTAGGTATACATGTGAACAGTGAAGTGACATCATATGATACCATAGTTTCTTCTGCCTCTAGTTTAACTCCTTGAATCTTGGTGACAAACTCTTTGTCGAACAGTCTTCAGGTGTCACAGCCGACATGGACCCTGCTTGCAAATGCGCAGTTTAAGCAGAATTCCTGCTACCACCAACTGGTCCCATACCTGTATATAAGAATCCAATTAAGAACCAAATGCACTAATAAATCAATAGCCTGTATATACTAGTAGGGTAATGATGATGCATTAATTCAGATACTTTAGGTACTTGTGCTCATCTAAAGCATTACTTAAAGTGGATCATGTTTTCAGATCTGCATTTTACAGGATTCTACAGTATTTTCCCGAGTATCAATGGCTGCTCTAGCAACAGCTCCAAAAGTCCAAACGCTGCTACATGAAATAGAAACCTGTTAAACTCCCCTGAGAATATTGGGTCTGATTTCATGTATGTAGAGTGCCTTTATTTCCCTCTCTTTTATTATTATTTCGTTTGGCAGGGCTTACAGCATGTAAGAGTGAAATTTGACTAATCTGAATTTTATAGAGAATAAACTGAGCTGGGGAAACGATAGAGTGAGGCAGGCAAGAATGTGTGCATGAAAGGTAATGGGCTTGGAGAAACAACCCTCTCATATTTAGTGTTCTGAAAGTGCGTGCAAATGACACTTAAATAGGGAGGGGCTTGATTCACAAGATTACAATGTGGTAAATTTAGTGTTTGATGAGCATGAAGTGTATCATTATAACCAGTCACCCACATTGATTCTCTTGACTGCACCTCAATTAATCTTTGTTCTTTTTCAGATTAAATTCATATCTTACTTGAATTTACTTAAACTTACTTAAACTTCAGTTCATGTCAGCAACTCCCCCATCATATAACGAATGGATCAATCTAGTGGAGGACATAAGGAAAATGGAGGAGATCACACACATTCTCCACAAAACGAGTGTACAATATTGGAGAATCTGGAAACCTTGGATAGATTTTATTAAATTAAAATCCCCTAACAGAACTGATTAAGAGAGGTAGAAATGCTAAGGGAAAGAATGTGTTCTTGAGATAGCGCAAATGTTAAGACAGATATGCACTTATTGTCATGCTTGGATATGTGTATATGAGCCTAATGTAACCAGTAATCTTCTTTACCCCCACCCCTTCATCCCTTCTGTATCCCTCATTTAAATGTTTCAAAATAAAAAATAAAGAATATTTAAAAAAAAAAACTTCAGTTCATATTGGAATGCATTTATGGCTTATCTGATTGGCTCAACAAATCACAAACTGCCAATAACATAAGATCATCAAATGTGCCTCTATTCAGATGTATGCTGTATACATAAAAATGTATACCAATATATTACATTTGTATGTGTTCTTAAATGCAAGTAAGTGCATTTTTTGAGAGCAACATGAATGTATTTATTACATTTTTATCATGTAAAATGTAGCATGTTTTGTACTACAGTACAAAACTGAATGCTTTTGTATACAATCATTATAAAGAGAATAAAATGGCCCAACCCCAGCCCTCCTCTTCTCAAAACCTGCCACTGTCAAATGATGACATTACTGCTGCCCGTAAAAACAAAAGGGTATGTGGTTCATGGGTTAAGTAACTGCTGCACAACTCTGTTTTCAAAGTGTTCATACCTTGTTCAAAACATC
Source organism: Xenopus tropicalis (assembly GCF_000004195.4). Classification (NCBI taxonomy): domain Eukaryota; kingdom Metazoa; phylum Chordata; class Amphibia; order Anura; family Pipidae; genus Xenopus; species Xenopus tropicalis. The sequence continues at coordinate 58,276,076 of NC_030678.2, read as the reverse complement.
CAAATACATAGCTCTGCAACAATCATATTATTGGCTACTATGGGTAACCAATATGGGCAAACTTATTGTCTTTTATTAGATGAAGTATCTTACCTGCTTGCAGCATATGGTTTGCAGACTGACACTTGAGTCTGTCACTTGCTCAGCATCACTAATTACCATATACTTAAAGAACAGTACAAGTTGTATAAAGAAGAAAATTCAGTTACACGTTTAAACATTTGTGCCATTGAGTTCTGACAGATTTTCACAAATAAGTTGGAATTCTAGGAAAAAAACACTGTATTGTGTGATACATATTGTGAATCATTATAGGCTAGATCTGTTGCTGCTGCACTCTTCTATAATTATTAGGCATAATTCTATATATTATTAGGCAGGTCTAGTAGTAACTGCAGTTAAACATGCAGCTACGTATAACTAGACTAGGGGGCATACTTACTAATCTACGAACGCTCTCAAACACTCCAAGCGTATTTTCGCTGTTTACAATCATTCGGTACGAAAGTTTCGTGACTTTCGGATCGCCAATATCATATTATCGTGACTAATACGATTTTTTCATAAGCATTTTCGTGATATTTGTGATCTTCAGAAGTTATCGTATCCAATCCAAATTTTTCCCATTCGGGATTCGAACTCGTGTTTTAATAAATCGGCCCCTAGGTGTTAATGTTGAAACTTTTTTTTACATCACCCCTATATAAATACTAAATATCAATGAAATAATGATATTTAATATAATCCCTTGCACAGTGTAAATAAAACACTGTATAATTCAGCTTAATATACACATTTACTCTAACACAAGAAATAAAAAGCAAGCATGGCAGTTGTGATCCTGTTAGTAGACATTCAAAAATTTAAAATATTTTTCAATCAATATACAGTACACTGAATCATGAAGTTATATAACAAAAAGAGTGATCTATTTATTGCTTGCCAGACACATGAAAGCTTACACAGAGACAGTGACAGATGGCATGCTAAATCTGCAGCAGCCGTTAGACTGAAAGAGAGCTACCTACATAGGGAGAAGTATGGCAGAGGGCACAGCTGGTGCACTGTTAGCTTCAGAAATCATCAGGAAGGAACAGGGCGATGAGGAGGAATAACAAGTGTCACAAATAATAGTAGCAGTGAAGTATTGTATTCGTAAAGAGGAGCAATAAGGGGAATAGAAAGTGTGCTGAAAAAGACTAGAACAACAGAAGAACTGCAGCATAACGTAAAAATATATCCCTCACTATCTAGTCCACTTTCTAGTGCTCTGGTTCTAGTCCTACCTCAGGTACCAAGCTGGAATGAAATTTTAAAAATGTCATTGATATATTTTGGATCCATTATGCTGATGCACCTTGTCCGCTCCTTCTCTATCTGCCAATAAAATATACTGTTTTTTTAAGTAAATCTGGAAATAATTCTTTCATTTTAAAAAGATTCCTGTAAAACTCATTTTATCACACATGGAACTCTGTTCTGTTTTTTGCATGTGTATTCTGGATAGACACTGACATCTAGTGTATATTTTAGGGTATTATCTGCCTTGTTCCAGAAATAAAAATTAAGACCAGCAACCCTGCTCAATCTATTGGAGTTCAGTGAAATTGTTGATTTATTTTAGTTGAGGTTGGAAGGGTTTGCTGAATACAGCATCTAGGACTTGGGACTTTATGGCATAACATTTTGGCCAGGCACAAAACATTTCAGTTCCCTTACACTTGGGTATATTTATCATGGTGTGTAAAAAGTGGAGTGAAGCCTTATCGGTGATGTTGCCCATGGCAACTAATCAGCAATTAGATTTCAACAGTTAGAAAACCACAGCAAAGCGTCTGATTGGCTGTTATGACCTACATCAGCGGTAATGTTTTACTCCACTTTTTACACAGCATGATAAATATACCCCTTGGTAAGTGCATTAATGTGTCTTTCCTTATTGGGTGCCCCGTTCCCTCGGGCTACCCCCAGACCTGTTGTTGGGGTGCTGATTCTACCCCATATAGACCTAGGAAAAACCACTGGAGTGCAAGAAATTGTACAGGCAACACACCTCAAATACCCTTCCATGGGAATTGCTGGTAACCCCCCCCCCCAAAAAAAAAGTGTGCTTTTAACATATTTTAAAGCATGCTGGGTAGTCCAGCAACATCAGGGTTGCATTTTGAAGTAGTATTGTTCAATAAACATCTTCCTTTATTTTCCATAGTCAGCTATTGCAAATATAATACTTTTAAATATGCCATGATGAAAAGGAATATGATTTTTCCAAAAATATATTTTTTCTCATTTGCAATAAAAAAAATGTGCCAGCAATTGTTTTAATGATCCTACACTGTTCATACAACAGGGCCCTTTATGAGTGGTTTATACTCGTAGTTAACTAAAGCTAATCAGATAACTAAGGCAAGAGGCAACATGTGTCACACATCTCCTCTATACACAAATGGCATACCAATGAAAATACATACACTAATCCACATACAGAAAAAAACATACTACCATAGTAAATTGGGGTGAATGAATGTGTCCTTTACCACAAGAATCATTATGCACCCACAGCAGTGTAGAGAAAATTTGTGTATATTGTGAATATTGTGGAAGAGAGCATGCATTAATAGACAAAAAATGCCATTTATGTTTTACAGTTCTGAGGATTTCATTTACAATTAGTACTGCTAAATCTGAGAGGTACTTAATAGGGCTGTTTACCTTTAAATTTACTTTTAGTATGATGTAGACAGTCATATTCTGTGACTATTTGTAATTGGTCTTCATTTGTATTATTTATGTTTTTATTGAATTATTTAGCTTTTTGTTTGTTGCCTTTCCAGTTTGGAATTTCAGCAGCTATCTGGTTGCTAAGGTCCAAATTACCCTAGCAACCAGGCAGTTGTTTGGAAGTGAGACTGGAATATGAATAGGAGAGAGCCTGACTAGACAGATAAATAATAAAAAATAACAATAGTATTGTAGCCTCACAGACCAATAGTTTATGGGATGCAGGGTCAGTGGTCCCCATCTGAAAGCTGGAAAGAGTCAGAAGAAGAAGGCAAATAATAAAAAAATAAATTGTCACTTCTATAACATACTAAAAGTTAACAATTTTACAATTATGGTTGTTTTACTGTACTTCAAGAAAATATACAACTGTCTTGCACAGAATGACCACTTCTGGCCTTACACATCAAAAGGCATTGATTTTCTTTTTTATTATACAGGTTTTTGTTTCCCAGAATAATTTATTTGGTATGCCTATTTGTTCACAAATCTGTTTATCCCAGGCCAGGAGAGGCCAATATTTGTACTTATCCAAACAATAAATGTATAGTGTGTGAGTGTAGGTTCTGCCTGCTTTGTTTCATATAGTAACATAGTAACATAGTAAGTTAGGTTGAAAAAAGACATACGTCCATCACGTTCAACCATATATATAACCTGCCTAACTTCTAGCTGATCCAGAGGAAGGCAAAAAATCCCATCTAAAGCCTCTCTAATTTGCCACAGAGGGGAAAAAATTCCTTCCTGACTCCAAGATGGCAATTGGAGTGGGTGCCCTCGTGTCCGTTGGAAGGACCTACTGGTAAATAAAACATTAGAAAGGTTATTATATGACCCCTTATATATACATAGTTATCATGTCACTTCTTAAGCGCTTCTTCTCCAGTGTAAACAGACCCAACTTGGCCAGTCTTTCTTCATAACTAAGACTTTCCATACCCTTTACCAGCTTAGTTGCCCTTCTCTGGACCCTAATTGAATAATGTCCCGTTTGAGCACTGAACAGCTGAACAGCATATACTAGATTGGGCCTTACCAGGGCTCTGAAAAGGGGAAGACTGACCCCCTATGTAGCAACCATCCATCCAATCACCAACCATGATTTTATTAATATACACATATTAATAAAATCATATTTCGGTTTGGATGGTTGCTACATAGGGGGTCAGTCTGTTACATCCCTGTTCTTTAGCTGTGTCAGTGGTAGCATAGCAGTAACTTGATTCATGCCAGTGATCCCCAACCAGTGGCTCTTGAGCAACATGTTGTTCACCAACCCCTTGGATGTTGCTCTCAGTGCCCCCAAACCAGGTGCTTATTTTTGAATTCCTAACTTGGTGACAAGTTTTAGTTGCATAAAACCCAGTTGTACTGCCAAACAGAGCCTCCTGTATAGGGGCCCTCCTATATAGGGACTACCAAATAGCCAATCACAGCCCATATTTGGCACCCTCATGAACCTATTTCATGGTTGTGTTGCTCACCAACTCTTTTTACATTTGAGTGTGACTCATGGGTAAAAAAGGTTGGGGATCCCTTAAGTAAGCCTTACATTACTAGTAACCTTCTGGTGGGACAGAAAAGTTGTACAGGTATAGGATCCGTTATCCAGAAACCCACAAATTACTGGAAGGCCATCTTCCATAGACTCAATTTTAAGCAAATAATTCAGGTTTTTAAATGATTCCCATTTCCAAATAATAAAAAAACAGTGCTTTGTACTTGATCCCAACTAAGATATACTGTAATTAATCCTTAATGGATTTAATTAATGTTTTTTAGTAGACTTGAGGTATGGAGATCCAAATTACGTAAAGATGCCTAAAGGTCCCGAGCATTTTGGATAACAGGCCCCATACCTGTACCACAAAGCAATGAAAATACTCAGACATTCATTCCATTCATTGTTAACATTTTGTAGAATATTCAAGCCACTTGCACAGAGCCCTGCTTAAAAGATCTTTAAATCATCACATAGATCATTTCTTAGTTTTATACATTTAGACAATGTCTGTCAACAACATGTACTTATATTATACAACTGACAAGCAATAAATCTTTTTTAGTAGCGTATGTATTTGAGCTTTCATCCTTTCAACAGCATTCCTAATTCCACACCATTATGGTCTCTTTAGTACCTACTGGAGGTTTGCTTGAGATTTGAGATGCGCAAGGCAAATGAATAACTTGCCATTGTATGTTTGGAAAGCTCCCATTATCATATCCCAAAGGCTATTCCTCTAGGCTTGTTTCTTGGAATATCATTCTTTAATTACTATAATTTTAAAGCTGAAGAGTGACAATTATATTTTTTTTCATTAATTTATATTCCAGATGTTGTTAGTCATCCTCTGGACTTTAGCCCATCCTTTATAAAGTCAGAGAAAACTGACATTCAGCATTTTCCATCTATGATTGCCTTGAGAAAAAAAATGGTTTGTATACCTCAGTTTTTTTATTTGGTGCCATGGGAGACACTGTCATAGTTATTTATAGGTCAAAGATAATTTGTTTATTAGATCGACTGTCTCAAAATGCAGACTTTTCTTATTAAATAACAGCATGGTAAGTGATAAGATCACTTCCTAAGCTACACTGTGGTTTATGATTTGATCTTGATTTTTCCCTTTGGATTAAGCGTATATAATGCCAGAAAGCTGCATCTGGAATAATAGTATTTTCCTAGGCCTCTCTTTTACAGTTTCAGAAAATATGTTTTATTATGGGAATAAGAAGTCAACCGCTGATTAAAATGAATTGGAAAATATTTTTTAGTCCTGCCCCACCTTAAATACTATGCTCATTTACCAAATGCAGTGCAGGTCACAGTTCAAACTGCAACACTGTTCACAAGGGGCAGGAGGGTAAGGCAAGTAGGTGTCGCCCCTCCTGTTATCTGCCTGTCCCTTAACTTGCACATCATTCTGAGCGACAGAGTCTTGTCCTTGCTCCCTGCCCCATGATAGTGGGTAAGTGAAAGGCTGCATGAGCTGCAGAGTACATATATACTCCCCACACTGCACTTGAGGCTGGGGCATAAGTACTGTAAATAAACCCATACAGTACATATAAAACACATAAAGGCTCGTTTACAAATGCGTCACAGTGCACTTTTAGGACACAAATGGAAACGTTTTTTCCCCCCCACAAGCTGAGAATTCCAGCATCACTGGGTGCAAGCATTAAATTGCATATGCTTATTAGCATGCACCTTTTTGTGAATTGCAAACCAGTTACATCTAACATTTGTACAGTGGGTATGGTGTCAGTAATTCCAGTGCTAAGGCAGCACTAATAATAGCATTAGTTCACAATTAAAGGCTTCTGAGGAAACCTGATATGGGAATGCTGTAATAATCACTGCATCCCGGTTGCTGGTAATTCCAGGGTTCCCTTGTCTCAATGTGTGCACTTTTCTCCAGAACAGGATAATAAGCACTCCCTGCAAGCACAAGTGAATTGCGTCAATGCAATACATCACAAATTATAGTTAAGTTAGTAAATGAGTCTTGGGTGTAAGCTCAAAATGTTACCCAATGTTTTGCACAAATAAAACACCTTTTCACCGACTTGGAGTGCTGCAGTGTGATTTCTTCTGAGACCTGTTGCACATTCCTATTTTATTGGAATTACAGAGATACTTGGAACCGTTTATCAAATGTGTAGCTGATGCAGAAGTGCCATCCTTTGGACTTAATATATCAGTTTGTCCAAACTGCTGTATTATCAGAACTACAGTACAGTAGCCTGAAAGTACAGAATGAACTGCTTTTGGAGCACCATGTCAGATTGCGGTTACCAGGTTAAATTTTTAGTAGTTCTCAATATCTGTGAGACAAAACAAATAATTAAAACAAACAAAGAATCACAATTAAAACTGTAAAATTCCAACTTTACTGGCTTGGAAGGATATACACAGATATGTATTTGTATTACATCCATTAGTCATTGATTGATTGGGTCACTGCTTCTTTTGGAAAATAGCAGATGCACAGCTGGCACAATTGGTATAAAAGCCATAAACATTTATAACAGAGAGAAAATAGTGCATTTACAATACATACCAGTTAAAGGCAACATAGTGGCACATAATGCAACTATAGTCTCATTGAATAAAGACCTTGTTATTAAAGGAATAGTCTAGAATGCAGCAACCCAAGTGAGGGCCTGAGGGCTCCTATTAGTGATACCTAGAAGTAACTTTTAGGCTAATGCCTCACAGGGCATCTTGCCAGCTGTGGTAATTCTTGCACCCTGCTGGCCACAAAAGGGACAAAACTGCCTTCAAATTGAAAATAGCCAAATGAGTTGCATAATCACACTAAAAAATGTTTTTTTCTACATTTTCACAGAATTTGGAAATTTAAATGTTCAAAAACAACAACTGCAAGGCACTTGAAAGGTAGTTTTGGCCATTTTGGATCAAGCAGGGATTGTGATTTTCTGTGAGCCACAAAATGTCCCATGTGCCATTTTCCTTTGCATGATATATTTATATATACCTGTATATATAAACATACATATTCTGAAGCCATTTGCATACATCATGCTAAAAGACTAAGTCAGTTTGCAGTTGGTCTTTATGTTATATCCTTTGATGTTTTTAAAGTATATCACTTTTTATTATGGAACTCTTCATTGTGGAATTGAATCTGTTATCTGGGTATTAAGGTCTAGATGTATAGGAAAGGGTCTAAATACAAAGATATGCAAATAAAAATCCATCTTTAGAATAAATGTGATTACAGGTTGGCAGGTATGCCTGAACCCAGCAACCTTGCAGAAATTGGTGTAATATTTAATTGTATGGTCAATCATTTTGAACGTTTGACCTTGACAGAATTTTTTTCAACCGCATTGAGAAGAACTATTTGTGCTGCTCCAGTTTGGTGAACATCTCCTCAGCCCATTAATAGCCTTCTTAGCTTTTCAATAAGCTAATAGCTTTAACAGAAAGGCAAATAATTACCACAAAAACTTTAAAATAGAAAAAGGAGACCAGCTGCAAACTGAGCAGATTATCACTGTTTATATAATATTAAGCATTACTTTTTAGATGGACCACCCCTTTTATCCCCATAACACTATACATCTTTTTTAACTGTTCAAATGCCTGTGATAATTTTCTTACAAGACCAAAGCACTACTCAATAACATGCCACCCAGTAGCAATACAAAATCCTTATTTTTACAATACACATAACCTTCTCTTTTTTCCTTTTCAGCATTAACAGAAGTAACAAATGTTCTTGTATGTGGGACTATAATACAAATGAAAAGTTTAAACTCCTCCTCTTAATATTGGTTTATACAAGTATTAGCATAGCAGAAATTATCACCAATCAGTATGCGGCTTGGGTTTTGGATGAATACAACAGCTGCAGTTAGCAAAAGGTTAATTTTGTGTTTGTGTGTGCAGTGGTTTTCCAATATTTACAAAGAACATTATGATTATATAAACTATTAAAAATATTTTATTTTTACCTACAGATAAGTTTCCCATAAAAGCGTTACTGAATGAATTATTGTGTATTCAAATACTTAGTTCTCTTTCTATTTACATTGAGTAGTAGTGGTAATCCAGGATATTCTAAAGCAGTGGTGCTCCCCCTGTGGGAGTGAATACTATTTGGACTGAAAGTGAATTATCTTGATATTCCTGATCACAAATACACCCTCTTCATTTAATAAGGAAAAATATAACTTCTGCTATGGCAGATACTTATTGTATAGCATCAATTCTAGGTTTCTAATTCTTAGAAGTCCTTGAAACAAAACAATATAATATCTCTACGATTTGTCTTACTAAATATTAAGTGGTGTCACAGTATAGGAACAGAAAAACTGGGTTCACAAAGACTGTCAAGTTTCAAAGGAAATTAGAAAATATCCTTTGCCTTCATTATCCATGCAACTGGTTTCAAGAGAGGCAGAAGAAGCAGAATCTGTAAAGTAGTAATATCAGTGGAGACGTGCGGATTTTTGGCAGTGGCTTAAGGTGGCCTACACTGTGATCAAGGCATGATCCTGCTATAGCTTTCCTTGCCTAACTTACCTTCTGTTACCAACTCTCTACAAACTTTTCATTTCTTAAATCTATAAAACTTAACCTGACGCTCATTCTATCTACATTTTCCAGTTTCACATACATATGTATCCAAAAACGTGTGCTTTTTCCATTCTATATCCAGCATTAAATTCTCCCATTGTGATTTATGTAATAATGTAATGTAATTAGAATTTAGCAAGTAGTATTTACTGCTCAGTTGTTTGTAGTGTTTTACTGGGTCGTCAACCAGTGTAATATTTGCCTTAAAAATCACTAGGAGAAAAATTTGTGCATCAGAAGCAAAAAAAAAAAAAAGCTCTGAAAAAGCTGAAAAGGAAACACCAACCTGTAGGGAAATCCAAAAAAGGTTATTAAATATCATAATCTCATTTAAAAATCTCAATAAATATATGCACAACACTGCAATTACATAAAGAAAGCAATTAGCACATATGTCAGTACATTCTCTGGATGTGCAAACATTTCAGTTATATCCTTATAATTATAATGATGCCGTTCCTTCATCAAAACCAAACCTGGTGGTCCTAGCTATTTACCATTCTAAATATATGTATACTTTTATAATATTAAATCATATATGTGCATTATTGTGTATATATATATGATAGGCATTCCTAAAATTACATAAAATGCAATTAAGCTTTTGTTGAAAATAGCACACAAAATTGTAAGTGCAATTTGGAGTATTCTGAAACACATTTTGAGTGCAGAAAAACACATAGCATGAAACATTTTCCAAGCTGCCTTTGGCCTTTCTGCCCCACATAGCATTTATCTTTATGCAGGAGCAAACTTATTTAATTCATAGATGAACGAAGCCGCGGCCCTTTATTTGTTGTAACTAAGGATTTAGAGTCCATTATTTTAATATAATTTAGTATACAGTATAAATCTGTAGTTACCAATTCAAAATGATCTAAATGTAGCACATTAATATATTGCCATGCTTATTTGTGTTTTTATATATTGTGTGTATGTGCTGTATACACAAAAAATTCATTGCAGTATTCCTTCACTCTTTCTTGTAAATATCTATGAAATCCCATTGCTGATTTTTTCCTGAGAAGCTGCTGTATATAACTAGATACAATAAAACCAAGCCAGGCTAGAGTGTCACCTGCAGGCTTATGTAACGGCAGGCTAAGGCAGTTGCTTGTTGATTCCTATAGTGCTCAATGGAAGTCAAGTTAGTTGTGCTTTAGCTTCTTCTCAAATTAGACAGCTAAGCTGCTGAAGTTTGGTAATGCCAATAATAGGATTTCTTTGTGAAAGTCTTTGTTACTGATGTTTAAGATCTGGCACGTGCATAGGAGATTGTCTGTGTTCTTGAGATTGGCTATAAGTTAATGGCAACAGCAAACACACTGACAATGCAATACATGGTCCTATTTTCCCATCGTACTGTGCAACTCCCTGCAGAGAGAAATAAAACAAGATATTACTAACCACCAGAATTTGAAACAGATTTGTTTAGGCAAAATTAGCTAGGCACTTGTTCTGCCAAAATTATGCTAATCCAATAGATTGGTCTTCGGGGGCTGTGTAGAGGACCACATGATCGGGGCGCTTGGACTAGGGGTAGGCAGACAAGATGTACATGCCTAACTCACCCCAAGAACTGCACCCTAGGCAAGTGCCTCTTCAGCTAACCCCTAGTTCCAGCCGTGATGGCTAATCCTGACCATATTTTTTTTTTTGCAAAGCTGTCACCGGGCCCCATAAATTGCCAGCTCTAATGGCTATTATCTTAGAAATGGTGCACATTTTTCAAATGTGTGCTATATTAAAATTATATAAAAATGCATTTTGTGTGTTTTCATTTACTGAGCTAGACCTGTAAGTCGATATTTTGACTCAGGGAACAAACTGCTGTAGGCTTTATGTATCTTCACAAGGCTGTATTAAACCACTCATGTCATTGGTTATTCATCACTATAGAAGCTTAATTTAAAATCAATACAACTGAATCGGGTAATAGTATTTTTTTTTTTTAAACTTCAATTACCATCGGTGTTGTTATCCCAAAAACAAGAACTTGCAGCATGAAGACCAGATCCTCGTTTTTGCATGACTGTACAGGACACTGGAACAGAAAGAAAAATAATTGTGCTGCCAGAGATGCAAACATTAATGTAGCAATGTTTGGAATACCCCCTAACAGAGGTGCATTTTTCTATGGATGTTTAAAGCACTTTTACTAAGTTAGGGTTATTCATCACAATAGCATGCTCACACAGAAGAAACCCCCCCAAAAAATTGGCGAAACATTTTTAAGAATGCTCAGAAAGTCCTACCAGATACTATATATCAGGGGTCCCCAACCTTTCTTACTTGTGACTCACAGTCAAATGATGCACACGTATCATAAAAGTTCATGGAGCTGCCAAATAAGGGCAAAGATTGCCTATTAGATAGCTTCAATGCTCACTGTCGGCTTACAGGAGGCTTTATTTGGTAGTAAATCTTGTTTTTATTGAACCAAAACTTGCCACCAAGTCTGTAAGTCAAAAATAACTACCTGGTTTGGGGGCACTGAGATCAACAGCCAAGGGCTTGGTGAGCAACATTTTGCTCACAAGTCACTGGTTGGGGATCACTGCTATATATCATGACCTGGATGAATAAAAACCTTCTTAGACTTACTAAGGTAAGGCAATTGCATCATAAATTGTATATAAATGTACACTTAAAAAATTATTTTAGAAATGGAGAGGGTAGTTATGTCATATGGATTTATTTACTGAAGAGTAAAGTGTGTCCAGTGGCTTTGTAAGCCTATCAAGCACAGATTTATCCACTCATGCACTTAAAGATGTGATTCCTGAAAGGAGCCCAAAGCGTTTGAGGTTTAGTATAGATACAAAATTTAATATATATCTGTTGCTTTTAAGACTAAAGTGGGTAGATATATTACAGCCATATTTTCATCTACTTTTATTATGTGGTAATGGGTTCCAAATGTTGTCAATGCCACCATGCCACCATACACCCAATACCCTGATTTGTGAAACCAGAGCAGAGTTTACTGGAAATACATTTCCCAAGCTACATTTTTGTATCAATAGTATAGCTGCACCCAGTTAATAGCATTTCTGAGACTTTAATAGATATTTTAACTTATTTCAAGCATGAGCAATATATCCAGTAAACAGACAAAAATATATATATCCACAGCACCAATTACACTGTTAGAAACAGCAGAATATTATATTGTATGAGCCATTTGATTAAAAAACAATATTTTCCATAGTTATTGGCATTAATAGGTTTTAAAAATGAAAACAAACAAAACAAATGTGGGGTTGTGTTTATTTGTGTTATTTGACTCCATTGTGAAAAATAGCTTAGTCATAAATCCATCAGTATTAATGACTCATCTAGTAATGTGCAGTTTGAAAAAGGCTTGTCCCGCACCCCAACCTAAAGAACCCTAAGCGACCCAGCTTCTCCTCTCTATTTATAGACCCGCCCGCCAATGATGTCACAAAAGGGGCAGGACGGAGCAGGCGCTCACCTATAAATTTGGAATCCGCAAGTGCAAGTAAGGTCGCGGGCAGAGAGAACAGATAGGAGAGCTTAACCCAAACCCAAGAGCAACCCGCAAATGATGTGTTGAGGTCGGTCCAAACCCACGGGTATCAGTCCGGCAACATCACTAGACTCATCCAATGATTTGGCTTTAGTGATTTCTCTTAGCTGTGTTGGCTTGTAGATTTAGTTGTAACAAAAATGAAGATTTTTTTTCTAAAATACTGGATTTTTAGATATATGATCACTAGATACCTTGTAAACTAACACAACTGTTGTGTAGTACAGAGTGGCCTACAGTGAACTTGGGAGGGAATATAAGGACATAGGTCATAACTGTACAAAAGTTGCAGCTGCACTGGGACCAAAACCTTTTTATTGCTGACAACTTACCAATGTATTTAAAGGCTTTTCCCATCTTTACCAGGTGTGTTAAAGACTGTTCAACCACTGCAGACATCCACTCATTGATTCGATTCTCATCATAGTCAACTCCACCCAAGATAACATCTACACACTAGAGACAGAAAAAAAAATAAACTTGTGGCAGAATTAATCTGGAAAAGACTACATTATAGGAAAAAAAGCTTAAGCAAAATGTTACATATTACATCAAGGAAAATGTGTTTTTCTGGCACAACTTTATTTTGTTTTCTGTTTTGATTAAGTGGAACTTTTGGGTTGGTGGTGCTTTTGAGGCAGTTGATATCTGAAGATGTTTTTATGCATTCTAGGAAAGGTGCTGTGTGTTTTTTTTTTAAAGCAGCACACTAACTTAACATTGTATAGGGAATAATGTACCATTAGAAAAATTTAGGATAATTTCAACAAACATCGCATTCCCATGTTTTTTAAACCCAGCAACACCAAGGGGTACATTTACAAAAGCACGAACGCTCGAGTGCTAATGCGACCACTCCGAGCGTATTTTCGACAATTTTTTCGGGCGTCCACACGACTTTTTCGTACAGCGCACGACTTTTTCGTACGGCACACGACTTTTTCGGACGTTTGCACGAAAAAATCGGAAAAAGGTTTTACCGCTGTTTACAATTGTTCGGTACGAAAATTTCGGGACTTTCGGATCGCCAATACGATATTATCGTGACTAATACGATTTTTTCGTAAGCATTTTCGTGATATTTGCGATCTTCCGAAATTTTCGTTTCCAATACGATTTTTTCCCATTCGTGATTCGGATTCGTGGATTAGTAAATGTGCCCCCAAGAGAAAGAAGATGCACCCTAAAGATCCAACACCAAAGCACATGAAAAGCAATGTGGTCTATGCTGTCCAGTGTAGTGAAGAGTGCTTAGATCTATACATTGGAGAGTCTATCTACATCTCAAGGAAAAGGGCCACTTCTTTGAGGATGGCATTGTACATATTTTGGGTCGAAATAAAGATTGTTTGAAAGAGGTGTGAAAGAGGCCATTTATGCCAGACTGGAAAAACCATCCCTAATGTCAGAAGTCCCTGGTGGTCATAAGTTGTGTGTGCACGTTTTGTCACCGATGCACAAGCTCATACACATGTGTGCACCATGCGCATGTTTAGACACATGCACGGTGTGTTTAAATAGACATGAAGCCTGCACTCCTTTGTAAAGTGATCTGTGGGTAAAGACTCTTAACCTTCATACACTGCCTGATATACATTGCTGACCTCTGCCTGCGTAATCTTTGTGTCCTATGGTTTCTGATCCTCTGCCTGACTACCATTTGCTGCCTGTTCCGAACTCTGCCTGATCTTTGACCATGTTTGACTGTCGCCAGCGCAGACCTACCATTCCTTAAAACCTGTTCTCAACCCTGGAATCTGGTTCTCTCATGGGATTTGTAGGGGAGGCTTAAAGCATCTTTCCAGACTCCTCAACCAGGTGAGTGAGAGTCATTCAGTAAAGGACTTTGTTGTTACAATAAACAATGTGCCCAAACCTGTGATTCACCGTAAAGGAGAGAAAGGACTCTTCCCACCTTGACTTGTTCTGTAGGATTTATGAGCTGCTTGTGAGAGAACATTAAAGAAAAACTATACCCCTCAGAATGAATACTTAACCAACAGATATATATTATGTTATTAACAGATATATATTATGTTAAGTGACCTATTAAGGAATCTTGCCAAACTGGAATATATATATCAATAAATATTGCCCTTTTACATTCTTTCCCTTGATCTACCATTTAGTGATGGGCTGTGTGCTCCCTCAGAGATCACATGACCAGAAATAATGCAGCTTCAACTGTTACAGTAAAAAGTGTGGAAGCAAAAGGCAGAACTCTCTCCATTAATTGGCTGACGTGGCCTAGCATGTATGTGTGCATTGGCTTGTTTGTGTACACTGTGAATCCTATGATCCCAGAAGGTGGCGCTTCATTCTTAAAATGGCAGTTTTCTATTTAGGAGTATCCAATAAAACATTAAAAGTATATTTTTATGAAAATGAAAAACAGTCAGGCAATTGGACCTTGGAAAAGGAAAAATCTTATTAGATGATCAGTAGTGAACTCTACATAATTATCTCTCCCAGAGGAAAAATTAGAGCACAGTGTTTTGACTTGAAGATTTTTTAAATTATTCATTATGGAATATTGAGTTATTTGATTTACTACACTGTAAATAGAATCCATACACCCACATATGAAAAGGCCTTTGTTACCATTTCACAAGTCATGCCATCAGACCAGAATTGTGTAACATTAATAACATTGACACAAACACTCTTTCTTTCAAGAATACAGTATGTCTTTCAAAATGGGTAATAAAGCAAGATATACATGCATATTTCGCTGCTGCTTTGAGGTTAATAATGTCTGGTGACCTAGATTTAGTTTTGTAATTCACTGTCTGACAGTATAGAAAATTACTGCATCTACTTTCTGTATGACTTTACACTTATGCAGAAAAAAACATAATGTTCGATTAATTTCTACTTTAAACAGGAACTATTAGAGATAAGTTTAACAAATATGTTTTTTTTTTTTCATTTTGTAGATATATGTGGTTTATTAATGTAACTCCCTCAACCGAACACCTTACTTTTGACTGCTGCAAACTGCAGATCAATAATTCATGCTGAAATCAGCTTGTTTTACCAGGGAGATCAATCAGTGACTTACATCTGGGAAGGTTTTTTTGTAGCAGGAAAAGCCACAGAATCCTCTAAAAAGACATATCTAAAACAGATTTCTTAAAGATGCACTGTTTAAAATATTATTGACAGTTCCTGTTTACCATAGTGCCAAAGCATAATAAGTAGAAATAGGACAGCAAGTAATTGTTTCACAACTGAAAGTAGTAAGAGTGATAAAGAAAAATACACAGTTATCAAAAGTGGCTCTATTCCACTTACCTGCACTACACTGTAAAAATAATAAATCTGACTGTAATAGATCAGTGTAGAATGATGCATTCTTAATCAGTTAACCAGATAATCAGTTTATTTGCTAAACAATTATTAACATTCATCAATTTAACATTTAAAATAATTGCCAATTGCCAATATACTGTACTTATATGTATTACAAATCATTCTTTATTTAAGATGGTCTGTTAGAATGGATCATCAATAGTTCAGCCTCAAGGGCAAAGTGAATTGAGTATTTAGAAGTCATTTTGCTACTGCAGATTTCTCATAGCCAATAACCAAGTTTTACCTTGGCAGATATCACTGCACTATCACTATTTTCTTGTCCAAGCACCGCAATGTACATTTGGTATACAATACACTTCTACCTTTTCTTCTCCATTAAGACTCAGTAACCCATAGACAGTGGTTTCACAAGTGCAACAAAGAAGGAAAGAAAGGTCAAATGGT